>NC_135630.1:24974693-26435943 GCF_053574225.1 Canis aureus | reverse complement strand
GCTGCCATCTCCTCCTCCTCCTCCTCCTCCTCCTCCTCCACCGTCCCTACATCCAATTTTTACTAAGACTATGTTAACTCTACATCTCTTAATCTGGCTCCTCCTCTTCCACCCAGTTGTAACTGCTTTAATTCAAGCACCCTTTATCTCTCACTGCACATTGCAATAATCAATTTTCCACTCTCTTCTAAAATCACTTCTTTATCCTGCTGCCAGAGACAGACAGATTTCCACACTGACAACCTAATCACATACTCTCCTGATTGAAATATTTCTATGCACACCCACCCACAGGAAAGAAAA
This sequence comes from Canis aureus, assembly GCF_053574225.1. Classification (NCBI taxonomy): domain Eukaryota; kingdom Metazoa; phylum Chordata; class Mammalia; order Carnivora; family Canidae; genus Canis; species Canis aureus. The sequence goes on along the minus strand of NC_135630.1, from coordinate 26,435,640 downwards.
TCCAAAGATATCCTATCTAATATGATTCTGGCTTACTTCTCCAGTCTCACCACCTACGCTTAACATCTTTAATTGCTTTGTTCCTTCAACCTTAAATGGCTCATTCCTCTATATATTTGTTTATATTAATTCTTCTGAAAAATTATTCTTCTCTTTTCTCCCTCCTTCACCTTCCATTTTTCTCTACTCCTTATATTTCTGGAAAAACTTACTAATCCTTCAAAATCAGCTGAAGTTTAATCCTTTCTTGGAATCCTTCTGTGATCTTGCTAAGGCCTTCATGCCCTCAAAATGTGATCACAGAAGCATTAGACTCTTCTGGAAGCTGGTTAGAAATGCAGAATCTCAGTTCCACCCCAAATCTACTGAGTCCCACTCCAGGTGGTTTTTACAGATGTTAAAAGCAGAATGCTAGATCAGAGCTACTCCCAACAGCACACCAGCGTTAGCAGCAATTGGGAGCTTCCTAGAAATACAAATCATAATCTGATAAAAATATTTAAATCCAGAATATGCAAAAAGTTCTGAAAACTCAATGATAAACAGATGACCAATTTTTTTAATGGGCAAAAGACATGAACAGACATCACACCGAAGAAAATATATAAATGGATAATAATCATGTGAACAGATGTTCAACCTAACTAGCCACCCTGAACTATCACTATATAAAATGTCAGAATGCAAAGAATAACAACAGCAAATCCTGATAATACTCAGTGCCGCTGGCATGAACATGGAGTAACTGGACCTCCATACATTGCTGGTGGGAGTGCAAATAATGCAGTCAATTTGGAAAGCAGTTTGTCAGTTTCTTATAAAGTTAAATATGCACTCAGAATATGGCCCAGCAATCCCACTGCTCAGCATTTACCCAAATGAAATAAAAACCATGTTTAGGCAAAAAATTATAGATAAATGTTTATAGAAGCTTTATTCATAGTCTCTAAAAACTCAAACCAACCTAAATTTTTTTAAGCCTAAATGTTCTTTAACTGGTGACTGAATAAGCCAGCTATAGTCCATCCATACAATGGAATACTATTCAGCACTAAAAAGAAATGAACTGTGGATATACACAAAAACATGGATACATCTCAAATTTATTATGCTAAGTGAAAGAAACTAGACTCAAAAGGTTACATATTACATTATTGTATTAAATGAAATTTTGGAAAAGGCAAAACTATCTGATGCAGAACAGATCAGTAGTTTCCAGGGCCTGGTGGTATGGGTAGGAACCTGGGGGAATTTGACTAGATGGAACTATTCTACACCTTGCTTTCCATGGTGAAGTGGTTATATGAGTCTTTACTTTTGCCAAAACTCACAAAACTATACACTAACAGGGATAAATTTTAATTCATGTAAATTATGCTTTAATGAAAAATGAAAAAAATAGTATTATATATATCATATACATACTATATGTGATACCCACCTTTAAAATATATGAATAGGGATCCCTGGGTGGCGCAGAGGTTTGGCTCCTGCCTTTGGCCCAGGGCGCGATCCTGGAGACCTGGGATCGAGTCCCACGTCGGGCTCCCGGTGCATGGAGCCTGCTTCTCCCTCTGCCTATGTCTCTGCCTCTCTCTCTCTCTGTGTGTGACTATCATAAATTGATAAAAATTAAAAAAAAAGATTAAAAAAAACAAAAAAATAAAATATATGAATAAACTGTTGTTAAACTATGAAAATTGACATAATTCTCTTTTTTACTTGACCATACAATTCCTTTCCACAGATGTTTTCCCTAATAATATTGTATTTTATAGTTGGAAGCCTTTTATTGATCATTTACCAAACTTTCCTACACCAAAAATATGTAAAAGCATTTACAATTTGTTTTCTTTCTTATGACCAAAAGACATCAAATAATTTAAAGTTCCTCTGGCTTTTGAGTTACTGTTACAACTATTATTAATTCATAATTAAAAGAATATATATTACAAATTTTACTAAATAGTCATTAAATTTAAACATTTTATTAAAAAGTATAGATATTAATAAGCTGAATGGGGCTATTTTTTCCCAATTAGTTCAGCTATTTGTAAACAAGATTACGAATGGATTCATGTCTATTTTTTCTTTTTATAATTAGAAATACTAAGTATATTAACCAACACAAATATATAAGTAGATAGAAGCAGAAGGGGTTTTGTTAGAACACTGGCACCCATTTCCTTTAACTCCTCGTTTCAAAACAAATAAAAAATTATGTATGTAATGATCTAGTACAAAGGGTTGTTGCTGTTTTTTTTTTTTTTTTAATAATCAACTGAAACTCAGCTAGGTTCCCATTCAACTTTATGGAAAGCAAAAAATCAGGAACTGTTTGACACGCAAATGTGCCTGTACTCATTACACTGAAATATAAAGTTTATGCTCCTTCTGCAATTCTCTTGTCCATCTCCTCCTTGTACTGTCTTTGTTAGCATTTTACTTAAACAAGACCAATCCTCCACTTTCATCTTTGGATGAAACATCATACTTCAAGTTATGGGGCCTAGTTTCCTGAATAGCCACCAAGATGCAACCAAGAAGTATGGAGGAGATCTTTATGGAGGTAAACCTTGATCAAAGGGAAGAGCAGATGGGAGGGAGCCAAGGAGAAAATGTCCCCCTCCTTTCTCTCTTTCTTATGGACTACTCGCAGGTGAAGTTCTCCTTTCAGTACTTCTGGGAAAGTCCCAAATGCAGAGTAAATTATGAATGCTAATGTCTCTCTGCAGTTCACTATGGTAACCAGTATAGCAACACATATATACCTCCCTCCCTTCTTTTCCCTTACCTTCACTGCCTGAGGCTTGTACCTCCCAAATAAAGTGTCCTATCAAGAACTGTGAAAGGCTGGAGATTTCACCCCCAATTGTAAGCTAACAAGTGAGCCTGCCACAGTTTCACAGGTGCTGAGAGAAGACACAAGTCAGATAAAGGACTTTGTTACTCAGCACAGCAGGCAGTATGTACTTTATGTTTATGCTGGCTCTCCTTGCCCACCAAGATATGTGGGGGTATTGTGTGTACAGTATATCTGTGTTACTGCTGAGATAAGCTTTGGAAACTCCCAATATTTTAAAGGGACTGCTAGGAAACGTGTCTAACTATTTTCCCACGGAGGCATATTATTTTTATTTTCTTGGCCAGAAAAAAAAATCTGCACATTCCTCCCAGAGTTGACACTATCCCTATCTTTAGAGGCTATTTACTACACAAACATCTCTCAAAATATAATCTTGGACAAAAGCTGTCACCGATGTGCAGAAACACCATGGAGACTTGCCACTCAACAAGTCTTTAATCTTTGATTTCAGATCCACTTTCTAAAGGTCCAAAGCTAAGATAAACAATTATCCGAGTCATGCATTTTCTCAATTTTTGGACATTTCCCAGATCTTGGATCCTCATTTCACCCTTTTTCACTCTATTCAATGTTCTTGGAGGACTTACTTGTGTTTAGCCAATGAGAGGCTCAATCGTCAGGTCTAAGGGTGGGGAGAGAGATCAGAGTAGTTTTTCCCCTGTACCCTCCCTTACTAGGTCCTGGTGTCAGCTTCTTCCAGTGGCAATTGGTCTAACAGCGAGTGTCTAATTTTATAGTTTAATAATAAAACATAGAGAATGTTTAACTTGTTTTATAAAATGAGAATTTATGGTAATTAGAATAAATCTTACATGACATGACTTAAAAAAGCAAATTTTAATTACTTTAGTGAACAATATACATTAAATCTGAAAGAAACCACATTGAAGTTTTATCCAGAGTTTTTTCCAATATATTTAAAATTTTTTGACATTTTCAGAGCACATCAAATTATATATTTTTAAAAAGTTTTCCTACTCTATATCCTTTAGCTGTTCTTCGGTGCTTTCAGGTACTAGAGAATAACATTAGGAGTGGAAAAGGATTTCCATTAGAAAAGGCCATTTTTAAGCACTTAAAATTTGTTACTGATGTTCTTTCTACTTTTTCCTCAATGGACTCTTCCTCAGAAGCCATCAATTCTTTAAAAAGTCAGGAGATAAAAGAAACAAAGTTGTTTAAATTAAAATTAATATTATTTTCTTACCTTCTACACCACATATCTGAATTCACCATTCTTAGTTACCAAAAGTACCAGTTTCCACCCCAGGCTCTATCCTTAACAGAAATATATAGAACTCTGGAAAGACTCAAAGTCCTATAGGTTCATGGTAGCATGATTAATCATTGCAGGAGGCTTCCCCTTTCTAAGGCATCCAGAGAGGTTTATCCTTCAGGCAATATTCCTTAGTAAGTTATAAGATAAGCGAGGACCTTGTATACCTTTTACAAATTGGAACTTGAGCTTTTCTGAATACAGGCTTGTTTCCAAGCAGATCAATTTTGGGGGAAAACTACACATGGAAGTAAAGTATAAGGAAATTTACTGTCTAAAAACCATTCACGCTTAAGTATCTTGGAAAGGCACGTATCTTCAGGTTGATGATCACAGCACTATGCTATATCATACTTGCAAGTATTGAGAAGAATGTTAAAAGTTTACAAAAATCATGAGTTACTGATTCACAAAAGTTCAAGACTAACCAGTAAAAGGATAAAAACTATTTTTATGGTCTTGTTGAAAAATACAATACAATTAACAATGTTTTAGACTATAAAGAGGGGGGGAGGAAAGTAGCTTTATGTAAACCTGTATCAACCTATTGTATTTATCAGGCTCAACGTTCTATTGGCCCTCCAACACTCCCATCTCTCTCTCTTGCCAGGTATCCATGTACCAAACAGCTTCACTTTGCTGCAGCAACACACATTCCCAAATGGAGTGTGAATCAGTGAGGCCATTATCTTGATCTTTAGGGCATATTCTCAACTCCCCTAGACTGAGTGCACAAAATATGATGGTGGTCAGGTTACGGATACCTCTTACTGCCTTTTTCTTTTTTTCCCTAGGCACTGAGAATATGCATTAGAGAAAAACGAGAAAGCTCTTCTTTTTGCCACCCTGAAATACTGAGTACCTATTATATTCAACATAGTGGCAAAATTCTGCATAATTATTGGTTCTTTAAAATATGGTTGGTTTTAACGTAGTTGCTTTTATTGCATTAGGGGACTGTTTATTGTAAGTTGGCATGTTTCAGAGGTTCCAAGTATAATTCTGTAGTGTTTGATGAATAGATTCCACATTCAGTTCTGAATCTGCACTGAAGATGCACTGTAATTATGCACCATTTAAAAACTTCTTCAATCCCTATAATTAGGATACATTGCCACCAGGTGGCAGGGGAATACCTTCATTTCATGAACTGAATTACTTGGCAAAAACTAGTACTGTTATTTATTTTAACTATTTGCTTTTTATTGTAATCTAGACTCAGTTGGAGATTAATATCAAGAGCGTGATAATAATTTTTAATGGTAACGGATACAAATTACTCTCCTTCTCTGTATCCCCATGGCATTTTGATTATATATCTACTAGGGATCCAAACATCTTGATTTCTGCTTCATTGACAGACAGACATATGGTCTCTGAGGGTCCTCAAGACCGTATCAGAGACTTCATTAAGAATATTTTCTGGGCAGCCTGGGTGGCTCAGCATTTTGGTGCCACCTTCAGCCCAGGCTGTGATCCTGGAGACCCGGGATGGAGTCCCACATCAGGCTCCCTGCATGGAGCCTGCTTCTCCCTCTGCCTGTGTCTCTGCCTCTCTCTCTCTCTGTCTCTCTGTGTGTGTCTCTCTCATGAATAAATAAATAAATCTTTAAAAAAGAATATTTTCTTAATAATGCTAAGATATTATTTGCTTTTTTCATTCTCATTTTTTCATAAGTGTACATACAATAGGGTTTTCTAGAGGCTACATGACATGGAATAAAACGGTCATTCTGTCAAAGAAATGTATTATTGTTTTATATTTGTATTTGAAATTTTCTCAGTTTTAATTTCTAATGTGATAAATACTGAGAGATGTAAGAATAGATGTTCTCTGTGATTTTCAATAATTCTGAAGAGTCTAAGGGAGTCCTGATATCTAACTTGAAAAAGTCCTACTCTAAGTAGTTAGTTTTGGTTAAATGTTGATGTATTTTTCTGTTTCTTTTGAAGACATAAGTTGTTCATGGATCTCCAGGATCACACCCCAGGCTGCAGGCGGTGCTAAACCACTGCACCACCGAGGCTGCCCTGTCAGCTGGTTTTACTCAATTCCTATAACTAAAATATTTAAAGGAATTCTTTCTTTACGTTATAAAATCCTGAGTTAAAACATGGATAGTGACTAGATCTAAGCTATGGAATGAAAAAACTATGTAGTGAAGTTGAACTGGGAATGATTATGGATGGCCAAAACCTTACAAATAATATTATGTGATTTCACTCAATTATTTAAAGCTAATGATCAAGTTATACTCTTAACTTCAGACAGGAGATAAGAAAATGTTCCATAAAAAAAAAAGAAAAGAAAAGAAAAGAAAATGTTCCATAAATTAAATGACATTTTTCATTATTTATCACCCAGGCATTTTACTGTAAACTAACTTCTTCTGTATTCCACACTATTCATATCTCATATGAGACTTGCTATAATTTTTTAGTTTACAGCTGTTATTCCACAAATAACCAGCACCCAGGGTGGGATACCTGTGACATTCCTCAGGAGTGTTCATGGTAATACCTAGCTGGGGGGAAAAAACAATCTTTAACTTGACAAAGCCAAGGCATTCAGTGTCTGGTAGGTCCTCTTTAGCATATGAAAATCCTTTTGGAACTCCCTTTTGCCTACCTTCCCCAAACTCCTAGGTATATAATTAGCCACCCCTCACAGGCATGAGGCAGCCCCTCTTCCTGCCCAAGGCTCCTGTCCCCTGCTTTAATAAACCCACCATTTTGCACCAAAGATCAAGTCCTGCGACTAGCTCTCTGCATGGAGCCTGCTTCTCCCTCTGCCTGTGTCTCTGCCTCTCTCTCTGTGTGTCTCTCATGAATAAATAAAATCTTAAGAAGAAAGAAAGAAAGAAAGAAAGAAAGAAAGAAAGAAAGAAAGAAAGAAAGAAAGAAAGAAAGAAAGAAGAAAGATCATATAAGACGATCTCCATGAAAGTACACTGATAGTTTTCACATGTTATAAGTATGTAGGATATTAGAATTAATACAAAGAAGATTTGTATGCTTTAACACAATAAATTTTGGTCCTCTTCTGAGGCTCAGTGAGGCCTTGTTTGTAGCCCAAGGCAGACATTGACAGGCAGAAAGTCTCTGGAGTAAAGTTGCCATTAGGAGAGCCCTATCCTGAGTAGACTGAAGCTAATGGTAACAAGAGGGAGAATCACTATAGGCAAGAATGAAATATAGGAGTAAACTTGGAATCCATGCCCAGCTATGGTCTAAAGAGCAAGATCTAATAGAATAGGCCAGAATACTGAGAATAGCTTGGTATGGATTACTACTGATCTAGGATTTGATCATACTCTACTTACAAGCTAGTAAATTTGCCTGAAACTATTTCATAAATATTGACAGAAGATATGAGACTTGTGGGTCAAAAATAAAAGACTATTACTCATGACACAGCTATAGAGAAAACATTATTTCCTTCCTCAAGGATGTTCCCTGAATAAAACCATAAGAAATGGTCTGGGTAAAGAGTAGTCATGGCCTTGCATTCTTGGTATACCCAACAAGAAGTGAGTCATGAGGCTTATCTCCCAACAAGTCCTAGAGCACATGGAGCAAATGTGTCAGATCTAAAACAGTACAAAGTGAAAGGATACTAGAATTCTATTATCTGTAGCACTGGCTAGAAGATTTACTGATGACTTAAAGCAATCATCTCTCAACCCAACCTGGATATTACAGTTGGAATGTTTAAAAAATGCACATCTTAATGATTCTGATTAAATTGGTGTATCATGTAGCTTGCCATGAGTATTTTTTAAAGATTTGAATGTGAACATGAGCACCTACATGAAAACAGGGAGAGGGGCAAAGGAAGAGTATCTTCAAGCGGACTCCCCACCAAATGCAAAGCTGGATGTGGGGCTCCATCCCACAACCTATGAGATCATGACCCAAGCCAAAACCAAGAGTTGGACGCTTAACAAACTGAGCCACCCAGACACCTCGCCATGAGTATTAAGAGATTCTAATATATAAAATCGAGACTCCTGATTTAAACAGCCCATATGGGATTAGATCATATGCCTCCATCTTCCCCAATGATAGAAATCCTATACAACAATAGTTTTCAGTCTTTGGCATGCATGAGAATTACTTAAATGGCTCTAAATTACAGATTGCTAGGCTCCAACCCCATAGTTTTTCATTCAGTAGGTGTACAGTGGGGCCTAAAAATTTGTAATTCCAGTTAGCTCCCTGGTGACGCTGATGCTGCTAGTCTGGAACCATTCTTTGAGAACCACTGATTTTTTTTAAGATTTTATTTATTTATTCAGGAGACATACAGAGAGAGAAAGGCGGAGACATAGGCAGAGGCAGAAGCAGGCTCCACGCAGGGAGCCTGATGTGGGACTCGATCCTGGATCTCCAGGATGACGACCTGAGCCAAAGGCAGACGCTTAGCTGCTGAGCCACCCAGGTGGTGTCTCCTGATGATTCTTTTTTCTTTTTTTTTTAATGATTTTTAAAGACAAAGAATAGTTATAATTTTGAAAAGTTCAATGTAAATAAAAATAATGTGATCAAATCTGAACTTCTCATTAACAGACTAATTCCAGATTAATTTTGTTTTATAATTCATATTTAACTAGCAGTAACTCTTAATTAGATTTCAACAACAAAAGCCAAATGTAAAAACTATTCAGAAAGATGTTCATTATGGAAGAAGGAGGAGATGTTGCAAGGAATTGAGCTGACAAGCAAATAATCCAAGGTTGGGAGAAGAGGCTAGAAAATAGACTAGAGGAGAGGCACAAGCTGTGGTACAGTTAGTGTGGTTTCAGAAACATGATGCTATACACCGTCAGACCAGAATAGCCTCCACTGAATCTGTATTGTGAGTGTTGTTTTAAGCCTCAGAACCCCATATGTCCCTATAGGACAATTAAGGATCTGGGCAGCCCCGATGGCCCAGTGGTTTGGCGCCGCCTTCAGCCCGGGGTATGATCCTGGAGACCCAGGATTGAATCCCACATCAAGCTCCCTGCATGGAGTCTGCTTCTCCCTCTGCCTGTGTCTCTGCCTCTCTCTCTCTCTGTCTCTCATGAATAAATAAATAAAATCTTTAAAAATGAAAAAAATAATAATTAAGGATCTCCCAATAAATGCTTAGATGCTAAATAAATATATAAAGCAAATATTTTTCTTTAAATACAGGGGTCCCTGGGTGGCGCAGTGGTTTGGCGCCTGCCTTTGGCCCAGGGCGCGATCCTGGAGACCCGGGATCGAATCCCACGTCGGGCTCCCGGTGCATGGAGCCTGCTTCTCCCTCTGCCTATGTCTCTGCCTCTTTCTCTCTCTGTGTGACTATCATAAAATTAAAAAAAAATTAAAAAAAAGAAATAAATACAAATTAACACTTCTAAATTATGTTTAACATATTTCTATCAAGTTGTATTTCTTAACGTCACCGAGTCCTAATATTTAAAATAGCACATTTAGGGATCCCTGGGTGGCGCAGCGGTTTGGCGCCTGCCTTTGGCCCAGGGCGCGATCCCGGAGATCCGGGATCGAATCCCACGTCAGGCTCCCGGTGCATGGAGCCTGCTTCTCCTTCTGCCTGTGTCTCTGCCTCTCTCTCTGTCTCTGTGTGTGACTATCATAAATAAATAAAAATTTAAAAAAAAATAAAATAAAATAAAAAATAAAATAGCACATTTAAAAGAAAAAAATGGACATAAAAGAGAAAGTTATCTAAACTATATTTTTATTATTATGATATTTTACCATGGTTCTCTAAAGTTTCCTTTTATATCATTTCTACCACATACTTTGCTCATTGCTGTAAGTATATATATATATATATATATATACACACACACACATACATATATATTTAAGCTTTTAATCTAACAAGAAGTTGAAACAAGTTGAAGGTGCTTTGAAGTCGGTACATAGGAAGTCAAAACATGTAAAATAATCTCTGATGAACTTCAGTCATTATATATATATATATATATATATATATATATATATATATATATTAAACATGCTTTACTCTCAGGAGGATTCATATTTATGCTTGATATCACAAATCTTTATTAAAGCAGGCAGTAAAGATGAGGCTCAGAAGATGACTGAATAATGAAGCAGAGTTATCAGTTGAGATATGTACTCTAGAGTGTGTACTTTTAGCAAATAGCTAACATCCATAAGCATGGAAGAAGTTTTGCCTTTGCAGAGTCTACATGAGGATTAATAATTCAGATACAGTGTTTCTATTATGTTTGAGAGAGTTTAATAACCAACAGCCTCCTAACCATCTTTATTTTCCAGGTTCATCTCATGTATGGATCTTTCCTCAAGATCCTATTCACTTCCCAACCTCAATCATCACTTCCACTCTGATGACCCTAAATATACACTCCCATCCCAGGCTTCTTTCTGGAGCTTCAGACTCATTCTCAGCGCTTTATTGGCTGTTATTACTTTATCTGAACCATAAATTCACCTTATCCTAAACCAATTTAACAACTTTCTTCCCCAAAGGAGATCCTACTCTGATTTGCAGGTATTAGGAATTCCATCTTTTTCATACTTTCCTGTTGATAATTGCTGAGTCGTTTTCAACTCTTCTTTCTTCATCCCTTAAATTCTGCAGTCATCAAGTCAAAATTTTTCTGTGTTCTCTCTCTCTGATCCTCCCTTCCTCCACCTTGTTTATACCCTTATTATTTTTAACTGAAGTTCCATAACAGAAGAGGGAGAGGGTCTTCCCTTTTCCTGTCCATCCTGGGCAAACCTAACAGATTATTCTTCCTTATTTGCATCTCTTGACTCTGTGGCTCTAAAACCTTTAAGGAGTCCTCACTGGCCTCCTGCCACCATTTCCTGCAGCCTGGGCCTCCCGCCACCAGCAAGCCCATGCCTTAAAACCCGGGAACTTGTTGTTTGCCAAGGTGAAGGGCTACCTGTGCAGGCTGGCCTGGATCGATGGCATCACCGAGGGTGCTGTGAAGCCCCCCCCCCAACGAGTACCCCATCTTCTTCTTTGGTACGCACAAAACAGCCATCCTGGGACCCAAGGACCTGTTTCCTTACGACAAATGTAAAGATAAGTACGGGAAACCCAACAAGAGGAAAGGCTTCAATGAGGGGCTGTGGGAGAACCAGAACAATCTCTGCGCCAGCTACAGTGCTCCTCTGCCGGTGAGTTCCTCTGATCGTGAGGCCCCTGAAGCTGACCCGGCAGGTGGGAACAAGGACGACGAGGTCCGGGGAGTCATGGCCGTCACAGCTGTGACTGCCACAGCGGCCAGTGACAGGATGGAGGGTGACTCAGACTCAGACAAAAGCAGGATAACAGTGGCCTGAAGCGGAAGGCAGCAGCCCTGAAGATGTCAGTCTCAAAATGAACTCGAAAGGCTTCCAGTGACCTGGATCAAGCCAGTGTGACTCAGAAAGCTCATCTGAGTCAGAGAAGACCAGTGACCAGGACTTCACCCCCGAGAAGAAAGCTGTGGTCCAGGCACCTCGGCGGGGCCCCCTTGCAGGACGGAAGAAAAAGAAGGCACCTTCAGCCTCCGACTCTGACTCCAAAGCAGAATCCGACAAAGGGTGAGCCAGTGGCTGTGGCCAGGTCAGCATCCTCCTCCTTCTCCTCCTCCTCCTCCTCCTCCTCCGACTCAGATGTGTCTGTAAAAAAACCTCCTCGGGGCATGAAGCCAGCTGAGAAGCCACCTCCAAAACCGCGTGGATTGGAAGCCAAAGCCTGAGCGGTCCGACTAGCTCAAGTAGTGACAGCGACAGCAATGAGGTCGACCGCATCAGCCAGTGGAAGCGCCGGGATGAGGAGAGGTGGCGCCAGCTAGAAGCCAGGCGGTACAGGGAGCAGGCGGAGGAGCTGCGAAGGCTCCGTGAACAGGAAAAGGAAGAGAAGGAGCAGAGGCGCGAGCGTGATGGCGGAGGCCCCGGCCAGCGGGAGCAGCAGCGGGGATGAGCTGGGGGACGAGGATGAGCCCGTCAGAAAGAGTGGCCTCAAGGTTCCGGGGCCGCGGACCACAGGCCTCTTCCGACTCGGGGCCTGAGGCTGAGCTGCAGAGAGAGGCAAAGAAGGCAGCAAGACAAAGCACAGAGCCTACGAGGAGACCCAGCCAGAAGGAGAAGAGAGGGTGCCTCAAGGAGAGGCCCTGAGCCAGGCCCGCGAAGGTGGAGCGAACTTGGAAGCTGTCAGAAGGATTCCCACCTGACCAGAAGGTCGAGAAAAAGAAAGAACCTTCCATGGATGAGAAGCTACAGAAGCTGCACAGTGAGATCAGGCTCGCCCTGAAAGTTGACATTCTGGATATGAAGAGGTGTCTGAACGCACTAGACGTGCTAGGAACCCTACAGGTGACCTCACAGATCCTGCAGAAGAACACGGATATGGTGGCCACATTGAAGAAGATCCGCCATTACAGGGCCAACAAGGAGGTGATGGAGAAGGCTGCGGAGGTCTACCCCAGCTCAAATCTCGGGTCCTGGGACCAAAGATTGAAGCCACCCAGAAGATGACCAGAGCTGGGGTGGAGAAGGAAAGGGCCGAGATGGAGAAGGCTAAGGAGGTGCTGGCTGGAGAGGAGGCTCCCATGGAGAGGGAAGAAGACAAGGCGAATGCTGATCTCTCGGCCCCGGTGAATGGTGAGGCCACATCCCAGAAAGGAGAGAGCATGGAAGACAAGGAGCAGGAGGGAAGACACAACTCCGAGGAGGGGCTGGGCTGTGGCTCCTCTGAAGAGCCGTTACACAATGACAAGGCGCGGGAGGGCTCCGAGATGGATGCACCTGGGAAGGAGCGGCAGGAGCATGCAAGGTTGTGGATGGACTCAGAGTCCCTGGACAAGGAGGCCAGATGAGCCCTGGCAGCCAGGCTCACCTGTAGATACCCCAGGCCTGCCCCAGCCCCCACCTGCCACCTGCAGAGCAGAGACCTGTTGGGGAAACACCATGCTGTCCCATTTATATGTCCCCTGGGTTGTTTTTCTGCCTAACTTCTGTGATTTCCAACCAACATGGAATGACTATAAAGGGTTTTTTTAATGAAAAAAAATAAAAATAAATAAATAGAGTCCTCACTACTAACCATATTAACATTTTCACCCTGGTATTCAAGATCCTTCTAATATACAAAAGATCTGGCACACATTCCCAATCTTATTTCCTACTGCTTTCTCTCATGTTCCACATGTTCCAAACTTGGTCGCCTCTCTAAATAGAACCTGTGCTTTCTTCCTTCTAAGGCTTTCTTTCCTTTCTGTCACTTAAAGACAGCTCAACATGGTGGAAAGAAGAGCTTCAAGCTTTGGACTCACTGCATTCAAATCCCTACTCTTCAGGTATGTAATTGTGAGCAAATTACTTAATTTTTCAAATCCTCTGTTTCATAGTCTCTAAAATGTATATAATTCTTACATCTCTAAATTTGAGCTTTAAATGAGATAATCCACCAAAGGAGGTCAGTACCTATCACTGATCTTACCACTTCCTTCATGTAGACAAATTTCAAACATTGTGTTCTCACTGCATTAAGCTTTCTTCATCTTCTCACCCAGATGTGATCTCTGCCTTATTTTTAGCAATTTGCATGAATCTTAGGGCACTAACTTTACTCTATATTAAGTCCTTTACTTAAAAAACAATCATTTGCAGAATTATAGAATCTTTCATGTCAACAATCTTGTTTTACCCATCTCAGGATTTCTGTGGCACTCCACATAGTGTCTTCAATCTAGCTTAGTAAACATTTGTGCAAGGAATTGATTTGACTATTTCCAATAAAAAACAGGATACAAGAAAAAAGCCCCTAACTATTCTAGGGTCTCTTGGGAATAAGGTACTAATAAGAGAAATAAGAGGAGAGGGTGAAGAATGGAGAGACCACATATTAAACTATAGAGAGCAAGACTACAGGCCTTCTTTTTTTTAAATACTTATTTATTTATTTATTTATTTATTTATTTATTTATTTATTTATTTATTTATTTATTATGTAGTTACAGAACCCACTCCCCAGGCCCAGCACGAGAAAAGGAAGCAGAGCCAAGGCAGCAGCAGCAGCAGGAGGAGAGCAGGTGGCTGGCGTCCCGCTCCCCCCCCACACTGCTCCCAACACTGTGGAGATGCAGGGCCAGGCACTACGGGTTCACCCTTTTTTTTTTAATTTATTTATGATAGTCACACACACACACACACACACAGAGACAGAGACACAGGCAGAGGAAGAAGCAGGCTCCATGCACTGGGAGCCTGATGTGGGATTCGATCCCGGGTCTCCAGGATCGTGCCCTGGGCCAAAGGCAGGCGCCAAACCGCTGCGCCACCTAGGGATCCCGACTACAGGCCTTCTTACAGAATTCATTTCCACTTATGGGAACATCAAACCAAACCTTAGAGCCATGTCTCCAGGAGAGCTCAGGAGAGTAATTGCTCTGTCCCATTTGAAGGATCCAATGCCACTCTAGGGAAGTAGACACCAAGAATTACAAACCCAGAAGGTCATAGGGAAGGCAGAGAAGGGATTTCACCAGATGATGCCAAAAAAGACCTATGACACAAATATTGTAAACAAAATAGGCATAGAGAGGGATGAGTCTATCGGGTTCGATACCCTTTCAAGCTATTTGTTATTCTATATAATATCTCTCTTCATTTTTCTTATATTTTGCTATTAATTCAGATTTCATATAGATGAACATGCAGTATGGTAAAAAGGCCATTTATTGCCAGTATATCAGTCCCTAAACTTTTACAAAGATGGCTTTGGCAAAGCCATTTTCATCTTATCGACTATAATTTCTTCAAATACACTTTCAACACCTTAAAGAAGCTTGGAGGGGCAACTGGGTAACTCACTCGGGTAAGTGTCTGACTCTTGATTTCAGCTCAGGTCCTGATCTCAGAGTTGCCTGATTGAGCCCCATCTCAGTTCCATGCTCAGTGGGGAGTCTGCCTCTCTCCCTCTGCCCCTCCCCCCTGCAGCGCTCGCTCTCTCTCTCTCTCTCTCTCTTGAATAAATAAATCTTTTTTTAAAAGGAAGTATGGAATTAACTTCTTCTTTGGTATCAATTCAAAGAAAAATATTCTGAGCTATTTGCCCTTTGATCTGGGGATAACTGTGTTTTAATCTACATTGTCAATGATGCTATTTCAAGAGATTTTAATTAATAGCCACACACACAAAAAAAACAATGAAAAGAAGAACAATAAATGCATAGAGAATTTCTTAGGGCTTCTTTTGTAGTTCTTTCATGCTGGGAGATGAGAAAAGGAGAATAGATATAGGTGTGTTCATAAACTCAGAATAAAGAAGTACAAACTTTGTTCTGGAGTCTGCTGACCTGACTGCCAGGATGTTTCAGTTCCAACAGTTTCTAAGCTTTGTTTCCCAAGTGAACATATAGTACTAGCAACGTAGATTGTAGAGAGTAGGACCTGATAAAAATGAAATTCCCTCTTTTAATGAAGCAGCAATGGAGAAGACAGATCAGTCAGGAGCAAGCCTCCACTCTGGATTATAGAAGCATAGGAGCAATCACTGAAGGAGGATGAAGACCTGGTCAATGACCCTGCAGTGCAGGGCTTCCTCATGCAGAGAAAACAACAAAGCCACTTCACCCTTTGGCTTTTGCTGGAATAGGGATCCTTGGAAGGATGCAGTTGGAATCACTAACACTGCATCTGTTACCAGCTACATCCATCCCAGTAGATTATAGTTAACTCATGAAAATATCTCGCCCTCTGATCAAGGGTGCAAAATCAGGGGAACTAGTGCTCTTTTATCTCCCCTTCTTTCATTGCACTGAATAAATAGATCCAGATCGATCGATTGATCTATCTATATCTATCTACCTACCTAATGGTATTCACTTTTTTTAAGATTTATTTTTATTTTTTTAAATTTATTTTATAGAAAGAGAGAGTGGTGGGAAGGGGCAGAGAGAATCTCAAGCTGACTCTCAGTGGGGACCTCCAACGCAGGGCTCAATCCCAAGACCCTGATATTATGACCTGAGATCAAACCCAAGAGTCACTTAAATGACTGGGCCAGAGGGCAGAGGCAGACAGACCCTACAGGTGGCACTTGGTGTGACCTTGCGGCAACTTCGCGCTTGTCTGCTTTGATACAAGTTTCTGTTTGCTCCTTTTCTAAAGAAATAGCCCATATCGCTTGTGCTTGTTGGGTGCCAGGCCTCGTACCGGCTGTCCCTGGGATCTGCCCGGTGCCTGTTGACTTTGCGACATTGTTTATTCTCCGTGTACGTGAGGGAACGTTCTCCAAGGCGCGCCTCCTGTTCCTGCAGCGGGCTTTGTTCTGTGGTTGTGACCTGTCAGCTGCCTTTCATGCCACATTTAGGGATATTTGCCCATAACCCAACGTCCTCAAATACTGTTCCAGACGCGCCCTGACACTATCTCAGCTGACCTTGCTTCCCTTGCAAGCTCGGGCGCCGGCTACCTGCCTTTGTGATCTCTTTAGGCTCCGTGGCCTTCCATCACATGGGGTCTGAGCCACTGTTGTGTTGTCCTTGCATCTTAAGGACCAATGATGGGACTGGGCAGGAAGCCTCCACCTCCCTGGACGCAGGAGAGAGGGGAGGAGGTGGGAACCCCGAAAACTCAGGGCAAACCCCGCTGTGCCTGAAATAAATAAAATCCAGGCATTTAAAAAAAAAAAAAAGAATGCACAAACTTGCTGCTGTTTAGATCACTGCAGCTTCTAGGACCCAGTTTCTTTTACTGATTTAAAAACAAAACAAAACAAAAATAAAAAAGTTGTGCCTGAAATGAATCTTGTTTTTTTTTATAAGTAGCCGCCTGGTTCCTGTGTCCTGTGAAATACAGGCACTTGACCCTTGGTGTAGCCTCTGTTCGACTTTATATCACGGGAACAGACTGGTCTGATTTTTTGGCCCTCATCTTGAATTGGCCACATCCAGGGCCCCTGGCCAGTGGACTGAAGGCTTTGTCTAAGATGACAAGGGCAGCTCAGGGGATGTGGGGGAGGGCGCTTTTATCTTCCCCGTTGTCATTTGAGGTTTTGATCTTCTCTGGGTAAAGAGGCCGTTTATCTTTGTAAACACAAAACGTTTTTGCTTTCTCCAGTTTTCTGTTAATGGTGAAAGAATGGAAGCGAATAGTTTTACTGATTTTTGAGACTCTAAAAAAAAAAATTTTTTTTTAAGGTTAAGGACAACTTTATTGCTACCAGAGGCTTTTATCATCAGTACACGGTTCTGACTGTAATACCTTCCTCAGACTACACAAGGAGCCCAGGATCCAGAAATTAGGAGAAATACAGGTAGGGTAATTTTCATCAAGAAAATACTAATAGCTTAACATAAATCTAGGGTACTGAATTCAGTTATTACATGTTACAGACCCAAATCATAGAGCTGTCCCAATATCTAGAGAGTCTCTCCTACTGATTATAAATGAGTGAAAACTGACCAGTTACCAAAAACAAAAGAAACCAAAACCTTAATTGTTTGATATTTCTGTGGTGAGTACCTGGATATATTAACTTTATCACAAATTCTTTTATACAAATGTGAAATATGCTTTCAACAAATCTAACAGTGCCCTAATTATAATTACATGCCACTTTTAAGTTCTAAATTAAGATAAAAATGAAAACATTAATTTTGTTTCTGAACTCCAGGAACTGAAATGAGACAAACACAAAATCAATGTGGTAATGCTGCTAGTCCTTTTTCTATTACCACCTCTCATTCACATGGGGCAATTTTGAAGAACCCTTTTTGGATCAATCTGAATCGTGGATTAAACGTGGCTGCCAGACTGAAATAATTTATTCATTAAATTGCTAAAAAGTAATTTTGAGGGTTTCCTAATCAGTGGAGGTCAGGCTATACAGATCAACATGCATAAAGTTCATTAAGTAGTCAATAAAGCAGCAAACAAAAACGAGGAAAATTAAATCAGGATGCTAGAGACAGGGTGTGTGCCAGCTATGAATTTTGGAACTTAAAAAAAAAAAAAACACTGAATATGAATTTTTGATATGGGTACAACCATGGTAAATATGCATTTAAATGAGTTCATACAGGTGAATCAGGAAACAGTGGCATAAACTAAATCTATTTTAATTTCATTAGCTAATTCAGTGGCCATCTTAAAAAATTCTTCACTATACGCACATCATGAATGAGTTAATTTTGACTATAAAACTATTAATTTTGGGGTTTGCTCTAAACAGTTTTATTTTCATTTTAAATAAGGGTCATGAAATTTTAAAGAATCCTTATAGAAATTATCAATTTTGTCTAGACAGCAGGTTAGTGTTCCTGTGATATGAGGATTAAAAGTTACTGCAGTGCCTAGGATGGTGCTTCACAGATAATGTTGTGCATCCAGTCTCAGTAATTGAGAGATAATCCATATTAAGATTGACCTGAAGTTTAGTAAAATATGTTGCATATTCAGTTTTCCTCTAGATCAATGTTTCAAAAGAGACTAGAAGATTTCTGTACCCTAAAAGAAAAGGGAAATTTGTTTTGCAGCCCACACAGCAGATAAAAGAGTGAGCCTCTGTTCTGTGGCTGCTATTTTTGCCATATGTTTAAAGTATGTGATATTGTGAAATGATGATTGGAATGCTTTCTATTAAAAAAATTATCCTAAGGAGAGCTAAGGAAAACTCCCAAGAAATTAAAAAAAAAAAAAGATGAAACCTTTAAATAAGAATGTACTGAGTAATAGCTGGTTTCAGGATTTGTCATCTCCCTGTTCAAGTCAATTGTGAGAATACACAAATATGATGATTTTCCTTACCTGCCCTAACCAGGGGCTCCCACTTACCCCAGGTAAAAATCCAGATCATGCATATGACTTGCAGACCCTCCTAAGGCTGGCCTCCACTTTGTCTTCCATCCTCTTCCTTGCCTGCTGTTGTCTGTGCACCTGCTCCTACTCCTTCCCTCTCCACTAACAGCCACACTGAACTCCTTTCCCTGGCCTTTGTGTTTTGTGCACACCCTTCCTTATTTCCCTCCTTTCCACCTTCTTCAACCTGGCTAAATTGTCCTTATCTCCCATGTCTCAGTTTGAATGTCATCTTCTTGCAGAAGACTCTCTTGACACTCCCCTCACCCACTCAGCTTGGAAGACCCTCATTGATAGCCTCATAATGCCCATACTTCCCTCATCACACACTATTGTAAAATGGTGGGTTAGTTTTTCTTTGTCTGTTTTACCTGTCTCCCTTTGCCATAACATTATATATAATTCAGTGGGGTCAAGAATCATGTCTGTATTGTGTAATAGCATTCTCCAATCTAGGGTAGATGTATTCTGGGTGTACATACAAAGCTTCCAAGAAACAAATGGGCAAAATTAGTTTTAAGAGACTCACATACCAGATCTTCCCCTTCCAGGCCTCCTTTCCCAAAACTATCTGTCTGAAAACCTACCTAAAATCAAGGCATGAATGCCAGTTCTCCTTTCTCACTCCTTTTTCAAAATCACCCTTTTCTCACTTCGTGAAAGAAAAGCCTACCTATCACACATGCCAAATCTTAATATGGAGCATTTCATAGGATATAAAAACCATCAGAAAGGCAAACTCTTCAAAGCAAAAACTGAATAGTGCTACTGCAGCCTTCTTTAATTGAGTCACTATCAACCCACAGCAGGAGTTGAGAGTTGTCCCTATATTTTAGAAATTTCTGTTAATATAAAATACTGGTGGGAACCTGTGCTATTTGGCCAATATATCTGGGAGTGACATGGTCACAATGATGATCATTATTATTCTGCCCACCAACTCTTTTATTCCCCCTAAATTTACTGAGATGTAATTGTAAATGAACATTTCATATATTTAGGGTATACAACGTGATGATTTCACATACATATATATTGTAAAAAAAATTACCACAATCAAGTTAATACACCCATCAGCTCACATAGTTACCTTGTGTATGGGGGGATGGGGGGAGAATACAAAACCCTGTTTTAGCAAATTTCAAGTAGACAATACAATGATATTATCTATAATCACCATGCTATAAATTTGATTCCTAAAACAATTCATCTTATAACCAGAAATGGTACCTGTTGACCAACATTTCCTCATTCTCCCACCCCTGCCCAAGTGCTTGGCAATCAATGTTCTATCCTCAAGTTCTATTAGCTCAACTTTTTTAGATTTCACATATAAGTGAAATCATACAGTATTTGTCTTTCTGTGTATGGCTTATTTTATTTAGCATAATGTCCTCAAAGTTCATCCCTATTGTTGCAAATGGCAGGATTTCCTCCTTTTGTGGATGAATAATATTCCTTTGTGTATATGTATTTTTCTTTATCCATTATCTATCCATCAGTGGACATTTAGGTTGTTTCCATATAATGGCTATTGTGAATGATGCTGCAATCAACATGAGAGTGCAGCTATTTCTTAGAGATACTGACTTCATTTCCTTTGTATATATACCCAAAAGTGGAATTGCTGAATCAAATGATAGTTTTATCTTTAATTTTTTGAGGAACCACTATACTGTTTTCTTTATTTTTTTAAAGATTTATTTATTTATGATAGACAGAGAGAGAGAGAGAGGTAGAGACACAGGCAGAGGGAGAAGCAGACTCCATACTGGGAGCCCGATGCGGGACTCGATCCTGGGACTCCAGGACCGCGCCCCCAGCCAAAGACAGGTGCCAAACCACTGAGCCACCCAGGGATCCCTTGCTGTACTGTTTTCATAGTAGCTATCCCCATCTGCCAACTTTTTTCTAAGAATTCATACTTTTGAAAGACGGCCCTGCGAAAGTAGAGCAAAAGGACTTTTG
Organism: Canis aureus; assembly: GCF_053574225.1. NCBI lineage: Eukaryota > Metazoa > Chordata > Mammalia > Carnivora > Canidae > Canis > Canis aureus. Next base: position 26,414,689 of record NC_135630.1, on the reverse strand, counting down.
AAGAGAAATATTGAAGAAGGGAAACTTATTTCCGGGTTATAAACTCATTCATACATGACCCCACACAATGACTCATCTGGGACTCTCAAACTATTCATTTCTTTAAATAAGAATTAGAATTCCCACATGAGATGCTTGTCGTAAGAACATTAACACATTTATTTGAGCTTACTCTTTTTTTTAAGTGAATAAATCTGATTTAGATGACTGATTTGATATTTTCAATGAATTGAATAAACTAACTAGAACTCCAACAACTAAGCGGTAGGGGTGGAACAAGGAGAGGAATACACACACATACACGGTATTGTCACTGCATACAACATTTTTAAAAGATTTTATTTAAATAATGAAAGAGAGAGAGAGAAGGAGCAAGGGCAGAGGAGAGAAAAGAAACAGACTCCCTGCTGAGCAGAGAGCTCAATGCCGGGTTCTACTCCAGGTCCCTGGGATCATGAACTGAGCCAAGGACACTTAACCAACTGAGCCACTCAGGCACCCTTCAAACATTTAAATTGACATACTTTACTATCAAAGTTGTATTGAAATTGACAAAAAAAAAGAAAGAAGAAAGAAAGAAAGAAAAAAAAAAAAGAAATTGACAACACTTGGGATGCCTGGGTGGCTTAGTGGTTGAATGTCTGCCTTTGGCTCCTGGCTTGATCCCAGGACAGGGGGATCAAGTCCCGCATGGGGCTCTCTATGGGGAGCCTGCTTCTTCCTCTATGTCTCTAGCTCTCTTTCTGTGTCTCTTATGAATAAGTAAAATCTTAAAAAAAATTGACAATACTTCAATTTTTCCAACCCTTGCCATCTTAAAAAGCAAAATAGGGGGCAGCCCAGGTGGCTCAGTGGTTTAGCGCTGCCTTCAGCCCAGGGCCTGATCCTGGAAACCTGGGATCAAGTCCCAACTCGGGCTCCTTGTATAGAGCCTGCTTCTCCCTCTGCCTGTGTCTCTGCCTCTAGCTCTCTCTCTCTGTCTCTCATGAATGAATGAATGAATAAATATATAAATAAATAAAGGCAAAATAGGGCGTGTCTAAGAGAAAGAGTAATACTATGATTAATTGTCATTTGTTAACTCTTCAAAGGACCCTTTTGGTGTATTTCCCAAATATTGCAAGAATAAATGACTAAGATTAGGTAACAAATTCTTTTGCAAATTCAAATCATTGCTTTTCAACGAAACTGAAAAAGGACTTGATTTGTTAGCTGATAGAAAAGGGGAGGTGGGCGGGGGAGTGACTGGGTGATGGGCACTGAGGGGGGCACTTGATGGGATCAGCACTGGGTGTTATTCTATATGTTGGCAAATTGAACACCAATAAAAAATAAATTATAAAAAAAAGAAAATTGAAAATAACATTTGACAACAGGAACATATATAATGAATATTTTTTAAGTATGTAGATGTTATCACTATTCTTTCCATTCTCATCTACCTTTTATGGGAATAAAGCTTTTTAAGCACTTACATCTACATCAGTCATTCTCAAAATGCAGTCTGAAAACAACTAGTGGTCCCTGAAACTCTTTCAGGTGACCATCAAATCCTCCCTTTTCCAGATACACATTTGTATGCAGCCAGATTTTCTTCACGTATTTCAAACAAAACATACTGCAAAAGATTTAAATGCATAAGTAGAATGAGAATCCAGTTGCCATTTTAAAAGAAGGCACTAGATGTTCTAATATGGAAAACAATGCCAATATTTTCACTATTTTTTATTTATTTTTATTTATTTTTTTTTAAGATTGTATTTATTTATTCATGAGAGACACACAGAGTGGCAGAGACACAGGCAGAGAGAGAAGCAGGCTCCATGCAGGGAGCCTGACATGGGACTTGATCCCTGGTCTCCAGGATCACACCCTGGGCTGAAGGTGGTGCTAAACCGCTGAGCCACCAGGGCTGCCCTTCACTATTTTTTAAACATACATCTTTTAAAATGTTACTTATGGTTATATGTAATGGGTTTATTACTTTTATTTTAAAATTAATAAACAAATATTTTTAATTTCTCAATTTTAATTTTTAATGCAGAAATATTGATAAATAAAACACATATAAACAAAAGCTCTCTGGCATTCTCAACAATTTTTTTTTTCAGCAAAGCAATATGCTTCTTTATTTCCCTATCCCATCCCCTTATTAACCTTCCTCCAGGATGGTGATGGGTTGGGAGGGCTCCCTCTGACTTAGGCCCTGGACACTCTTAGGAAATCCCAGGGCAGGATAGTTAGGTAGGTTAGATGACTGCCACCCCAGCTTTATTCCTACCTTGCCTTCTGGGAAATCACAAGCCCTTTCTGCCCCCCCAATACCAGGTATTGCTGCTGCTTTTTAAAAATTCCAAGTGGCCTTAAAGAGAGAGAGGGGGAAAGATCTGAGGGGGGAATCAGCAGGCTACCTTGTTTGAGGAAGGGACCGTTGGGAAAATGTGTCAAGCCAAACTCAGTATTGAGCATTACGGGAGGGAGATGTCCACCCTGGTTCCCTGGGGCAAGTAGGGGGCTGAAGAAGAGATTCAGGGAGGGAAGATGACAAGTAGGTCCTCCTGCTGCCTCTGCTGCCCCTGCCCATGAGGCTTCAATAATTTTTAAGAGTGTAAAGGGGTCTTGAGTTCAACCATTTTGAAAAATGCTGATCAATATAAATAAGAAAAAACTGATGCTTAAACCAGCTTCAATACAGCAATATATATTTATCATTCATAATTTAATAAATGAAAAATACCCAGATCTATATATTTATTAAGGTATGCATCCCCAATAAAGTTTTTTCTATGCTAATAACTTATCAAAGTTTATAATGTAAAATTTGGTACTAATCAATTGTGTAACAACAAAAATTACAATACAACATAATCCAAAACAGAAACATCAACATTTCAAGTTTATTTTTAATAGATATACTCTTTTGGAGTAAAGTATAACAGGCTGATCAATAAAAGATTTTCAAGCAAAAACATATTAGGATACAATTATGTGGGGTAAATGGAATAGAATTATGTCTCTTAGGAGAAAAAATGTAAACATTCTGACAGTTAAGAAGGAACTCAAGTTTGAAAATATCACAGTCCATCACTGAATTTCCAGAACCTAAAGCATTATGTGTTTATTATTCAATGAATGAGAGATATCCTCTAAATCCTGACTGAGAAAGAGAAAACAGTGTAAGAACAACACTAACCATTGTGTGCTTCAGTCTAGTCAAACAGAACAAATGGTGTTAGAACCAACAATATAACTGAACCATAGAGGACTTTGTACCTAGAGTGTTCCTGGTGATACTGGAGAATTAGGTCTAAAATGAACTCAAGTTCAAATGAAGAGTCTTAGAGATAAATCACACAAAACATTTGGAACTATGCCTGGTATATGACTAGTCCTCATAAATATTAACCACCCTTATTTTTTTTATCACATCATTATCAATGGCCTTAGGCTATTTGGACTTCACCTAAGAACTCTTAGCAACTGGGGAATCTCCAAAGGATATTTTTGGGCTTCAGTCTTCAAGTGAACCTCCCTATGTCATTTGACTGCCCTGCTTCTTGACTCCTACACCATACTCCTGTTTCTACCTTGAAAATTCTGGGCATTATATAATTCTTACAGAATTATATTTTCTTTTCATAAGCTAACTACTGTATCCTTCATATCCTATATATTCTCTGAGTCACTGTTTCAATAGATCCTTTGAATCATTTCCAAAACTTGCTTTCCAGCTCTAGCCTACCCTCACACTGTGAACCACATGTCCATTAAGAGAAGATTTGGATGCTCCTTACAGACAAAATACAGGCAACATTTTACACCCCCTCCCCTAAATTTTCTTATCTTCTCTTGGATCTTTTAAGTAGTAGCACAGACATTTCACCAAATGGCACTGCCACTTTTGGCAGTCCACCAAAAGTAAAATTCTAGGGCATATCTATTGTTTCTCTTCTTCTGTCAGCATTATTTCCTTACACCATTAAGTTCTTCTCATTTTACTTCTAGAATGTTTATTAATTCAGCCCCTTTCCTCACAATCCCTTCTGCATCTATTGCTTTTATTCTCGGTTCTATAATCTCTCACATCTGTACCACTGTAATGGCTTGTTAACTGGTCTCCCCACCCATAATCTGCCCTCCTCAAATCTACACTCCCTGAGCATGTCTATCTCCCTCAAAAGTCATTCAGCGGCTTTTCACAAAGCAAAGAATCAAATATACTCCCTTTAACACCATACACTAGGACCCCCACTTCCTCACCTCTCTCTTCTAACCCATTGTGCCATATTATACTCTAAAGAGACAAAATTTGCATGCATTTTTCTTTTTTAATATTTTATTTATTCATTAGAGGCAGAGAGAGAGAGAGAGAGAGAGAGGCAGAGACACAGGCAGAGGGAGAAGCAGGCTCCAGGCAGGGAGCCTGATGTGGGACTCCATCCCAGGTCTTCAGGATCAGGCCCTGGGCTGAAGGGGGCACTAAACCGCTGAGCCACCCGGGCTGCCATGCATGCAGTTTTCTAAGCCTAACAATCTTTACATTGTTTGATGCTTTACCTGAAATATTCTGCCCACATGTTTTATCTTAGATAATTTGTATTCATTTATGTCAAGAATACTTTGTGACCTCATCAGTCTGGAGCTAAGAGTTGTGACATATAGTTCTAAATTATCTGTACAATACCTATCTATCTATCATCTTCCACTAGACTATTATCCCATTAGGATATGAATGTTGTCTTACACATCTGTTTGTCCCTGGCACCTTACCACAGTGTTTTAGTTATATAGTCACTGTGCAATCAGTGTTGAACTAAAGTTTCAGATAACTGCACACACCTCAGGGCAATACTTAGGTAAACAAACAAGATGAAACGATTGCTCCTGGGGAAAGCTAAATCTGTTTTAAATGAAGCTTCACTAAGAATCTAAAAAAGAAACACAAGAAGTAAAGAAGGAAAGTGCAAAGGCCTTATGAAGTAAATTTGATAATCCTAGAGTAATTCAAATCTAGTTATAGATTGTCTAGACGTATTCATCTTTTCTTTTTTTATGATAGTCACAGAGAGAGAGAGAGAGAGAGAGAGAGTAAGACAGAGACACAGGCAGAGGGAGAAGCAGGCTCCATGCACCGGGAGCCCAATGGGGGACTCGATCCCGGGTCTCCAGAATCATGCCCTGGGCTAAAGGCAGGCGCCAAACTGCTGTGCTACCCAGGTCTTCCCGTATTAATCTTTTCTATTTCAACTCTATCAAGTTTTTTTTTAATAGATTTTATTTATTTATTCATGAGAGATGCAGAGAGAGAGGCAGAAACACAGGCAGAGGGAGAAGCAGGCTCCATGCAGGGAACCCAACATGGGACTCGATCCCAGGTGTCCCGGATCACACCTTGGGCCGAAGGCAGCACTAAACCACTGAGCCACCCAGGCTGCCCCCCTCTATATTTTAAATCGTTTGCTATTTAACAGGTCTGTGAATTTCTGTTCTGTTTTCACAATTTGATATTTTTTTCATACTTGATTTGCTTTAAAAGGGAGAAAATTTTGCATGTAATATAAATCTTCTTCATTAATGGAAAACTACATTTCCATGACCATATTCTGTTTTGTTCAAGTTTTAAAGGTTCAACAGAAATGACAAAACAGAAGAACAGAAATACTGGGAGACAAGGTCTGTATCAATTAACTTTTGGTATGCCCTAACTATACAAGAGATTAGATGAATTTGCAAGGTTCATTTTATACAACTCTTAAATTTGTTTTTATTTATTTTTTAAAAGATTTTATTTATTTATTCATAGAGACACAGAGGGAGAGAGAGAAAGAGAGAGAAGCAGGCTCCATGCAGGGAGCCCGATGTGGGACTCGATCCCAGGTCTCCAGGACCATACCCCGGGCTGCAGGCAGCGCCAAACTGCTGTGCCACCGGGGCTGCCCTTAAATTTGTTTTTAAAAGCTAAACTTAGGGATGCCTGAGTGCCGCTCAGCGGTTGAGGGTCTGCCTTTGGCTAAGGGCATGATCCCGGATTCCCGAGTTCAACTCCCACATCGGGTTCCTTGCATAGAGCCTGCTTCTCCCTCTTCCTGTGTCTCTGTTTCTCTTTCTCTGTGTCTTCCATGAATAAATAAATTAAAATCTTAAAAAAATAATAAAATAAATAAATAAATGCAAGCTAAATTTAGCTGAGCTAATAATTCTTTTGACATTATAAAATAATCTATCTCGGAGGGGCAAGATGGCGGAAGAGTAGGGTCCACAAGTCGCCTGTCCCCACCAAATTACCTAGATAACCTTCAAATCATACTGAAAATCTACGAATTCGGCCTGATATTTAAAGAGAGAACAGCTGGAATGCTACAGTGAGAGAGTTCATGCTTCTATCAAGGTAGGAAGAAGGAGGGAAAAAAGAAATAAAGAAACAAAAGGCATCCAAGGGGGAGGGACCCCGCGAGAGCCAGGCTAAGGCCTGGGCGAGTGTCCCCAGGTCAGGAAAGCCCCGCCTGGAGAAGCAGGAGCTTCACCAATCTTCCCAGGCAGAAAGGGGCCCGCAGGGAGTTAGAGCAGAACCCCAGGAGGGCGGGGATGCCCTCAGGCTCCCTGGGACACTAACAGAGCACCTGCCCCTCCAGGAGAGTGCACCGAGCTAACTGAAGAGCTGGACTGCTCACATGGCTAGACCCCAAAGCAGCTCAGCAGCTCGGAGGGCTACGGCGGCGGCTCCATGGAGAGGGGGCTATCAGGGGCTACCCCGCCGGAGTGCGAATCCAACAGAGCAGGCCTGGGAGCACAGGGTGCCAGGGACACAGCCTACGATCCGACCTCCCCCCGGGACAGGCAGAGGACAGGAGGGCCCAGGACAGCAAGGACGCTCTTGCCCCCAGCTGAGCAGATCAGCAGCCCGGCCCCTGGAGCATCCAGGCCCTGCAGACAGAGAGCTCTGTAGTTACTATGGGAGCTGAATCCAGGGCTCGAGAGCTGGCCCCGCCACTGGGGTTGTTCCTCCTGGGGCCTCATGGGGTAAAATACCCCCACTGAGCCCTGCACCAGGCAGGGGGCAGAGCAGCTCACCCAAGTGCTAACACCTGAAAATCAGCACAACAGGCCCAACCCCAGAAGACCAGCTAGACGGACAAGTTCCAGGGGAAGTCAAGGGACTTAAAGGATACAGAATCAGAAGATATTCCCCCGAGTTTTGTTTTGTTTTGTTTTTTGCTTTTTGATTTCTCTTTGCTTTCCCCACCCTTTTTTTCCTTTCTTTCTTTTTTTCTCTTTTTCTTCTCTTTTTTTTCTTCTTTTTTTTTTCTTTCTCTCTTTTCTTTCCTTCATTCTCTCCTCTCTTTCTCTCCTTTTCCCAATACAACTTGTTTTTGGCCACTCTGCACTGAGCAAAATGACTAGAAGCAAAACCTCACCTCAAAAGAAAGAATCAGAATCAGTCCACTCTCCCACAGAGTTACAAGATTTGGATTACAAATCAATGTCAGAAACCCAATTCAGAAGCACTATTATAAAGCTACTGGTGGCTCTAGAAAAAAGCATAAAGGACTCAAGAGGCTTCAAGACTACAGAATTTAGATCTAATCAGGCAGAAATTAAAAATCAATTGAATGAGATGCAATCCAAACCAGAAGTCCTAATGACAAGGGTTAACGGGGTAGAAGAACGAGTGAGTGACATAGAAGACAAGTTGATGGCAAAGAGGGAAACTGAGGAAAAAAGAGACAAACAATGAAAAGACCATGAGGATAAATTAAGAAAAATAAATGACAGCCTGAGGAAGAAAAATCTACATGTAATTGGGGTTCCTGAGGGCATCGAAAGGGACGGAGGGCCAGAATATGTATTTGAACAAATCCTAGCTGAAAACTTTCTTAATCTGGGAAGGGAAACAGGCATTCAGGTCCAGGAAATAGAGAGATCCCCCCATCAAATCAATAAAAACCACTCAACACCTCGACATTTAATAGTTAAGCTTGCAAATTCCAAAGATAAAGAGAAGATCCTTGAAGCAACAAGAGACAAGAAATCCCTGAATTTTATGGGGAGGAGTATTAGGGTAACAGCAGACCTCTCCAGAGACCTGGCAGGCCAGAAAGGGCTGGCAGGATATATTCAGCGTCCTAAATCAGAAGAACATGCAATCAGAAGAACATGCAATACTTTATCCAGCAAGGATCTCATTCAGAATGGAAGGAGAGATAAACAGCTTCCAAAACAATCAGGAACTGACAGAATATGTGACCTCCAAACCAGCTCTGCAAGAAATTTAAAGGGGATCTCTTAAAATTCGCCTTTAAGAAGAAGACCAGTGGAACAATTCACAAAAACAAGGAATGAATAGATATCATGATGACACTGAACTCATATCTTTCAATAGTAACTTGAACGTAAACGGGCTTCATGATCCCATCAAAAGGTGCAGGGTTTCAGACTGGATAAAAGAGCAGGACCCATCTATTTGCTGTCTACAGGAGACTCATTTTAGACAGAAGGACACCTACAGCCTGAAAATAAAATGTTGGAGATCCATTTCCCATTCAAATGGTCCTCAAAAGAAAGGAGGGGTAGCCATCCTTATATCAGATAAACTAAAATTTACCCCAAAGACTGTAGTGAGAGATGAAGAGGGACACTTTATCATACTGAAAGGATCTATCCAACAAGAGGACTTAACAATCCTCAATATATATGCCCCAAATGTGGGAGCTGCCAAATATATCAATCAATTAATAACCAAAGTGAAGACATACTCAGATAATACACTTCTACTTGGTGTCTTCAATCTAGCGCTTTCTACACTCCATAGGTCTTCTAAACACAACATCTCCAAAAAACGAGAGCTTTAAATGATACACAGGACCAGATGGATTTCACAGATATCTACAGAACTTTACAACCAAACTCAACTGAATACACATTCTTCTCAAGTGCACATGGAACTTTCTCCAGAATAGACCACATACTGGGTCACAAATCACGTCTGAACTGATACCAAAAGACTGAGATCATCCCCTGCATATTCTCAGACCATAATGCCTTGAAATTAGAACTAAATCACAACAAGAAGTTTGGAAGGATTTCAAACACGTGGAGGTTAAGGACCATCCTGCTAAAAGATGAATGGGTCAACCAGGAAATGAAGGAAGAATTAAAAAGATTCATGGAAACTAATGAGAATGAAGATACAACCCTTGAAAATCTTTGGGATGCACCAAAAGCAGTTTTGAGGGGGAAATACATCGCAATACAAGCATCCATCCAAAAACTGGAAAGAACTCAAATAGAAAACTAACCTTGCACTTAAAGGAGCTAGAGAAAAAACAGCAAATAGATCCTACACCCAGCAGAAGAGAGTTAATAAAGATTCAAGCAGAACTCAACGAAATCGAGACCAAAAGAACTGTGGAACAGATCAACAAAACCAGGAGTTTGTTCTTTGAAAGAATTAATAAGATAGATAACCATTAGCCAGCCTTATTAAAAAGAAGAGAGAGAAGACTCAAATTAATAAAATCATGAATGAGAAAGGAGAGATCACTACCAACACCAAGGAAATGCAAACGATTTTAAAAACATATTATGAACAACTATACGCCAATAAATTAGGTAATCTAGAAGAACTGGACGTATTTCTGGAAAGGCACAAACTACCAAAACTGGAAGAGGAAGAAATAGAAAACCTGAACAGGCCAATAACCAGGGAAGAAATTGAAGCAGTCATCAAAAACCTCCCAAGACACCAAAGTCCAGGGCCAGATGGCTTCCCAGGGGAATTCTATCAAACATTTAAAGAAGAAACCATGCCTATTCTACTAAAGCTATTTGGAAAAATAGAAAGATATGGAGTACTTCCAAACTCATTCTATAAGGCCAGCAGGACCTTAATTCCAAAATCAGACAAAGAGCCCACCAAAAAGGAGAATTATAGACCAATATCCCTGATGAACATGGATGCAAAAATTCTCAACAAGATACTAGCCAATAGGATCCAATAGTACGTTAAGAAAGTTATTCACCATGACCAAGTAGGATTTATTCTCGGAACACAATGCTGGTTCAACACTCAGAAAACAATCAATGTGATTCATCATATCAGCAAGAGAAAAACCAAGAACCATATGATCCTCTCATTAGGTACAGATAAAGCATTTGACAAAACACAGCATCCATTCCTGATCAAAATTCTTCAGAGTGTAGGGAACAGGGATGTCCACTCTCACCGCTGCTATTCAACATAGTACTGGAAGTCGTAGCCTCAGCAATCAGACAACAAGAAGACATTAAAGGCATTCAAATTGGCAAAGAAGTCAAACTCTCTCTTCACCGATGACATGATACTCTACATAGAAAACCCAAAGCCTCCACCCCAAGATTGCTAGAACTCATACAGCAATTCGGCAGTGTGACAGGATACAAAATCAATGCCCAGAAGTCAGTGGCATTTCTATACACTAACAATGAGACTGAAGAAATAGAAATTAAGGAGTCCATCACATTTACAATTGCACCCAAATGCATCAGATACCTAGAAATAAACCTAATCAAAGAGGTAAAGGATATATACCCTAAAAACTACAGAACACTTCTGAAAGAAATTAAGGAAGACACAAAGAGACGGAAAAATATTCCATGCTCATGGATTGGCAGAATTAATATTGTGAAAATGTCAATGTTACTCAGGGCAATTTACATGTGCAATGCAATCCCTATCAAAATACCATCGACTTTCGGGATCCCCGGGTGGCGCAGCGGTTTGGCGCCTGTCTTTGGCCCGGGGCGTGATCCTGGAGACCCGGGATCGAATCCCACGTCGGGCTCCCGGTGCATGGAGCCTGCTTCTCCCTCTGCCTGTGTCTCTGCGCCTCTCTCTCTCTCTGTGACTATCATAAATAAATAAAAATTAAAAAAAAAAATTAAAAAAAAAAATACCATCGACTTTCTTCAGAGAGTTAGAACAAATTATTTTAAGATTTGTGTGGAATCAGAAAAGACCCCGAATAGCCAGGGGAATTTTAAAAAAGAAAACCATAGCTGGGGACATCACAATGCCAGATTTCAGGTTGTACTACAAAGCTGTGGTCATCAAGACAGTGTGGTACTGGCACAAAAACAGACACATAGATCAATGGAACAGAATAGAGAACCCAGAGGTGGACCCTCAACTTTATGGTCAACTAATATTCGATAAAGGAGGAAAGACTATCCACTGGAAGAATGACAGTGTCTTCAATAATTGGTGCTGGGAAAATTGGACATCCACATGCAGAGGAATGAAACTAGATCACGCTCTTTCACCACACACAAAGATAAACTCAAAATGGATGAAAGATCTAAATGTGAGACAAGATTCCATCAAAATCCTAGAGAAGAACACAGGCAACACCCTTTTTGAACTTGGCCACAGTAACTTCTTGCAAGATACATCCAGGAAGGCAAAAGAAACCAAAGCAAAAATGAACTATTGGGACTTCATCAAGATAAGAAGCTTTTGCACAGCAAAGGATACAGTCAACAAAACTAAAAGACACTACAAAATGGGAGAAGATATTTGCAAAAGACAAATCAGATAAAGGGCTAGTTTCCAAGATGTATAAAGAACTTAAACTCAACACCAAAGAAACAATCCAATCATGAAATGGGCAAAAGACATGAACAGATATCTCACAGAGGAAGACATAGACATGGCCAACAGGCACATGAGAAAATGCTCTGCATCACTTGTCATCAGGGAAATACAAATCAAAACCACAATGAGATACCACCTCACACCAGTGAGAATGGGGAAAATTAACAAGGCAGGAAACCACAAATGTTGGAGAGGATATGGAGAAAAGGGAACCCTCTTACACTGTTGGTGGGAATGTGAACTGGTACAGCCACCCTGGAAAACTGTGTGGAGGTTCCTCAAAGAGTTAAAAATAGACCTGCCATATGACCCAGCAATTGCACTGTTGGGGATTTACCCCAAAGATACAGATGTAATGAAACGCCGGGACACCTGCATCCCAATGTTTCTAGGAGCAATGTCCACAATAGCCAAACTGTGGAAGGAGCCTCGGTGTCCATCGAAAGGTGAATGGATAAAGAAGATGTGCTTTATGTATAAAATGGAATATTACTCAGCCATTAGAAATTACAAATACCCACTATTTGTGTCAACATGGATGGAACTGGAGTGTATTATGCTGAGTGAAATGAGTCAATCGGAGAAGGACAAACATTATATGGTTTCATTCATTTGGGGAATATAAATAATAGTGAAAGGGAATATAAGGTATGGGAGAAGAAATGTGTTGGAAATATCAGAAAGGGGGACAGAACATAAAGACTCCTATCTCTGGGAAATTAACTAGGGGTGATGGAAGCGGAGGAGGGCAGGGGATGGGGGTGAATGGGCGATGGGCACTGAGGGGGGCACTTGATGGGATGAGCACTGGGAATTTTTCTGTATGTTGGCAAATTGAATACAAATAAAAAACAAATTTATTAAAAAATTACATAATCTATCTCAATATGTTTCATAAATTTGAAACTGTAAAAATAGATGACTCAAGAATATTAGACAAACTCTTTGAGAATGATGTAATCAAATTTATTTGGATTCAGCTATTAATGTTATCTCAGATGGTACTGCCTTTGCTTTCATTTCTATCAGAAAACAAATGATTTTTCCATTTGGAAAATTTTACAGATTTTAAGCATTAAATAACATATGTATTTTGTTAAAAATAATAAGTGGTTATCTTACTGACATGGAATAATAGATGTGATTCCTTATATGCTTAATTTATGGTGAAAATTGCTTAGGCTTAATAGAAAGTTGCACAGAAATTCATAGTACACAGTAAGGTGTTATTAAAATGTATAATATCATTTCTAATAGAATTATTAATATCCCAAGAGAAATTGTCTAACTTATGATTTCAGTTAAGCCAGCTCAACAAATGCTGCCACTCTATTATATGCTGAACGTTCTAACAGGAGATAAAAAGATAATAAAAGCAGAATTACTACCTTTAAGAAACTTTCATCTGATGGAGCCACAGAATTAAAACAGTTGTAACTAGGTAGCTTTATGTATACTGAAGTACAAGCAAATTACAAAAGTAGTACAAAGAAGGCAATAATGAATTCAGTTTGGAGAAACTAGAAGGAATAATATGGAAACTGGGCTTTGTAGGATAAGTAGGAGTTCAATGGGTGGTGAAAGTGTTTCAAATGGCCTAGACCTATAAAACAATCTTGTCATCCTCAGATAACTACAAACAATTTAATGCTAAAAGGAAGAAAAGGAGAGTATGGAGAGAAAAAGAAGAAAAAGAAGGGGAGGGGAAGAGGATCAAAAAAGGAGAAAGAGAAGGAAGAAGGCAAGAAGTAAGAAGTAGGGGATCCCTGGGTGGCTCAGCGGTTTAGCACCCGCCTTCAGCCCAGGGCTTGATCCTGGAGTCCCGGGATTGAGTCCCACATCAGGCTCCCTGGTTGGAGCCTGCTTCTCCCTCTGCCTGTGTCTCTGCCTCTCTCTCTGTGTCTCTCATGAATAAATAAATAAAATCTTAAAAAAATAAAAAAAGAAGTAGAAGGAAATGAGGCTGGAGAAGTAGGCTGGGAACAGATTAGAAAGGATTTTGTTGAGCTGGAACCTCCTCTTTTAGGCATCAGGAAGTCACTGAAGGAATTCATCTGGAGAACAATATAGTCAGATTTGAAATTTGGAAAGGTCACTCCAGTAACAACATACCAAAAGAAAAAACTGCATGGGTAAGAAGGAAATCAGGAAGATCAAAAAGCAGCCTATTATTATAGTTCAGGCTGGAGGTGACATGCTTGAACTAACACAAGGCTACTAGTGATGCTGCAGAGAAGACAGGCCTGACAGATCACTTGAGTGAGCACATGGGTATTGAAGGTGAGAGAAGAAAGGAAGCACTGGATAGCTTAGAATGTTATGGACTTCGGATAGCAGTGGTGGCATATCACTAATGCAGACAGTGAAAAGAAAAGTGGAATCGTTTCAGAGTAAAGAAAGAGGAACCACATTACTAAGCTCTGGGGATGTTGACTAAGGGACTTATAAGACCTCCAGCTGAAGGTACATATTTAGGGTTATCCGTTTTTAAATTATACCCAGAGACAAATGATGTTATCCAGGGAGAGAATATAATGAGAAGAGGAATAATAACCTTGGAGAAAAACAAAGTTAATCATACATTCAAGTAAGGGGTGCTCTAAAGAAGAGGTCACAGAAATACAAAGAAATCCAGACTATGTTGTCATGGAACTCAAGTGAGAAAATAGTTGAAAGAAATAATCAACGCTGTTAAGTACCACAGAAAACCTGAGTGAAGTAGTGACTGAAAAATGTTCATTGGATTTGGCAATTGAGGTAAAAATAATATAGTGGTAATTTCAGTGGAATTGGGAAGTTAGAATTCAGATTTCAAATGGAGGGCAATAAAACAAAGGTATATTCTTTTATTTTGTGATGTATTTACTATTTTATTTATTTTATTCAATTTTTTATGTTTTATTTTATAAAGCTATTATTCCAGAAAGATTGTGGAGAAGACAAAAATAAAAAAGGCATTAGCCAGGGGGAAAAAAGTTTCAAAGAATATGTTAGACTTCTTTTTTTTTAAGATTTATTTATTTATTCACGAGAGACAACGGGGGTGGGGGGCAGAGACATAGGCAGAGGGATAAACAGACTCCAAGCAGGAAGCCCAATCTGGGACTCAATCCTGGACTCCCAGGATCACACCGTGAGCCAAAGGCAAATGCGCAGCCTCTGAGCCACCCAGGCGTCCCTGTTAGACTTCTTTTTAATGTCAGTTCATAGTCTTCCTTTTAAGAAAATAGGATCACTAGCAGTTTGGCCTCTAAAATTTTCCTGGTAGCAAGAAAATTCACTACTAAAAATTTTGAAGTCATTTGAAACAACAGAAACTTTAACATTTTGGAAATCCTTGGCAACAGAGGAACAACCTTCTAAAAGCAGGGCACCATAATGTCAGATACTGGCATAAAGACCACAGGAATGTCTTTCAGAGATCCTACACATCAAAAAGCTATTGACACCGTAGAGGCGGTAATGCCTGGTGGTTAAGAATGGTTCTGGGGGTGCCTTGGTGGCTCAGTCAAACATCCAGCTCATGATTTCAGTTCAAGTCATGATCTCATGGATGGTGAGATGTAGCCCCAAGCTGGGCTCCGTGTTTAGCAGGAAGTCTGCTTGAGATTCTCTCTCTCTCTCTCTCTCCTTCTCTCTCTCTCTCTGTCCCTGTGCCCAATCACATCCTCTTTCCCTCTCTTCCTCTCTCTCTAAAATAAAGAAATAAATCTTAAAAAAAAATAGTTCTGGAATCACCTATCCAGATTCAAGGCCTGGCTCTATACCACTTTGTGATTGTGCCAGAGTGAGGTGGTCTTCAGTCTCAGTTTTCTCACCTGTGAAATGGAGATAATAACTCAATGTACATCATGAAGTTCTGTCAGGAGTAAATGAGATAACATTTCTCTGACACTTAGTGATAAGAATGATAATGCTAATTTGGGATATTTTGCTAATGAAGATGATGATATTGATTATACACAGTTGTATAGCTCATATTAAGAACTATGGAACTGGATGAGACCATGAAGGCAGGGAGTAGAGACAGAAAAGAGAAGAGGTCTAAAGCGTCTTCTGGCATATAAGATATTAGGATTTTGAGAAAGAACCAACAAAGGAGACTAAATTGGAACAGTGAGTTAGGAGTAAAAGTAGGAGAACAAAGTCATGGGAGCAATGGAAAGTGTTTCAGGAATGATTGAGTCAAATGATACTAATAAGTCAAGTAAAATGAAGACTGGATTTAGCAGGAATGGGAGCAATGGAAAGTGTTTCAGGAATGATTGATTGAGTCAAATGATACTAATAAGTCAAGTAAAATGATCACTGGATTTAGCAGGAAAAAAAAAAAAAAACAAACAGAAATCTTTGGTGACCTTGACAGGAGAAGGCTGGTGGACACTGTTTGTGTCTCTATGTTAGCACATGTATGTTACTTTGATGATTTATGTCCAAGCCACTGAGGAGGCAGATTTTTGTCCATCACTGCATATGATCCAAATAAGGAACATGATATTTTCTGGGGGCTTCTCAGATAGCTAATGGAAAGACATACGTTCTGCCATTGGATGTGACCAAGATCGCTATCCTTGGGAATTGTTAGCAGACATCTTACAGTCTTGAAAAAGAACAGTTTTGGCACAGAAGGAATAGAAGCTAAGCAGAAACCAGTTGATGATGACACAAGTAATTATCCAGCTACCCAAAGATCAACATATCTCTATTTAATTTCCCCAAAGTCTGTTTACCTCAAGATAGTTATACTAGCAAGAAAAATACCATTTTTACATAAGCCTTATTATATGTTTCTGTTATTTGCAAAACAAATATCCTTAACTAATAGTTCAATTTACCAAGGCTGAAATTGCATGAACTGGCTGAGGGAAAGGGTAGTGTTTCCTGGAGGAATTTTGCACAGTCAATAAAAACTCCTATCACAATCTATACATGACCAAATCCTGATCATTTTCATTTCTACATCCCCATTCTGAAGGCGTTCTAATGATGTATAAAATAATTGTTAAAAGCTAGAATCTGTTTTAAGAGAATTCTGTGACAATAGTGATCAAATTTGAGTGTCTTATTTCCTATCCATTTCTGGCTTAAATATATTTGTCTATCTTGAGCCAAGCAGCAGTTGGTGGTGGTGAGCCACTGAGTATAAGTAAGATGTTGAGTTTTGAAAAGATCTTGGCAGAGGAGAAAATGTGGGGCCTTTTCCAACATGGGTGAGGCATGAGTTTGAAAGCCAAATTCAGAGACTCAAGATTAAGTTTGCATTTGATGAACACCAGGGAGAGCCTCAAAGTTCTATACACTCCAAGCATCTAAGGATGACTTGGTCTCTTGTGAAGGGTTCTTAGTCTGACCCCTACAAAGCTGAAAGAGCATATCTAGAAGGCTAAATATCCCTTTTTCTGAGGGCAGGAAGGTATGAGTAGGAAAAGGGACAGGAAGACTCTCTGCTGTCTAGATAGTCTAGCTGTCTACCTTCTATACAATTCCCCAGGGAGTTAGGCAGGTGATGCTTTGCTTCCCATCACTTAGGGAACCTTCAATATTTGTACCCAGGTCTACATCAAGAAAAATAACAACCTTTTAGAATAACAATCTGAAAGAGAAAGAGCAAGATTAAAGGATATAAGTATCCAGTGAAATAGTGCTGCTGGACAGATTTATGACAAGTTGTACAAAAAACTTGAAGAGCATTTTAGTAGAGTACACACACACAATCTAAATATATATTTAAGTCTAAGTAGATATTGGTAGACTGGGAATGTGTTTTTAAAAGTACTAAATAAGAATTCTTGAAATGAAAGTGGAATCGGTTTAGAATAAAAGTATTTAATTATCTCAGCAAAACCCAGAAGTTGAAGATGGTGGCAGGGTTGAATTAGAGTGGAGAGATTAGGTGATAAAAACATTCCTTGGGGCACCTGGGTGGCTCAGTGGTTGAGGATCTGCCTTTGGCTCAGGACATGATCCTAGAGTTCTGGGATTCAGTCCCACTTGGGGCTCCCCACAGGGAACCTGCTTCTCGCTTCTCCCCCTGACTGAGTCTCTGCCTCTCTCTCTGTGTCTCTCATGAATGAATGAATGAATGAATGAATGAATATATAAAAAATAATTTTTAAAAACCCCACATTCCAAACCTCTCATCTGATGGGATGAAACACAGAAAAGAAGCAAGTGAAAGTTTGCTAAAGGACTCATCTTATTGGTGTGAGTGCTATGATAATTAGGAGGGAAGCCTCCAGGGTGTTGGGGGGGGTGGCGGGAGGCAACTGTTCTCTCTTTTCACAATGAATATGTACATCAAATCATCACATTGTGCATTTTAAATATATCACAATTTTATTGTCAGTTATACCTCAATAAAACTGAAAAAATGGAAGAGAGCAGGGAGGAACAAGATAGAGAAAATAAGTCTAGTGAAGTTTTGAATTTCTTCATCCTGCTGTACCTCTTGGACTTCATCTTCTGTGAATCAGTACAGTTCCTTTAAGTATGGATTTAAAAATATATATATCTTGCTTTTAAACAGTAGGAGAGAAATGTGTGTCTGACTTAGAGCAGAAGAGGAGTACGTAAAGGTAAAGGGGAATAGAATGAATAGCAACTTGAGTAAACCAGAGAAATAAGAATAAATTGCAAACAATAATGTAAAATAAGAAAAAAATTAAGGAAAACAGATCAATCAGTCAATATGCTCAGGGTTAATGGACTACATGCTTCCATTAAGTCAGTCATATTGGATTAATAAAAGAAGAAGTTAGAGAATATTATTAAATATAAAGTAATTTGAAAACTGAAAATAAAGAAATAGGAAAAAAATACCAGGTAAATCCAAGCAAAGTAAAAAAGACGAATAGCAAGGTTAATATCAGACAATATAGAACTTAAGTATTATATTAAATTCAATAGACAGGGAAAAGCACTAAACCAGATAAAAAGGGAAGTCATATCCTCATAAAAGGCATAAAAGAATGCACTGTATGAATGTACGAGTCAACACAGGTGCTAACCATATAAAGCAAACACTATTATAATAGAAGGGGAACTAAAAATGTATTTACAGCTTGAAATTGAAATACATCTCTTTTCAAATTAGAGCCCTAGTCAGAAAAAAAAAAACCCCAGAGAATTTGAAAAGTATAACCCACAATTATAAATACATAGCTTATATATCTTAAATAGAGATCTAGTATCTCTCTACACTCTAACTCAGCATAGTCTTATTAGAGGAGAAATGAGTGTGTAGAAATGGCCTACGGCCTCTCTCTGGCAGCCTAAGGGAGAAGGAGAAAGGGAACAGAAAAAGAAAGAGACAGGAGGGGGAAAAGAAGGACTAGGAGGATAAGGAAGAGGGAGGGAGGAAGAAAAAGATAGAAGAGGGTAAAGAACAAGAAGGAGACAGAGAGAGAGGATCAGGGGAAAGGGAGGGGGAGACCATGAGTTGAAATTCTTTCCCTGCGTCTCTATGGCTTCTGTGTAATGAACAGCATGACACATTGAAATGAATGAATGTGTTTTTAGAGATTTAGAAGGTAATAGTATTTAGCATGGAGACAAACTTTTCTGCCTATTTATCACATGAAAAGCAAAGAACACCCTGAAGTGATATACATAATGATGCTTAATTTAGATTTTTTGGTTCTGCACAGTCCTTAAATTCTTTTCCTGGAAAAGCTATTATTAACTGTGCTAATTGTAGTTCAGTGCAACAGCTCTCAATGCTTGTCATGTTTAGAGGGTGTTTTTCAGTAAGCTTCTGAAAGCTCTAATTAATAGAAAAGACCAGACTCTCACTGCTTCTTCTATACATGCTTAAAGTACAAAAGATGCTTGATGAAACTACATTACCAAATGATCAAAATGGACTTTTCCCAATCAAATAAATGTAGTTAACACGACCATAAATCTCAGTAACACAATACATGAACTAAAATATTTATTATTTCTAAGATTATTATTAAATGCTTTCATCAGAATATCTAAATTTCTTTTCGTTCTCTCATCAAAAAGAAATAAGTAACCTTGAATATTATACTAAATTCCATTATATCTACTCATTTAATTTTTCAGAAATTCTGTTATCAGAAAGGGAGACAGAACATAAAGACTCCTAACTCTGGGAAACGAACTACAGGTGGTGGAAGGGGAGGAGGGTGGGGGGTGGGGGTGAATGGGTGACGGGGACTGAGGGGGGCATTTGACGGGATGAGCACTGGGTGTTATTCTGTATGTTGGCAAATTGAACACCAATAAAAAAATAAATTTATTATTAAAAAAAAGAAATTCTATTATGAAAATTTTCAAATATTTATAAGTTGAAAGAATTTCACAGTGAAGACCTATATACTCACCCTTTAGAATCTTTTTCTTTTTTAGATTTTATTTATTTATTCATGAGAGACACAGAGAGACAAAGAGGCAGGGAAACAGGCAGAGGGAAAAGCAGGCTCCAGGCAGAGAGCCCAATGTGGGACTCGATCCCGGCACTGGAGGATCATGCCCTGGCCTGAATGCAGGCACCAAACCACTGAGCCACCCAGGCATCCCTCACCCCTTAGATTCTAACATTAATATCTTACTATCTTGTTTCATTCTATATCTATCCAACTCTATTCATCCATTAATACATCTTGGTCTTTCTTTTTTTTTTTAAAGATTTTATTTATTTAGTCATGACAGACGCACAGAGAGAGAGAGAGAGAGACAGAGAGAGAGGCAGAGACACAGGCAGAGGGAGAAGCAGGCCCCATGCAGGGAGCTTGATGTGGGACTCGATCCTGGGACTCCAGGATCACACCCTGGGCTTAAGGCAGGCGCTAAACCACTGAGTCACCCAGGGATCCCCTATCTTGGTCTTTCTTTATGAACCTCAAAGTAAATGGAAACACCAATCTCCTTTTTCTTAAGTAATACAGCAAACACTAGTGATTTGGCTTTTGACACAGGCAAGATACATTTATCTCCACTACAATAAGCAGGAAGATGCAAGGCACATATACTAGCATAGGAACTAAGACCCTGAATATATGACTTCCTACTCATGTCTAGAAAATAAGGCAATAGCTAAGTAACATCTTGAGGTTCTGTGGGAAAATGAAAGCTACAGAGGTTATTATTGATAATAATAAGTAATAAGTTCATTTTTCCTTAATATTTCTTCATCTAAAACTATCAGAGACTCCTATAAACAAGCCAAATCCTCTGATTTGTCACTGAGGAAAAATAATGTTTAAGAATTTTGCTACTCAAGCAATAGAGAAGATTAAAAAGAAGAAA
The DNA here is from genome assembly GCF_053574225.1 of Canis aureus. NCBI lineage: Eukaryota > Metazoa > Chordata > Mammalia > Carnivora > Canidae > Canis > Canis aureus. Next base: position 26,393,787 of record NC_135630.1, on the reverse strand, counting down.
CAAAAAGCACCTGAAACCTATAAGTGTTAATATTTCGTGACTATCCTTGTCCAAATATCTCCATTTATTCATTCATTCAGCAAATAATTTTTGGGTGCCTACTGTGAGCCATGGGACACAAAGTTTATGTCCTCAAGATGTTTATATTCTAGTCATATGTCAGGTTGTAATAGATGCTCTAAAGAAAAGTAAAGAAGGGTATTAGTGCCAGAGATGTTATTTTGGGTAGGGTTGTCAGGAAAATCCTTTTTAAAGAAGTGACATTTAAGCAGAAGTATGGAGGAGAGGGCAGGAAGATGGAGATGGCAAAGGGGATTGCAAAAGTACGAAAGTTGTGAGGTGACATGGCATTTGGCACATCAGAGGAATAGTGAAGACAGTGTAGCTGGAGTGTCCTGAGGGAAGGGAGAGAATGACCTGAGATTAGAGAAGCTACAGGGGCCAGATTCTACTCTGAGTGAGATGGAAAGTACTATCATGTACTATCATGTACTCAGAGAGTACTATCCTGACAGTACTCATCAGAGAAGGATCTGATTTAGCTTTTCAAAGAATCACTCTGGCTGTGTGCAGAGTGCTGCATGAAGGCAAGCATGGAAGAGGGAAATGAGAAAGAAGATTCTAAGGGGAATCCGGGTGAAGAGCTGATGTTTGGACTTGGGTGGGAGCGGTGGAAGTAGTATATACACAGACCTATACATAGACATATATTTCAATAATTTTACATGAATGGGACCATGTATATGCTGAATGTGTTCTTTAAACTTTTCTTGTTGGGCAGCCCCGGTGGCGCAGTGGTTTAGCGCCGCCTGCAGCCGGGGTGTGATCCTGGAGACCTGGGATCGAGTCCCACATCGGGCTCCCTGCATGGAGCCTGCTTCTCCCTCTGCCTGTGTCTCGGCCTCTCTCTCGCTCTCTCTGAATGAATAAATAAATCTTAAGAAAAAATTTAAACTTTTCTTGTATACTTATTTTTCTTTTACTTTCCCATTCCCTAGTCCTCCATCCCACACTCCACACTCCTCCCTTCCAGTAACCAATGTAAGAAGCCAGCCATTTATGCAACGTTTCACATTTCTCTCCATTTCAGAAATCATCCATGGAGGACTGTTGTTTAATGTCTTGCTTTATGAAAACTGAATTATATTATCTTACTTGCTGCGTGAATTGCTACTACTTTTGCTTACTTGTCTATTTGGTTAGTTGTCTTTTTCTTACTTGGTAGGCACATTGTAAGTATTGACTCTTTTTTGTGTTCTGTTTTCCTTTATCATATGAATTCCATAACCCTGACCTCCAAGCTCCTATGTGATCACTTCCTCTCTAGAATGACCTAGAACCCTAGATGGTAGAGGCTTCCTGGGGCTACTCATCTCTGGTTAGTCTCACGGTCCCTTCTTTGTCTTCTCAGCATTCCCATCACTGAGTAAACCAATTCCCTGCTTTAAATTTCCTATATTTTCTTGGTTCAGCCCTGATAACTCTTCAATAGTATTTATCCTTGTGCCTCAATCAGAGGAAAAGCTAAAATATTTTTTTAAGCAATGATTATCATGGAGGCCTCCCACACTTCAGCAAATTAGTGGGAACTATTTGTTCTTACTTATTCAACACCACATGCAACATAATCAGCCAAACAGTGTTGACTGAGTATCACTTAATCACCACCTCCCAAAATACAGTGTCAAGTTTCCCCATCACCACAATGCTGCTACCATCCTCTTAGGGGCCAAAAGGCAGACCACCCCAGGATGGACAGCTACTTTGAGTTAAAAAGTAATCAAAACTTAGAAGATTCAGGAAAAGTTCATCTCCCCCACAACTGACTAAAAATACTTTAGATAGACACCCTGCTCCAGGAAGAGAGCTATCATCAGAGCTAACTACAGTACACTACAAACTAGATACCATAGACAGGAAAGAACATAGCAGGGCCTGTTTGATCAAAGTCCTTTCTGTTCCACTGTTTCTGAGTGGTAAACAACAGTTTACCAAACATCAATCCTCTTATGTCTTCCTGAGAATTGCATTCCTTCCCTTTGAAGTACCAGATCCCTATCTCTTTTTTCTTAGTTCAGAATGACTTATATATACCTCCCTTGGTTTGACTATCTTTGGTATATTTCTGAGTGTGTGGATTCTCCATAGGTAGGAAATTAAGTTTTATTTTCTTGTATTAATCTCTCTCACGTCAATTTGATTTTAGCCCACCTAGAATTACCTACTAGGGAACAGAAAATTCTTGCTCCCTAACACCTCATTAATAGATTCTGTAGTTTCCAGATTTAGTTCAAAATTTCTCTGTCCTTCATTCAATTCAGAAACAATTCAATTCAGAAACATTTTTTCATCTAGGACTCTACTGAACGTATTGGTTATTAAGATTTTTTTCTCTTTTGGCCTCCATGCTTTCTACCACCCAAACACAACTGTCAACATTTATTAAGTGACTGAGCAAGTATCTATTGAGAGTCCAATATCTGCCAAGCACTATGCAAAGCACAAGCCAGGTCCACCAAGAGATAGTCCTTCTGGGATCTCAGCAATTTGGCAATTATAATGTAATGTGATAAAGGATATTTTGAGATGACTGATGTCTCATTCATAAAGCAAAAATGGCAGAATTTTGAGATGACTCCCTAGATCCCCTACCCTCGGTCTACACACACAGTATGATCCCCTCCCACTTAAGTATGGGCAGAATTTGTGAATATGATGGGAAAGTCACTTCCATGATTATGTAATGTTATATAAGCTCCTATTTTAGCAGATTTCCTGCTGGCCCTGAAGTGCCAAACTACCATGTTGTAGAGAGGGCCATGTAGTAAGGACCTGAGTTGAGAGTAGGTCCCAGCCTACAGCTATGAAAGAAATAGGAACCTCAGTTCTACAGCTGCAAGGAAACAAATTCTTCCAACAAGCTAAGGAAGCCTGGAAGCCTAATTTTCCCTGGTCAAGTCTCCAGATGAAGACACAGCTGGCCAACATCCTGATCTTAGCCTTAGTTCCTGAGCAGAGTGTCCAGGATACCTAAGGCACGAAAACTGTGAGAAAAGAAATGTTGTTTTAAGCTGCTACATTTGTGGTGATTTGTTACAAAGCACTACATAAAGAAAACAAACTTCACAGGGGTAAGAGGAGGATATTAGTAGTACACACAGGAAAAGACCTAACCAGTCTATGGTGAGGGATGGCTTTTTAAGAAAGACCTAAAACTGAGATCTGAAGACTGCAGGAGTTAGTTTAAGCAAACAGGAGGGGAATGGGGAGAGGAAGGATAGAGAGGTATTCCAGATAGAGAATCCAGGAAATGTGGTGGGGTAGAGGGAGAGACAGAGGGAAAGAGGGAGAAAGAGGAACACAGTCCATAAACTCTTCTTTAAATCTCTGGTAGTTTGCTAATTACCGTGACTCTAAACCATACTTAGAACATTCTTTAGGATCTTCACACTAGGTTTCTACTCTGCCCAACCACTCCCATCCCATTCTATTGTTTAGCCAAAAACCTTCACTGGTGCTAGGAAAGATCTGTGCATTTATTTTGCAACTCCTATCCCAGAAATTCTGCCATATTAAATATCCTAGGTCCAGAGAACAGTTTCTTTGACTCAACAACAGGTCTGCCTCATGTGTTTCACATAACAAGTGCTTTATCATCTCCAGGATGCTATCATATACTACTTCCTTAGTCTCTACCCAAGACCCCATGCCTCACTCCCAACAACAGTGCACTTTGTAATACCCGTGTGCACCTCTGTTCATAGTATCCCTGGCTACGTAGTCTCTTCTTCGACTTTTCCAAGGTTAGGGCCATGTCTGGTTGATGTTTTGTCTTGTTTTCACTTGTTATCATATCATAACTGCTGCCTGGCTGCTTTACTTTCTTGTGAGCAAGGCTTAATGACATCTGAGCTATTCAAAGAAGAATGAAAGCTCTCACCCAGAGCCCCCAGACCACTCTTCAGATCTTCCTTTTTATGGGGTATTTTTATGGTTTTGAGATATGGACAATGGGCTAGGAATTCATTTTTTTTTTTGTTATTAGTCAAGTGTAAGTATAGCTAAGCTTTTCTGAGTGTATATTACATACCCACCATTGTGTAAAATATTTTCCATGGATTACCTTGTCCCGTGCTCACAGCAGACCTACAGATATGCGTAGTAATATTTTCCTCATTATACAGACAGGGTAACTAAAGCCTGGTAGGTAGCAAAGCAGGGATGCCAGCTTCAGCACACTGTTTGTCTAGAGCCCAGGTTTTCAACCACTATTCCATGATGTTTCTTCAGTCTGAACCCAATCATTTCCCACTCCCTGAGGTTCTCCATGATCACAGAGGCAACCAAATAATGCTGGGCCTAGGAAGCTGTCCCTTCTCCAGAGGGTTTTATATTCTGGCACAGAGCTGGGAACTGAATTGAGACTGCTTGGATTTTTCCACAGTTCTGCCATTGATCAACTTTGTGATCTTAATCCCTTAGCCTCAGTTACTTCATCTCTAAAATGGGGTCCATAATAGCCATTTCACAGGGTAGCCATAAGAATTCAATAAGATGATGCAAATAAAGTGTTTATTCCCAGAACTGGCAGCTTGTAAGCACTCAGGAAAAATGTGATTACTATTATTCTGGTCCTCAAGGGAAGTAAAGCAGATACAAATACTTCAATTAATGCACTTCCTATAGTTAAAAAAACAAAATTCCTCAAATCAAGCCTTCTTTCTTTCTTTCTTTCTTTCTTTCTTTTTTTTTTTTTTTAATTTATTTATGATAGTCACAGAGAGAGAGAGAGAGAGAGAGGCAGAGACACAGGCAGAGGGAGAAGCAGGCTCCATGCACCGGGAGCCTGATGTGGGATTCGATCCCGGGTCTCCAGGATCGCGCCCTGGGCCAAAGGCAGGCGCCAAACCGCTGCGCCACCCAGGGATCCCTCTTTCTTTCTTTCTTTCTTTCTTTCTTTCTTTCTTTCTTTCTTTCTTTCTTTCTCCCTTCCTTCCTTCCTTCCTTCTTTCTTTTTTAATTTATGTATTCATGAGAGACAGAGAGGAAGACAGAGGCAGAGACACAGGCAGAGGCAGAAGCAGACTCCACGCAGGAAGCCCGACGCAGGACTCGATCCCAGGTCTCCAGGATCACACCCTGGGCTGAAGGCAGATGCTCAACCGCTGAGCCACCCAGGGATCCCCCTAAGCATTTATTTCTATGCATTAAGATGTTAAATATCACATATGGTGAAAATGGAAATATTCCTTTGAAACACTATCTTAACATTATTTAAATTATTAATAATAGACAGAGGGAAGGCAGAGTATAAATGAGTATCATTATGTTTGTGATTTTGAATGGTGAACATTAAATTACATTGTTGTAAACTATGAAATATTTCAGTTGATTCCCAAATATCCAATAACTTTTCAATAAGGTAAAGAGGATGGTGTTCAAGAGAGAGGCTCAAAAAGCAGCTGCAAACCCAATATATCAGAGAGGAACAGTATATTCAGGACAGGAGGTGGGACTGGCTCTTTCACTATTTTCACTGTAGCTAATGAAAGGCAAACCCCAAAATGTTCAGAGCTCTAGGACTTTTCCGATAAACACTGGAAATGGTGAGTATGATTCATGTCCAAGATTGATTTACTGAAAAATACAGATGTGGAGAGAAAATTTCAGCATTTTAATCTTTGCTAAATATGGTCTCCTTGAAATATAGTGGGGAAGGTCTCAACTGCAAGCCAAGAGATGTGGGCTCCAGTGCTGGCTCCTCCTTAACTAGCTGTGTGGCCTTGGCAAGCTGCACCATCTCACTAGGCTTAGCATCCTTATCTTTAAAAAAGAGAAGATAAGGAGCCCTGACTGCTGGACCCGACACACTCCCTCTAGCTTGAATATTCAGTGGAATAGAGGACTTAGTATCTTTATTTATTTTTGCTGTTTCTTATTTTTAAAGTGGATGATCACCTTTGAAAGCATACATCTTAAATAAAATATGGATTTGAGGCACCTTAGAAAGGCATCTTGATGGCCACTGGCTGGAAGAAAATAGATTGTAACCAGCAGCTGGAGTCAATACAAAATTAAATGAAACAGCGAGAGTATTCAAATATTTTCCTAGGCATGGAAATAGACCTTTCAGAATTATCATTTTCAAAATCATAACTATTTCAAAAGGTACATGGTTAGTAACCATGTAAAAAATAAGGTACAGCATGTTATAAATAAAACATGTTTTACATGGAAACCTCAATTATAGAAAGTAAAGGCTACTTATGAATTATTTTCAGACATTCAAGTTAAATTATGAATGATAACAGCCCAAATTTCCAATTAACTTATGTTTCAAAATAGTATACCATTTTTAAAATAAGGTTCAATATAATCATACTTCTGTAATTCCTCTAGATATTCTTGCTTCAGAGAGCTGTGCAAGCCCAGACAAACAGACTAACCCTTCATACCCCAGTTTCACACATGAAATGGGAATATTAACAGCAATGCTGTACACAGTCCCTCAAACCTTCACAGAAGAGTAATATGTTCCACTAAGCGAGACTGGTAGCTGGCATTGGAAGTACTTGTCAATGGTCTAGTGGAAAGTCTTTTCAAAACTGATAAAATAGCATTTCCCTTGGCAACTCATGGGAATTTTACTGGTATCCTACAAAATCTCTGACTCCTGGTTTATGAATCAAATTTTTATTTTCTGTTGCTGTTGACAGTGTTATGTCTTTTGTTTTACTTTTGTTTTGGTCTTCCTTCTCCCAGAAACTATGATTTATGAGCAGATGTGTTAGTTTGCAAGCATATCTTGAAGCTATAACTTTCTTACCACTTTCTTTCTGTCAGAAGATGATCTAATCCTTGAGTCAAACTGTATTACAAACACCTAATCTTATTCTGGTCCTGATGAAATCAAACACTTCGGAAATATGTCTCAAGTCCTTAGATCTGTCCTCTCTGCATTCCTCAAGATACATAATCTAAATTGCCAACAAACTTCTACCAAGAGAGTTGGTAAACAAGAGTAGAAAGGTAGTCAACAAGTGAGAGGGTAAGCTAATCAAAGAGATTCTACACAAGGAGAACACACAGACACAAGCACATGCATATATACACATGGATACTTACCAAATGTTTTCACCAAATGCCACATTTAGGAAATATCAGGAAATTATATATACATTATATCCATGGTACATATGGGATTACTATTCTGCAGTTACCCTCAGTAAATGGTAATTGTGTGTCTTCTAGGTGGTCTTGACAAAACTGATCTCTCAATTGAAGGAGCTGTCTTCCAACATGGGTGATCTGCTCCTTTGGAGCTTTTACTTTGGTTGCTCTGGGAAGTTTAATAGTCATTTAGTCAACCCTCAAGTACTCACTGAGGAAGCTCTAACTAAACATTGTGATTTGAGTGCTGAGATTAGTGAGATATTGCTCCAGGGAAATTGAGGTTTTGAGTGTTTCTAGGGCAACAGTTCATCTCTCCCAGCAGCAAGTCTGTTGATAATAAAGGGATGGGAATATTGAAACCCTTTTAAATTAAAGAAACACCATATTTGAAGATTAAAGTCAATGGAGAGATGCAAGCAAACATACACTAATGATACAAAGAAATACGCTGTTTAAGTAATGACATAGTTACTGAGAACAGAAATTGAGAAAAATTCACTTGATTAAATGTTTAGGTAATTTTGGTTTGGCTTTGCCCGTTACTTTCTGAGGTTTTTCGATAGAGTTTCATTATTGATCTGCCTATAGCTACCTAGGCTAGCTCTGTTGCTAGTCCTGATAGCATCAGAGAGGAGTCTAGGGGCAGAGCTGTAAAATACTTAAGCAAATCCATAGAACAAAGGCAACTATTTCTTTGCCTTTCTTTTTTGTTTCCTATCATTCCACCATTCTTCTTAGAATTACCTTTGCTCTCTATTATTTAATCTCCATTATTGATAAGCCTAGAAAACAGACGTTCTTCTTTAAAAGAATATTCTCAATTATAGTATTTTCTCTTTTGAAGTCTGCAAAGACTCAGATCAGGAACTAGCAATCTCTTAGAAATGAGTGTCCTTTTTCTACTTTTTCCTCATATTCCTGGTGAGCAGAGGGTTGAGAAGTGGAAGACACAAGTAGTTTTGATGTTTTATATCTACCTTAACGGGAGAATGAAGGAAGTCTTTCCATCTTCAGGATCCTGTTGCTTAATGCTAATATGAGTAGAGAGGATCAAATTGTTACCAACATATAATATTTCATTAATTGATGATACTTCAGAGAGAAGCATAACTTCAAAAAGCTTGACAGAATAAAGAGGGATGCTACAGAAGGAAATCTGGGAAGAAAATTAAAGGCAACAAAATCACACAATCTATCAGCCACCGGATTAGTAATCTCCCTGGATGGGTAGTTTGTTTGTTTACTGCTTGTTTTGGTGGGAAGGGTTTAGAATACAGAGATTATAGTTTTAAATGCCCAAGATACTCAATTCAAGTAAAAAGGATAAGCTCATTTTACACTTGTCCTTGAGCCTTCAAAGATAAGAAAGTTCCAGGAAGTTTGTATCCAGGAGAAAATATAGGTTCAAAGGTTTCATGGTAGGGAGAGTACTTGGTAGTTTAGTATGCCAGCTTACCCTACCTTCTTTTTAACAAATTTACATTGTAGGTACATCATGATCTCCTTCTAACATCCACCAAGAGGCAAAAGCTTTTTTTTTTTCCACCAAAGTAGCTACAGATACAGAGGTGCTTTATTTTAATAGGGTAATTTGAAAAACAGTTCCCTAAAGAATCAGAGTTTAATCTTATATACATAGAAAAAGTGAATGGAAATTTCCAAACAGTACATTGTGTGACTAGTGACCTCTGTAAGATGTATATGTTTGTTTTTCCTTTTTAAAACAAATGTGTTATTTTAATATCTACTCACTAATGAGACCTGTCAATGATTCCAATTGACAAATAGCCAATGCAGAAGGATTAGAAAGAGCATGGATTAATAATTTCCTAGGAGGCAGAAAGGAAAATTATCATGCATGGTGTGGTTAAAAGCAACCCTTCTAGAGCCTTAAGTTCTTGGGAAAGGAAGAGTCCCCAGGGCTTTACAAAATAAATTTTAAAAAATCAAAACCCTCTACTTGCTTTACCTATCTGAGTACCTAGATCTCTTAAAGCCAAGGAAAGAGAAATATCATTTTCTAAGTTTTCTCTGATCCAATCACTCTCTTTAGAACCTCATTTCTTCTTCATTGTACTAGAGCATTGCCATTATGCTTCTCCTGTATTTGAGCAAATGAGAACAGATGAGAGAGGACTAGGCAAATTAAAAATATCAGTCTATCTATCTATCTATTTATGTATTTTTACTTAACTTCAATTTGCCAATATATACTACATCATTAGTTTCAGATGTAGTTTTTAATAATTCACAGTTGCATATAACTCCCAGTGCTCATATAAGCCCTTTTTTAAAAAAGATAACAACTCAGTAAAGATTATTGGATTATGTTATTTGGTAAATCTATTTCTGGGCTATTCCTAAAAAGAAAAGATCACACCCAAGGACCACGTTAGAATAAATTTATTTGAAAGCACTCCTTATCAGCTGCCAATTAAAAAAATTCTCAAGCAGCAATGAATTTAATCAACATAGATCTTCTTAGTCCCAGGCCTGAGATGCTGAAAGGAATGAATAAAGTTAAGAAGCTTTTACTTGTAACTTTTCATTCTGGCAGATTAAACAACTAAGTCTCTTTTTCCTAAATTATTAATATTTCCAGGTAAGGTGGGATTATTCAGAGGTTATTTTCAATATAATTCCCAAACTCTGGCACAGGATTAGCAACATCCTTCTAATTCTTTTAATTTAAAGAATGGTGGGAAGGAGGGGGGAATAAAATCATTTAGCACTGTAAATAGTCTAGCTGATAAAGAGCTTTTGTTCTTTTTAGTTTGTCTTATTATTTAATTATGTATAATTAACATAAAATGTTTACACGTAAAACCATCAATGTGATTCATCATATCAGCAAGAGAAAAACCAAGAACCATATGATCCTCTCGTTAGATGCAGAGAAAGCATTTGACAAAATACAGCATCCATTCCTGATCAAAACTCTTCAGAGTGTAGGGATAGAGGGAACTTTCCTCGACATCTTAAAAGCCATCTACGAAAAGCCCACAGCAAATATCATTCTCAATGGGGAAGCACTGGGAGCCTTTCCCCTAAGATCAGGAACAAGACAGGGATGTCCACTCTCACCACTGCTATTCAACATAGTATTGGAAGTCCTAGCCTCAGCAATCAGACAACAAAAAGACATTAAAGGCATTCAAATTGGCAAAGAAGAAGTCAAACTCTCCCTCTTCGCTGATGACATGATACTCTACACAGAAAACCCAAAAGCCTCCACCACAAGATTGCTAGAACTCATACAGCAATTTGGTAGCGTGGCAGGATACAAAATCAATGCCCAGAAATCAATGGCATTTCTATACACTAACAATGAGACTGAAGAAAGAGAAATTAAGGAGTCAATCCCATTTACAATTGCACCCAAAAGCATAAGATACCTAGGAATAAACCTAACCAAAGAGGTAAAGGATCTATACCCTAAAAACTATAGAACACTTCTGAAAGAAATTGAGGAAGACACAAAGAGATGGAGAAATATTCCATGCTCATGGATTGGCAGAATTAATATTGTGAAAATGTCAATGTTACCCAGGGCAATTACATGTTTAATGCAATCCCTATCAAAATACCATGGACTTTCTTCAGAGAGTTAGAACAAACTATTTTAAGATTTGTGTGGAATCAGAAAAGACCCCGAATAGCCAGGGGAATTTTAAAAAAGAAAACCATATCTGGGGGCATCACAATGCCAGATTTCAGGTTGTACTACAAAGCTGTGGTCATCAAGACAGTGTGGTACTGGCACAAAAACAGACACATAGATCAATGGAACAGAATAGAGAACCCAGAAGTGGACCCTGAACTTTATGGTCAACTAATATTCGATAAAGGAGGAAAGAGGGCAGCCCCGGTGGCCCAGCGGTTTAGCACCACCTGTGGCCTACGGCGTGATCCTGGAGACCCGGGATCGAGTCCCGTGTTGGGCTCCCTGTATGGTGCCTGCTCCTCCCTCTGCCTGTGTCTCTGCCCCTCTCTCTCTCTGTCTCTATGAATAAATAAATAAAATCTTTTTAAAAAAAAGGAGGAAAGACTATCCATTGGAAGAAAGACAGTCTCTTCAATAAATGGTGCTGGGAAAATTGGACATCCACATGCAGAAGAATGAAACTAGACCACTCTCTTTCACCATACACAAAGATAAACTCAAAATGGATGAAAGATCTAAATGTGAGACAAGATTCCATCAAAATCCTAGAGGAGAACACAGGCAACACCCTTTTTGAACTCGGCCACAGTAACTTCTTGCAAGATACATCCATGAAGACAAAAGAAACAAAAGCAAAAATGAACTATTGGGACTTCATCAAGATAAGAAGCTTTTGCACAGCAAAGGATACAGTCAACAAAACTAAAAGACAACCTACAGAATGGGAGAAGATATTTGCAAATGACGTATCAGATAAAGGGCTAGTTTCCAAAATCTATAAAGAACTTATTAAACTCAACAACAAATAAACAAATAATCCAATCATGAAATGGGCAAAAATACATGAACAGAAATCTCACAGAGGAAGACATAGACATGGCCAACATGCACATGAGAAAATGCTCTGCATCACTTGCCATCAGGGAAATACAAATCAAAACCACAATGAGATCCCACCTCACACCAGTGAGAATGGGGAAAATTAACAAGGCAGGAAACCACAAATGTTGGAGAGGATGCGGAGGAAAGGGAACCCTCTTACACTGTTGGTGGGAATGTGAACTGGTGCAGACACTCTGGAAAACTGTGTGGAGGTTCTTCAAAGAGTTAAAAATAGACCTGCCCTATGACTCAGTAATTGCACTGTTGGGGATTTACCCCAAAGATTCAGATGCAATGAAACGCCGGGACACCTGCACCCCGATGTTTCTAGCAGCAACGTCCACAATAGCCAAACTGTGGAAGGAGCCTCAGTGTCCATCGAAAGATGAATGGATAAATATGTGGTTTATGTATACAATGGAATATTACTCAGCCATTAGAAACGACAAATACCCACCATTTGCTTCAAGGTGGATAGAACTGGATGGTATTATGCTGAGTGAAGTAAGTCAATCGGAAAAGGACAAACATTATATGGTCTCATTCATTTGGGGAATATAAATAATAGTGAAAGGGAATATAAGGGAAGGGAGAAGAAATGTGTGGGAAATATCAGAAAGGAGGACAGAACATAAAGACTCCTAACTCTGGGAAATGAACTAGGGGTGGTGGGAGGGGAGGAGGGCGGGGGGTGGGGGTGAATGGGTGACGGGCACTGAGGGGGACACTTGACGGGATGAGAACTGGGTGTTATTCTGTATATTGGTAAATTGAACACCAATAATAAATTAATGTATTGAAAAAATAAAAAATAAAAAAATAAAATGTTTACATAGCAAAATTGCATACAAATGTATAATATTATCTAAGACCTGGAACAAATTTTCATAACTGATACTCTATACAGAAATGTATGTTCGAAAAATTCATTCGAACTTTAAGGGAAAATAAATAATTATTTTAAGTACAATTTTTTCACCCTCACATCTTAAAACTACCCCCAAATTGCTTCCAGTATCATGTAAAATAAAGACAGAATTCAATAAAAGTACTTTTTTTGGGGGGGGAAACCAACTAGGGGTGGTGGAAGGTGAGGTGGGCGGAGGGTAGGGGTGACTGGGTGACGGGCACTAAGGGGCGCACTTGATGGGATGAGCACTGGGTGGTATTCTATATGTTAGCAAATTGAACACCAATAAAAATAAATTTATAAGAAAACGATAAAAAGCTTTTGTAGGGATATTTGTTTTGGTGAAATAAATTGGCACTGATGCATAGAAACTGATTTGAGGGAAAAGGGATACCAAAGAAGACACAATGCAAGAATATAAATTAAAAAGTAATATAAGGAAAAGGTTTCATGACTGGCAGTAAATCATTAATTCATGGCCATTTATTGATACTATACTTCCAACAACATGCTACAAGTAATACTAAAATCTTTATTTTTAGAGACACATTTATTTATCTCAAAGGCTTAAGGAACTATTCATTCCATTTAATACACTTTTCCAATATATTTGGTGTAAGATTCTAAATAGAGCAAATATAGTAGAATTTTCCCATTCTTATCCCTATTATGTTTTTATTTTTTTCTAGAGGTATTTGGAGGATCATAAGACAGAATATTTGAGGTTCCATGTCCACATTAGATAACTGATTTGACAAACCTTAAGTTGTGAAGATCATTTTAAGGTTTGTATATATTCATCCTTGGCCAATATGCTGGAGTGGACTTATTATGCATTGTAAGAATTAATTATTAAACTTCAAGAGGTTTTCAAGCCAATTGACATCCCAGGGGTAGTCTGAAACTGGCCCCATGTAGGAGTATTTACATCATGTTAATTGTCAAATGCTATGAATCAGGACTTCTCTAACCCCATCTCCAGAGCTAGTTAATAAATATTTACCAGTAAGTATAAGTACACCATTGGTCAGAGCTATTCTTTGACTTTTTCATAATATGCCAAGGAAAATAAAGCCTATTATATAATACAACTTTGACCAAAATGCCTTCTAAAATATGTTATGTTTATTTTTTGTATTAATAAATTCAAAATTTAAGGAATTGGTACTACTAAACTTAAAAAATATGGGCCAGTCAAATCACATTAGATTTGGCTTCTCTGTTTTTATTTTAAAGTTGGAAATGATGTCCTTCAAAGATATATATTCATTTTACTCAGACACAGTAAGTTAGTGAATTTCTCCATTCACTCTAGTCTCTTCCTGCTGTCCCACCTGTTCTGAGGAGTTAACTCTGCTGATACAGCAATTTGACATCTGAAGAACACATTATTTTATAAGTAACTATATAAATGAAATATGTATATTTACATAGTCATTTGACATTACTCTGCTGAAGTAAGACAAAAAATCAGAAGGCAATGCTCAAATCAATAGAAATTAGAATAAACACCAATTAAAATGCAAAAAGACCTTAGGGGGAGACAGCTTCCCAGGCCCAACATTATTGGGTAACTGTGCCGGCCAGGGAGGACTTCCAAGACAGAGGAAGGACCAGGTTGAGACCTAAAGCAACACCATGCTTTACTAAATAAGACCTGAACTCTTGGCAGTTTCTAATAGGCAACCAACACATATTAATACTGTTTGTACATCAACTTATTACAGTGTTCTCCATCTAAATTGTCATAGGAAAAATAAAGTTGTTTCATTCATTTTGGCTTCAGTTTCACATCTGGGCAAAGCACAATGCTGGTAAATACAGCTCTTTATTTTCCTGGTGAAAAATGGACCCTGGGTCTCTGCATAGGAAGTATTTAGCGCCTTTGTGGCAGTGTTCAGTTTAGCCAGACTGCAAATAAGAGAGTCATCTGTGTTTAAACATGGAAAGGGTTCACAGTAAGGGAAGAGATCTTAAACTTTTCTCTTTTCCTGGGTGTGGCTCTTGCTTAGTATCCCTGAGGAAATGAGCTGTTAAGGGATGTGCTGCTCTGTGCATCACAGCTCTGAAAGGAGATACCTTCAAACCACCAAAGTAAACCCTCCTTTGTGGATAATTTAGTAGGTTGATTAGAGCACATTTGATCACTGACCAACAGAACAGAAACAACTACAAAAGCTGAAGGCTCATTCCAGAAACATCTCTGACCAAAGTTTTCTTGAGCTTTAACTTCATGGTTTTATATTTAATCATTTCAGCATTTTGCTAGTTAAACAATTCTGATATGAAATGTGAATCCCAGAAAGTGCAGTTTCATTCCACATAGCTGGAAAATTGGTAACACATTTTTCTCTGCCACTTGTTATCGATTCGAAAAGATCATCCCAAATCCCCACTATTTATTCTGTTCATTAAATTGTCTTATTCCATGGTTTTTCCAGAAACTTTAACCACAGTTCTAATATCTCTTTGTAAATGTTGTCTCATTTGAAATAACTGCTTTAAACAAATATTCTAAACTCACTACCAAATTTATGGCAGCAGATTCAGACTCGAGCCCTCCAGATCACTTGTCTACAATCCATACGACACATAAGAACAAAGTCTTCCAGGGGCAGCTTGGTGGCTCAATGGCTCAGGTCATGATCCAGGGTCCTGGGATTGAGTCCCACATTGGGCTCCCCATAGGGAGCCTGCTTCTCCCTCTGCCTATGTCTCTCCCTCTCTATCTCTCATGAATAAATAAATAGAATCTTAAAAAGGAAAAAGAACAGACTTCTAGTTCAGGCAGGGCAAGCCCTCCAGATCGCTGAACTGTTACCTCTTTGATTCACATCATCACCATTACTTACAGATTTTCTCTAAATTTGTATTAAAGAAATCAAATATCTTTGTAAAACTGTATAATGTAGACATTATAACAGTATTAATTTTCTTTATTAAAATCCTACTTCAGTGACTTTAACTCTGAAAAGTAAAATGACAATGTTTTTTCTTAGAACATACCAGATATCAGAGATATTGATGTTTCCGTGCAACAGTGATATTCATGAACTTGATCAATGTGTCATCATTTAAGAATCCATAAGAATAGGGATCCCTGGGTGGCGCAGTGGTTTGGTGGCTGCCTTTGGCCCAGGGCGCGATCCTGGAGACCCGGGATCGAATCCCACATCGAGCTCCTGGTGCATGGAGCATGCTTCTCCCTCTGCCTGTGTCTCTGCCTCTCTCTCTCTCTCTGTAACTATCATAAATAAATAAAAATTTAAAAAATTAAAAAAAAAGAATCCATAAAAATAGGATATAAGCTGGTTGGTGTGGATCTGGCTGTGTCCACCACTTTTTCTTGTCTGGGAGGGCAACTGGGCAAATGCTGAATTCTCTCTACAGTGAACAGCAGGTGACCAGGAAGGACAGAAATGCAAGGGTTCCCTGACCATGTCCCATTGATTCTGAATAATTTGAGGCCACGTATTATAACACTAGAACTTCAGAGTTTCAAAGTATGAGGTGGTCTAGTCCAGACTGAATCCTAATCAAGTAAATCTCTGAATGCGCCAAGCAGAACCACCCCTTTCTGTCCTTTTTCCCAGGGATGGAAGAACTGGTGGTGGTCTTGGAAAGCACTCCAGCTCCAGCTTTAGCTCTAGTCCTAGACTCTAGGTCTATCCCTCTTATCTACGGAACCATTTTTAAACTGCTAGGAAACTCTAGGTAGACCATATATCTATATGAACTGCATATTTATATAATCACTCTCTGGATGTGTTTGGATTCTTCACTATGAAAAAGGCATTGCAAATCTCACATAGTTATCTGATTCCAGGTTTGTTCCCTGTTAGATTCCAGGAGTTTTATTAAGCAAAGGAAGAAGCCCTTCACAGTTGATCTTACCTTCACATGCTGGCATATAGTTCTAGGTATCGATATATCCCCACAGACCTAAACAACAGTTAAGTCCAGCAGAATATTATATGACACACAGTCTTTCTTCATGTTGGCAGCAATAGTTTGGATACTGAGAATACGGTTGTGGGTTTTTTCCTCCTGTTGTGTTACATATTTTATCAGTAATCTGAAAATCACTATATTAACACATTTGAACTGCTTAATCAATGCTAGTAAGTTGGCACTGTCAATTTTTCCCTCACTATTTATACTTAATATTCCTCTTGGGTGTGTTTTTGAACGGAACAAAGAAGGATAATTCTTCCTGTTTTTCTATTTTCCTTTTCCATCTCCCTGTCCTTTGGCTGCTATTTTACAAAACACCCTAATTTATAAAAGAATGGTCTCTTACAAGAGATGAAGTACAAGAATTTTAAACCCCTTAATTGCACTGTGTGTTTCAAATCTTAAAACTGAATTCTAATTTAGTGCCTCAATATTCTAAATCAACATTCCAGGAAATTTTTTAATCTTGCAATGATGCAAAGTATCAAGTTGAAAATCAACCACAAGAAGACATAATATTTCCACACAATCTAGGGTTTGTTTTTTTGGGGTGTTCAGGTGCCTACAAGAACACTAGGGAAAGAATGTAGGCCATTTTCAGGTCACTTCAGCTTTCACTGTGCAAGATACAATCAATTCAAAAGAATTCTTTTTTTAAAAAAATTTCTAGCCTAGATTTTCATTTAGTGAGATATAGCATGTATATAAACACATCAGTTTATGTCTAATTTTCCCCAAATTTATGACTTTATACTTTTAACTTATGGGCTAAAAGTGGAAAAAGATTCACATTGTTTATATTTGCTTTTTGCCTGATTAATGGCAGTTATATCAGAAGGCCTTGGCCAACACTTGGGGAAAGCAGCCAAGTACACACAGATAAGCCAAAAGTCACTAAAGATGAGCAAGTCACAATGCACCATCTGTGGTGGCACCAGATACCTGCATAAAATAATTCCTCAAAATAAGAGAAAATTCACTTAAGAGAAATGCAGCTTGTTTTAATTAACTTTCCTCCAGTAATCGATATCTTTTTAGGAAATACCATAAATATCCTGCTGGATATTTATGATTGTTTGGGCAGCTTTTCTCATGAGGGCCATAAGTAACAGGGAGACACAGTTTTGGTTTCCTCTGTCCCACACAAAGACAACTTGGGACTCTTAAATAATGCCTTGCTTTCAAATTAATACAAAATGTTATTATTTTAACCCAGTAATCAATTAAGCTATTTTTAAGAAATAATATATTTTTTACAATAACCAGGCTTTAGTTGAATAAGCTGAGCTGTAGAAGTGTGGCTATACCTCCAATAACACTTGAATGAATTTAACCTAATGGAGTTACAACTTAATACAAATAGATGAGGGATATCTGGGTGGCTCAGTAGTTGAGTGTCTGACTTTGGATCAGGTAATGATCCTGGGGTCCTAGGATGGAGTTCTGCATCAGGTTCCCCATAGGGAGCCTGCTTCTCCCTCTGCCTATGTCTCTGCCTCTTTCTATGAATCTCTCATGAATAAATAGATAAAATATTTTTAAAAAATACAGATAGATGAGTTTGCATCAGAGCACATGGAAAAATATTTTCTGCCACTTTTATGTAGTTTGTTTTAAAATATGTTAACTCAGTCTTTGGAATTTTAAAGACATTTTTATATCTTCTATAATATAATCATTTATATGTGTACTAATACAACCATCACATTTGCACATACTAGACTCTTCCTAAGCTAGGGTTATGAATTAAAATTATTGTGTTTAACCACATTAGTTGAGACAGCTCTACTTTCAGCACTTGAGCCAATGGATCAGGAATGGCCACACAACAGAGGCAATGATTTAGGTTCAACACCTCACTGACCTTGACTTACAAGTATCTCTGACTTTATTGCCCCTCCGGTTCCATTGTCTTGTTTAGTTCCAACCTTCATTAATTCTAAAATGGTCCATGACAGTAACCTCCTCTCTAGCCTCTGGGCCTCCAAACTACCCTACACTCCATAGGAATGTGGCCATTTGACACCTGTCCTTACAGCTTTGGAAACTGTTCAAATGTCAATAGCCCTTAAAGTTCAAACTTTAATAAGTCAACAATTTTCTGTTAAGCAAATCAATGGATAAACCAACCTCTTCACAATTTGTCTCTAACCTATCTCTTTGGCCTTATGTCTAACTATCCATATGCGCTCCCAAATATCCTAAACTGTAGTTTTCATCACAATGGCAAATTATAGACTATGTAATCAGGCTCCCTGGGTTCTAATCTCAATAGTACTACCTTCAAGATGTGTTAGCGTGAGACCAAATACTTAATTTTTTGAAATTTCAGTTTTCCCATCTGTACAATTGGGATCAAAAGGTTGTTGTTAATTAAATGACACACACTAATATTAAATAAAGAGTAGCACAGAACATGAATACTCCTAACTCTGGGAAATGAACTAGGGGTGGTGGAGGGGGATGAGGACGGGGGGTGGGGGTGAGTGGGTGGCGGGCACTGAGGGGGGCACTTGATGGGATGAGCACTGGGTGTTACTCTGTATGTTGGCAAATTGAACACCAATAAAAAATAAATTTATTATTAAATAAATAAATAAATAAACAAATAAATAGCAGCTAGTAATAATCACAGCAAACAAACACTTAATCCATGCCTTTACCCAAAGCTTTCTGGCTGATGTGTCCTCCCATCTGGTATCCTTTTCTCAATGAACTCCTATATGTCCCTCAAAGATTAGTTCAAATGGCACCTGCCTTTGAAAGCCTTCCCTTACCATTTCACTTGGGAAAAGGTAGCTTTCCCCACTACAATACACTTACAGCATTTTGTGAATATTGTATATTACAACCTGCATCTTCATAAATCTACATATATGTGTTCTTCCTATACTGTAAGATCTGCATGGAAAACAATATCTTTACATCCCCGTATTCTGTTATGGGTAAACTGTACCATCCCTCACCCAAGAAAGATATAGTAAAGTCCTAATACCCAGTACCTCAAAATGTGACCTATTTGAAAACAGAGTTTTTGCAGATATCATTAGTTAAGATCATACTGGAGTAGAGTGGAGCCCTAATCCAAAACAAATGATACCCTTTTAAGAAGACAGCAACGTGAAGACAGAGTCACAAACACCATATGAAGCCAGAGGCAGAGATCGGAGTGATATATATCTCAAGCCAAAGAGTGCTAAGAATTGCTGGCCTTCATCAGAACCTATGAAGAGGCAAAGAATTCTGCCCCAGATCCTTCAGAAGGACTGTGGCCCTACCAATACATTGATTTCAGACTTCTAAACTACAGAATTGCAAGATAATAAATTTCTGTTGTTTTAAGCCACCAGCTTATGGTACTTCATTATAACAGCCCTAGGAAACCAATACATATTCCCAGATTCAGGGGGAAAAACTAACATATTTGTGTTAAAGAAGCAAATGACTTTAACAATTTTACTTAATCAATTGGGACTTACATAGAAAAATAGGAGTGTACAGAGATGGCTAGATTAGAACATCCTAAATTCTGGCTTTAAGAATCTGTAAGTATGTGATTTCCTATTTAAGTGTCATATTTAACTTCCTTCCCCACCTAAAAAATTAAGGTTATTGATTCTTTTTCTTTTAAGATTTTTTTTATTCATGGGATCCCCAGGTGGCTCAGTGGTTGAGTATCTGCCTTTGGCCCAAGACATGATCCTGGTGACCCAGGATTGAGTCCCGCATTGGGCTCCCTGCATGGACCCTGCTTCTCCCTCTGCCTGTGTCTCTGCCTCAGAGAGACACTGAGAGAGAGAGAAAGAGGCAGAGACACAGGCAGAAGGAGAAGAAGGCTCCATGCAGGGAGCCCGATGTGGGACTCAATCCTGGGTCTCCAGGATCTTGCCCTGGGCCGAAGGCAGGCGCCAAACCACTGAGCCACCTAGGCATATCAAGACTGATACTTAAGACTTAGAAAATGTTGACATATTCCTCCTTGCCCTGTACCTACACTGCTTATAAAATGGAACCTATTATTATTCATCAAAGCAATGACATAAAAGTTTTTCAACAGGTGATTTATAAAAAATGGCATACTTATTCATCTTTATATGATATCTATAGTCCAAGGACATTGTGTCTGAGACTCCAGAAAGTTTTTTCCAAAGCATTTTTATTAACAACATGTTTTCTCTCAGGGACCTATTAATTTATTATAATGTAGTTACACTGATAGGCATCTTACCTAAAAACATTCATTTACATGGAAATAACAGTGTAAAGACAGATAAAAGTAATCTTATATTTAGGCCAGAATCAAGGTCTACTCTCTATGTTAGTAATTGCAGCTAAGAAGGAAGGAAAAAAATATAGAATTTGGAAGGAGAAATTTAATTTCAGTCACTGTGGTTAGAAGGGACATTTATTGTATGATTGAAATAAGTCAATAGGAGGACAAACATTATATGGTCTCATTCATATGGGGAATATAAAAAATAGTGAAAGGGAATAAAGGGGAAAGGAGAAAAAATGAGTGGGAAATATCAGAAAGGGAGACAGAATATGAGAGACTCTGGGAAACAAACTGGGGGGGGTGGAAGGTGAGGTGGGCAGGGGGTGGGGGTGACTCAGTGACAGGCACTGAGGGGGGCACTTGATGGGATGAGCACTGGGTGTTATTCTATATGTTTGCAAATTGAACACCAATAAAAAATAAATTTATATAAAAAAATCCAAAGTACACAAGGAAGGCAAAATGCCATACTTATTTGGTGCCTAAAATAACATGTTATTATAAAGTAAAGCGATTTCAATTTTGGAGCATGGAAAATCCCAAAACTATGAAAAATGTGCTTTCTGAGATCTCTATGAGCCTTAACTTCAAAAACATGCAGTGAAGGTACTAAATAAGTCTTTCATGAAAAAGAATGCTCTGGCATGACTCAAATCCAGTTTCTGACACCTACCTTCAATGTTGCCTCTAAATAGATGTCTTATCTTTCACTGTTCAGGTCCTTTAGATCCAGGCCTCACAATGAAGGAAGCCAGTAGAGTCACAGTCTGGTTTTCCAGCTTCTGGAACTCCTATGAATGCACAGATTTGATCCAGTCATCTAATAATTCAACAGTCATTCAATAATCATGAGTTATGCCTTACCCTAGGCCCATCACTGATTTGCTGTTGGCAGCTTTTAGTTTTTTTTTTTTTTCTCTGAAGCTCAGTATTCTCATCTGTAAGCAAGGATAATGATGGTATCTGCTTCCTAGGATTTGTTGTGGTAATTAAATAAGAGATGGCTCATAGTGCTTCACATAGAGCCTGGCATATGATAATTACCCAATACAAGTTAACTGCTGTCTTTATCATCATTACTGGAATATGTTATAAATCTAGTAAGCAAGTTGAGGGTAGGACTGTGTCTATTACTTAACGGACACCCACACTAAACAGCTGAGGCCAGTGAATGCTAAAGTAAATCTTCGTGCCAATTCCAGCTCAAAGCCTACTTCTGCAAATGTTTATTGGAACACAGCCACTCCTGCTCTTTTATATGTTGTCTATGTCTATGTTACCCAGCAGATGTACATAGTTGTAACAAAAGGACTGAATAGGCTGCAGACTGTGAACCATTTATTACTTGGCTCTTTAAACAATAAGTGTGTTAGTCCTGCACTAGAGCTTCGCCACTTACTATGCGGTCCTTACCTCATTAGAAATACAGACACTGGGATCCCTGGGTGGCTCAGTGGTTTAGCATCTGCCTTCCACCTAGGGCGTGATCCTGGAAGCTGGGGATCAATTCCCACATCAGGCTCCCTGCATGGAGCCTGCTTCTCCCGCTGCCTGTGTCTCTGCCTCTCTTTGTGTGTCTCTCATGTACAAATAAACAAAATCTAAAAAAAAAGAAATACAGACACGTAGGCTCCCTTGACCTACCGAATCAGAAACTATATATTTTCACAAAATCTCCAAATGATTTACTAACATTAAGGGTTGAGAAGCGGTGGTCTAGGTCAGAGGTTAACAAACTTTCTGTAAAGGGCTAGACAGTAAATATTTAACCTTTGTTGCAGGACTATAATATCTGTTCAAATCTGCCTTCCTATCTCAAAAGCAGCCAGAAAAAAATATGTAAATAAATGCGCACGGTTCCACGCCAACAAAACCATGTATGGAACCTAAAGTTTCAATTTTATACAATTTTCATGTATCACAAAATATTCTTTTAATTTTTTTTCAACCATTTAAAAATTTTGAACCCTTCCCTTCGCTTGTGTACCATACAAAAGCAGGCAGCAGGGCAGCCCGGGTGGCTCAGCGGTTTAGTGCCACCTTCAGCCTGGGGTATGGTCCTGGAGACCCTGGATCGAGTCCCACATCAGGCTCCCTGCATGGGGCCTGCTTCTTTCTCTGCCTGTGTCTCTGCCTCTCTCTCTCTATGTCTCTCAAGAATAAATAAACAAACAAACAAACAAACAAACAAATAAATAAATAAAATCATTAAAAAAACACAAACCAGGCAGCAGGTAGGATCTGGCCTGTAGATCAGAGTCAGCAGTCTTGGTCTAGGCTAATGCCACATCACTGTTTAGCCAACAGGTTACCTCTCCTCCCATACTCTCCCCAGGACTCTAAACACCTATGTATATTTTCTGGCACATGTGACTTTAGAGAAGTTATCTTCTACTTATCTAACTTATCCTAAAAAATATTTCTGTTCCTCCTTTATGACTTCTAACTTGTAATATAAAGTTCCTATCAAATGATGTGATGGTGTAACTGTTTCCTTTTCATTGGCAGATTAGAACATACCAGAGAGGCTGAACTAGGAAGCTATAGGTGGATAGACAGACAGGTGGACAGATAAGATACCTGCCTCCAACGGAATAGGAACCTGATCACAATGAAAAACTCTTTGTCTCTAAATTCAAACCAACTATGCTGAGCATTTCTAAATATATAGTCAGGATTTGTGTCTATTTGATCCACAATACCCTTCTCCTTGGCCCTTCAAGTAGTACAAGTATGGAAAGTAACATAGGAAGTCTGCACATCTTGCCCTTGCCCTTCCCCTTCCAGAGGCTAGTAGATCACAAGCAACTGAGAAGGAACTGCCAGAGAGGGTTCTCCCTCCAGAAAAAAAGAGCTTTGTCCCACTCTCAGGGCTCTGGGACACATTGGTGGGAGATGGCTAGAGGAGGGGATCCCTACCTGCCTTTTATTTAAGCCAGTATTCTTTGTTCCTGCTTATACTGAGATCAAAAATCAGTTTCAGAAGAGCAGCTTAGTTCACAGAAACCTTTAATTTATGTTCAAAGTTTATTGAAGCTAAGCTCAATAAATGGTAGATAAGAGGACTTTGTTGAGTAAACACAAGATTAATAATTTAGGTTTAGCAATTTAAGAAACATGAAAGTACTCGAGATTCATCAGAAGCACAAACTATATGAACTATCTGCACAATCTTAGAGGAAACATTTACATATACCTATAGACTTAGGATATATATAACATTTTAATCTAAATGAATGTGTTAGAATACATTCTGACTCCTGGTCTCGGCTACCATCACATCTTTTTTGTTGTTTAACCTTACTCTGTTTTATCTTTCTACCATCATCCAATTTTCCCTCTCCTTTCTAGGATAATTTATTCTGCAAGACAGGCTGAGATAAAAACCTTTCTACATAATCTGATAAATCTTATAATTGTAAATTATTCAGTAATGAAATGGTTCCCATAGTGTATTCATTAGGAAGATTTCAGCTACAAGAAACAGAAAATCCTGGCCTAACTGGCTGACATCTTAAGAAATTGATCATTTCATACAAGAAATTCTGCGGTTAGGTAGCTACAGGGTTGCTTAATTCAGTGCCTCAACAACATCATCAAGGATCTTTCCATTTTTCTATATTGCATTATTCAGGATATAGGCTTATCCTTATGTTAACTACCTTACACCATATGTGACAAAAAGATACCCAGTAAAAATGCTGTCTTTTTGTGTCTCTTTAATTATGACAAAGTTTTTCCCTGAACTCCCAGAATATTCCACTTCATAGCTCATTGACCAGAAATGCATCATACCTGTTTCTAAAATATGAGCAGCCAAGAACAATGAGATTACCATAATTGTGCTGAATGGGGAAAATATGCAGCCAAGAATATTTTATCCTGCAAGGCTGTCATTCAGAATAGGAAGAGAGATAAAGAGTATCCCAGACAAACAAAAACTAAAGGAGTTCATAGACCACTAAGCCAGCCCTGCAAGAAATATTAAGAGGAACTGAGTGGAGAAAAAAGATCAAAAGTAACAAAGACGGGCAGCCCCAGTGGCCCAGCAGTTTAGCACTGCCTGCAGCCCGGGGTGTGATCCTGGAGATCCAGGATCGAGTCCCATGTCAGGCTCCCTGCATGGAGTCTGCTTCTCCCTCTGCCTGTGTCTCTGCCTCTCTGCCTGCCTCCTCTCTCTCTCTCTCTCTCTGAATAAATAAATAAATAATCTTTTTTTTAAAAAAAGCAACAAAGACTAGAAAGGAACATCACCAGAAACACCAACTTTATAGGTAACACAGTGGCATGAAATTCATATCTTTCAATAAGCAATCTGAATGTATATGAACTAAATTTCCTTTTTTTTTTTATTTATTTATGATAGTCACAGAGAGAGAGAGAGGCAGAGACACAGGCAGAGGGAGAAGCAGGCTCCATGCACCGGGAGCCCGACGTGGGATTCGATCCCGGGTCTCCAGGATCGCGCCCTGGGCCAAAGGCAGGCGCCAAACCGCTGCGCCACCCAGGGATCACGTGAACTAAATTTCCAATCAAAAGACATAGGGTATCAGAATAGATTTTTTTTTTAAAAAAAAGGCACATCTATATGCTACCTACAAGAGACTCATTTTAGACCTAAAGACACCCTGATATTGAAACTAAGGAGATGGAGCACCACTTATCATGCTAATGGATGGCAAAACAAAGCCAGGGTTGCCAAACTTATATCAAACTAGATTTTAAAACAAAGACAGTAACAAGTGTTTGAATGATACACTCGACTGGATGCACTTAACAGGTATATTCAGGACATTTCATCCCAAAGTAGAATATGCATTCTTTTATGTACAATGGAGTATTACTCAGAATGAAATCTTGCCATTTGCAACAATGTGGATGGAGCTAGAGCACATTACACTAAGTGAAATAAGTCAGTAAGAAAAAGACAAATACTATATGATTTCACACTCATATGTGGAATTTAAGAAACAAAACAGATGAACATATGGGAAAGGGGGGAAAAGGGGGGAAAAGAGAGAATGAAACAAACCATAAGAGACCTAACGACAGAGAACAAACTGAGGGCTGCTGGAGGGAGATGAGCGGGGATGGGCTAGATGGGTGGTGAGGACACTTGTCAGGATGAGCACTGGGTGTTGTATGTAAGTGATGAATTACTGAATTCTACTCCTGAAACCAATATTGCAAATGTATGTTAAGTAGAACTTAAATACAATTTTAAAAGAAATTACCGTAATTGGATTAGGAAAGCATATGGTCATGTGAAAGATTAAATTACCTGAATGAAAATCAGCATTAGAAAGAAGTGGGGAGGGGTGCAGGAGCTATACTCAGTAGTCACACAATACTCAATACTACAATCATTAAGAGGTATCTTGTTCATCAGCCTTTGAAGGTAGCCAATTAATTTGCAGGAAATAGTAACTGGGAGATTCTGTGACTATACAATTTTATATTACTGGAGTAATAAAGATCTGAAGCAGCCTCAATGTAATTACAGAATAAAGGCACATAAGACAATCTGAGAATAGTTCTAGAATTTGGCAAAACCTGGTCCTAACACCTTTCAGTAAACCAATGTTCATCAAGGACTCAAGCAGTTGGAATTTATAACTGCCACTCAGGCCCCAGCCGATTTCCCCATGATGTGATCAGTTCCAATTAATATAATGCATCTTGATTTGTGTATCATTCTGTATTCAAGTATGACGAGTACTTGAATACAAAGTTTACTTTAAAACAAGCAAAGAACAAAAAAAGCAAAGTTGAATTTAAAAAAATTAAAACATTCTAATGTGACCCAGAAGCTATCAATTTGTGAATGTTGCCGGGGGGTGGAGGGGGTGTTCTCTTACAGCCTCATTTCAGGGGGCTGCAAGTGGGCAGAAACAAGGCTTGGTCATTCATAGCTGATTGATGATAGAAAACTGAAATGGAAAGAGAAGTCTGTGTATTCTGTTCCTTCTGTCCCTCCCTGTCCACCCACAGTGTCCACCTAGCAGCACAAGTACAGAAACTTGGTTTCCGTAAGCCAAGAGGAAGAGCAGAGCGCTGTTTCTGAGACCCAGTGGATGGAGGAGGGGCCATGGCACACAATTCCTATTTACTTTTTCAACTATTTCTTCAAACTAAGAAAAAAACCCTATTCTAAATCTAACCTATTCTAAAATTATCCTAAATTTTCCAAAAACGAGATAGAAAGCATCTCAAATTCCCTTTCATAATTTGAAAGCACAAGTTAGAAATTGAACACCAATAAAAAATAAATTTATTGTAAAAAAAAGAAAAGAAACTGATGTCTGTTAATATATATCAGTACCTCATGCGTTTCAGACACAGCTATCTTACCTTCTTGTTATGTTTTGCTCTTTTTTATACGAATGTACTAATGTAGCCAAGTAATTTAGGATGGGATCAACTCTAGTGGACTTCACAAGCAGGTTTAGTTTTGTTGGACAGCTATTCTTTTAAGTGTTTTGTTGCTAAAAATGTGACAGAGCTACTGTTTCTCCCATGAGTGTTCTGAAGACATATTTAAACATTTCAACCTGTAAGAATCTGCTTAATTCCTCTGCAGAATGTTAAAGAGAAAAGAA
This sequence comes from Canis aureus, assembly GCF_053574225.1. Taxonomy (NCBI): domain Eukaryota; kingdom Metazoa; phylum Chordata; class Mammalia; order Carnivora; family Canidae; genus Canis; species Canis aureus. Next base: position 26,366,329 of record NC_135630.1, on the reverse strand, counting down.
GTTACTCTTTGACCAGGAAAGTTTAAGGCATTTAAATATGATCAGATATCCAGAAATAAAATAGTACATTCCATGAAGAAACTAGGAAATCACAACACAGATACATTCATTGTACATGAACAACTCAGAAACTTAGTATAAAAGCAAAGAAAATATTAAGTGATATTATTAAAGTAAGCTAACTAGAATAAGAAAATAACATCAATACCACATTAATTCTATTGGTTTTTCTTGCACAGAACAGAGGGAAAATGATTTAAAAAATTGGACATATTAAATTTCTCCATTCTTTCCACTTAAGGGTAAAGTCTAGATTGAAAATGTTCTAAGAATTTCCTTTTATTTTATTATTATTATTATTTTAATAATATTTATTATTATTTATATGGAGCCCAATGAAGAACCTGAACTCATGATTTGAGCTGATATTAAGAGTCAGACACTTGATCAACTGAGCCACCCAGGTGCTTCGAGAATGTTTTGAGAATTTAATGGATAATTATTTCCCTTAAATCCAAATTTTTCCTTAATAGATTTTTAGAGAACCATATGCTCCTCAATAGTACTCAGTTTTGGCTTATAAATAAGATGAAAAACGTTTGAGGGATAATGGCTTTTATGTATAGACCTGGGTGTGCATATGCACACACACACGTGTGTGTGTGTGTGTGTGTATATTTCCATCAACTGTTTATAATGGAAGTGTATCCAGAATAAGGATAAAACTACTGATTGGATTCTTAAACTATATAACTACTGCTTCAGTCTTAGAAAAACTGTTGCTCAGAAGCTACCAGGATTCTAAGTAATCAACCAGGATATCTACAAGCAAACGTACAGAACTTTTAATAAAAGTCCACTACCTAATCTAAGGTGATTTGAGTACATCTATAGGTGTTTATGAGATTTTATCACATATCACTATGGTTCATAAAACACATTATTTATACAAACAATAACCACAGAAGTCCAACTCTCTAAACTTTCAAGTTACCACTCGGTAAAGCAATCAATTACTTTGATTTAGTACACTGCTATGGGTTTTTCCTGGATGGCAAAGCCTAGATATTGGGAAAGAAGCTAAAGACACGGCCAAGCTTCAGACCTTATGCTTTCTCCCTAAAAGACATTTAAATAGTACCTACCTGTTGCAGAGAGATATGCTGGTTTATGTAGATTTTCATCTATATCAAGTGTTAGCACCTTGCAGTACAAAAGATCATTTTGGTCTTCCTAAAAAACAAGGGAAAAATTGAGCAAAGGCATTCCCCATATGTGTGCTTTACTCAGTTACTTTTGCCACTTTGGCTTTGGACTTTTTGGAGTGGAAGGTGAAATCTAGATGAAAATCAGACCCTTTTCGTACCCCATGAACTCTTAACTCTTCTTTTAAGTCCAGTACAAAACCTACTTTATTTCTTAAAGTCCCTTCCAGTCCTGTGTAATCCATGATCCCATGAAGACTTCTACAGACCCTGACCACAGCAAATTCAAATTATTTGATAAGAAGACACCCTTCAGATAAATGGGACTTTCGTGCTGCTCTTTGGAATAATCTCTGGGACCCGGTCTTGTTATTGTTGTTTCTTGTCTGTTTTTATTTAGGGTTGTATTTATTTCTTTGAGAGAGACGCAGAGACAGTGACAGAGAGCACAAGCTCAGGAGAGGGAGAAGCAGACTCCCCACTGAGCAAGGAGCCTGATGCGGGGCTCCATTTCAGGACCCTGGGATCATGACCTGAGCCAAAGGCAAAGGCTTAACCCACTGGGTCACCCAGGTGTCTTCTCTTGTGGTTGTTGTTGTTGATCATCCTGTCTTTAGGAATTTTCTCCACATTTGGCCACACCAATCTGACTTCCCCACCTAACCCACCACCCATGCCATCTCGTGAGCGGCTTTAACCGACAAAAAGGAAAATCCTGAAAGACATCAAACTCCTAAAAGAAAGGGGAATTGTTAGGGACACTCCCAGAGCTGCAGCCCACCCCTGACTTGTGATGGTATTTGAGGGCACTGAAACCAAGGGTAGAGCAGAACACACAGTTGTGTGGTAAAGCTCAGCAGTAATGACCAACTGGTGTTTGGCCAGAAATTCAGTTTCCCTCCTCTTCTCCTAAACACCATTAACTTTTTTTCTTTTGTTTCTTTTAAGGATTTTATTTATTTATTTATTTATTCATTCATTCATTCATTCATTCATTCATTCATTCATTCATTCATTCATGAGACACAGAGAGACAGAAGCAGGCCCCAGGCAGGGGCCCAAAGCGGGACTCGATCCCGAGGCTCTAGGGTCACGCCCTGGGCTGCAGGCCACGCTAAACCGTGAGCCACCCGGGCTGCCCACATTTTTTCTTTAATGGGATGGATTTGGCAGGTGAATTCACTCCATCTAAATACGAATGCCCTGTCTCGATTCATTCTTATAGCTGAACTTTTAAAAAGTCTCTGCCAAAACCAAACCGCCATCGCTGTACCCTCCTCCACCTCCCGCGGAACATCCTGTCATCCAATTGTATGAAAACCCTCTCCTCGTGGGGCTGCAGAGACGCATCTGATCCCACCTTCCCCCTCGTCGCGCCCACAGGAAGGCAGGGCCGGGAGCCGCACGTACCTCGCGCCGCAGGCCCCGGGCAGGGGGGGCGCGAGCCGGGGAGCCCGCGCGCTGCTCCACAGAGAGCCGTCCTCCGTCGTGCGGCCAAGGGCCCCGAACAGTGGCCGGGCAGGAGCCGGCGGCAGAGGAGCGGCCCTGGCGGGGTGTTTTCAGGCAGGCTTCCAGCACGCGGCCCCGGGATCTCGGAGGCCGCCCGGAAGCCCTGGTCTCTCTCCCGGGGAGTCCCTGCCGCCGCGCCCCGCACGCGCCGGCAGCTGCAGGCGCCCGACGGCCCCGCCCGCCTCTCGACTTGCGCGTGCGCAGTCGCTCCTCGGAGCCGGCGGGCGCCGGAGCCGCTCGAGGCCTGTGGGAGCGGAGCTGCTTCCGCTCAGGCGGGCGTCCCCGGGCCTGGAGCTGGTCCCGCGGAGCCTGCAGCCGCGCTCGCCTTCGACGTGCGGGAGGAAGCAAGCTCGAAGCCGGCGCTTTCCCGCCTGCGGCCGGAAGCCTCTGCCTGGACGCAGATTTGTGGTCGGTGCGGCCGCGGGCCTAGCCGTGGGGTTCACGTGCTGTTGCACACCCCAGCCGCTCTCGCAGTGGGCGGCCGCGCGGGGAGAGCTCGCCGTCCGGGGGTCTCCCTGCCAGGCTCCCCCTTCACGGACCGTCCGGCCCCCCGGGACCCCCTGGAAGGCGGCTCGGACAGAGGCCCCGGAGAACAGGAGGAAAGGCTGGAGAACTTGCTGCCCCCCCCTGCCGGGCCCCAGGGGAAGGTGCCGTCCAGCCTGGCAGGCGGGGGGCGGAGGCCGGGGGTCACCCCAGCGCCGCGGGGCCGGCTGTGCGGGCGCCCAAGTCCCGGAGGAGCCTGCAGCAGCAGCCTAGGAGAAGCTTTCTCAGCTGACGAAAGAAACGATTTTTGGAGCCAGAAAGGAAACACTACGGGTCCATAGGGGCTGTCGTTTTTAGGTGCTCATCTCCTTCGGGGCAGCCCGGGGCCCAGCGGTTTTGCGCCGCCTGCAGCCGGGGGGTGACCCTGGGGACCCCGTTCGAGCCCTGCATGGGCTCCCTGCCTGGAGCCGGCTTCTCCCTCTGCCTGTGCCTCTGCCTCTCTTTCTTTCTCTCTCTCTCTCGCCTCTCATGAATGAATAAATAAAATCTTCAAAAAATAAAATGAATTATCATCGCCTTCAAACAGTATTATGCTAATTCGCATAGGTGGATTTTCCATTTCCCTGTCTCATTCTTTGTGCCAAAAATTGCGTTCAATTTACTTCTACATATGTTTTTAAAAACACTGCCAAACATTACTATTTTTTAGTTTTTAAATTTTTTGCTATTGTTTCTGTAGACACATGGTTAACTGTATGTTTTTTTTTTCCCTTAAGATTTTATTTATTTATTTGAGAGGGAACGAGAGAGAGCACCTGCCCACGTGTCAGATGCGGGCCGAATCCCAGGGCCCCAGTATCATGACCTGAGTGGAAGGCAGATGTTTAAGGGACTGAGCCGCCCGGGCGCCCTATGGTTAACTTTTTCAGAAATTGCCAGACTAGGGATCCCTGGATGGCGCAGCGGTTTAGCGCCTGCCTTTGGCCCAGGGCGTGATCCTGGAGACCGGGGATCAAATCCCACGTCGGGCTCCCGGTGCATGGAGCTGCTTCTGCCTCTGCGTGTCTCTCTCTCTCTCTCTCTCTCTCTCTGTGACTATCATAAATAAATTTTAAAAAAGAAATTTCCAGACTATTATACAAAGTGATTTCAGTGTTTTGCATTCCTACCAGAGATATAGGAGACTTCCACTGTTCTCTACATCCTTGTCAATAATTGGATTTCTCAGCCTTTTTATTTTAACCTTTTAAATGGTTCCATACTGGTATTTTATAATTTTGGTTTGCATTTTCTTAATGCTTGATGATGTTGAGTATCTTTCCAGGAGCTTGTTAGCCAGAGTGTCTTCTTTTATGAAGTGTCTTTCTTTTGCTCACTTCTTAATTGAAAAGTTTCTCCTGTTATTGTGTTATACAAGTTCTTTGTATATTTTGTGGCTATGTGTCTGGATCTACCTTTAGTCAGATGTATGTTTTGCAAATATTTTCTCTCATTTTGTGGCTGCCTTTTCATTTTCAGTAGTGTCCTTTGACAAGTAAAATTTTTGGTTTTGGTGGAGTCCAATTAACAAAATTTTCATTTATGGGCTTATTATTATGTCTTGCCTAAGAAATCTCTGCCTAAATTAGATTCTAGACCTTCCCTTATATTTTCTTTTAAAAGATTTAGCTCCTATGTTTATTTTTAATTATTTTTCAGGTATGGTGTAATGAGAAGGCTGAGGTCCATTTGTGTGTGTGTGTGTGTGTGTGTGTGTGTGTGTATATCCAATTATTCTAGCATAGTTTACTAAAAAGACAATCTTTCCCCAAGCCTTAAATTTTTGACATCTTTGTTGAAAAATCAATTGGTTATGTAATTGATGTATTTCTGGATTGTCATTTCTGTTCCATTTATCTGAATGTCTATTCTCTGCCATTACTATAGTGCCTTGGTACTTTAACTTTGTAATCTTGAAATCAAATGGAATAAATCCTCCAACTTTATTATTTTTAAAAAATCACTTGCAAATTCTAGATCACTTGAATTTCCCTATGAGTTATATAATAACCTTGTCAGTTTGTCTTTACTCTCATTTATGAAAGATATTTTGCTGAATATAGAATTTAGATTTTTTTTCTGTCAACATTTTATTTTTATTTTTTATTTTATTGATTGATTAACCGGTCGGATGCTCCAGAGCAAGCCTCTCCCTCACTTTTCCCTCCTCTTCTCCTGCCAGAGTCTATCAGAGGGTACAAGCATGGCCTGGTCCTAAATCTAGCCCATCGCCCTCAGTACCGGAATCAAAGCTTGGTGGATGGGCTGTTCAAAGTGCACTGGGCTCCACCGCTCGGGGTGGTGCCGGGCGGCCGGGCTGGGCAGCCTGTGGGATCCGCAGTTTCCCGCAAGGCTGCTGGTGCAGGGGCGCGGCGCGAGGCAGGCCGGGCAGCACCTGGGCTTCCCGCTCCCCCAGGAGCAAGGCGCCTAGATTAGATTCTCCAGCCAGGCGGGCGCTGGAGCAGAGCCGCCCCCCACCCCCGGCCCCCGCCTCCAGGCCGGCCGGGCCTCCAGGGCCGCTGGCCTCAGCTGTCCCCGCCCTCTGGCCTGCGGGAGGGGGACTCACAGAAGAACTGGGCCACGATTTCCGCCTCTGCTCGCGGGAGAGCTGCGGCGCCACGGCCAGCCCTAGGGACGAGGGAGCGCGCTGCTGCCCGGCAGACCAGACGGCGACCGCACAGCCTCCAACGGTTCCCGCCAGTCGTTTGGAAAGTAACGACGCTGCTCCCCGGGGCCTTCGCGCAGGCGCGACGAGCCTCTCGGCCCGCCCAGCGCCAGTCTCCCCGCTCGCCGGAGGGGGCGCCTCGCGCAGGCGCAGTGGGTAGGCGTGGTCAGGCGCTTCCGGGCTGTCGGGGCTCGAAGGGTCCTGGCGGGCACCTGGAATTGTGGTCGCGGGGCCGCAGCTGAGGCGAGAGGACTGCAAAACCTGGCTCTGACGCCCGCTCCGAGGCCTGCGGAGTGAGGCCCAGGATCCCAGTTCGGCAGTTTCAAAGCGATTTTTTTTTTCAAAGCTATTTTCAAAGTGATGTGAACTGCGCGCCGGTTGCATCTTAACGTGGCCCCAGGGACCCCCCCCCCCCCCCCCCGCAAACTTTTGCTTAGATGCTTCGAGCCAGTCAAGAAGCCGCCTGCGTGGCACCGAGCACAGCTGGAGAGGGCCTGGTGACTGTCTGCCCGCGCAGCTTTTAAGAAATTGGGGGCGGCCCGGGCGGCCCAGCGGTTGACGCGCCTTCAGCCTGGGCCTGACCCTGGAGCCCAGGGGTGGAGTCCGCGTGGGGCTCCCTGCGTGGAGCCTGCCTCTGCCTCTGCCTGTGTCTCTGCCTCGCTCTCTCTCTTTCTCTGTGTGTCTATCGTGAATAAATACATTCTTCAAAAACAAAGGAATCGGGTTGGGGTGAAAGAGGTGAGCCGCAGCCCTTGTCCTGTGCTGTCAGCGGGAGCCGCAGGGGCTGCCTCTGTGCGTGGGAATAAGCTGCTCGGGAATAAGTTCCCCCACCAAACAGGCCCAGACACACTGAAGAAGTTGTCAGGGAATTTTGACCCACGAATTCACGGATTTTATTGATAGATAGGAAAAATCCTGTGAGCAATGTAGGTTTACCAAAGCTTGTGAAACAACTCCAGAGAAATTGAAGAAGGTAACTATAGAGGTTATTTTCAAGTAAAAAAAAAAAAACTTCTAAATTGCCTAACGTTTTTGTAAGTGTAATCAAAATTTGTTGCCATAAATAACAAAGAATTATAATGTACCCTGTTTTCTATTTATCTGGCTCCTTCTCTAAACCTCATGTAATAAACAACAGATACCAAATTCTTCATTGGATTCCCACTGAACGTAGATTCAAAATAAATTCCTTGCCATGGTTAAAAGGCCCATCAATTTGCTCTCCAACTTCATCTGCCTCCCTTCTTTCTCACTATGCTCTGGCTCCACTTGCCTTCTTACCTCCCCTAATACCCAGGCTCTTTCCCACCTACAGGCCTTTTTTTTTGTAAATTTATTTTTTATTGGTGTTCAATTTGCCAACACATAGAATAACACCCAGGACTCATCCCATCAAGTGCCCCCTCAGTGCCTGTCACCAGTCACCCCCGCCCTCCTCCCTTTCCCCCACCCCTAGTTCGTTTCCCAGACTTAGGAGTCTCTCATGTTCTGTCTCCCTTTCTGATATTTCCTACTCCTATTTTCTCCTTTCCCCTTTATTCCCTGTCACTACTTTTTATATTCCCCAGATGAATGAGACCATATAATGTTTGTCCTCATCCGACTGACTTATTTCACTCAGCGTAATACCCTCCAGTCTTGATTTATGCTGTTCCCTGAGCCTGGAATGTTCTCTTCCCCATGGCTGACTCCTCCTCATCTTTTAGGTTCCTTAAAGCTACTTTTTCAGAGACTTCTGCCTTAAGTATCCTTTTATGCCTCCCCGTCCTCCTTTTTTAAATTATTCACAGGCTTTATCATAAAATGCAATTAGGTATTTATTCAGGTTTATTTGTTCAATGTCTGTACCCCACAGGAATGTGACCTCTGTGACCACAGAGGACATAGTGTCTTCTTCACTGTCTCATTTCAGTGTTCAGCACAGGGACTAGGTCGAAGGGCTAATATCAGCTTTCATTATGTGCCAGGAACCATTCTTTGCAATTCACAATCATTAACTTGTGCAATCCTCACGTCGTCCTTTTAGGCACATACTAGTATTATGAACCCCATCTTACAGAAGGAAACCGACACATTCACTTCAGTGTCTCAAGCAGGTTTCCCAAGGTCACAGAACTAAGAAGTGGTTTCCAGGACTTAAACCCATGCAGTCTGGGTTCATAGTCTTTCCGACCCCAAGGACAGACCATTATTAAAGACTCGAACTTCAAATAAAGAAAGCTATGTGAGTTGACATTTGCGTGGCTGACAGCATTTTTAAGAAATAAAAATCTCTGAAAAAATAAAGGAGGTTCTCAGTTCAGCTCACCAGTGCTGAACTCACAAGTTCAAGTTCATTTACATGGTCACCCTGGGGAAATCACAGCAGCAGCAAGCTGGAGAAATGCAAAGGAAGTTGAGCAAAACGCTGAAGTCATTGATAATGACTCTGAATTAAGAAGTCCTAGAAGCTCCACATAGGAACTGGGATGAGAACAACCCAAGAGCTTGTTGAATGAGGGTCAGGTAGAGAATTAAATGTCAGTAGAAGTAGCTGATGTCACATTTGTGAAAGTGACCACCTACACATCACGTTTTCATGAACTTAAATGTAGTCATTAAGAAACTTGAAACTGATGTTTTGCATAAATCAGTCAAATGCGAGGACATTCATGGTCTTTTAAAATTACTGGAGAGCAAGAAAGAATCCAAAGAGTGCAATGCGGATGCTTCCTTTTTTTTCTTTCCACCTGAAGTGCTTAGCCAACCCTTCAACCTACTTCAAATTAGTATTAATTTACATGCCAAAGAATAGGGAAATACTGATTCTTTCTCTATGGCAGCAGTAAACGGATTTTGTTTTAAAGTGAAGTGAAACAACACATTTAACAAAGAATCTTGAGAAATAATATTAGAATTCTATACAAAAATCTTCAGTTAATATTTATCAATCACATACAGTGTGCCTGCCACTTCAGTTAGCAACAGCACGACAAAGCATTCTGTCCTGCCCTGCGGAGTCCAGTACTAAAAAGAAATATTTTCAATGCCATGAACATAATGCTAGGAGAAGGAACAGATGAGCATGCAATCCAGTCCTCCTGGATGTATGGGTGTTCTCATGTCATAAGGTGGGGAATGATATCCCACGGAGAGGGAAAAGAATGCGCAAAAGTACGGAGGTATGACAAGCAAGGCTCATGTGGGGAACTGAAAACAGTTTACTAAGGCTAAAGAAACATATTATTAGAGCAACAAATTGAAATAAATTTAAATAAGGGGAATAACTTGAAAAAGAAGTTAAAATTGAAGCTGGAGCCGAACCTTGATGATCTCGGTAATTATAAGAAGAAACTGGAAGCATCTTCTGCAAGTAGTGGGAATTAATTAAAGGATTCTAAGTAGAGGCTAAAGCTAAAATACCATTTAGTCAGCAAGCTGGAGAATATGAAACTGGAGTCAGCAAGGCCAATACGATTATTCCACTCCAAGACAGAAATAATTTGAATATGAATTAAGATAGTGCTCCTTGATTCATGCTTTTCAAAATTTTCACTAAATGTTCTTATCTGCCAGGCAAGGTTCTAGACCTGGGGACACAGCAATTGACAATAAGAAAAAAAAAAAAAACTGTCATCACAGAACCTATAATACATGATAAATAATTAAACAAGCAAATATGTGAGATTTCAGGTGGATGTAAGTGCCATGAAGGAGAAGAATATGGGGTGGGGGTTAAGAAAGTAATGGAAATAAGAAAGAGAAGAGTTTGAGCAGAGAACTGAAATTAGTATAGGAGAAAGCCATAAAGGAACCTGTGAAAGGGGTCCCAGGCCAGAGAAGCTGCCAAAACAAAACAAAACAAAACAAAAAAGAAACAAACAAACAAAAGCCCCTATTCATTGGAAATTACTTAGTGTGTCTGAAAAACAGCTAGGAAGTGATGTGGCCAGAGTGAGGTGGACATGGGTGGTGAAGTCACAATGGTTGGGGTAGGAGAATGGGGGTACAGACCTGTAGGGACTTTTAGACCATAGTAAAACTTAGGTTTTCACTCTAAATGGGATGAACAGTCATTAGAGGGTTTAAGCAAATGAGTAAAATATAATACATATACAACCTACACCTAAAATATATAAAATCTGACTCAGGGGTGGGCAGCTTAGGACAGACTGTGAGGAGCAATGGTAGAAGACAGATAAATTAAGAAACTACTGCATTATTGCAGGACACTAAGCTGATTGCTGGGGAGATGTGAAAAATGTTCAGATTCTCAGCTTATTTTATTATTATTTTATTTATTTTATTTTATTTTATTTTTTCAAGATGGAGAATCCTGTCTTATTTTTTTCATAACTAACATTTTATTTATTTTTTTTATAAATTTATTTTTATTGGTGTTCAATTTGCCAACATATAGAATAACACCCAGTGCTCATCCCATCAAGTGCCCCCCTTAGTGCCTGTCATCTAGTCACCCCCACCCCCACCCCCCACCCACCTCCGCTTCCACCACCCCTAGTTCGTGTCCCAGAGTTAGGAGTCTCTCATGTTCTGTCTCCCTCCTTGATATTTATTCAGCTTATTTTAAATGTAGGGCCAATCAGAGTTGTTACTGGATTGGATGTCAGAATGAGAAAAAGAGAGGAGTGTAGGTGGCGATGGTAATTTCAAGAGGAGGGACACCTCGGTGGCTTTGTGGTTGAGCAACTACCTTTGGCTCAGGTTGTGATCCTGGAATCTGGGATCGAATCCCGCATTGGGCTCCCTGCGAGGAGGCTGCTTCTCCCTCTGCTTCTGTCTCTGCCTCTCTCTCTCTCTCTGTCTGTGTCTCTCATGAATAAGTAAATAAATCTTTATTTTTTAAGGGAAATTTAGAGAGGATAATAAGTTTGGGAAATATACAGAATGAAGACTGTCAAGAATTACTGGGAGTGAATGGGGGCTACTTGGCTTTGAATCCTAGAATCAACTCGGCCAGTTGTAAGTGGTGGAGAAGAGGCAAGTCACTCAATTTCAGTGAGCCTCAGTTGCTTCAGAAAGTGGAAAGATCTGGATATCTCTGGGATGTAGTGAGGATCAGAGAAAATATATACAAACTGGATCACTAGATCTTTCCCACAATAGAAGCTCAACTAGATGATGCTGTTGGTCATGGCTTAGGGAAAAGTGTCTGGCATGATGCTCAGAGCTTTAGTTTGAGTTATTTGGACATGGTGGAGCCTAGAGAGAGATATATAGGTAAAGGGATTGTGTTCAATGACTGAAAAGACTGGGGGAGATACTGATTTCAATCTAGAACACAGGAGAGATGTGTGACAGGCAGCTCAAAAAATCTGCCTCAAAAAAAATTTCAGAAGAGAGATCTAGGCAGGAGAAAAAGAGATCTGGAAGTCATCACCATAGGGATAAGAGCAAAGATACTAGAAGTTCAATAGCTATGGCATGCTGGGGGAGCTTCATGGCATGGTCATCCCATGATCATGCCTAAGGGCCTAGTGTTAATGAGTGAAGTGGCATTTGAGCAAAATTGTAAAGAACCGAGATCAACATACATCATTTTTTTTTTGCAATTTTGCTCATGCCACTCAACTGTAACTCAAATATCGTGTGTATGCATGTGTGTGTGCACGTGCACACACGAGCGTTCATGTATGTGTGTGTGTGTGTGTGTGTAAATGCCAGGCAGTGGGAACAAGGGATGCAGAGGAAGTAGTGTATGAAACCACACAGAACAAAGGACAGAGATGCAGATCAGCACCACTGCTTCAGGAAACTGACTCCTTCTCTGACCACTTACAAAAGACAATTGTCACCAAAGGCTCTACTCATTGATCTCCGAAGAGAACCAAAATCCTTCACTGCTTGAACATTAGAAGCAGTAAGTGCCACAGGAGCTGACCTGGACCAGATCGAGGCCTTATCTCAACTGAACGCCCACAGATTGACTTCGAGTTTGGTTGGTTAACTTCCTGTATCCTTATGTTTTCTTGTTTGTGGTGTGTTTGGCTTGTCTTCTGTCCTGATTTGTGTGCTGTGTAAGAAGCCAATTTTATTTTATTTTATTTTATTTTTAAAGATTTATTCATTTACTTATTTATGAGAGAGAGAGAGAGAGAGAGAGGGAGGGAGGGAGGCAGAGACACAGGAGGAGGGAGAAGCAGGCTCCATGATGGGAGCCCAACGTGGGACTCAATCCTGGGACTCCAGGATCACACCCTGGGCCAAAGGCAGGTGCTAAACCACGGAGCCACCCAGGGATCCCCAAGAAGCCAATTTTAATCACATGGTAAATTGTCACCGGATCTGGAATCCTGAACCTGCTTTATAATTGTGATTTAACTTTGCTTTATGATTGGATACAGCAGACACTGGAAAGACACACCTCGTATTTGTGCCTTCATAGAGTGTTGGTGGCAGCCAACAAATCAGATAACTTGGATGAAATGGATATGTTCTTAGGAGCACACAAATAACCAAAGCTGATTCAAAAAGAAATAGAAAAATTCCAGAGACAGTAACAAGTAAAGAGACTCTGTCAAGGAAAAAACTTCCCAAAAAGAAAAGCCTGAAACTAGAGAGTTTCACTGATAAATTCCACCATTTAAAGCTGAATTAACACTAATCCCCTCAAATTTTCCCAAAAAATAGAAGAGGAAACACTTCCTAATTTATTCTGTGAAGGCACCATTACCTCAATACCAAAGCCAGACAAAAATATTTTAAGGCCAATCTAGAAAGAAAATATTGAATAAATAAATAAATAAATAAATAAATAAATAATAAGTAAATATCAATATTCCTATTGAATAAAGATGTAAAAATCTTCAAAAAAAAACCAAAAACAAAAACAAAAACTCTTGTTCTAAAGTATATTAAAAGATTTGCAAGTCATGACCAAATGATACTTATCCAGACTGCAATGGTAATTTCACTGGTAATTTTTATAAAATCAAACAATGTAATATACTGCATTAATAAAACAAAAGATAAAAAAATCATCTCAGTTAATGAAGCAAAACCTTTGACAAAATCCAATGCCCTGTTTTGATAAAAATACTCAGAAAACTAGGATAGAAGGGAACTTCCTTAACATAACAAAGGATATTTATGAAAAACTCACACCTAACATCACATTGCATGGTGAAAAATAGAAAAGTAATGCAAAGAATGGACCTCAACTTCACACTATATACAAAAAACTAACTTAAAGTAGGTCAAAGACCTAAATGTAAGAGTTAAAACTATCAAACTTAGAAAAAAAACCATGAGAGTAAATCTTCATGAACTTAAAATTGGCAATTCTTAGATCTGACACCAAAAGTATGCTGAGAAAAAGAAAAGAAAAAAACAGATAAATTGGATGTCAACATTGAAAAGTTTTTTTTTAAGATGTTATTTTTTTTTAAATAATCTCTGCATCCAACATAGGTGCTCAAACTCACAACCCCCAAACCAAGAGTTTCATGTTCTACTGACTAAGCCAGCCAGGTGCCCTTAACATTGAAAAGTTTTGTGCATCAGAGGATATTATTTAGAAAGGGAAAAGACAACTTATAGAATGTAAGAAGATATTTGTATATCATATATCTGGTAAGAGCCTAGTATCTAGAATATACAAAGAACTCTTAACATTCAACCACTTACAATAGCAATAAAACAAAAGACAAATATAACAACAACAAAAGACAAACAACAAAATTTTTAAATGGGAAGAGATGTTGAACAGACATTTTTCCAGAGAAGATACAAATACCAACAAGCAAGTACATAGGAAGATGCTCAATATTATTAATACTTTGGGAACTTTTAAAGTTTTGATTTAATCAAAACTACAAGGAGGTATCATTTCACTCGCCCTAAGGTGACTGTAATTTTAAAAAGCAGAAAATTACATACATTGACAAAGATGTGAAAAAACTGGCAGTTGCAGGCACTCCTGGCCGGAATATAAAATGGTGTAGCTATTATGAAAAATAGTAAAGCAATTCCTTGAAAAGTCATCACCATATGACACAAGCAATTCTACTCCTCGGGATATACCTCAAAGAATTTAAAATAGGTACTTAAATAGTTGTATGCACCTGTTAGTCTCAAAGCAATTCACAATAGCCAAAAGGGAGAAACAACCCAAATGTTCATCGATAATGAATAAACAAATTGTGGCATATCCATACAACAGAATATCATTCAGCCAAAGAAGAATGATGTATTGACACATGCTACAATGTAGACAAACCTTGAAAACATTATGCTAAGTAAAAGGACCCAGTCACAAAGGTCACATATTGTAGGATTCATTTACATGAAATATCCAGAATAGGTAAATCTGTAGAAATGGAAGATTAGTATTGTCAGGATCTGTGTAGAGTAGGGAATGATTCCTTAATTGGCATGGGATTTTATTTGGGAATATTAATGTCTGGACATGAGATAAGGAGATGGTTGCCAATGAGTATGCCAATGCCAATGAGTACATACTCAATGCCAATGAGTACATTTCACTTTATTTTTCAAATATTTTATTTATTTATTTATTTATTTATTTATTTATTTATTTATTTGAGAGAGAAGGAGAGAGAGAGAAAAAGAGAGAGAGAATGCACAGGCATGTGAGCACAAACATGGGGAGGGGCAGAGGGAGAAGCAGACTACTCTATTCAGGAGCCCAATGTAGGACTCGATCCCAGGACCCTGGCATCATGACCCGAGCCGAAGGCAGATCCTTAACTGACTGAGCCACCAGGTGCCCCTGCATTGTTCACTTTACAATGATTGATGTTATGTGAATTTCATCTCAATTTAAAAAAAAATCATTACCTTGGGAGTGTGAAGAACACATATATTGGAGATGGACTGTAATAAAACACAGGGAGGGTGCAGGCTGCGCACTGCTAGTGGGAGTAGAAACTGAGAGGAAATAATGGAGTTGAATGTTATTTAGGAAGGAGAAATACTGGGGGGTGGGTGAGAAAGGCTGACTTCTATCCAGAATGAGTAAATTAAGAGCATAAAATTTTGGAACAAAGACAGCCAGTTCTCTACCGAGCAGGCTGCATTTCAGGGAGGTTTTGAAGGCATTAAATGTAAAGCTCTACTCAATGGACCAGTTTGAGCCACAGAAAAGGATCAGAGAGTTCTGAAAATGTGATAGAAATAAATGAGATAGAAGTAAATAGAAAAAAATTGGGCAGCCTGGGTAGCTCAGTGGTTTAGTGCCACCATCAGCCCAGGGCATGACCCTGGGGTGCCAGGATCAAGTCCCACTTCAGGCTCCCTGCATGGAGCCTGCTTCTCCCTCTGCCTGTGTCTCTGTGTCTCTGTCTCTCTCTCTGTCTCTTATAAATAATACATAAAATCTTAAAAAGGAAAGAAAAATCATACCTGTAACATTAGAGGTTTTTTTCAGTTTTTTTTTGTTTTAGTTTTAGTTTTTTGTTTTTTTGTTTTTTTTAATAACATTATGGTCCACTTGGGTTTAGGAAGTAGTCAACAAAAATATTTAGCATAAATGAAAGTTGAGTCAAATGTGATGGTAGGAAGGTGTCCATACAAAGTCCATATTATTTTCTATCTCCCGTCAGTTATTTGTGTAGCTGTACAATTAAGTGATCTAAACAGGTTCTGTCTATAATAAAAAAAATGTTTCCAATAAAAGCACCAATGAATTAAACCAACAAATTATTAAGCTGGGACTCGCTCTACCTCCAGTTCAGGATAGAGCTCTACATGTGTACATTTCTTTCTCCACAAGTACTTC
This sequence comes from Canis aureus, assembly GCF_053574225.1. Lineage (NCBI taxonomy): Eukaryota > Metazoa > Chordata > Mammalia > Carnivora > Canidae > Canis > Canis aureus. The sequence goes on along the minus strand of NC_135630.1, from coordinate 26,350,689 downwards.
TTGCCTTAAAGAAGTTCACTGTTCATACAGGTATTTTTATCAGTAGGCTCACTGGGAGTACATTGTTGCCTTAACCTTACCACCAAAGTTTCATGGAAGGACAAGGAAAACATCTTGTGTACCTGAGTTTCCTTTCATGTGGATTGCTTACCCCATACCTTTTCTGTTGGGATATGCCAATGGAACTAAGTACTGAGTTTCCCTCTACATTCTATTTTTTTTAGTTACAAAAAAGGATTTATTAGACAAACACATCAATAGATGGAGTCTAAGGATTTGGTTGGAAAGCCACTGGGCCTTTCAAAGCAGAAGTCCAAAGTCACATACTTGGAGCATTACTCTGCTACAATTTGTAGAAACAAGAAAAGTGAGGAATGACAGCACTCCATGCTAGTCCACAGACAGATAAGCCTCCCACCTCCCTCCCTAGTCCATTTCTGTTCAACTGGCATCTTCTGTGACTCTGGTACCTGAGAGAGATGGAATGTTTCCCACATCTTAAAGAAATTCAGTTTCGGGTTACAGATCTTGCCTCTGTGCACCCGAACTCCCTGTTCATGACACATGGGTTGTTGCTTTTCAAGATCCAATGAGCAGTTATTGAGGGAGTGTTTCTCAATAGGTAAAGTGAATAAAACATTCTCATCTATAGTAACTGCATTTTTAATCTCATCTGGTATCAACTGTCTTCTAGAAAGTTACAATGTGTTGTTTAGGGACACTCTTCTTTAACATAGAAGGAAAAGAGTAATTAGTACAGGATATGTAATTAAATGATACCCATTCTGAAATCTTGTAAGAGTCCTGTGAATAGGGACTCATCATTTAATTTATCAGAAGGAGGGGGGGTGGATCTTCTATCATTCCTGACTATACCAGAACTAGATTTTTAAAATTATAATATCATGATATGTTCATGACACCAAACTGGGTTTGCTTTATAAGAAACCTTTGATCATTAAATTTAATTGTTAATGGCACAGGCTGTCAATAAAGAGCAAGCAGTATGATGTCTGTGTAGTTGTCAGTGGGCCTCAAATAACAAAGGTGAGAATGCGACAGACATGACCTGGTTTGGCACATTGGGGTTTCTGAGATGTGAGCTCCAAACATAATACATAGAAAACTGGGATCCCTGGGTGGCGCAGTGGTTTAGCGCCTGCCTTTGGCCCAGGGCGCGATCCTGGAGACCCGGGATTGAATCCCACGTCGGGCTCCCGGTGCATGGAGCCTGCTTCTCCCTCTGCCTATGTCTCTGCCTCTCTCTCTCTCTCTCTCTCTGTGACTACCATAAATAAATAAAAAAATTAAAAAAAAAAAAACAAAAAACAAAAGAAAACTAAGGGCAGTATTCCAAACAGATCTGGCATGAGAATTTTATAAAACAGCTAGTTTTTTCAGGGACATAATAAAAGGAGCGGTTTCAACGAAGGGCCATGCATTAAGTTCCCATTGTTGGATCCATGATGGAAATGTTTTTGCTTCCAAGGCCCTCCTGCAGCCCGAGAACTACTTCTTTCACATCCTTGACAATCTTTTGTATGTCATGCCATCCTAGAGTCTGTTTGGAACAAGGATTGCTCTAGATGAAGCTCTAAAAATGTTGAGTTTGTGCCTTTAAGAAACAGTCCGATTCATGACTTTCGTGTGTAGCAGGAGAGCTGTGCTCTCTCAGCGCGGTTCACTATTTGGGAGCCTAGGCAACGCCAGGACAGATGTATGAAAAGTATCAAATACTGCAAATCAAATACTGCAAAGCAAAACAGGCAGCCCGAGGCATAGACTTCAAGATTTTGGTTGAACCAGTAGTCCGTTCATTAACATTTTTAAGCAACTGAGGCCATGGCCTGGTTGGTCAAAGCTGCTCTCAAAATCTGCGGGACAGTGGAACCGCATGTGCGAGCAGGTAAGTCTAGCCAGGAACTTCTTAACATTTCCTAGCAGAAACTTGGGGTCTTCTCAGAAAGAAAAGTGAAATACCTATTCTCTCAGGAACAGCCTGTGGGGAATCTGTTTGGATCAAGAATTGCGCTCAAGTCCCAATCTTAAATGAAGACCTAAAAATGTGCAGTTTTGTGCATTTAAAAATAGTCCATTTCACAGCGGCAGTGTGTGCTCTCGGACCCAGCTCGTTCAGTATCTGGGAGGAATCGCTGGGTTTGGGCCAAACGTCAGTATGGAAAGGGAAACAATCCGCTTCGGAAGGGGGGAGGCTGCTTAGCCTCCGAGTGAGCTGAAATGTTGGAAGAAGATTCCATCCTAGTGTGAGCGACCGACGGGCGGGCAGGAGGAGGCCTTGGCTCCCCGGAATCTCCCTCCCCGCAGCAGCCGCAGCAGCCCTGCCCAGACACCCAGACCCCTGAGCTGAACGGAGCCTGAGCGCAGGAGAAGGGCCAGGTGCAGGAGCGGGAGGCGCAGGGGACAGCCGGATGCCGGGCCCTCCCTGACCCGCTCTGTGGCCCGCGGGGACTGGGGGGAGTCAGGGGGGAAAGGCCGGAGTGGGCAGGCGGCCGTGCCCCCTGCTGGCGCCCCGCGACAGCGGGAGGGAAGGGGCGCGCAGAAGGCCGCTGGCCCAGGCGGGGTCCCTGCGCGTGGGCGCCCCTCTGTGGACCCGGGAGCCCGACCACGCCAGTCCCTCGGGAGTTCGAGCCGGTGGACCCCGAAGGCGCCGGTTCGTCGGGCAGAAAGGGGTCAGGTCGGAGGGCCCGAGGAAGGATGCAGAGGGCCCCCAGCGCTGCGGCCTCGGCGGGAAGGAGGACGTGGGCCTCCGAGGAGGAGCGGAAAGTCTGCGAGGGCCACGCAGCCAGCCGGGCGCTCCCGGGCTGCCCCGCCCCGGCCGCCCTCCCGCCGCCGCCCGCCGCCCCGGGCTGGGGCGCGCCGCTCCCCCCTGCGCCGCCCGGGGGCCGGGCTTCTGCTTCTTCCACTGGGTCCTCCGCCTCGGGAAGCAGGTCGGGCCTGCGTCTCGGTGAGGCTGGGCGACAGCGCGAGGCTCGGGCGCTCGCAGCCCACAGGTAGCGCGGGGCGAGCTCGTTCTCCGGGGCCCCCAGCTGCTCGCAGGTGAAGGCGGGCGCGGCCTGGCTTGGCGCAGCGGGGCTCGGCGCGGGCCGCGGGGAGCCGGGCAGCCCGGGGAGCTCTCGGGCCGCTCCGCCGCCGCCAGCGCCGCCGCCCGGGACTCGGGGAGCGCGCCGGGTCCGCCTGCAGGCGCTCAGCCCGCTCGTGCGGCCGTCGCGCGCCCGCGTCCTCGGCTTCCCGGTCCTCGTCCTCCGCCTCCTCGGCCTCCGAGCCTTGGAGGGGGCCGCCGGAGTCCCCTGGGCTGGCGTCCGTCCCCGCTTCGGCCTCTGCCAAACTTCTCTTGGCTTCCCGGGAGCAGGGCGCCCGGCGGGAGCGCAGCGCGGAGGAATCCCTGCGGTCCGGGATGTCCAGGACGGGGAGGCGGTCTCTGGCGGGGGGAGCCGCCTTGGCCCCGCCGGCCTGCCCCTGCCCCTGCCCCTGCCCCTGCCCCTGCCCCTGCCCCTGCCCCTGCCGGGCCAGCATGCCCGCCGCCCGCCCGAGGCCCACGGCGCCGGCTCGGGGCCTCGCTCCACAGTTAGTTTTATTGTTTTAATTCCTGAGCGCTAGAGAGAGAGGGAGGGACACAGGCAGAGGGAGAAGCAGGCTCCATGCAGGGAGCCCGACGCGGGGCGCCATCCGGGGTCCCCGGGATCACACCCCAGCTGCAGGCGGCGCTAAACCGCTGCGCCACCGGGGCTGCCCCCCCACTCCACGTTTTAAGGAGAATCTCTACTGTGCAATTTCACACACTACAACTTGAATGTTTCTTCTTCTGCTGACTACATTAATACTCTTTTTGCTATTTTTGTGCTAGACATAAGTATCCAAATGTTTTCCCTAAAGCCGTGTCAATCTTCTGTCCACTGTCCTCTTACACAGAATTGTGACACTGTTCATCGAGAAACCAATTCTTTCCTTAATTAACACTCAGACTGATTTTACTGACAGTGGTTGTATTTTTTCCTTTCATAAATAGTGTAAACTATGTTGATAACTTCATTTCAATTCAAATGTCACAAGCAGAAAATCTAAACAATTAGCAATATTTTTTAAACAAAGGCGTTTGTTTATGTTTTAGAAATTCATGGTTAGGCTATAAGAAAATAAATAATAGCTCTGATCAGTTACATCTCTGGTTTAGCTGTCAGTAACCTGTCAAAGATTTGGGTGGACACATGAAAGCTGCCTTGAGTCGTCACGCACTTACACCTTGTGAGAACATCACAATTACATTAAAGAAGGTTGCAAGCATGCCCTAAAAAAATTCCGTTTATTTCTGCAGTAAACTAGGATGAACAGAATTACTACAAAGTGGTTACATGGATTACACAATCAAAAGATATAAGCAGCACAAGGCATTAATAGAATGACCAGCACTGCAACACACACACACAATCACATACATACACATAGTTGCACAGACCCAGACACGCCCGCTACACACACACATCTGTTACTGGAAGGCACTGGGGAAAGAAAAGAGAAACCCAACTCCCACGACACTGAAAAGGTTTCTCTCCGGTATGCGTCCTCTTGTGCTCAGCCAGGCCTCGCTTCTGGCTGAAGGCTTTGCTGTACTTGGAGCACTTGCATGGCTCCTGCAGTCAACGAAAAGAGATCGCCATGAATCTGGGTGAACTGAGAGCCCTCCTCACTAAGGTATACGCGTGGGGATATTTTACCGAGCTTCTGTAGGGTGCCGCAGCCAATCCAGAGCAGTGCCATGGGTTATTTTCTTTTAATTTTTCAGGAGAAACAGCAACACTCAGTGTCCGCCTGACAAACTGAACCACTTGCTCGTGGTAGTTCATAGTTCCAGCATGTACTGTAGTTCTTATTTTTTATTTTATTTTTATTTGTTGATTTGAGAGAGACCGAGACAGAGAGAGAGAGCAAGAGAGTGGGAGAGTACAAGCAGGAGGGAAAGCAGAGGGAGAGGGAAAAGCAGGCTACCCGCAGAGCAGGGAGCCTGATTTGGGGCTCCATCTCAAAACCCTGGGATAGTGACTGAGCCAAAGGCAGACACCTAACCTGTTGGGCACCTAACCAGGCACCCTTGCAGTTCTTTTAACTAAGTCATACCTTTGCAAAGCTAGGTTATGAATGTCTGACATGATCTAACTACTAAAAGAACTGAACTCTAGGTCTTCTTTTGGTCTTGGTGGGCCACAAAAATTTACTGACACTAAAGAAGGGCATCATGGACCAAGAGAGTTTGGGAACCCTGATCTAGATGGTGCAAACTGCTTACTATCTCAGAGAATGAAAACTTGAGGAAAAAATTTCTATCAGATATTGGGGAGAAGTATAAAAAGCAATACAGCTCAGCTGTGGTTTAAGTATTTTCATCTCTATTGCCCAATCTTTCTTTCTTATGTAGAATGTTCTTTTCTAAAATCTAAACAACTTTCCTAAATGAAGAATATTTACAAATTGTCACAGACTCTTAAGGAAAAAGAAAAAATTCCTACAGGAAGAAAAAACGGTCCACATTCCCTAGCCACCTTTGGTACTAGGTACTTACATTACCATCCTTTTTACTTGGAAAGAATTGCAAAATAAATTAAAATTGTTCCATTAACACACCTCCTCAAAACAAACAAACAAACAAACAAACAAACCCAACTGGCCATCACTAAACAGTGCATAAATCAAAAAGATTTGAGGAAAAATAAACTATTTGTTTAAAGTAAACTTGCAGTGAAATTTTGTCCAGATACATCTTCAAAAATATTATAGTTTTTTTAGATTGAGATAGTGTGTATTTAATTTCCTGTTATGTAAATTCCATGCATATTTTCTCCTTAGTATTTAAGAGTATTACAAAAGTTTCCAGATCTACAAAACCAAACTGACATGTGTGTGCCTACCAACTAGCTCTTAAGGAATCAAACATGCCCAGTACAGGTGTGACTCTCAACGCACCCCCACCCCCGCTCCCTAACTGCAGTACCTCAGCACCTTGTCTGTACACTTCCCCAGAGGTGACTACTAGTGCTGGGTATGGAGCTTATCATTCCCTGGCTTTTCTCTATATTTTGACTGCCCATGGATGGAAGGATCTCTAAGGAAGACATAGTATTATATTGCCCTTTACACTTATGTAAATAGTATCATACTGTATGTAAACTTTGTGAGTTCTTTTGAAATTGATGTATTTTTGCTCAGCATTATCTTTATGAGCTTCTAGTCCTCAATTTCATTTTGTGAACACATGTAGTTCACACTCATTCATTGTTAATACCATATCATATTACATTCAGTGGCTAGACCCCAATTTGCTTATATATAGTATCTAGTGATGGGTAGTTCATGTTTTTCCAATTTTTCACTCTTACAAATAACGTTGCTTTGGCTTTTTTGTACACTGTATACTTGAATGCAGGTAAGTGTAATTTCCATGGTATGTGTATCTAGAAGTGGGATTGCAACTTCCACTCTTCTAGGAATGGCCAAACTCTACAAAGTAGATAAGCCCTTTTACACTCCAACATCCAGTACGTTCTTAAAATTCTATCACTGTATTTTACCAGTTTTGAGACTTAGGAGGGACATGATAAGTGTACATAAGTTTAAAAATATTATGTTCCTAGAAAATAGGACCTCTTATCAATTCGAAGGGATCTTTATCTGTAAGAATTTTTTTTAATTTTGAAATTAATTAAGTCCTCATATAGCTATAAAAGCTTTTTAAAATCTGTCAGGGGTGGGGAAATAAAGGAGATGTTGATCAAAGGGCAGAAGACAAGCATCCTCTGGAGAGCTAATGCACAGCATTGTGATTTCTAGCGAACAACACTGTAGTATTATTTCACAGGTGCTACGAGACTAGATCTTAAATGTTCTCAACATACACGTGCACACACACACAGTCATAAAGGTAATTATATAACATGATGGAGATTTAGATAACACTATGGTGGTAATCATATTGCAATATATAAATGTATCAAATAAATACCTTGCACTTTAAATGTATATAATGTTATATGCCAATTATACCTTAGTTTAAAAGAAGAAAGAAAAAAATAAATAAAATAAGCATTTGCCTGGTATATTCATCTTTGTACTTTTAAACAGTCTATTTTTAGGTATGAGGAGTATCCCCATAAAAAGTACCCCAACTGGATTTTCTTAACCTTCCCTTATATCACCTCTTTATTTTTATTTTTATTTTTTTAATAAATTTTTTATTTATTTATGATAGTCACAGAGAGAGAGAGAGGGGCAGAGACACAGGCAGAGGGAGAAGCAGGCTCCATGCACCGGGAGCCCGACGTGGGATTCGATCCCGGGTCTCCAGGATCGTGCCCCGGGCCAAAGGCAGGCGCCAAACCGCTGCGCCACCCAGGGATCCTATATCACCTCTTTAAAAGACAAGTTCTGCTTCTTGATATTCATTGCTATTTATTATAGTTTAATGACCATTATGATATACTAGTATATTTATCTATTAACATTTGTTGTTATTAATTATATATTTAATATATACACTTAAAAACATGTGAATATATTTCATTTTATTTTGGGCATTGCTTTTTATCTTGCTTCTCATTCCCCCCCCCCCCTATATTTTCTTACATGTTTTGGATTAATGATTTTCCCCTTGTATCATCATAGAAGTTATGAATACTATTTCTATCCCCTTAGTGGTTATCAACAGTTCTATCACGTACACTGAACACAATCGAAAGTTTATCTGTATGTTTTCCCTCCTACTGAATAACGAGTCCTGCAGAATGCTCCTGTCTCACATGTTATGTGTAAGTCTTTTATTTGTGTCTTGACTTTTAAAGCCTGATATGGAATCATTATTATTTAACACATCAGTGTGGTTTAGTTTTATACATTCTTAATGATTACTTGACTTTTCATGCTCTCTGACATTCAGAGGACCTGATGATGGTAAATTCTTCTTTTATACTTGATTGAAAAGGACTTTATTTCTCATTTGTTATTAAGTGAAAGTGTACAAATCCAATCAGATGTATAACAGACTATTTTTCACATCTCTTAGCCATTTCCATCTCTCTGTATTGCACCATTTGCAAGTTCTTTAGAATCAGCTATCAATTATCTTCAGTAGGAACCTGTTAATAGGATCATTTCAGTTTTTAATTTCCATTAATATTTTAAGCTTTTGTAAGTTTTTATTTGTTTTTTTTTTCAATTCTGCTTAATTTTTGATAAAATCTTATTTTTTACTCATGTTGCTTAGGTCTATTTTAAAAATACTCTAAATATTTATATAATTTACCTTATCTGATAAATCATTATCTTAAGTTTTTTTGAAATCTAATGCTGCTATTTGTGGTTTCTCCTGTCTCCTGCTCATGGCTCTTGTTTTTGGAGTTATGGGCTCATGTTTGGTGGTCTTTATCTGTTAAAATCCGGTGACCCTTAGGTTGAGGGTATGTCCCTCCAGACAGCATTTGTGTTTGCTTCTGCCAGGCATTCTGGGATGCTATCAATCAAAGGCCATTTTAAGTTTATTTCTTGCTTTAGGGTTTTCTGGTCAGGGAAGTATTTTAGGTCTGAACTCTAAACACACTTGAGGGAAAGACTGTGGTTACAAACTCCAAGGAGAACTCTTTCTCTCTAGCCAGCAATTACTCTGAGACAGTCCAATGTCCTAAGCATCTTTGTCTGCCAAAGGTAGTTTATTTCCAGTCCCTGATTTAATTTTGAGCATCACTTTTCTAGGGCCCCAGCACTGTGGTGGGATGTGGTTCCATCTTGTCCTATAACCTAAATCCAGAGCTTGCCTCCCTTTCCATCACCACTGAAAACCAAATCTTGAATTTACGGATACTGGCAAACACCCTGAAGGTGTTCTCATTCTCAACTTAACCTTATCACTCTGGCCTTCGGCTTCAGTTTGCTTTGTTGGATTCTGAGGATTATTGTTACTTTTTTCCCCATAAGTTCAGATATTTGCTATTTGCTTTATTATCTCCAGCATGGGTAGGTGTTTTGTATAGGACCTCTGTATTTTAAATGACTGTTCAAAGTAACAGAAAAACACTGCATTTTCTTGGCAGTCCAAAAAATAGGATGTTTACTGCTTTTTTCATCTAGTCTAAATCAACAAAATCTCTTTTCACATATCACATGACCTTCGGTGCCTATTATTTCTTCAAATATTGCCCAGTTAAAACAAACAAACAAACAAACAAACAAACTTGAAAATGTAGTTGTAGGTATTTAAATCAGAAATTTCTTGGAGTTGCTGGGACTTTTATTATATCCAAATGTTTTACTTAAACTTGTATTTTAAAAACATATAAGGATATATCAATATGATGTATATGAAAAGGAAAAAGGGAAGGTTTTCTCCCTACAATCTATCTATAAAACAAGATCTTGCGAAGAAGTAAATCACCATGGCAGCTGCAGTGACAGCTAAGTGTCTGGCAGAGAACAACCGAAGACAAGACCAAGTATCTGGATGACTTCCTAAGAGAATGATAGAAGTTTCCAGGAACAAAAGGCAATGAGAAACACGGTCTGTGCATCACTGATTAAGAACACCCCTCTAATTCCTAAATTTTGTCTTAGCAGGTACTGTCTAGGTAGGCATCCTACAGTGCCCCATGGATACTAAGAAAGGTTCTGAGCCAGTGTATGGAGATTATGGCAAAAGCATAAGGGTTTTATAGTTATCACAAGTTTTCAAAAACCCAAATGTGTATTATTCACTGGCTTGGATGGAATAAATAATGTTTTACACACACATTCACACACTCATAGATTGATATTTTTCAAATGTTTATAAATACTACTGGTGATTATTTCAATACACTATTTACAAATGTCACTGAAATTTTATTACCTTCACTTATTTATTTTCTCCTATAAAAGACATTAAAAATACAACTATCATGTGTTTCTGTGTGTGTGTTGGCAGGAAAGATGGGGTTGAAATTTATGTTAGAAAGGTTCCTACAATTCAAAAAGTTTGAGAATTATAGTTGTAAAAGGGACTCATTGAATGAAGTAGTTCTCTGCCTGGACTCCTTCCTTTGTATCAAGAACCATTTGAAGCTGAGGATTCCTTGGGGTTTTGTTCTAAGATTATCAGCTCATACAGGGCTCTACAATCACACTTCTATGTCAGTCTAGAAAGAAAGGTCCTCTGAGTCCTTTAGGCTATAGCAAAGTATAGTAAGAAGCCATGCTTGCCTTTCATGTCTGTCCATCTCTTTTATCCCTAAATCTTAAACAATATACAATTTTCTTGAAGATATTGCAAGGAAGGATATAATTTCTGACATATTTGGTCACAATGCCATATAGCACTCCTTGGAAAGAACTTTAATGTGCACCCTTGCAAAGATTTCAGGTTTTTTTTAATAGTGAAAGGTAATAAAGGGGAAAGGAGAAAAAATGAGTGGGAAATATCAGAAAGGGAGACAGAACATGAGAGACTCCTAACTCTGGGAAAAGAACTAGGGGTGGTGGGAGGGGAGGTGCCTGGGGGCTGGGGGTGACTGGGTGATGGACACTGAGGTGGGGACTTGACGGGATGAGCACTGGGTGTTATTCTATATATTGGCAAATTGAACACCAATAAAAAATAAATTTATTTAAAAAATGTTTCAGGTTTTTTTGAAAGATTATATTTATTTATTTAGAGAAAGAGCACACATGTGTGAGTGAGTGGGGGAGGGAAAGAGGGAGAGGGAGAGAGAATCCCAAGCAGATTCTTCACTGAGCGTGGAACCCTGAGATCACTACCTGAGCTGAAATCAAGAGTCGGATGGCTGACTGAGCCATCCAGGCACCCCTGAAAAGACTCCAATTTATAGTGAATGGTACCAAAGCACATGTTAGAGAATTCCTGCTCCAGTAAACAGTTTTTATACTGGAGGCAAAGCCAGAAGGTCACAGGTCACTCATCTCAAATTTAAGAAAACCAAATGAATTGAAATAGGAAGGGAAAAGTACATTTTATTTTTCAGAAAATAAACACAAAACAAAATCGCATCCTTCTTTACTAATTTCTTTCCAATTACTCCTAGGACGCCATGGTGGAAAGAAATTCCACCTCTCACATGGTGAGCATAGTTGGTCCCAGAGAATAAGCTGAGTGGTACAAAGACACCTACACCTGTTCCTCCTCTCCTTATCTCTAAAAATCATGAAACAAAACAAACAAACAAACAAAAAAACTATGCTGCCTCTAGAGCATTCCTAAGTATTCTCAGCCCTAAAGTCCCAGTCCAGAAGAACCCATGCTTGTGTGCAAGGAAGGAAGAGAACTTCAATTTCTAATCTTTGCTGCCCACCCTTATCATAAGGTTCACTGAGGATGACAGCAGTTAGACAACTGTACAGGAGTTGATACAACAAGGGGCCACATGCCACAGCAAGCTAAGGAAGTCTGAGTTCTTACTGGCAGGTTAGGCAGCAGAGGTAAGGCTGGGTTATCTGCTACCTTCCCAAGTATACAGTGGAAAATAATTTGCAGGATGGTGTGGCTGAAGTGTTTAAGCAAGTTTGGACATTGTTGGACTTCCAAAGGTCCCATCACTCCTTCCCCACGAAGAACTCATACAGTATCATCATTATAACATTAATCCTCCACTACTTCTCTTCCTTTTTATCTTTTACTCCATTACAAAATCTTTAATATGGGCACAAAATCTGATGCAATAAAATATCATGGAAATTGTAACACCGTTTCAGAGTGGAATATGTAGTATAAATTACACATTTTAACTCATTAGCTGGATTTAACCAGAGAAAATGATTAGGTCCTTGATTAATTCTGTTTGTGAATGATTACACAGTTTAACTGTCAAATACCTTGTCCTTTGTCATCATAACTGGGGAATCATTCCTAAATGGAGGCAATCTATTTGTCAGTTAAACTGTAATCTGTCAAAAAGTAGAATTACTCAGTAGTCTAATCAGCTCCCTTTAATCAAAAAGCATTTGGCAGAATTCATTCAGAAGGTAGGATTTATAGAGCTCTATACCCTGTACCTTGTTATATAGCTACTAAAAAGTCCTATTTTTGTGTTGTTAATGCCCATCTGAATTTTTTTCTTTTTTTTCATCTGAATTTTTAAAAAGCTTCAAATGTTATATTTTTTCCAACATCAACTGAATTAATAAATCTCAAAATCATTTTAGAAACAAAGTTATATTTTTACTAAATCCTGGAGGGATCTTAATGTTGAAGTTATTTAAAATAGACATTTTTTGGAGCTTTCTTCCTACTTTAGCTAAAGGATTGCTTGCCAGGATAGAAAGAAGCATGACCTCCATTATACAGATTACCAAAACCAAGTATGGATCATGGGTAGATATCTGCATGCCACAAGTAGATATTCTGAATATTACTTCCGGTTATTTTTATGTTAGGCCCAATTAAGTAAAAACAGAAAATATAACAAATGAGATTTTCTTCTTGTAGTCAGAAGTCAAGGTACATAGTATAAGGAAGTCATAGAATGCTGGCGTTTGTGACAGTGGTAGCCTGACCCCAATAAAATTGAGAAATAAGAATTAGTAAGCAATTAAAACAAGCTGGCTAGTGAGTATGGGGAGGACTAGCAGAACCTGTGGTATTTTGAACATGTATAAACACAGTTGGCTTATGATAGGGCTCAATCTATAAGCCAAACACTGGCTTTCTGGTTTTTATATAGTATATGGCTATACTTGATGGACAAACTTTTCCTTTATTTGTCTTGCTCAAAGCTATAGCAAGGCCAGAGTGTCCATGCTGTTAATGTAATAACTTACATGTGAGCATCTTGAACATCAAGTACAATTTGAGAGAAGAAACTCACTGAAGAGGAATCAGATATGGAAAGAAGTCTCTTTGTCACTCTTTCTCACACACACATGTATGTTAGGATATAAAGTTATCGGTGCTTGTAAATTAATTTCATTTGATTCTAGACTAAAAATTTCTAGTATTAATATTTCCCCACTAGAGTTCGGAAAAATGATGACTTTTGCCAGATGATCGTTCCCTACTTCTAAATTTAAAAGAAAATCTTAAAAACCTCATGAAGCAGGGATTTGGTGTGAATTTCTTAAAAATGAAATTTCTAAATAGAAATTTTATAACTTTCTAGTTCCCCATTTTCTCAGCAGCTGTAGCAACAGTTAACTTTCTCCTGTTAGGCACATGGCAAACTCTGGCAGAGGGGAAACAGAAAACTTGTGACTAAATACAAAACCATCATATTTTTGTATCATTTGGGGCAAAGTCATTTAGCTGTCCTACTCTTCCATCTGCAAAATGTCTCACTCATTTCCAAGGTAGAATTAGAGACTCTCATATAAGGGAAGGTCATGTTCAAACAGCCTTAGACTCTTGCCAGCCTGCACTCTGGTAAGACCCATTTGCCAAACCTTCTTTAGGCAAGGCACAGACAGCCTAAGCCCTCCACTGTGGTCTAGAGCAGGGTTTCTCAACCCCAGTACTACTGAAATCTAGGGCCAGATAATGCTTTGTTTTGGGGAGCTGTCCTGTGTACCCACTAGATGTCAGTAGCACATATGTCTCCCCTCCAAGTCTATTTCCACTGCATCCTGCGGTGGCCCTGACACTGACCTGAGGTCAGCCTTGACACATGCTCTTCAGGGTGGCAGAAACTGCGAAGTCCATGCTGATATTTCCAGATTTTTCCATTTTACTAGAAGCCAGCTAATTCTCTTCATAAGACTGGTTTTGTAACCAAAAGATGACTACCCAATTCCATAAAGTAACCAATTTGCAATCGAGTCACAGGTGAAATTTAGAGGGGGCTTTTCGAGTGTGGCCACACAGGCTGCTATTACACACAGCTGAGGGGACAGATCTATGGCCCACAGCACAGCATGCCATATATCTATGCCATATATCAACTCTTAATGGCCCCGTTTCTGAAAGCTCATGTGCCACCAGCTGCACACAATCAAAATGCACTGAGTTTCCCTCTAACGAGCAGCCTTGCCTAGAAAACTTCTTTTACAGATGTTTATAGCTTTTGTGACTTTTTATTCACCATCTTATTTTTTATAGCTGGCGTGATCTTTGAACATATGACAAAACAAACCCATGGTCTAGTAAACAATGCACCTAAAATAGATGTCTTTGGGAAGCCTACAGAAAGCTAGGAGAATATTTAGAGCAGGTTTCTACATAACACATCCATAATGGGTTTTGCATTGTAGCTAAGGGAAAACACACTTTCTATAAACTAGGAGAATGATTGCACAATTCACATATAGAAAACTAAAAATAAGCACAGTAAATAGAATATAATTCTTATATGAAAGTGTTGTATACAAACTTTAAATAGAAACAAGAAGGCACTTGGCCCCCTTTTAATCCACTCCTGAGGCTTAAAGAATACTGCATATGAGTTAAATGGCTAGAACAAAGCCCAAACACTTGCAGAGAGATGATAGAAGAGCTAGTCTGGCATAAAGCAAGCAAATAATTGTCCAAACTAGCTCGCAAACCTCGTTTCCCTGGGGCTACCCTGGTGACTCGGACTGGTCATCTGGAATAATGAGGCAAACTGACATAACTACATTTCTCTCTGCTTCTCTCCCAGTCTCCAGCCTATGGACTACAGCACTGCCTGCATATCTGAATCACCCAGGGATCTTTTTAAAAAACACTGATGCCTTGGCTCCATTCCTAGAGAGCCTGATTTAGCTGGTCTGAGTGTGGCCAGGCACAGACCCTTTTTAAAGCTCCCGAGGTGCTTCTAATGTGCAACCAGAAGTGAAAACTTCTAATCTGATCCCCCATCCTCTCAAGTAATAACTCTACTACTACTAATAAATACAACACAGCAACGATAACTTCTATTTCTCCTCCCCTTCCTCTGATGCTCTTCTATCAAGGCACTATTGTGTATGTTAATAGGATGCCTACTTCATGTTGGCCAATAAGGTGCTAGGAACTGTTAAGGATTTTTTTTACATTTAATTGTTAAGTAATACTGTGAATTTAGCACAGTTATTCTCACTTGCAGATGATGCAGTATTAGTTTTAAAATATGACCAAGGTTACACTGTAGGGTAGTGAAGGCCAAACTCAAAACATGGCATGCTTCCTTCAAGGCCAGTGGCTGTGGTGACTGCCTTGTGTGCAGCTTCCTACGCATCAAACTCTTTCCTTAAAGAGGAGGCTACGTACCCCAGCTGAGAGAGAGAATCTTGATGAGGCTAAGCTGCTTGCACAGTGGGAATCACCTGGGAATGCGTTGAAAAATCTTGATGCCTGTAACCCACCCCCCAGAGTGTGATTTCATTGCTTTGGGGGTGTGGCCTGACCTTTGGTGCCTTTGAAGGACCAGAGGCGATCCTAATATGGACACACGTTTGGGAACCGTCGGGCTACATCAATGATGGCAGTTCCATTTCCTTTTCAGTTATGAGTTTAGATTGCAGCATGTCCCATGGCTGTGGTCATGGTGCAGAGAAGTCTATGGGGATTCTGGGAAAGACTTCTCCTGCCTGCTGAGGCTGACCAGGTATGGGCTTGATGCCTAGGCTACTGCAGCCACGTGGTAGCATGTGAGGGGCTGGCTGAAGACAGCAGGAAAGATGAGAGGAATCCGAGCCACTGAAGATCTTGTAGCGCCAACCACGAGATGGCCCTACTTCTGAATTCTTGTTGTGTGACTTATAATCTTTATCATTTAAGACCCTTTCAATGGGGCTTTTGGTTACTTAGGCATGAAAGTATTCTGTCCCTATCTTCCCAAACATCATACCATATTCCAACAGCCCTATGCTAATAACAGAGAAACCGCTTGCTCAGATTGAAGCACAATGCTACAACAATGATCAGAAACTCAAAGTCAGTGGCTAGCTATCAAAAAATGACAATGTAAAACCTGGTCTAAGAGCCTCAGCTCTAAAAATAGGGGAGAGTGTTCTTTTGGACATCAGCGTTTTTCTTATACACATGAAGAAAGTTATAAAGGAGCTGAAAATATATTTGCTGATAAGAATTCTGAGAACAACGTGAGATTTGTGCATTGTAAAGAATGTTCTTTGGAATCCTTGAAGAAAATGAATGCTGGTTAAGTGAAAGTGTTACTATTTAAATTATTTAAAGGGAGACGATTTATTTCCCTGCATAATGACTAATTATTTAGATGTTTTTTCTCAAAATATCTAAGAATCAAAAGAAGACTAATCATATGAACAGGAAAGTTTTATAAGGAGAAAGTCATTCTCACCAATTTTCAAAATTATAAATCAAACTCTGAAATACGAAAGTAAATTAGAACAAAAATATGAGGAAATATAAGGGAAAGAAGTAGAAGTGAATAGAAGGAAAACAAATATCAAAATATAAAGGATATATAGAAAGATAAATGTATGTATGTACCTAATATTTATACCTACATGTTTTGATAAATATATACATATATATAGTGTCCAAAAATTCTGAGTTTCTAATAATAATCAGAAGTGAAGCCAATCATAAAAGCAGTTAGAGCTATGAGAGCATAGGGTGCTAATGTGACTGCCTTATTCTTTTGTTACATATTGTCTTCGGCATTTTTGTTTGTCGTATCCTAAAAATTTGCTAATGAAAATCATGGACTTTCTTCAGAGAGTTAGAACAAATTATTTTAAGATTTGTGTGGAATCAGAAAAGACCCCGAATAGCCAGGGGAATTTTAAAAAAGAAAACCATATCTGGGGGCATCACAATGCCAGATTTCAGGTTGTACTACAAAGCTGTGGTCATCAAGACAGTGTGGTACTGGCACAAAAACAGACACATAGATCAGTGGAACAGAATAGAGAATCCAGAAGTGGACCCTGAACTTTATGGGCAACTAATATTCGATAAAGGAGGAAAGACTATCCATTGGAAGAAAGACAGTCTCTTCAATAAATGGTGCTGGGAAAATTGGACATCCACATGCAGAAGAATGAAACTAGACCACTCTCTTTCACCATACACAAAGATAAACTCAAAATGGATGAAAGATCTAAATGTGAGACAAGATTCCATCAAAATCCTAGAGTAGAACACAGGCAACACCCTTTTTGAACTCGGCCATAGTAACTTCTTGCAAGATACATCCACGAAGGCAAAAGAAACAAAAGCAAAAATGAACTATTGGGACTTCATCAAGATAAGAAGCTTTTGCACAGCAAAGGATACAGTCAACAAAACTCAAAGACAACCTACAGAATGGGAGAAGATATTTGCAAATGACATATCAGATAAAGGGCTAGTTTCCAAGATCTATAAAGAACTTATTAAACTCAACACCAAAGAAACAAACAATCCAATCATGAAATGGGCAAAAGACATGAACAGAAATCTCACAGAGGAAGACATAGACATGGCCAACATGCATATGAGAAAATGCTCTGCATCACTTGCCATCAGGGAAATACAAATCAAAACTACGAGATACCACCTCACACCAGTGAGAATGGGGAAAATTAACAAGGCAGGAAACAACAAATGTTGGAGAGGATGCGGAGAAAAGGGAACCCTCTTACACTGTTGGTGGGAATGTGAACTGGTGCAGCCACTCTGGAAAACTGTGTGGAGGTTCCTCAAACAGTTAAAAATATACCTGCCCTACGACCCAGCAATTGCACTGTTGGCGATTTACCCCAAAGATACAAATGCAATGAAACGCCGGGACACCTGCACCCCGATGTTTATAGCAGCAATGGCCACGATAGCCAAACTGTGGAAGGAGCCTCGGTGTCCGTCGAAAGATGAATGGATACAGAAGATGTGGTTTATGTATACAATGGAATATTACTCAGCCATTAGAAATGACAAATACCCACCATTTGCTTCAACGTGGATGGAACTGGAGGGTATTATGCTGAGTGAAGTAAGTCAGTCGGAGAAGGACAAACATTATATGTTCTCATTCATTTGGGGAATATAAATAATAGTGAAAGGGAAAATAAGGGAAGGGAGAAGAAATGTGTGGGAAATATCAGAAAGGGAGACATAAGGTAAAGACTGCTAACTCTGGGAAACGAACTAGGCGTGGTAGAAGGGGAGGAGGGCGGGAGGTGGGAGTGAATGGGTGACGGGCACTGGGTGTTATTCTGTATGTTAGTAAATTGAACATCAATTAAAAAAAAAAAAAAAGAAACAACAATAACAAGACCGGGTCCCAGAGATTATTCCAAAGAGCAGCACGAAAGTCCCATTTATCTGAAGTGTGTCTTCTTATCAAATAATTTGAATTTGCTGTGGTCAGGGTCTGTAGAAGTCTTCATGGGATCATGGATTACACAGGACTGGAAGGGACTTTAAGAAATAAAGTAGGTTTTGTACTGGACTTAAAAGAAAAGGAGTTAAGAGTTCATGGGGTACGAAAAGGGTCTGATTTTCATCTAGATTTCACCTTCCACTCCAAAAAGTCCAAAGCCAAAGTGGCAAAAGTAACTGAGTAAAGCACACATATGGGGAATGCCTTTGCTCAATTTTTCCCTTGTTTTTTAGGAAGACCAAAATGATCTTTTGTACTGCAAGGTGCTAACACTTGATATAGAAGAAAATCTACATAAACCAACATATCTGTCTGCAACAGGTAGGTACTATTTAAATGCCTTTTAGGGAGAAAGGATAAGGTCTGAAGCTTGGCCGTGTCTTTAGCTTCTTTCCCAATATCTAGGCTTTGCCATCCAGGAAAAACCCAGAGCATTGTACTAAATCAAAGTAATTGATTGCTTTACTGAGGGGTAACTTGAAAGTTTAGAGAGTTGGACTTCTGTGGTTATTGTTTGTATAAATAATGTGTTTTATGAACCATAGTGATATGTGATAAAATCTCATAAACACCTATAGATGTACTCAAATCACCTTAGATTAGGTAGTGGACTTTTAATAAAAGTTCTGCACATTTGCTTCTAGATTTCCTGGTTGATTTCTTAGAATCCTGGCAGCTTCTGAGCAACAGTTTTTCTAAGACTCTGAGGCAGTAGTTATGTCGTTTAAGAATCCAATCAGTAGTTTTATCCTTATTCTGGATACACTTCCATTATAAACAGTTGATGGATATACACACACACACACACACACACACGTGTGTGTGTGCTAAGAGCACACAAAGCAACAGTACTAAAGCCTCACCCAAATGCTTTTCCCTGGAAAAGCTCTCCTCTAAAGTGCATCAACAAACTGAAGGTACCTTTTTATTACTCCGTGGGGGAAAATGTACAGAGCTCTATGTATACATATGTTCACACCCACCAAATTGTTACTGCAGTGGGCTGTGTTTTCATACAAACGTAAATTTTGAGAGAAAAGTCAAAGGTGCTTCAGCCTTGTACTGTGTATATATATTAAAAAAAACAAAGTTTTGTAAAAAAAAAATGCACACCCAGGTCCATACATAAAAGCCATTATCCCTCAAATGTTTTTCATCTTATTCATAAGCCAAAACTGAGTACTATTGAGGAACATATGGTTCTCTAAAAATCTATTAAGGAAAAATTTGGATTTAAGAGAAATAATTATCCATTAAATTCTCAAAACATTCTCAGAGCACCTGGGTGGCTCAGTTGATCAAGTGTCTGACTCTTGGTATCAGCTCAAATCATGATCTTAGGGTCATGAGTTCAGGTTCTGCATTGGGCTCCATATAAATAATAATAAATATTATTAAAATAATAATAATAATAATATAAAAGGAAATTATTAGGACATTTTCAATCTAGACTTTACCCTTAAGTGGAAAGAATGGAGAAATTTAATATGTCCAATTTTTATCGTTGTTTTTCCTCTGTTCTGTGCAAGAAAAACCAATAGAATTAATGTGGTATTGGTGTTATTTTCTTATTCTGGTTAGCTTACCTTAATAATATCACTTAATATTTCTTTTCTTTTATACTAAGTTTCTGAGCTGTTCATGTACAATGAATGTATCTGTGTTGTGATTTCCTAGTTTGTTCATGGAATGTACTATTTTATTTCTGAATATCTGATCATATTTAAATGCCTTAAACTTTCCTGGTCAAAGAGTAACTTCTTTTCCCTTTAATATTCTGCAGAGGAATTAAGCAGATTCTTACAGGTTGAAATGTTTAAATATGTCTTCAGAACACTCATGGGAGAAACAGTAACTCTGTCACATTTTTAGCAACAGAACACTTAAAAGAAGTAGCTGTCCAACAAAACTAAACCTGCTTGTGAAGTCCACTAGAGTTGATCCCATCCTAAATTACTTGGCTGCATTATTACATTCGTATAAGAAAGAGCAAAACATAACTGGAAGGTAAGATAGCTGTGTCTGAAACACATGAAGTACTGATATCTATTAACAGACATCAGTTTCTAACTTGTGGTTTCAAATTATGAAAGGGAATTTGTTTGAGATGCTTTCTATCTCATTTTTGCAAAACTTAAGATAATTTTAGAATAGGTTAGATTTAGAATAGGGTTTTTTCTTAGTTTGAAGAAATAGTTGAAAAAGTAAATAGGAATTGTGTGCCATGGCCCCTCCTCCATCCACTGGGTCTCAGAAACAGCGTTCTGCTCTTCCTCTTGGCTTACGGAAACCAAGTTTCTGTACTTGTGCTGCTAGGTGGACACTGTGGGTGGACAGGGAGGGACAGAAGGAACAGAATACACAGACTTCTCTTTCCATTTCAGTTTTCTATCATCTATCGGCTATGAATGACCAAGCCTTGTTTCTGCCCACTTGCAGCCCCCTGAAGTGAAGCTGTAAGAGAACACCACCCCCCACCCCACGCCAACATTCACAAATTTATAGCTTCTGGGTCACATTAGAATGTTTTAATTGTTTTAAATTCAACTTTGCTTTTTTGTTCTTTGCTTGTTTTAAAGTAAACGTTGGGGATCCCTGGGTGGCGCAGCGGTTTGGCGCCTGCCTTTGGCCCAGGGCGTGATCCTGGAGACCCGGGATCGAATCCCACGTCGGGCTCCCGGTGCATGGAGCCTGCTTCTCCCTCTGCCTGTGTCTCAGCCTCTCTCCTCTCTGTGTGACTATCATAAATAAATAAAAAAAATTTAAAAAAATAAAATAAAGTAAACTTTGTATTCAAGTATTCGTCATACTTGAATACAGAATGATACACAAATCAAAGTGTATTAAATACACTTTATAAAATATTATTTATTATTATTATTATTATTATTATTATTATTATATAAAATGATTTATATTAATTGGAACTGATCACATCGTGGGGAAAGTTGGCTGGGGCCTGAGTGGCAGTTACAAATTCCAACTGCTTGAGTACTTGATGAACATTGGTTTAGTGAAAGGTGTTAGGACCAGGTTTTGCCAAATTCTATAACTATTCTTAGATTGTGGTATGTGCCTTTATTCTGTAATTACATTTAGGCTGCTTCAGATATCTTCATTACTCCAGTAATAAAATTGTATAGTCACAGTCAGAATCTCCCAGTTAGTAAATTAATTACTGCAAATTAATTGGCTACCTTCAAAGGCTGATGAACAGGATACCTCTTATTGATTGTAGTATTGAGTATTGTGTGACTACTGAGTATAGCTCCTGCACCCCTCCCCACTTCTTTCTAATGCTGATTTTCATTCAGATAATTTAATCTCTTTCATATGGCCATATGCTTTCCTAATCCAATTATGGTAATCTTTTTTTAATTGTATTTATGTTCTAGTTAACATACATTTGTAATATTGGTTTCAGGAGTAGAATTCAGTAATTCATCACTTGCATACAACACCCAGTGCTCATCCTGACAAGTGTCCTCACCACCCATCTAGCCCATCCCCTGCTCATCTCCCTCCAGCAGCCCTCAGTTTGTTCTCTGTCATTAGGTCTCTTATAGTTTGTTGCCTTCTCTCTTTTTTCCCCTTTTCCCCCCTTTCCCATATGTTCATCTGTTTTGTTTCTTAAATTCCACATATGAGTGTGAAATCATATAGCATTTGTCTTTTTCTTACTGACTTATTTCACTTAGCATAATATGCCCGAGCTCCATCCACATTGTTGCAAATGGCAAGATTTCATTCTGAGTAATACTCCATTGTATATAAAAGAATGCGTATTCTGCTTTGGGATGAAATGTCCTGAGTATATATACCTGTTAAGTCCATCTGGTCTAGTGTATCATTCAAACACTTGTTACTGTCTTTGTTTTAAAATCTAGTTTGATATAAGTTTGGCAACTCTGGCTTTGTTTTGCCATCCATTAGCATGATAAGTGGTGCTCCATCACCTTAGTTTCAATATGGGGGTGTCTTTAGGTCTAAAATGAGTCTCTTGTAGGTAGCATATAGATGTGCCTTTTTAAAAAATCTATTCTGATACCCTATGTCTTTTGATTGGAAATTTAGTCCATATACATTCAGATTGCTTATTGAAAGATATGAATTTCATGCCACTGTGTTACCTGTAAAGTTGGTGTTTCTGGTGATGTTCCTTTCTAGTCTGTTGCTTTTTGAAAAAGATTATTTATTTATTTATTCAGAGAGAGAGAGAGGCAGAGAGGCAGAGAGGCAGGGAGGCAGAGACACAGGCAGAGGGAGAAGCAGGCTCCATGCAGGGAGGCCGACGTGGGACTTAATCCTGGAGATCCAGGATCACACCCCGGGCTGCAGGCAGTGCTAAACTGCTGGACCACCAAGGCTGCCCGTCTTTGTTACTTTTGATCTTTTTTCTCCACTCAGTTCCTCTTAATATTTCTTGCAGGGCTGGCTTAGTGGTCTATGAACTCCTTTAGTTTTTGTTTGTCTGGGACACTCTTTTTCTCTCTTCCTATTCTAAATGACAGCCTTGCCAGATAAAATATTCTTGGCTGCATATTTTCCCCATTCAGCACAATTATGGTAATCTCATTGTTCTTGGCTGCTCATAGTTTAGAAACAGGTATGATGCATTTCTGGTCAATGAACTATGAAGTGGAATATTCTGGGAGCTCAAGGAAAAACTTTGTCATAATTAAAGAGACACAAAAAGACAGCATTTTTACTGGATATCATTTTGTCACATATGGTGTAAGGTAGTTAACATAAGGATAAGCCTATATCCTGAATAATGCAATCTAGAAAAATGGAAAGATCCTTGATGATGTTGTCGAGGCACTGA
Source organism: Canis aureus (assembly GCF_053574225.1). Lineage (NCBI taxonomy): Eukaryota > Metazoa > Chordata > Mammalia > Carnivora > Canidae > Canis > Canis aureus. The sequence goes on along the minus strand of NC_135630.1, from coordinate 26,327,586 downwards.
ATTAAGCAACCCTGTAGCTGCCTAACTGCTGAATTTCTCACATGAAATGATCAATTTCTTTTTTTTTAATTTTTTAAAAAATTTTTATTTATTTATGATAGTCACAGGGAGAGAGAGAGAGGCAGAGAGAGAAGCAGGCTCCATGCACCGGGAGCCCGACGTGGGATTCGATCCCGGGTCTCCAGGATTGCGCCTGGGGCCAAAGGCAGGCGCTTAACCGCTGCACCACCCAGGGATCCCGAAATGATCAATTTCTTAAGACATCAGCTAGTTAGGTCAGGATTTTCTGTTTCTTGTAGCTGAAATCTTCCTAATTAATACAGTAGGGCAACCACTTCATTAGTGAATGATTTACATTTAAAAGGTTTATCAGGAAAAAAAAAAGGTTTATCAGGCTATGTAGACAGGTTTTTATCTCAGTCTTTTTCACAGAATAAACTATCCTAGAAAGGAGAGGGAAAATTGGATGATGGTAGAAAGATAAAACTGAGTAAGGTTAAACAACAAAAGATGTGATAGTAGCTGAGACCAGGAGTCAGAATGTATTCTAACACATTCGTTTAGATTAAAAAATGTCATATATATATAGTGCATATATATATATCCTAAGTGTATGTGTATATGTCTATGTTTCCTCTAAGAGTGTGCAGATAGTTCGTATAGTTTGTGCTTCTGATGAATATCGAGTACTTTCATGTTTCTTAAATTGCTAAACCTAAATTATTAATGTGTTTACTTAACAAAGTCATCTTATCTACCATTTATTGAGCTTAGCTTCAATAAACTTTGAACATAAAGGTTTCTGTGAACTAAGCTTCTTTTCTGAAACTGATTTATCATCTCAGTATAAGCAGGAACAAAGAATACTGGCTTCAATAAAAGGCAGGTGTGGATCCCCTCCTCTAGCCATCTCTCTCCCACCAGTGTGTCCCAGAGCCCTGAGAGTGGGGCAAAGCTCTTTCTTTTTCTGGAGTGAGAACCCTCTCTGGCAGTTTCTTCTCAGTTGTTTGTGATCCACTAGCCTCTGGAAGGGGAAGGGCAAGATGTGCAGACTTCCTATGTTACTTTCCAAGAGCTTCAGCCTTCTTGAAGGGTCAAGGAGAAGGATATTGTGGATCAAATAGACACGAATCCTGACTATATATTTAGAAATGCTCAGCATAGTTGGTTGAATTTAGAGGCAGAGTTTTTCATTGTGATCAGTTTCCTATTCCTTTGGAGGCAGGTATCTTATCTGTCCACCTGTCTGTCTATCCACCTATAGCTTCCTAGTTCATCTTCTCTGGTATGTTCTATTCTGCCGATGAAAAGGAAACAGTTACACCATCACATCATTTGACAGGAACTTTATATTAGAAGTTAGAAGTCATAAAGGAGGAACAGAAATGTTTTTTTAGGAAGAGTTAGATAAGTAGAAGATAACTTCTATAAAGTCACATGTGTCAGAAAATAGACATGGGTGTTTAGAGTCCTGGGAAGAGTATGGGAGGAGGGGTAACATGTTGGCTAAACAGTGATGTGGCATTAGCCTAGACTAAGACTACTGACTCTGATCTACAGGCCAGATCCTAACTGCTGCCTGGTTTATTTTTTTTAATAATATTATTTATTTATTTATTTATTTATTTATTTATTCATTCATTCATTCATTCATTCATTCATTCATGAGAGACATAGAGAGAGAGGCAGAGACACAGGCAGAGGGAGAAGCAGGCTCCATTCAGGGAGCCTGACGTGGGACTCAATCCCGGGTCTCCAGGATCATGCCCCGGGCTGAAGGCGGCACTAAACCACTGAGCCACCTGGTCTGCCCTGCTGCCTGTTTTTGTATGGTACACAAGTGAAGGGAAGGTTTCAACATTTTTAAATGGTTGAAAAAAATTAGAAGAATATTTTGTGATACATGAAAATTTTATAAAATTGAAACTTGAGGTTCCATACATGGTTTTATTGATGTGGAACCATGCCCATTTATTTACATATTTTTTGTGACTGTTTTTGAGATAGGAAGGCAGAGTTGAACAGATATAATTGTCCTGAAACAAAGGCTTAAATATTTACTGTCTAGCTCTTTACAGAAAGTTTGCTAACCTCTGACCTAGACCACTGCTTCTCAACCCCTAATAGGTTTGTAAATCATTTGAAGATTTTGTGAAAATGTCTAGTTTCTGATTCAGTAGGTCAAGGGAGCCTAAGTGTCAGTATTTCTTTTTTTTAAGATTTTATTTATTTATACATGAGAGACACAGAGAGGCAGAGACACAGGCAGAGGAAGAAGCAGGCTCCATGCAGGAAGCCTGATGCGGGAATCGATCCCAGGCCTCCAGGCTCACCCCCTAGGCGGAAGGCAGGTGCTAAACCGCTGAGCCACCCAGGGATCCCAGTGTCTGTAGTTTTAATGAACTGAGGACCACATAGTAAGTGGCAAAGCTCTAGTGCAGGATTAACACACTTATTTTTTAAAGAGCCAAGTAATAAATGGTTCAGAATCTGTAGCCTATCCAGTCCTTTTCTTTACAACTATGTACATCTGCTGGGTAATGTAGACATAGACACCATATAAAAGAGCAGGAGGGGCTGTGTTCCAATAAACATTTACGGAAGTAGGCTTTGGGCTGGAATTGGCACGAAGATTTACTTTAGCATTCACTGGCCTCAGCTGTTAAGTGTGGGTGTCCGTTAAGTAATAGACACAGTCCTACCTTCAACTTGCTTACTAGTTTTATAACGTATTCCAGTAATGATGATAAAGACAGCAGTTAACTTGTATTGGGTAATTATCATATGCCAGGCTCTATGTGAAGCACTATGAGCCATCTCTTATTTAATTACCACAACAAATCCTAGGAAGCAGATACCATCATTATCCTTGCTGACAGATGAGAATAGTGAGCTTAAGAAAAAAAAATTAAAGCTGTCAACAGCAAATCAGTGGGGGCCTAGGGTAAGGCATAACTCATGATTATTGAATGACCGTTGGATTATTAGATGACTGGATCAAATGTGTGCACTCATAGGAGTTCCACAAGCTGGAGAACAAAACTGTGACTCTACTGGCTTCCTTCATTGTGAGGCCTGGTTCTCGAGGACCTGAACAGTAAAAGATAAGACATCTCTTTAGAGGCAACATTAAATGTAGGTGTCAGATACTGGATGTTTGACTCAGTCCAGAGCTTTCTTTTTCATGAAAGATTTAGTACCTTCACTGCATGTTTTTGAAGTTAAGGCTCATAGAGATCTCAGAAAGCATAGTTTTCATAGTTTTGGATTTTCCATGCTCCAAAAATGAAATTGCTTTACTTTATAATAACATGTTATTTTAGGCACCAAATAATTATGGCATTTTGCCTTCCTTGTGTACTTTAGAATTTTCAATTATACAGTAAATGTCCCTTCTAACCACAGTGACTGAAATTACATTTTTCCTTCCAAATTCTAGATTTTTTCCCCTTCCTTCTTAGCTGCAATTACTAATGTAGAGAGTAGACCTTAATTCTGGCCTAGAATATAAGATTACTTTTATCTGTCTTTACACTGTTATTTCCATGTAAATGAATGTTTTTAGGTAAGATGCCTATCAGTATAACTACATTATAATAAATTAATAGATCCCTGAGAGCTAACATGTTGTTAATAAAAATGCTTTGGAAGAAAACTTTCTGGAGTCTCAGACACAATGTCCTTGGACTATTGCTCTCATATAAATATGAATAAGTATGCCATTTTTTTTTATAAATCACCCGTTGAAAAACTTTTATGTCATTGCTTTGATGAATAATAATAGGTTCCATTTTATGAGCAGTCAGTGTAGGTACAGGGCAAGGAGGAATATGTCAACATTTTCTAAGTATTAAGAATCAATAATCAGTAACCTCTTTCTCTGTGTGTGTGTGTCTCTTTGAGGCAGAGACAAAGGCAGAGGGAGAAGCAGGCTCCATGCAGGGAGCCCGATGTGGGACTCTATCCTGGGCCTCCAGGATCATGCCTTGGGCCAAAGGCAGATGCTCAACCACTGAGCCACCCGGGGATCCCATGAATAAAAAAAAATCTTAAAAAGAATCAATAACCTTAAATTTTTAGGTGGGGAAGGAAGTTAAATATGACACTTAAATAGGAAATCACATACTTACAGATTCTAAAAGCCAGAATTTAGGGCAGGGGAGGGGTGCATCCCAGTGCCTTGGCCTGAGGCCAGGGGCCTGGGTGGGGGGTTGGGGAGGCTGTGGCTGGATCTCTGTGGGGTTCAGAACTCAAAGGTGATGGGGACAAAGTCATATCTTAGGAGTCCGGGAGGGGCTCCTGCTTTCAGATCCGAGCAAGAGAGGCTTCCTCTCGAACTTTGCTCAGGCCCCTCCGTGGGTTTCTTTCTCTTCCATCAGCCTTGCTCATGTTCCTGCACCTGTGTCCTCCCTTACAGACATGTAACTCAGCCAGGACAGATGCTACAGCCTCATCCGTGTGTCCTCAGCCCAGAGCCTTCTCTTCTCAGGCACTTTCTGCCTTTCTGTGCTTCTCAGTTGTTTATGTTTGTTTTGTCTTTTAATGAAGTAGTATTTGGCTGGGGCTGAGGGTGCACACAGAGCACTTCTTATGTACACAACAACAAGAAACCTTCTACCAGAAACGTTTTACAAATTTCCTGTCATGGCATAATAACAGTTGTGGGGTCTTTGGGGCCTGTGCAAAACTGTATCGAAACCCTGATCATCTTGGGTTGAAGCCAAAGTCTCCCTATTTTAACTTAAATAAAATAATTATTTTTTCAAAAAAAAAATCTAGCCGTCTGTGTACACTCCTATTTTTCTATATGAGTCCCAATTGATTAAGTAAAATTCTTAAAGTCGTTTGCTTCTTTAACACAAATATGTTAGTTTTTCCCCCTGAATCTGGGACTATGTATTGGTTTCCTAGGGCCGTTATAATGAAGTACCATAAACTGGTGGCTTACAACAACAGGACTTTATTGTCTTGCAATTCTGGAGGTTAGAAGTCTGAAATCAATGTATTGGTAGGGCCACAGTCCTTCTGAAGGATCTGGGGCAGAATTCTTTGCCTCTTCATAGGTTCTGATGAAGCCCAGCAATTCTTAGCACTCTTTGGCTTGAGATATATATCACTCCGATCTCTGCCTCTGGCTTCATACGGTGCTTGTGACTCTGTCTCTTCACGTTGCTGTCTTCTTAAAAGGATATCATTTGTTTTGGATTAGGGCTCCACTCTACTCCAGTATGATCTTAACTAATGACATCTGCAACAACTCTGTTTTCAAATAGGCCACATTTTGAGGTACTGGGTATTAGGACTTCACTATATCTTTCTTGGGTGAGGGATGGTACAGTTTACCCATAACAGAGTATGGGGATGTAAAGATATTATTGTTTTCCATGCAGATCTTACAGTATAGGAAGAACACATATATAGAGATTTATGAAGATGCAGGTTGTAAATACAATATTCACAAAATGCTGTAAGTGTATTGCAGTGGGCAAAGCTACCTTTTCCCAAGTGAAATGGTAAAGGAAGGCTTTCAAAGGCAGATGCCATTTGAACTAATCTTTGAGGGACATATACGAGTTCATTGAGAAAAGGATGCCAGGTGGGAGGACACATCGGCCAGAAATGTTGGGGTAAAGGCATGGATTAAGTGTTTGTTTGCTGTGTTTATTACTAGCTACTCTTTATTGAGTATTAGTGTGTGTCATTTAATCGATAACAACCTTTTGATCCCAATGGTACAGATGGGAGAACTGAAATTTCAAAAAATTAAGTATTTGGTCTCCCACTAACACATCTTGAAGGTGGTACTATTGAGATTAGAACCCAGGGAGCCTGATTACATAGTCTATAATTTGCCATTGTGCTAAAAACTACAGTTTAGGGTATTTGGGAGTGCATATGGATAGTTAGACATAAGGCCAAAGAGATAGGTTGGAGACAAATTGTGAAGAGGTTGGTTTATCAATTGATTTGCTCAACAGAAAATTGTTGACTTACTAGAGTTTGAACTTTAAGGGCTATTGACATTTGAACAATTTCCAAAGCTGTAAGGACAGGTGTCAAATGGCCACATTCCTATGCAGTGTAGGGTAGTTTGGAGGCCCAGAGGCTAGAGAGGAGGTTACTGTCATGGACCATTTTATAATTAATGAAGGTTGGAATTAAACAGAGACAATGGAACCGGAGGGGCGATAAAGTCAGAGATACTTGTGAGTCAAGGTCAGTGAGGTGTTGAACCTAAGTCATTGCCTCTGTTGTGTGGCCATTCCTGATCCTTTGGCTCAAGTGCTGAAAGTAGAGCTGTCTCAACTAATGTGGTCAAATGCAATAATTTTAATTCATAACCCTAACTTTAGAAAGAGTCTAGTGAGTATGTGCCAATGTGATGGTTGTATTAGTGCACATATAAATGATTATATTATAGAAGATATAAAAATGTCTTTAAAATTCCAAAGACTGAGTTAACATATTTTAAAACAGACTACATAAAAGAAAATATTTTGCCATGTGCTCTGATGTAATCTCATCTATCTGTATTTTTTTAAAGATTTTATCTATTTATTCATGAGAGACCCACAGAGAGAGGCAGAGACATAGGCAGAGGGAGAAGCAGGCTCCCTATGGGGAACCTGATGCGGAACTCCATCCTAGGACCCCAGGATCATGACCTGATCCAAAGTCAGATACTCAACTACTGAGCCACCCAGATGTCCCTCATCTATTTTTTTAAATTTTATTTATTTATGATAGTCACACACAGAGAGAGAGAGAGAGAGGCAGAGACACAGGCAGAGGGAGAAGCAGGCTCCATGCACCAGGAGCCTGACGTGGGATTCGATCTCGGGTTTCCAGGATTGCGCCCTGGGCCAAAGGCAGGCGCCAAACCGCTGCGCCACCCAGGGATCCCCCCTCATCTATTTTTATTAAGTTGTAAATGGTTAAATTCATCCAAGTATTATTGGAAGTATAGCCACACTTCAGCTCAGCTTATTCAACTAAAGCCTGGTTATTGTAAAAAATCTATTATTTCTTAAAAATAGCTTAATTGATTACTGGGTTAATGTAATAACATTTTACATTAATTTGAAAGCAAGGCATTATTTAAGGGTCCCAATTTGTCTTTGTGTGGGACAGAGGTAACCAAAACTGTGTCTCCCTGTTACTTATGGCCCTCATGAGCTGCCCAAACAATCATGAATGTCCAGCAGGATATTTATGGGATTTCCTAAAAGGATATCAATTACTGGAGGAAAGTTTATTTAAAAAAAAGCTGCATTTCTCTTAAGTGAATTTTCTCTTATTTTGAGGAATTATTTTATGCAGGTATCCGGTGCCACCACAGACAGTGCATTGTGACTTGCTCATCTTTAGTGACTTTTGGCTTGTCTGTGTGTACTTGGCTGCTTTCCCCAAATGTTGGCCAGGGCCTTCTGATATAACTGCCATTAATCAGGCAAAAGCAAATACAAACAATGTGAATCTTTTTCCACTTTTAGCCCGTAAATTAAAAGTATAATATCATAAATTTGGGGAAAATTAGACATAAACTGACATATTTATATACATGCTATATCTCACTAAATGAAAATCTAGGCTAGAATTTCTTTTTTAAAAATAATTCTTTTGAATTGATTGTATCTTGCACAATGAAAGCTGAAGTGACCTGAAAATGGCCTACATTCTTTCCCTAGTGTTCTTGTAGGCACCTGAACACACACACACACACAAAAACCAAACCCTAGATTGTGTGGAAATGTTATGTCTTCTTGTGGTTGATTTTCAACTTGATACTTTGCATCATTGCAAGATTAAAAAATTTTTCCTGGAATGTTGATTTAGAATGTTGAGCACTAACTTAGAATTCAGTTTTAAGATTTGAAACACACAGTGCAATTAAGGGGTTTAAAATTCCTGTACTTCATTGTAAGAGACCATTCTTTTATAAATTAGAGTGTTTTGTAAAATAGCAGCCAAAGGACAGGGAGATGGAAAAGGAAAATAGAAAAACAGGAAGAATTATCCTTCTTTGTTCCGTTCGAAAACACACCCAAAAAGAATATTAAGTATAAGTAGTGAGGGAAAAGGCTGACTGTGCCAACTTACTAGCATTGATTAAGCAGTTCAAATGTGTTAATATAGTGATTTTCAGATTGCTGACAAAATGTGTAACACAACAGGAGGAAAAACCCCACAACTGTATTCTCAGTATCCAAACTATTGCTGCCAACATGAAGAAAGACTGTGCATCATATAATATTTTGCTAGACTTAACTGTTGTTTAGGTCTGTGGGGATATATCGATACCTAGAACTATATGCCAGCATGTGAAGGTAAGATCAACTGTGAAGGGCTTCTTCCTTTGCTTAATAAAACTCCTGGAATCTAACAGGGAACTAACCTGGCATCAGATGGCTATATGAGATTTGCAATGCCTTTTTCATAGTAAAGAATCTAAACACATCCAGAGAGTGATTATATAAATATGCAGTTCATATAGGTATATGGTCTACCATATGGTCTACCAGAGTTTCCTAGCAGTTTAAAAATGGTTCCGTAGATAAGAGGGATAGACCTAGAGTCTAGGACTAGAGCTAAAGCTGGAGCTGGAGTGCTTTCCAAGACCACCACCAGTTCTTCCATCCCTGGGAAAAAGGACAGAAAGGGGTGGTTCTGCTTGGCGCATTCAGAGATTTACTTGATTAGGATTCAGTCTGGACTAGACCACCTCATACTTTGACACTCTTAAGTTCTAGTGTTATAATACGTGGCCTCAAATTATTCAGAATCAATGGGACATGGTCAGGGAACCCTTGCATTTCTGTCCCTACTGGTCACCTGCTGTTCACTGTAGAGAGAATTCAGCATTTGCCCAGTTGCCCTCCCAGACAAGAAAAAGTGGTGGACACAGCCAGATCCACACCAACCAGCTTATATCCTATTCTTATGGATTCTTAAATGATGACACATTGATCAAGTTCATGAATATCACTGTTGCACGAAAACAGCAATACCTCTGATACCTGGTACGTTCTAAGAAAAAACATTTGTCATTTAACTTTTCAGAGTTAAAGTCACTGAGGTGGGGTTTTAATAAAGAAAATTAGTACTGTTATAATGTCTACATTATACAGTTTTACAAAGATACTTGATTTCTTTAATACAAATTTAGAGAAAATCTGTAAGTAATGGTGATGATGTGAATCAAAGAGGTAACAAACAGTTCACCGATCTGGAGGGCTTGCCCTGCCTGAACTAGAAGTCTGTTCTTTTTCCTTTTTAAGATTCTATTTATTTATTCATGAGAGACAGAGAGGCAGAGACATAGGCAGAGGGAGAAGCTCCTCCTGTGGGGAGCCCAATGTGGGACTCGATCCCGGGACCCTGGATCATGACCTGAGCCATTGAACCACCAAGGTGCCCCTGGAAGACTTTGTTCTTATGTGTCATATGGATTGTAGACAAGTGATCTGGAGGGCTCGAGTCTGAATCTGCTGCCCTAAATTTGGTAGTGAGTTTAGAATATTTGTTTAATGCAGGTATTTCAAATGAGACAACATTTACAAAGAGATATTAGAACTGTGGTAAAGTTTCTGGAAAAACCATGGAATAAGACAATTTAATGAACAGAATAAATAGTGGGGATTTGGAAAGATCTTTTCGAATCGATAACAAGTGGCAGAGAAAAAGGAGTTACTAATTTTCCTGCTATGTGGAATGAAACCGCACTTTCTGGGATTCACATTTCATATCAGAATTGTTTAACTAGCAAAATGCTGAAATGATTAAATATAAAACCATGAAGTTAAAGCTCAAGAAAACTTTGGTCAGAGATGTTTCTGGAGTGAGCCTTCACTTTCGTAGTTGTTTCTGTTCTGTTGGTCAGTGATGAAATGTGCTCTAATCAGCCTAGTAAATTATCCACAAAGGAGGGTTTACTTTGGTGGTTTGAAGGTATCTCCTTTCAGAGCTGTGATGCACAGAGCAGCACATCCCTTAACAGCTCATTTCCTCAGGGATACTAAGCAAGAGCCACACCCAGGAAAAGAGAAAAGTTTAAGATCTCTTCCCTTACTGTGAACCCTTTCCATGTTTAAACACAGATGACTCTCTCATTTGGAGTCTGGCTTAAACTGAACACTGCCACAAAGGCGCTAAATACTTCCTATGCAGAGACCCAGGGTCCATTTTTCACCAGGAAAATAAAAGCTGTCTTTACCAGCATTGTGCTTTGCCCAGATGTGAAACTGAAGCCGAAATGAATGAAACAACCTTATTTTTCCTATGGCAATTTAGATGGAGAACACTGTAATAAGTTGATGTGCAAACAGTATAAATATGTGTTGGTTGCCTATTAGAAACTGCCAAGAGTTCAGGTCTTATTTAGTAAAGCATGGTGTTGCTTTAGGTCTCAATCTGGTCCTTCCTCTGTCTTGGAAGTCCTTCCTGGTCGGCACAGTTATCCAATAATGTTGGGCCTGGGAAGCTGTCTCGTCCTAAGGTTTTTTTTGCATTTTAATTGTTTATTCTAATTTCTATTGATTTGACCATTGCCTTCTGATTTTTTTGTCTTACTTCAGCAGAGTAATGTCAAATGACTATGTAAATATACATATTTCATTTATATAGTTACTTATAAAATAATGTGTTCTTCGGATGTCAAATTGCTGTATCAGCAGAGTTAACTCCTCAGAACAGGTGGGACAGCAGGAAGAGACTAGAGTGAATGGAGAAATTCACTAACTTACTGTGTCTGAGTAAAATGAATATATATCTTTGAAGGACATCATTTCCAACTTTAAAATAAAAACAGAGAAGCCGAATCTAATGTGATTTGACTAGCCCATGTTTTTAAGTTTAGTAGTACCAATTCCTGAAATTTTAAAATTATTAATACAAAAAATAAACATAAAATATTTTAGAAGGTTTTTTGGTCAAAGTTGTATTATATGATAGGCTTTATTTTCCTTGGCATATTATGAAAAAGTCAACAAATAGCTCGGACCAACGGTGTACTTATACTTACTGGTAAATATTTATTAACTAGCTCTGGAAATGGGGTTAGAGAAGTCCTGATTCGTAGCATTTGACAATTAACATGATGTAAATACTCCTACATGGGGCCAGTTTCAGACTACCCCTGGGATGTCAATTGGCTTGAAAACCTCTTGAAAGTTTAATAATTAGTTCTTACAATGCATAATGACTCTGCTCCAGCATATTGGCCAAGGATGAATTTATAAAAACTGTAAAATGATCTTCACAGCTTAAGAGTTTGTCAAATCAGTTCTCTAATGTGGACGTGGAACCTCAAATATTCTGTCTTAGGATCCTCCAAATGCCTCTAGAAAAAAATGAAAACATAGTAGGGATAAGAATGGGAAAATTCTACTATATTTGCTCTATTTAGAATCTTACACCAAATATATTGGAAAAGTGTATTAAATGGAATGAATAGTTCCTTAAGCCTTTGAGATAAATAAATGTGTCTCTGAAAATAAAGATTTTAGTATTATTTGTAGCATGTTGTTGGAAGTAGAATATCAATAAATGGCCATGAATAAATAAATGATTTACTGCCCCAGTCACTAAACCTTTTCCTTATATTACTTTTTAATTTATATTCTTGGAGTGTGTCTTCTTTGGTATCCCTTTTCCCTCAAATCAGTTTCTATGCATCAGTGCCAATTTATTTCACCAAAACAAATATCCCTACAAAAACTCTTTATCTGCTAGACTGTTTACAGTGTATAACTAAATGATTTTATTCCCCCCTCCTTCCCACCATTCTTTAAATTAAAAGAATTAGAAGGATGTTGCTAATCCTGTGCCAGAGTTTGGGAATTATATGAAAAATATCCTCTGACTAATCCCACCTTACCTGGAACTATTAATAATTTAGGGAAAAGAGACTTAGTTGTTTAATCTGCCAGAATGAAAAGTTACAAGTAAAAGCTTCTTAACTTTATTCATTCCTTTCATCATCTCAGGCCTGGGTCTCAGAAGGTCTATGTTGATTAAATTCTTTGCTGCTTGAGAATATTTTTAATTGGCAGCTGATAAGGAGTGCTTTCAAATAAATTTATTCTAACATGGTCCTTGGGTGTGACCTTTACTTTTTAGGAATAGCCAAGAAATAGATTTACTAAAGAACATAATCCAGTAATCTTTACTGAGTTGTCATCTTTTTTTAAAGGGCTTATATGAGCACTGGGGGTTATATGCAACTGTGAATTATTAAAAACTACATATGAATGCAATGAAACGCCGGGACACCTGCACCCCGATGTTTATAGCAGCAATGGCCACGATAGCCAAACTGTGGAAGGAGCCTCGGTGTCCGTCGAAAGATGAATGGATACAGAAGATGTGGTTTATGTATACAATGGAATATTACTCAGCCATTAGAAATGACAAATACCCACCATTTGCTTCAACGTGGATGGAACTGGAGGGTATTATGCTGAGTGAAGTAAGTCAGTCGGAGAAGGACAAACATTATATGTTCTCATTCATTTGGGGAATATAAATAATACTGAAAGGGAATATAAGGGAAGGGAGAAGAAATGTGTGGGCAATATCAGAAAGGGAGACATAAGGTAAAGACTGCTAACTCTGGGAAACGAACTAGGGGTGGTAGAAGGGGAGGAGGGCGGCGGTGGGAGTGAATGGGTGACGGGCACTGGGGGTTATTCTGTATGTTAGTAAATTGAACACCAATAAAAAAAAACTACATATGAAACTAATGATGTACTATATATTGGCAAATTGAAGTTAAGTAAAAATAGATAGATAGATAGATAGATAGATAGATAGATAGATAGATAGATAGATAGACAGACTTATAGTTTTTAACTTGCCTAGTCCTCTCTCATATGTTCTTGTTTGCTCAAATACAGGAGAAGCATAATGGCAATGCTCTAGAACAATGAAGAAAAAATGAGGTTCTAAAAAGAGTGATTGGATCAGAGAAAATTTAGAAAATGATATTTCTGTTTCCTTGGCTTTAAGAGGCCTAGGTACTCAGATAGGTAAAGCAAGTGGAGGGCTTTGATTTTTTAAAATTTATTTTGTAAAGCCCTGGGGACTCTCCCTTTCCCGAAAACTTAAGGCTCCAGAAGGGTTGCTTTTAACCACACCATGCATGATAATTTTTCTTTCTGCCTCCAAGGAAATTTTTTTTTTTTTTAATTTTTTATTTATGATAGGCACACAGTGAGAGAGAGAGAGAGAGGCAGAGACACAGGCAGAGGGAGAAGCAGGCTCCATGCACCGGGAGCCCGACGTGGGATTCGATCCCGGGTCTCCAGGATCACGCCCTGGGCCAAAGGCAGGCGCTAAACCGCTGCGCCACCCAGGGATCCCTCTCCAAGGAAATTCTTAATCCGTGCTCTTCCTAATCCTTCTGCATTGGCTGTTTGTCAGTTGGAAACATTGACAGGTCTCATTAGTGAGTAGATATTAAAGTAACACATTTGTTCTAAAGAGAAAAACAAGCATATACATGTTACAGAGGTCACCAGTCACACAATGTACTGTTTGGAAATTTCCATTCACTTTTTCTATGTATATAAAGATTAAACTCTGATTCTTTAGGGAACTGTTTTTCAAATTACCCTATTAAAATAAAGCACTTCTGTATCTGTAGCTACTTTGGTGAAAAAAAAAAAAAAGGTTTGCCTCTTGGTGGATGTTAGAAGGAGATCATGATGTACCTACAATGTAAATTTGTTAAAAAGAAGGTAGGGTAAACTGATATACTAAAGTACTAAGTACTCTCCCTACCGTGAAACCTTTGAATCTATATTTTCTCCTGGATACAAACTTCCTGAGAACTTTCTTATCATTGAAGGCTCAAGGACAAGTGTTAAATGAGCTTATCCTTTTTACTTGAATTGAATATATGGGGCACTTAAAACCATAATCTCTATAGTCTAAACCCTTCCCACCAAAACAAGCAGTAAACCAACAAACAAACTACCCATCCAGGAAGATTACTAATCTGGTGGCTGATAGGTTATGTGATTTTGTTGCCTTTAATTTTCTTCCCAGATTTCCTTCTGTAGCATCCCTCTTTATTCTGTAAAGCCTTTTGAATATCTGCTTCTCTCTGAAGTATCATCAATTAATGAAATATTATGTAAGTTGTAACAATTTGATCTTCTCTACTCATATTAGCATTAAGCAACAGGATTCCTGAAGATGGAAAGACTTCCTTTGTCCTCCCTTTAAGGACATCAAAGCTACTTGTGTCTTCCACTTCTCTACCCCCTGATCACCAGGAATATGAGTAAAAAGTAGAAAAAGGACACTCATTTCTAAGAGATTGCTGGTTCCTGATCTGAGCCTTTGCAGACTTCAAAAGAGAAAATACTATAATTGAGAATATTCTTTTAAAGAAGAATGTCTGTTTTCTAGGCTTACCAATAATGGAGATTAAATAATAGAGAGCAAATTAATTCTAAGAAGAATGGTGGAATGATACGAAACAGAAAAAAGAAAGGCAAAGAAATAGTTGCCTTTGTTCTATATATTTGCTTAAATACTTTACAGCTCTGCCCCCAGACTCCTCTCTGATGCTATCAGGGCTAGCAACAGAGCTAGCCTAGGTAGCTATAGGCAGATCAATAATGAAACTCTATTGAAAAACCTCAGAAAGTAACGGGCAAAACCAAACCAAAATTACCCAAACATTTAATCAAGTGAATTTTTCTCAATTTCTGTTCTGAGTAACTATGTCATTACTTAAACAGCGTATTTCTTTCTATCATTAGTGTATGTTTGCTTGCATCTCTCCATTGACTTTAATCTTCAAATATGGTGTTTCTTTAATTTAAAAGGGTTTCAATATTCCCATCCCTTTATTATCAACAGACTTGCTGCTGGGAGAGATGAACTGTTGCCCTAGAAACACTCAAAACCTCAATTTCCCTGGAGCAATATCTCACTAATCTCAGCACTCAAATCACAATGTATTTAGTTAGAGCTTGCTCAGTGAGTACTTGAGGGTTGACTAAATGACTATTAAACTTCTCAGAGCAATCAAAGTAAAAGCTCCAAAGCAGCAGATCACCCATGTTGGAAGACAGCTCCTTCCATTCAGAGATCAGTTTTGTCAAGACCACCTAGAAGACACACAATTACCATTTACTGAGGGTAACTGCAGAATAGTAATCCCATATGTACCATGGATATAACCTATATATAATTTCCTGATACTTCCTAAATGTGGCATTTGGTAAAAAAAAAAAAAAAACAACATAGGTAAGTATCCATGTGTACATATGCATGTGCTTGTGTCTGTGTGTTCTCCTTGTGTAGACTCTCTTTGATTTGCTTACCCTCTCACTTGTTGACTACCTTTCTTCTCTTGTTTACCAACTCTCTTGGTAGAAGTTTGGCAATTTAGTTTATGTATCTTGAGGAATGCAGAGAGGACAGATCTAAGGACTTGAGACATATTTCCGAAGTGTTTGATTTCATCAGGACCAGAATAAGATTAGGTGTTTGTAATACAGTTTGACTCAAGGATTAGATCATCTTCTGACAGAAAGAAAGTGGTAAGAAAGTTATAGCTTCAAGATATGCTTGCAAACTAACACATCTGCTCATAAATCATAGTTTCTGGGAGAAGGAAGACCAAAACAAAAGTAAAACAAAAGACATAACACTGTCAACAGCAACAGAAAATAAAAATTTGATTCATAAACCAGGAGTCAGAGATTTTGTAGGATACCAGTAAAATTCCCATGAGTTACCAAGGGAAATGCTATTTCATCAGTTTTGAAATGGCTTTCCACTAGACCATTGACAAGTCCTTCCAATGCCGGCTTCCAGTCTAGCTTAGTGGAACATATTACTCTTCTCTGAAGGTTTGAGGGACTGTGTACGGCATTGCTGTTAATATTCCCATTTCATGTGTGAAACTGGGGTATGAAGGGTTAGTCTGTTTCTCTGGATTTGCACAGCTCTCTGAAGCAAGAATATCCAGAGGAATTACAGAAGTATGACTATATTGAAGCCTATTTTAAAAATGGTATACTATTTTGAAACATAAGTTAATTGGAAATTTGGGCTGTTATCAATTATAGTTTAACTTGAATGTCTGAAAATAATTCATAAGTAGCCTTTACTTTCTATAATTGAGGTTTCCATGTAAGATATGTTTTATTTATAACATGCTACACATTATTTTTTACATGGTTACTAACCGTGCACCTT
The DNA here is from genome assembly GCF_053574225.1 of Canis aureus. Classification (NCBI taxonomy): domain Eukaryota; kingdom Metazoa; phylum Chordata; class Mammalia; order Carnivora; family Canidae; genus Canis; species Canis aureus. The sequence goes on along the minus strand of NC_135630.1, from coordinate 26,311,371 downwards.
TTGAAATAGTTATGATTTTAAAAATGAAAATTCTGAAAGGTCTATTTCTATGCCTTCTATGCCTCGGAAAATATTTGAATACTCTTGCTGTGTCATTTAATTTTGTATTGACCCCAGCTGCTGGTTGCAATCTATTTTTTTCCAGCCAGTGGCCATCAAGATGCCTTTCTAAGGTGCCTCAAATCCATATTTTATTTTATTTAAGATTTATGCTTTCAAAGGTGATCATCCACTTTAAAAATAAGAAACACCAAAAATAAATAAAGATACTAAGTCCTTTATTCCATTGAATATTCAAGCTAGAGGGAGTGTGTCGGGTCCTGCAGTCAGGGCTCCTCATCTTCTCTTTTTTAAAGATAAGGATGCTAAGCCTAGTGAGATGGTGCAGCTTGCCAAGACCACACAGCTAGTTAAGGAGGAGCCAGCACTGGAGCCCACATCTCTTGGCTTGCAGTTGAGACCTTCCCCACTGTATTTCAAGGAGACCATATTTAGCAAAGATTAAAATGCTGAAATTTTCTCTCCACATCTGTATTTTTCAGTAAATCAATCTTGGACATGAATCATACTCACCATTTCCAGTGTTTATCTGAAAAGTCCTAGAGCTCTGAACATTTTGGGGTTTACCTTTCATTAGCTACAGTGAAAATAGTGAAAGAGCCAGTCCCACCTCCTGTCCTGAATATACTGTTCCTCTCTGATATATTGGGTTTGCAGCTGCTTTTTGAGCCTCTCTCTTAAACACCATCCTCTTTACCCTATTGAAGAGTTATTGGGAATTTGGGAATCAACTGAAATATTTCAGTTTACAACAATGTAATTTAATGTTCACCATTCAAAATCAGAAACATAATGATACTCATTTATAGTCTGCCTTCCCTCTGGCTATTATTAATAATTTAAATAATGTTAAGATAGTGTTTCAAAGGAACATTTCAATTTTCACCATATGTGCTTAGGGGGATCCCTGGGTGGCTCAGCGGTTGAGCATCTACCTTCAGCCCAGGGTGTGATCCTGGAGACCTGGGATTGAGTCCTGCGTCAGGCTTCCTGCATGGAGCCTGCTTCTGTCTCTGTCTTCCTCTCTGTCTCTCATGAATAAATAAATTAAAAAAAGAAAGAAATGCCTGATTCGAGGGATTTTGCTTTTTCAACCAGTAGGAAGTGCATTAAGTGAAGTATTTGTATCTGCTTTACTTCCCTTGAGGACCAGAATAATAGTAATCACATTTTTCCTGAGTGCTTACAAACTGCCAGTTCTGGGAATAAACACTTTATGTGCATCATCTTATTGAATTCTTATGGCTACCCTGTGAGATGGTTATTATGGACTCCATTTTACAGATGAAGTAACTGAGGCTAAGGGATTAAGATCACAAAGTTGATCAATGGCAGAACTGTGGAAAAATCCAAGCAGTCTCAATTCAGGTCCCAGCTCTGTTGCAGAATATATAACCCTCTGGGGAGGGGACAGCTTCCTAGTCCCAACATTATTTGGTTGCCTCTGTGATCATGGCTGACCTCTGGGAGGGGGTAATGATCAGGTTGAGACTGAAGAAACATCATGGAATAGTGGTTGAACCCCTGGGCTCTAGACAAACAGTGTGCTGAAGCTGGCATCCCTGCTTTGCTACCTACCAGGCTTTAGTTACCCTGTCTCTATAGTGAGGAAAATATTACTACACATATCTGTAGGTCTGCTGTGAGCACGGGACAAGGTAATCCATGGAAAATATTTTACACAATGCTGGGCATGTCATACACACTCAGGAAAACTTAGCTATACTTACACTTGACTGATAACAAAACAAATGAATTCCTAGCCCATTGTCCATATCTCCAAACCATAAAAATACCCCATGAAAAAGGAAGATCTGAAGAGTGGTCTGGGGGCTCTGGGTGAGAGCTTTCATTCTTCTTTGAATAGCTCAGATGTCATTAAGGCTTTCTCACAAGAAAGTAAAGCAGCCAGGCAGCAGTTAACGATATGATAACACGTGAAAACAAGACAAAGCATCAACCGGACATGGCCCTAACCTTGGAAAAGTCGAAGAAGAGACTATGTAGCCAGGGATACTGTGAACAGAGGTGCACACGGGTATTACAAAGTGCACTGTTGTTGGGAGTGAGGCATGGGGTCTTGGGTAGAGACTAAGGAAGTACTATATGATAGCATCCTGGAGATGATAAAGCACTTGTTATGTGAAACACATGAGGCAGACCTGTTGTTGAGTCAAAGAAGCTGTTTTCTGCACCTAGGATATTTAATATGGCAATTTCTGGGATAGGAGTTGCAAAATAAATGCACAGATCTTTCCTAGCACCAATGAAGGTTTTGGGCTAAAGCATAGAATGGGATGGGAGTGGTTGGGCAGGGTAAAAACCTAGTGTGAAGAGTCCTAAAGAATGTGGTTTAAGTATGGTTTAGATTCAAGGTAATTAGCAAACTACCAGAGGTTCAAAGAAGAGTTTATGGTCTGTGTTTCTCTTTCTCCCTCTTTCCCTCTTTCTCCCCCTCCCTCTACCCCACCACACTTCCTGGATTCTCTATCTGGAATACCTCTCTATCCATCCCCTCCCCATTCCCCTCCTGTTTGCTTAAACTAACTCCCAAAGTCTTCAGGTCTCAGTGTTAGGTCTTTCTGAAAAAGCCATCCCTGACCATAGACTGGTTAGGTCTTTTCCTGTGTGTACTACTAATATCCTCCTCTTACCCCTGTGAAGTTTGTTTTCTTTATGTAGTGCTTTGTAACAAATCACCACAAATGTAGCAGCTTAAAACAACAAAATTTCTTTTCTCACAGTTTTTGTGCCTTAGGTATCCTGGACACTCTGCTCAGGAACTAAGGCTAAGATCAGGATGTTGGCCAGCTGTGTCTTCATCTGGAGACTTGACCAGGGAAAATTAGGCTTCCAGGCTTCCTTAGCTTGTTGGAAGAATTTGTTTCCTTGAAGCTGTCGAACTGAAGTTCCTATTTCTTTCATAGCTGTAGGTTGGGACCTACTCTCAACTCAAGTCCTTACCATGTGGCCCTCTACAACACGGTGTTGTGGCACTTCAGGGCCAGCAGGGAATCTGCTAAAATAGGAGCTTATGTAACATTAAATCATCATGGAAGTGACTTTCCCATCATATTCACAAATTCTGCCCATACTTAAGCGGGAAGGGATCATACTGTGTGTGTAGACCAAGGGTAGGGGATCTAGGGAGTCATCTCAAAATTCTGCCGTTTTTGCTTTATGACTGAGACATCAGTCATCTCAAAATATCCTTTATCACATTGCATTATAATTGCCAAATTGCTGAGATCCCTGAAGTACTATCTCTTGGTGGACCTGGCTTGTGTTTTGCATAGTACTTGGCAGATATTGGACTCTCACTAGATACTTGCTCAGTCACTTAATAAATGTTGACAGTTGAGTTTGGGTGGTAGAAACCATGAAGGTCAAAGGAGAAAAAAAAAAACCTTAATAACCAATATGTTCAGTAGAGTCCTAGGTGAAAAAATGTTTCTGAATGGCAATGAAGGAGGACAGAGAAATTTTGAACTAAATCTGGAATCCTCAGAATCTATTAATGAGGTGTTATGGAGCAAGAATTTTCTGTTCCCTAGTAGGTTATTCTAGGTGGGTTAAAATCAACTTGACATGAGACAGATTAATAGAAGAAAATAAAATTTAATTTCCTACATATGGAGAATCCACACAGTCGGAAATACCAAAGATAGTCAAACCAAGGGAGGTATATATAAGTCATTCTGAACTAAGAAAAAAGAGATAGGGATCTGGTACTTCAAAGGGAAGGAATGCAATTCTCAGGAAGACATAAGAGGATTGATGTTTGGTAAACTGTTGTTTATCACTCAGAAACAGTGGGACAGAAAGGACTTTGATCAAACAGGCCCTGCTATGTTCTTTCCTGTCTATGGTATCTAGTTTGTAGTGTACTGTAGTTAGCTCTGATGATAGCTCTCTTCCTGGAGCAGGGTGTCTATCTAAAGTATTTTTAGTCAGTTGTGGGGGAGATGAACTTTTCCTGAATCTTCTACATTTTGATTGCATTTTAACTCAAAGTAGCTATCCATCCTGGGGTGGTCTGCCTTTTGGCCCCTAAGAAGATGGTACCAGCATTGTGGTGATGGGGAAACTTGACACTGTATTTTTCGAGGTGGTGATTGAGTGATACTCAGTCAACACTGGTTGATTATGATGCATGGGGTGTTGAATAAGTAAGAATGAACAGTTCCCACTAATTTGCTGAAGTGTGGGAGGCCGTCCATGATAATCATTGCTTAAAAAAATATTTTAGCTTTTCCTCTGATCGAGGCACAGGATAAATACTATTGAAGAGTATTGGGGCTCAACCAAGAAAATATAGGAAATTTAAAGTAGGGAATTGGTTTACTCAGTGATGGGAATGATGAGAAGACAAAGAAGGGAGCGTTAGAATAACCAGAGATCAGTAGCCCCAGGAAGCTTCTACCATCTAGGGTTCTAGGTCATTCTAGGGAGGAGGTGATCACATAGGAGCTTGGAGGTCAGGGTTATGGAATTCATATGATAAAGGAAAACAAAACACAAAAAAGAATCAATACTTATAATGTGCCTACCAAGTAAGAAAAAGACAACTAACCAAATAGAAAAGTAAGCAAAGGTATTAGCAATTCACACAGTAAAATAAGATAATATAGTTCAGTTTTCATAAAGCAAGACATTAAACAACAGTCCTCCATGGATGATTTCTGAAATGGAGAGAAATGTGAAAGGTTGCATAAATGGCTGGCTTCTTACATTGGTTACTGGAAGGGAGGAGTGTGGAGCGTGGGACGGAGGACTAGGGAACAGGAAAATAAAAGAAAAAGGAGTACACAAGAAAAGTTTAAAGAACACATTCAGCATATACATGGTCCCATTCATGTAAAATAATTGACATATAAAAAAATAATAATAATTGACATATATGTCTATGTATAGGTCTGTGTATATACTACTTCCACCGCTCCCACCCAAGTCCAAACATCAGCTCTTCCCCTGGATTCCCTTTAGAATCTTCTTTCTCATTTCCCTCTTCCATGCTTGCCTTCATGTGGCACTCTGCACACAGCCCGAGTGATTATTTGAAAAGCTAAATCAGATCCTTCTCTGATGAGTACTGTCAGGATAGTACTCTCTGAGTACATGATAGTACATGATAGTACTTTCCATCTCACTCAGAGTAGAATCTGGCCCCTGTAGCTTCTCTAATCTCAGGTCATTCTCTCCCTTCCCTCAGGACACTCCAGCTACACTTGTCTTCACTATTCCTTGGATGTGCCGAATGCCATGTCACCTCACAACTTTCGTACTTTTGCAATCCCCTTTGCCATCTCCATCTTCCTGCCCTCTCCTCCATACTTCTGCTTAAATGTCACTCTTTAAAAAGGATTTTACTGACAACCCTACCCAAAATAACATCTCTGATACTAATACCCTTCTTTACTTTTCTTTAGAGCATCTATTACCACCTGGCATATGACTAGAATATAAACATCTTGAGGACATAGGCTTTGTGTCCCATGGCACACAGTAGGCACTCAAAAATCATTTACTGAATTAATGAATAAATGGGGATATTTGGGCAAGGATAGTCACCAAAATATTAACAATTATAGGTTTCAGGTGCTTTTTGTTTCTTCTTTATAATCTTCCCTATTGCTTGAGTAGCAAAATTCTTAAACATTTCTTTTTCCAAAAAAAAAAAACCACATTATTTTTCCTCAGTGACAAATCAGAGGATTTGGCTTGTTTATAGGAGTCTCTGATGGTTTAGATGAAGAACTCTTAAGGAAAAATGAGCTTATTACATTTCCTCTTAGAAATGCAAGATTATTAATAATCTCTGCAGCTCTCATTTTCCCACAGAACCTCAAGATGTTAGGTAGCTATTGCTTTATTTACTAGACATGGGTAGGAAGTCATATATTCAGGGTCCTAGTTCCTATGCTAGTATATGAGCCTTGTATCTTCCTGCTTATTGTAGTGGAGATAAACGTATCTTGTCTGTGTCAAAAACCAAATCACTAGTGTTTGCTGTAGTACTTAAGAAAAAGGAGATTGATGTTTCTTACATGTGTTTCTTTACTTTGGTTATTAATTGGTTAATATAATTGGCTGCTCCCAATTAGGAGCATAAATATTTACAATTGTTAGATCTTCTTGTTGTATAGACCTTTTAAGTATGATATAGCGCCCCTTTATATCTCTTCGTACAGTCTTTGGTTTAAAACCTAATTTATTGGGAGCCCCGGCGGTGCAGTGGTTTAGCGCTGCCTGCAGCCTGGGGTGTGATCCTGAAGACCTGGGATCGAGTCCCATGTCAGGCTTCCTGCGTGGAGCCTGCTTCTCCCTCTGCCTGTGTCTCTGCCTCTCTCTCTCTCTCTCTCTGAGTAAATAAATAAATAAATAAATAAATAAATCTTAAAAATAAATAAATAAAATCTAATTTATCTGATACGACGATTGATATCCCAGCTTTCTTTTGATATCCATTTGCATGATACATGGTTCTTCACCCCCTCATTTTCAGTCTACAGATACATTTAGGTCTAAAATGAGTCTCTCTTAAAGAGCTTATGGATGGTCTTGCTTTTTTTTTTTAAATCTAATCTGGATACCCTGTATCTTTTAACTGGAGCATGTAGCCCATTCATGTTTAGAGTAACTATTGAAAGATATGAATTTAGTGTCATTGTATTACCTGTACAATCCCTGTTTCTGCAGATTATCTCTGTTTCTTTCTGGTCTGTGTTACTCTTGGTCTCTCTTTGCTTACAGAATCCCCCTTAATATTACTTTCAGGGCTGGCTTTGTGGTCACATATTCTTTCAGTTTCTGTCTGTCTTGGAAGCTCTTCATCTCTCCTTCCATTCTGAATGACAACCTTGCTGGATTCAGTATTCTTGGCTGCATTTTTTTCTCATTTGGTATACTGAATATATCATGCCAGCCCGTTCTGGACTGCCAGGTCTCTGTGGAGAAGTCTGTTGTCAATCTGATATTTCTCCCTCTGTATGTTAGGAATCTCTTTCTGGACCTGCTTTCAGGATTTTCCCTTTATCTCTGAAATTCTCAAGCTTCATTATTCTATGTCAGGGTGTTGATCTATTTTTATTGATTTTAGGAGGGGTCCTCTCTACCTTTTGGATATGAATGCCTGTTTCCTTCCCCAGATTAGGAAAGTTCTCAGTTATGATTGTCTCAAATATATCCCCTGCCTCCCCCTCATTCCCACGCGCTGTGTGTCAGGAATTCCAATAATTCAGATCTTTGTTTTTTTAAATAGCATTATTTATGCCCATGAGGAGCCTCTCCTCATGGGCTATTAGTTTTTTTTCTCTCTTTTCTTCAGCTAACTTTCTTCCATCAACTTGTCTTCTATGTCACTTTTTCTCTCTTCTGCCTTATTTACCCTAGCTGTTAGAGCAACCAGTTTAGACTGCATCTCAGAGTATTTTAAAATTTGGCCTTATTAGATCTCATTTCTGCAGTAAGAGAATCTCTAGAGTCTTTTATGCTTTTTTTGAAGTCCAGCTAATCACTTTATAATTGTTATCCTGAATTCCATCTGATATTTTACTTAAATTCATATCCATTAGATCTGTGGCAGAGAATATTCCCTCTTGTTCTTACTTTTGTTGTGAATTCCTCCTTCTAGTCATTTTGTCCAGGGAAAAATGGCTGTATGAGTCAACAGAACTAAAATTTTCAACAATGACCCAAGCAAAATACACACTAGAAGAATCTGAAGAGGTTAGGAACCAGGAAAGAAAAGAAAAAAGACAAAGAAACACACACACACACACACACACACACACACACACACACAAAAGAAAAGAAAAGAAAAAAGGGGAGGAGAGAATATAACCTCACAGTGGAAAAAACAGGGTGATCCACTTGGTCCTGTGTATTTTGGTCTATATGTTAGAAGATACTAAATTCTAAAGTTATAAAGAAAACAAACAAATATATATATATATATATTTTATAAATATATATTTATTATATATATTACATATATTTTATAAAAACGAAATTGAATAGAGTCAAAGGAAGCCAAAAATGAAAAACATATCTGTAACATGTAATTGTAAAATATGAAAGTTTAAAAAAAGATTTAAAAAGAAAAAGTGGATTAAAAAAACTAGTTGAAATGGGAAAAAAGAAAAAAAGTAAAATTTTGAACTGAAAGACCAACAAATCATAAGAGAAAACCTTGAGTTCTTTCTGTATATTATTTTACCCTCCCACTGGAGTTTTCCAGTCCTGGTTGGTCAGTAAACTTGCTGTTCCCGTGTTCTTTCAGCCAGTATTCTGGGGTCTGGGAGGTGTGCTGTGCTGGTTCTCAGGTGTCTGTGCCTGGGCAGAGTTGCCCACCCCTTGCCAGGGAGCTGGGCTCAGTATAAGCTGTTTGCTGTGTGTGGCTTTTGTTCCCTGAAGGCTTTCCACACCACTTCAGAGGGTGGAAATAAAAATGACTGGCCCCCATCTCCAACCCCAGAGCTGAAAGATCGTGGTGTGTGCCAAACTCTACAGACTGCTATGGTGCCCACCCACTCACATCCTCCAGGGGGAAGATGGAGGGACACTGATTTGTGTGATTTGCAGGGCTCTGGCAGGGAGAGCTCCCCCCGCTAGTGCATGCAACTGCACGCCCCCTCCTAGAGGAAGGAGAGGGTCATCCTGTTTCTGTCCATTGCAGGAGTGTTCACAGAGTGTTCATCTGGTTGAGTGTGCACCCGCTCTGCCTTTCCTGAAAGAAGACGGAGGGTTGCTGCGTTCCCATCCTTTTCAGGGGCCCAACACCCAGAGCAGTCACCCAAGCCAGCCTTGGTTCCTTGTTTAGGGCAAAACAAGCTGAGGGTCCCCTTCCTGGTTCAGTCATTTAAAGCTGTTTCCCTGCAGCAATGCTTGTAATTCCTGCCAGCTGAGACACTCCTGTTCTTTCTGCACTTCCAGGGATATTGATACCCCACTGTCCCACCTTTAATTCTGCCCCCACTTCACCACTGAGTATCTTTCAGGCAGGGAAGTCTCTCACAGGAGCATATTTCTAAAGGTCACAATTTTGAGCTCCAGGGTCACATCACTTTCCAGTACCAGCTTACATAGGCTCCTCCACACCCCCACACTATTTATCTTCCAGTATGGCCCCTCCGTTTCTCTTCTCCACACTCCTACCTTGCAAAAAATGGTCACTTTTTTATTTGTTTTTTTAAGATTTATTTATTTACTTATGAGAGAGAGAGAGAGAGAGAGAGAGAGAGAGAGGCAGAGACATAGTGAGAGGGAGAAGCAAGCTCCATGACAGGAGCCCAATATGGGACTCGATCCCGGGACTCCAGGATCGCGCCCTGGGCCAAAGGCAGGCGCCAAACCACTGAGCCACCCAGGGATCCCCTCACTTTTCTATTTGTATTGTTCCAGCCATTCTTTCCTTACATCTCAGGTTGAATACATAGTTTTCAGGATGATTTGAGAGTTATCTAGCTAAATAAGGGGACGAGATGAAAGGAAGATCCCTCCCCTTTTGCCATCTTGCCTCTTCCAATTAATTTAATTTAAATATAAAATTAAAAATGGATCTTCCAAACCAGGAAAAAAAATTACATTGGCTATTTGGGATGTTCTGTGGTCCCATATAAATTTTAGCATTATTTGTTTGCCTTCTGTGAAGAGTACTATTTGTATTTTGATTTGGATTGTGTTACATCTGTAGATTGCTTTGGGTAGTAAGGACATTTTGAAAATATTAATTCCTCTGATCCATAAGCAGGGCCTATCATTCCATTTGTTTTGTTTTCAGTTTCATTCATCAGTGTTTTATTGTTTTCAGAGTATAGGTTTTTTACCTCCTTGGTTAAATGCATTCTTAGCCTCGGCCCCGGCGCCCCGACTAGACTAGCGGGGGAAGGCAGAGGCGGTCTCGGGTCCCCTGTAGGCTCCGCGGAGGGCGGGCCTCTGTGTGGCAGGTCTGCGGGGGGCGTGGCGGGGGCGGGGCGGGAGCTTGCCCAGGCGCCTGAGCCCGAGCGTGACCTGAAGGGGGCCGGGGCGTGGCCGCAGGAGGAGCTGTGCGCAGATGCGGCGACGTGGGCACGGCAGGAGGTTGCGCGGCCGCGCCCCCAGTCCAGGCCCGCGGTTCCCCGCGGTTCCCCGCGGTTCCCCGCGCTCCGGGCTCGCGGCAGCGGCTCTGCAGGCCTGGGCCCCTGGCGCGCAGGTCAGCGTGGGCCCCGGGAGGCGTGACGGGCCCCGGGGTGGCTGTGCGAGAGGCATCTGGCCCTCGCTGGTGGCGCGGCGGGTGCCTGGGAGGGACCGGAGGGGGACAGTGAGTCTTGGGGGCCGCATGGAGGCGCCCCCGTGGCGAGCCCGGCGGACACCCTTTGGGCCGCCAGGGTGCCGGGCAGAGGGCTGCGCGGGGGAGGAGTGGTGGCACCTGTTCTCGGAGGGGGGCGGCGGCGGGGCCTCCTACGTGTCAGGTCAGGTCTCACAGGAGCGGCTCAGGGAGGGTGTGGGGCCCCTCCACCGGGGCTGGGGGAGGTGCCGCCGAACCCATCCGTGGCAGCTCAGAGGGGTTAGGATGCAGGCACCTTGCGATGTCAGGGCAGGGCCTTGGGGCGGTGGCTTGAGGGCCTGGGCTGCTGGGCCCCCCCAGGCCCCCCAAGGCCCTTGGCTGTTCCTCCTCCCCCCACCCCCTCCCCGCTCTCAGGTCCCTCCCTAAGCTCCCCAGCCTGGCCGGCAGCATGCCCCCCTCCCCCTTGGTCCCTTTCAGGTGAATATGGCTACCTCTGAAATTGTTGAATTTTGAAATCGTTCCCCTTTCTGCACATCCTGTCCAGTATTTGTGGTTTCCTGTCTGGCCAATGTTCCCCATTCTCACCGGTGTAAGGTGGGATTTCGTTGTGCTTTTGACGTGTGTTTCCCTGATGGAAATAACAGTGATGCGGCGCATTTTCTCATGGGCTTGTCGGCCACGTCGACGTCTTGCTCTGTGCCATTTCGGTTCGTGTCTTTTGCCCATTTCCGGATTGGATGGTTGGTTTCTCTGCTGTTGAGTTGAATGGGTTCTTTAGAGATCGTGGATGCTGGCCCTTTATCTGACGGGTCATTTGCACGTAGCTTCTCCCATTCTGGAGGTTGTCTGTTGGTTTTGTTGAGTGTCTCTTTGGCTGTACGGAAGCTTCTCATCCCGATGAAGTCCCAATAGTTCATCTTTGCTTTTGTTTTCTGGCCTTCACGGGTGTATCTTGCAAGATGTTACTGTGGCCAAGTTCGGGAAGGACGTAGCCTGTGTTCTCCCCTAGGGTTTTGATGGAATCTCATCTCACATTTACATCTTTCATCCATTTTGAGTTTTATCTCTGTGTATGGTGTGAGAGAATGGTCCAGTTTCATTCTTTTGCATGTGGCTGTCCAACGTTCCCAGCAGCCTTTAGTGAGGAGGCTGTCTTTTTTCCAGTGGATGGTCTCTCCTGCTTGGTCGAATATATGGTCCTGACCGTAGAGTTGAGGGTCCACTTCTGGATTTCTCTCTTCTGTCCCATTGATCCGTGTGTCTGTTTTTCTGCTAGTAGCACACTGTCTTGATGAGCACAGCTTTGTAGCACAACCTGAAGTCCGGCGTTGTGATGCCGCCAGCTGTGGTTTTCTTTTCTAATATTGCCCTGGGCATTCGGGGTCTTGTCTGATTCCACACTAATCTTCAGATGATTTGTGGCGACTCTCTGAAGGGAGCCTTTGGTATTTTTGATGATAGGGATTGCAATCAATGTGTAAATTGCCCTGGGTCAGTCACGTTGACATTTTCCCAATATATGAATTCTTCCAATCCAGGAGCAGGGGATAGTTTTCCATCTCTTAGTGTCCTCCTCAATTTCTTTCAGATGTGTTCCGTGGTTTTTCGGGTAGAGATCCTTTACCTCTTTGGTTAGGTGTATTCCTGGGTATCTCATGCTTTTGGGTGCAGTTGTCACTGGAACCGACTCCTTAATTTCTCTTTCTTCAGAGTCATCGTTGGCGTATAGAGAGGTGACTGATTTCTTGGCATAGATTTAGGATCCTGCCACGCTGCCGAATTTGCTGTATGAGTTCTACGATCTTGGGGTGGAGTCTTTTGGGTTTTCCGGGTACAGTACCATGCATGCCATCGGTGAAGAGGGCAAGTTTGACTACTTCTTTGCCAATGTGAATGCCTTTTATTTTTTCTGTCGCTTGATTGCTGAGGCCGAGATGTCTAGTAGTATGTTGAGAAGACGTGGTGAGGGTGGACATCCCTGTCTCTCGTTCCTGATGTTCGAAGAAAGGCTCCCAGTGTTTCCACATTGTGGATGATAATTTGCCACGGGCTTTTCGTAGATGGATTTGAAGATGCTGAGGGACGTTCCCTCTATCCCTGTACTCTGAAGGGTTTGGATCTGCCATGGATGCCGTATTTTGTCAAATGCTTCCTCTGCGTCTCTTGAGAGGATCATCTGGTTCTTGTTTTCTCTCTTGCAGATCTGATGAAGCCCATCGAGTGTTCTCCGAGTGCTGAAGCAGCCTTGCACCCTGGCGATTAACCCCACTGGGTCGTGGTGAGTAACTTCTTAATCATGTCCCGTCGGATCCTGTTGGCTCATATCTTGTGGAGAAGGTGTGCGTCCGCCTTAATCAGGGACATCGGTCCAGCATTGTCCCCTTTTGGGGTCTTGGGTTTTGGAGTTAAGGTGATGCTGGCCTCCAAGAACGAGCTTGGAAGTATTCCATCTCTTTCTATCTTTCGGAGCAGCTTTAGTAGCATAGGTAGTCTTTCTTCTTGAAGCGCTGGATAGAATTCCCCTGGGAAGCCATCTGGCCCTGGACTTTTGTGTCTTGGGAGGTTTGTGTGTTTGTTTATAGGTTTCTTTCTTATTGGAGGTCATTTTGCCAACATCGAGTGTAACTCCCCCAGTGTTCATCGCATCAAGTGCCCCCCTCTGTGCCCGTCACCCAGTCAACCCCGCCCCCCGCGTTCCTCCCTTTCTTCCACCCCTTGTTCATTTCCCAGGGTTAGGAGTCTCTCCTGTTCTGTCTCCTTTTCTGCCATCTCCCACTCATTTTTTTCTTCTTTCTCCTCTGTTCCCTTTCACTATTTTTTTCATACTCCCCAAAAGAACGAGACCATAGAATGTTTGTCCTTCGCCGACTGCCTTCTTTTTCTTTGACTCAGCCATAATACCCTCTGGTTCCATCCACATCGAAGCAAATGGTGGGTGTTTGTCGTTTCTGATGGCTGAGTAATCTTCCATCGTGTACAGAGACCACTCGCCCTCCTTATCCATTCATCTTTCGATGGGCACCGAGGCTCCTTCCGCAGTGTGGCTATCGTGGGCATTGCAACTCGAAACCTCAGGGTGCACGTGTCCCGGTGTTTCCCCGCATCTGTATCTTTGGGGTACATCTCCACCAGTGCACCCCCATGCTGGATCGCAGGGCAGATCCGTTGTTACCTCTCTGAGGCACCTGCACACGGTTTTCCAGGCGTGGCTGCATCAGGTCACATTCCCACCAGCAGTGCAAGAGGGTTCCCTTTTCGCCACATCCTCGCCGACCTTCGCTGTTTCCTATCTTGTTAACGTTCACCGCAGTCACTGGTGTGTCAGGTGGGATCTCGTGGTGCTTTTGACCCATATCTCCCTGACGGCCAGTGATGCGGAGCATTGTCTCACGTGCTTGTCGGCCATGCCTAGTCTTCCTCTGTGACATTTCCATTCATGTCTCTTGCCCGTCTTCCGGATTGGATCGTTGGTCTCTTTGCTGTGGAGTTGCAGAAGTTCTTCAGAGATCTTGGATACTGGCCCTTTACCTGACAGGGTCATTTGCACATGTCTTCTCCCACTCTGTGGGTTGGCTTTGAGTTTTGTCGGGTGTTTCTTTTGCTGTGTGGAACCTGCTCAACTTGGTGAAGTCCCAGCAATCCTTTTCTTCGCTCTTGTTTCTCTGGCCTTCGTGGCTGATGTCATTTCTACGAAGTTGCTGTGGCCCAGTTCAAGAAGGGTGTTGTTGCCTTTGTCCTGCCCTAGGATTTTGATGGACTCTTGTCTTGCAAAATTGAGATCCTTCATCCATTTTGAGTTTATCCTTGTGTATGGTGTGAGAGGAATGGTCCAGTTTCATTCTTCTGCGTGTGGCTGTCCAGTGTTCCCAGCAGCATTTATTGAAGAGGCTGTCTTTTCTTTTTCCCCGTGCATGGTCTTTCCTGCCTGGCTGAATATTAGTTGCCCATAGAGTTGAGGGTCCACCTCTGGATGCTCTCTTCTGTTCCATTGATCGGCGTGTCTGTTTTTGTGCCAGTATCCCACTGTCTTGCCCGTCACAGCTTCGTGGCACAACGTGAAATCCGGCATTGTGCTGCCCCCGCAGTGGTTTTCTTGGCGACTCTTCCCGTGGCCGTTCGGGGTCTTTTCGCATTCCACACCAGCCTTCAGAGGACTTGCTCCAGCTCTCTGAAGAGAGTCCGTGCTATTTCTGACAGGGATTGCATTAGTTGTGTATATTGCCCTGGGTCACGTTGACATTTTCCCCAATATCAATTCTTCCAACCCAGGAGCGTGGAACCCTTTTCCATCTCTTTGTGTCTTCCTCAGTTTCTTTCCGACGTGTTCCACAGTGTTTCAGGAAGCCATCCGGCCCTAGACTTTTGTGTCCTGGGAGGTCTTTGATGACGACTGCTTTAATTTCCTCCCTGGATATTGACCTGTTGGGGTTTTCTGTGTCTTCCTGTTCTGTTTTTGGTAGTTTGTGGTTTTCCGGAAATGCGTTCGTTTCTTCTCGATTGCCCAATTTATTGGCGTATAGCTGCTCAGGATGAGTTTTTCAGATCGCTTGTATTTCCTACGTGGTGGTGGTGATCTCTCCTTTCTCATTCATGTTTTTGTTAATTGGAGTCTTTTCTCTCTTCTTTTAATAAGGCTGGCTTCATGGTTTTTCTCTCTCTTATTGGTTCTTTCAGAGGTCCACCACCTGGTTTTGTGGATGTGTTTCCTCAGTTCTTCTGCTCTCTATTTCATTGAGTTCTGCTCCAATTTTTATTAACCGTCGTCTTCTGCTGGGTGAAGGTTTCATTTGCTGGTCCTTCTCCAGCTCCTTTAGGTGCCAGGTTAGTTTTCGTATTTGAGTTCCTTTCCAGTGTTTGGATCGATGCTTGTATTGCGATGTCTTTCCCCTATTTGGGACCGCTTTTGCTGTATCCCAGAGATTCTGAACGGTTGGTCGTATCTTCGTTCTCATTGGTTTCCGTGAATTTTCTTAATTCTTCTCTACTGTCCTGGTTGACCCTTTCACCTTTTAGCAGGATGGTCCTTAACCTGCACGTGTTTGAAATCCTTGCAAACTTCTTGTGGTTGAGCTCTAGTTTCAGAGCATTATGGGCTGAAAATATGCAGGGGACGATCCCAAAGTTTTGGTATCGATTATGACCTGATTTGTGACCCAGTATGTGGTCTCTTCTGGACAAAGTTCCACGTGCAATTGAGAAGAATGTGAATTCAGTTGCATTTGCATGTAAAGTTCTGTAAATATCTGTGAGATCCACCTGGTCCACTGTATCCTTTAGTGCTCTTGTTTCTTTGGAGATGCTGTGCCTGGAAGACCTGTCAATTGCAGAAAGCGCCGTATTCGAGTCTCCAAGTAAAAGGGTATTATTATCTAAGTATGTCTTAACTTTGCTTAGCGATTGATTGATGTCCGTGGCAACTCCCACATTCAGGGCATAGATACCCACGATCGTTAGTTAGGTCGTCTTGTTGGATAGATCCCTTACGTACGATCTAGTCTAGTGATTGTGTGAGGTTTCCCACATAGAGTGTCATGTCCTCTGTGAAGAGTGAGAGTTTGACTTCTTTGCCGATCCGGATGCCTTTTTTTTCTGTTTCGGAATGTCGCTGGGAAAGCGAGGACCACTACTATTCTGCCGAACGAGAGTGTGGAGGGTGGACACCCTGTCGTGTTCCTGACCTTAAGGGAAAAGCTCCAGGTTTTTCCCAATGAAGAGCACGTTCCCTCTCTGGGTCGTTTGTACATGGGTTTTATGATAATTGAGGTTTTTTTCCCAGTATGCGTACCCAGCAGAAGGTTTTCATCATGAAAGGATGGTCTATTTGGTCAAATGCTTTTTCTGCATCTATTGAGAGAATCCTACGGTTCTCATCCTTTGTTTCATTAACGTGGAGAGGGAAGGAGAGACAGAACTGGAGGGATGGACAGACACAGGGAGGGGGACACAGACAGGGAGGGAGAGATAGGGATGGGGAGGGAGAGACAGCGAGATGGTGAGGGAGAGACCGAGACAAGGAGGAAGAATGAGGAAGGGAGGGAGAGAGCCAGACATGGAAGGAGAGTCAGAGAGACAGGGAGGGAGAGACAGAGACAGAGAGACACCGAGAGCCCGGGAGGGATACACTGAGAGACAGGGAGGAAGAGTCAGAGAGAAAGGGAGGGAGACTGAGACACAGAGAGGGGAACACAGAGACAGGATGGAGAGAACGAGACGGAGTGAGAGACTGGGAGACACGAAGGGAGACACACAGAGACTGGCAGAGAGACAGAGACGCGAAGAGAGACAGAGACACAGGAAGGGAGAGTCGGCGAGACAGGGAGCGAGAGTCAGAGAGAGGGCGGGAGAGGAGACGGGGTGGGGGGCAGGGCGGGGACAGACTGAGATGGGGCAGCAGGGAGAGACAGACACAGACACAGGGAGGAGAGTCAGAGAGACAAGGATGGAGAGACAGAGACAGCGAGGGAGATACAGAAAGACAGGCAGGGAGAGGCAGGGAAACAGGTAGGGAGACACCGAGAGCCTGGGAGGGAGAGACCGAGACACAGAGAGAAGGAGGGTGAGATCTAGACACCGTGGGAGAGACAGAGAGGGAGGGAGACCGAGAGACAGGGAGGGACAGACCCAGAGACAGGGAGGGAGAGACCGAGAGACAGGCAGGGGGAGACAGAGAGACAGGGAGTGAGAGCCAGAGCCAGGGAGGGAGACCGAGATACAGTGAGGGAGAGGCCGAGAGACAGGATGAGAGAGACAGGGATGGAGACACACAGAGAGGGAGGGACAGATGGAGACGGGTGGCGAGAGACAGGGATGGAGAGACCGAGGCAGGGAAGGAGAGACAGAAGTGGAGGGATGGACAGAGACAGGGAGGGAGCCCCCAGACAGGGAGGGAGAGATAGATAGAGGTGGGCAGGGAGACGGAGAGAAAGCGAGGGGGAGACCGAGAGACAGGGAGGGAGAGAGAGATGGAGACAGGGAGGAGTGACTGAGACGACGGGGGTGAGAGATGGAGATGGGGGAGAGACACAGGACAGGGAAGGAAGGATCCAGAGACAGGGAGGGACAGACAGACCAAGAGACAGAGAGGGAGAGATGAGACAGAGGGGAGAGGGAGAGACCAAGGTGCAGGGAGGGAGACCGAGAGACAGGAGGGGAGAGTCAGAGACAGGGAGGGAGGAGACAGCGAGACAGAGACAGGATGGAGAGAATGAGACAGGGAGGGAGACAAGTGAGAGTCCGAGAGACAAGAAGGTAGGCACAGAGACAGGGAGAGAGAGACAGCGAGGGACAGGCCATGATAGGCAGTAAGAGAAGAAAGACTGGGAGGGACACAGAGACTGGGAGGGCGAGGGAGAGAGAGAGAGATGGGGGTGGGGGCAGAGGCAGAGAGACTGGGAGGGAGACAGGGCCAGACCGGGAGGGAGAGCGAGGGAGACAGTGAGGGAGAGACAGAGACCGGGACGGAGGGACAGGGATGGAGACACAGAGCCAGAGAGAGGCTCCGTGCCTCCGTGAGCAGGTGTCCCTCGGGACTGAGCCGGGGCGCAAGGCCTCGGCCCCGGCGCCCCGACTAGACTAGCGGGGGGAGGCAGAGGCGGTCTCGGGTCCCCTGTAGGCTCCGCGGAGGGCGGGCCTCTGTGTGGCAGGTCTGCGGGGGGCGTGGCGGGGGCGGGGCGGGAGCTTGCCCAGGCGCCTGACCCCGAGCGTGACCTGAAGGGGGCCGGGGCGTGGCCGCAGGAGGAGCTGTGCGCAGATGCGGCGACGTGGGCACGGCAGGAGGTTGCGCGGCCGCGCCCCCAGTCCAGGCCCGCGGTTCCCCGCGGTTCCCCGCGGTTCCCCGCGGTTCCCCGCGCTCCGGGCTCGCGGCAGCGGCTCTGCAGGCCTGGGCCCCCGGCGCGCAGGTCAGCGTGGGCCCCGGGAGGCGTGACGGGCCCCGGGGTGGCTGTGCGAGAGGCATCTGGCCCTCGCTGGTGGCGCGGCGGGTGCCTGGGAGGGACCGGAGGGGGACAGTGAGTCTTGGGGGCCGCATGGAGGCGCCCCCGTGGCGAGCCCGGCGGACACCCTTTGGGCCGCCAGGGTGCCGGGCAGAGGGCTGCGCGGGGGAGGAGTGGTGGCACCTGTTCTCGGAGGGGGGCGGCGGCGGGGCCTCCTACGTGTCAGGTCAGGTCTCACAGGAGCGGCTCAGGGAGGGTGTGGGGCCCCTCCACCGGGGCTCGGGGAGGTGCCGCCGAACCCATCCGCGGCTGCTCAGAGGGGTTAGGATGCAGGCACCTTGCGATGTCAGGGCAGGGCCTTGGGGCGGTGGCTTGAGGGCCTGGGCTGCTGGGCCCCCCCAGGCCCCCCAAGGCCCTTGGCTGTTCCTCCTCCCCCCACCCCCTCCCCGCTCTCAGGTCCCTCCCTAAGCTCCCCAGCCTGGCCGGCAGCATGCCCCCCTCCCCCTTGGTCCCTTTCAGGTGAATATGCTACCTCTGAAATTGTTGAATTTTGAAATCGTTCCCCTTTCTGCACATCCTGTCCAGTATTTGTGGTTTCCTGTCTGGCCAATGTTCCCCATTCTCACCGGTGTAAGGTGGGATTTCGTTGTGCTTTTGACGTGTGTTTCCCTGATGGAAATAACAGTGATGCGGCGCATTTTCTCATGGGCTTGTCGGCCACGTCGACGTCTTGCTCTGTGCCATTTCGGTTCGTGTCTTTTGCCCATTTCCGGATTGGATGGTTGGTTTCTCTGCTGTTGAGTTGAATGGGTTCTTTAGAGATCGTGGATGCTGGCCCTTTATCTGACGGGTCATTTGCACGTAGCTTCTCCCATTCTGGAGGTTGTCTGTTGGTTTTGTTGAGTGTCTCTTTGGCTGTGCGGAAGCTTCTCATCCCGATGAAGTCCCAATAGTTCATCTTTGCTTTTGTTTTCTGGCCTTCACGGGTGTATCTTGCAAGAAGTTACTGTGGCCAAGTTCGGGAAGGACGTTGCCTGTGTTCTCCCCTAGGGTTTTGATGGAATCTCATCTCACATTTATATCTTTCATCCATTTTGAGTTTTATCTCTGTGTATGGTGTGAGAGAATGGTCCAGTTTCATTCTTTTGCATGTGGCTGTCCAACGTTCCCAGCAGCCTTTAGTGAGGAGGCTGTCTTTTTTGCAGTGGATGGTCTCTCCTGCTTGGTCGAATATATGGTCCTGACCGTAGAGTTGAGGGTCCACTTCTGGATTTCTCTCTTCTGTCCCATTGATCCGTGTGTCTGTTTTTCTGCTAGTAGCACACTGTCTTGATGAGCACAGCTTTGTAGCACAACCTGAAGTCCGGCGTTGTGATGCCGCCAGCTGTGGTTTTCTTTTCTAATATTGCCCTGGGCATTCGGGGTCTTGTCTGATTCCACACTAATCTTCAGATGATTTGTGGCAACTCTCTGAAGGGAGCCTTTGGTAGTTTTGATGATAGGGATTGCAATCAATGTGTAAATTGCCCTGGGTCAGTCACGTTGACATTTTCCCAATATATGAATTCTTCCAATCCAGGAGCATGGGATAGTTTTCCATCTCTTAGTGTCCTCCTCAATTTCTTTCAGATGTGTTCCGTGGTTTTTCGGGTAGAGATCCTTTACCTCTTTGGTTAGGTGTATTCCTGGGTATCTCATGCTTTTGGGTGCAGTTGTCACTGGAACCGACTCCTTAATTTCTGTTTCTTCAGAGTCATCGTTGGCGTATAGAGAGGTGACTGATTTCTTGGCATAGATTTAGGATCCTGCCACGCTGCCGAATTTGCTGTATGAGTTCTACGATCTTGGGGTGGAGTCTTTTGGGTTTTCCGGGTACAGTACCATGCATGCCATCAGTGAAGAGGGCAAGTTTGACTAATTCTTTGCCAATGTGAATGCCTTTTATTTTTTCTGTCGCTTGATTGCTGAGGCCGAGATGTCTAGTAGTATGTTGAGAAGACGTGGTGAGTGTGGACATCCCTGTCTCTCGTTCCTGATGTTCGAAGAAAGGCTCCCAGTGTTTCCACATTGTGGATGATAATTTGCCACGGGCTTTTCGTAGATGGATTTGAAGATGCTGAGGGACGTTCCCTCTATCCCTGTACTCTGAAGGGTTTGGATCTGCCATGGATGCCGTATTTTGTCAAATCCTTCCTCTGCGTCTCTTGAGAGGATCATCTGGTTCTTGTTTTCTCTCTTGCAGATCTGATGAAGCCCATCGAGTGTTCTCCGAGTGCTGAAGCAGCCTTGCACCCTGGCGATTAACCCCACTGGGTCGTGGTGAGTAACTTCTTAATCGTGTCCCGTCGGATCCTGTTGGCTCATATCTTGTGGAGAAGGTGTGCGTCCGCCTTAATCAGGGACATCGGTCCAGCATTGTCCCCTTTTGGGGTCTTGGGTTTTGGAGTTAAGGTGATGCTGGCCTCCAAGAACGAGCTTGGAAGTATTCCATCTCTTTCTATCTTTCGGAGCAGCTTTAGTAGCATAGGTAGTCTTTCTTCTTGAAGCGCTGGATAGAATTCCCCTGGGAAGCCATCTGGCCCTGGACTTTTGTGTCTTGGGAGGTTTGTGTGTTTGTTTATAGGTTTCTTTCTTATTGGAGGTCATTTTGCCAACATAGAGTGTAACTCCCCCAGTGTTCATCGCATCAAGTGCCCCACTCTGTGCCCGTCACCCAGTCAACCCCCCCCCCCGCGTTCCTCCCTTTCTTCCACCCCTTGTTCATTTCCCAGGGTTAGGAGTCTCTCCTGTTCTGTCTCCTTTTCTGCCATCTCCCACTCATTTTTTTCTTCTTTCTCCTCTGTTCCCTTTCACTATTTTTTTCATACTCCCCAAAAGAACGAGACCATAGAATGTTTGTCCTTCGCCGACTGCCTTCTTTTTCTTTGACTCAGCCATAATACCCTCTGGTTCCATCCACATCGAAGCAAATGGTGGGTGTTTGTCGTTTCTGATGGCTGAGTAATCTTCCATCGTGTACAGAGACCACTCGCCCTCCTTATCCATTCATCTTTCGATGGGCACCGAGGCTCCTTCCGCAGTGTGGCTATCGTGGGCATTGCAACTCGAAACCTCAGGGTGCACGTGTCCCGGTGTTTCCCCGCATCTGTATCTTTGGGGTACATCTCCACCAGTGCACCCCCATGCTGGATCGCAGGGCAGATCCGTTGTTACCTCTCTGAGGCACCTGCACACGGTTTTCCAGGCGTGGCTGCATCAGGTCACATTCCCACCAGCAGTGCAAGAGGGTTCCCTTTTCGCCACATCCTCGCCGACCTTCGCTGTTTCCTATCTTGTTAACGTTCACCGCAGTCGCTGGTGTGTCAGGTGGGATCTCGTGGTGCTTTTGACCCATATCTCCCTGACGGCCAGTGATGCGGAGCATTGTCTCACGTGCTTGTCGGCCATGCCTAGTCTTCCTCTGTGACATTTCCATTCATGTCTCTTGCCCGTCTTCCGGATTGGATCGTTGGTCTCTTTGCTGTGGAGTTGCAGAAGTTCTTCAGAGATCTTGGATACTGGCCCTTTACCTGACAGGGTCATTTGCACATGTCTTCTCCCACTCTGTGGGTTGGCTTTGAGTTTTGTCGGGTGTTTCTTTTGCTGTGTGGAACCTGCTCATCTTGGTGAAGTCCCAGCAATCCTGTTCTTCGCTCTTGTTTCTCTGGCCTTCGTGGCTGATGTCATTTCTACGAAGTTGCTGTGGCCCAGTTCAAGAAGGGTGTTGTTGCCTTTGTCCTGCCCTAGGATTTTGATGGACTCTTGTCTTGCAAAATTGAGATCCTTCATCCATTTTGAGTTTATCCTTGTGTATGGTGTGAGAGGAATGGTCCAGTTTCATTCTTCTGCGTGTGGCTGTCCAGTGTTCCCAGCAGCATTTATTGAAGAGACTGTCTTTTCTTTTTCCCCGTGCATGGTCTTTCCTGCCTGGCTGAATATTAGTTGCCCACAGAGTTGAGGGTCCACCTCTGGATGCTCTCTTCTGTTCCATTGATCGGCGTGTCTGTTTTTGTGCCAGTATCCCACTGTCTTGCCCGTCACAGCTTCGTGGCACAACGTGAAATCCGGCATTGTGCTGCCCCCGCAGTGGTTTTCTTGGCGACTCTTCCCGTGGCCGTTCGGGGTCTTTTCGCATTCCACACCAGCCTTCAGAGGACTTGCTCCAGCTCTCTGAAGAGAGTCCGTGCTATTTCTGACAGGGATTGCATTAGTTGTGTATATTGCCCTGGGTCACGTTGACATTTTCCCCAATATCAATTCTTCCAACCCAGGAGCGTGGAACCCTTTTCCATCTCTTTGTGTCTTCCTCAGTTTCTTTCCGACGTGTTCCACAGTGTTTCAGGAAGCCATCCGGCCCTAGACTTTTGTGTCCTGGGAGGTCTTTGATGATGACTGCTTTAATTTCCTCCCTGGATATTGACCTGTTGGGGTTTTCTGTGTCTTCCTGTTCCGTTTTTGGTAGTTTGTGGTTTTCCGGAAATGCGTTCGTTTCTTCTCGATTGCCCAATTTATTGGCGTATAGCTGCTCAGGATGAGTTTACAAGATCGCTTGTATCTCCTACGTGGTGGTGGTGATCTCTCCTTTCTCATTCATGTTTTTGTTAATTGGAGTCTTTTCTCTCTTCTTTTAATAAGGCTGGCTTCATGGTTTTTCTCTCTCTTATTGGTTCTTTCAGAGGTCCACCACCTGGTTTTGTGGATGTGTTTCCTCAGTTCTTCTGCTCTCTATTTCATTGAGTTCTGCTCCAATTTTTATTAACCGTCGTCTTCTGCTGGGTGAAGGTTTCATTTGCTGGTCCTTCTCCAGCTCCTTTAGGTGCCAGGTTAGTTTTTGTATTTGAGTTCTTTCCAGTGTTTGGATTGATGCTTGTATTGCGATGTCTTTCCCCTATTTGGGACCGCTTTTGCTGTATCCCAGAGATTCTGAACGGTTGGTTGTATCTTCGTTCTCATTGGTTTCCGTGAATTTTCTTAATTCTTCTCTGATGTCCTGGTTGACCCTTTCACCTTTTAGCAGGATGGTCCTTAACCTGCACGTGTTTGAAATCCTTGCAAACTTCTTGTGGTTGAGCTCTAGTTTCAGAGCATTATGGGCTGAAAATATGCAGGGGACGATCCCAAAGTTTTGGTATCGATTATGACCTGA
Source organism: Canis aureus (assembly GCF_053574225.1). NCBI lineage: Eukaryota > Metazoa > Chordata > Mammalia > Carnivora > Canidae > Canis > Canis aureus. The sequence continues at coordinate 26,287,928 of NC_135630.1, read as the reverse complement.
TTTGTGACCCAGTATGTGGTCTCTTCTGGACAAAGTTCCACGTGCAATTGAGAAGAATGTGAATTCAGTTGCATTTGCATGTAAAGTTCTGTAAATATCTGTGAGATCCACCTGGTCCACTGTATCCTTTAGTGCTCTTGTTTCTTTGGAGATGCTGTGCCTGGAAGACCTGTCAATTGCAGAAAGCGCCGTATTCGAGTCTCCAAGTAAAAGGGTATTATTATCTAAGTATGTCTTAACTTTGCTTAGCGATTGATTGATATCCGTGGCAACTCCCACATTCAGGGCATAGATACCCACAATCGTTAGTTAGGTCGTCTTGTTGGATAGATCCCTTACGTACGATGTAGTCTAGTGATTGTGTGAGGTTTCCCACATAGAGTGTCATGTCCTCTGTGAAGAGTGAGAGTTTGACTTCTTTGCCGATCCGGACGCCTTTTTTTTCTGTTTCGGAATGTCGCTGGGAAAGCGAGGACCACTACTATTCTGCCGAACGAGAGTGTTGAGGGTGGACACCCTGTCGTGTTCCTGACCTTAAGGGAAAAGCTCCAGGTTTTTCCCAATGAAGAGCACGTTCCCTCTCTGGGTCGTTTGTACATGGGTTTTATGGTAATTGAGGTTTTTTTCCCAGTATGCGTACCCAGCAGAAGGTTTTCATCATGAAAGGATGGTCTATTTGGTCAAATGCTTTTTCTGCATCTATTGAGAGAATCCTACGGTTCTCATCCTTTGTTTCATTAACGTGGAGAGGGAAGGAGAGACAGAACTGGAGGGATGGACAGACACAGGGAGGGGGACACAGACAGGGAGGGAGAGATAGGGATGGGGAGGGAGAGACAGCGAGATGGTGAGGGAGAGACCGAGACAAGGAGGAAGAATGAGGAAGGGAGGGAGAGAGCCAGACATGGAAGGAGAGTCAGAGAGACAGGGAGGGAGAGACAGAGACAGAGAGACACCGAGAGCCCGGGAGGGATACACTGAGAGACAGGGAGGAAGAGTCAGAGAGAAAGGGAGGGAGACTGAGACACAGAGAGGGGAACACAGAGACAGGATGGAGAGAACGAGACGGAGTGAGAGACTGGGAGACACGAAGGGAGACACACAGAGACTGGCAGAGAGACAGAGACGCAAAGAGAGACAGAGACACAGGAAGGGAGAGTCGGCGAGACAGGGAGCGAGAGTCAGAGAGAGGGCGGGAGAGGAGACGGGGTGGGGGGCAGGGCGGGGACAGACTGAGATGGGGCAGCGGGGAGAGACAGACACAGACACAGGGAAGGAGAGTCAGAGAGACAGGGATGGAGAGACAGAGACAGCGAGGGAGATACAGAAAGACAGGCAGGGAGAGGCAGGGAAACAGGTAGGGAGACACCGAGAGCCTGGGAGGGAGAGACCGAGACACAGAGAGAAGGAGGGTGAGATCTAGACACCGTGGGAGAGACAGAGAGGGAGGGAGACCGAGAGACAGGGAGGGACAGACCCAGAGACAGGGAGGGAGAGACCGAGAGACCGGGAGGGACAGACCGAGAGACAGGCAGGGGGAGACAGAGAGACAGGGAGTGAGAGCCAGAGCCATGGAGGGAGACCGAGATACAGTGAGGGAGAGGCCGAGAGACAGGATGAGAGAGAGACAGGGATGGAGACACACAGACAGGGAGGGACAGATGGAGACGGGTGGCGAGAGACAGGGATGGAGAGACCGAGGCAGGGAAGGAGAGACAGAAGTGGAGGGATGGACAGAGACAGGGAGGGAGAGATAGATATAGGTGGGCAGGGAGACGGAGAGAAAGCGAGGGGGAGACCGAGAGACAGGCAGGGAGAGAGAGATGGAGACAGGGAGGAGTGACTGAGACGACGGGGGTGAGAGATCGAGATGGGGGAGAGACACAGGACAGGGAAGGAAGGATCCAGAGACAGGGAGGGACAGACAGACCAAGAGACAGAGAGGGAGAGATGAGACAGAGGGGAGAGACCAAGGTGCAGGGAGGGAGACCGAGAGACAGGAGGGGAGAGTCAGAGACAGGGAGGGAGGAGACAGCGAGACAGAGACAGGATGGAGAGAATGAGACAGGGAGGGAGACAAGTGAGAGTCCGAGAGACAAGAAGGTAGGCACAGAGACAGGGAGAGAGAGACAGCGAGGGACAGGCCATGATAGGCAGTAAGAGAAGAAAGACTGGGAGGGACACAGAGACTGGGAGGGCGAGGGAGAGAGAGAGAGATGGGGGTGGGGGCAGAGGCAGAGAGACTGGGAGGGAGACAGGGCCAGACCGGGAGGGAGAGCGAGGGAGACAGTGAGGGAGAGACAGAGACCGGGACGGAGGGACAGGGATGGAGACACAGAGCCAGAGAGAGGCTCCGTGCCTCCGTGAGCAGGTGTCCCTCGGGACTGAGCCGGGGCGCAAGGCCTCGGCCCCGGCGCCCCGACTAGACTAGCGGGGGGAGGCAGAGGCGGTCTCGGGTCCCCTGTAGGCTCCGCGGAGGGCGGGCCTCTGTGTGGCAGGTCTGCGGGGGGCGTGGCGGGGGCGGGGCGGGAGCTTGCCCAGGCGCCTGACCCCGAGCGTGACCTGAAGGGGGCCGGGGCGTGGCCGCAGGAGGAGCTGTGCGCAGATGCGGCGACGTGGGCACGGCAGGAGGTTGCGCGGCCGCGCCCCCAGTCCAGGCCCGCGGTTCCCCGCGGTTCCCCGCGGTTCCCCGCGGTTCCCCGCGCTCCGGGCTCGCGGCAGCGGCTCTGCAGGCCTGGGCCCCCGGCGCGCAGGTCAGCGTGGGCCCCGGGAGGCGTGACGGGCCCCGGGGTGGCTGTGCGAGAGGCATCTGGCCCTCGCTGGTGGCGCGGCGGGTGCCTGGGAGGGACCGGAGGGGGACAGTGAGTCTTGGGGGCCGCATGGAGGCGCCCCCGTGGCGAGCCCGGCGGACACCCTTTGGGCCGCCAGGGTGCCGGGCAGAGGGCTGCGCGGGGGAGGAGTGGTGGCACCTGTTCTCGGAGGGGGGCGGCGGCGGGGCCTCCTACGTGTCAGGTCAGGTCTCACAGGAGCGGCTCAGGGAGGGTGTGGGGCCCCTCCACCCGGGCTCGGGGAGGTGCCGCCGAACCCATCCGCGGCTGCTCAGAGGGGTTAGGATGCAGGCACCTTGCGATGTCAGGGCAGGGCCTTGGGGCGGTGGCTTGAGGGCCTGGGCTGCTGGGCCCCCCCAGGCCCCCCAAGGCCCTTGGCTGTTCCTCCTCCCCCCACCCCCTCCCCGCTCTCAGGTCCCTCCCTAAGCTCCCCAGCCTGGCCGGCAGCATGCCCCCCTCCCCCTTGGTCCCTTTCAGGTGAATATGCTACCTCTGAAATTGTTGAATTTTGAAATCGTTCCCCTTTCTGCACATCCTGTCCAGTATTTGTGGTTTCCTGTCTGGCCAATGTTCCCCATTCTCACCGGTGTAAGGTGGGATTTCGTTGTGCTTTTGACGTGTGTTTCCCTGATGGAAATAACAGTGATGCGGCGCATTTTCTCATGGGCTTGTCGGCCACGTCGACGTCTTGCTCTGTGCCATTTCGGTTCGTGTCTTTTGCCCATTTCCGGATTGGATGGTTGGTTTCTCTGCTGTTGAGTTGAATGGGTTCTTTAGAGATCGTGGATGCTGGCCCTTTATCTGACGGGTCATTTGCACGTAGCTTCTCCCATTCTGGAGGTTGTCTGTTGGTTTTGTTGAGTGTCTCTTTGGCTGTGCGGAAGCTTCTCATCCCGATGAAGTCCCAATAGTTCATCTTTGCTTTTGTTTTCTGGCCTTCACGGGTGTATCTTGCAAGAAGTTACTGTGGCCAAGTTCGGGAAGGACGTTGCCTGTGTTCTCCCCTAGGGTTTTGATGGAATCTCATCTCACATTTACATCTTTCATCCATTTTGAGTTTTTTTTTTTTTTTTTTTTTTTTTTTTATTTTTTTTTTTATTGGTGTTCAATTTACTAACATACAGAATAACACCCAGTGCCCGTCACCCATTCACTCCCACCCCCCGCCCTCCTCCCCTTCTACCACCCCTAGTTCGTTTCCCAGAGTTAGCAGTCTTTATGTTCTGTCTCCCTTTCTGATATTTCCCACACATTTCTTCTCCCTTCCCTTATTTTCCCTTTCACTATTATTTATATTCCCCAAATGAATGAGAACATATAATGTTTGTCCTTCTCCGACTGACTTACTTCACTCAGCATAATACCCTCCAGTTCCATCCACGTTGAAGCAAATGGTGGGTATTTGTCATTTCTAATAGCTGAGTAATATTCCATTGTATACATAAACCACATCTTCTTTATCCATTCATCTTTCGTTGGACACCGAGGCTCCTTCCACAGTTTGGCTATCGTGGCCATTGCTGCTAGAAACATCGGGGTGCAGGTGTCCCGGCGTTTCATTGCATTTGTATCTTTGGGGTAAATCCCCAACAGTGCAATTGCTGGGTCGTAGGGCAGGTATATTTTTAACTGTTTGAGGAACCTCCACACAGTTTTCCACAGTGGCTGCACCAGTTCACATTCCCACCAACAGTGTAAGAGGGTTCCCTTTTCTCCACATCCTCTCCAACATTTGTTGTTTCCTGCCTTGTTAATTTTTCCCATTCTCACTGGTGTGAGGTGGTATCTCATTGTGGTTTTGATTTGTATTTCCCTGATGGCAAGTGATGCAGAGCATTTTCTCATGTGCATGTTGGCCATGTCTATGTCTTCTTCTGTGAGATTTCTGTTCATGTCTTTTGCCCATTTCATGATTGGATTGTTTGTTTCTTTGGTGTTGAGTTTAATAAGTTCTTTATAGATCTTGGAAACTAGCCCTTTATCTGATATGTCATTTGCAAATATCTTCTCCCATTCTGTAGGTTGTCTTTGAGTTTTGTTGACTGTATCCTTTGCTGTGCAAAAGCTTCTTATCTTGATGAAGTCCCAATAGTTCATTTTTGCTTTTGTTTCTTTTGCCTTCGTGGATGTATCTTGCAAGAAGTTACTATGGCCGAGTTCAAAAAGGGTGTTGCCTGTGTTCTTCTCTAGGATTTTGATGGAATCTTGTCTCACATTTAGATCTTTCATCCATTTTGAGTTTATCTTTGTGTATGGTGAAAGAGAGTGGTCTAGTTTCATTCTTCTGCATGTGGATGTCCAATTTTCCCAGCACCATTTATTGAAGAGACTGTCTTTCTTCCAATGGATAGTCTTTCCTCCTTTATCGAATATTAGTTGCCCATAAAGTTCAGGGTCCACTTCTGGATTCTCTATTCTGTTCCACTGATCTATGCGTCTGTTTTTGTGCCAGTACCACACTGTCTTGATGACCACAGCTTTGTAGTACAACCTGAAATCTGGCATTGTGATGCCCCCAGATATGGTTTCCTTTTTTAAAATTCCCCTGGCTATTCGGGGTCTTTTCTGATTCCACACAAATCTTAAAATAATTTGTTCTAACTCTCTGAAGAAAGTCCATGGTATTTTGATAGGGATTGCATTAAACGTGTATATTGCCCTGGGTAACATTGACATTTTCACAATATTAATTCTGCCAATCCATGAGCATGGAATATTTTTCCATCTCTTTGTGTCTTCCTCAATTTCTTTCAGAAGTGTTCTATAGTTTTGAGGGTATAGATCCTTTACATCTTTGGTGAGGTTTATTCCTAGGTATCTTATGCTTTTGGGTGCAATTGTAAATGGGATTGACTCCTTAATTTCTCTTTCTTCAGTCTCATTGTTAGTGTATAGAAATGCCACTGACTTCTGGGCATTGATTTTGTATCCTGCCACGCTACCGAATTGCTGTATGAGTTCTAGCAATCTTGGGGTGGAGACTTTTGGGTTTTCTATGTAGAGTATCATGTCATCGGCGAAGAGGGAGAGTTTGACTTCTTCTTTGCCAATTTGAATGCCTTTAATGTCTTTTTGTTGTCTGATTGCTGAGGCTAGGACTTCCAGTACTATGTTGAATAGCAGTGGTGAGAGTGGACATCCCTGTCTTGTTCCTGATCTTAGGGGAAAGGCTCCCAGTGCTTCCCCATTGAGAATGATATTTGCTGTGGGCTTTTCATAGATGGCTTTTAAGATGTCGAGGAATGTTCCCTCTATCCCTACACTCTGAAGAGTTTTGATCAGGAATGGATGCTGTATTTTGTCAAATGCTTTCTCTGCATCCAATGAGAGGATCATATGGTTCTTGGTTTTTCTCTTGCTGATATGATGAATCACATTGATTGTTTTACGGGTGTTGAACCAGCCTTGTGTCCCAGGGATAAATCCTACTTGGTCATGGTGAATAATTTTCTTAATGTACTGTTGGATCCTATTGGCCAGTATCTTGTTGAGAATTTTTGCATCCATGTTCATCAGGGATATTGGTCTGTAATTCTCCTTTTTGGCGGGGTCTTTGTCTGGCTTTGGAATTAAGGTGATGCTGGCTTCATAGAACGAATTTGGAAGTACTCCATCTCTTTCTATCTTTCCAAACAGCTTTAGGAGAATAGGTATGATTTCTTCTTTAAACGTTTGATAAAATTCTCCTGGGAAGCCATCTGGCCCTGGACTCTTGTGTCTTGGGAGGTTTTTGATGACTGCTTCAATTTCCTCCCTGGTTATTGGCCTGTTCAGGTTTTCTATTTCTTCCTGTTCCAGTTTTGGTAGTTTGTGGCTTTCCAGGAATGCGTCCATTTCTTCTAGATTGCCTAATTTATTGGCGTATAGCTGTTCATAATAGGTTTTTAAAATCGTTTGTATTTCCTTGGTGTTGGTAGTGATCTCTCCTTTCTCATTCATGATTTTATTAATTTGAGTCTTCTCTCTCTTCTTTTTAATAAGGCTGGCTAATGGTTTATCTATCTTATTAATTCTTTCAAAGAACCAACTCCTGGTTCTGTTGATCTGTTCCACAGTTCTTCTGGTCTCGATTTCGTTGAGTTCTGCTCGAATCTTTATTAGCTCCCTTCTTCTCTTGGGTGTAGGATCTATTTGCTGTTTTTTCTCTAGCTCCTTTATGTGTAAGGTTAGCTTTTGTATTTGAGTTCTTTCCAGTTTTTGAATGGATGCTTGTATTGCGATGTATTTCCCCCTTAGGACTGCTTTTGCTGCATCCCAAAGATTTTGAACGGTTGTATCTTCATTCTCATTAGTTTCCATGAATCTTTTTAATTCTTCCTTAATTTCCTGGTTGACCCTTTTATCTTTTAGCAGGATGGTCCTTAACCTCCATGTGTTTGAGGTCCTTCCAAACTTCTTGTTGTGATTTAGTTCTAATTTCAAGGCATTATGGTCCGAGAATATGCAGGGGACAATCCCAATCTTTTGGTATCGGTTCAGACCCGATTTGTGACCCAATATGTGGTCTATTCTGGAGAAAGTTCCATGTGCGCTTGAGAAGAATGTGTATTCAGTTGAGTTTGGATGTAAAGTTCTGTAGATATCTGTGAAATCCATCTGGTCCAGTGTATCATTTAAAGCTCTCGTTTCTTTGGAGATGTTTTGCTTAGAAGACCTATCAAGTATAGAAAGAGCTAGATTGAAGTCACCAAGTATAAGTGTATTATTATCTAAGTATTTCTTCACTTTGGTTAATAATTGATTTATATATTTGGCAGCTCCCACATTCGGAGCATATATATTGAGGATTGTTAAGTCCTCTTGTTGAATAGATCCTTTAAGTATGATATAGTGTCCCTCTTCATCTCTCACTACAGTCTTTGGGGTAAATTTTAGTTTATCTGATATAAGGATGGCTACCCCTGCTTTCTTTTGAGGACCATTCGAATGGTAAATGGTTCTCCAACCTTTTATTTTCAGGCTGTAGGTGTCCTTCTGTCTAAAATGAGTCTCTTGTAGACAGCAAATAGATGGGTCCTGCTTTTTTATCCAGTCTGAAACCCTGCGCCTTTTGATGGGGTCATTAAGCCCGTTCACGTTCAGAGTTACTATTGAGAGATATGAGTTTAGTGTCATCATGATATCTATTCAGTCTTTGTTTTTGTGGACTGTTCCACTGAACTTCTTCTTAAAGGGGAATTTTAAGAGGCCCCCTTAAAATTTCTTGCAGAGCTGGTTTGGAGGTCACATATTCTTTTAGTTGCTGCCTGTCTTGGAAGCTCTTTATCTCTCCTTCCATTTTGAATGAGAGCCTTGCTGGATAAAGTATTCTTGGTTGCATGTTCTTTTCATTTAGGACCCTGAATATATCCTGCCAGCCCTTTCTGGCCTGCCAGGTCTCTGTGGAGAGGTCTGCTGTTACCCTAATACTCCTCCCCATAAAAGTCAGGGATTTCTTGTCTCTTGCTGCTTTAAGGATCTTCTCCTTATCTTTGGAATTTGCAAGCTTCACAATTAAATGTCGAGGTGTTGAACGGTTTTTATTGATTTTAGGGGGGGATCTCTCTATTTCCTGGATCTGAATGCCTGTTTCCCTTCCCAGATTAGGAAAGTTTTCAGCTAGAATTTGTTCAAATACATATTCTGGCCCTCTGTCCCTTTCGGCGCCCTCGGGAACCCCAATTAAACGTAGGTTTTTCTTCCTCAGGCTGTCGTTTATTTCCCTTAATCTATCTTCATGGTCTTTTAATTGTTTGTCTCTTTTTTCCTCAGTTTCCCTCTTTGCTGTCAACTTGTCTTCTAGGTCACTCACTCGTTCTTCCACCTCGTTAACCCTCGTCGTTAGGACTTCTAGTTTGGATTGCATCTCATTCAATTGGTTTTTAATTTCTGCCTGATTAGCTCTAAATTCTGCAGTCATGAAGTCTCTTGAGTCCTTTATACTTTTTTCTAGAGCCACCAGTAGCTGTATAATAGTGCTTCTGAATTGGCTTTCTGACATTGAATTGTAATCCAGATTTTGTAACTCTGTGGGAGAGAGGACTGTTTCTGATTCTTTCTTTTGAGGTGAGGTTTTCCTTCTAGTCATTTTGCTCAGTGCAGAGTGGCCAAAAGCAAGTTGTATTGGGAAAAAGAGAAAAAGAGAGGAGAGAAAGAAGGAAAGAAAAGAGAAAGAGAAAAAAAAAGGGAAGAAAAAGAAAAAAAAAACGAAAAAAAAAAAGAAGAAAAAGAGAAAGAAAAAGAAAGGAGAAAAAAAGGGGGTGGGGGAAGGAAACAAATCAAAAAGCAAAACAAAACAAAAACAAAAACAAAAACAAAAACAAAAACAAACAAACAAAAAAAGAACCAGCGGGGAGTATCTTCTGATTCTGTGTTCTTTAAGTCCCTTGGCTTCTCCTGGAAGTTGTCAGTCTAGCTGGTGTTCTGGGGGAGGGGCCTGTTGTGCTGATTTTCAGGTGTTAGCAGTTGGGGGAGCTGCTGTGCTCCTGCCTGGTGCAGGGCTCGGTGGGGGTTGTTTACCCCGTGAGGCCGCAGGAGGAACAGCCCCAGTGGCGGGGCAGCTCTGGAAACCTGGATTCAGCTCCGGCAGGAACTCCGTCTGCAGGGCCTGGAGGCTCCGGGGCGGGGCCGCTGCTCTGCTCAGCTGGGGCAGGAGCGTCCTCGCTGTCCTGGGCCCTCCCGGCCTCTGCCTGTCCCGGGGGAGGCGGGATCCTGGGCTGTGTCCCGGCGCCCTGTGCTCCGGAGCCTGCGCTGGTGGATTCGCGCTCCCGGGCCGCGCAACCCCCTCCGCGGAGCTGCCGCCCGAGCCCCTCCGAGCTGCTCCTGGAACCGCGCAGCCCCCTCCGCACGGAGCCTCTTCCTCTGCCCGAGCCCCTCCGAGCTGCTCCCGGGGCCGCGCAGCCCTCTCCGCGGAGCCGCCGCCCGAGCCCCTTCAGCTGCTCCGGGTCCCGCCGGGTCCCGCCGTGCGCGCTGCAGCCCTTAGGGAGCTCGGCGCACTCTCCTGGGCGCGCAGTTGCTGTTACTGTCCCAGGGAGCCCGAGGGCATCCCCGCCCTCCTGGGTCCTGCTCCAACTCCCCGCGAGCCCCTTTCCGCCCGGGAAGGTCGGTGCAGCTCCTGCTCCTCCGGGACGGGGCTCTCCTGTCCTGGGGACCCTCGCCCCGGCCTCAGCCCGGCTCCTCGCGGGGCCCCTCCCCCTTGGAGGCCTTTGTTCCTTTATTTCTTTTTCCCCGTCTTCCTACCTTGATAGATGCGCGAACTCTTCTCACTGTAGCATTCCAGCTGGTCTCTCTTTGAATCTCAGGCCGAATTCATAGATTTTCAGGATAATTTGAAGGTTTTCTAGGTAGTTTGGTGGAGACAGGTGATTTGGAGACCCTACTCCTCCGCCATCTTGCTCCTCCCCCCAAAGGGTTGTCCATTTTGAGTTTTATCTCTGTGTATGGTGTGAGAGAATGGTCCAGTTTCATTCTTTTGCATGTGGCTGTCCAACGTTCCCAGCAGCCTTTAGTGAGGAGGCTGTCTTTTTTGCAGTGGATGGTCTCTCCTGCTTGGTCGAATATATGGTCCTGACCGTAGAGTTGAGGGTCCACTTCTGGATTTCTCTCTTCTGTCCCATTGATCCGTGTGTCTGTTTTTCTGCTAGTAGCACACTGTCTTGATGAGCACAGCTTTGTAGCACAACCTGAAGTCCGGCGTTGTGATGCCGCCAGCTGTGGTTTTCTTTTCTAATATTGCCCTGGGCATTCGGGGTCTTGTCTGATTCCACACTAATCTTCAGATGATTTGTGGCAACTCTCTGAAGGGAGCCTTTGGTAGTTTTGATGATAGGGATTGCAATCAATGTGTAAATTGCCCTGGGTCAGTCACGTTGACATTTTCCCAATATATGAATTCTTCCAATCCAGGAGCATGGGATAGTTTTCCATCTCTTAGTGTCCTCCTCAATTTCTTTCAGATGTGTTCCGTGGTTTTTCGGGTAGAGATCCTTTACCTCTTTGGTTAGGTGTATTCCTGGGTATCTCATGCTTTTGGGTGCAGTTGTCACTGGAACCGACTCCTTAATTTCTCTTTCTTCAGAGTCATCGTTGGCGTATAGAGAGGTGACTGATTTCTTGGCATAGATTTAGGATCCTGCCACGCTGCCGAATTTGCTGTATGAGTTCTACGATCTTGGGGTGGAGTCTTTTGGGTTTTCCGGGTACAGTACCATGCATGCCATCGGTGAAGAGGGCAAGTTTGACTAATTCTTTGCCAATGTGAATGCCTTTTATTTTTTCTGTCGCTTGATTGCTGAGGCCGAGATGTCTAGTAGTATGTTGAGAAGACGTGGTGAGTGTGGACATCCCTGTCTCTCGTTCCTGATGTTCGAAGAAAGGCTCCCAGTGTTTCCACATTGTGGATGATAATTTGCCACGGGCTTTTCGTAGATGGATTTGAAGATGCTGAGGGACGTTCCCTCTATCCCTGTACTCTGAAGGGTTTGGATCTGCCATGGATGCCGTATTTTGTCAAATCCTTCCTCTGCGTCTCTTGAGAGGATCATCTGGTTCTTGTTTTCTCTCTTGCAGATCTGATGAAGCCCATCGAGTGTTCTCCGAGTGCTGAAGCAGCCTTGCACCCTGGCGATTAACCCCACTGGGTCGTGGTGAGTAACTTCTTAATCGTGTCCCGTCGGATCCTGTTGGCTCATATCTTGTGGAGAAGGTGTGCGTCCGCCTTAATCAGGGACATCGGTCCAGCATTGTCCCCTTTTGGGGTCTTGGGTTTTGGAGTTAAGGTGATGCTGGCCTCCAAGAACGAGCTTGGAAGTATTCCATCTCTTTCTATCTTTCGGAGCAGCTTTAGTAGCATAGGTAGTCTTTCTTCTTGAAGCGCTGGATAGAATTCCCCTGGGAAGCCATCTGGCCCTGGACTTTTGTGTCTTGGGAGGTTTGTGTGTTTGTTTATAGGTTTCTTTCTTATTGGAGGTCATTTTGCCAACATAGAGTGTAACTCCCCCAGTGTTCATCGCATCAAGTGCCCCACTCTGTGCCCGTCACCCAGTCAACCCCCCCCCCCGCGTTCCTCCCTTTCTTCCACCCCTTGTTCATTTCCCAGGGTTAGGAGTCTCTCCTGTTCTGTCTCCTTTTCTGCCATCTCCCACTCATTTTTTTCTTCTTTCTCCTCTGTTCCCTTTCACTATTTTTTTCATACTCCCCAAAAGAACGAGACCATAGAATGTTTGTCCTTCGCCGACTGCCTTCTTTTTCTTTGACTCAGCCATAATACCCTCTGGTTCCATCCACATCGAAGCAAATGGTGGGTGTTTGTCGTTTCTGATGGCTGAGTAATCTTCCATCGTGTACAGAGACCACTCGCCCTCCTTATCCATTCATCTTTCGATGGGCACCGAGGCTCCTTCCGCAGTGTGGCTATCGTGGGCATTGCAACTCGAAACCTCAGGGTGCACGTGTCCCGGTGTTTCCCCGCATCTGTATCTTTGGGGTACATCTCCACCAGTGCACCCCCATGCTGGATCGCAGGGCAGATCCGTTGTTACCTCTCTGAGGCACCTGCACACGGTTTTCCAGGCGTGGCTGCATCAGGTCACATTCCCACCAGCAGTGCAAGAGGGTTCCCTTTTCGCCACATCCTCGCCGACCTTCGCTGTTTCCTATCTTGTTAACGTTCACCGCAGTCGCTGGTGTGTCAGGTGGGATCTCGTGGTGCTTTTGACCCATATCTCCCTGACGGCCAGTGATGCGGAGCATTGTCTCACGTGCTTGTCGGCCATGCCTAGTCTTCCTCTGTGACATTTCCATTCATGTCTCTTGCCCGTCTTCCGGATTGGATCGTTGGTCTCTTTGCTGTGGAGTTGCAGAAGTTCTTCAGAGATCTTGGATACTGGCCCTTTACCTGACAGGGTCATTTGCACATGTCTTCTCCCACTCTGTGGGTTGGCTTTGAGTTTTGTCGGGTGTTTCTTTTGCTGTGTGGAACCTGCTCATCTTGGTGAAGTCCCAGCAATCCTGTTCTTCGCTCTTGTTTCTCTGGCCTTCGTGGCTGATGTCATTTCTATGAAGTTGCTGTGGCCCAGTTCAAGAAGGGTGTTGTTGCCTTTGTCCTGCCCTAGGATTTTGATGGACTCTTGTCTTGCAAAATTGAGATCCTTCATCCATTTTGAGTTTATCCTTGTGTATGGTGTGAGAGGAATGGTCCAGTTTCATTCTTCTGCGTGTGGCTGTCCAGTGTTCCCAGCAGCATTTATTGAAGAGACTGTCTTTTCTTTTTCCCCGTGCATGGTCTTTCCTGCCTGGCTGAATATTAGTTGCCCACAGAGTTGAGGGTCCACCTCTGGATGCTCTCTTCTGTTCCATTGATCGGCGTGTCTGTTTTTGTGCCAGTATCCCACTGTCTTGCCCGTCACAGCTTCGTGGCACAACGTGAAATCCGGCATTGTGCTGCCCCCGCAGTGGTTTTCTTGGCGACTCTTCCCGTGGCCGTTCGGGGTCTTTTCGCATTCCACACCAGCCTTCAGAGGACTTGCTCCAGCTCTCTGAAGAGAGTCCGTGCTATTTCTGACAGGGATTGCATTAGTTGTGTATATTGCCCTGGGTCACGTTGACATTTTCCCCAATATCAATTCTTCCAACCCAGGAGCGTGGAACCCTTTTCCATCTCTTTGTGTCTTCCTCAGTTTCTTTCCGACGTGTTCCACAGTGTTTCAGGAAGCCATCCGGCCCTAGACTTTTGTGTCCTGGGAGGTCTTTGATGATGACTGCTTTAATTTCCTCCCTGGATATTGACCTGTTGGGGTTTTCTGTGTCTTCCTGTTCCGTTTTTGGTAGTTTGTGGTTTTCCGGAAATGCGTTCGTTTCTTCTCGATTGCCCAATTTATTGGCGTATAGCTGCTCAGGATGAGTTTACAAGATCGCTTGTATCTCCTACGTGGTGGTGGTGATCTCTCCTTTCTCATTCATGTTTTTGTTAATTGGAGTCTTTTCTCTCTTCTTTTAATAAGGCTGGCTTCATGGTTTTTCTCTCTCTTATTGGTTCTTTCAGAGGTCCACCACCTGGTTTTGTGGATGTGTTTCCTCAGTTCTTCTGCTCTCTATTTCATTGAGTTCTGCTCGAATTTTTATTAACCGTCGTCTTCTGCTGGGTGAAGGTTTCATTTGCTGGTCCTTCTCCAGCTCCTTTAGGTGCCAGGTTAGTTTTTGTATTTGAGTTCTTTCCAGTGTTTGGATTGATGCTTGTATTGCGATGTCTTTCCCCTATTTGGGACCGCTTTTGCTGTATCCCAGAGATTCTGAACGGTTGGTTGTATCTTCGTTCTCATTGGTTTCCGTGAATTTTCTTAATTCTTCTCTGATGTCCTGGTTGACCCTTTCACCTTTTAGCAGGATGGTCCTTAACCTGCACGTGTTTGAAATCCTTGCAAACTTCTTGTGGTTGAGCTCTAGTTTCAGAGCATTATGGGCTGAAAATATGCAGGGGACGATCCCAAAGTTTTGGTATCGATTATGACCTGATTTGTGACCCAGTATGTGGTCTCTTCTGGACAAAGTTCCACGTGCAATTGAGAAGAATGTGAATTCAGTTGCATTTGCATGTAAAGTTCTGTAAATATCTGTGAGATCCACCTGGTCCACTGTATCCTTTAGTGCTCTTGTTTCTTTGGAGATGCTGTGCCTGGAAGACCTGTCAATTGCAGAAAGCGCCGTATTCGAGTCTCCAAGTAAAAGGGTATTATTATCTAAGTATGTCTTAACTTTGCTTAGCGATTGATTGATATCCGTGGCAACTCCCACATTCAGGGCATAGATACCCACGATCGTTAGTTAGGTCGTCTTGTTGGATAGATCCCTTACGTACGATCTAGTCTAGTGATTGTGTGAGGTTTCCCACATAGAGTGTCATGTCCTCTGTGAAGAGTGAGAGTTTGACTTCTTTGCCGATCCGGATGCCTTTTTTTTCTGTTTCGGAATGTCGCTGGGAAAGCGAGGACCACTACTATTCTGCCGAACGAGAGTGTTGAGGGTGGACACCCTGTCGTGTTCCTGACCTTAAGGGAAAAGCTCCAGGTTTTTCCCAATGAAGAGCACGTTCCCTCTCTGGGTCGTTTGTACATGGGTTTTATGATAATTGAGGTTTTTTGCCCCAGTATGCGTACCCAGCAGAAGGTTTTCATCATGAAAGGATGGTCTATTTGGTCAAATGCTTTTTCTGCATCTATTGAGAGAATCCTACGGTTCTCATCCTTTGTTTCATTAACGTGGAGAGGGAAGGAGAGACAGAACTGGAGGGATGGACAGACAAAGGGAGGGGGACACAGACAGGGAGGGAGAGATAGGGATGGGGAGGGAGAGACAGCGAGATGGTGAGGGAGAGACCGAGACAAGGAGGAAGAATGAGGAAGGGAGGGAGAGAGCCAGACATGGAAGGAGAGTCAGAGAGACAGGGAGGGAGAGACAGAGACAGAGAGACACCGAGAGCCCGGGAGGGATACACTGAGAGACAGGGAGGAAGAGTCAGAGAGAAAGGGAGGGAGACTGAGACACAGAGAGGGGAACACAGAGACAGGATGGAGAGAACGAGACGGAGTGAGAGACTGGGAGACACGAAGGGAGACACACAGAGACTGGCAGAGAGACAGAGACGCAAAGAGAGACAGAGACACAGGAAGGGAGAGTCGGCGAGACAGGGAGCGAGAGTCAGAGAGAGGGCGGGAGAGGAGACGGGGTGGGGGGCAGGGCGGGGACAGACTGAGATGGGGCAGCGGGGAGAGACAGACACAGACACAGGGAAGGAGAGTCAGAGAGACAGGGATGGAGAGACAGAGACAGCGAGGGAGATACAGAAAGACAGGCAGGGAGAGGCAGGGAAACAGGTAGGGAGACACCGAGAGCCTGGGAGGGAGAGACGGAGACACAGAGAGAAGGAGGGTGAGATCTAGACACCGTGGGAGAGACAGAGAGGGAGGGAGACCGAGAGACAGGGAGGGACAGACCCAGAGACAGGGAGGGAGAGACCGAGAGACCGGGAGGGACAGACCGAGAGACTGGCAGGGGGAGACAGAGAGACAGGGAGTGAGAGCCAGAGCCATGGAGGGAGACCGAGATACAGTGAGGGAGAGGCCGAGAGACAGGATGAGAGAGAGACAGGGATGGAGACACACAGACAGGGAGGGACAGATGGAGACGGGTGGCGAGAGACAGGGATGGAGAGACTGAGGCAGGGAAGGAGAGACAGAAGTGGAGGGATGGACAGAGACAGGGAGGGAGAGATAGATATAGGTGGGCAGGGAGACGGAGAGAAAGCGAGGGGGAGACCGAGAGACAGGGAGGGAGAGAGAGATGGAGACAGGGAGGAGTGACTGAGACGACGGGGGTGAGAGATCGAGATGGGGGAGAGACACAGGACAGGGAAGGAAGGATCCAGAGACAGGGAGGGACAGACAGACCAAGAGACAGAGAGGGAGAGATGAGACAGAGGGGAGAGACCAAGGTGCAGGGAGGGAGACCGAGAGACAGGAGGGGAGAGTCAGAGACAGGGAGGGAGGAGACAGCGAGACAGAGACAGGATGGAGAGAATGAGACAGGGAGGGAGACAAGTGAGAGTCCGAGAGACAAGAAGGTAGGCACAGAGACAGGGAGAGAGAGACAGCGAGGGACAGGCCATGATAGGCAGTAAGAGAAGAAAGACTGGGAGGGACACAGAGACTGGGAGGGCGAGGGAGAGAGAGAGAGAAGGGGGTGGGGGCAGAGGCAGAGAGACTGGGAGGGAGACAGGGCCAGACCGGGAGGGAGAGCGAGGGAGACAGTGAGGGAGAGACAGAGACCGGGACGGAGGGACAGGGATGGAGACACAGAGCCAGAGAGAGGCTCCGTGCCTCCGTGAGCAGGTGTCCCTCGGGACTGAGCCGGGGCGCAAGGCCTCGGCCCCGGCGCCCCGACTAGACTAGCGGGGGGAGGCAGAGGCGGTCTCGGGTCCCCTGTAGGCTCCGCGGAGGGCGGGCCTCTGTGTGGCAGGTCTGCGGGGGGCGTGGCGGGGGCGGGGCGGGAGCTTGCCCAGGCGCCTGACCCCGAGCGTGACCTGAAGGGGGCCGGGGCGTGGCCGCAGGAGGAGCTGTGCGCAGATGCGGCGACGTGGGCACGGCAGGAGGTTGCGCGGCCGCGCCCCCAGTCCAGGCCCGCGGTTCCCCGCGGTTCCCCGCGGTTCCCCGCGGTTCCCCGCGCTCCGGGCTCGCGGCAGCGGCTCTGCAGGCCTGGGCCCCCGGCGCGCAGGTCAGCGTGGGCCCCGGGAGGCGTGACGGGCCCCGGGGTGGCTGTGCGAGAGGCATCTGGCCCTCGCTGGTGGCGCGGCGGGTGCCTGGGAGGGACCGGAGGGGGACAGTGAGTCTTGGGGGCCGCATGGAGGCGCCCCCGTGGCGAGCCCGGCGGACACCCTTTGGGCCGCCAGGGTGCCGGGCAGAGGGCTGCGCGGGGGAGGAGTGGTGGCACCTGTTCTCGGAGGGGGGCGGCGGCGGGGCCTCCTACGTGTCAGGTCAGGTCTCACAGGAGCGGCTCAGGGAGGGTGTGGGGCCCCTCCACCCGGGCTCGGGGAGGTGCCGCCGAACCCATCCGCGGCTGCTCAGAGGGGTTAGGATGCAGGCACCTTGCGATGTCAGGGCAGGGCCTTGGGGCGGTGGCTTGAGGGCCTGGGCTGCTGGGCCCCCCCAGGCCCCCCAAGGCCCTTGGCTGTTCCTCCTCCCCCCACCCCCTCCCCGCTCTCAGGTCCCTCCCTAAGCTCCCCAGCCTGGCCGGCAGCATGCCCCCCTCCCCCTTGGTCCCTTTCAGGTGAATATGCTACCTCTGAAATTGTTGAATTTTGAAATCGTTCCCCTTTCTGCACATCCTGTCCAGTATTTGTGGTTTCCTGTCTGGCCAATGTTCCCCATTCTCACCGGTGTAAGGTGGGATTTCGTTGTGCTTTTGACGTGTGTTTCCCTGATGGAAATAACAGTGATGCGGCGCATTTTCTCATGGGCTTGTCGGCCACGTCGACGTCTTGCTCTGTGCCATTTCGGTTCGTGTCTTTTGCCCATTTCCGGATTGGATGGTTGGTTTCTCTGCTGTTGAGTTGAATGGGTTCTTTAGAGATCGTGGATGCTGGCCCTTTATCTGACGGGTCATTTGCACGTAGCTTCTCCCATTCTGGAGGTTGTCTGTTGGTTTTGTTGAGTGTCTCTTTGGCTGTGCGGAAGCTTCTCATCCCAATGAAGTCCCAATAGTTCATCTTTGCTTTTGTTTCTCTGGCCTTTGTGGGTGTATCTTGCATGAAGTTGCTGTGGACAAGTTCGGGAAGGGTGTTGCCTGTGTTCTCCCCTAGGGTTTTGATGGAATCTCATCTCACATTTACATCTTTCATCCATTTTGAGTTTATCTTTGTGTCTGGTGTGAGACAGTGGTCCAGGTTCACTCCTCTGCATGTGGCTGTCCAGCATTCCCAGTGGCATTTATGGAAGAGACTTGTCTTTTTTTCCAGTGGATGGTCTCTCCTGCTTGGTCGAATATGTGGTCTTGACCACTGAGTGGAGGGTCCACTTCTGGATTCCTCTTCTGTTCCATTGATGGATGTGTCTGTTTTTGTGCCTGTACCACACTGTCTTGGTGAGCACAGCTTTGCAGTGCAACCTGAAATCCGGCATTGTACTGCCCCCCGCTGTGGTTTTCTTGGCTACTCTTCCTGTGGCCATTCGGGGTCCTTTCTGATTCCACACAAATCTTCAGATGATCTGTTCCAGCTCTCTGAAGAGAGTCCATGGTATTTTGATAGGGATTGCATTGTGTAAATTGCCCTGGGTCACGTTGACGTTTTCCCAATATTCATTCTTCGGATCCATGAGCATGGAATAGTTTGCCATCTCTTTGTGTCTTCCTCAGTCTCTTTCAGACGTGTTCTGTCATTTTTCGGATAGAGATCCTTGACCTCTTTGGTTAGGTTTATTCCTAGGTAGCGCATGCTTTCGGGTGCCATCCCAAATGGGGTTGACTCCTTAATTTCTCTTTCTTCAGTCTCATCGTTAGCGTCTAGAAAGGCCACTGGTTTCTGGGCATTGATTTCGTACCCTGCCACACTGCCGAATTTGCTGTATGAGTTCTAGCAATCTTGGGGTCGAGTCTTTTGGGTTTTCCAGGTGTATGGTATCATGTCATCTGTGAACAGGGAGAGTTTGACTTCTTCTAGGCCGATTTGAATGCCTTTTATTTCTTTTTGTTGCCTGATTGCTGAGGCTATGACGTCTAGTGTTATGTTGAATTGCAGTGATGAGAGTGGACATCCCTGTCTCGTTCCTGATCTTCTTCGGGGAAAGGCTCCCAGCATTTCCCCCTTGGGAATGATAATTTGCCGCGGGCTTTTCATAGATGGCTTTGAAGATGCTGAGGAATGTTCTCTCTATCCCTATACTCTGAAGCGTTTGGATCAGGAATGGATGCCGTATTTTGTCAAATGCTTTCTCTGCATCTATTGAGAGGATCATCTGGTTCTCGTTTTTTCTCTTGCAGATCTGATCAGTCACATGGAGTGTTTGACAAGTGTTGAACCAGCCTTGCATCCCGGGGATAAATGCTACCTGGTCACGGTGAGTAACTTCTCAATGTACCGTTGGATCCTATTGGCTCGTATATTGTTGAGAACGTTTGCATCCGTGTTCATCGGAGACATTGGTCTATAACTCTCCTTTTTGGTCGGGTGGGGTCTTTGTCTGCTTTTGGACTTAAGGTGATGCTGGCCTCATAGAACGAGTTTGGAAGTATTCCATCTCCAGAAGCTTCAGCTGGCCTCACTGTAGTCTCTTTGGCAGGCTCTTGATTTGGTTCAGGATGTTGCTCAGTGGCAAAAGTCATTTGCTCCACTGAGGCAGGTGGCGGCTCCGGCATGTGCGGGAACCCAATAGCATGCACCTGGGCGTGCTCTTCCTCCAGGGTGGCCACGGGTACAGGTAGCTCTTGCATGTCGGAACAGTGAGTCAGAGGTGTTACCACCACATGCATTGGTTTGGTCTGAGCAGCTGGCTTCTCAGCTCGAGCCATGACCAGCTCAATCACCTCTGGCCCTGAAGCTTTAGCAGGCCCCAAGGTAGGAGCTGGGGCCAGTTGTTGAGGTGGTTCAGGATATTGCACAGGGGTGGACACTATTTGCTCCACTGAGACGAGTGGTTGCTCCGGCATGTGGCAGACCCTGATAGCATGCGCTGGGACATGATCTACTGCGAGGGTGGCCAAGATTGCAGGTGGGTCCTCCTTGTTGGGAGAGTGAATCAGAGATTTGACCACCTCATGCATTGGCTTCAACTCAGCAGCTGGTATCTCTACTCTGGCCAAGCACTCAGCACCGATAGCCCTGCCCAGCTCGATCACCTCAGGCCCAGAAGCTTCATCAGGCCCCACCTTCAGAGCTGGGGTGGGCTGCTGACATGATGTTGCTCAGGGGCCAAAGCTGGTTGCTGCACTGAGGCAGGTGATTCCTTTGGCATGGCATGCCGGGGACATTGATAGTGGGCACCTGGGGGAGCTCTTGTTGCAGGGTGGCCAAGTGTGTAGGTGGCTCCTCCAGGTCGGGACAGTGAATCAGAGGTGTGACTGCCTTGTAAATTGACTTGGCCTCAGCAGCTAGCATCTCGGCTCGGGCCATGCACTCAGCACCAACTGCCATGCCCGGCTCAAACTGCTCAGGCCCATAAGTTTCAGCTTGCCCCAGTGTAGTAGCTCTGGCGGGCTCTTGATTTCGTTTAGGATGTTGCTCAGTGGCCGAAGTCGGTTGCTTCACTGAGGCAGGTGGCTGCTCTGTCATGTGGGGGATCCCGATAGCATGCCCCTTGGCATGCTCTTCCTCCAGGGTGGCCATGGGTACAGGTACTTTTTCACATTTGAAATACATTATTGCATATTTGCTTATGTTAAAAAAAAAACTGTGTCCAAAACTTAAAGATTCTTATTTACTGATGCATTTAAATCTTTCTCATGATGATCTACGGCATTTAACATAGTAGTGAAATTGTTCGTATCTGTGCCTTCAGCAGCTTTTACTTCTGTACTTGTGGTGTTCCTGTTTATATCACTCGGTATCTTTTGAAAAACAATGACATACTTTAGAACCCTGAAGATTTCCCTGGTGTTTTTTTTTTTTTTTAGTGTCATACATTTCCATTTATTGGACCTACTGAATACATCAGTTAAATGTTTGCTTATTTTACATAAAGGGCCCATTTTCTTTTTTTTTTGAATTTTTAATTTTTTTTTAAATTTTTATTTATTTATGATAGTCACAGAGAGAGAGAGAGAGAGAGAGAGGCAGAGACACAGGCAGAGGGAGAAGCAGGCTCCATGCACCGGGAGCCCGATGTGGGATTCGATCCCGGGTCTCCAGGATCGCGCCCTGGGCCAAAGGCAGGCGCCAAACCGCTGCGCCACCCAGGGATCCCCAGAATTTTTAATTTTTTATTGGAGTTCAATTTGTCCACATATAGCACAACACCCAGTGCTCATCCCGCCAAGTGCCCCCCTCATTGCCCATCACCCAGTCACCCACCCCCACCCACTTCCCCTTCCACTACCCCTTGTTTGTTTCCCAGAGTTAGGTGTCTCCTGTTTTGTCACCCTCACTGATACTTTCACTCATTTTCTCTCCTTTGCCTTTATTCCCTTTCACTAATTTTTATATTTCCCAAATGAATGAGACCATATAATGTCTGTCCTTTTCCGATTGACTGTTTTCACTCAGCATAATACTCGGGACAGCTGCACCCCAATGTTTATAGCAGCAATGTCCACAATAGCCAAACTGTGGAAGGAACCTCGGTGTCCATCGAAAGATGATGGATCAAGAAGCTGTGGTCTGGTGGGAAGTCATGGCGGCTCACCTAAAGAAACGAGTGTACGACGAATTCACTAAGGAGGTCCAGCAACAACAGGAGGAAATTGCAACCAAGAAACTGCGATTGACAAAACCAAGTAAATCTGCAGCACTCCACGTAGATCTGTGTAAAGCTCCCTTCCCAGCGGATGCTTTGCAGTATCTACTCCAGTTTGCCAGAAAGCCTGTTGAAGCAGAAAGTGTGGAAGGAGTAGTTAGGATTCTCTTGGAACATTATTATGGAGAATGATCCATCTGTGAGACTGAAAATTGCATCATTGTTGGGTTTATTATCAAAGACTGCAGGATTTTCACCAGACTGCATTATGGATGATGCCATTAACATCCTGCAGAATGAAAAGTCTCATCAAGTCCTTGCTCAACTGTTGGACAGCTTGCTTGCAACTGGCACCAGACTCCCAGAGAATCAAGCTATCCAGATGGGATTAGTTGATGTAGCCTGCAAGCACCTCACAGATACGTCTCATGGTGTAAGAAATAAGTGCCTGCAATTACTTGGCAATCTTGGCTCTTTGGAGAAAAGTGTCACAAAAGATGGAGAAGGCCTAGCTGTCAGAGATGTCCAGAAGATGATAGGGGATTACTTCAGTGACCAAGACCCACGTGTCAGAACAGCAGCTATAAAAGCCATGTTGCAGCTTCATGAGAGAGGACTGAAATTACACCAAGCAATTTATAATCAGGCCTGTAAATTGTTGTCTGATGACTATGAACAAGGGCGCAGTGCTGCAGTCCAACTTATCTGGGTTGTCAGTCAGCTCTATCCTGAAAGCGTTGTCCCCATTCCTTCTTCTAATGAAGAAATTCGCTTAGTTGGTGATGCATTTGGAAAAATTTGCCCCATGGTCAATGATGGCTCCTGGGTGGTTCGAGTTCAGGCTGCAAAGCTGTTGGGCTCAATGGAACAAGTCAGTTCTCATTTCCTGGAGCAAACACTCGACAAGAAGCTCATGTCCGATCTCAGGAGAAAATGCACTGCACATGAACATGCCAAGGAACTTTACAGGTCAGGAGAGTTTTCCAGTGGCAGAAAGTGAGGAGGTGATGCTCCCAAAGAAGAAATAGATACAGGAGCTGTGAACTTGATTGAGTCAGGAGCTTGTGGAGCCTTTGTTCAGGGATTGGAAGATGAGATGTATGAGGTCCTCATTGCTGCTGTGGAGGCTCTCTGCGTGCTGGCCCAATCTTCACCTTCTTTTGCGGAGAAGTGCCGCCCTGATTTCCTGGTTGACATGTTTAATGATGAAATTGAGGAAGTACATCTGCAGCCCATACACAGCATGAGAAAAATTTCTAATAATATCACTCTCCGAGAGGATCAGCTTGACACTGTCCTGGCTGTGTTAGAGGATTCATCCAGAGATATTCGAGAGGCTCTTCATGAACTTTTATGCTGTACTAATGTTTCGACTAAAGAAGGGATTCATCTTGCACTGGCGGAGCTGCTGAAAAATTTAACCAAGTACCCTACTGATAGGGACTCTATATGGAAGTGCTTGAAGTTTCTGGGAAGTCGGCATCCAACCCTGGTGCTTCCCTTGGTGCCAGAGCTCCTGAGCACCCATCCATTTTTTGACACAGCTGAACCAGACATGGATGAACCAGCTTACATTGCAGTTTTGGTTCTTATTTTTAATGCTGCTAAAACCTGTTCAACAATGCCAGCACTGTTCTCAGATCATACCTTCAGGCATTATGCCTACCTCTGAGACAGTCTTTCTCATCTTGTTCCTGCCTTAAGGTTACCAGGTAGAAAACTAGTGTCATCGGCCATTTCTCCCGGTATTGCGCCCCATGAGGACCCGTCCCATCAGTTCCTGCAGCAGAGCTCTGAAAGGGTGTACAGTCTTCAGAGCACCGGAACCCTCAGGGAACCCAGAAGCTGCTGGAGTTCACCATCCAGGATCTTCAAAAACTTGGAGAACTTCAGTCTGAACTAGCAGGAGTCGCTGCTAGGAGTTCTCGGCTACCTATCTTTGGTGTCAGCTTCTTCTCCTCAAGGCCTTGCAAGAAAAGCTCTGGAATGTGGCTGCCCCTTTATATTTGAAGCAGAGTGACTTGGCCTCCACAGCAGCAAAACAGATCATGGAAGAGACCTACCAAATGGAGTTCATGTACAGTGGTGTGGAGAATAAACAGGTGGTGATTATACATCACCTGAGGCTGCAGGCCAAAGCCTTGCAACTTATAG
The DNA here is from genome assembly GCF_053574225.1 of Canis aureus. NCBI lineage: Eukaryota > Metazoa > Chordata > Mammalia > Carnivora > Canidae > Canis > Canis aureus. The sequence goes on along the minus strand of NC_135630.1, from coordinate 26,264,032 downwards.
TAACAGCACGGACTACTCGAGGAGTTGACCCCTTATTTGGGATGTGTCAAAACTTTTTACAGGAAGTGGACTTTTTTCAGAGGTGTTTTATTGCGGATTTGCCCCACCTAAAGGACAGCTTTGTGGACAAACTTCTTGACCTTATGCCCCGACTCATGACATCCAAACCTGTGGAAGTGGTCAAAATTCTACGGACCATGCTGAGGCAGAGTACCTTCTTGCACCTCCCCCTTCCAGAGCAGATCCACACACTTCAGCCAGCATCATTGAGCCAGCAGGTGAGTCAGACAACCCCTTGCAGTTTACATCTGGATTGGTTGTGGCCCTGCATGTCGATGTGACCCTGGAAAATGTCCAGGACCCTCAGAGTGCTGTGAAGGTCCAGGTCTTCTATCCAGATGGCCAGGCTCAGATGATTCATCCTAAGCCGGCAGACTTGCAGAATCCTGGCCCAGGGCGCCACCGGCTTATCACTCAGGTGTACCCCTCCCATACTGCCTGGACAGAACCATGCCAGGTGGATGTGAGGCTGCTGCTGGCCTACAACTCCAATTCCCGCATTCCCAAATCCCCCTGGATTGATGGTGGCGAAGTGTCACCCCAGGTGGAAACCAGCATCGAGGGCACCATCCCCTTCAGCAAGTCTGTGAAAGTTTCCATAATGCCCAAACCTGCAAGGCGCTGAGTCACAAGCATTGTGTAGAGCTAAAGCTGAGAAAGACCTTCTTAGGTAGCAGAGTGAGCCCGAAGCCTAGAGCACTTCACCTGGAGCCGGCGTATGGGCATGAGCACCATCACCCTTATCGTCTCATCTGGTATCAAACACAAAATAAATTATTTTGCATTAAAAAAACAAAAACCTTCAAGTCCACACCTCTTCCTTCCCTGACTCCCCCCACCACCTCAATAAAGTTGAGAAAACAACAACAACAACAACAAGAATCTGTGGTCTATGATACAATGGAATATTACTCAGCCATTAGAAATGACAAATGCCATGAAAGGAGAGTGATGTTTGTCTACTTGTTGGGTTCATGTTGTTGTACGTGTGTGTGCAGCCAACCAGCAGTGCTCATTATGTACCAGATCATCTACTAAGAATAGTCTTTTACCCAAAACCAGGAAAGAGGAGAGAGAAAGAACTAGTTTTGAGAGCTTTTTGATTTGGAAAAAGCATTACAAAAATCACGATTTTCATTATACAGTAAGGGAGTAGCTTCCTTCATTCTCGTGAGGATTAACGATAGAGGGAGTCCTGTGAAATGAAGACCACTTTGTATTCCAATTTAATTTCTTGAATTTCTTAATTGTTTCCTTTTCTTTTTGGTTTTTACTGACATTCAAAAACTGAAAAACTTCTAGCTCATAACTTTGTTGCATTTCTAGGTCCTTGCAGCAACAAAAGGAGATTGTCATATTAGGACTAGAACTTTAAGTGAGTCCTAAAGTATTGGAAGAAAATTCTAAAATATACATTGAGGTTCTACAAGGAAAAGATTGAGTTTAAACAAAAGAGCCTGAGCTAATTCTTCCAGAAGGTTTGTTACTTTGAATTCAGAGCCCTTTTACAAGTATATTAGAAAAATAAGTAGTCCCACAGTATCAGTCGATTCATGTATAAATGAGAAGAGGGCTAACATTAATGAAACTACCTCTAAAGTAGTTGACTGCCAAGCTGATTGTTAAATTGGTTATTATGGAAACAGGAGAACCAACTCACACACTTAGAAATGAGGTCCCAGACTGGAAGCACTGGTAAATGTAGCTGCTCATAATCTAAGTTAAATAATTCCTTGACAATCTGAGTAGATCTATATCATCATGGTGGTCTTATATGTAATTTAGGGTGTTTAGTAGGAAATTATTGAATGGACTTCATGATTCTCTAGAGCTTATTTTTGAGAGGTGCTAGTGAATCAGGAGGGAAAAAAATAAATGCTCAAAAAAGTCCTATTGCCATCTTACACATTTGGGGAAACTGTAAGAATATGTCCAAAGAATCTTGGTCTTCAATACTTTTATATACAGTAATAACTAACACCATAAAATAGCACTTATTTAGATAGAATTGATGGTAGACGTGGCAGTACTACATCCTTTTCTACAATGTCTGAGTGTTTGTAGTACTTAAGACCTTTCCATCAGGCATCAACATTAAATATTGAATACCTCTAGAAAGTGTGAAAATAATTTTGTCTTTGGAAGTAGTTAACGTGCAGTTTTTCCGTGTGTCCCATTGGACTTTTCTAGTGATGATTCTCCTAGGATGCTTTATCAGTAGGTGTCTGGATTTTATGGACTAAAAAGCTGATATTTTCTTTTATAATTGAAATCTGTAAATTATCTTTATACTTAATTTTCTATGTCCATTCATAGCAAAAAGTAAGCAAAATATCCCAATACAAAGAATGATGGTTCCCCCCCCACCAAACCTTGAGCATAACCGTTGAGGAACAAGAACTGTCGGAGATCTATGTGTGTGTATCTGTACATACATCCATGCATACATGGCAAGATTTAACAGAAATCACAATTCCGACATCATCTGTGGTTTATGTCACAGCTCTTCTCTGTCGTCAGCCTCTGTTTTTCTCTTTGGGCTTTCGTTGAAAAATACTCAGCCTCATATCTTTTGCTCTGAGACTTTAACTGTAATCCTTGAATTCTTAATTTCAGTTCAGAAACCCTAGTCGTAGAACTCATGAGTCTCCAGATTTCCATGACTGTCACCAAAAATTGAAAATCCTATAGGTTTGCCTTTTTTTTTTAAACTAAAGACTTAAAAGCAAGAAAAGAAAAAAAAATGCTTCTTTCTGTCTTGACAAACATGAGGAAGAAACTGCAAACAGGAATACAGGTGGAAGCAACTCCTTCTGTAGCCTCCCCTTGTACTTTTAAAAGAGTTTTGTCATGGGGTTAATGATGGAGAAAGTTGACAACAGGCATTGTATATGTCTGCTGTTCGCAAACTGTATTGTGTGACCGTATTTTTTTCCCAGTCATTGAAAGGATTCTCCCAGTGTGATACCTCTTAATTTAAAGAAAAAAGTGTTTTTTTCTCCTGTAAAATAGTCATCATTTGGAACTGGAGGGTATTACGCTCAGTGAAGTAAGTCAATCGGAGAAGGGCAAACATTATAATGTCTCATTCTTTTGGGGCATATAAAAATAGTGAAAAGGAATAAAGGGGAAAGGAGAAAAAATGAGTGGGAAATATCAGAAAGGGAGACAGAACATGACAGACTCCTCACTCTGGAAAATGAACAAGGGGTGGAAGAAAAGGAGGTAGGGTGGGGGTGTGGGGTGACTGGGTGACGAACATTGAGGGGGACACTTGATGGGATGAGTGCTGGGTGTTATGCTATATGTTGGCAAACTGAACTCCAATAAAAAAATCATCATTATTTTATGACATTTATAAAATGCAGTAAAAGATAAGGAAACCATCCTGAGAGGCAGGATGCCTCTCTCATTTGGCCAGCTTTTTAACATGTTCTACTTATTTTCCTCCCTTATTATTTAAGGCTTTTTTGTATGTATGCACTGTCTTTTTTATTGGCTATATTTTTGAGGAAGAAGCTCTTCAATTTACAGGTGCTGTATATTTTATAGTCATAAATTCATTGATTTCTAGAAATACACATTTGCTTCCATGTATCCATTAGAGTGCAACAATCCTGAACTCCTAGGGATTTTTCACTGATGAAAGTTGTTTTTATACTTCCCTGTTGTATTGAAGCAGGTCTGAAGACCAGGAAGAAAGCTGACTAGTGATCTGAATTGCAAAATGTTGAGAACTAACCAGTGGGTTGTCATGGTGCCTAATGACTCTTGTGTGTGTGTGTGTGTGTGTGTGTGTGTGTGCCTAATGACTCTTAAGTACAAAGGAAGTTTATTAATTATTTGAAGTAAAGACAACACAGTCATTTGTAGGAGATCCTTAGCTAGAAAGTTTTAATATTCTTTGAAGAAATCAATACAACCAAACCTTAGAAAGTTTTAGAAGTTACCAAAAAATCAAAACCTGAGCTGCAAAAAAGAAAAGTCATGTATCTGAGGTGACAAACGTAAGGGAAGCAAGCAAGTGCAGGAAAGCTGGAAGCTCTCGATTGGTTGTGGCCACAGAGAGTTTGGACAAGACAGCAGGATGTGCCACTTTTGTTTTGTAGGGAAGTGTCATTTGTGACCGTCATATTTGTAAATGGGTTTTCCGTTGGTTTTGGCGGCAACAATGTTTGCCACTCCTCTGGTCTAACTGGACCGAGACATCCCTCACTTCTATTACCGCTAGTCCATGTGTGCAGTGCTGTTGGTTGGCTTTGGAAATGTGAACTTTGTGGATAAAACAGGGAAGTTTCTCTGGCATCGAGTGGCACACAAGGCTCTGTAGGGATGGTGTGTGTGCATGCGTGCGCATGAGATACTCTCATAACAGGAAATATACAGTACTCAATTTCATCAACAGTAGCTCAAATTTAGTTACTGAAACAGGTTTCAATGAACATTGTATTCTCTGCTTCAGGTTTTTGTAGAAGTGACAAAATTGGACAGTGTAATACCGTAAAGAACTACAAATTCACTAGAATATAGCTGACCTCCCCGCAACGTGGGGATTAGGGGTCCCGACAGCATCCCCCAGCACAGCTGAAAATCCACGTATAATTTTTGATTCTGCCAAAACTTGACTGTTAGTTAGTAGCCCACTGTTGATTGGAACCTTACCGATGATATAACCAGTAGATTAATATGTATATTACAATGAAGTGAGCTAGGGAAAAGAAAATGTTATTAAAATCATAAGGAAGAGGGGCGCCTGGGTGGTGCAGCCATTGGGCTCCTGGGCGATGCCGTCAGTTAAGTGCCTGACTCTTGGATTTGGCTCAGCTCATGATCTCATGGTCTCTGGATCAAGCCCTGCATCGGGACTCATGCTCAGCAGTGAGTCTACTTGGAATTCTCTCCCTCTGCCCCTCCAACTCGTGTACACACTCTTTCTCATTCTCTCTTAAATGACTAAATCTTTAAAAAAAGAAAATCATGGGAGTAAAGACATCTATGGTGCTGTACTGTATAAAGAAGTGGACCCATACAATGCAAACACATGTTGTTCAAGTAACAACTGTACTCTTACTATATATATATATCCCACTTATTAAACTGTGATCATTAGACAGTCATCAGCAGTTGTCCCTAAGGCTAATGAGCTTTTTTTTCTCTCTCTCTCCTACTCCTAGTCTGCAGAACAGGAATGCTGCCCCTCTCTACTGCATTAGCAGGAAAAGATCTCTGAGGGCAATTTAGAAGACCTGGTGTCTGTTTCCACGATTGCCCTTTCCAAGCTGGGTCACCTTTCCTCACTCCATGGGGCCTTTGTTCTGTTATGTGTGCTTGAATAGCAGACAGTCGTCAACCAGTCTCATACAGTATAATCTAGTTGGAAATCTCTGAGCGCAGGACTTACACGACAGCCACCCCGCCCCGGATCCCCTGCCCTGCGTGCCCGCTCTTCGTGGTGCTCGCCACCTTGTGACATGTTACAGATTTATTCAGTCATTGTCTCTTCCACCTGCGGAGGAAGACCAAACCCTGTGGATGGGGGCAGTCGCCTGATGTGTTTTGCCCATCGCTGTGTCATCAGCGCCTGCGTCAGAGCGTGTCGGAAACCACATGAAGCTCGTGGTGAATGTTTCTGGAATGAGTTAGTTATTAGGATCCAAACTGTATTTCTGGGTAATAATTTAGAGATCACTAAAAACTAAGTTCCTATGATAAGGGTTTTAGGTGTCTGCCAGTCGGCTTTATGACGTTCTTTGGTTTGCATGAAAAACTCTATTCCTCCTACAGGATAGAATTCGAAGAGCAATTTATATTTAGAAGATGTTTATAATAAGCCTTATGGGCCCAGTTTATCGCAGTGATCTCTTGTTATTCAAATGCTATATTTTCTCTAATGTAGATTGTACGGTTGTGCCTGGGAGGCATGTGCACTGCATGAAAGTAGGATCTGTGAGGCCCTCTAGCCATCATCACACCATATGGCTATTCCTGTAGATACTTACTTAAACCACAAAATATTTGCACATTGCTTTCTTTCTTAGCAAGTAGAAAATATACATGATAATAAAAATGTTACCTGATAGAAGAAATTTAATTTATTCATTTCACAGTTAAGAGTCTGACAATGAGAGATCTGTCCTAAATGGCTACCTACTTATGCATCATGCTTATTATATGTGTCAGATTGAAATATTTCCCATAATCCTGGTAAGTTGAGGAGTAAGGCCCACCTGAGCGCGACCCGAACGCAAGGGCACGAGGCTTTGCACGAGGCGTGGTGCATGGCAATTGGTCTTTTCTGTTTATAGTCACTCCGGGGTGGGGGCCGGGTCTGGAGTGAGATCATCTCCTGTCCTGCCTTCCGTGCTGTTTGTAGGTGGACACCTCCCACATTTGTCATTCTCCCACTGAATTGTATATCCAACTACTCATGTAACCTCTCCTCCAGTTTCTGCAAATAAACATGATCTCACCACACATACTCCTCTGTATTCTTCACCCCTGTGACTTGACTGCAAGGCTGTCTTCCCAGTTACTCAGCCTCCAGACCTCAGAGTTGTCTTTAATTCCTTGCTGTCTTTCAAACCCCCATCCAGTGCATCAGAAAAAAAAAAACCTTTTATCTTGACCTTCAATATAGATCCAGAATCCAGCTGTTTTCTATTATCTCCACTGCTAGATACTAATTCAAGTGACCATCTTCTCTTGCCTGAATTCTTCAGAAGCCTTTTGTGGGGTTTTCCTGCCTTTCCCCATGCCCCGCTGTGAGATTCTACATGGAGCAGCCATCTCGATCCACTTAAAGCAAAAGTAAGATCCTATAACTCTTCTGAAACCATTTGAAGGCTCATTCAGCTCAGTCACTGTAAAAGCCAAAGTGGGGATGGTGGTCAAAAGGCCTACGTGATCTGTCTGCCCTTCCTTGTCTCTTTTATCACAACCTCTATGTCTGCCTTCCTGACCACTCTGCATCTTCCTTTACTGTTTCTCAGAAACCCATACAAGTTCCCACTCTTGGACTCATTCTAGCTCATTCCCTTGCCTAGAAAATTCTTTGACTTGAATTTCTCTTAGAGAGCCTTCACTTGCTTCAAGTCTTTTCCCAGAGGTAAACTGTTCATGAAGGCCTACATTGATCATTTATTCTAACTGTAAATCCCATCTCGCTGGCACCCCCTCATTTCCGTTGTCCTGCTCCATTTTTTCTTTGCTACATGTCTCTTTCTAAAATGCGATGTGATGTTTTGTATTCGTTGCTAATTACTGGTTTCCCACTCTAGAAGCTTCACCAGAGCAGGCACTTTTGCATCTCTTTGTCTCTGCTGTACCCAATGAGGTGAAGACCATGCTTTACACAAGATAATAGCTTATTGAATAATTGAACAAATAAACTATGAGATACAGAATTTCCACTCACTCATTGGACAGATATATTGAGTGCCAATGATTGTAGTCCCTGTACCAGGCATTGCCATACAGTAGAAAGCAAAAGACCCATGTTCCCATGGAGCTTTCTCACGGCCTACTCAGAGGACAGTCACTTTAGAAATATTCATACTGACAAGTGCCTACAAGAAACGTGGGAAAGGTGCTATGAAAGAAAATGACAATGACCATAAAATATCATAATGGAGAGAACTAGCTCTTAAATTAGAGGTTCAGGGAAGACCCCGTTAAAGAAGTAACATATGTGATGAACGTTGTAAGGCTAAGGCTAAGTTCCTACATAGGAAATCTTAATAGCCATTGAGATGTTGAAGAATGTAAAAAAAATATTGATGGGAGTCTCCAAGATTGAGAAAGATTGAAAAAATGGTCAGGGAAGGTGGAACATAATGAATAGATAGATAGGAGAGCAGCATTAGATGTGACTAAAGTCAGCATGGACTAGATCACACCAGGATTTATTGGCTCAGAGGGTTTTGATTTCATCCAAGGTACAAAGAGAAGACTTTGAAGAGAACTAATAAGCAAAGTAACAACATAATGATGTTTGGGGCTTTCACTATTAGGCTACCTGTTGTGGGTTTGGGAACGATTCAGAAAAGAACAGAGTTAGGGACACCTGGTGTGGGGGGGATCAGTCGGTTGAGCCTTTGCCTTTCGGCTCAGGTCAGGATCCCTGCCCAGTGGGGCATCTGCTTCTCCCTCTCCCTCTGCCTCTCCCCGCTCCGACTCATGCACTCTCTCTCATGGTCTCTCTCAAAGAGGTAAAAGTCATCTTTAAAAAATCGAAAAGACTTGAGTTACAAGTGGGAAGGCTAGCCAGAATGCAATGATATTAGTTCTAGTGAGAGATGACAATGGGACATATAAATGTGACCTGGGTGCTGAATATAGAGAAGAAAATAATAAGATGGATGTAAAGTATATTTTAAATTAGAACGGTCATGGGTTAGATGTAGAAACAGATATGGCTGCCTGGTTTCAGTCATCAGCAAATGGATGGATACAGGTAGATAGAAATGTTGGGGTGAGAAACAGATAATAACATAATGAATCATTGACCACCTTTGTAGGGAGATGGGGATTAGGAAGCAGATGATCGGGATCCCTGGGTGGCTAAGCGGTTTGGTGCCTGCCTTTGTCCCAGGGCACGATCCTGGAGTCCCGGGATCGAGTCCCACGTCAGGCTCCCAGCATGAAGCCTGCTTCTCCCTCCTCCTGTGTCTCTGTCTCTCTCTTTCTCTCTCTATATCTATCATGAATAAATAAATCTTTTTAAAAAAAGGAGATGATAAAAAAAATTAAGTCCATTGTTTGAGTTTAATCGGGTTCATTTTGATGATCATCCCATATTTTATACATGTTGTCCCATATTGTCCCAGAAGGCTCTGAAAGAGTGCCTGAGTCTCACAGTTTTGCGTGGAATGAACAACAGGCTAGACACTTCAGGCACGGAAAGCTTGTGAGATGGTGTGTAATATCCATCATCCTGAGTATCTCTTTTCATCCTCACACCAGTAAATGTCGAGTCCGTCTTCCTCAGTTCTCGTCTTCAGGGTCTCGGCTTGGAAAAATCTCCACCTGCTCCTCCTTTGTTTTGACTTTTGGTTGTGATTTTTTTTTTTTTTTGAGTCTGGGTAGACCAGATGGGACCAGGTGAGGAGCAAGGATTTGGCCTACAGCAAAGCTTGGGAAGGAATGTAAATATCGTGAGCCCCGAGAGAACAAAGCCCACAGCAGAATGTCCATGTGAATGAATCACCGACACGGCAAGCCTGGACACAGGACAGGGTAGGTATTCTAGGGGTCCAAACTTGGCAGGGGACACAATGAGAAATGGGGAAAGCATGCAGCTGCAAAAGGTGTCCCCATAACAGGACAGCCACAGGCAGAGGTGGTATTCAAGAGTTCAGATAAAGGGTGGCACCTCATTGTTTTGGAGAAACACACTGAGAATGCAGTTTGGGAAGCTAGGATTGTTAAGAGGCCCATGTGATGGAACAATCAGAATATCCTTGCAGAGCAGTTTCATCACTAGTGTTCAGTGCCCTTCTTGAATTCCTGGGTGAGACCAACACGTGCACCAGATGAAGCCGAGCCAAGCCCGAGGCAGTGACGTGTACAGACTGTCGATTATGGTATAGAATGATTCCTCCGGTGAGCCTTCACTCACATCTACTCCTGGGTCTAGCAGTTTCTTGTTGCCTCTGCTGCATTGTTAAGTTTGACACCCCATGGACTGGTGGTCTCATCATCGTCTCTTAGAGTTCGAAGACTCAGCCAAATGAATAGGTAACATCCTACTTGCTCTTCTCTTACTTTTAATCATAGTAGTTGCCTAAAAGGGTGACTCATGTATTCAAGGCCTTGAGGAGTCATTAGTGAGAAATTGAAACAAATGTGAAGATCCAGAAAGACCGTACCTTTCTGCTTCAAATTCCACGTGTCTGTTTCTCATTGACTTTGCGTGCTATCAAATCACAATGACTGAGGCTCCCCGGAACCATTGAGAAAAGTATCGTGTGTCATCTAAGCTGGGATGTATTTAAAACACTGCATTATCACTTTGCTAAATAAGATATGTTTTTTTTTTTCCACGTCTGAAGCTAGATGTGGTCAGATTCATCTACAAATTCCAAAGAACATTGCCTAATACCAGATACCATGAGCCTGTTTCAAAGCCAAGAGTGAATGATGTCTGGAATTTATGTCCCTGCCAGTTTCACACATATTGAAATGATATAGTTCCTAACAACATAGAGATTAGCTGTCACAGTCTTTAAGTGGCAGTTTGGTACAAAAGGACCATGGTTTTTGTCAGGTTTAATCTGATTGGTAGTGAACTGGAAGAGAGAGGCCAGGCAAAAGTTGGTGGAAACAGGCTTTTATTTTTATTTATTTATTTTGTTTGAAACAGGCTTTTAATGGGATGCGCTCCCTGGCTAGGTTCTGAGGCCCGCAGGGGAGAGAGAGCGAGGGGGGGAGTCACACCCAAGCAAACTGCAGGGGGGGTCTATAAAGAGTTTTCCTCTGGAAGATGGGGGCGGGGCGGCATTCCAATTAGGGCAAGGGTTACAGGTCTTTGGGTGCTCAGTTAGGGTAGGGCCGCAAGGCGGCCTTATTGGGAGGTTGCTGGCCTGGGGTCAGCCATTTTGAGGTCCCCAGTCTCCCCAGCCCAACATTCAGATCTTTTTGTTATGTTATAATGGGGCGATGATTCAGATCCGGCTGCTTCCTGCTGATTTAGGGGCGTCGTGGTGCCTGTCGGAGGTGGGCAGGCCAGCGTAGGGGTGTAAAACAAGTTGGTTGACTGATAACCGAGATCTTTCGCGGATTCCTTCCTTGATGATTCAGAGAGAGCAAGGGACCACCATTAATAGTATGCCAATGATTAGGAGTGGGCTTAGAGAGAGGAGGAGCCATATGGTTAGTGGGGTCTGCCACCATTGGGGTGTAGTTGGGTCGACAGGGTGATACTGTTTTTGGAGAGACTCACGAACTTTGGCGAGGACGTGGAGATTGCTTTCAACTACACCTGTTTCGTTGATGTAGTAGTAGCAATCTTCATTGAGACACATACAAGTTCCTCCTTTCTTGGCCGTGAGGAGGTCCAAGACACGTCGGTTCTGAAGAGCTACCTGGGCCACCGGGTTTATTTGGCGTTGTCGGGAAGCAAAAGACTCTGCCAAAGCCTCGATAGCCATTTGAAGCCTCTCGGATAGGTCCCTGGAGGAATCTACAGAGTAGAATAAGGGCCCCTTACCCAGTGGTCACCAGGGTTGAGGCCAGGGAGACCCTGACAACCAGTGGGAGAAAGATCACTCGTTTCTGCTTTTCCAGGGGGCTGATGAGGAGGGCTGCTTCTGCCTGACTATAGATAGTTAATCGCGGAACTAGGGAGACAGTCAGGAGCGAGGCAGAGGTATTGAGAGATTGAGATAGGGTGCCATGGCACCAAAAGAATCAGGCAATAGCAGCATGATGAGAGGTGACGTTTGACCGGGTGACGTTGCACAGGGATGAGTTAGGGGCAGAATAACAGAAGGGGAATTGATGGTTGAGAGGGTCAGTAAATAGGGCAACATTAGTGAGAGAGGGATGAGGCAGGCACTGGAGGTGTGGGTGCGGGGCTGGTGCAGCTGAATGCACTTGGGGAGGGGAATGGCCACAAGGGGAGTTTTGCCTAAAGCGGCACAGATAAAACAGTGGGACAGATTGCCCATGCAGGAAAGGCTGGCGAGGGAAGTGCCTTGTTGGATAAGTTTTATCCAGGAGAAGGGGCCCTGGTCCTGAGTTGGGTTAGCCTGTAGGTGGGTGCTCCTGGAGTAGGGGTGACTGAATCCACATGGGCCCACAGGAGGGCTCTTAGAAGAGTTAGGGAAGGTAGGTAAGTAAGATAGGAGAGGAGGAGGTGATGATGGAAGATTTTAAGTGAGCAGGAAGGGCCACCCCGTAGAGAAGCTCAAAGGGACTTAGGCCCGACGGCCCTCTAGGGGTGGCTCTGAGCCTTGTTAAAGCCAGCGGGAGGAGGGTTGGCCTGGACAGGTGGAGTTTCAAGGGTAAGTTTGGTGAGATGTTCTTTGAGAAGGCCGTTGGCCCACTCTACCTTACCCGAAGACTGGGGGTGATATGGGATATGGAGTTTCCAGGTAATATTTAGGCTCTCGGAGTCTTGCCGGGTGATGCTGGAGATGAAAGCCGGGCTGTTGTCAGATTGTAGGATCTCCAGGAGGCTGAATCTCAGAATGATCTGTTCGATGAGTATGGTGGCCACCACATCCGCCATCTCCCGAGCTGTGGGAAAAGCCTCTATCCAGCCTGTAAAGGTGTCCACTAAGGTTAATAGGTAGCGAAAGGATTTATGGCGCGGCATGTGGGAAAAGTCAAGCTGCCGGTCCTTGCCAGGTTGGTAGCCATGGAGCTGGTGATTGGGTCCTGGCCTGCGAATTCCCCCTTGAGCATTTACAGTGGAGCAGGTTTTGTAAGACTAACGCACCTCTCCAATTACCTTTTGGAGATGTGGATAGTGGAATCCTGGGAACTGGTGTAAGGCCTTGGGACCAATGTGTAGGGATTGACGTATGTCTGAAATGATCACAGGAGCTAAATGGTTTGGAAGAGCGAGTTTCTTTTGAATGAAGATCCAGTCTTTCTCCCCGGCTATTCTTCCCATCTTTTTTAGTGTGTGAGTTTCCTCATCTGTGTAAGAGGGGGAATGTGGTGTGTTGAGGAAGAGGAGGGGAGCTGATGAGGAGCCTAAGGCAGTGGCTTGGGCAGTTGAGTCAGCTTTGTTGTTGGCCCAGGACACCGGGTCCATGGAGGATTGATGTCCATGGCAGTGGACAATGGCTACTTCAGTGGGAAGGCTGAGGGCCTCTAGTAGTTTTGAAATGAGGGGCCCATAGATTATGGGGCTTCCCTTGGTTGTAAGAAACCTTTGCTCTTGCCAGAGGACAGAATGTGTATGTGTGATGATGGAGGCACATTTGGAGTCCGTGTATATGGTAGCTCATTGCCCTTTGGACAGGCGAAGAGCCCTGGTGAGGGCTCTAAGTTCTGCCTTCCGAGAGCTTGTCCCGAGGAGGGGGGAACTGCCTCTAGGATGGCATCTAGGGTAACGATGGCCTATGCTGCGTGTCTCTGGCCACAAAGAGAATTTGGTCAGGGTTAGGGAAGGGCTGATTCTAAAGTCCTGGATGTGGAGGGGCAGCTCTTCCAGGAGTTGAGAGCAGGAATGGGAGGGTTCTGGGTTAGTAGAGGGGGTAAGTAGGAGGGTAGCTGGACTTAGCCGAGGAGAAGCTGATAGATAGATGTCAGGATTTTCGACGAAAAGGAGCTGGGCAGGAAGGGATTCTAAGGAAGGAGTGTGAGGAGGAGAACCCATCCAGGCTGCAAGAGAGGAGTGGGGCAGTCCGTGGAATAGAGGAGGTGCCATCAGTTCCCATCACGGCTACTGGAGAGGGGAAGCTGGCCCCCGAGTAGGAAGGCACAATGGAGTCAGTCGCCCCCGTGCCCAACAGGAAAGAGATGGGCTTCCCTGCTACCTGGAGCAGGACCCTGGGCTTGGCCTGGCTTAGGGGGTGTCTGAGTCTGGGCCCCGTCAGTCATCATCCAATCCGAGTAGTTGAAAGGCTGGACTTCCCGGCTCAGGGTTTCCTCTGTGTGGAGGCGCCAAGGATCCCCCGAGACCCAGCAGGCGGATTTCCAGTGGCGCATCGTTCCACATTGAGGGAATTGCCGCGTTGGCTCCTTGGGATTGGGACATTGACGGGCCCATTGTCCCTCGGTGCCACATCTGAAGCAAGCCCCAGGTGGGATTCGGTTGGTTCCCCCTTTCTGCGGGCTCCCACCGACGCTTGGGTCTGGAGTTGGACCTTCTGCTGGAGCCTGGCCTGCCTCTTAAGTTCAGCCACTTCCTCTCGGGTGTTAAGGACTTTAAATGCCATTTTCACCAGGTCGGGAATGGGAGTTTGAGGACCCTCCTTGGTCTTCTTTAGTTTTCTATGGATATCGGAGGAGGACTGATAAACCACTGCAGTGGTAATCCATTTTAGCGCATCTGTAAGGACCAGTAGGGGGGATTGAGGTGAGACTCTGGAACAGTCTGCGTGGGGAGGGGAAAAACCTGACTCATGATGCTGGGAGTGGCACGCACACGGAGATTTTCTTACCCTTTAAGTTTCATGGCAGAAGTCTCTCTTTTTATTCAGGTCTGATTCATAAAACACAAACCAGTACATAAATTTCTCATGAGAAACTTTGCATGAAGTGGTACAAAGAAAGAGGTCTTACAGGTGTTTCTTCCACAAGTTCTGAAGTTCTGCGTTTTCAAGTGTGACCTTTGGTGGTTGATTTTTCTTCTGTTTTCCTTATGAGGAGAACATTTTTAAAGGAGACTGCATGATTCAGAGCTGTTTTATGAAAGTTCCTTAAGAACGAAAAAATGAAAAGAAGGAAACCATTTCCTGTAGCTTCACTCTGAGGGACACAACCCCTCTGTCCTTGGCTTGTGACGCTTCCACGGCACACTCCTGCAAGGATGGGAGCTTGCTGTCTTCTCGCTGGTCTGGGGCGGAATTAGGGATGACCCACGGTTGAATCTGACAGCGGGAAAGCTCTCGTAAGCCCTGGTTTTAATCTGGTTCTGAGTTCAACTGTGGAGTCGTATCGAAACCCAGGTTTTGTTCTCAGCTTTGTTCTGGGGGTTCACTAGCTCATGACAGAGGTCAGGAACTGGGTGAGCAGTAAGGAAGCCGTCTCTGTTGGAAGAAAAGCGTCTTTACGATCTCCTATCTATGGGCTCATTTTCTAACTTACGAAGCACCGTCAGGAAGTCTTGTGGGCTCTCAACCTTAATTCCGTTTTTACGTAAGAACGACTTTTGCTCTGAACTCCCAGAAGAATAACAGGACGTTTGGAATTTCTGTTTAGATTTGCATAGTGTTGCTGCTTTAAAAGCAATTTTTAGTCCTTTACTTGGCCTAATGGTTTTCTATTTTTTCTTACATATGCAAATGAATTACAATATAGGAATGCAGTTGACATCCAATCATAATGATCATTTGTTAGTTAAAGGCTATTTCAGTCTATAACACTTTGATCCCTAGGAATTTAGCTGTGGTTTTATGAGTTTTCCCGTATGATTGCCCACAAATTTTTATGTTGACTAAAATTGTAAGTGGTTTAAACTGTTCAAACAAATTACTTAGCAATTAAACCCCCAGCAAAATTGTAATTCATTTTAAATTAAGCACAGAGATTTGGTGCTCTTTCTGAGCAAAACAACGGGACATAACGGTGAAATATGGAAATTCGGTATTTTGCGTGAACTGTTTCCGACAGGACAAAAACATTCCCAGCACTGGGCATAGCAAAGCCTTCCACTAATGTGAATTAATTTTGTAGCAAAGGATCACTTGGGAGGATTCCTGCTTTTGAGTTTTATCCAGGTTTCATTCTTTGAAGCACCCTTTCCATAAATTTGTGTTTTATTCCTAATTTGTCGTACTTCACCTTCTGATATTTAAACAACTCACATGCAGCTAACCGAAGTCACGGTAGTATTCGCTTCTATATCAGGTTATCACCTGCTATGTTGAGAATTGCAAAGCCAGAGCACATTACAAAGAGTCAGTTGGACTTTGATACCCAAAACTGCATTTACGAGGTTCACACTCCTTTGTGTTTCACCAGATAGAGACAGCAACAGTGTTCTCATGTAATGTGTGCTTCAGCCTCTGTGCCAGAACTTATAGTGTCTGGATTTTAATATGTGTGTTGATCTGTTAACCAAAGTTGTTTTGTTTTGTTTTGTTTTGTTTTTTGTCCACAGAGGCATGGACACCTGCTTCTGGTGAGTCTTTACGCTGAATATACATACTCAGTTGTCGGTATGTATGTATGTCACTTTGAGGTTCTCTCTCATCAGTGTTACCATTCTTGACAAAAAAAAGTCTTTGTGTTTGATATCCTTTCTCGTTTGTTAGCCAGGGTCTACCAAAACCATTACTTTTTGATGACACTTCAGTTTTGGCCCAGAATGTCACAGTCTGTATTGAATCTCTCATTTCATCGATCCCTCATGGTTTTTTTTTTTAATTTTTATTTATTTATGATAGTTACAGAGAGAGAGAGAGGCAGAGACACAGGCAGAGGGAGAAGCAGGCTCCATGCACCGGGAGCCCGATGTGGGACTCGATCCCGGGTCTCCAGGATCGCGCCCTGGGCCAAAGGCAGGCGCTAAACCGCTGCACCACCCAGGGATCCCTCCCTCATGGTTTTTAATTAACTTTAGCAGCATTCGAAGATTTTCTTTCACTAAGGGGAGTCAGAGGAATCAGAGTCTTTCTCTACATTTTTAAAGTCATTCCATAAAAATATTCCTGTGACGTAACCTGAACTCAAAATGCATTTCGTCAAAAGGGAGAATTAATCCAGTTTGATGAGCAAGTTCTGAATTCGATATGCTTTGTTTAATACTTGGTCCCGGTGCTACGCGTACCATCTTTCTGTTGTAGTTTTGTGTTCCCGTGCTAATTTTGCATATGTCCTTGCTCAGGAGTCTGGGGATTAGACTGCATTCTATCCCTGTTTATGTCAGCTGGTATTTTCATTATTTTCATCTTGCTTGCTTTCAGATTTTCCCCTCCTTCCCCAACTTTTCCAATTGTTGAGGTCTTTTATTTTTTTTCTTGCCTGCTTTCTGGGAATTTTGTTTAAGGGAAATGAACCTCTTGCTTCTTACAGTTTATGTTTTCCTAGCCATCTTATGGCCTTCCTCATTACTTAATTTTTTTAGGAAGATGAGCAGTTCAAAAAACACAACGTGAATATATGTTTTTGTTACTGTGATAGGGAAAAATCTTTATCATTTCTTGTCAAAAGCATTCTTCAACCCAGAGCATTTTACATACTAAAATGAATCTGTTGCCTATACGGAATGGAAGCCTAGTGTAGCAGTGAATGTTTCCCTCACAAATACAGTTTTTTATTGATTGCTAGCCATTTTGATTTCATTTATTAATGACTTTGTCACTGATCAGAAAACTCTGACATAGTATTTCTGTTTACTACTTTGGGAAAAGAATAATTAGGACCATTATTCATAACTCCAATATAGCTTGTTAATTTTCAAGTTCATCGTACCAGAATATGCGCATGCGTGTGTGTTTGCAATGGTATTGATGTTTCAGCGTGTCTTCCTAAAAATTCACAATGTCTGTAGATAGATAGCTATTTCAACATTTTGTGAGGTCTTAGTTTTCTTTGTTCTTTTATTAAAATAACAGCAAGTAAATAGCCCATACTTTTGGTTGTGTCCTATAAGAATTTCTGCTTGGAATACTTGGAAAGAATAATGCTAGTGTTATATGAATTTTGTCTTAATCATCAATTATCAACTATTTTTTATCTATTTTTATCTTGAGTATGATAAATGATCATGGAGTCAAAAACTGTTTAGTTTAAACATATAATGTTCTTCGGTCGATAGTTTATGAGATTCATTTCATAGAACTGTCTTTATGTTTCCATTTTGTGCTCAGTGTCCTTTTGTAGAAATCCAGATTGACTACTTTACACTGTGCATATATTTAGAGCATCATAAATGTGGGCCATCAAAATGATAATTTCATGGTATCGGTGAAACTCTGGATAGAATTTTCTTTCCTATCATCTATCAGAGTTTTAATTTGTTAACTTTACATGTCCTAAGTGTACTCAGTTATATCCTGAACCTGAAAGGTCGTTGAATATATGACACCTATAAGTACATACCTATCAAAACTGTAATTAAGATGCATTTTGCCATTTTGACCAAAATGTCATAACAGCAGAGGCACGCCTAAGTCTCTTAGTGGGTTTGTGCTTGATGTCATTGAGAGCAGTATAGTCGAGAATAACCCACTACTGGTCCCTGAGCCTCACATGAAAACACGTTCTGTACCAGAGGGTGGAGTACCTTTCACTTCTTCTCGATACCTCTTTTATTTTTTTAAAGATTTTTATTTATTTATTTATTCATAGAGACAGAGACAGAGAGAGAGAGGCAGAGACACAGGCAGAGGGAGAAGCAGGCTCCATTCAGAGAGCCCAACGTGGGACTCGATCCAGGGTCTCCAGGATCATGCCCTGGGCTGCAGGCGGCGCTAAACCGCTGCACCACCGGGGCTGCCCTCCATACCTCTTCTATTGGTGCTACTCACTGCAGAAATGACAGAATGAGCATGGGACTACTCTGTAGGCACAGTGAACATTTCCCAAAGTCTTCAAAGTGCACAGTCCCTTCAGGGTAGTAGACTAGCACATGACCTTGCTAGAAGTTTTTCTTCTTTAAAAATAAAGCCCTTTGTTTTTTTTCTCATTTCATGTCAGAATCTCTTTAAAAAAAAAGACATTTTACTTTGGAAAGAACTTTTCAGATAAATGATCGTTAAAAATGCAATCAGTATATAGAAGTGCAAAAAGTAAACGGAATTGCAGATCTCGTCACTCAGAGGCAGCTCCTGTTAGCTCTTGCTGATGTCTCTCACTGGTCACGTGTTCTCGTGCATATTTAGAAATGTACATATAGGATTTTGTATAAAGGAGAATCTGTTGATCATGATGTTTTGCAGCATGCTCTGTCTCCTCCATATATCATAGACATCATTGCATATATTTTATAGATAACAGATTTACATTATAATTTAATGACCTCACAATCTGTTGTTTATCCATATCATGATACTGCGATTTCACGCTACTTTAATTTATATTTCTAAATATTTACTGTGAAAACAATGCTATGTGTAAATCTTTCCTAACTTATTATTTTCCTTGTTTAAGCTTGAGAGCTGGTGCTAAAGCATCCATCTCTCGTTCCCTCTGACCCATCTTCCGCTTCATGTTTCCACCAAACGTGGTAGTTGCTTTACTGTGTATACGTGAGGAATGGAGAAGATTGTCATTTTTATATTAAAGTAAACCCATATTTTATGTAGCCAGTTACAAAAATGTGAGATTTCAAAGAAATGTCTAATTTTCTTTGCATCAGCTCAGTTCTAAAGTTCTGTAACTCGTTCCCTCTTTCCTTTCATTAACAATACTTTGACAGAAAACATTGAGAAATATTCTGAGTGTTTGAAATATCAAATACTGATTATCCAGTGGGGAAAAAGGAGTAATACTTAATATACTCCGATTTCACCTTTATATGTCTGTTGGCTTTGATGTAAACACATGGTGTCAGACTCTTGATGTTTTAGGAGAGCTTTAATAATTAAGTTTATAGTGAATTGTCATATCAGGATTAGTGATAAATACAGTAGCCCATGTTCTGACCTAGGGTTAGTGGTCAGCCAGCTGCTGGTAGAAGTTTTTACTTCGCAATGCGTAGGCATCCTAAAGTATCTCATGGTATCATGACATCTGTAATTCAGGCATGAAAAATAAGGAATGGATGTGAGAATCCAGTGTTTAAAAATAACGTTTGAGGCTTTCTTGGTCTTGGTGGGTGATAGCTATGTGAGCACAGCCCAGTTTTCCCACCTGCAGAAGTCTTACAAAAGTACTGTTCATGCTCCATCCTCCAAACCCCATAGTCAAATGCTTTCCCCGAATCTCGAGCTAAACTGCATGAGTGGGAGCTCTCGGTGCTCCCTTGGTCTTGTGGAGCCACTGTAAGGCTTTAATATGCACGCGGTTGTCGTGGCTTGTTCCTCCTGGCAGTTTTGCCTGTTGTGGAAATAATCCTCTTCTTCTGGCCTGTGGCTTGTAAGTGCGCTGCTGCCTGCCCACTTCTGGAAGAGGAGACTTGTACCCTTCGACTCCCTACACGAGAAGACCTGCTGACACATTCAGAATAGGGCTGTGGGGCTTCTCTTTTTATAGAACCGAACACGACAAAATTCACTTTGTTTTGTTAAGGAAGGAAGGATGCATATAGATTCCTTTGCGGCAGAAAAATATTTCCCATATAGAGATTAACACCTTTCAAATTGATTTTCTGAAATGTCTTATGTGGTTTCTTTGACATCTTCGATTTTATCAGAGATGTTTAAAGGGCAGAGTTTATGGGTGACGGGCACTGAGGGGGGCACTTGAGGGGATGAGCACTGGGTGTTATTCTGTATGTTGGCAAAGTGAACACCAATAAAAAATACATTTATTATAAACAAAAAAAAGAAAACCTTAAAAAAATAAATAAATTCTGCTTCTGAAACTAAAAAAATAAAAAATAAAAAAAATAAAAATAAAGGGCAGAGTTTAAGCAATGGGTCAGTTTTAACCAGAAAAATGTAGGATCTTCTTCTGAAAAAAGAAAGTTCAGTATTTCAACTTTGGTCTATGTATACGTTCTAAGAACCAGGGAAGCTGTGTTGTGTTACCTTGGGCCTGTGTGTGTCAGTCGGCAGTAAATGACCGAGATCATGTGGTTTTCATCAATATTAATACTTGCTGGGGCACCGTTTCTAAAAGGTCAGGAATGACGGAGCAAAACATTTTCCCGAGAATGCTTTATAAGACGCCTTGAAAACATGAAGCAATTTAACCCACTTGATAGATAGTCCGTGGCTTCTGAGGTAAGGCTGCATGTCCAGAGCGTAGGGCATTGGCAGGAATACGGAGCAGCAGGGCCGCAGTGTGTGCGCGCCCCTTTCAGGGCTGGGGGGCCTGGAGCCGGGGGGCCGGGGCCAGCTGAGGATGTGGCTTGGCCTGCATTGCACACCTTCCATTGTGGTCCTCCTTTCTCTTATGTGGAGAACACTTCTTTGCACACTCGAGTTATTTGTCAATCATCACACATGTGTAGACTGGTCTAGCGATTTTCTGGTAGGAGTTTGTTTTCATACTTAGGCCCTCGGTTTTTATTGAGTCACCATCAGCAGTGATTCGAAAAAATCCTCTCTGTATTTGCAGGGTTGGAGATTTGTTTGAAATCTGACCATCCAATAAGTCGTTCTCTGCATGCCGTGTGACAAATGTGTAGCGTTACCAGCAAAGATCATAGTAATTCCTTTAATTAATGCGTGACTTGAGAAGTCTCGGATTAATCAGCACATGACTCGTGGTTATTCGTACCCTTGTGGGAGTTTTTTGCCACCAAATGCAAATACCAGGCTAAAAATACTGCTTTGTTTGTAGATGGAGCGAATATTCATCGCAATAGTCCTGTACATCTAAGAAAACAGAAAGTAATTAAAATGTTGATCACTATAGTAAATCTCTGCAACGGCTGCTTGTTTGTATTTCACATGGGCTCACATTTCTGAGAAGTTAGCTCTTACACAACAACCTACCATGATTATCTGATATCCTCCAGAAGGTTAGCTGGGTTGTTTCCTATATTACTTAGGAAAAACTTTCTTTTCACAATCCAAAATGTCAGCATCAATTTAAAGTGTAACACTAAGCATGTGCTTGCTCTCTGAATATTATTCTCCAGCCACCCTGCCGAGGATCTGGCCGTGACACTTTGAGGAGCTCATCGATCCTCAGTGTTCACGGCACTTTGCCTGAACACCCGGACTGCCGGGGCACCTCTGGATCCAGCTACCGTTGTTTCCGTGACCCAAGGTGCGCTGACCGTAGCAATTTACATTATGTGCGCAAATTAAAAGTTACCTTGCAACAGCAGTTTACTTTAAAAAAAGGCCTCGTTTTCCCCCATGTTAAAGTTCTGTTATGTTATAGGAGTTGCATTTTTGTATGATGCAAGGATCTTTTTGTAGGACATAGTCACCTGCCATGATGAAGATAGGTTTCTTTTTTCTTTTCATTTGGGCTTAGATCGGAATCTCCATAAGGAAAATTATCTTATCTTTCATCATCTTGTGCTATATGGGAAAAAAAAAATATATATATGCTATTTGATTGCATGTTTTAAATTTAATTACATTTTTTACCAGATTTAAGTCTAAAATAATTGAACTTGTCATATATTGCTGAAAATCTTTCTTTTTTCTGCTCCTAAATTCTCCACTTGAACTGTCACAGTGGTCTGATTTATCCTGTCCGGTTTATAGTTGTAGTGATAGAGAGAAATACCTACTCGACATTTTCAATGCAAATTGTTTTAGTTGCAGAATGCAGCATAAACATATGTTAAATCTAGCATTATCCGAGTTTTGGATACCATAAGTAACTTTTGTTTTCCTCACAACTTTTTATTTCTGCGATGAGGGAAGGAAAATAGAAAACTTCCTATCATTAACATTGTATGATCCTCTAGGGTAGAGACCTGACTTTGGCTGTTCAACCAAAGTTTTGCTGTTCGGGTTTGAACAGTGTTAACTGGGAAACGGCCACCCCATTAAAGAGTGTTCCCCCCAGTATTGGTAGAGACAAAGTAAAGTCAGATACACGCTGTATCTGTTATTTTTGTTGGAACTTACTATTGTTCTTCAGTTTCTGATTGTTCATTATTTTAAGACATATGTGAGCCTTGTGCAAGTACATTGAAGTGTCGTGCTCTTTTGGTGAGAAAATCTTTTGTATTTATCAGAGAGCACATGGATACATACAGTGTATAAGATTTTTCTGTTTCTGACGCATTTTCTTCCCCTAGAGATGTAGAGCTTTCAGAGTCATGAACAGTTTTCATCCTGATTTGTAATGATCTGTTTGTCCATAGATAGGAAAATGTTATGAAATAATACTAAATATTCCTAAGTAAGATTATACCCTGTAGAGATCAAAGCCCAACATGCATGCAGTTAGATTTTTGTCATATTCTGGAGCTGTGAGTATGCATGGTGTACGGTGGCCATAAGCACATGTATTCCGTGTCGGCTGTCTCTTACCTCGGTCTACTTATGTTTTCAGTAGCATGGCTAATGTTCATTATAAAAATCTTGATCTTATCTCTGAAAGTCTGCAATAAATGTAAACTTTCAAGTGTTTGACAGTGGCACGATACGCCAGGCTGGAAAGCTCATTTGACTAATAGGTCGTTGGCCTACTCTTAATTCAGCCTTTTGTCCATCCAGCTGCGTGACCTTGTGTGCATTCCTTTAAATCTCTGTCTGTCGTCTGTGCACGCGTGGGATTCCGGGGGAGCTGGAGCTGGGGTCGCAGCCCCTGAGTTCCCTGTGTTCCACAGCAGCTGTACTTGCTTGAACAAACCTCCTTGACTCTCCGAGCCTGGTTTCGTGGTCTGAACCCCTGATGTGATCAGATGTAGACTATCGTGAGGATCAATTGAGGCAATAAATGGAAAGCCCTGTGAGGGGCTTGTGGTGAGGAAAGCTCTGTGTAGGCTTATTAATCTCTAGTACCTGACTTTGAACAACACCATTACTTCCTGATGAAGTATTTCATCAGTACTTCCTAATGGCCAACCTGATGGCCGATGCAGCGTCGGCCAAGTTATTTAACCTCTTACGCTCCATTCACTCAACTACAAATATGGAAAATTACTCTTTCTTCCAGAATTCTCCTAAGGAGTGAACTACATGAGGTTAAGTATGTAACATGTCACAGCAGAGTGATGTCAGGTCTTCCTGTCCTGTCACTGGGTATCACCTCTGCCTCGTGCATTTTCATCTAGTGAAAGCTTCCTGAGGCCCAGCCTCATTTTAAGTCCTGGGAGAGAGTGATGAGCAAGACAAGGACTCTGTATTTCTGGAGATGACTTCCTTGTGGGGTCTCAGGAAATAGAGGAGTGAGCCAATCAGTAATTTCAGAAAGCAGTGGGTACTATGGAGGAATGATGTTGGGTGACAGGCAAGGAAGTGACGAGGGGTGGGGGGAGTCATGGCAGAGGTTAGCATTGCAGATAGATCTGTTGCAGAAGGCAGCCCCAGAGGGTTTTGTAAAGACTTTTCTTTGAGATAGTTGTAGACTCCCATGCAGTTGTAAGAAATGACACAAAATATTACCATGCAGAGTACCGTAATACACACATAACCAAACTAAAAGTCCGAGCATTCTTTCTGAGGCATTTAGAGTAGAATCTTGAATTATGAGAGGGGTTATGTCAAAGAGCATTCCAGGTGGAGGGAATACAGAGGTGCCAATTCTGAAGTGGGAAGACATTGGGACGTTGGCTTCACTGAGCAGGGCCACTGTGGCTGTGACCCTTGCATGAGGGAACGAGGGCTTTATGAAAGGTTGAGCAGCCACTCTGTCTTGCAGGGCCATGACGGTGGTGGTGCGACACTTGTGTTCTTTGTGCAAGCAATCACACTAGTTGTGCTTCAGCAGAGTGCTCAAGATCTCCCTCCATAATTTGTCAAAACTATCACCCCCTCCCCATTTTTAAGTTGGACCTCAAACATTTTCATCTCAAGTATCAATAGTACAGGATGGGGTTTTCTACAAGTGTATGGGAAAAGTTGACCTTGTAAAAGTATTTTGTATCTCACTATTGAATATGTATCCAATAGAACGTTACTACCATGATAATTTGATGCTCACTATCATCCCTTTGAACTTTACCTGACTGAGCTCTCTCTTTTCACTGTCAGAACAATTATATTTGCTTTTCTTCTTGAACTCCTGTCTCTTTCATTTCCTCCATAGATTTTATTTTATGCTTTTTATAATGGGAAGATGTTTTAATAAGTATTCTGTCATTTTTCTGTGTGTATGTGTGTACATATACAGACTGGTATATACACACATGGAAGTAAGGTTTCTAAAGTTTTAGTGTCTTTGGCTACAGTATTCTAAGTGTGAAAATCGGTCAGAAAGAATTGTTATTATAAATAGTACTGATGCACAATTGATATAAACGGCAAAATTAATAGTATGATTGGTAATTTTTAAACATGAAATATAATGCCATTGGGATGCCTCTCTTAGCAAGATGGAGAGAGAGTTTATAAAATTTCAGTTCATGTACCCATGAATGAATACTATGACCAGGGTGATGTAAAGTCTGGTGGAAATTAATAGTAAACATAAATGATATGCTGTGGGGCTTCGAAATGACGTTTGAATGATTATTAGGTATGTTGTTTGTATATTATATATGTTTATAGTATGTCATTACAGTCGATGAATTACACTGTTTTAGAAGTTCATGTAATGTTAACAAGGGCATGCTAGGAATGAATAAGCAGGAAGGTGCTTACCTTCCTGATGAGGGGGTAGATATATGTCCTTAGTAAAAATTTATAGTACCCAATATTCTTTGTGTAAAAACTTAATGATACTGTTCCTCTAAGTTTGAATAAATGTTTAAGAAAAGATATATCTTATGTTATATAATATTGAACATATATATGTGTTTTATATATATATATATATATATATACATATATATATATACATATATCAGTTCTGAGAAATGATTCTTTTACTGACTTAAAATTGGTCTACTGGAAATTCATGTAGCATCTTTCACCTCTTCCTCCTTGAAATATCACAGAAAATACATAACTGAGACCGAGGCATGTGTGAGTGGGCGGGCTCTGGCTCCTGACTCAGCATTGTGACTTTGTAGATAGGGTGTGTGAATTATTTCCCAGGATTATTTTCTTCTTTTTTTTTAAAGCAAAACCTGAGGTAATTCCATGCTTAGAGACAGTATAGATCTTTCCCGTGAGCTTTCTGCCTCAGTGAGTTGAGTTTCCACTGTCTCCAGCCTTTCTTTCCTGTTCTCTTTGTGCGTGGCTCCCAGTCAGCTTGACGTCCTTCCCTGATGATCCTTCGGGATTGAGGAGGCAGGATCTATCAGCAGGAACCGCCACCCCTCTCACGATCCCATCGTCACTGTCCCTGAATTCAGGACAGATGAATTTAGGCTAGGTGGCGTGTGTCTGATGTCATTCTCTTTTTATGGAAATGAACGCAAAGAAGGAAAGACCGGATGTTCTGTCCCAGGCTTAGTGACGCCTTGACTTTAGAAAGGCTTTGCGGTTAACAGGGGATTCTGTGGTGTTCCAGTGCCTTTTACCACTCACTCTGGAGCACAGTACAGGAGGAGCAAGGAGGAGGCCTTCGTTCTGGTAAGTGACAGAAAAGCAGTGATGGGGTAGGATGTGGTGAAGGCGAAATGGCATCGGGTGCTACCTCAGGAGCTTCCGTCAGCTTTCAGGGACAGGAAGGACTAGCTGAGCCAGGGATCAGGAATCGACACCTATAAACCATCTGGACCTAACTGCTGTCTTTCAAAATTCTTCACGTGCCCTAAGAGTGTGTGGAGGTCATGGTCTGAGTCAGAAGGTTGTGGCAGACGGAACGCACTGGAGCAGGG
This sequence comes from Canis aureus, assembly GCF_053574225.1. Lineage (NCBI taxonomy): Eukaryota > Metazoa > Chordata > Mammalia > Carnivora > Canidae > Canis > Canis aureus. The sequence goes on along the minus strand of NC_135630.1, from coordinate 26,237,850 downwards.
AGAGCGCTGAAAAGATCTGGTTCCAGGAAGAGATGATGGTGGTGTGGAACCGGGTGCTAAGAGTGGCCAGGCAGACGGTCAACCCTGAAGGCAGAGCCCACGGCACGGCCTGAAAGATGGATTGTGGGATGGGAGAGGGGGAGGGATCAGGAAAGAAGTGGGCTGAGTGCATGCGGGTACCTTTAAGTGATGTGGAGAAGACAGCTTTCGGGAACTGAGAGATGTTGGGTTGGCAATACTCTCAGATAGATGTCCAGGTGGAGGTGTGGACGGGGAAGGAAGCACTTGCAGAAGGAAAGACAGAGGCCAGGCCTGAAGGTACTCCTTCGAGAGGTGGGGTGGCCTGTAGCTGCCGCCTGCACCTCCAGCGGGTGTGGAGACGGGGTGCGGGGTAGAGGAGCAAGCCTTTGGCGGTCCTCCTGCTGCAGGTCAGGTGAAAAGGACAGAGGCCACAGTGGCATCCCAGAGGGCAGCTTGTCAGGGCAAATGGTGGACTGCAGACGTCTTAACTCTGAGTAACAAAGGGCTTCAAGGAGGGACTTCATATTCGTGTCCAGGATTATCTGTAACATCAAGACAGATTTAGGCTGTCACATTCGTAGCGAGTCTGAATTGGAGTTTGTTGAACTGGATGGTTTTGGGAGATTCCATCGTCTCCTGAGCCCCGATGTTCTGTAATGTCAGAACCACCTGTCCAGATGGTGCCTGGGCCGTGTCCCACGAGGTTTGGTCATTGGGACTTTTCTTTTACTGGTCTGAGGAACCCGAAAGTCTCTTTCCCTGTGTCCGTCCTCTCCTCTGTCCAGTCTGTCTGCAGGTCATTCGGATGGAGCAGGTTAATCAGGACCAGCCGCATTTACGTTTCCTCACGTGAGTTACTAGGGTGCGAGTGAATCTTGAACCCCCTGCAGTGTCCTGCTCTTGTGTATTGTGACGGGTTCGGTGCCTAGGTCCGATGGTTGAGGCCGTGCTATGTGACTTCAGGACTATTTCCCTTGGGTGGTCCCGGTAAGAGCTGTTTTTCCAGTCTCTTCCTGCCAACATATTCTTACATGTTTATGGCTTGGAGGTAGGTTAAAATAATGAAGCCTCTATTCCATGATTTATCCTCTACTTTTATGTATTTAAAAAATGCTAATTTCACGGTTGGTATTTTGCGCATCATGAACTTTCATAGTTACTCATTTGGGAATTTGAGAATTTTTGTATTTCAGTATATGGTTTTGTAGTTTTTTAATCCATTGCAATGTTGATGAAATTGTCATAGTTATTCTCTTGTTGTATAATTTAGCTATTAAAAAAAGATTTATATTTTTTCTATTAGTGATTTCACCACTTGATATACTGAGTTGTCTTCTGAGAATTCATTAAGATTATGCAGTGAAACCCCATACGTGTTTTAAAATTCAATCGTATTGTATCATTATATCCATGGTTAAGCTGTTAGCAGAGTGAGAAAAAAAGTAAATAGTGTGATTTGATCAAATGCCGTGTTTCCATCGCTCTCGCTCACTGCGTCAAGCAAGCGTGGTTCACGGTTTTCCTGTTTACTTGTCACTTTAACTTTGTTACACCGCTCTATTCTCTGTCCCCTGCAACTTTGAGTTGGCCCCCACCCCCTTTATTTTCTGCTCCTTAATCTTTGCATATTACAACTCTTACATCATTCCACTAATGCTCATGCCTCCTTCTCTTTGGATGAAGCACTGTGGTAGCAAACTGCGAGCATCACCATCGTTTCAGACAGCTCTGGGCTTGTGTCTTTGTTCTGTGACGTGGGAATTGTGAGGCCTTTGGCAAGAAGCTTAGAGTTTCTATGTGTAAAAGGAAGTAATCATATTTAGTTCAGAAAGTTGTGAAATTTAAATAACATGTTGTAAATTTTTGAATACTTAGCAAACTACTCAATACGTTACCTAAAAGGTTTTTTTAAAAATCTGATTCAAATATACTCTTTTCCTCCAGTCTCCCTCCAAACCTCAAATGGCCAGAACTTGATTTTCCCCTATTGTGTTTCTACACAACCTATTGTTCTTTTGAAGGGGGTGTCTCTTCCCAACCCCCATCCCCAGCCACAGCTGCTTTTAGGATTTCCTTTTTGTTTTTGTTTTTCTGTATTTTGATGATCACGTGACCTGTGTGTGATGCGTGCCTGTGTGTATATGTGCACGCGTGTGCTGTGTGTGCCTGTAAGCGCACATGTGTTTTCATTCTGCCTCTTGAATGTGGGAATTGGTGTCTTTCTGCAGTTTGGGATCCTTGGCTGTTCTCTCTCTGGATATTGCTTCTATCTCTATCCCTCTTTTCCTGGGACCTCAAGTTCAAGTATGATGGGCCTTTTGCTGTGGACCGTGTGTCTTCTGTTCTTTTCATTGCTTCTTCTGCTTGCTCTCCAGTTTTGGTATTGTCTGTTTGCTCTATCTCAGAACTCACCAATCTTGTCCTTTCCTATGCCATCCGAGTTTTCTGTTAAGCCATCGATGAATGCTTGGTGAAAGATAGTTTATTTTATAGGTCTAGAATATCCATGTGATTTCTTCATATGCATTACACTTTTCTCATTCAGTTCTCCATTTGTTGCATCCACTTCTGTCCATCTTGTTACCTGTTTTTCTTACCAGCATGATCTTACTTACTTCACGGTCTTTGCTTATTTTTATTCTGAATTATTGGTTGCATTTTCCTTCCCGTGTATGTTTCTGGTAATTCTTTGGATGTGTGCATAACACAGTGAATGAAAGAACATCGAGGGCCAGATGGTTTATTTAGTTGGTCGATAGTCCCTTCTTCTCTTTGGTGCATTGAGCTGGCCTTCAGTGCCCCTGTAATTTTTCCCTGTTTTTCCCCTGTGGACACTCTGTGTTTTGATTGAGACCCACTAGTCAGAAGCAGGCTCTTTGTCCTCAGCACTGGAAGGCCTCACAAGCACTACGCTAGTCCTTTCAGGGATTTGGAGTGTCATACTTGGTCTTCTTCTGCCCCATGCAGCTTAGTCATCTGGAAGCTCCCACGTGGGTGGGTCTGTGTTTGTGGGAGACCCATTCTCGCTAGCAGAGGCTCATCCCGTAGGTACTGCGAGGCCACGATAAGCTTCGCTCGGTCCCGTCCCCTTCACCTCCCACCTTCCCAAAGCACACGTCCTGTGGGAATGTCAGCCTTGCATTTGGGCCTCCTTGAGTTTCCAGTGTGTCACTGTATGGTGATGGTGTCCTCTTATCCCAGTGGAGCTGATGTCCTGAATCGGCAAGTGGCCTGGGGACAAAATGGTGCCCCATCATCAGCCTCCCCAGTGAAGCGCTCTCTGTCCTCTGCATGGATCCTTTACCTAGCTCTGGTCATCTGACAGCTTCCTGACTATCGCCAGGAGCACATCTTTTCTGGTTGTTGGGATCGAGGCTTTGGCTTGCACCATGTATGTATGTATGTATCTTCTCAGGAAGTGGAAGTCCCTGATTTAATAAAAAGCTTAGAAATTGTGATTTGTTAATACCTGAAAGATGGTGGTGAGCAAGTTCTTGGTAACTGATGATGCACATAGCGAGTGCCCCATTACTGCTTTTTTAATTGGATGCAGAGTTCTTTCTTCACTGTACACAAGAATGTGTGATTTTTTTCATTCTTTTTTTTAGATTGTATTCAAATTCAAGTTGGTTAACATATAGTGTAGTATGAGACTTGGGTAGAATGTAGTGATTCATCAGTTGCATATAACACCTAGTGCTCATCACTTCACATGCCCTCCTTAATGCCCATCCCCCAGGTACCTGATCCACCACCCACCTCCCCTCCAGTGACTGTCACTTTGTTTCCTATGATTAAGAGTCTCTTATGGTTTGCCTCCTGCTCTGTTTTTATCTCATTGTATTTTTCCTTCTGTTCCCCATGCCCATCAGTTTCATTTCTTAAATTCCACATATGAGTGACCCAGAGGGCTGACACACCCAGCCAGAGAAACAGGGTGCCCGGGCCACAGGGCAGCCCTGAGCCAGCAGGTATCCCCTGGACTTTACGGCAGCTGCTGTGGGAGGCTGAGGTCAGGGGTGCAGGGAGTCAGGAGGCGGGGCCGAGTGCTGGCACCTTCCCCACCAGAGGCCATCTCCCTACATGCAACAGCGGGCTTCCGCCAAACCTTACATGCAACATGTTCGCCAGATGCCCAACTGCCTGGGGGTTGAAATGGCAGGGATCCGGAGCACCCTGGGTGAAGGAGGACCCCAGAGCTGTGTGGGGCCCCACCTGGCCACTCTCCCGCAGCCCTGTGGCTGCTTCTGCAGCAGAGCTCTTCACTGGGGACCCGCCAGCCTGAGGTCTCCTGTCCCAGGCCCCCCAGACCACCGGACAGCTGACAGGTGGCCCCCGGGGCTCCTATGCCTTTGAGCTCAAGCACGAGCTCCTGTTTGGCAGCCCCTCCATGGCACCTGCCAACCCAGACCCTCTGCAGGCCAGGCACATGGTGGAGGGCTCCTAGGCCCCTGCTGCGGGCTGCCAGGAGACCCCGCCCCAGGCCACAGGATGGCCCCGACCTGGGCAGCTTCCCAACCATCTGCCCTGCAGGAGAGCCTGCCCCAGACTGCCAGCCGCCCCACCGCTATACCCACACCAGGACTCCTCCTCGGGGAGAAGCACCTGGGCTGTTGGGGATAGGATGGCAAATGACGCCAGGGGCCTACCCCCCGGCCTGCAGAGCGTCTGCCAGTACCAGGCCTGTGCCACACGGATGGCAGAGGCAGGGAGGCCCCACTGGAGCAGCATGCGGGGTGGGCGGTCCAGCTCCAGCCTCAGGGTCATCCCTTCCTCTGTGGCCCTCACACCGTGTTTGCATCGAAACGTCCCCGAGTGCATCCGGCTCTGGCTACACAGCGTGGGAAGCAGCATGACAGAGAAGGCGGGAGGCCCGGCCTGGTTTCGTCCTCCATGCTAGCCAGATGGGAAGCCACCCAGCCGGGACAGCCCCGCCAGGCTGCTGTGCCTGCCGGGACAGGCGGGGTGACACTGACTCACCATGTGCCCCCCCAGCTTGGGCTCCAGTGTCCGTGGGCCTGGTCCCCTCAGGGCAAGGGGAACACACAAGGCCGTACCCATGTCTGGGCTCAGCGGCAGAGGGCAGGCCAGGGCAGCTGTCGGGCTGCACACAAGCTGACCTCTGGAGGCCAGCCAGCCCTCAAGAATCACATCCAGGAAAGGAACTAGGGGTGGGGGAAGTGGAGGTGGGCGGGGTTGGGGGTGACTGGGTGATGGGCACTGATGGGGGCACTTGATGGGGTGAGCACTGGGTGTTATTCTATATGTTGGCAAATTGAACACCAATAAAAAGTCAATTTACAAAGGAAAAAAAAAGGAACTGACACATGTTTCCTAACTGATGGGAAGGCTAAATCCCAATTAGATATTAGCAAAAATTAAAGATATAACATTTTTCCCATTGATGTTCCAAAATAAAAATAAAAAAGAATCACACCCAGGGAGAGCACCAGAGGCTTGAGCTGAGTGGGGAGCAGAGCCTGAAATGTTGGTGTTACCCCCCACACCCACCGAAGCTGGGACAGGTGCCAGCGGGAGGCCCAGGGGAGCGCCACCCTGCCAGTGGGGCAGACGCGGGTGGCTGTGGGTCTGTCCTCAGGTGGGCAGTCCTGGGCACACTCCTCTCCACACCGCAACTGCCACCTCCCGGACACTTCCTTTCTACGTAGAACATGGAGACTGTTCTCCCTCCCACACGTTTTGGGGCAAACTGTTGAAAGATGGGGCCTTTCCTCCCTGGCAGATAATCTCTGGTCCTGGGCACTTGTGCGCTAATGCCACCACGCCTCCTCCATTCACTTGAGAAGCGTCGCTAGAGCCTGACCACAAGCACGGTCCCCGGGACTAGGGTGCGGCCAACGTGCTGTGCCCTGGAGGGTGCAGGCAGATGGGTGAGCCCAGCACCGCAGGGCGAGACTCGCTCCATGGGGTGTGGGGGTGTGTCCTCTGGCTGAAGCTTCGGGATCCTGTGCTCACTTCAGCTTTTCAGAACCTGCTGGAAACCCATGTCAGCTCTGCAAACCACAATTCTTTTTTCTTGAAAGCTCATCAGATTTCTGAAAACCACAGGTTAGAGCAGACACAGTTCAGAAGACACTGAGGAATCCCCTACTTTGGCATCTGCTTTGTCCGTGAGTCAGGGACCTCATGGCTGGAGTTCCGGAAAAGCACACATGCAGAGAAGAGTCTCAGAAGCAAGAGACACACACAGATGCTTAAGTGCTTAAATACAGATTTATTGCAAACCAACACTGGAGAGGGGACTTCGTGGGTGGGCACTGGTCTCCGCGGACCTCAGCTGATGGAGCTCACTGGCCAATCTGTGGCAGCCGCGTCTGGAGAGAGAAAACACGCAGGCTGCACCGGCTCCAGGGCCCAGGCCAGCAGCAATGGGCAGAGGACACCCACGAGGACGGCCTGCCATCGGCCGCATGGCCCAGTGCCCCAGCCCGCCACTCTGACGCTGGTGAGCCGCTGCCACGGCAGGCGGAGTGGGCCAAAACACAACACTGAAAACGACGTCAGAGAAGATGACGGACCATGGAGTCCATGGCTCCCCAGTCTCCCGAGTAGCTGGGGTACGGTGCATGCCCCACCTCGTCACACCAGGAGACCCCGACGAGACCATCGAGACCGGTTCTCACACACGTGCATGCCATGAGAGCCCTGGGACATGGGACAGGTGTGCAAATCCTGGGGACCCTGAGGATGGGTCTCAGCAGCTCCAGCAACAGGCTCCGGCCCAACTATGGGGGCAGATCTCTGGGCCCCCTTGGCGACGCTCCTCCCAGCCATCTGGTGTCTGCACCTCCTTCGACCGCACGAGAGCTACCCAATGCTTCCCAGGGGCTGCTTCGGACATATTCGGGCATCCCCACCCATTTCTGGCCACCTCGAGCCACAAACCTGCCCCCACACGACTGACGAGTCAGCTCCCACCTACTCAAGCCATTTGAAGGGGGCCATCGCCTAGAAAGGAGTCCTCCTCAGCCTCCAGGACAGCCACCAAGGGAAGGTCCCAGGAAACCTGCCAGCTGACAGCCCCACAGAGCAGCGGGCATGCGGCCTGCGGGCCTGGGGTGGCTCAGGCCCCACAGGCAGAGGAGAGGCAGGAGGAAAGGCTGTGGCTGTGTCTCCTGAGGGCACCCGGTCAGCTCCCCAACAAGGACCAGGCCCCACAGAGGACGTGGGAGGACAGTTCCTGCTGCGTCTGTGGCCTACTCGGGAAGGTGTCCCCACATCCAGCAGCGCCGACCAAGAGCCCCAGTCTGGTCTTCCCGACAGGGCCTTGCAGCTGGCAGACGCACACACACACCAAGCGAGAGCACAAGCGCGGGTGTGCAAGAGAGATGAAGCCGAGCCCCCCCCCCCCCCGCCCTCCTCGGAAGCAGCCGGCCCAGAACCCGCTCCCCGGGCCCAGCACGAGGAAAGGAAGCAGAGCCCACGCAGTAGCAGCAGGAGGAGAGCGGGTGGCCGGTGTCCCGCTCCCCCCACGCTGCTCCCAACACTGTGGAGATGCAGGGCCAGGCACTGTGGGTTCACCCTTTTTTTTTAATTTATTTATGATAGTCACAGAGAGAGATAGAGGCAGAGACACAAGCAGAGGGAGAAGCAGGCTCCATGCGCCAGGAGCCCGATGTGGGACTCGATCCCGGGTCTCCAGGGTTGCGCCCTGGACCAAAGGCAGGCGCCAAACTGCTGTGCCGCCCAGGGATCCCTCACCCTTTTTTTTTTTAAGATTTTGTTTATTGGAGTTCAGTTTGCTGCCATGTACCATAACACCCAGTGCTCATCCCACCAAGTGCCCTCCTCAGTTCCAATCACCCAGTCACCCCAACCCCCCACCCACTTCCCCTTCCACTACCCCTTGTTCATTTCCCAGAGTTAGGTGTCTCTCATGTTTTGTCACCCTCACCGATATTTTCACTCGTTTTCTCTCCTTTCTCTTTATTTCCTGTCACTAATTTTTATATTCCCCAAATGAATGAGACCATATGATGTTTGTCCTTCTCCCATTGACTTATTTCATTCAACATAATACCCTCTAGGTCCCTCCACGTCGAAGCAAATAGTGGGTATTTATCATTTCTATTGGCTGAGTAATACTCCATTACATAGGTAGAACACATCTTCTTTATCCATTCATCTGTCGATGGGCACCGAGGCTCCTTCCACAGTGTGGCTATTGTGGACATTGCCGCTATAATGATCGGGGTGCAGGTGTCCTGGCGTTTCACTGCATCCGTATCTTTGGAGTAAATCCCGAGCAGTGGAATTGCTGGGTCGCAGGGCAGCTCTATTTTGAACTCTTTGAGGAAGCTCCACACAGTTTTCCAGAGTGGCTGCACCAGGTCACACTCCCACCCACAGTGCAGGAGGGTTCCCCTTTCTCCACATCGTCTCCAACATTTGTTGTTTCATGTCTTCTTAATGTTCACCATTCTCACTGGTGTGAGGTGGGATCTCATTGTGCTTTTGAGTTGTGTTTCCCTGATGGCCAGTGATGCGGAACATTGTCTCATGTGCGTGTTGGCCATGTCTATGTCTTCCTCTGTGACATTTCCGTTCAGGTCTTTTGCCCATTTCATGATTGGATTGTTGGTTTCTTTGCTGTAGAGTTGAATAAGTTCTTTAGAGATCTTGGACACTGGCCCTTTATCTGATGGGTCATTTACAAATATCTTCTCCCATTCTGTGGGTTGTCTTTTAGTTTTGTTGAGCGTTTCTTTTGCTGCGTAGAAGCTTCTCATCTTGATGAAGTCCCAGTGATTCATTTTGGCTCTTGTTTCCCTGGCCTTCATGGATGTATCTTGCAAGAAGTTGCTCTGGCCAAGTTCAAGAAGGGTGCTGCCTGTGTTCTCCTCTAGGATTTTGATGGCTTCCTGTCTCACATTTAGATCTTTCATCCACTTTGAGTTTCTCTTTGTGTACGGTGGTGTGAGAGAATGGTCCAGTTTCATTCCTCTGTGTGTGGCTGTCCAATGTTCCCAGCAGCATTTATTGAAGAGACTTTGTTCCAGTGGATGGTGTTTCCTGCTTTGTCGAATATTAGCTGACCATAGAGTTGAGGGTCCACTTCTGGATTCTCTGTTCTGTTCCATTGATCTCTGTGTCTGTTTTTGTGCCAGGACCACACTGTCTTGATGACCACAGCTTTGTAGTACAACTTGACATCCAGCATTGTGATGCCCCGGCTCTGGTTTTCTTTTTAAATATTCCCCTGGCTACTTGGGGTCTTTTCTGATTCCACACTAATCTTCAGATGATTTGTTCCAACTCTCTGAAGAAAGTCCATGTTATTTTGATAGGGATTGCGTTCAATGTGTAAATTGCCCTGGGTCACGTTGACATTTTCCCAATAAATGAATTCTTCAAATCCATGAGTATGGAATAGTTTTCCATCTCTTTGTGTCCTCCTCAATTTCTTTCAGACGTGTTCTGTAGTTTTTCGAGTGGGGATCCTTTACCTCTTTGGTTAGGTGTATTCCTAGGTATCTCATCCTTTTGGGTGCAATTGTCAATGGGAATGACTCCTTAATTACTCTTTCTTCAGTCTCATTGTTAGTGTATAGACATGCCACTGATTTGTGGGCATTGATTTGGTATCCTGCCACGCCGCTGAATTTCCTGTATGAGTTCCAGCAATCTTGGGGTGGAGTCTTTTGGGTTTTCTAGGTACAATATCATGTCATCTGCAATGACGGAGAGTTTGACCTCTTCTTTGCCAATTTGAATGCCTATTATTTCTTTTTGCTGCCCAATTGATGAAGCTAGGACTTCTAGTACTATGTTGAGTAGCCATGGTGAGAGTGTACGTCCCGGTCGTATTCCTGATCTTAGTGGAAAGGCTCCCAGTGTTTCCCCATTGGGAATGATATTTGCTATGGGCTTTTCGTAGTTGGCTTTGAAGATGTTGAGGAATGTTCCGTCTATCACTACAGTCTCAAGAGTTTTGATCAGGAATGGATGCTGTATTTTGTCAAATGCTTTCTCTGCATCTATTGAGAGGATCATCTGGTTCTTGTTTCTTCTCTTGTTGATGTGATCCATCCCATTGACTGCTTTACGAGTGTTGAACCAGCCTTGCATCCTGGGGATAAATCCCACTTGGTCATGGCCAGTAATCTTCTTAATGTACTGTTGGATCCTGTTGGCTCATATCTTGTTGAGAATGTTTGCATCCATGTTCATCGGGGATATAGGTCTATAATTCTCCTTTTTGGTGGGGTCTTTGGTTTTGGAATTAAGGTGATGCTAGCCTCATAGAATGAGTTTCGAAGTATGAATGGACCTAAAGTACCACGATGTATAATTTAAAAGCAACAGAGTCAATTTTTACAAAGTTAACTTATCCTTTATTACAAATAAAATTTATGAAGCAATTATAGAGGTTTACAAAAAACACAAAATACAGAAACAGCACAATGAAAGGGGAGGGGAAGGCTTCAATTGTGCTGCAGCCATCACAAGCTGCTGCTCGGGGGCCAAGGCTGGTGGCTCCACTGAGGCAGGTGGCAGTCCGGCCCTTCGATGAACTCGAGAGCCGGCACCGGGACATGTTCCTCCTTCTGGGGTGGCCAAGAAGCAGGTGGCTCCTCCAGGTCGGGACAGTGAATCAAAGGTATGACCCCCAGGTACTTTGGCTTGACCTCAGTAGCTGGCATCTCAGCCCAGGCTTAGCTTTCAGCACCAGCAGCTGGGACCGGCTCGATCACCTCAGGCCCAGGAGCTTCAGCAGGCCCCACAGTCAGCCTCGGGGCGGGGCTCTTGCCACGATGGTTCAGGGTGTTGCTCGGGGTCCGAAGCCGGTTGCTCCCCTGAGTGAGGTGGCTGCTCCAGCACATCAATGACCTCGATAGCTGGTGGTGGGGCCCGTTCGGCTTCCAGGGCTCCCAAGGGTGCAGGTGGCTCTTCCAGGTCGGGACAGGGATTCAGAGGTCTGACCACCACATACCTTGGCCTGAACACAGCAGCTGGCATCACGGTTTGGGCCAAGCCCTCAGCTCCAGCAGCTGGGACCAGCTCAATCACCTCAGACCCTGAAGGTGCAGCAGCCCCCACAGTCAGGGCTCAGGCGGGCTCTTGGGGTGGTTCAGGGTGTTGCTCGGGGTCTGAAGCCGGTTGCTCTACTGAGTGAGGCGGCTGCTCCGGCACATCGATGAGCTCGATAGCCGGTGGTGGGGCCCATTTGGCCTCCAGGGCTCCTAGGGTTGCAGGTAGCTCTTCCAGGTCAGGACAGTGATTCAGAGGTCCGACCATGTATCTTGGCTTGAACACAGCAGCTGGCATCATGGCTTGGGCCAAGCCCTCAGCTCCAGCAGCTGGGACCAGCTCCATCCCCTCAGACCCTGAAGGTGCAGCAGGCCCCACCGTCGGAGCTCGGGCGTGCTCCTGGGGTGGTTCAGGGTGTTGCTCAGGGTCCAAAGACAGAGTATCATCTCCAAGAAGACAAAGTATCATCACCAGGATGGACTTTCCACGTCCCTCTCAAATCAAGGACACTCTTCCCACCGCTCAATGTGTGTGAGTGCAAGAGCCCTGGGAGGTCTCCCCAGACTGCAGCCCGTGGGGATGGGGTGTGAGCCTACCCACTGCTCCGGCCCAGCAACACGGAGGCTTGATCTGTGTGACCCACCCTGTCCCCAACTCGGCCACCCCAGTCCTCCTCACCTCCACCCACAAACTCCGCTTGATGGAGATTTATGAAACGCCAAAGGTAACACTCGGCACGACAGTGGAGCACTGAGCCTGGCAAGTACTGCCCCGTGAAGTTCAGCAGCTTTGTCAGGGCAGGAAATTCTGGGGGATCGTGGAAGTCCTCCTCATAGTAGTCCAGCCAGATGGTCAGGAAGGAGGACATGGTGCTGGGGAGGGACAGGTGGGCAGAGGCATCAGAAGACAGAGCTCCCTCACACAGAGGTGTCCCGGGGAAGCCCTGCAGGAACCGGGGCCCTCGGCCTCCCATGCGGGGCTGTCGGAGGCCAGTGCTGCTCCTTGTCCACCTGTCACCTGGCGGTCCAGTCTGCCACAGCCCTGCTCGCTGAGGAGGGGCTGGCACAAAGCCTCTGTGCATGGGAGCCCATGACCAGCAGTGTGACCATCACTGTTTTTCCTGGGGAAACTTCCCTCCCGTGGGTCTGCCCTGCCTCACTCATGAGGGGCCCCCAAGGGGTGTCCTTCCACTGACTCTAATCTCCCACGGGGCGGGGGCCGTCTGGTCCGTGAGCCCTCACTGGCTCTCCTGAGCACCTGCCATGCACCCGGGTCCAGGTGCCACCAGATTGGTGAGTGCGATGCTCCCCACACCCTCTGCTCTGGGTCCCAGGTGTGGGGCAGACAGAGGGTTGGGGGGATGGGCATGGAGGAGGTCACCCTTTGGTGTCCCAGTGCTCTCCCACAAAGCCCACATCCCACCCACGGCTCTCCTTTGCTCTTTTCCTGAAGGGGCCTTAGACCCTTACCCTGTCACAGGAATTGCAGACGTGTGGGGTGAAGGGTCGAGCAGCCCCTCCAACCCACAGCCCCCTCGCGGCCCTCCTGGAGAGGGAAGGCTCCCCTGCATGGTCCAGAGCTCACTCACATTTCCCACTGGTCCAGGATTCCTTCGTTCTTGCAGGAAGCTACGATGTATCGATATCTAGAGGAGGGCAGGGGGCATCACATGAATCGTCCTGTGGACCCGATCTCTCCTCATAGCTGCTGTCACCTCTGAACCCCAACTAGTCCAGAACCCTGGGGGGCCGTCAGCTCTGTGCGTGTGGCCATGGGCAGCTCCTGGAGAAGCACCTGCACCTGCTGGCACTTCCTGAATGCTTGAGGAATGAAAGGGCTCCGGCCAGGCCCATGGCTGATATCCGAGTGGGCCTGGGCGCCCAGGTGTCCCCAGGGACCCCTACTCCGAATGCCCCAGGATATAGACCCCAGATGGACTCAAAACTCCCTTTCAATGGCAAAACAGGCCAGCTCAAGACCCTGGTGACGGTGAGGAGGCGGCACAGGCTTTGTCATGGGGAGAGAAGACGACTGATGAGCACAAGCACAGCCCCTCTAGCCGACCTGCCACAGGCCAGGCACCGGGGGCTGCCCTACAGGACCCGACTAGGCCCTGTGTGACTCTCCTCCAGTCGGAGGAGCAGCCCAAGGGACCGGGAAGTTAAGCAACATTCCCCAAGACTCCCAACCAGTAGGTGGCCCATCCCACTGGGCTGTGGAGGGTCAGAGTGCTCACTTTGCAAACAGCAGGTCCAGCACCTCTTCAGGGGTGCCATATTCCACCAAATAGTTAAGGAATTCAAATATGGACAGGTTATCAAAGCGCAGCAAGGCGGGCACCAGTTCTTCTACCTGCTGCTCCAGCAGCTCCCTCCGGCTGGGGGTGGTTGGGCAGATCCGATTCTTCCTCAGGGCTGAGGCCCTTTCAGCCTGAGGTGGGACAGAGGGGATGTGCAGCCTGCACTGTAGCCTCCAGGAGACCTGGGAGTTGGAGCGCAGACCACAGCCCGAGCTCTCAGTGGCTGCAGGGGGCGGGGGGGGGGAGGAGTGCCCACAGCAGGGACACGGGGCTTGACGCCTGCGGCTCAGTCACTTAGCATCTGACTCTCAGTTGTGGCTCAGGTCATGGTCTCAGCATCCTGAGATCCCACCCCTGGCAGGCTCTGCGCTTGGGGCAGAGTGTGCTTGAGGAGCCTGTGTCTCCCTCTTCTGCTTCCTGCTGTCTGTCTCTTAAACTGACAGACTATCCAATAAAGAAATAGTTTTAGAGGATAAATTTTCAAAAAAATTTGGATCAATACAAGGATCTCAAGTGGGAGGGGTCAGTATCCCAGGGCCGCTTGTCAGCTGAGTTTTGACAGCACCTCCCTGCATTAACGGCTTCACCCCTTGAATTTGACCACACGCCCCTCTCTCGAGGTGCCAACACGGAGACCTTTCCTTGGGTGGGAGGGCCCAGGGTGTGAGGGCTGCAGGATGTTCAGCACCGCCCTGTGATTTGGCAACAGAAGGGAATCGCATCGAAGTCCTGCATCAGTGAAGGGCTCAGTGGCTGTGGGAACCAACTGGCCTTCTGACATGTTGTGCAGCACACGAGGCCCCTGTGCCCGACCCCGGGAGCGGGGGCAGGGATGCGCTCCTTCAAAACCTAACTGCAGAGCGATAGACATAGTACAGTGAGCCCCGTGTCCCTTTGGGGAAAAGTCTCCCAACTCACCAGGACCATGCTCAAGCCTTGGAGAAGGTGGGGAAGGACGTCAGGCCAATGGGGCCTCCTGGGAGCACCAGTTAGGAGAAAGCATAGCACAGTGCAAACTACTGGAGACCGCATGCGATGAGACATGGTGTGTCTCTTCTTAAAAAGTTTTTATGGGCAGCCCGGGTGGGTCAGTGGTTTAGCACTGCCTTCAGCCCAGGGCGTGATCCTGGGGACCCAGGATCCAGTCTGACATCAGGCTCCCTGCATGGAGCCTGCTTCTCTCTCTGCTTGTGTCTCTGCCTCTCTCTCTTTGTCTCTCGTGAATAAATAAATAAAATATTTAAAAGAAAGCATTATAAAAAAAGTTTTTATTATTTATTCATGAGAGACACACACACACGGGTGGGGGGGCAGACACACAGACAGAGGTAGAAGCAGTCCCCATTCAGAGAGCCCGAGGCAGAACTCGATCCTGGGTCTCCAGGATCAGGGCCTGGGCGGAAGGCAGGCGCTAAACCACTGGGCGACCAGGCATCCCCTGAAGGCTCTATTCTGATATTCCTACAAATCTGTGCACAGGGACTCTGCATCTGGCCCAGGCAGGGGCAGGGCCATGGGGGCAAGTTTGGGGAGGAGGGGAATCCAGACTCCTGTAGCAGCAGGAGTCTAGGGGGGAGCCGAGGGGAGCAGCAGGCTGGCTTCTGGGACCTGGGGCCCTTCCTGCTGCATCGGGGCCCTGGGTGTCGGGTGGCCCCAGCCCCTGCACTCACCTTGAACCCTTGCAGGTCTCCGTTAGCTGTGCTGGGCTCCTTCCTGATCACCACCGGGGTGTGGGGGATGTCCTCTTCCTCCCGCCTCCGCCGCCACCCCTTGTCCCATGTGGAGCTCTGTAAAGACCGTGTGCGGCAGCCAGGCAGGAGGCCTCAGCGCCCGGTGTGGCCGCCTCGGCTGGGCCGCACACCCAGCTGACTCCATTGCAGACACACCACAGCACAGTTGGCACACACCTCCCCCAAGGAGAGCAAAGGGATGCGGCTGCAGGGCCTTGGGTTAACTCCGGGTCATGTAAGAGGCACCTCAGGAATCCTGTTTCCACCCTGCCCACCGTGACATCAGGGTGACCCTGAAGGGGTCACCGGGGAACCTGCTGCCCTGCAAGGTCCTCCAGCCTGGATGCGACCTGCCCACACATCCCTGGTTCCCTGAAACTGAAGAGGAGGGGATGGGGCTGCCCAGGATGGCTGGCACAGGTGGCCTGGCCTGCTCTGTATTACCCTACAGCGCCTCCTGAAAAGCTCCCTGAGGTGTTGGGTTTGACGGTGGCACCAGCGTCTCCAGCATTCGAAGCAGCCGCATCCCTGGGGTTCCTGGTGTTGCTCAAAACTGGGAAAGCCATCAGGGAACATCTTTCAGTAGCAGAAGTCTCCTGAAAGTGAGCCTGAGGTGGGGCTGCACTAGAATGTGGGGGCCCGGGTACAGGGGTTCCAAGTTCTGTTGGCCTCTGTTGTGAAAGAAGTGACCTCACTGCCTGGGACCCCCTCCCTGAGTCCACTCCTGGAGGGAGCTTCAGGAGCAGCGCTCGGGGCTGCCAACGGCCCCCCCCCTCCCTGCAGGCAATGGCCTGTGTGCACACAGTGACACAACCGCACCCCTGTCTACAGGCCCCAGGGCAAGACTATGTGCAGCCAGGGCCCCAGCCTGGAAACACACCTGGGTTCAGACACAACTTTCCATTCTTCCCTGGTTTTCACCCCGGAGAAGCCGTTGTGCCTGTCGGGGATAGTCTGCCTCTTGCCTGTGGGATAGGGATTATCCTAGCAGGTGCTTCCTCCAGATGTCCCCACGCCACTGTGGCATCATATCTGTGACATTGGAGGTGGGTGTCACGTGCAGGCAATACCTCCCACCACATGTTCTTCCTTGGTGTGTACATGCGTCCAGGCCCACAAGGTCCCTGTGTGCACACACGTGGGCACCGTTACCCTCATTCTGGAGGCCCAGAAGATGACAGTCCCACCGGGGCAGGGATGGGCAATAGCTTCCCACAATCCTAGGCTCCTGAATCCAAGGCAAACCCTACAGTAGGTGTGGGAGTCTTGGCCTAGAAGGTGTGAGGCTGTCCTTATCCTGAAACCCTGCCTGTCATGTTACGGGCCATTCCGTCATTTCCACTGGGTGAGCTGTGGACAGCGGTGCACCCAGTGGGTCACCCTGACCTGGGCTCTTCCTCAGACTGGAACGTGCTGGAATGCCTCCTGTCTGGGCTGTCAATGCCCACCCCCACCCCATCACATCCCCATGACTGTAGCCAGTTCCATCCACACAACCTTTTCTCAGCCCCCTGACAAAGGGGAGGGGCAGCCTTGGCCCCCAACGGAGGACACAGAGCTGGCTTCATGCCCCCTTCTGCCTCCTTCCCAGGCTGTGATCCTGGCGAGGCAGTGGGTCTTCACCTCCTCCCCTCAGTGGCCCCCTGGAGCCCCAGCTGCTGCGTTTGTCAAAGCCCCACAGTTTGTCACAGCCTCACCTCCGGAGCTCAGGACCCAGGGAAGCACCAGGCTCTCTTTCTAGGGAGCAATTTGCTCTTTCCATTCCTGATATTTTTCCGTATTTTGTCCATCTTCCCCCCTGGAGCATGAGCTCCGAGAGGGAGGATCTGGTCTGTTTATCAGCTCGGGCACTATCTGTGCTCAGGGCTCAGCAGCTGAAGGAGAAGGTGGGAGGATCCATCCCACCACGGGCCAGCTCAGCGGTGGGAGCCTTATTGACTTGGGGCATTTTAAAATACTTGTGCTTTTCTTTTCTTTTTTTTTTTTAAGGAAACTCTGTGCCCGATGTGGGACTCAAACTCAGGACCCCGAGATCAATAACCACACGCCCTTCAGACTGCTCCAGGCAGGCGTCCATTGGTCATTTAAAACTAGTAGACTGATAACTATTTCAGTTAATTTGGTGATCCACATTGCTGAATTACCAAGTGACTCCCCCAATGTCAGTACTGCGTCAGCACAGATTGCCCCACCTGACAGCACTGAGTGGCTGTTCAGATTGGAGACTGAACTCGTTCACGGGGTCTTTCAGGAGCCAGGGTGGCTCCTCCATGGGCCTCCTTCCTCCCTGGGAGGTCATGCACCTCTGCAGCCAGCAGCACAAGGGGAAGACAACAAACACAGGCATGAGGGAGGGGGTCTCCAGCCAGGTCTAGCAGGCCTGCATGTCCACCTTTATGCTCACTCTGTGTGTTATTTATTAGAAGTAGTATTCATTTTTAGGATTTTATTTATTTGTTTAAGAGAGAGAGAGCGAGAGAGAGCGAGCACGCATGATCAGTGGAGACAGGCAGAGGGAGAGGGAGAAGCAGGTGTCCTGCGAGCAGGGAGGCAGAAACCCAGGAATTCTGAATCATATCCCACAAAACAGAGAAAACACATCACCAGATCTGCTCCACAAAACAAACAAAAGGCATCTCCTCAAGCTGAATGAAAATTTTCTACTTGAAGTACAGACTGTATGAGTGAAACGAGAGCAAGATTTGTGTGTGTGTGTGTGAGAGAGAGAGTGAGTGTATATGTAAAGTAAATCTTTTTTTATATCAATGCTGTTTTGTATAAACTAAAGAAAGCAATGTCTCAGAGAATCTGCAATAACCAAATTGAAAGCTTCTTGAAAATATGTAACTGCTATTAATTAGCTTCATCTGTTTTGGATTTCAAACCATTAGCATTTGGCAAAGGAATAAAACAACATAGAAACTAGGATCTCCTATATGAGTAAAGAGTTCAGTGCAGAATTTTGAGGGTGAGTGTTTGCTGCTTCACCATTATGATCAAACGGAAACTTCATTCCTTCAGATAAAAAGGGCAATGTTACCCCAGCAATGTTACAGACAGCAACTTTCTTCAACCTATAGGAGGTAGGTTCTTCCTATTTTGGATGAAAGTTTAGCAAAACTTTCCAGAGTTACCCACTGAAGAAGCACAGCCTGACACATTTCTTTCATCTGGACACCGCAGAAGGCTGAAGTATTTACAGCAGATGGTATTCAGTGTAATGTTATCATACCATGGATTATCAAAATATCTCCTTTCATCACCTTTTGTTTGGAGTTCTTTTTTTTAAAAGATTTATTTGTTTATTTATTTATGAGAGAGAGAGAGAGAGAGAGAGAGAGGGGCAGAGAAACAGGAGGAGGGAGAAGCAGGCTCCATGCCGGGAGCCTGACGTGGGACTCGATCCCAGGACTCCAGGATCACGCCCTGGGCCAAAGGCAGGCGCTAAACTGCTGAGCCACCCAGGGATCCCCTTGTTTGGAGTTCTATCTGGAGTTTTATGTATTTGAAAAATCCAGGATGAATCCTCAGTTGTAGAAGAAAAATAGACTGTGCTCTAAGCTTATATGTGAAAATGCTCCGAGAAGGTTGGTTTGCTCTGACAAAATTCATAGAAGAGCAGTATAACCAGAACAATTCTGAGGTCTCAGGCTGCAGGACTTGAGAGGGGTCGTCACTGGGGAAAGGCAATGTTGATGTGCTGTGCGGTGCCAGAGGAGATAGCATGTGTGAGGGGGCTGGCAACAGGGCCTTTCTGAAAGAACACAGTGGTCATCAATTTCAGGTAAGGGCTCATATATGCCAGGCTCTGTGCTGCTTCATCTTTCTGACCTTTTCATCCTCATAACAACTCTATGAGATATGTCATGTTATCCACATTTTACAGATAAGAATATAGGGCCTTCGAGAATTGAAGTAAATGACCCAAGGTCACCAAGTGAGTGACAGGAACAGATGTCTTCTTGGGGCTATGCCCCACCATGGTCCACACTCAGTATCTACCCCATATGTCTGTTGACTGACTGGAATCTCAGAGGTCTTAACATCTCACATGTGTAAATGATTGGTTGATACGACCCCTCATCATCCACCAACCTCACAGATAAATCTAGATATTGTGTATATGTGTGTGTGTATTAATATTTATATTTATATTTATATATATTTCAAATTTCAGCTTTGCTGGTAGTACCTTACTGGGAACCTCTTGGAATACTAAATGGCTTGAATTATTTGTGTGAGAAAGGATCTTCCTACTATAGCAGGAGGATTCCAAAATGAAAAAAAAAAAAGGCATGAAAGATCACCAAATACGTCTGATTTACAGATTCGGTCCCTATACTGTAATCTTCTCTTTGTTCCTGTTCTTTGCTTACAATAATCATCACTGCATTTTGACTGCACTTCAAGTAGGCTGCTTCTTCAGCCTCTGACTTCTCTGATTACTGGCTCTTGATCTTTTGCTTTTTTTAATTTATGTGCATTAGTCTTTATCCCTTTAAAATCCACCCCAAAATCTGCTAAGCATATACATCTGGAATTTCAAATCTCACCCTGCCCCCCTTCACACATGGACATTTCTTCCTTTCCCTCTTAACCTCATTCATCATACATTTTCTGTTTATAGCTCTGGGACACCTTGACTCTGACACACAAATCAGCTTTTTCCTGAGCTCTTACTAGAACTGTGTTTCTCATTTACTCTTGGGCAGTATCCATCCTTATCGACTGAAGTTAGGAGTTGAATTATCACCAAAATAAAAGAAAAAGAAAGAAGAGATTTTTGTTATTACAGCAGAAATTATTTTTTAATCCACAACAGATGATTTATATTCATCAAAAATTTGTGCTGCTTTCAGCAAACAAGCTTACATATGAAGTCATCAGTTCTGTAAAAGGTGAGGAAGAAAACAACTAATTCAAAGAGAGCATTTTTCCCTCCTTTTTGGTATGCAATGTCAAAAACTTGAACAATTCGTATCAAATCAATTCAGTGGTAGAATGTGGTGTATTACATGAGCATGACTTGTAGTCAGGAGACTTTGGGTCTACTCCCACGATTTATTAGAGTAGCTGTGTGACCTTGGGATAAATTGCTTAAAACTATAATCTGAGTCATTTGTCTGTAAATTTAAGATGTTATTTAACTATGTGACCTTTAAAATTATGGACCTTCTGTGGAGAGTGAAACTTCCCTTAAGCCAGAGTCTTTAAAGGGGAGGCTAGAGTGCTCCCAGATCAATTTCCTCCCGGCCCTAGATCTATAAAGAAACAAATTCAAATCCCCAGTTGAAGCCTTCAGATTTGTTAAAATTAAATACATTCAAATATAATAAGAAATTAACATGAATACTAATGAATGAAAGTCAGGGGAAAACAAGAACAACACATTGAGGTTCTTGGGAATTTATAGATATTGAAATCATCAAATAGTATAAAATAATTATGGGTCAAGTATTTTAAGAAATTAAAGATTCTCAAAAAAAAGAAATTAAAGATGGAATAATAAATGAAAAAGGGTCAAAATGCAAATCTAATAAAAATACCAGGCACATTTGAAAAAAAAACATTTATAAATAACAGATAATTATTAAAACTAATAGCTTAGTGGATGTGTTAAACAGCGGAATATATGCAGCTGAAGATGGAGTTAAATCTGAAAGAAATAGTCAGGCTGTACTACATAGAGACAAGGCAGTAAATACAGAAGAGACATTAAGCTATATGGAGGGCATAATGAGTAATATATATAATTTGAGTTCCAGAAAGGGGAGATAGAAAAAAGGCAATATTTGAACATAGAAGGGCTAAGATCTTCCCCAGACTGACAAAAGGACATGAATCCACAAATAGAGGAAACAAGAGTCCAAATAGATAAAAGGAAAGTCACACCCAGATGTATGATAGTAAAACCAAAGAATAGCAAAGACAAAGAGCAGATCTTAAAAGTAGGCAGAGGGGAAAAAAGTAAATAATAAGGAGGGCAAGTAGGTATCAGTTTCTCAGTAGCAACAATGGAAACCAGAACACAGTGGAATATCTTCAGCGTTCTGAAGAGAAAATGACGGTCAAGCTAGATTCATGGATTTAACAAAACTATTTTTCAAGGACAAAGGCAGTAAAGACACTTTCAGATAAAGATAGATTGCATTTGCAACCAAGAAACCTTATTAAAGGTATTTTTAAAGAATGTTCTTTTTGACGCCTGGGTGACACAGTCAGGTAAGTACCTGACACTTGGTTTTGGCTGGGATCATGATCTCAGGGTCTGGAGATCAGCTCCACGCTCAGCATGGGGTCTGCTTAAGGCTCTCTTTCCATATCCTTCTGCCCTTCCCCCCGCTCTCTCTCAAATAATAAATCTTTTAAAAAAAAGAATGTACCTTAAAAAGAAAAATGGTTCTAGAAACAAGTTTTCAGGATAATACCCTTGGAAGAAAAAAAAAATACCCTTGGAAGAAAACATAGGGGTAAGTTTCCATGATCGTGGATTTGGGGATGGTTTCTAAGATACAACACAAAGAGCACAAGCAACAAACAAACAAACAAACAAAAAATACTGAACTTCAAAATTGAAGATTTTTGTGCTTCAAAGGACGTGATCAAAAACTGAAAGAACCCCCCCCCAAAAAAGGGAAAGAACCTACAGAATGGAAGCTATTATTTGTAAATCATATAAATCTTGTGTCTAGTATTCAGAATTTAGAAATTATACAACTGAACAATGAAAAGACAACCCAGTTAAAAAATGGAGACAAAGAATTGAATAGACATTTTCCAAAGAAGATACACAAATGGCCAACAAACACATGAAAAGATGTTCAACATCATTAGTCATTAGAGAAATACAGATCAAAACTGCAGTGAGATGCCCACTTCATGCTTAGTGGGATGGCTATAATTTTTTTTAATAGAAAAAAAACAAGTGTTGGGTAGAAGGTAGAGAAATTAGAACCCTTGCACGTTGCTTGTGAGAATTTTAAATGGTGCAGCTTCTATGGAAAAAATGTTGGTGGTTCCTTCAAAAGTTAAACATAGCATTGCCATATGAAACAGCAAATTCACTTCTAGTTATATCCCCCCCTAAATTGAAAACAAGTATTCAAACAGATACTTGTACACAAATGCTCATAGTGATACTATTCACAATAACCACATTATGCTGAGTGAAAGAAGCCAGGCACAGAAGGTCACATATTGTATGATTCCATTCGAAATATCCAGAATAGGCAGATCCAAAGAGACAGAAGATTACTGGTTGTCATTGGCTTGGGAGAGGAAGGAATGCAAAGTGACTGCTTAATTGGCATGGAGTTTCCTTTTGGGATAATAAAAATGTTCTGGAACCAGATAGAAGTGATGGTTGCACAACATCATGTATGTACTGTCACCAAATTATATGCATTTAAATGGCTAACATTGTGAATTTTAGGTTATGAATTTTGCCACAATACAAAAAAGTCAAAGGGAGCCTTGTGGCTCAGCCATTTAAGCATCCAGCTCTGGATTTCAGATCAGGTCATGATCTCAGAGTTGTGGGATCAAGCCCTGCATCAGGCTCCACATGGGGCATGGAGCATACTTAAGATTCTCTCTCTCTTCCTCTCCCGCTGCCCCTGCCCCCTATGCTGCCTACATTCATACACAAACACACTCTCTCTCCCCCTTCTCTAAGAAAGAAAAAAAATTTTTTCACAGATGCATAGAAATTAGCAAACATGTAGGTAAATCCAGACATTGTACAATATAAGTGATAATGATAATAATGTCTCATTTGTGTGGTTCTAAAAATGAGCATTAAAGTAGTAGACAACAACAAACATGTGAGTTGAGAAAAAAGTAATCAGAGCATTAAAGTTCTCACAAGACCTTATGAGAGTCATTCACTCTCAAGTGCTTTTGACTGTGATTGACAGTAATGAATGTTTTATAGTCACCCAGTGTACACACATATGTATATGACTGAAACAAAAATTTCTCAAAATAGTCCTTCCCTAACTATATATGTTGTACACTATTTTCTAATCTAGTTAATTTCATTTTTAAAAATGCTAATTGTCTCCCCTTAAGTTGACTCCATCAACCACTAATGGATTGTAACATGCTACTTTAAAACATAACAAAACAAACTGGTATCAAGAGTATGATGGCACCCAAGTAAAGATGTGGGTGAGAAAAAAAATTAAAAAGTCTTGAGTTGTTCACTATCTACTCTGATACTGGGTCAGGAAGCATATGCAAGTGGTGAATTGGCTGTATTTTCCACAATCTTTTGAAGATGTCATCATGTTCCAATATGGTAATCTCCATGGGGCGAAAGTATATTTCTACTAATTCACTGGAAACATTTTAAACAATTCTGAGTTTGTATAACATTCTGTAAATTGTCAAGATAAAGTTCTCTGGAGTATTCAATATGGATGCAAGTAATAGAATTTTTTAAAGATTTTATTTATTCATTCATGAGAGGCAGAGAGAGAGAGAGAGAGAGGCAGAGACACAGGCAGAGGGAGAAGCAGGCTCCATGCAGGGATCCCAACGTGGGACTAGATCCCAGGTCTCCAGGATCACGCCCTGGGCCGAAGGTGGTGCTAAACTGCTGAGCCACCCGGGGCTGCCCAAGAATCTCATATTCATCTCAAATTCATATATGCAAGCAGAATGGTCCATCTCAATTTGAAAAAATCAGAAAAGCTGAATTATGGTCTTACACTTCTTATCCTCTTGTTATTTTGGATAAGTGACTTCATTTGCCCTGGTTTTCTCATCTGCAAAATTAAAGGGAACTTTTAAGTTTTTCCTAAAAGGAAATCTGTGATTCACTCTAACAAGTCTATACAAAACCTTGAGTGCTCTCTCTCTCTCTCTCTCTCACACACACACACACACACACACACAACTGTATTGCATTAAGATGAAGGAAATTTGGGGCGGCCCTGGGTGGCTCAGCAGTTTAGCACCACCTTCGGCCCAGGGCCTGATCCTGGAGACCCAGGAAAGAGTCCCACGTCCGGCTCCCTGCATGGAGCCTGCTTCTCCCTTTGCCTGTGTCTCTGCCTCTCTCTCTCTCATGAATAAACAAAATCTTTAAAAAGAAAAGATGAAGGAAATTTAACATCGACCCTTATGAAACGTTCTCAACATTGGCATTAATCTATTTTAAAGTAGGAAGTGACTTTCATCACTGATGATTTATTGGGCATACTATATATTTTCAGACATGATTTTTTATTTATAAGACATTTGTGACTTTTTTAAAATTAGATTTTTGTTACTGCAACTTCAGAAGCTTTACCAGGTTAAGAAAGGGGATTATGCTGGTCTGAGCCTGTACCAGTAAATATGTCCATATTCCATGGTAGCTAAATGGCTCCTGTTTAAATTCTTGTTCCAACTGCTGCAAAGTACCTTAAGGAACAATGTTTGGTAAGGTATGTTTACACAAGAGATACAAATGTCTGTTTTTCCACCATAGCTTTTTGTTCATGTTAGCTTATCATTGAAACTGTCCATGCTCTCAAGTGATGTGTGACTAAGAGATTTGTTATCTTTAGTCCGCTGCTGTCTGGAAGATTTGTACTAGATGAAAGAGTAGAAAAGACACTCTCCACTTCAGCCATTCTGCATTATTTTCAGGTGCCTAATAGCCTTTTGATGATCTTGCTTACTGGGTTTTTAACGTTGTGTGCATGCCTATGTGTGTGTAGAAAATTTCAAACGTAAACAGAGTAGTGTAATGAGCCCCACTTACTCATCACTCAACTTCAACTATGAATATCCTACCATTCTTGTTTTATTTATACCACCCACTCCCCAGCCCCTCTGTTTGATTATTATTATTTTTTAGAGTTTTTATGGTAAAATTTACATACACTGAAATGCACAAATAATTGAACTGTTTTGACAACTAGATACACCTGTGTAACCTGTGCCCTTACCAGAGTTCCATCTCTTGAAAGAATCTTCCTCTGTCCCCAGGTAATTCCTCAAGTCCCCCAAAAGCATCCAGTGGTTTTTCTCACCTTAGGTGAGTTTTGCTTATTCTAGAACTTCATATAAGTGGAAGCATACAGTATTTCTAAACCCTTTTGTGTCTGGCTTCTTTTCTCTTGTGAGATTCAGTCATTTCATTGCAGGGATCAGTACACTAATGCATCCTTTTTATTACTGAGTGGTAAAATAATACCACAGCTTGTTTGCCCATCCTCATGTTGATGGACATTTGGGTTGTTTACAGTTTGGGGCTATTTTGAGTAAAACTGCTATGAGCATTCTTTATATCCTTTTGTGAAGGATATATTCCCACTTATCTTGGACAGTGACCTAGAACTACAGCTGCTGGACTATAAGGTAGGTATATGTTTAACTTTATAAGAGGCTACCCCACCCTGTACCACACTTTTACACTCCCATCAGCAGTATATATGAGTTCTAATTGCTCTGACTCCTCATCAGCACTTGGGATTTGTCAGTCTTAAATTTTAGCTACTCAGGCAGCCGGGTGGCTCAGTGGTTTAGCACCGCCTTCAGCCCAGGGTCGAGTCCCACTTCGGGCTCCCTGCATGGAGCCTGCTTCTCCCTCTACCTGTGTCTCTGCCTCTCTCTCTCTCTCTCTCTCTCTCTCTCACTCATGAATAAACAAAATCTAAAAAAGAATTTTTAGCTACTCTAGTGGATGTAAAGTAGTATCTCAATTTAGTGTTAATTTGCATTTCTGTAATGACTAAAGATATTGAGCGTGTTTTCATGAGCTTATCCCTTTGGCCTAATGTATTTTTCACACGTGGTTCCCTTGTCCACAACACTTACTATCTACCACCCTTTTCTAGTTAGCTACTTACACCTTATCTAGTCCTCACCTTATTGAAAGGAATCCTTCCTCCCAAAAAGTTAGGAGTTGAGGAAATCAGCCTGAAAGCTCTATGAGAAACAGTTTTCCAGAATCAGCATCAGCCACTGTCTTTTCGCAGTGCCCTTGAACTTAAGGCAGGGAAAACTTTTCCTTTACCCTCCTCCAATTCCCACTTTTGGAAATACAAACAGCCCAAGTCGTAGTTGCTCATTCATTTTGATGTTACCGGGTACAGAAGCTCGTAGGGCTGGGACTCCTGTGGAGACAGGGGCATACCATAAAATCTAAAAGGGAGTACCACGTGGAAATTTTATTGAAGAACAGTAAGCACCTCAGCTTCAGTATTTCCCTTTGAAGGGATAATCCTGTGGCTTTCAAGCCTGTAGAGAAATAGGGTGATTACAGTGTACAGCATGAGAAAGAAATACTTCTGGACACCTGGGTGGCTCCGTGGTTGAGCTTCTGCCTTTGGCTCAGGTGGTGGTCCTGGGATCGAGTCCCACAGCGGGCTCTCTGAAGAGAGTCTGCTTCTCCTCTGCCTATGTTTCTATGTCTCTCATGAATAAATAAATAAAACATGAACATATAAACATAAACATAATAAAACAATAAAATGTAAACAGCCTAATAATATATAGAAGTATATAATTTCTTCGGAATATAAACTCTTAAGTTACCATTGACTAGAAAAGCATCGCATTCTCTTGCTGTGCTCTGTAAAGCTTCTTCCTTGACCTGCTCCCAATATCTGCTGAGAAGATAAGCAAAAAATGTTCTCAGGCTTCCCTTAGTCTGACCTCCAGGGATTGCCTGGGGGTCAAGGAGGATCCTGTGTGGGAAGAGAGTAGGACTGCTATCAGAAGGGTTACAATTGATGCTTCTCCTATCTTTCCACCCTCAGTTGCTGGCCTTTTGGTTTCCTCCCATTAAAAAGAAGCTTTATTAGTGTGTTTATAAACAGTTATGCCTCTGAGTAGGTGATTTTGGCACACCATGTATATCCCCTTGTCACTCAACATCCCTATGCATGCTGATAAGCTTTCTGCTGCCAATACCTGCATCCCTTAGCTCTCCCCACAGGAGCATTCTTGGTGCCCGGTGGGCTGGAAGTGCCAGGGAGCTGACATCCCTGGGAACAGCCTCAAACTCATGACAGATGGGAGCTAGTGGCTAAGCCCTCCATCTTTCTTATCCTTTGGGTGAGACAACTCTCGGGTCTGCTCTACACCACTTCCCAGAGTAGCACAGTGGAAATGAGCCCAAGTTCCCCACAGCTATAACATACTCATAAATTCATCTACTGGCTTCCTTCCCTTCCCTGGCTCACTGTCCCCTCCTCCGCCAATGTTTCCTGAGATAGTCTTCCAAATAAACTCCTAGCCTTGGTCCTAGTCTCAGGGCCTGTTCTGGAGAAACCCAATGTAGGCTAGCTTAATAATACCAAGCAAACTCACTAATAAAATATTGGTATAAACATATTGTTAGTAAATCTTCTAATACTTTAAATGGTTCAGATCCAGCGTGGCTAAAGACCTAGCATTCATTTCGTTAAATTTACCTAGCATTATCCCCAAAATGTTATTGTTTCAGAATGCTTCTGAGGTAAAGATCTAGTTTAAGGAGTAATCTCAAAACCAGGGATGTGTATCTCACATATTTGAGTTTAGATGAAGAGTCAGCGACTTGATTTTTCAAAGCCAATTGGTATAATGTATACTATTGTTTCCCAGCATACTAAGATACTTCTGTGTATAATAAAAGATATCCTCAACATGTTTATATTTTGGTTTTACTCTCTTTAGCCCATTGTTTGGAAACAAAAATGGGAAGGAAGTGTAATTTTGCTGAAGAAAGAGCGCTGATGCTGGTGTATAGGTGTGCATGTATATGGACCCAGGAGTCCTCAGCGTCCCTTGCCCTCCACATACCCACCTAAAATATTTTGGCAAGCTTGGGTTTACGGATGTGTCATGAGTTAAGTTCAGTGAATAACTCCACGTAACATTTTATAGGTCAAGAAAACACAAGAGAAGCACAAATTTGAAACTGTGTCAGGGATTCATGGCACAAGGTATTAGATATTTTCTGTCACCAAATATGCTTTGCTTCATTATCCATTAAATATTTCATCTTAAATACCAGTTCCAAATCCATAAATTCAGACCTGAGCTTAGTGCCACATGCCCTTCTCAAAATAATTAGCTTCCAGATGCTTTAATATTAATTTCACTGATGCCTTTAGAGAAATTCTTGATGTCTGTTTTTGTGCCAGTACCACACCGTCTTGATGGTCACAGCTTTGTGGCACACCCTGAAACCCGGCATTGTGCTGCCTCCTCCCGCCCCCCCCCCCCCCCCGCAGTGGGTACCTTGGCTACTATTCCTGTGGCCATTCGGGGTCTTTCTGATTCCACACAAGTCTTCAGATGATTTGTTCCTGCTCTCTGAAGAGAGTCCGTGGTATTTCTGAGAGGGATTGCACTAGTTGTGTAAATTGCCCTGGATCACGTTGACATTTTCCCCAATATCCATTCTTCCAACCCAGGAGCATGGAACCTTTTTCCATCTCTTTGTGTCTTTCTCAGTTTGTTTCAGACATGTTCTGCAGTGTTTCAGGTAGAGATCCTTTACCCCTTTGGTTAGGTTTCTTCCTAGGTAGCTCATGCTTTTTTTTGGGTGCTGCGGTTGTATAAATGGGATTGACCCCTTCCTCGATGTCCCTTTCCTCGGTCTCATTGTTTGCGTACAGAAAGGCCACTGGTTTCTGGGCCCCGAGTTTGTATCCCGCCACACTGCCAAACTTGCTGTAGGAGTTCCAGCCGTCTTGGGGTGGAGTCTTTTGGGTTTTCTAGGTACGGTATCATGTCATCGGCGAAGAGGGAGTTTAACTTCTTCTTTGATGATTTGAATGCCTTTTATTTCTTTTCATTGCCTGATTGCTGAGGCCATGACATCTCGTACTCTGTTGAGAATAGCAGCGGTGAGAGTGGACATCCCCATCTCGTGCCTGGTCTTCAGGGAAAGGCTCCCAGTGTTTCTCCATTGGGAATGAGAATTTGCTGCGGGCTTTTCGTAGATGGCTTTGAAGATGCTGAGGGACGTTCCCTCTATCCCGGTACTCTGAAGCGTTTGGATCTGCCATGGATGCCATATTTTGTCAAATGCTTCTTCCTCTGCGTCTCTTGAGAGGATCATCTGGTTCTTGTTTTCTCTCTTGCAGATCTGATGAAGCACCTTGAGTGCTCTCCGAGTACTGAAGCAGCCTTGCACCCCGGGGATAAAGCCTACCGGGTCATGGTGAGTAACTTGTTAATAATGTCCTGTTGGATCCCGTTGGCTCGTAGCTTGTGGAGAAGGTGTGCATCCGTGTTCATCAGGGACATCGGTCCAGAATTCTCCCTTTTGGTGGGTGGGGTCTTGGGTTTTGGAGTTAAGGTGACACTGGCCTCCAAGAACGAGTTTGGAAGTATTCCATCTCTTTCTATCTTTCGGAGCAGCTTTAGTAGCACAGGTATGCTTTCTTCTTGAAGCGTTGGATAGAATTCCCCTGGGAAGGCATCTGGCCCCAGACTTTTGTGTCTCGGGAGGTTTGTGTGTTTGTTTCTAGGTGTATTTCTTATTGGGGTTCATTTTGCCAACATAGAGCATAACCCCCCAGGGCTCATCCCATCAAATGTCCCCCTCCGTGCCCATCACCCAGTCACCCCCAGCCCCCCGCCCTCCTCCCTTTCTTGCATCCCTTGTTCGTTTCCCAGGGTTAGGACTGTCTCATGTTCGGTCTCCCTTTCTGCCATCTCCCACTCAATTTTTTCTCCTTTCCCCTCTATTCCCTTTCACTATTTTTTTCTCATCCTCCCCAGAAGAATGAGACCATATGATGTTTGTCCTTCGCTGATTGACTTCTTTCACTCAGCCGTCATACCCTCTGGTTCCATCCAGGTCGAAGCAAATGGTGGGTGTTTGTCATTTCTAATGTCTGAGTAATCTTCCATTGTGTGCAGGGACCACTCGCCCTCCTTATCCATTCATCTTTCGATGGACACCAAGGCTCCTTCCGTAGTGTGGCTGTTGTGGGTGTTGCCACTCTAAACCTCGGGGTGCGGGTGTCACGGCATTTCCCTGCATCTGTACCTTTGGGTCACACCTCCACCAGTGCACCTGCTGGATCGCAGGGCAGATCGGTTGTTACCTCTCTGAAGCACCTGCACACGGTTTTCCACTGAGGCTCAGGGAGGGTGCCGAACCCTTCCGCATGCGCTCACAGGGGTTTGGATGCAGGCACCGTCCACCGTCAGGGCACGGCCTTGGGGTGGTGGCTTGAGGGCCTGGGTTGCTGTGCCCCAGGAACCCCGCGAAGGTCCTTGGCTCTTCCTTCTCCCCCTTCCGCCCCCTCCCCCTCCACCCCTGCCCCCCTTACTCCCTTACTCCTTCCGCCCCTGCCCCCCTTCCCTCTTCCCCCTTCCCAATCTCCCCAGGCTTGCCGGGAGCACGCCAGCCCCCCCTTGGTCCCTATCAGGTGAGTATGGCTATTTCTGAAATTTTTGAATTTTGAAAGCATTCTCCTTTCACCACATCCTCTCCAACATTTGTTGTTTCCTGTCTGGTTTTTTGTTCCCCATTCTCACCAGTGTGAGGTGGTATCTCATTGTGCTTTCGATCTGTATTTCCGTGACCCCGGTGATGTGGAGCATTGTCTCGTGTGCTTGTTGACCATGTCTATGTCTTCCTGTGTGACATTTCTGTTCGTGTCTTTTGCCCATTTCAGGGTTGGACTCCTGGTTTCTTTGCTGTTGAGTTGAATAAGTTCTTTAGAGATCTTGGATAACTCACGCTTTATCTGACAGGTCATTTGCAAATATCTTCTTCCATTCTGGAGGTTTGTCTTTTAGTTTTGTTGAGTGTTTCTTTTGCTGTGCGGAAGATTCTCATCTTGATGAATGATTCATTTTGGTCTTGTTTCTGTGGCCTTCATGGATGTATCTTGCAAGAAGTTGCTGTGGCCAAGTTCAAACAGGGTGTTGCCTGTGTTCTCCCCTAGAAGTTTGATGGAATCTTGTCTCACATTTACATCCTTCATCCATTTTGAGTTTTATCTTTGTGTACGGTGTGAGAGAATGGTCCAGTTTTATTCTTCTGCGTGTGGCTGTCCAACGTTCCCAGCAGCCTTTAGTGAAGAGACTGTCTTTTTTCCAGTGGATGGTCTTTCCTGCTTGGTCGAATATATGGTCTTGACAATAGAGTTGAGGGTCCACTTCTGGATTTCTCTCTTCTGTCCCATTGATCTGTGTGTCTGTTTTTGTGCCTGTACCACACTGTCTTTGATGAGCACAGGTTTGTAGCACAACCTGAAATCCGGCATTGTGATGCCGCCAGCTGTGGTTTTCTTTTCTAATATTGCTCTCGCCATTTGGGGTCTTTTCTGATTCCACACTAATCTTCCGATGATTTGTTCCAACTCTCTGAAGAGAGCCTGTGATATTTCTGATGATAGGGATTGTGTTCCATGTGTAAATTGCCCTGGGTCACGTGGACATTTTCCCAGTATATGAATTCTTCCAATCCAGGAGCATGGAGTAGTTTTCCATCTCTTTGTGTCTTCCTCAATTTCTTTCAGATGTGTTCTGTAGTTTTTTGGGTAGAGATCCTTTACCTCTCTGGTTAGGTGTATTCCTAGGTACCTCATGCTTTTGGGTGCAATTGTAAATGTTACTGACTCTTTCATTTCTCTATCTTCGGTCTCATCGTTGGCATAGAGAGAGGCCACTGATTTCTGGGCATTGATTCAGTATCCTGCCACACTGCTGAACTTGCTGTAGGAGTTCCAGCAATCTTGGGGAAGAGTCTTTTGGGTTTTCCAGGTACGGTATCATGTCATCGGCGAAGAGGGAGAGTTTGACTACTTCTTTGCCGATTTGAATGCCTTTTATTTCTTTCTGTCGCTTGATTGCTGAGGCCGTGACGTCTAGTAGTATGTGAGTAGCCATGGTGAGAGTGGACATCGCTGTCTCTCGTTCCCAATCTTCAGGGAAAGGCTCCCAGTGTTTCCACATTGAGGATGATAATTTGCTGAGGGCTTTACTTTCCGTAGATGGCTTTGGACATGCTGGGAACGTTCCCTCTATCCCTGTACTCTGAAGCGTTTGGATCAGGAATGGATGCCGTATTTGTCAAATGCTTTCTCTGCATCTCTTGAGAGGATCGTCTGGTTCTTGTTTCTTCTCTTGCAGATCTGCTAAGTCACGTGGCGTGCTTTCCAAGTGTTGAACCAGCCTTGCATCCCTGGTATAAATTCCACCTGGTCATGGTGAGTAACTTCTTAATGTACCGTTGGATCCCATCGGCTCGTGTCTTGAGAATATTTGCATCCGTGTTCGTGAGGACTGTCGGTCTATAACTCTCCTTTTTTGGTGGGATCTTTGTCTGCTTTTGGACTTAAGGTGATGGTGGCCTCCAAGAACGAGTTTGGAAGCATTCCATCTATCTTTCGGAACCACTTTAGTAGTAATAGGTACGGTTTCTTCTTTAAACGTTTGATAGCATTCCCCAGGGAAGCCATCTGGCCCTGGACTTTTGTGTCTTGGGAGATCTTTGATGATGACTGCTTCAGTTTCCTCCCTGGATATTGGCCTGTTCAGGTTTGCTGTGTCTTCCTGTTCCGGTTTTGGTAGTTTGTGGTTTTCCGGAAATGCGTCAGTTTCTACTCGATTGCCCAATTTATTGGTGTATAGCTGCTCAGGATGAGTTTTAAAGATCGTTTGTATTTCCTTGGTGGTGGTGGTGATCTCTCCTTTCTCATTCATGATTTTATTTTATTTTATTTTTTTATTTTCATTTTTTAATAATAAATTTATTTTTTATTGTTGTTCAATTTGCCAACATACAGAATAACACCCAGTGCTCATCCCGTCAAGTGCCCCGCTCAGTGCCTGTCACCCATTCACCCCCACCCCCCACTCTCCTCCCCTTCCACCACCCCTAGTTTGTTTCCCAGAGTTAGGAGTCTTTATGTTTTGTCTCCCTTTCTGATGTTTCCCACACATTTCTTCTCCCTTCCCTTCTACTCCCTTTCACTATTATTTATATTCCCCAAATGAATGAGACCATATAATGTTTGTCCTTCTCCGATTGACTTATTTCACTCAGCATAATACCCTCCAGTTCCATCCACGTTGAAGCAAATGGTGGGTATCTGTCATTTCTAATGGCTGAGTAATATTCCATTGTATACATAAACCACATCTTCTTTATCCATTCATCTTTCGATGGACACCGAGGCTCCTTCCACAGTTTGGGTATTGTGGACATTGCTGCTAGAAACATCAGGTTGCAGGTGTCCCGGCGTTTCATTGCTTCTGTATCTTTGGGGTAATATTGTATTATAATCAATTAATTAATTTTTGTTGTGTTGTTTATATATATACATTTATATATATAGTTTATATTTTTATTAAGTGTTTTATATGTTTGGTTGCTCCCACATTGGGTGCATAAATATTTATAGTGGTTAGATCTTCTTGTTGGATTGTCTCCTTTATTATCATATGGTGTCATATCCTTCTTTGTCTCTTGTTAATCTTTGTTTTAACATCTAGTTTATCTGATCTGAGTATTGCTACTCCAACTTTCTTCTGACATCCGTCTGTGTGATAAATATTTCTGCGTCACCCCACTTTCAATGTGCAGGTGTCTTCACATCTCAAATAAGTATGTTGTAGGTACTATAGAGTTGGATCTAGTTTGTTTGTTTTTGTCCATTCTGGCACCCTATGTATTTTGATTTGAGCATTTAGTCCATTTACATTCAAAGTAATTATTCATAAATATTTATTTAGTGCCATTTTATTACTTGTTTTGTCATTGTTTCTGGAGATTTCTCTGGTCCTTTCTTGTCTTTGTTACTTTTAGTCTTTCCTTCCCGCTCAAGGAGAGCCCTCTAATATTTATTTTTTTTAATTGAAGTTTGACTTGCCCACATATAGTATAACACCCAGTGCTTATCCTGTCATGTGCCCCCCTCAGTGCCCATCACCCAGTCACCCCATCCCCCTCCCTGCCCACCTCCCCATCTGCAACCCTTTGTTCATTTCCCAGGGTTAGAAGTCTCTCATGTTTTGCCACCCTCTCTAATTTTTCCCAGTCATTTTCTCTCCTTTCCCCTATAATTCCTTTCACTGTTTCTTTTATTCCCTGTATGAGTGAAACCATATAATGATTATCCTTCTCAAATTGACTTACTTCACTCAGCATAATACCCTCCAGTTCCATCCACATTGAAGCAAATGGTGAGCATTCTTCCTTTCTAATATTTTTTGAAGGGCTGTCTAGTAATCATGAACTCCTGTAGTTTTTGTTCTGTGTCCTTCTCAGCCTATTGATAGTGATATTATTAGCTTGGAATGCCTGAGGCACTCACCTGGGCCCCCACTACCTATGGCAAGTCCCCACAGACATTTTCCCATCGAGAGCCAATATTGTGGTTGGCATGGCCCTTGTGGCTCTTATTATTATTGGAAGATGTATCTCAGCAACAACTATCAAGGGACTTTGAAAAAAGAAATTTATTACTCAGAGATCTTGGAAGGCATATGGCATGCCCAAGAGCCATCAAGCAAGGTGTCAGATAGAGATTACAGACCTGGGTACTCTCCTTACTGAGATTGAGGGTAGGCTACCTAGGATTTCTTGGCTTTACTCTTTACTCATAAATTTAAAACAGAGCAGGAATTAGGGCACAAGAGGTGATAGCAGAGTTCCTTAAGTGGTCAATAATCTAGATTGCCAAGGACTTTCTAAAAAGGAAACTCAGATGGGACACCCTGGTTCCTTTTCTTATCTAGTTGTTTTAGCAGTAGTTGTATCATATAGCTGGCAATATGTTTATTCAAAATAGATGTCTTGGAAATGTATGCCTCAGCAATCAAAAGCTGATTTTCAGGCACTTACACTACAAAAACCTTGTTGAATCTTCTTTCAGAATGTATCTAGAATATTACCATTTTTACCATCCCCATAGCCTTGATCCAAGCCTACCCCATTTCTCACCTGTAGAACCACAGTGGCCCTAACCAGTCTGGGTTCCCTGGAGGCTCCTCTAACTGAGTAGCCAGAGTTAACATGTCCTATCTCATCCCTCCCAGGTTCAGAATCCTCCATTACCTCACTCAGCACCAAAACCAAAGCCTGTATGACCAGACCAAACCTGGTCTTCTTCCTTGTGCTGCCTCCTTCCTTCCTCACCTCCTTGTTCTTCTCTTGGTTCTTCTAGAAGTTCACCTAGTCACTCACCTCCCTGCTCACCACACTACAGCCCCAGATGGTTTTTTCACCCTTCTTGAGCACCAGCCTTAGCCTTCCACTCAAAGCCTTTGCACTGACTGTTCCCTCTTCCTGGATGTTCCCTCCCCACACAACTGGGGCGTCCCTCTTTCCCTCTCCTCAGGCCCTTCTCCCACCTCACTGAGGACTTACTGAAAGTCACCCTGATCAAAATCCTGACTGCCTCCCCCAACAGCTTCTGATATACCCGCCCCTGTTTTTCTGATGTAACATACCACACATTATAGTTGTTTAATTAATGTAAACTCTAACCAGAATGGAAGTTACAGAAAGGCAGGGAATTTTGTTCACTACTCTAGCCCTAACACTCAGAACAGTGCCTGCCACAACTGGAAAGTACCAGTTAGGTTGGTGAATAAATGCACAGAAAGATGGATGGATGAATAAATGGAAATAAAACTTGACTTAATTAGTGGTTACACCATAATGACCACAAGATGGAGACATTCTTTAATATAAATTCATCCCTACTTTTCCCTTCTGTTTGTTTCCCCATCCTGATAGTACTTCACTGCCTCTTTTACCTACACACATGCCTGGGTTTTACTCTCCGTGTGTGTGTGTGTGTGTGTGTGTGTGTGTGTGTGTGTTCTCTCTTTTGAATTTTGTGTCCCCTCTTGGCCACTTGTGTACTCCTCTGTCTACAGAGGCTCTGTTTGCAGGATGGAAGAAACAGGTTAGAACTGAAACAGATACCTCATTTATTTTTGTTTAGCCTACTGAATTTTAAAAATTTCTTTAGTAGATTTTTTGCATGTGTTTTAAATGGAAAAATAGCATGTTTGCATTTTGTATTCACGTATTTTTATGAAGCTAAATTGATTTACTTTTGGCTTCTGTGCCCTGTATAAAGTGCTGAGGTAGTGGGTCTGAATGAAATAACAGTACAAATCCAAAGATGTGCTTTTTCTTTTGGACCAAACTAGTTCCTTCTCATGTGGTTTCATCTTCAGAGGTGGCCAAGTCTTTCTTGGAGGAAAATGCTTCACTTCCCCGCTCAGGTAGCGCCTGGGGAGCTCAAGTCTCATTGACTTTTCCTCCTTAACACTGACTCAATGTCACATATGCAATGGGTCTGCTATCATTTATGCAGAAACCTATTTGACATTTCCTTACCTGGGATGAAACCCTATAAATTATAACTCACTTCTTCTTCTTCTTCCTCCTCCTCTTCCTCCTCCTTTTTTTATAGTCTTCATTTCTATTTCAATTCCAGTTAGTTAATATACAGTGTAATACGTGTTTCAGGAGTAGAATTTAGTGGTTCATCACTTACACACAATACCCCATGCTCTTAATAACAAGTGCCCCCTTTAATACCCATCACCTATTTAACCCATCCCCACCTACCCACCTCCTTCCAGCAACCCTCAGTTTGTTCTTCATAGTTAACATTCATTTTTATGGTTTCCCTCTCTTTCCCCCCATGTTCATGTGTATTCTTTCTTAAGTTCCACATATAAGTGAAATCATAGTATTTGTCTTTATCTGACTTATTTCACTTAGCATAATAGGTTCTAGCTCCACCCATGCTGCTGCAGATAGCAAGATTTCACTCTATTTGATAGCTGAGTAATATTTTATATATATAATTATATATATATTGCTGCTTCTTTATCCATTCATCTGTCAATGGACATTAAGGCTCTTTCCATAGTTTGGCTATTGTGGATGTTGCTGCTATAAACATTAGGGTACATGTATCCCTTTGAATCAGTATTTTGTACACTTTCAGTAAATACCTGCTAGTGTAACTGGTGGGTCATAGGGTAGTTCTATTTTTAACTTCTTGAGGAACCTTTATACTGTTTTACAGAGTGGCTGCACCAGTTTGTATTCCCACCAACATTGTAAAAGGGTTTCCCTTTCCCCACACCTGTTGTTTCCTGTCTTGTTAATTTAAGCCATTCTGACATGTGAGGTACTATCTCATCATGGTTTTGATTTGTATTTCCCTGATGACGAGTGATGGTGAGGATCTTCTCATGTGTCTATTAATCATCTATATTTATTCTTTGGAAAAGTGTCTATTCGTGCCCTCTGCCCGTTTCTTAACTGGATTATTTATTTTTTGGGTGTTGAATTTGATAAATCATTTGCAGATTTGATACGAACCCTTTGTCAGATACGTCATTTACAAACATCTTCCCCCATTCTATAGGGTGCCTTTTAGTTTTGTTGACTGGTTCCTTCACTGTGCAGACACTTTTTATCCTGATGAAGTGTCAATTGTTCAGTTTTGATTTTGTTTCCCTTGCCTCCAGAGACCTGTCCACTAAGAAGTTGCTAAGACCAAGGTCAATGAGTTTTCTGTCTGTGTTCTTCTCTAGGATTTTAATGGTTTCCTGTCTCACATTTATTTTTTTTATAAATTTATTTTTTTATTGGTGTTCAATTTGCCAGCATATCGAATAACACCCAGTGCTCATCCCGTCAAGTGCCCACCTCAGTGCCTGTCACCTGTCTCACATTTAGATCTTTCATCCATTTGAACTTATTTTTGTGTATGGTGTAAGAAAGTGGTTCAGTTCCATTCTTTTGCATGCAGCTGTCCAGTTCCCTCAACACCATTTGTTGAAGAGACCGTCTTTCTCCCATTGGATATTCTTTCCTGCTTTGTTGAAGATAAGTTGACTATCAAGTTGTGGGTCAATTTCGGAGTTCTCTATTCTGGTCCACTGTCTGTTTTTGTGCCAGTACCATACTGTCTTGATGATCACAGCTTTGTAATACAGCTTGAATTCTGGAATCTCAATGCCTCCAGCTTTGCTTTTCTTTTTCAAGATCGTTTTGTCTATTCAGGGTCCTTTGTGGTTCCATAGGAATTTTAGGGTTATTTGTTCCAGCTCTGTGAAACATGCTGGTGATATTTTGATAGGGATTGCACTAAATGTGTAAATTACTGTGGATAGCATAAACATTTTAACAATGTTTGTTTTTACACTCCTTGAGCATGGAATGTTTTTCCATTTCTTTGTGTCCTCTTCAATTTCTTTCATAAGTGTTCTGTAGTTTTCAGAATGCTGATGATCCCTAGGAATCTTATGTTCTTTCGGAGGCCCCTGACCTCATGGAATCTCTCTCCTGAGATGCAGATGCTGCTCTCTAGCCCCATATTCTTACCCACAGAATATAGTGATCAATTGGCTGCCACACCCATGAATGACTGCCGTGCTCTCTTGGAGGTATGACTGTTGCTTATTCCAGAAGAGAATGAAGTTCAGGGAAAGAGTAGCAAAACAGGGAAATAATCAGTAGAAAAATGAAAGGAAAATTGGGGAAAAGAAATGGGAAGGTAATGGGCATAGATGAGAAGGATGCAGAGAAGAAAAAGAATAATGGGTTATACCTATTAAGTATACACTGTGTATTGACACTGTGCCAACCACTTCATACGGGAGCAATAGTTGAAAAGTTTTTCTCAATGCCTAAAGTCATTTACTCTATAACCCTTTGCTATGGGTTGAGTTGTGTTCTGCCAAAATTAATATGTTGGAGTTCTAGTCTTCAATACCTCAGAACTTTACTGTATTTGGAGACATAGCCTTTTAGGATGAGGTCACTATAGTGGGCCCTGATCCAATCAGACTGATATCCTTATAATAGATGATTGGGACACAGACACTGCCTTAGTCCATCTGAACTGTTACAACCAGATAACACACAACCGATGGCTTATAAACAATGGAAATTTATTTCTCACAGTTCTGGAGCCTGGAAGACCAAGACCAAGCTCCAGACTTGGACCAGCAGACTCAATGTCTGTTAAGGATTCTCTTCCAGGTTCATAGACAGCCATCTCATTGTGTCCTCACACAGTGGAAGGGGCAAGGGAGCTCTGTGGAGCCTCTTCTATAAGGGCACTGATGCTATTCATGAGGGTGGCAAGCTTTGAAAGTCCCCACTATCCAATACCATTGCTTGGGGGTAGGGTGCACAAACATCCAATATATAGCAGACACATGTAGAGGAAGGATCATGTGAAGACACAGGGAGAAGACAGCCCAAGAGAGAGACCTCAGAAGACAACAGTGTTGATGGCACCCTGGTCTCAAACTTCCAGCTTCCAAAACTGAGAAAAGTAATTTTTTATTGCTTAAGCCACCTTGTTCATGTTACTTTGTTGTGGTAGTCCAAGCTGACTGATGTGTCCAGGACTTGGTTATTGGTTGAGAGGCAGGATGGCACAGAGAATAAAGTCCCAGATTGTAAATTGACAATTTGGGTTAGAGTCTCCATCCTGTTGCCACTTTTTCTTTGTAAAACGTATGTGGTGGTAACAGCAACACCAGCCCACTTGAGCTGATGTGACCTCCTTGGAGTTGAATCAGCACAGGATTTCCCATTATTACCCTAAGGGTTTCCTTATCAAAGGTCTCCTGTGTAGGCTCTATTTTGATTTACTGCCTTTCTGGGGACTTTGCTGTTTAACCATTTTTTAGCCTACCATTTCCCCAGTGGGAACTTCACTTTCATACACACTCCTTCCTCAAGCCCTGTCTCAGTTTACCACCTTTGTGTACCAGTTTTGACTCTACTTCCTTTTTCCTCCCTGAATTTTCCTGCCCCTCTGATTATTTGTGCTTAGAATTCCGTGCAGTTACATGCAATCCTTTCATCATTCTCTGTGTATTAGCTCCTTATCCCTGAGGGAGAACCCTGTGTCTTTTGCAGTTTCCATCACTGTGCTGAGCACACAGTGAGAATATGCATAAAACGAGTCCTGGACATATAAACTCTGCACGCTGCCTGCTCAAAAGCCCAGGGAAGAGAAAATGGAGACATAGTCCCAAGGAGAAAGCCACAGTCTATGTAGATTTCAGGCTCAGATAAGCTTATAGAGTGCGAGGGCCCCAGCACGATACAGACAACAGATTGCTTCCCAGAAGGTCATCATTACGTGTGAGGTATTCTTTTCTTTTATGCAACTTACTGCACCCTGTAGGAAACTGAATTTGGAGAATCAAGAGATCCATATGAGCAGGTATCACGGTGTCCATTGTGTTCAGCACCATGAGGACATCATAGTTTGGATCCTGTAAGGGTTATTCCTGACCCCTGCTTCCTCATGGCATCACATGAAGAATGGTTGTGACTGCCCCTGACTTGTGGGACACAGCCTGAGATGCTATCTAATATTTCCTTACTTATTACTTGGGTTGAAGAAAGAATCCATTAGATGAATGAATAAGATTTTTTTAAAATATATTTAATTTATTTTTTTATTCATGAGAGACACAAAAAGAGAGAGAGAGAGGCAGAGACACAGGCAGAGGTAAAAGCAGGCTCCATGCAGGGATCCTGATGTAGGACTAGATCCCAGGATTCCAGGATCACTCCCTGCACCAAACGCAGGTGCCAACCACTGAGCCACCCAGAGACCCCCCTTCAATAAGATTTTTTTTAACCTGAGTTACTAATAAAGATTACAAACATACTTAAGGAAATATCAGCAACTTAATACTGCAATGTCTGGAGAATGTTGGGGAGGGGAGACATCAGAGGACTCCAACTTTTTCAGGTTTGTAGAATTATGAGCTTGGAAGTGTGCAAACTTCAAAGCAAGACTTTGAGCAAGAAGGGACCAGTCAAGATTGATGAGGTGATGAACATCAGTGGGGATCTCCATTGCTTTGTTCTGTACAGTTGGTACGGATTTTTATGTTATTCAATATACTTATATTCCTCAAGTTGAGGACAGTTTCAGTAGCACAACCCATGGCAAAAATCATAAATATTGGACTATCTGCCAAAAGAAAAATCCAAGAGTTAGTCTTCTCTCTTATCTTGTCTCCCCTCTTCACCCACGTCCTATCCTATCTGCCTCCCTTGGGGAAGAAAAGGGTACACAGAATGCCCCAGAATTCCCCTCTGCCTTCTGTGAAAGAAGCAAGAACCACAGCTCCATCTCTGTCCAGGGACCAAGCCTTAGTTCCCTTTGGGCCCGACATCTCAGTTTAGGATGAATCCCAAAGGGCCCCTGCTGTGTCAGATGCATAGCTGAGATTGGAGTCTGTACCTTCTGACGAGGCAAGAGATAGTTGGAAGAGAGGAAAAAGCCTGAGGTCAGAACTCATGTATTCACCTAAACAGCCCCTTGGTACCTGTTGTTTTCTATCTGAATGGCATCTGTGCATCTTATTACAAGTCCATACTTTTCTCCTCCTCAGGAAAATGGCAAGTCCTTCTGCAGATTTCAGAATCATATCATGCTTATTCATGGGGATTGGGTAATAGCAATAATGGTAGTGATGAAAAAAACCAGAACTGAGGTATCACCCTCTTTGTTGAAGAGGGTGATGGCCAATGACCCAAGTTCCCATTCGAGGAGATCATGATATGACATGTTCCCAAGTGTCAGACTTTCCTGTGGAAAGCAGTTGTGTTCTCTTCATCTTCCCTCTCCTCTCCTCGTCCTCTCCTCTCCCCCTTCTCTCTTCTGACAGATGGCTCCCTCCAAACTTTGGAGAGTGAACTAGGACTTGGCCCTGTATCAGCCTTTGCTGTACATAGTAGTTAGTCTCTAGGATGGCCTGCGATCTCTTAGTATTCATGTCCTTGTATACTCTTCTCCCATGTTGTATCAGAGTTGATCTGTGCAACCAACAGGATACAACAGAAGTGAAGAAATGTTCCTTCTGATATTTGATTACTTTGAAACTGTAGTATCTCCTTCCTCCCTCCCTCTTCTCCTCCTCTTCTCCCTCTGTCATCATTTGCCCTGAGAAATGCCAGTTAGTGCTCTTCCTCCCTCCCTCCATCTCTCTTATCTCTCTTCTCTCTTCTCTTCTCTTCTCTCTATCTCTCTCTCTCTCTCTCTCTCATCACTTGCTGTGGGGGAATACATTATAAGGACATCCAGGCAGCCCACACAGAGACCCATGTAGAGAAGAACCAAGCCTGACAACTACATGGGTGATCTTGGAAGCAGGTCTTCCTGGTGACAGGCCCTGCTGACAGCTAGATTACAACTTCATGAGAAACTCAGCCAGAAGCACTTAGCTAGGCCACTTCCAAACTCCTGACCCTCAGATGCCATGAAATAATAAATGCTCATTGTTTTAAACTGCCAAGTTTTGGAGTAATGATTACACAGCAAAGATAACTAGCACAGATATATCCTTTGAGAAAATGAACACCAAGAATCCTGTGGAAATAGTTGTACCTATGCCAATAACTTCCACACGCTTTGTCTCTGTACCAGTGCAGGCAAGAAGAACTGGGTCGCAGGAAACATCATACACGTTGTAGCAGGCAGGACACTTAATGCCATTGGGTACTGAGGATTCCTGAGGCACTGAATGAAGAAAGAAAATTTTCATCTCAAAGAGTAAGCCATAAAAGGAGCTCAGAGAATTTATTATCCCCCAACCAAGATCATGCTTATTCCATGATTCCTCCACCCAAAATCAAAATTATTTAAAACTAGGATGGCATGGAGGGTGTGTGTGTGTGTGTGTGTGTGTGTGTGTGTGTGTGTGTGGAGGGGAGTAGGTATTAAGTGGAAAGATAGAGGATCTTATAGGAATTTGGTTTATTTGCTTCTTTCATGAATTGATCCTTTGCCCTGGCTGGAGAAAAATGCTTAGATGCCAGAAGGTAACTTGTGGTCTTAAAAAATACTGGTAAGAAATTTTATCATTTCAAGTTTCACATCTAAGTCTTTAATACATTTTTAGCTTATTTCTGTGAATGGCATAAAAAAGTGGTCTGGTTTCATTCTTTTGTATACATGTAGCTGCCCAGTTTTCCCAGCACATTTTTGGGAGAGACTGCCTTTTCCCCCATTGTATATTCTTCTCTCCTTTGCCATAGATAAATTGACCATACAAGCATGGGTTTATTTCTGCATTCTCTCTTCTGTTCCATTGATCTATGTGTCTGTTTTTGTGCCAGTACCATACTGTTTTGATCACTACAGCTCTGTAGTGTATCTTGAAATCTGGGATTGTGATACTTTGAGCTTTATTCCCTCAGGATTGCTTTGGCTACTCAGTCTTTTGTGGTGCAAATTTTACTTTTATTTTCTCTAGTTCTGTAAAAAATACTGTTGTATTTTGATAGGAATTGCATATCTGTAGATTGCTTGGGTAGTATGGACATTTTGACAATACTCGTTCTTCCAGTCCATAACCAAACATTGGAAGTAATTTCACATCATCTGTAGACACATTTTTCTTTATATATCTCCTTTAGCAAAGGAAATAAAACAAAAATAAACTACTGGGACTACACCAAAATAAAAAGCTTTTGCATAGCAAAGAAAATCACCAACAAAATAAAAAGGCAACCTACTGAATGAAGAAAGATATTTGCAAATTATATATATCTTTTAAATGTATAATTAAATATATAAATAATATATAACTTATAAAAAATAAAATATATAAATAATATAAACACTAATAAAAATTATATATAAATAATATTCTAAATATATAAAGAGCTTATACAACTCAATACCAAAAAAGCCCCACGAATAATCCAATTAAAAAATGGGCATGGAGGGATCCCTGGGTGGCGCAGTGGTTTGGCGCCTGCCTTTGGCCCAGGGCGCGATCCTGGAGACCCGGGATCGAATCCCACTTCGGGCTCCCGGTGCATGGAGCCTGCTTCTCCCTCTGCCTATGTCTCTGCCTCTCTCTCTCTCTCACTGTGTGCCTATCATGAATAAATAAAAATTTAAAAAAATGGGCATGGAAAAAAAAATGGGCATGGGACCTGAATAGACATTTTTCCAAGAAAGATATATAGATGGCCAACGGACACATAAAAAAAGATTCTCAACATCACTAATCATCAGGAAAATGCAAGTTCAAACTATAATGAGATATCACTTTATGCCTGTCAGAATGGCTAAAATAAAAAACATAGGAAATAACAATTATTTGTGAGGGTGCAGAGAAAATGGAATCTTTGTGTGCTGTTGGTAGGAATGCAAATTGGGGATAGCCACTGTGGAAAACAGTATGGAGGTTCCTCAAAAAAATAAAAATGGAAATTCCTTATGATCCCATAATTTCATTACTGGGGTATTTACCCAAAGAAAATGAAAAACACTAATTTGAAAAGATATATGCACCCCTATGTTTATTGTAGAATTATTTGCAATAGCTGATATATGAAAAAACAACCCGGGTGTCC
Organism: Canis aureus; assembly: GCF_053574225.1. Classification (NCBI taxonomy): domain Eukaryota; kingdom Metazoa; phylum Chordata; class Mammalia; order Carnivora; family Canidae; genus Canis; species Canis aureus. The sequence continues at coordinate 26,193,476 of NC_135630.1, read as the reverse complement.
ATGGACTGAAGAATGGATAAAGAACACGTGATATGTATGTGTGTGTGTGTGTGTGTGTATGAATAAATAAATTTATTTATTCATTAGAGACACAGAGAAAGAGAGGCAGAGATATAGGCAGAGGGAGAAGCAGGCTCCCTTCAGGGAGCCCAGTATGGGACTCAATCCTGGGACCCCAGGATCACAACCTGAGCCAAAATCAGATGCTTAAGCACTGAGCCACCCAGGCGTGTCTATACAAGAGGATATTACACAACCATAAAAACGGATGAGATCTTTCCATTTCAAATAACATGGATGGATTTAGAGCATAAATGCTAAGTGAAATAAGGCAGTCAAGGAAAAATAAATATCTATCATGTGATTTCACTCATATATAGAATTTTAAAAATGAAACAAATTAGCAAACAAAGGTTTTTAAAAAGGCAAACAAAAACCACTCTTAAATAGCATAAACTGATGGTTGCTAGCAGGTAGGTGGGTGGAAGATGGATTATATAGGTGAAAGAGATTAAGAGTACATTTATCTTGATGAGCCCCGAGCAATATATAGAATTGTTGAATCGCTGTATTGTACACCTGAAACTAATATAATACTGTATGTTAATTATACTTCAATAAAAAAATACTGTTGAGAGAGTTAAGAAATAAATAGGCAAGGACAAACACTTTTCAACTGGAATGGAAAAGCAAACAATTTAAACCTACAAACTCATACTTAGTGTAAATCCTGAGGACCCATCCCAGCCGCCCAGCTGGCATTCAGTGTTCCTTAAAAGAAGGGCTTGTGCCTATCCCTTCACAGGAAGGAAAGACAGTCAGTGAGGAAAATCAATAGGCAGCTCAGAAGCAGAGAGACAGGTCGTAGGAAGGTACTTAGAAGACAGACATAAGGGATCCCTGGGTGGCGCAGCGGTTTGGCGCCTGCCTTTGGCCCAGGGCGCAATCCTGGAGACCTAGGATCGAGTTCCACGTCGGGCTCCCAGTGCATGGAGCCTGCTTCTCCCTCTGCCTGTGTCTCTGCCTCTCTCTCTCTCTCTCTCTCTCTCTCTCTCTCTCTGTATGACTATCATAAATAAATAAATTAAAAAAAATTAAAAAAAAGACAGACATAAGACAATGGATTGGGATAAAGGATGGGAAGGGAGGGAGAGCAGAGATGTGTTGGCACTCACCTTGGAAGTCCCCTTGGTTATAGAGCTCATCTTGGCAGCACTGGTAGTTTTACCCGAATGTTTTATTATCTCCTAGTGTTGCTGAGAAGGTCCTTGGGACACACTTGCTTGAAGAACAACCTTCTCCTCAACATATTGTAAGAGCTTCCCTGTACAGAAGCAAACCCCAGAAGGAATTTCCCCTTTGAATCATAGAGAGAGCGATGCCCAAATGGGCTACCATTATTAAAGGATTCTGTGCTTCAAATCCTTTTGTCTTTAGTCTTTCCACTTCTCAAGGAGCCCTTCTGCATTGGTCCATGGAATAAACCAGTGGAGGGATGGTTTGTTAGCACTTGTTAGAATGGGAGTGTCATACTTCAATGAGGTGATGCAGAACAAGGATTGTCCAGTCTTTTTACCAGTGTCTCCCACCCTGCCTCCTCCCACCACCCCACACCCCCAGGTCTATCTGGGTAGAATTCAACATAAGAAAGTAGGGTAAAATAGAAGATGCACAGGAAAGCTCCAGCTGGCACCAACATCAGCACTTGTCTGATCTAATCTCTGATTCCTCAGATGAAGAATCTGAGGCTCAGAGAAATGCAAAACTTGGCTAAAGTTGACTGAGAGGTGATGTGGGTCTCCTAATTTTGTCTCGTGCCTGTTGCCTCCACCACCAACTGCTCTCAACATCAGGAGAACCACAGAAAACTAGCTCTATCTGTTGCTGCCCTACCTCCCCAGTTCTTAGAGGAATAGCCAAGGGCTTGCTCGTGAAAAGAAACAGGGTCTGAGAGAATGTATTAGTATCTTCAGAGATTCACTGACACTGTTAGGGTAGAGTATACTTCCTTGTCTCACTGACAATAGACATGGTCATATGATTTGCTCTGAATACTAAAATGTGAGCAGAAATGTGTATTCTATGTTCCAGCAGAAGCTAGGGTATACTTGGAGTATGGTTCTCTCTATCTCTCTTCATTTTTTTATTGTGGTACAATGCATATAAGGTAAAAAAATACTATCTTAAAAATTTTTAAAGATTTTACTTATTTATTCATGAGACACACACACAGAGAGAGAGAGAGAGAGACAGGCAGAGATACAGGCAAAGGGAGAAGGAGGCTCCATGCAGGGAGTCCAATGTGGGGCTTGATACTGGGACTTCAGGATTATGCCCTGAGCCAAAGGCAGATGCTCAACAGCTGAGCCACCCAGGCGTCCCTATATTAAACATTTTTAATTGCACAGTTCAGTGGTGTTAATCTCCATGCTCTTTCTTCCCTCCACCATGACACCCAGCAATTCTTTAGAAAGCATCTTCTCCATCAACTTGAGTCCCAGGTTAATATGATTTAGAGTAGACATGCGGCTGACCCAGATGGTGTGAGCAAGAAATAAATCTTTAATTTTGTAGCTTCTGACACCTTGGAGTCACTTGGTATAGCAGCGGTACTTAGCCTCTTAGTACTTAGCAGTACTTAGCCTGGCTGATACCAGGATAACACATGGCTGTCATCTCTAACTTGCTGTCCACCCTGCTGGCTAAAGACCATGAAGTTTCCATGCAATAGCATCTGACTTACAACTAAGTAGAAGAAAGTGTTTCTAGCTTCTAAAATCTCAAGGTGAAGGATGCAGACCGAGAATAAAAACATCTGAAAGCAAGGGCAAATGTATACAACTGAACATGTGCTTTCATTGGCACAGGGCATGCTCAAATGGCCTGATCTTCTGCCTTGTTGAGAATGGATTTTCCTCGGATGTGAGTCTTTGAAACAGGGTGTCACAGCCAACTTTCTCATTCTAAAGAGAAAGATAGAAATGAAGAGAAGCCAGGGCAGAGGGAAACATTAGTTCTTCAGTCACTGACTATCATTTCAGGCAGGGAATTTTTATTACTGTCTACCCCTAAAAACACGTAGGAAGACACAGACCAAAGAGATGTGATGGTGTCAAGTTGTCCACCCCCAGCCTGGGGCCACCCAATGCTTGCACAATCCCTGGTAGCCTGCCACCCAAGAGTACAGGTTCTTTGAGTGACCAAGCCCTCTGGTCACTGGGCTTGACAAGGGACAGATGGTGTTTGTACTTCTTCCAAGGATAGACTATGTCATGCTTAGGCGGAGGAGGAAATAAAAGCTTCATAAACACACTCAAGCCCTCTTTATGGTATTCACTTATATACCTGGCAGATGTCCAACTCATCAAAATTCCACCCTTTTCTGAACATGTCAAATGACCAAAGTTAGGTCGAAGTTTGAGAAGGCAGAGAAGGGTCTGGAAGTGATAGAATTGGGTTGAGCACAGGCAGTGTTCATGGTGGAACCCACCCTGGAGAAAGACAACCAGTTACTCATTTCCCCCTCAATTTCTGGCCCTTGATGTACTCACCAATATCTATCATATCCCTTCTAAGAACCTGGGCCTAAGGGAAGTATAAAAGCTTACAGTTTTTTTTTTTACCTGGATTCTGGAGCCAGAGTGCCTAGGCTCAAAGCACCTAGAACAATGCTAGCATGACTAGATTTGAATAAAGTTTAGCTATAGCTGCTGCTATAATGCTCTCACTCGTCACTTTTCATAGAGCTTGTAATTCAAGAGCACAGATAGGCAGCATTTTTCTGAACCTGAGGCTTGGAAGATAAATGGGATTCAGGTAAGATTCATGTAAGCCTGTGAAAATCCCACTCCCTGAGGCCTAGAGGGAAAATGAAAAGGCAGTTGTCATGTGGAGAAACCACCAATACCAAGAATGAGGGTCCCAACCCTGAATCCCAGATTTTTGGTTATTTCAAGAGGTGGGGATGGAACTCCTCAAAAGCCAGTCTGGAGAGCTAAGAGTAAGGTGTCATCCTGAGGCCCACCACTGTTCATCTGAGACGTGGGCAAGTCAGAGTAAGGATGTACCGGCAGGTGGCCTGATAACAAGAAGTAGGGCTGCAGGTCCTGATGTGCAGGGCATTGTGCACAACATTGTGATGCTCAGACAATCTTGCCAGTAAACCAGGGGAGGTAAAGGTTATGTGCAGGTCTGGGTGGGATTCTTGGCCCAGCATAGGGATGCTTCCCTGAGACCACTGCTCAGTGAGAATCAAGACTCTACATCCAGCTGCCATGGGATCATGAAAGGAAATGACTATAAGAAAATGTCACCCTAACTACTTCTTACTACCAGCTTAAAGCACTCTTCCCCACTCACTAATTCACAGGACCAGAAGGTATTTTCTAACCCCATACGAACATGTAATGGGCAGAACATATAAGGGTGAATGAAAAAGAGTTAGGATGAAGATATGGAAGTTTTCCAGTTAACAAAATAAGCCTAGAAGTCAAAAACTAGAAAGTTTCATGTGAGGGCTATGAATGAAAGTTTGGACAGGGTGGTGTGTGTGTGAAGGTGTGCAGCAGGGAGGCATCTTGGGTTCAAATTATGAAGGTAACTGTCTTGGTTTCTTAGGACTACCATAACAGAGTGCCACCAACCAGGTAGCTTAAACAACAAAAATGTGTATTCTCACAGTTGTGGCATCTAAAAGTCTGAACATGGAGCCAGCAGGGTTGGCTCCTTCAGGAGGCTGTGGAGAAGATACTGTCCCATGCCTTTGTCCTGGCTTCTGGTGGCTGCAGCAATCTTTGTCACCCCTTGGCTTATAGACACATCACTCTGATCTCTGCCTCCATCTTCACATGGAGTTCCCTTGTGTGTCTCCCTCCTCTTTTTATAGGGATAGGGACACTAGCCGTATTAGGTTGGGGCCCACATTATTTCAGTATGACCTCATTTAACTGATAACATCAGCAATGACCCTATTTCCAAATAAGATCATATTCTCAGGTATCCAGGGCTTAGGACTTCAATATATCTCTTTTGGAGGTGCAATCAAAGTCATAACAGGAACAGAAGCCCTTGGATTCCCCCCTCTCAGTGCCCCATTCCTTCTACCTGGGTCCCTCTAACTTTGTCCTTTCATGTGTCCATCCAAGTGGCTAGCACTGCTCTCCTCAGGGACACTCTTTACTGTCTGAAAGCGGTCCATCTGAGAGTGGAAATTGGGACAGCCACTATGGAAAACAGTAGGAAGGGTCCTCAAGAAACTATAAATAGATGCACTTCTGGATATATAACTCAATGAAACAAAATCACCACCCTGAATATGTCTACACCCCATATTCATCACAGCATTATTCACCATAGCTAACCAATGGTAACAACCTAAGTATCTATCAACAAATGAATGGATGAAGGAATACTATTTGGCCATAAAGAAAATCTTGCCATTTATGACAACATGGATAGACATTGGAGGAATTATGCTAGGTGAAATAAGTCAGAGAATGATGAACACTTATAATCTCACTTACATAATAATTGATAGAAACAGAATAGATTGGTGCTTACCAGAGATAGAGGGAGAGTGTGGGGGCATACTCCTTAGTTTTGTGATCTTGGGGCTAAATTTATCCTTTTCTTTGAAAAACTTGTCATGCCCTGTCTTCCATTTTAAGTACCATCTTTATGGATAATGATCATTACAAAGAATACATGTTTGTTGCAAAAAAACCCTCAGAATGTAGAAGTATAGAATAAAAAGTGGAAGTTACCTGCCTTCTGGTGGCTTCTACATCCTGTGATTGTTTTCTGAGTGAGGATGTTCCAGGGTGTAGTCTTCCTGAGGCAACAACTGTTCTTGTAAACTGTAGAGAGGTAGTTTAAGGAAGTGGGTTTATGGATGAACATAAGATTCATCCCTAACTGGGTTCAAATTCCTACCCCTTCTGTTACTAGCTCTTCCAAAGTGGATGTTATTTCAGCTTTCCATGCCCCTCTTTATCTTTAAGCTACAAGATGATCATGGTAGTAGTCCCTATATCATGGAGTTGCTGTGAGAATTAAGTGATTTCACAAACATGGTAATTCTTGGCTACTTTTATTATTGTTTTGTATCTTCCTGCCTACTGGAGGTCTTTGAGGCAAGGAATAATGAGATAGTACAAGTTCAAGAATGTAAATTAACCAACGAAAAGCCCAATAAGGATAATAGCACTGTCTCTGAGGTGTGGATGGAAAACGTAAAAACAATTTTAAAAATTAATTTTTCCAGCTTTATTGACATATAAATGACATGTAATATTGCATAAATGTAAAGAATATAACAGTTTAAAAATATTTTTATTTAAATTCCAGTAAACAGTGTACTGCATATTAATTTGAAATATATATATATATATACTGTGAAATTACTACAATAAATTTAATTAACATCCACACCTCACATGGTTACAAATTCTTTTTCTTGTGATGTGAACTTTTAAGGTTTACATTCTTATCAACTTTCAAATATGTAATATTGTTAACTATAGTCACTGTGCTGTGCACTATATCCCCAGACCATTTCATAGGTTGCCTTTTAGTTTTGTTGATGATTCCTACACTGTGCAGAAGCATTTTGTTTTGATACAGTCCGAATAGTTTTACTAGTTTCAGAGGCAGAGCTTAGTGATTCATCAGTTGCATATAACATCCAGTGCTCATTACATCATGTGCCTGCCTTAATGTCCATCACCCATTTACCTCATCCCCTCACTCCCCTCCCCTCCAGCAACCCTGTTTGTTTCCTAGTGTTAAGAGTCTCCCATGGTTTGCCTCCCTCTCAATTTTCATCTTATTTTTCCTTCCTTTCCCCTATGTTCATCTGTCTTATTTCTTAAATTTTACGTATGTGTGAAATATTATGGTATCTGTCTTTCTCTGACTGACTTACTTCACTTAGCATCATACCCTCTATTTCTAGTCACATCACTGCAAATGGCAAGATTTCATTCTTTTTGATGGTTGGGTAATATTCCATATTATATCCATATATATTGCTTCTCCATTCACCTCTCAATGGGCATCTTGGCTCTTTCCATATTTTGGCTGTTGTACGCACTGCTGCTATAAACATTGGACTGCTTGAGCTACTTTGAATAACTATGTTTGTATCCTTTAGATAAATACCTAATAGTACAATTACTGCGTGGTAGGATGGTTTTATTTTTCAGTTTTTGAGGAACTTCCATTCTGTTTTCCACAGAGGCTGCAAAAGTCTGCATTCTCACCAAGAGTGTAAAAGGGTTCCCTTTCTCCACATCCTTGCTAACATCAGTTGTTTCCTGTCTTGTTAATTTTAGCCATTCTGACTGGTGTGAGGTGGCATCTCATTTTGGCTTTGATCTGTATTTCCCTGATGACAAGTCACGTGGAACATTTTCTCATGTGTCTGTTGGCCATGTGTATGTCTTATTTGGACAAACGTCTGTTCATGTCTTCTGTCCATTTCTCAACTGAATTTTTTGCTTGAGTTTGATAAGTTCTTTATCGATTTTGGATACTAGCCCTTGACCTGATAAGATCATTGCAAATATCTTCTCCCATTCCATAGTTGCCTTTTAGTTTTGTTGGTTTTTTCCTTTACTGTGCAAAAATTTTTATCCTGATGAGGTTTCAGTAGTTCACTTTTGCTTTTGTTTCCCTTGTCTCCAGAGACATGTCTAGAAAGAAGTTGCTGCGGCTGAGTTCAACAGATTGCTGCCTGTATTCTCCACTAGGATTTTGATGGATTCCTGTCTCACATTTAGGTGTTTCGCCCATTTTGAGCTTATCTTTGTGTATGGTGTAAGAAAGTGGTCCAGTTTCATTCTTCTGCATGTGGCTGTATAATTTTCCTAACACCATTTGTTGAAAAAATGTCTTTTTCCACTGGATGTTCTTTCCTGCTTTGTCAAAGATTAGTTGACCGTAGAGTTGATGGTCCATTTCTGGGTTCTCTATTCTGTCTCATCGATATATGTGTCTGTTTTGTATCAGAACCATACTGTCTTGATGATCAGAGCTTTGTAATACAGCTTGAAGTCCAGAATTTTGCTGCCTCCAGCTTTGGTTTTCTTTTTCAACATTACTTTGGTGATTTGAGGTCTTTTCTGGTTTCATACAAATTTTAGGGTTGTTTCATAGATCAATGGAACAGAATAGAGAATCCAGAAGTGGAACCTCAACTTTATAGCCAAATAGTATTCGACAAAGGAGGAAAGACTATCTATCCACTGGAAAAAAGACAGTCTCTTCAATAAATGGTGCTGGGAAAATTGGACATCCACGTGCAGAAGAATGAAACTAGACCACTCTCTTGCACCATCCACAAAGATAAACTCAAAATGGATGAAAGATCTTAATGTAAGACAAGATTCCATCAAAATCCTAGAGGAGAACACAGGCAACACCCTTTCTGAACTTGGCCACAGTAACTTCTTGCAAGATTAATCCATGAAGGCAAGAGAAACAAAAGCAAAAATGAATTATTGGGACTTCATCAAGATAAGAAGCTTTTGCACAGCAAAAGATACCATCAACAAAACTCAAAGACAACCTACAGAATGGGAGAGGATATTTGCAAATGACATATCAGATAAAGGGCTAGTTTCCAAGATCTATAAAGAACTTCTTAAACTCAACAGCAAAGAAACAATCCAATCATGAAATGGGCAAAAGACATGAAGAGAAATCTCACAGAGGAAGACATAGACGTGGCCAACAAGCACATGAGAAAATGCTCCGCTCACTTGCCATCAGGGAACTACAAATCAAAACCACAATGAGATCCCACCTCACACCAGTGAGAATGGGGAAAATTAACAAAGCAGGAAACCACAAATGTTGGAGAGGATGTGGAGAAAGGGGGACCCTCCTGCACTGTTGGTGGGAATGTGAACTGGTGCAGCAACTCTGGAAAACTGTGTGGAGGTTCCTCAAAGAGTTAAAAATAGATCTGCTCTATGGACCCAGCAATTGCACTGTTGGGGATTTTCCCCAAAGATACAGATGCAATGAAATGCCGGGACACCTGCACCCCGATGTTTGTAGCAGCAATGTCCACAATACCCGCACTGTGGAAGGAGCCTCGGTGTCCATAGAAAGATGAATGGATAAAGAAGATGTGGTGTATGTATACAATGGAATATTACTCAGCCATTAGAAATGACAAATACCCACCATTGGCTTCGACGTGGATGGAACTGGAGAGTATTATGGCTGAGTGAAATAAGTCAATTGGAGAAGGACAAACATTATATGATCTCATTCATTTGGGGACGATAAAAAATAGTGAAAGGGAATAAAGGAGAAAGGAGAAAAAATGAGTGGGAAATATCAGAAAGGGAGACAGAACATGAAAGACTCCTAACTCTGGGAAACGAACTAGGGGTGGTAGAAGCAGAGGAGGGTGGGGGGTGGGGGTGATGGGCACTGAGGTGGGCACTTGACGGGATGAGCACCGGGTGTTATTCTATATGTTGGCAAATTGAACACCAATAAAAGATAAATTTATTTTAAAAAATTTTAGAGTTGTTGGTTCCAGCTCTGTAAAAAATGCTAATGCGGGCAGCCCAGGTGGCTCAGCGGTTTAGCGCCACCTTCAGCCCAGGGCCGGATCCTGGAGATTCGGGATCCAGTCCCACGTTGGGCTCTCTGCATGGAGCCTGCTTCTCCCTCAGCCTGTGTCTCTGCCTCTCTCTCTCCCTCTCTGTGTATCTGTCATGAATAAATAAATAAAACCTTTTAAAAATTGGTATTTTGATAGAGATTGCACTGAATGTGTAGGTTGCTCTGGGTAGCAATAGACAACTTTTGGGGTAGCATTAACAATATTTGTTCTTCCAATGCATGAGAATGGAATGTTTTTCCTTTTCTTTATGTCTTCCTCAATTTCTTTCATAAGCATTCCATAGTATCCAGAGTACAGATCCTTTACCTCTTTGGTTTATTCCAAGGTGTCTCATGGTTTGGGGGACAATTGTAAGTGGGATCCATTCCTTCATTTCTTTCATCCGTTCATGTTTAGTGTATAGAAATGCAACTGACTTCTGTGCATTGATTTTATATTCTGCGATTTTGCTGAATTCCTACATCAGTTCAAGCAATTTTGGGATGGAATCTTTTGGGTTTTCTATATAAAGTATCATGTTGTCTACAAATAGTGAAAGTTTGACTTCTTTGCCAATTTGGATGCTTTTTATTTGTCTGATTTCTGAGGCTAGGACTTCTAGCACTATGTTGAACAGCAGTGAGAGTGGACATCCCTGTCTTATTCCTGACCCTGGAAGAAAATCTCTGTTTTTCCCTGTTAAGGATGATATTCACTGTGGATTTTTTGTATGGCTTTTAGGATACTGAGGTAAGTTCCTTCTGTCTTTATACTGCAGTGAGTTTCAATCAAGAAAGAATGCTGTATTTTGTCTTTTATTAATGTTGTGTATCATGTTGATTTGCAACTGTTGAACCACCCTTGCATCTCAGGAATAAATTCCTTTTGGTCATGGTAAATAATCCTTTTAATGAACTTTTGGATCCAATTTGCTACTATCTTGGTGACAATTTTTGCATCCATATTCATCAGGGATCTTTGATCTGTACTTCTTTTGGGTGGGGTCTTTATTTGGTGTTGGGATTGATGCTGGCCTCATAGAATGAGTTTGGAAGTTATTCTTCCATTTCTAGTTTTTGGAACAGTTTCAGAATAGGTACTAATTATTTAAATGTTTGGTGGAATTCCCCTGGGAAGCCGTCTGGCCCTGGACTCTTGTTTGTTAGGAGACCTTTGAGATCTGATTCAATTTCTTTGCTGGTTATGGCTCTGTTCAGATTTTCTATTTCTTCCTGTTTCCGTTTTAGTAGTTTATATATTTCTAGGAATGCATCCAAATTGCCTAATTTGTTGGGATATAATTGCTCACAATATTCTCTTATAATTGTATTTCTTCAGTGTTGCTTGTGATCTCTTTTTCATTCATGATTTTATTTCTTTGAGTCCTTTCTCTTTTCTCTTTTTGATAAGTCTGGCTAGGCATTTATCGATTTTATTAATTCTTTCGAAGAATCAGCTATTAATTTCATTGATCTTTTCTGTTTTTTCCCCCATATCATTGCTTTATGGTCCACTCTATTATTTTTCTTCTCCTGCTAGATTTAGGCTTTATCTGTTGTTCTTTTATCAGCTCCTTTAGATTTCAGGTTATGTTGTGTCTTTGCAACTTGTTTCTTGAGAAAGGCCTGTGTTGCTATATACTTTCCTCTTAGGACCACCTTTGCTGCATCCTCATAGTTTAGGGGACATGTCTAGAAAAATGTCGCTACAGGAATACCAGAGAAATTGCTCTCTTCTAGAATTTTTATACTTTCAGATCTCACAATTAGGTCTTTGATACATTTTGAGTATATTTTGTGTATGGTGTAAGAAAATGGCCTACTTTCATTGTTTTTGCAAGTAGCTATCCAGTTTCCCAACAGCACTTGTTGAAGAGACTTTTTCCCATTATTTTTTCCTGCTTTGTCAGAGAGTAAATGATCATATAATTATAGATTTTTTAGTGTTGTTTTATTAATCTGTGTGTCCATTTTGTACTAACAGTATACTTTCTGAATTACTACAGCTTTGTAATAGAACTGGAAGTCTGGAATGTGTTACCTCCTGTTTTGTTTTTCCAAGATTGCTTCGGCTGCTTGGGGTATTCTGTGGTTCCATATAAATTTTAGGATTGTTTTAGCTCTGTGAAGAATGCCGGTGATATTTTGATAGGAATTGCATCCAAAGTGTAGATTTCTTTGGTTGGCATAGACCTTTTAACAGTATCTGGCCTTTTTTTTTTTAATTTTTTTTTAATTTTTATTTATTTGTGATAGTCACAGAGAGAGAGAGAGAATGAGGCAGAGACACAGGCAGAGGGAGAAGCAGGCTCCATGCACCGGGAGCCCGACGTGGGATTCGATCCAGGTCTCCAGGATTGCGCCCTGAGCCAAAGGCAGGCGCCAAACCGCTGCACCACCCAGGGATCCCAGTATTTGGCCTTCTAATCCATAAGCATGGAATGTCTTTCCAATTGTGTCATCTTCAACTCTTTAATCATTGTTTTATAGTTTTCAGAGTATAGGTCTTTTACCTCTTTGGTTAAGCTTATTCCTAGGTATTTTAATATTTCTGGTTCAATTGTAAATGGGATTATTTTATTAATTTGTCCTTCTGCTGTTTCATTATTAGTGTATAGAAATGATACAGATTTCTGTGTGTTGTTTTTGTATCCTGTGACTTTACAAATTTATTTCTCAGCTATAGAATGTTTTTGAAGGAGTGTTTAAGGTTTTCTGTGTGTACTATTATGTCAACTGCAAATAGTGAAAGTTTTACTTCATCCTTGCAATTCCGGATGCACTTTATTTCTCTTTGATGTCTGATTGCTGTGGCTAAGATTGAGAGATAGGGAGGGAGACAGGGCCAGACCAGGAGGGACAGAGAGTGAGACCGGGAGGGAGAGACAGAGACCCGGACGGAAGGACAGGGAGGGAGACACAGAGCCAGAGAGAGGCTTCGTGCCTCCATGAGCAGGAGTCCCTTGGGACTGAGCGGGGGGCTCAAGGCCTCAAACCCAGCGCCTGACCAGACTACCCGGCAGAGGCATAGGCATTCTCCACTCCGCTCTGAACTCCGCGAAGGGCGGGCCTCTGTGCGGGGGGCGGGCCCAGGGACGGGAGCGGGGGTGAGGCCACAGGGTTCCAGGAGCTTGCCCCTGCGCCTGACCCCGAGCGTGACCTGAAGCGGGCCGCGGCTGGCCACAGGAGGAGCTGTGCGCAGATGCGGCGACCCGGCGGTGGCAGGAGGTAGCTCGGCCGCGCCGCCCCTCCAGGCCTGCGGTTCCTGGCGCTCCGGGCTCCCGGCAGCGGCTCTGCAGGCCTCGGCCCCCTGCGCGCAGGTCAGCGTGGGCCCCGGGAGGCGTGACGGGCCCCGGGGTGGCTGTGCGAGGGGCATCTGACCCTCGCGTGTGGCGCAGCAGGTGCCTGGCAGGGACCGGGAGGGGGACAGCGGGCCTTGGGGCTGCATGGAGGTGGCCCCGTGGCGAGCCGGACCCACACCCTTTGGGCCGCCAGGGTGCCGGGCAGAGGGCTGCGGGGGAGGAGTGGTGGGACCTGTTGGCGGAGGGGTCGGCGGTGGGGCCTCCTACAGGTCAGGCCAGGTCTCCTTTGGGCGGCTCAGGGAGGGTGCGGGGCCCCTCCCCCGGGCTCAGGGAGGTACCGCAGAACCCATGTGCGTGCGCTCAGAGGGGTTAGGGTGCAGGCACTTTGCAATGTCAGGGCACGGCCTTGGGACGGTGGCTTGAGGGCCTGGGCTGCTGGGCCCCAGGAGCCTCCCCAAGCCCTTGGCTCTTACTCCGCCTGCCTCCCCCTCCCAGCTCTCAGGTCCCTCCCCAAGCACCCCAGCCTGGCCAGGAGCCCGCCCCTCCCGCTTGGTCCCTGTCAGGTGAGTATGGCTACCTCTGAAATTTTTGCATTTTGAAAACGTTCTCCTTTCTCCACAGCCTCCCCAAAATTTGGTGTTTCCTGTCTTTTTAATGTTCTCACCGGTGTGAGGTGGCATCTCATTGTGGTTTTGACCTTTATTACTCTGATGGCCAGTGACCCAGAGCATTGTCTTGCCTGCTTGTTAGCCATGTACATATAGGTCTTCTTCTGTGACTTTTCTGTTCGTGACTTTTCCCGTTTTCTGGATGGGATGGTTGGTCTCTTTGCTGTGGAGTTGCAGAGGTTCTTCAGAGATCTTGGATGCTGGCCCTTTATCTGACGGGGTCATTTGCACATACCTTCTTCTCCCATTCTGTGGGCCGCCTTTGAGTTCTGTTGAGTGTTTCTTTTGCTGTGCGGAAAGTGCTCATCTTGATGAAGTACCAGCGATCCATTTTCGCTCTTGTTTCTCTGGACTTCGTGGCTGATGTAATTTGCAAGAAGTTGCTGTGGCCCAGTTCAAGAAGGGTGTTGTTTCCCGTGTTCTCCCGGGGGGTTTTGATGGAATCTTGTCTCACATTTAGATGCTTCATCCATTTTGAGTTTATCCTTGTGTTTGGTGTGAGAGGAATGGTCCAGGTTCATTCCTCTGCATGTGGCTGTCCAGTGTTCCCAGCAGCCTTGATCGAAGAGACTGTCTTTTTTTTCCCATCTTTCCTGCCTGGCCAAATATTAGTTGCCCGTAGAGTTGAGGGTCCACATCTGGATGCTCTCCTCTGTTCCATTGATCCATGTGTCCGTTTCTGTGACAGTACCACACTGTCCTGATGCTCACAGCTTTGAGGCGCGCCCTGAAATCTGGCATTGTGCTGCCCCACCCCCACCCCCTGCATTGGATTTCTTGGCTACTATTCCTGTGGCCGTTCGGGGTCTTTTCTGATTCCACACAAGTCTTCAGATGATTTTTTCCAGCTCTCTGAAGATAGTCCATGGTATTTCTGAGAGGGATTACACTATTTCTGTAAATTGCCCTGAGTCACGTTGACATTTTCCCCAATATTAATTCTTCCAAACCAGGAGCATGGAACCTTTTTCCATCGCTTTGTGTCTTCCTCAGTTTCTTTCAGACATGTTCTGCAGTGTTTTGGGTAGCAATCCTTTACCCCTTTGGTTAGGTTTATTCCTAGGTAGCTCATGGTTTTTTTGGGTGCTGCGGTTGTATAAATGGGGTTGACCCCTTCCTCGATGTCCCTTTCCTCGGTCTCATTCTTCGCTTACAGAAAGGCCACTGGTTTCTGGGTCCCGAGTTTGTATCCCGCCACACTGCCGAACTTGCTGTAGGAGTTCCAGCCGTCTTGGGTTTTCTAGGTACGGTATCATGTCATCGGTGAAGAGGGAGAGTTTGACTTCTTCTTTGCCAATTTGAATGCCTTTTATTTCTTTTCATTGCCTGATTGCTGAGGCCACGACGTCTCGTACTATGTTGAGAATAGCAGCAGTGAGAGTGGACATCCCCGCCTCGTGCCTGGTCATCGGGGAAAGGCTCCCAGTGTTTCCCCATTGGGAATGAGAATTTGCCACGGGCTTTTCGTAGATGGCTTTGAAGATGCTGAGGGACGTTCCCTCTATCCCGGTACTCTGAAGCGTTTGGATCAGGAATGGATGCTGTGTTTTGTCAAATGCTTCTTCCTCTGCGTCTCTTGAGAGGATCATCTGGTTCTTGTTTTCTCTCTTGCAGATCTGAAGAAGCACCTTGAGTGCTTTCTGAGTGCTGAAGAAGCCTTGCACCCTGGGGATAAAGCCCACCGGGTCATCGTGAGTAACTTGTTAATAATGTCCTGTTGGATCCCGTTGGCTCATAGCTTGTGGAGGTGTGCATCCGTGTTCATCAGGGACATCGGTCCAGAATTCTCCCTTTGGGTGGGGGGGGGTCTTGGGTTTTGGAGTTAAGGTGACACTGGCCTCCAAGAACGAGTTTGGAAGTATTCCATTTCTTTCTATCTTTCGGAGCAGCTTTGGTAGCACAGGTATGATTTCTTCTTGAAGCGTTTGATAGAATTCCCCTAGGAAGCCATCTGGCCCCGGACTTTTGTGTCTCGGGAGGTTTGTGTGTTTCTTTATAGGTGTGTTTCTTATTTCCTATTGGGGTTCATTTTGCCAACATAGAGCATAATCCCCCAGGGCTCATCCCATCAAGTGCCCCCCTCCGTGCCCGTCGCCCAGTCACCCGCACCCCCCACCCTCCTCCCTTTCTTCCACCCCTTGTTCGTTTCCCAGGGTTAGGAGTCTCTCCTGTTCGGTCTACCTTTCTGCTATCTGCCACTCATTTTTTTCTCCTTTCCCCTCTCTCCCCTTTCACTATTTTTTTCATCCTCCCCAGAAGAATGAGACCATATGATGTTTGTCCTTCGCGATTGTCTTCTTTCCCTCAGCCTTAATACCCTCCGGTTCCATCCAGGTCAAAGCAAATGGTAGGTGTTCGTCGTTTCTAACGGCTGAGTAATCTTCCATTGTGTGCAGAGACCACTCACCCTCCTTATCCATTCATCTTTCGATGGACACCGAGGCTCCTTCCGCAGAGTGACTATCATGGATGTTGCCGCTTGAAACCTCGGGGTGCAGGTGTCCCAGCATTTACCTGCATCTGTATCATTGGGGTACTCTCCACCAGTGCACCCCCATGCTGTATCACAGTGCAGATCTGTTGTTACCTCTCTGAGGCACCTGCACACGGTTTTCCAGGCGTGGCTGCACCAGGTCACATTCCCACCAGCAGTGCAAGAGGGTTCCCCTTTCGCCACATCATCACTGACATTCGCTGCTTCCTGTCTTGTTAACATTCACCGTGGTCACTGGTGTGTCAGGTGGGATCTCGTTGTGCTTATGACCTGTATTTCCCTGACGGCCAGTGATGCGGTGCATTGTCTCATGTGCTTGTCTGCCACGCCTACGTCTTCCTCTGTGACATTTCCGTTCACGTCTCTTGCCCGTCTACCAGATTGGATCCTTGGTCTCTTTGCTGTGGAGTTGCAGAAGTTCTTCAGAGATCTTGGATACTGGCCCTTTACCTGACAGGGTCATTTGCACATATCTTCTCCCATTCTATGCGTTGGCTTTAAGTTTTTTGAGTGTTTCTTTTGCTGTGCGGAAGCTGCTCATCTTGGTGAAGTCCCAGCGATCAATTTTTGCTCTTGTTTCTCTGGCCTTTGTGGCTGATGTAATTTGCACGAAGTTGCTGTGGACCAGATCAAGAATGGTGTTGTTGCCTGTGTTGTCCCCTAGGATTTTGATGGAATCTTGTCTTGCATTTAGATCCTTCATCCATTTTGAGTTTATCCTTGTGTATGGTGTGAGAGGAATGGTCCAGTTTCATTCTTCTGCGTGTGGCTGTCCAGTGTTCCCAGCAGCATTTACTGAAGAGACTGTCTTTTTTGTTCCCCCTGCAAGGTCTTTGCTGCCTGGCCGAATATTAGTTACCCATAGAGTTGAGGGTCCACCTCTGGATGCTCTCTTCTGTTCCATTGATCGGTGTGCCTGTCTTTGTGCCAGTATCACACTGTCTTGCCAGTCACAGCTTCGTGGCACAACATGAAATCCAGCATTGTGCTGCCCCCGCAGTGGTTTTCTTGGCTACTCTTCCTGTGGCCGTTCGGGGTCTTTTCGGATTCCACACAAGTCTTCAGATGACTTGCTCCAGCTCTCTGAAGAGAGTCCATGGTATTTCTGACAGGGATTGCATTAGTTGTGTCAATTGCCCTGGGTCACATTGACATTTTCCCGAATATTAATTCTTCCAATCCAGCATCATGGAACCTTTTCCATCTCTTTGTTTCTTCCTCAGTTTCCTTCAGACTTGTTCTGCAGTGTTTCGGGTAGAGACCCTTTACACCTTTGGTTAGGGTTCTTCCTAGGTAGCTCATGCTTTTTTGGGGGTGCTGCAGTTGTATAATTGGGGTTGACCCTTTCCTCGATGTCCCTTTCCTCCGTCTCCTTGTTCGCATGTAGAAAGGCCACTAGTTTCTGGGCCCCACGTTTGTATCCTGCCGCACTGCCGAACTTGCTGTAGGGAGTTTGAGCAATCATGTGGTGGAGTCTTTTGGGTTTTCTAGGTACAATATAATGTCATCGGCGAAGAGGGAGTTGTTGACTTCTTCTTTGCCAGTTTGAATGCCTTTTGTTTCGTTTTGTTGCCTGACTGCTGAGGCCATGACGTCTCGTACTGTGCTGAGAATAGCAGTGGTGAGAGTGACATCCCAGTCTCGTGCCTGTTCTTCAGGGCAAGGCTCCCGGTGTTTCCCCATTGCGAATGATAATTTGCCACGGGCTTTTCGGAGATGGCTTGGAAGATGCTGAGAGACGTTTCCTGTATCCCTGTACTCTGATGCGTTTGGATCGGGCATGGATTCCGTATTTTGTCAAATGCTTCCTCTGCGTCTCTTGAGAGGATCATCTGGTTCTTGTTTTCTCTCTTGCAGATCTGATGAATGAAGCCCATCGAGTGTTCTCCGAGTGCTGAAGCAGCCTTGCACCCTGGCGATTAACCCCACTGGGTCGTGGTGAGTAACTTCTTAATAATGTCCCGTTGCATCCTGTTGGGTCGTATCTTGTGGAGAAGGTGTGCATCTGTGTTCATCAGGGACATCGGTCCAGGATTCTTCTTTTTGGTGGGTTCTTGGGTTCTGGAGTTAAGGTGACCCTGGCCTCCAAGAACGGGGTTGAAAGTGTTCCATCTCTTTCTATCTTTCGGAGCAGCTTTAGTAGCATAGGTATGCTTTCATCTTGAAGCATTGGATAGAATTCCCCTGGGAAGCCTACTGGCCCTGGACTTTTGTGTCTCGGGAAGTTTGTGAGTTTATCGGTTTATTTATTATTGGAGTTCGTTTTACCAACATAGAGAGTAACCCCCCAGTGCTAATCCCATCAAGTTCCCCCCTCGGTGCCCGTCGCCCAGTCACCGCCACCCCCCGCCCTCCTCTCTTTCTTCCACCCCTTGTTCGTTTCCCAGGGTTAGGAGTCTCTCCTGTTCTGCCCTCTCTGCCATCTCCCACTCATTTTTTTCTCCTTTCGCCTCTATTCCCTTTCACTATTTTTGTCATACTCCCCAAAAGAATGACACCATATAATGTTTGTCCTTCACCTATTGCCTTCTTCCCTCAGCCGTAACACCCTCTGGTTCCATCCACGTCGAAGCAAATGGTGGGTGTTTGTCATTCCTAACGGCTGAGTAATCTTGCATTTTGTACAGAGACCACACACCCTCCATATCCATTCATCTTTGATGGACACCGAGGCCCCTTCGCAGTGTGGCTATCATGGGCATTGCGGCTCTGAACCTCAGGGTGCGGGTGTCCCAGCGTTTCATTGCATCTGCGTCTTTGAGGTAAATCCCCAGCAGTGCAATTGTTGGGTCGTACGGAGGTCTATTTTTAACTCTGAGGATTCTCCATACAGTTTTCCAGAGTGGCTGCACCAGTTCACATTCCCACCAACAGTGTAAGAGGGTTCCCTTTTCTCTGCATCCTCTCCAACATTTGTAGTTTCCTGCCTTGTTAATTTTGCCCATTCTCACTGGTGTGAGGTGATATCTCATTGTGGTTTTGATTTGTGTTTCCCTGATGGCAAGTGATGTAGAGCATTTTCTCATGTGGGTGTTGGCCATGTCTATGTCTTCCTCTGTGAGATTTCTGTTCTTTTGCCCATTTCATGATTGGATTGTTTGTTTCTTTGGTGTTGAGATTAATAAGTTCTTTATAGATCTTGGAAACTAGCCCTTTATCTGATATGTCACTTGCAAAATCACATTGATAGTTTTATGAGTGTTGAACCAGCCTTGTGTCCTGGGAATAAATCCTACTCAGTCACGGTGAATAATTTTCTTATGTACTGTTGAATCCTATTGGCTAGTATCTTGTTGAGAATTTTTGCATCCATGTTCATCAGGGATATTAGTCTATAATTCTCCTTTTTGGTGGGCTCTTTGTCTGGTTTTGGAATTAAGGTGATGCTGGCCTCAAGAACAAATTTGGAAGTACTCCATCTCTTTCTATCTTTCCAAACAGCTTTAGTAGGATAGGTATGGTTTCTTCTTTAAACGTTTGATAGAATTCCCCTGGGAAGCCATCATGCCCTGGACTTTTGTGTCTTGGGAGGTTTTTGATGACTGCTTCAATTTCCTCCCTGGTTATTGGCCTGTTTAGGTTTTCTATTTCTTCCTGATACAGTTTTGGTAATTTGTGGCTTTCCAGAAATGCGTCCATTTCTTCTAGATTGCCTAATTTATTGGCGTATAGCTGTTGATAATATGTTTTTAAAATCGTTTGTATTTCCTTGGTGTTGGTAGTGATCTCTCCTTTCTCATTCATGATTTTATTAATTTGAGTCTTCTCTCTCTTCTTTTTAATAAGGCTGGCTAATGGTTTATGTATCTTATTAATTCTTTCAAAGAACCAACTCCTGGTTTTGTTGATCTCTTCGACAGATCTCGATTTCATTGAGTTCTGCTCGAATCTTTCTTAACTCTCTTCTTCTGCTGGGTGTAGGATCTATTTGCTGTTTTTTCTCTAGCTCCTTTATGTGTAAGGTTAGCGTTTGTATTTGAGATCTTTCTAGTTTTTGAATGGATGCTTGTATTGCAATGCATTAACCCCTTAGGACTACTTTTGCTGCATCCCAAAGATTTTGAAAGGTTACATCTTCATTCTCATTAGTTTCCATGAATCTTTTTAATTCTTCCTTAATTTCCTGGTTGACCCTTTCATCTTTATTCAGGATGGTCCTTAACCTCCACGTGTTTGAGGTCCTTCCAAACTTCTTGTTGTGATTTAGTTCTAATATCAAGGCATTATGGTCTGAGAATATGCAGGGGACGATCCCAATCTTTTGGTATTGGTTCAGACCCGCTTTGTGACCCAGTATGTGGTCTATTCTGGAGAAAGTTCCATGTGCACTTGAGAAGGATGTGTGTTCAGTTGAGTTTGGATGTAAAGTTCTGTAGATATCTGTGAAATCCATCTGGTCCAATGTATCATTTAAAGCTCTTGTTTCTTTGGAGACGTTGTGTTTAGAAGACCTATCGAGAGTAGAAAGAGCTACATTGAAGTCACCAAGTATAAGTGTATTATTATCTAAGTATGTCTTAACTTTGGTTATTAATTGGTTGATATATTTGGCAGCTCCCACATTCTGGGCATATATATTGAGGATTGTGACGTCCTCTTGTTGGATAGATCCTTTAAGTATGATATAGTGTCCCTCTTCATCTCTCACTACAGTCTTCGGGGTAAAGTTTAGTTTATCTGATATAAAGATGGCTACCCCTGCTTTCTTTCGAGGACCATTTGAATGGTATATGGTTCCCCAACCTTTTATTTTCAGGCTGTAGGTGTCCTTCTGTCTGAAATGAGTCTCTTATAGACAGCAAATTGATGGGTCCTGCTTTTTTATCCGGTCTGAAACCCTGCACCTTTTGATGGGGTCATTAAGCCCATTCACATTCAGAGTTACTATTGAAAGCTAGGAGTTTAGTGTCATCATGATATCTATTCAGTCCTTGTTTTTGTGGACTGTTCCACTGAACTTCTTCTTAAAGGGGAATTTTAAGAGTCCCCCTTAAAATTTCTTGCAGAGCTGGTTTGGAGGTCACATATTCTGTCAGTTCCTGCATGTCTTGGAAGCTCTTTATCTCTCCTTCCAAGTTGAATGAGAGCCTTGCTGGATAAAGTATTCTTGGTTGCATGTTTTTCTCATTTAGGACCCTGAATATATCCTGCCACCCTTTGTGTCCTGCCTGGTCTCTGTGGAGAGGTCTGCTGTCACCCTAATACTCCTCCCCATAAAATCAGGGATTTCTTATCTCCTGATGCTTTAAGGATCTTCTCTTTATCTTTGGAATTTGCAAGCTTCACCATTAAATGTCGAGGAGTTGAACATTTTTTATTGATTTTAGGGGGTGCGGATCACTCTATCTCCTGGATCTGAATGCCTGTTTCCCTTCCCAGATTAAGAAAGCTTTCAGCTAGGATTTGTTCAAATATATATTCTGGCCCTCTGTCCTTTTCGGCGCCCTCGGGAACCCCAATTAAAGGTAGGTTTTTCTTCCTCAGGCTGTCATTTATTTCCCGTAATCTATCCTCATGGTCTTTTAATTGTTTGTCTCCTTCTTCCTCAGTTTCCCTCTTTGCCATCATCTTGTCTTCTATGTCACCCACTCGTTCTTCCACCTCGTGAACCCTCGTTGTGAGGACTTGTAGTTTGGATTGCATCTCATTCAATTGATTTTTAATTTCTGCCTGATTAGATCTAAATTCTGCAGTCACGAAGTCTCTTGAGTCCTTCATGCTTTTTTCTAGAGCCACCAGTAGCTGTATAATAGTGCTTCTGAATTGGCTTTCTGAGATTGAATCGTAATCCATATTTGTACCTTTGTGGGAGAGAGGACTGTTTCTGATTCTTTCTTTTGAGGTGAGGTTTTCCTTCTAGTCATTTTGCTCAGTGCAGAGTGGCCAAAAACAAGTTGTATTGGGAAAAGGAGAAAAAGAGAGGATAGAAAGAAGGAAAGAAATGAGAAAAAGAAAAAAGGAAGGAAAAAAAGAGAAGAAAGAAAGAAAGGAAAATAAAGGATGGGGAAAGCAAACAGAAATCAAAAAGCAAAAAAAAAAAAAAAACACACGGGGGAGTATCTTCTGATTCTGTATACTTTAAGTCCCTTGACTTCCCCTGGAACTTGTGTGTCTAGCTAGTCTTCTGGGGGAGGGGCCTGTTGTGCTGATTTTCAGTTAGCACTTGGGGGATCTGCTCTCCCCCTTCCTGGTTCAGGGCTCAGTGGGGGTTGTTTACCCCATGAGGCCCCAGGAGGAACAACCACAGTGGCAGTGGCTGGCTCTGGAGCCCTGGATTCAGCTTCCGCAGTAACTCGGGAGCTCTCGGACTGCAGGGGCCTGGATGCTCCGGGGGCGGGGCCGCTGATCTCCTCAGCTCGGGGCAGAAGCATCCTTGCTGTCCTGGGCCCTCCTGGCCTCTGCCTGTCCTGGGGGGAGGTTGGATCCTAGGCTGTGTCCCCAGAGCCCTGTGTTCCCGGGCCTGTGCTGTTGGATTCGCGCTCCGGCCGCGAAGACCCTCTCTGCGGAACCGCCACCTGAGACCCACAGAGCTGCTCCCGGGCCACACGGCCCCCTCCACGTGGAGCCTCTACCTCTGCTAGAGCCGCCTCTGAGCTGCTCTCGGGTCCCTGCAGCCCCCTCTCTCCGGAGCCTCTGCTGGATCCCCTCCGAGCTGCTCTGGGGTCCCGCCATGCACACGCTGCAGCCCTTAGGGAGCTGGGTGCACTTTCCTGGGGGCGCAGGTGTCTGTTAGTGTCCCAGGGAGCCTGAGGGCATCCCCGCCTTCCTGGGGTCCTGCTCTAACTCCCTGCGAGCATCTTTCTGCTTGGGAAGATTGGTTAAGCTCCTGCTTCTCCAGGACGGGGCTTTCCTCTTCTGGGGGCACTAGCCTTTGCTGGACTTCTCGTGAGGCCCCTCCCCCTTGGATGCCTTTTGTTTCTCTATTTCATTTCCCCCCATCATCCTACCTTGATAGAAGCGTGAACTCTTCTCACTGTAGCATTCCAGCTGTTCTCTCTTTAAATCTCAGGCCGGATTCATAAATTTTCAGGATGATTTGAAGGTTATCTAGGTAATTTGGAGGGGACAGGTGACTTGGGGACCTTACTCTTCCACCATCTTCCCCATCCTTATTTTCGATCTAAAAAGAAAGACAGTATGTATGAAGCCATAATGACACACGAGGTAGACACAATGTCAATGAGACTAATAAATTTTTCATCCAAGGAAATCTACCAAGAATTTGTCTAGAAAGCAATTCCAAATATAGTCAAATGAAACCATACTTTCTGGGGTGGGTGGGTGTGCTCAGTTGGTTAAGTGTCTGAGTCTTGATTTCTGTGCAGGTCATGATCTCAGGATGATGAGATTGAGCCTCACTTCAGGCTCCATACTCAATAGGGAGTCTGCTTGAGATTCTCTCTCTCTCTCCTTTTACCCCTCCTCTCACTCATGTGCATGTGCACACATTCTCTCTCTCTCTCTCTCTCCCCCTCGCAAAAAAAAATATAAACTTAAAAAAAAACATGTTTTTTAAGCAAGTACTATGTGCACAGCTATATAGGAGCTTAGGTGAATATGATACAAGGCAAAACTAAATATCTTCCCCAATGAGTATATTTCAGAGCAAAGCTAAAATGTAGAGGAGAGTTGTTCAAGTGACATTGTGATAAATTCATGTAATTCAATGTCTGTCCCATAGTCCTTCAGAGTTTATAAATAAAACAACTTTCTTCTTCTTCTTCTTCTTCTTCTTCTTCTTCTTCTTCTTCTTCTTCTTCCTCTTCCTCTTCCTCTTCCTCTTCCTCTTCCTCTTCTTCGGAAATAAAACTTTTAAAGCATCTCAAGAATAGTATTGGTTCTCAGGGGCAAAGTGTTTAAGACCTGAAAACATACATAGAGCATCTCTGATTCTATAGGAAAACTTCTCTAAAACGTTAAATACATTTGTGCGACTAGACCACCAAGACCAAATTCTTGAGTCTCAATTTCATAGAAATGACCACTGAACTTGAGAGAAAGAAAGCAGGTGGAGTTTATTGGAGATACCTTACATATAGGGGACTGGATAGAAAGAAAAATGTTGGGATGCCTGCATGGCTCAGGTCATGATCCCAGGGTCCTGGGATGGAGCCAACTTGAGCTCCACACTCAGTGGGAGGAGTCTGATTCTTCCTCTACCCTTCACACTCCCCCTGCTCGTGCTCTCTCTCTCAAATAAGTAAATAAAATCTAGAAAGAAAGAAAGAAAAAGAGAAAGAAAGGAAAGAAAAAGAGAGAAGAAAGGAAGGAGGGAGGGAGGGAGGGAAGGAAGGAAGGAAGGAAGGAAGGAAAAGAAAAGAAAAAAAAGAAAAGAAAAGAAAAGAGCAATGCCCTCCTCTGAAGGGGTGGTGTGCCAGACATAAAAGCAGTTTTCCAAAGGATAAGAGGCTGGGCTTGCGTAGGCATCCTTCAGTCCCACGATCATTATTTTGTAGTCATTACTGTTTAGCAGACATAAGACAATCACAGGATTCCTTTCTTTCTGGTCAAAATTCTTCTAGGGCTCCTGGAAATTAGAAATACAGCAGGGTTTAAATTGTTACTTCTAATTTTGCCAGACAACCATCCCTCCCTGTCAGCTGTTATCTCTGGTTTGTTCTCTTTCCCATAAAAGGTATTTGTCTCTGAGCATATGGAAACTCTTGACCCTTGCCTGAGACCAGACGCTTTACAGGAGTTAAGTCGCTCTTGTTTTCCCTATACGGTCTCATTTGTACCAAATGGTTACTTACCCATAGAAGAAAAGTAAGGGAGAGAGAATTCTAGTGTTATAAATTTTATATTATCCTCCAGCAATGACCACTCTTTATTGGCAAGAAGTTATTTCAAGCTTTACCAAAGAGATGGATAACTACATAGAATGCTTATATTTTTGCCTGTGTTTATATTTTGTATACTAGGAGATTTTAAGAAAACATTCTCTTGTGATGAGGGAGGTCCGGCATAAGTAAATAAATGAACCTTGCTTGTGTTTCCATCTCAGACACTGAAGAACTTGGAGCAATTCCAAGGTGTGCTGACTCGGGATCTAAAGTGTCCTTACCTTCACAGGAGAGACCACGTACCCAGACTAGCCCCCTTTCAGGATAGTTGGGAGATCTGTTATGAATTCCCTTTAGAAACTCAGGAATATATAATATATAATACCTAATTATATAGATAATATATAATATATAATACCTAAATAATTATTATTAAGATAATGCCTGTCCTGGGGGGACAAGAGTGCCAAGAATACAAAATGGGGAGAAAAATCATCTCTTCAAACACTGGTTTCAGGAAAACTGGATATTCACATGCAAAAGAATGAAATGAGAACCTTATATGTCACCATACCAAACAACAACAACAACTCATAAATGTAAAACCGAAAATTATAAATCTTTAGCAGAAAGCCAGGGGGAAAAATTTTCATGACATTGATCGCGGCAATAATTTTTTGGATAAAATACTAAAGGCACAAACAGCAAAAACAAAAATAGATAAATGAGAGTACAGGAGATGTAGTTATTTCTACACATTAAAGGAAACAATCAACAGAGTAAAAAGGCAGCCTATGGAATAGGAAAAATATTTGTTAGCCATTTATATAATAAGGGGTTAATATTCAAAATATATAAAGAAACCTGACAAATCAATATCAAAAACCAAATAACCTGATTTTTAAAATAAGCAAAGAGGGGATCCCTAGGTGGCACAGCGGTTTGGCGCCTGCCTTTGGCCCGGGGTGCGATCCTGGAGACCTGGGATCGAATCCCACATCAGGCTCCCTGCATGGAGTCTGCTTCTCCCTCTGCCTGTGTCTCTGCCTCTCTGTCTCTCTCTGTGTGACTATCATGAATAAATACATAAAATCTTAAAAAAAAGAACAAACATAGGAAGAAAATTATAAAAATAAAAATAAATAAATAAAATAGGCAAAGAATGTAATAGATGTATTTCCAAGGAATATATACAACTGGTGAACAGATACATGACATAAGAACATGCTTAATATTACTAACCGTCAGGGAAATGCAAATAAAAAACACAATGAGATATCAACTCATGCAGTGAATTATCACCCAACACACTGGCCATTATCAAACACAGATACACATTTTGTACATAGAGAAAAAAATTGTTTAAAGATTTTATTCATTTATTTATAGAGACACAGAGAGAGAGAGAGAGAGAGGCAGAGACACAGGCAGAGGGAAGAGAAACAGGCTCCATGCAGGGACCTCAATGTGGGACTCGATCCTGGGTCTCCAGGATCACACCCTGGGCCGAAGGCGGTGCTAAACCACTGAGCCACCTGGGATGCCCAAAATTTTTTAAAGTATTAGTAAGAATGTGGAGAAATTGGAACACTTGTGCACTCTAAGTGGGAATGTAAAGTGGTGTAGCTGCCATGGAAAACAGCAGAGAGCTTCTCCCTCCCCAAAATTTCTTTTTAATTAGAATTATCTTATGATCCAGCAATCCCACTTGTGAATATTTATCCAAAATAATTGGAAGCAGAATCTAGAAATGATACGTGCACTCATATGTATTGCAGCATTATTCACAACAGCCAAGAAGTAGAAATCATTCAGTGACCATTAGAGAATAATGGATAAGGAAGTGTGGTACAGACAGGCAGTGGAATATTAGTCAGCCTTGAAGAAGAAGGGAATCCCGTCATGCTGCATGTGAATGAACTGTGAGGACATTATGATAAATAAAATAAACTGGTAACAGAAAGAAAAATACTCCATGATTCTACTTATTTGAGATATATAAAATGGTTAAACATCACAGCACAAAGTTAGAATGGTGGTTGCCAGGCAAAGAGAATGAAAGGTGGAAATGCACCTTTTGTTCCATCGGAATAGTTTCAGTCACGAGATGAAAACATCCTTGAGACCGGCTGTTCAACCAGCATATTTAAACATTTAAGAGGGTAGATTTCATGTTTATTTCTACTAAAATTAAAAAAAAGGCTTACCCAGAGTTCTTTTTCACATTTCAGCTTTCTCAACATTAAGAAATAACTGCACATTGAAAGATCCAAA
Organism: Canis aureus; assembly: GCF_053574225.1. NCBI lineage: Eukaryota > Metazoa > Chordata > Mammalia > Carnivora > Canidae > Canis > Canis aureus. The sequence goes on along the minus strand of NC_135630.1, from coordinate 26,166,337 downwards.
ATAAGAGAATATAAAAGGATATTCAAAATATAAGAGATATCCAAACTAACGTAAGCCATCCTTGGTGGAAAAGTAAAGCTTAATCCTGAGTCTCTAACACATATTAGAGCTTTTGCCTCTCATAATATTTACTTGAGATTCTCAAATACATATTAGGTTAACGTACTTTCCTTCTCATTTTCTAGGAAGGTCTTGCCTTCCTCTTCAATCCCCCTCTTCAGCTTGAGCAACTTAGCTCTTACCATTTTATGAGATTTGTGCTCTAAGTAAGGTTTCCTTTGAGTAAGAAAAAAATCCCTATTTAAAAAAATGATTGAAAGTCAGTAGATTCTAGTACTTTCTCTTACAGGTGAGGCATACAAAGTCTAGACAGGCTTGCAACTCATTCAAAGTCTCGTAACCAGGGCGAAAAGGTTGGTCTGCAACTCAGAATCTCCATTCTCGCCAATATTCACTATGCCTCTGATTTTACTTCTATACATCAAAGATGGACACAATAACTGGAAAATCATTATTTTATGCCTAACATGTACAGCAGATTATGACCGGTAGTAAGAATGAAAGGGAAGACCTGTGTCCTTTCTCAAGGAGCTCCCATCAACATGATCTAATGGAGTTTGTTTAATGTTTTAAATGAGGGTATGATATGCATAATTTCTTAAAAAGCAAAATGAAATGTTTATAGTATATTTTCTGAAGTGGTCTAAGAATACAGTACACTGTGATGTATACAGTGTGTGTATATATGCAATTTAAGTTTCAGTAATAGAGAAAGAATGTGCAGGATCTAGGAGGCAGCATTTACTCAACTCTGCATTGATCACTGGAATACTGCTTTTTAAATCGAGAGACCACACCTTGATTCCAAATTATCACGACGTAGTTCGTATAGAGCATCCAACGTGGCTGGAGAAATAACTACTTTGTGAGCACTGACGAAAGGGATTAGAAAAGAGTAAGGAAATAGAGCAAGCAACAAGTTTAAGTATCTGAAATTCTATCCTGACAGAGAAATAAACCTTATCATGATTGGCCCTTGAAGAATATGGACTATTTTGATGCATAGGATAGATAAGCAGAATTTTGTCTTCACGTGAGGAAGATTTTCATAATCACTGGAATTATCCAACACTGAAACGGGCACCTGAGGTATTGATTACCCAGGAAATGAAGATATTGGATCTGGATCAGCATTCGGAACAGATACTGTCAAGCAGGGTTTCTTAGACTAATATGCATGTGCATATTAAATGCACCTGGGGGTCTTGTTTAAATGAAGATACTGGAAGTGTATGTAAGGGTACGAGTGTGATCCTACAGTCCTAGGAAGCATCTAGGTGATGCCCATGCTCACGGTTTGAGGAGCAAGCTTGTAGAACAATTAAGCACATTTAATTTGTACCTTGAAATAAGTGATTTAAATTTTTTTCGAGGCCTTAGGCTTTATTAGACTTTATTACCGAACACGTCATAAAAACAGCTGCTCTTTGGTTATGAGTTATCTCCTTCATCCTGACAAAAAAGGAAAATAAATCTCTTGAAGAGTCAGCCAGGGAAAGTGAATTGCCTTTTCTAAAGAGCAGGAAATCCCACATGCACTTTCAGCTGCAGCGTCCTCGTGGTTCCTTCGTTCCCTGTTAGCTGTCTGTTGTCTTCCTTAACGTTGTTGGAAGTGAAACCTTTGGCTGAGATACTTGCCTTAGAGGCTGACTTGTCAGATGGATTTCTGCAAATTGCATGTGGTAGCGGAAATGCTCATTTTTGACACCCAAAATCTTCACATAGGATTTTTACAGCCCACCTATGATAAAGACCAATTAAAAGTTTGGCCACTTGGCCATGGAGCAGCTGACTCATTTATCTCTTCTAAGTGAGACCGTCTGAGCACAGCATCTTCCTTTAAACATGAAAAATTTTGAACACTATCTCGTTTGACCATAATTAAATCTTTCAGTCCCTCAAGGAAGTGTTTGGTTTTTCTCTCCATGGTTGATTTTGGTTATTTTACCTTCATATAAGAAACATTAAAGAATACAAGAGTAAACACTTCAAAACTAGTTTTCAAAATCTGTCACAGACTAGACATAACAACCAATTATCCTTCCTTTCCCCATTCTAAGGCTTCAAATAATAGTGGGGAAAACAGTTATTATTTTATACTACAATTTTCGACTATGAGTACTAGTATCCAAGGCAAGAATTCCAGTTTTCTTCAAAGAAAAGAGCCTGCACCATCATTTCCAGAAAGCTCAAAGGAGAATTAAAAAAAAATCTATGAAATGTTCTGACATTTCTGACAGAAGTTTCCACAATGTCTACTAATTAATAGGAAAAATATAAAACACATTAATTAGTTTCCTCACAATTATATACAAATCATGACAAATTGGCGTAAGGAACGAAGTTTCAAGCTTTGTGTTCAGGCTAATGGAAACGATTCTCTTGTTTTGGGGATGATAAAAAGAATTCTTGACTTGAGAGAATTTAGGTGACATTTAATCTCGATTCACCCGGCTGGTGGAAAATGAAACCATATTTCCTCTGGGTTCAGATGTCAATCAATGAAAATACAATCCTCATAAATAAATAGGGTTGCATTATCTCACTTATTTCTTTGCCTGCTTCAGAAAGGAGCCTGTCACAAAACCATTGTAGGAGATCAATTATGGAGGAGGCCTGTGAATCAGAAGTATAAAATGGTCTCTCACAAACAGATTCTGAATCAAAAAGGATTTAAGCATTTATGGCTGGGAAAGTATTTCTCACAGAAACAAGGGGGGAAATGTAGATGTTTTGAAAAATAAATAGGACAACATTTCCTCATCAATTATGTAGCTATATATTAATCTATAACTTAAAATGTCTACTTATACATTATATATGTGTATTTATACGCAAACATGTCCATGCACACGTACGTGTACCTACATAGAAACACACATATGTGTGGGTGTTTATCTGCATATGTATACAGGTACACATATTTGCTTGTGTATACATATCACCCCGTGAGTGCATACATATTCACGTCTATATACGTGTGTGCATATATGGGTATATATGATGATAGCAGGAATTTTAATTTGAAAATTTTAACTAAAAAATTTGAAACGCAGAAGGTGGAAATCAGGCAAACCAGATGCCACCAGAATTAGTCAGGAGTAGCGCAACTCATGTTTTTAAATTATTTGTGCCGGGATCAAAGACAGCAATGACACACCTAAACATCCCTTTTGTTTTAAAGAGTCTCCACTTTCCAAAAATAAAAGAACACTATATGGAAATGTTTCAGATTTGGCTTGACTCATAACAGGTGCACCCTAATGAGGATGGCATCCACTGCGCCTTGGACCGAGTCTATGCTTCTACTGTGTAAGGCCAGGAACAAAGAGAGGTGGTCACTGAAAGGGCTTGCCTGGGACTATCCCCAATCCTCCATGCTTACAGCAAATCTTCCCCTTGCCAGGCCTTTGAGGACGGCTACATGGTACTTGGTTTGGCATCACTGCAAACATGAGTTGGAGATCGATACTGAAGATCCTCAGAAATATGAATTTTAGAAATTTCTATAGGATCGAATGAGCTGATTCTGATTTCAAGGGATTTTTTTTTCTGCTACTCTTTATTCTCCTCTTAGAAAACACAGATTGTCATAAAGGGCTCTAATGAGATCAGAGTACATGGTTTGTTGGCTGTATAAGCTTTTGCAGTTTTTGTGCTGTCAAGTCCATCTAGTTTTTTCTTTTCTGAGGCTTAGGTCTCTTTTTGGAATACCCTCTTTGCCTCAAGACTACATTCATATATATTATATATATTATTTTCTAACGATGTTTTAATTTGGGGTAATTGATTAATGCCTTATGTGTTAACATTTCTGTAAAAAGAAGATAGTTTATTCCAAGTAATTTTAAAAGAATTATAATTTTATTCCATTTAATTCTTACTTATTACTCCCAATCCCAGGGTTTAAGGTCCTTTATGTGTCATTTCTCATTTTTAATTCTTCTGATCTTCTATATGTTTGGATTTAGTATTTATATTCTCATCATGTTTTTAAGAGCTGTATATTTTGGGATCTCTAGCTTTGAGTAGTGAAGTTTTGTTTCTTTTCCTGTCCAGGGTCCATTTCATCTCTCTCTAGTAAAAGCATCATCAGCACACTGATTTTCTTCTACACATCTATCTTCCCCTCCCTAACTTCTGGCCTCCACAACTATGAGAAAAACAGGTTTTACTGTTTAAGCCACCCAGTCAGTGGTATTTGGTTAGGACAGCCTAACCACACTAATACAGAAGGGGTGCATCCTTCTTTGTGACTTTTCATTCCTGTTTGGTAAAATGTGGAATCAATGGCTGGAGCTCGTGCAGCCTTATTGAACCAAACGATAGTAGCTGCGTATTACAGGATGCACTAAGAAGAAGAATGATGGCAAGTCCACCATAACAGCCCTGTTTATCTGTAACCTTTTTTTTTTTTTTGCTTTTCCCATAGATGCTATATTTTATTGTAAGCACACCTGTAAGCCACTGCCAGTATTTTTAAACAAGGGAGTGGTGATATTATCAAAATTCAGTTCAGACATTAATTTTTACATCAAGAAGTAATGGCTTCCCAAGATACATTATTCCTTTCTAATAAAACCAATTTTTTTTTTGAGAGAGAGAGCAAGGGGTGGGGGGGGAGAGAGAGGAGAGAGAGAGAGAGAGAGAGAGAGAATTCTAAGCAGGTTCCATGCCCAGCATGGAGGCTAATGTGGGGACTTCATCTCATAACTCTAGATTATGATCTGAGCTGAACCCAAGAGTCAGACACTCAACCAAGTGAGCCACCCAGGCACTCCTAAAAACCGATTGCGTGCATGGCCATTCGATTCAAAGATTGACTTTCCCAGGCTCTCCTGTAGGTCAGGGGTGGCCATATCATTAAGTTCTGGACAATGAGATGGAGTGGAAATTTGGAACAATTTGGTGGGGGGAGAGTAAAGCAGGGATCAGGAGTGATAGTAAAGATAATAGCAGCACTTATTTTGCATTTATAACATGCCAGGAAGCATGTGAAGGCCTTTACATAAACTAGAGTCAGCAGGACCTGTTTTGAGAGACTGCAAATGGTTTGGCATCCCAGCAGAGCAAAGTGGGTGGAGATTAGGGAGTAGAAGCGGCAGAAAATTTAGAGAATAATCAACAGGAATGTTGAAAAAGGCCTTGTGTTCCATTCTATGAAGTGAAAACTTCAAACCAAGGGTAACAGGAATCCACTGAAGGATTTAAAAGTGGGCTATAACCTGATCAGATAGCTTTTGAGAAATTTCACTTGGAGAACAGTATGGACAATGGAAAGAGAAGCTCTATCACAGGTTTATAGTAATTGTCCAGGTGAGAGGTTCTTTTGTGAAGAAATACATGAATTAACACATTAGGAATCTTTTTGACAGATACACATAGGGCTTTGTGATGAATTAAGTAAAAGGTCTTAGTGAGCTATTACCATAATTTCTATTATTGGAAACATACATTATTTTTTTATATATATTTATTTTTTATTGGTGTTCAATTTGCCAACATACAGAATAACACCCAGTGCTCATCTCATCAAGTGCCCCCCTCAGTGCCCGTCACCCATTCACCCCTACACCCCACCCCCTCCCCTTCCACCACCCCTAGTTCATTTCCCAGGTATTACTCAGCCATTAGAAACGACAAATACCCACCATTTGCTTCAACGTGGATGGAACTGGAGGGTATTATGCTGAGTGAAGTAAGTCAATCGGAGAAGGACAAACAGTGTATGTTCTCATTCATTTGGGGAATATAAATAATAGTGAAAGGGAATATAAGGGAAGGGAGAAGAAATGTGTGGGAAATATCAGAAAAGGAGACAGAACATAAAGACTCCTAACTCTGGGAAATGAACTAGGGATGGTGGAAGGGGAGGAGGGCGGGGGGTGGGAGTGAATGGGTGACGGGCACTGAGGGGGGCACTTGACGGGATGAGCACTGGGTGTTTTTCTGTATGTTGGTAAATTGAACACCAACAAAAAATTAATTTATTAAAAAAAGGAGTCCTCTGTCTCTCGTGAATGAATAAAAAATACTTTTTAAAAAGATGTTCACTTATTTAGAGTGAAAGAAAGAGAGTGCAGTGGGGAGGGGCAGAGGTGGAGGGAGGAAAAATTCTTAAGCAGACTCTGCAATGAGTGCAGAGCCCTTTGTGCCACTCCACCTCACAAGCCTGAGATCACCACCTGAGCTGAAAGCAAGAGTCCAACACTTAACCAACTGCACATCCCAGGCATCTCAGCTTTTGCTTTTTTATCAGTCATTACAAGGTTGATGAAAGTGTCCTGGAAGATGAAAAAAAAGTGATAAAAGCTAGAAAATAGAGAACTTAGGGTCAAAAGAGGAAGATGGATGGGATAGAAGGCCTCCCCAAAATCAGATGTAGCCAAGAGTTTAAAAGATGTGTAATTGACCCTGATTCTTTTTTTAAGGTTTTATTCATTTATTCATGAGAGACACGGAGAGAGAGAGAGAGAGGCAGAGGGAGGAGCTGGCTCCATGCAAGGAGCCCAACGTGGGACTCGATCCCAGGTCTCCAGGATCGCACGCTGGGCCGAAGGCAGGTGCCAAAGTGCTGAGCCACCCAGGGATCCCCAACCCTGATTCTTAATACAAAACCCTCATGATATAATATAGACTTGGCCTTGTACAGATCTGGGTCAAAGTTATAATATATATGTATGTATATATATATTCAGGTACTTCACTATCTTAGACATTTAACAATTCTTTAAAAAATTATTTTATGTGATAAAATGCACATAATATAAACCTAAAAGCCCTTTTAACTCATTTTTCTCACTTGTGAAATGAGAACAAAATTACCTACCTTGCTTAATTAAAATGTATGATAAATTCAGTGATTTCAATAAGTGATCATTTTCCTTTTCTAATTTTCAGGAAAGATACAATTGAAATCACTCTATAAACAAATCTAATTAGAAAGCTACTTCAGCATGAATTTACATTTTCATTAACACTCAAAGAAGAGCTAATGCATGTAGGCCTCAAGAGGGAAAGACATAAAGAAGCACAAATCTTTCTAAATTTCACTGCTGTAAAGTATAGGGATTGGTAGCTGAGGAACTTTTTACTTGAATATCAATTTGGACTTCAAAGAAGCAGAGGTAATAATCACTTTGATTCAGGCAGTCATAGGAAGTCATTGACTCAAACCCTCAATTTATACAAATGAGGCCACTGAGGCCCAACAAGCTTGAAAGAATTGCCTAGTGTCTCACAGCTAGTTAGTGATAGAGGGAAGATTTGAATAGCAATCTCTAGGATGTATGTGATGTGGGGTTTTTTTTCCCTTAAATGCTAAGAGTATACACCAGACGATAGCCTCTTTGAAATAAAAGCTATAACAAAATAAGTATAGGGCTAGCAAATAAATACATTGCACACATCAAAAAGGAACAAAACAAAAGCCAAACATCTTCACAATGTGAAAATATTCTGAGTGGGGAATTAGCTACATAATCTCCATGGATACTCATTTGCTCCATGATGCCATGTAATTAAGGTCATTTTTATTCACAAATGTCCTTTTTGTGACTCAGTCTTTGTACAGATACGTAACAATAACAATAACAGTTATTCCCAAGAATATTAACCAAATAGGCAGATAAGCAAAGACAATCTGCTTTCACACATTTACTGAGAGAGAGAGAGAGAGAATGAATTTTGAATTTTACTGAACTACTTACAATTCCAAAAAGGTGTCATGTGTTTCTTACCTGAGTCCTTGGTACTATTGTTTCCATTGCTGCTTGCCTTTGTTGGAATGAGTGGTCAACAATGCCCTTGATCCACCACAGATATTTAAAAGTTCCTGCCTTTATATAGTTTTCCTCACTTCTAACACCTAAATACACCTGTAGTTCAGAAGCCTTATCAGTTCATCTCCCTTCTCTCTCCCAGTGACTCCTAGCTAGAGCAGTGTCTAGAACCTAGTACACGCAAAAATCTTTTCTAATTGAAAAGTACTTTATATAAGCTGAGCAACAGGCTATCCATAAAATAATTTTTAGGGTAAAATCGGATATGGTGTTTTTTTTCATTGGTAGGTAATTTGGTTGTGGTTTAACTGATACAAAAATCTATCATGAACTATAAACTAATATTAATCATGAACTATAAACTAATAATAAGGAATGAGACTAAGAATATACATGTGATTAGATTCAAATAGAAATGCCAAAAGAGGGATGCCTGGTTGGCTCAGTCGGTGGAGTGTGTGACCCTTCATCTCAGGATTGTGAGTTCGAGCCCCAGGTTGGACGTAGAGATTACTTAAAAAAAATCTTAAAACAACTCAAAAGAACTGATGCACTAATTTGTGTAAATGTGCAGTTTGTTACATACACATATACAAATGTATACAATACATATGAATATGTATGTGCAAGAAGTGTATATATTTCTAATTACATGAAAATGAAATTTCAACTTTTTTCTTCGTAATGCACGTGTATGTTTCATACACAATGCTTCATATATCTAGAAAATATTTGTAGCTATGTAAGTTATCTGCAACTGACCAAATCTAGAAGGAAGGAAAAATCTCTTTTGAGGAAGTAAAATAGACATTACGAGGCCTATACACTAAAGTCATGCACTTCACTGAAGGAAGAGTTTTATATTAAGAGTCTTCATCCCGTCGAGTGCCCCCCTCAGTGCCCATCACCCATTCACGGGATGAGCACTGGGTGTTATTCTGTATGTTGGCAAATTGAACACCAATAAAAAATAAATTTATTATTAAAAAAAGAGTCTTCAGGTGAATCCTGCTCGACCTGCTTTTAGAAATAACTCTAAAACATATGGGCATTTATTTTCTCTTCCCATGGAAGATTAGAGAGGAGGTGATTACACTCTTAACAGCAAGAAGTGAGAGGAACTATGGCAGATGAAATAGAAGCTTAATGTGAGAGAAAGAAACGCAGAGGCAGAGACAGAGGAGGGGAAAGAGAACTGAGGAATAGAAAGAAGAAAATGGAAAAGGAAGGTGGAAAGGAAGGAAAACAGAAACATTTAAGGGATTAACAGAGTAAGACCTTAAATGAAATGAGTAAAGCAGTTTGGGCCACATAGACAGCGGCCAGAAATGCTGCTCAGGGGAGGACAAACTTGCTCCTGACCCTCTCAGTTCAGTACCTGGGGGTGTGTGAACAAAACTGACAACAGACAAAATAACAGGAGTAAAGGCATCCACGTTTATAAATTTTTAATTTTACATGTAAAGGGACCTCACGACAAGAACTAAATACCCAGAGCTGTGGTGAGATTTGAGAGCAGATAGAGCATTTTAAAAAGGGAAAGGAGCAGGGAGAAAGGCCACTGAAGGGAGAGTAAATGAATTTTTGGAAAGACAAGTGAGTCCTTAGGAGAACAGATGGAAGATATGATGGGTTGTGCCCATGTCTGTCTGAGTGTAGTGCCTACCTTTCTGAGGCTCTGTGATGAACCGGTCTTCCCTGGGGGATGAGACTTTTGGGGAGAGGATTTAAGACAATTGAGGTTTTCTAGGGGGAGGATATATCTTTAGATGGATAAGGGGACTTCAAAGAAAGCTCTCCCTGTACTGTGGATTCACAGCTATCTTCAGCCCAGAAGAGTCCTTACTTCACCGTGGCACGTTTTGGAGCCCTTCACGCGGCAGCTCAATGATTCCTGTGAACGTCACCATTTGGTGTAGTATATATAATAAAGTGCATGATGATGAGCTTATGTCAAGGAGTCAAGAAAGACCTTTTATTAACGTGTTCTGCTCAGGAAGGTGAGGTATATTGTTAAAATTTAAAAAAGTAAATTTTGAACCCAAAACCAAATTAGCAGTGATTAGCAAACCAAATTAGCAGTGGTTAGCAAATGCGCATGTGTGTACTACCCTAACATGGTACTTACTGCTTATTTGTATATGAGTGAAAGTTGAGTATTTAGTATAGTTGCAGTCCTATCATGACAGGCTTTCTATGACCCATAAAAGCTCTCGAACATTGCATACTTAACTATAGATCCATCTACAATAGAAGAAAAAAAAGGCAATGTATAATTCATAACAGTAGAGGAGTCCATAAACCCAAACGTTCCCTGGGTAACTGAATAAAGCAAGCTAATTTCCATGAGTGACAGGTCAGACTCGCAAGCCATCAATCCTTCTTGGCGGTGAAATGGAAACCGAAGCCAGATGAAATAGCTTGTTTTCTTGCTTACAAGGGTTTTCCAGACTTCTGAGCTGATTAAAAACCAGAAGCATCTTTGAGAACAAGCAGGTGCTTACTTCTTCTACTTGAAATCGACTGCTTTTCTTGTTTTTACACCCATCTTTCCTTTCCCTTTTAACTAGTCGATGCACTGAAATATTAGCGCAGACCCAGAGACTATAAAACCATGCAGAGTAGCAAGTAAGAATGAAAAAATGGATTGATAGAATTCTAATAGGTGTATTATTTAGAATACACACCCCCCCGCTGGCGTGACCCCGACGCCCCCACCCCGCACCCAGCCCCGCGCCCCCAAGGGAAGTGGGAAGGGGGGGATGCTCGGGAACTACCTTGTTCGGTCTCCAAAGGGCACCCGCCCTCCGCCGCCGCCGCCCGGGCGCTGGGCTCCGACCGGGAGGAGCCGGCCTCGGGCTTGGCCAGGCCCGGACCCGCCAGCCCCCCGCTGGCCGCCGCCGCCGCCCTCCCCAGCGCCTCCGTGCGCGCCGCGGAGCCCTGGGCGCAGCCTAGAGTGGAAGGAAGCGCGCGAGCCCGGGAGGGACTGCGGGGGGCGACAGGCGACCGCACTCACCCCGGGAGGACGCCGCCTGCTGCTGCCTCGGGCTCCTCCGCTCTCCCCCGCCGGCTTCCCCGCCCCGCGAGGGCCGGCGAGGGGGGCCGGGCGGAGCGGAGCCGCTGCGACCAGGCTGGACATGGTGCTCCCGGAGGAGCTGCAGGGGAGGGTTTGGGGGGCGCTAAGATTTAGGGGGCCCCGGAGGCTAGAGGGGGGCCGGGGAAGGCCTCTGAAGGCGGGTGTCTGTGAACAGTCGCCCTCGGGCATCGCCAGGGCAGCCGGGGGTGTGGGGCGGGGAGGGAGGGGTCCGGCCTGTACACTGTTGCATCTAAGTGTGAGCAAGTGGGATGGACCCCACGCTTGGGCGTCTCGACTGTACCGGCCACGGAGTCGCGTCCTCCGGGGTCCCCTCCTTACCTGGTGGCTTTCCTAACAAAGTAAGAGAAGGCGAAGTCCCGGTGATCACCAGCCACGCTTCCACGGAGGCCTGATCCCGCTGCAGCTGTCCCCCCCCCCCCCACCCCGGCGCCGGGGCTGCCCCGCTCCAGGACCCCCCGCGCGTCTGGGCAGCTGGCTGGTGCTGCTGTGCACCCGGCTGGGGTCCCCCCCGAGGAGGAGAGCTCTGCCCCCAGCCGCTCCCCCTCCCCTGCGCTCCAGACCCCGGGCTGTGGGCGGCGCTGCTCCTGCCCCAGGCCAGCCGCTGGCCGCCCCCGCCTCTCCGGGCCTCCCCGCTCGCAGGGGTGGCGGGTGGGGCAGGCACAGCGGCCGCGCGCCCTCGCCGGGTCCCAGGGAGACCGGGGCTCGCAGTCGCTGGGGGCCCCAGATTCCCAGGCGGCGACGGAGGCAACTGGTGAACTTGCCCGAAGCTCAGTGGCCGCCGCTGGGGTGCCCTGGGCGCTGCAAGGGCTGCAGGGGGGCGCGCAGAGGTGACGGGGGGTGGGGGGCGCGCGGAGTGCCCCACTTAAGAGAGGGACAGTCGCGATGAGTGCGCACACCCCCAGGTCCTGAGAGCAGGAGCGAGGGGCAGTTTCCACCAAAAATAAGAAGTGCTGCTACCCTGGGCACTTTGCCCCCACCCTGGGTGAAGCATCACCATCCAGCGCCCTGGGCTTGGGTCTGGAAGGAGCGGCGATCCACCTGCCTCTGAGCCCAGCCAGCCCACGGGAGAGCAAAGAAGTTAAAAAAAAAAAAAAGACAAATGGCAGAATTTTTATTTTATTTTAAATTTGTATTTTAAGGACAATTGTCAGTCTGTATCAGACAAAAACAAACATGAAGCCAGATGATATAAGGCAAATTAATATTTTTTAAGTAATCAAATATGTTAAATTTTCACCTGAATGGAAATAGTTCCAAATATTGCTCTTAAGTTGAACCATGAATAAACATTTCAAGTTAAAAAGAAAATTGCAGATAGCATTTTGACGTTGAAATGCAGAAAAATACTCTCATAAATCATTGTAAACATTCCCAATTTGTTGGATATTTTACAATACTAATAAATATTAGATATAAAAGCATGGAATTAAACTTAGAAAAATACCTCATATGAACAAAAGAATTATGCATACTATTGTGTCTTTTAAAGCATTTTAAATTAGGAATTGTTTAATAGATTAGCGTGGAGGCTGTGCAGGCGGAGAAAATTAAGGCCATTCCACTTTAAGTTCAGCATTAGCACAGGTACAGCCATCCCAGGCCCCTGTGAATAAGAGCTGAAATTTACATTATTTCAGTTATAGGGAAAAAAAACACAGCTTACAGCTTAATGTCTTAGGAAACCCCATATTAGGATGAGAACAGAGCCCAAGCCAAGGGCATGAAGCCCCATATTAGAATAAGAACAGAGCTCAATGCCCATGGCAGAAAGTCCCATATCAGAATGAGAATGGAGCTCAATGCCCTTGAAAGCCCCATATCAGAATGTAAACAGAACTTGAGAAATTCCTCCCCCCTTCTGAAGTTCCCCTAGACCAGCCCTTAAAACTCAGCTGAAACCCACCTCGGGGTCCAAGTCCCTGCTCCGCTGTGTCCGGTATGCTTAGACCCAAGCTCCAGCTTGTAAATAAACCCTCTTGTGTTTGCCTGGGTGTCTGCTCCTTGGTGGTTTCTCGGATTCGCAATCTTGGGCACAACAGAGGCTGCCTGAAATTCTCTCTCTGCTCCTCCTTGGCACCACCTCCTCCCACTTGTGTGTGCACATGTGCACACTCAGTCTCTCTTTCTCTCAAAAAAAATGCCAGAAAATATTTATTTTAATACTACTTGCTCTGCAATCTTATGCAGAGTATTAATTTGTTTAGCCTACCTTTTTTAACTACTCTTGTCGTAATGGGGAAAATGTCAGCCTACACCTTGTCCAAATTATTGTAATTCCAGTTACTATTATTCCTTTTTTTGGTTATTTCTTTCTATATTGTTTGGTGGGTTTCTCCCTTATCATCAAACAATTTAGTATACCTCAAAAGTGAAAGTCTATAGAGGATTATACAGAATGATAATCCCTTTTGCTTATTTGAATTTATGTAGGGCTCTCCAAATTCTTGAGGAGTTATTTTATAGTTTCAAACTACAAACAGCTTGACTTTGTCAAGTCACTTCATTAGCAAATCCGTCTGTTAGTGCAAGAATAAACATGAGGAGGTTTTGAGGACATATATTGTTTTGTTACATCTCCATCAGACCATAAAGGATCTGAAGCATCTAAGCCATTACTGAGGAAAAGACAGCCTTTGTTTTCAGGAACTTGGCACCTGATACGACTGTGTCTAGCAGTGTTGATGTGAATGAAATATACAATGAGGAGTCAAGTGAATAATTCACTGATGTGGTCTTTATAATTTGTTAAATCCTTTGTGCATCTGGGAAACTCCAGGAACTAAAATAATTGGAAAGGTTGGGAGGGTTGACATTAAAGTGTCTCCAGTGGAATCACACCTCTCAAGAAAAATACATGTTAGTTTTATTACTTGGCCATACTTTATCAAGCCTTTTTCATTTCATCTCTTTCTTGATCCTTTGCTCTGATTCTCTCTCTTCCAAATAAAATCTTGTTTCTGAGCACACAGTATATATTAACCTTCGATCTCTGTGATATTCTATCACAAATCAAAGTTATTAAAGGTATTTTGCATTGTTTTGACCATAAAACATAAGTTAAAAGGACATCCTTGGGATCCCTGGGTGGCACAGCAGTTTAGCTCCTGCCTTTGGCCCAGGGCGTGATCCTGGAGACCCGGGATCGAATCCCACGTCGGGCTCCCGGTGCATGGTGCCTGCTTCTCCCTCTGCCTATGTCTCTGCCTCTCTCTCTCTCTCTCTCTCTCTCTCTCTCTGTGTGTGTGACTATCATAAATTAAAAAAAAATTTAAAAGGACATTCTTTTTCATGTATTGAAAATGGAGCATGTGGCTATACTTTTAGCTAAGCGAGTGGCCTTTTTACAATGGTACATCTTCCCATTTCTGTTAATGGAAAGTGTAACTTAAACAGGCTGTAAAGGAGGTATTGCCTCATCTGCCCTTGTTCACTCTGGACTGACATTTCTGTATTCTCTTGAAAATAGGCAATAACGTCCTATGGCTGCAAATGTTGTCTTTTGTTGAAAGGAGTAAAAGCTCAGGGCCTCTATATGGCTTGGTTTCTTTGGGTCATGACTATTTTCATAACTGTTTTATCACTATGACACTGCACTCATTGCATTCCTATATTCCACAGATTTTGAAGAGCCTGCTCAGAATATAGAAGATCTCTTCAGAGTCTTTGTTGCTCTTTAGTTTATTAAGTGAAGCTTATGGTTCATCTAGTTCCGTAGTTCATAACCCAGGGGAGCAAGAAGAGAATCACCTATGGGGCTTTTAGAAAATATACATGATGATTTTTGAGTGGGGCCCAGACTTCAGAATGTTTTTAACCTCCCACATTTTCTTCCTAAGATGATGTTACTGAGCCTTTAGAATTGGTAATCACAGAGCTATTCACACAACCGTTTTCTTCTGTCTCAAGAACTAATGCTACATAATGGTATAATACACCCAAAGCTAGCCTGCCTGGCTTCAAATCCTGGCTGCCACTTTTTAACAGGGTGCCTTTAGGCAAGGTGCTTAGTGACTCTGATCCTTAGTTTCCTCATTTGGAAAGTGGGGATGGTGGTAATAAGAGAACATACATCATACATACAAAACAACCAACCTAGAGTCTGGTACCTAGAATGAAGTATAAAAGTATGTTAATAAATATTTAATTCTACTTAGAGCATTTTTATATTTCAAAATTTCTCCCAAACATTAGGGCAAGCCTTGTTTATCTGTATATAATTTATGCTTTTAAAAAATATTTATTTGTTTATTTTAGAGAAAAAGAGTCTGCATGTGAGGGGCGAGGGGCAGAGGGGAAAAAGAATCTTGAGCAGACTCCCTGCTGAGTGCAAAGCCCAGGGGGGCAGGGTGGGGGGCTCCAGCCCAGGAGGTGGGATCATGACCTGAGCCTAAATCAAGAGCCAGATGCTTAATGGGCTAAGCCACTCAGGCGCCCCATGATTTATGCATTTTAAGTGGTTAACAAGTTGGTGTTCTAAGCAATGACTTAGGACTTTTTTTATTGTTTGTTTCATCACCCCCATAAATACCCAGTGTATGCTCAAGAAAATCCAGTGGATTGTACAGTTTCATTAAATTTGATTATTTATACCCTCATTTTTTTCCAAAAGAGTTCTGGGCAGGTATCTTACAAAATAAATATATAATATAACGAGTTAAAAGACTACATATTAAAATCAGAGCAAAGGGTAAACAAGAGTAGGAAGATAAATTAGGCTTTTAAGTTTAGCTACCAAGAAGGTACCCTATAAGGTCCTGTACTCTTCTAGCACAGGCCCACATCACTCTTTCAGGGCTAAATTCATGCCAAAGTGATATTTTATGTTATCTGTGCAATAGCTTTCCTGTTAACACAGGAATAGAAAGATGACTTTTATTATCGTTGTTTTCACAAGCAGGAAAATTTAAGTTCTAAAAATGAAGTAAGTTATTCTCTATGATTTTATGGGTTAGTGACAATGAAATACCAATGTTCAGATGTTGTTTGCTTTACCTAAAAATAGCTTAAATTATATAATATTAGAAGATATAATATAAGCCCTTTAAAAATACCTGTTAGACATTATCACCTCATAAAAGACAACTCTTTACATTCAACTATCCAAAGGAATGAGTCTACAATGTGTGCCAGATATGGCATTTATTTCCGTTTCTATGATCCACTTTTACCAAAGCATGCAACTGCTTGTGGTTAGCTCTCAAGTCTAAAAAGGAGATTAATAAGAAGTTGAGCAGTTTGGCCTATCATTCACCCACAGTCTCCTCTGGACATCCTTCCCCTGTGTTGTTGAGCAGCTGCCACAAGTATATCCTACAATCCAAGCTGTAAGGCATGCATCCCAGACTGTAAGAAGATAGGTTCTCAGCTTCCAAAGAATATGCCATGTTCTTGTGGACTAATTCACTAGGATAGGAGAAAGACAAAATAACAGTCGAATCTAAATTTGTTAGAAACGGGCTTAGTGCTCCAACACTATCACCTCTGAGCTTGACTGTGACAGCATTTTATTCTCTGTGTCCGAGAAAGCAGGTTTGAGATGGAGCGTATTAGTCACTGATGACATTAAAATCCTTAGGATTGTTTTGTGAATCCATTCCAGACTAAAAATTTCCAAGGATCTTAAAAGTTATAGTGGCTCCTGGGACTTCCGAGGAAATGTCACCTGTATAGTATATATGTAAAATTTCCCCACCTACATAGCTAAAATATTTCAATCTCACTGAAAATAATAAGTTGGCAGGAAAAGTGGAACTATGAGGTAAATGCCTCCTAATTACTCTAATTCCACTTTTGGTCTTAAGTTTGATAGTGTTTTATATTTCAGACTGATAATTTTTTTAAGATTTTATTTATTTGTTCATGAGACAGAGAGAGATTGAGAGAGGCAGAGACACAGGCAGAGGGAGAAGCAGGCTCCATGCAGGGAGCCCGACGTGAGACTCGATGCCAGGTCTCCAGGATCAGGCCCTGGGCCGAAGGTGGCTCTAAACCGCTGAGCCACCCGGGTGGACTGAGACTGATAATTTTTCGGCCTGAGACTGATAATTTTTAACTTCGTATTCTTACTAATCCATTCTGAAGGTTGAAGAATGTTAGTAGAAACTCCATCTGTGTTTTTATTCAGAACATAGACAATTACAGGTTTTTGTGGGGGGCTTTTTGTTTTGTTTTGTTTTGTTTTGTTTTAAGTAGGCTCCAACACAGGGCTTGAACTCATATCCATAAGAGCAAGATCTGAGCTGAGATCAAGAGTTGGGTGCTTAACCAACTGAGCCACCCAGGCACTCCAACAATTACAGTTTTTAATTTCTTTCTTTGGTGGGCTGTCCTTAAAAGTATAATCCTCTTTTTTATATCCCATTCACTACCTTCTGGGATAGCTGTTATCACCAGCAGTATTTTTATTCATTCATTGGTTACCATTGACTGCTTATAAAGCACCTGGTGCTGGGTTAGGTATTGTGGAGAATATGGAGAACGACAACTAAAAAAACTTAATTGGTAGTAAAGAAACAGATTTTCATGTTTCATCTGAGTTTGAATCTCAGCTCCATCATTAATCTGTTGTGAAAATTCTCCGTTCTTTTCCTTTATCTATATGTCTATCCTTGGCTAGTTCCACACCATCTTGATTACTGAAGCTTTGTAGTATTGACATAGGGAAGTACATTTCGTAGCTTTGTTCTTTTCAAAGATTGTCTTTGCTATTTGGGGGTCCTATGAGCCTCCACATGAATTTAGGATCAGCTTGTCAATTTCTGGGGAAAAAATTCAACTGGTAGTTTTAATTGGAATTGTGTTGAATTTGGAGATCAATGTGTGGATAATTTCCATCTTAATAGCATTGATTCTTTCCATTCCAACATGTCTTTCTATTTATTTAGGTCTCCATTGATTTAAAGTTTAATGATGTTCTGTACTCTTCAGTGTGCTTACATTGCACTTCTTTTGTTTGATTTATTCCTTAGCATTTTATTCCTTTTGATGCTTTATCAATGGAGTTGTTTTCTTAGGTTCATTTCTGGTTTATTTATTTTTTGTGCATAGTAATATAATGAATTTTTGTATAAGGGTTTTATGTCCTGCAACAGTGCTGAATTCATTTTATTAGGTCTAATAATATATGTGTATTTGACATAAAAATCATGTAACCTGCAAATAGAGATAGTTTTATTTCTTCCTTTACAGTCTGGATGCTTCTATACTTTTTCTTGTCTAACTGCCCTGGTTAGCATCTCTAGTTAATGTTCTGTAGAAATAGTGCAAGTTAACATTCTTTTCTGATTGCTGATCACAGGGAGAAAACTTGCAGTTTTTCACCATTGATGATGTAAACTGAGTCTCTCTTTTTTTTTTTTTTTTTTTGATAGATGTCATTCATCAGGTTGAAGAAATTTCCTTGTACTCCTCATTGGTTGAGTATTTTTTCTTTTTTTTTAATTTTTAATTATTTATGATAGTCACACAGAGAGAGAGAGAGAGGCAGAGACATAGGCAGAGGGAGAAGCAGACTCCATGCACTGGGAGCCCGATGTGGGATTCGATCCCGAGTCTCCAGGATCACGCCCTGGGCCAAAGGCAGGCGCCAAACCGCTGCGCCACCCAGGGATCCCGAGTATGTTTTTCATGAAGGAATTTTGAATTTTGTCAAATGCTTTGATGATCATGAGGCTTCTATCTTTTATTTAGTTAATATACTATATTACAATGACTGATTTTCATATGCTAAGCCAATTTGTATTTCTGGGTTAAAACCCCTTTAGATATTATTATTATTATTTTTAAACCACTGTTCTAGAACAATGTTTCCCCAGTGTATGCATCAGAACAAACACTCCATAGGTATGCTAATAGCTGCTCCATGAAAAAAGAGGTACATTAAGTAAATTTAGGAAATGCTGGATTCGAATTAAAGAGGTTTTTGTACAGTGCACTATCTCAGAGACTATAATATACTGACACACTTTTCATATCTCCAAGAAGGAGGTATGGTAAACCATATATTAAAAATTTATTTGACAAGAGTATGTTGTGAGAGTCATGTTCCATCAAACACACCTTAAGAAATTTTGGTCCCAAGAATTTTGATTAAACTTCTCTATCATGTAGTAGTAACCAAGAAAAGCTTAAAACTTATAGGATAATCAATTTTAAATTATATTACTATCTATAAAATTCAATCATCATACAATAAATATTTATAGAGTGTTTATTATGTGCTAGGTATTCTTTTAGGCACTGGAAAGACAGCAATAGGAAAATATGACAAGAGAAATCTCTGCTTTTATGGAGCTTGCATTCTGGAAGAGAGGCAAACAATAACTATAAAAATCATGCAAATTATATTATAAAGTATGTTAGAGAACATTATATATTACATAAAAAAGAAAAATCAGGTAAGCTCTGTGACATCATTAGTATCATTAGCAATAATATCTTGGATTTGATACCAAAAGCAAGGGAAACAAAGCAAAAATAAACAAGCAGGACTACATCAGTGAAAAAACTTCTACAGAGCAAACGAAACCATCAACAAAATGAAAAGACAACGTACCAAGTGGGAGAAAATATTCACGAATCATGTATCTGATAATCATGTATCTGGGTTAATATTCAAAATTATTAAATAACTTACAAAACTCAATAGCAAAACAGAAACAATCCCATTGGAAAATGAGCAGAGCAATCTAAATGGATAATTTTCCAAAGTAGACACAGGTGGCCAACAGAACAGGTACACAAAAAGATGCTCAACATCACTAATCATCATAGAAATGCAAACCAAAACCACAATTAGATATTACCTCATGCTTTTTAGGATGGTTAATATAAAAAAAGACAAGAAATGACAAATATAGGTGAGGATGTGGAGAAAAGGGAACCCTTGTACACTTTTGGTGGGAATGTAAATTAGTACAGTCACTACAGAAAACAGTATGGAGTTTCCTCAAAAACTTAAAAATAAAACATTCATATGATCTAGGAATTCCACTTCTGAGTATTTATTTGAAGAAAATGAAAATACTAATTTGAAAAATTGCTTGCATCCCCAATGTTCACAGGCAGCATTATTTACAATGGCCAAGATATGGAAACGATATCAAGTGTTCATCAGTGAATAATAAAGAAAATGGGATATATAGATACAATGGAATATTATTTAGCCATTAAAAGTTAAATCTTTCCATTTGCAATATCATGGATAGGACTTGAGGGAATTTTGCAAAGTGAAATAAGTCAGACACAGAGAGAGAAATACCATATGATATCACTTGTATGTGAAATCTTGAAAACCAACAAAACCAAACAAATAAAAAGAAATGAGCTCATAGATACAAAGAGCAGATTTGTGGTCACCAGAGGCAGGGGGTGAGTGGTGGGTGAAATGGATATAGGTGCTTGTGATAAGGTACAAATTTCCAATTATAAAATAAATAAGAAAAGCTTAAAAACTTATTTAAAAAAGTTTTATAACCGGGTGGCTCAGCGGTTTGACACTGCCTTCAACCCAGGGCCTGATCCTGGGGACCCAGGATCGAATCCCACATCGGGCTCCCTACATGGAGCCTGCTTCTCCCTCTGCCTGTGTCTCTGCCCCCCCCCCCAATCTGTCTTTCATTAATAAATAAATACGAACTTAAAAAATAAAAATAAAATAAAAATAACATAAATAAGTCATGGGGATGTAATGTACATCATGGTGACTATATTTAATATTGTATTGTATATTTGACAGTTGCAAAGAAACTAGATCTTAAAAGTACTTACCAGCAAAATAAAAGTGTTTTTG
Source organism: Canis aureus (assembly GCF_053574225.1). Taxonomy (NCBI): domain Eukaryota; kingdom Metazoa; phylum Chordata; class Mammalia; order Carnivora; family Canidae; genus Canis; species Canis aureus. Next base: position 26,145,609 of record NC_135630.1, on the reverse strand, counting down.
GTAACTATGTAGATAATGGATGTTAACAAGACTTATTGTGGTTTTAGTTTTATATTTTTATTTAATACATTTACATTTTATATATCATTTATATGTATATGTTTTATTATAAATGTTTTGATTTCTGTAATTCTAGATAATAGAGTGAAATTTATTCTGAAATTCATGGCAGAAGCAAAGGACCTTTAGGAGAGAGATCATTTATTTTGGTTTCAGTTTGTTATAGTTATGGATGTACCCTTTTTCTCCATAAAAGAGGTGTTACTCTTTGATTTCTTTATTTTCCACTATAACCTATGAGGCAGTTAATGGCTCCCTATACATATACATATATGTATATACATATGTGTATCATTACAAAATGACCCAAACCGTAATTACACTGGGGTAAAAATCTGGTTTCCCTGAGAAACATTCAGGCTCTGGCTATCTCTTTTCTTCTCTTTATGATTGAGACTAAATCCTTATACTCTGTATCAATCATGATTCAGGGGAGAAGAAAAGCCTCCTTCTGGGGTGCTAGCATCATAGCTGCTAAGAAGGCTTTAGCCACACTGTTCCTGAGGAAATTTTAAATGGGCTGCTTGTAAAATCCCATTTTCCTTCAGTTTTCATCTCAACTTCAGTTCTCAATTGTTAAGTAGCTTTTGGGGGGTCACAGATTTGGGTATTTTTCAGTGAAATTATATTCGTTGTGAATATTTTCTATTTAGTTAGTCTACTCATTTTAGGAAATCTGTAATGTGGATATTATCCTTTCTTGTGACTTCAGTTCTTTCCAGAGAGTACTTAAATATGAATATCAAAAAATTAATACCATAGAAGCACCTGGGTTGCTCCGTTCGTTCAACATCCAACTCTTGTATTCAGCTCAGGTCATGATCTCAGGGCCATGAGATGGAACCCGTCATTGGTCTCTGCGCTGGGCTTGGCACTCTCTTAAGATTCTCTCTTCTTCTCTCTCTACCCTCTGCCCCTGCACACATATACTCTTTCTAAAAAGAAAAAGTACCATGACTCTAATGCCACTTAAGGCAGAATATGCAAGTAGGCTGGGTGTTGTTTGCTGGAAAGTTGAAAGATAAAAGATCCTACAAATGAAATGAGTATAGCAAGTTCTATGATGTCATGTGCTTACAACACAAAAACAGAAATCACTTAAAGAATAACCCAATTAGTTGTCTTATGAGTATTTGGATACTACTAGTATAACTAAGTGTTCTCTGAAATAATCATTGCATGGAGTCAGAATCTGTATATATGATATAAGTATATAATTATATAATATATAACTTACATGTAACAAATATATATAAAATAAGCATATAACTGTATATGTAATATTTATAATTTTATAAATATATGAACATAGACATTTGTAATTTTATAAATATGTAAATCAAATACTAATAGACATTACTTTTTTCAGCTTTGTTCCCTATATGAATCTACGTTAAAGCATGTAGATAGAAATAATAGGAGCCAAAATTGAGAGCAATTTTTCAGTGAATTTTTGTCATGAAATGTTATTTATCTGTACTTTTAAGACCTCTCAGAGGTATTGTTTTTCTAAAGCTTTTCTTTTGCCTCGTTAAAGTCCACTTTACAATGATTTTGATGATGCTGAATGTTTGTGGCCTTGATGCTAGATTGTATCAGAAGCAATAGGACAGATTACTAATTTGAGATTTGGCATTTGGAAATCATGAGGCAAGGAAATGGGCAAGAGACCCTGGAGGTTGGTAATCGGACCCGAAGCCCTTTAGAGGGTTAGTGGTTGAGCTAAAGTTGTGAGTGACAGAAGCCACTCATCCAAGGACTGATTCTTATGGTAGAAAACAGATGGTCTAAGGTTCTTCAGTGATCTTTCCAGAGTGTATAGTGCTTTCTGCCTTACCAAAAAGTAACAGACACTTTAAAGCCTCCTTGAGCTTTAGGACCCCCCTTGAGGCTCCCTGACTGGGTAGCTGCCCAGCCATAAAGCCTGGACTTATTCCAGGTCTCAAACATCCCAGAGTGTTCATGCCAGATGCAGGCTGGATCCCAGGGCCAAAACTCAAAACATCACTGGGGACAATCCTCGTGGTTTTCCTATGACTAGTCTCAATGTGCATTACATTGAATTAATTTGAATTAAGTCTATTTAACTCAAACTTTTGTCATTATCATATACATAGTATCCATCTATCTATACACAACTATACCATATTTTATACACACACACCATTCTTATGTATGTGGCTATTTCAGCTACTCCTATTCAGTGAATGAAGATATTTGGTTCACTCTTCCAGTACAAATTAAAAGCAACATTTTGCCGGAATGTGATGTACATGACTCTCTCTCTCTCTCTCTCTCTCTTATATATATATATATCTCTTAGAGGCAACAGAAGTGAAGGAACAAAAAACAAAATGTGTTTTTAGACATGTAAGCAGCATACCAAGTCATTGCCCAAAAAATGACATTCATCTGCAATATAGTCTTTAACATGCGGGACAGTTTATCACCAAGTAATATATGACTCAATGGCTAAATTGTGAATTTTTAAAATATTAAATTCTGTTTATATTTCCTCATTGGCAGGACATGAGTTAGTTCTCCAACATCTGTCCTGTTAAGAGCTATTGCCAGTGCTGTGACTGTGGCATGCTCAGTGTCTGTTTCTTTTCTCTCTTTGGAGAGAGGTCTTTGGAAATTGGTTCTGTACTTAACTTGATAGGAAAGAAATGCCCTCACTGACCTCCCTCTGAGCACTTGGGCCTCTTTGTGGCTTGGTTCCTTTGTGTACATAATGAAAATCCTCTTAACTGAATCTTCCACCAAATGTATGATTTACATTGATTTGATGTAAAGGGTATCTAGCTACTAGTAGAAAAACTATTGGGACACCTGGGTGACTCAGCGGTTGACCATCTACTTTTGGTTCAGGGCGTGATCCTGGGATCTGGGTTCAAGTGCCACTTGGGCTCCCTGCAGGGAGCCTGCTTCTCCCTCTGCCTATGTCTCTGCCTCTCTCTCTCTCTCTATGTGTGTCACACATGAGTAAATAAATAAATCTTTTAAAAAGCCTATTGCCACTGTAAGTATAAAAAGAGAACAAAATTTTGATCTAAGAGATCATAGTGACAATTCTTTTCTTCCATGTTCGCATACTCTGAAGGGGCAGTTATAGCTAAACAAAGGAACAAATACAAAGAGTAAAGACATCACATAGGATCATCACACAGGTATGCAAAGGAATGGTTCAGAAATGAGATCTGCGACTTTATTAGGTTTTCTGTGTCTTGGAATGTAGTGAAAACAAGGAAATTGTCTCAATTCAAAGGTTTTCTTTTACCTAATATGTTCTAAGAGAGAATGAGTTGGGTATTTCTGAGTAACTCTGAAATTTACTGTTTGTACTTATTTGCTCTCTCACTAGGGTGAAAGAGCACAAGAGTGAATGAGGAAGAGTGTAGGCAGACCTTGTGTTACAGAATCTTTCCTGCTTAGTATATTGTCCTATCAAGTGGTAGCTGAGTGAATCTACAGGGATGATGCCTGTAGTCCCTAGAGGATATATAAATGGGACCTTACAACAGGCCTTAATTCCTAATTTCAGGTGTGCTGACATGGCATCATCTTACTCTTTGCTCCTCACACTGAGATTTCCTGAGATGTGGGGCATTCAGGGCTGAAACTGGACTAGTACTGGGTAAATGAAGATAATTGGTTATATTAGAGTTCTTTTTTTAGGATTTTATTTATTTACTCATGAGAGACACAGAGAGAGAGAGAGGGAGGGACACAGGCAGAGGGAGAAGCAGGCTCCGTGCAGGGAGCCTGACACAGGACCTGATCCTGGGTCTCCAGGGTCACGCCCTGGGCTGAAGGCGGCGCTAAACCACTGAGCCACCAGGGCTGCCCCAAGAATTCTTAAAATAAATTAATGGGAAGTCTTTTGTCAAGGAATATACTGCATCCTAAACAATCAGAAGCTAGCGAGTGAGGTCACCATTATTGAAAAAAAAAAAAAGGCAAAATCTGATTTGTACTGGTTACCATTGATGATGATAGGTCATTTTGTTTTGAGGGTAGGAATGGTATTTTGCAGAAGGTAGGAAGTATATATCAGCCTGTGAAGTCTGTGTCATACCACCAGAGATTACGAAAAGTTTTCATAAAGAACTCAGACATTTGTGAAAGAAGATTGAGCTCAAATTTACCTCCAGAACAAAACCATTCAGACGAAAAGGGGAAAGAGACAAGACATTCATTTTATGAATAAAAATAATGTTCTGCGGTTGCCTTTGGGTTAAAAATGTTATGTTATTTAAATTAGGAAAACAAAAATGTTCCCATTTATTACAGTAATTCTCTTCTGTTTGTTCATTCTTTCTTCTCCTCTTTTTCTTTCTCCCTTTCTTTCCTTAATGAGTTTATTTATTTCTCTCTCTTTCTCTCTTTCTCTCTTCCTAACCTTTTAGGATGATGGACTTTTTGTCAAAACATTGTATGACTTGAGTACATTCAAATCTAGCAAGATCTTTGCTAGATCACCTGTGCAAATAGACGGGCTGTTTTATTCAACATTTTTGAGGTTTGAAGGGGGCAGGTTTATGCTACTAGCTCGCTGCCATCTGTGGAGTGTGTTGATTCAGAGATGTAATTTATATTGATGATATGATTTCCTCTGACTTCTCCCTGTGCCTTGACAGTTGTGTTTCACCTGTTGACATGAACTTGGCTGAAATGAATGCTCCGTTGGCCATGGGCGAATTAGTTGCATGTGTGATAGCACCTTTCTGCTGCGTTCTTGTTATTTTCAAAGTTGTGTAATGGGATAAGTATGTTATTCCTTTAGAATTAGATATCCCTTTTCTAGGACTTTGTATTTACATAATTCCTTTCTCCTACAGACCTCTGAATAAACTTTATAGCTTCATTCAAAGATGGATTACACTTGCCACCATCACATGTGTCAGAAACCATGCTTGTTATTTTTGGAAGTAGGCAAGAGGAATTAAATCAATTCTCTGTGGACTAATTGGATGTGATTCTTAAAAGTGAGAGTCTGTGACTATTCTGTGTTCTCCCCTTACATTATTCTTTGTAGCCTGTACCACTATATTATGGCCCCTCAATTGACAGGGATATTTGGTATTTGCTGCATATTATATTTCAAATTGTGTAGCCATAGAAACTGAAGGTTGATGGACAAGTAAGTAAACCTCAACTCCATCTACTCTGTCTGCCCTTTTTGCAAATCTTTTGGCCTCTTCTTTAGGATAAGGACCATATCTCAAAGCTTTGTCCCCTAGAGTTCCTACACAATGGAGACTTTTGCTGATGAATTTACCCTCAATTACACCATCATCTAATCATGGGGGTTATCTTGATTGTTGTCAGATCACTTGTAAGTAGAACTAGAAACATTTAAACTAACTGGTAGGTAGGCTTAAAGTACTAGTCCAAATATAGAAAATATTGGCTTTTTAAAGGAAGTAGGTAATATTTTTCTTCCTCAGTTTGCCTTTGGTTGTACATTAATGGGTCTTGGGACCAAATTTTTCAGAAATATCCCGTAGTTAAATGAAGCAACCTAGAACATGCAAAAAAAAATTGAGGCTGTTTTAAACTTATGACCTCCATTGATTTTCTTTTTTCTTTTTTTTTTAATTTATTTTTTATTGGTGTTCAATTTACTAACATACAGAATAACCCCCAGTGCCCGTCACCCATTCACTCCCACCCCCCGCCCTCCTCCCCTTCCACCACCCCTAGTTCGTTTCCCAGAGTTAGCAGTCTTTACGTTCTGTCTCCCTTTCTGATATTTCCCTCACATTTCTTCCCCCTTCCCTTATATTCCCTTTCACTATTATTTATATTCCCCAAATGAATGAGAACATATAATGTTTGTCCTTCTCCGACTGGCTTACTTCACTCAACATAATACCCTCCAGTTCCATCCACGTTGAAGCAAATGGTGGGTATTTGTCATTTCTAATAGCTGAGTAATATTCCATTGTATACATAAACCACATCTTCTTTATCCATTCATCTTTCATTGGACACCGAGGCTCCTTCCACAGTTTGGCTATCGTGGCCATTGCTGCTATAAACATCGGGGTGCAGGTGTCCCGGCGTTTCATTGCATTTGTCTCTTTGGGGTAAATCCCCAACAGTGCAATTGCTGGGTCGTAGGGCAGGTATATTTTTAACTGTTTGAGGAACCTCCACAGTTTTCCAGAGTGGCTGCACCAGTTCACATTCCCACCAACAGTGTAAGAGGGTTCCCTTTTCTCCGCATCCTCTCCAACATCGGTTGTTTCCTGTCTTGTTAATTTTCCCCATTCTCACTGGTGTGAGGTGGTATCTCATTGTGGTTTTGATTTGTATTTCCCTGATGGCAAGTGATGCAGAGCATTTTCTCATATGCATGTTGGCCATGTCTATGTCTTCCTCTGTGAGATTTCTGTTCATGTCTTTTGCCCATTTCATGATTGGATTGTTTGTTTCTTTGGTGTTGAGTTTGATAAGTTCTTTATAGATCTTGGAAACTAGCCCTTTATCTGATATGTCATTTGTAAATATCTTCTCCCATTCTGTAGGTTGTCTTTGAGTTTTGTTGACTGTATCCTTTGCTGTGCAAAAGCTTCTTATCTTGATGAAGTCCCAATAGTTCATTTTTGCTTTTGTTTCTTTTGCCTTCGTGGATGTATCTTGCAAGAAGTTACTATGGCCGAGTTCAAAAAGGGTGTTGCCTGTGTTCTTCTCTAGGATTTTGATGGAATCTTGTCTCACATTTAGATCTTTCATCCATTTTGAGTTTATCTTTGTGTATGGTGAAAGAGAGTGGTCTAGTTTCATTCTTCTGCATGTGGATGTCCAATTTTCCCAGCACCATTTATTGAAGAGACTGTCTTTCTTCCAATGGATAGTCTTTCCTCCTTTATCGAATATTAGTTGCCCATAAAGTTCAGGGTCCACTTCTGGATTCTCTATTCTGTTCCACTGATCTATGTGTCTGTTTTTGTGCCAGTACCACACTGTCTTGATGACCACAGCTTTGTAGTACAACCTGAAATCTGGCATTGTGATGCCCCCAGATATGGTTTTCTTTTTTAAAATTCCCCTGGCTATTCGGGGTCTTTTCTGATTCCACACAAATCTTAAAATAATTTGTTCTAACTCTCTGAAGAAAGTCCATGGTATTTTGATAGGGATTGCATTAAACGTGTATATTGCCCTGGGTAACATTGACATTTTCACAATATTAATTCTGCCAATCCATGAGCATGGAATATTTTTCCATCTCTTTGTGTCTTCCTCAATTTCTTTCAGAAGTGTTCTATAGTTTTTTTTTTTTTTATTGGTGTTCAATTTACTAACATACAGAATAACACCCAGTGCCCGTCACCCATTCACTCCCACCCCCCGCCCTCCTCCCCTTCTACCACCCCTAGTTCGTTTCCCAGAGTTAGCAGTCTTTACATTCTGTCTCCCTTTCTGATATTTCCCACACATTTCTTCTCCCTTCCCTTATTTTCCCTTTCACTATAAGTGTTCTATAGTTTTGAGGGTATAGATCCTTTACATCTTTGGTGAGGTTTATTCCTAGGTATCTTATGCTTTTGGGTGCAATTGTAAATGGGATTGACTCCTTAATTTCTCTTTCTTCAGTCTCATTGTTAGTGTATAGAAATGCCACTGAATTCTGGGCATTGATTTTGTATCCTGCCACGCTACCGAATTGCTGTATGAGTTCTAGCAATCTTGGGGTGGAGACTTTTGGGTTTTCTATGTAGAGTATCAAGTCATCGGCGAAGAGGGAGAGTTTGACTTCTTCTTTGCCAATTTGAATGCCTTTAATGTCTTTTTGTTGTCTGATTGCTGAGGCTAGGACTTCCAGTACTATGTTGAATAGCAGTGGTGAGAGTGGACATCCCTGTCTTGTTCCTGATCTTAGGGGAAAGGCTCCCAGTGCTTCCCCATTGAGAATGATATTTGCTGTGGGCTTTTCATAGATGGCTTTTAAGATGTCGAGGAATGTTCCCTCTATCCCTACACTCTGAAGAGTTTTGATCAGGAATGGATGCTGTATTTTGTCAAATGCTTTCTCTGCATCCAATGAGAGGATCATATGGTTCTTGGTTTTTCTCTTGCTGATATGATGAATCACATTGATTGTTTTACGGGTGTTGAACCAGCCTTGTGTCCCAGGGATAAATCCTACTTGGTCATGGTGAATAATTTTCTTAATGTACTGTTGGATCCTATTGGCCAGTATTCTGTTGAGAATTTTTGCATCCATGTTCATCAGGGATATTGGTCTGTAATTCTCCTTTTTGGCGGGGTCTTTGTCTGGCTTTGGAATTAAGGTGATGCTGGCTTCATAGAACGAATTTGGAAGTACTCCATCTCTTTCTATCTTTCCAAACAGCTTTAGGAGAATAGGTATGATTTCTTCTTTAAACGTTTGATAAAATTCTCCTGGGAAGCCATCTGGCCCTGGACTCTTGTGTCTTGGGAGGTTTTTGATGACTGCTTCCATTTCCTCCCTGGTTATTGGCCTGTTCAGGTTTTCTATTTCTTCCTGTTCCAGTTTTGGTAGTTTGTGGCTTTCCAGGAATGCGTCCATTTCTTCTAGATTGCCTAATTTATTGGCGTATAGCTGTTCATAATATGTTTTTAAAATCGTTTGTATTTCCTTGGTGTTGGTAGTGATCTCTCCTTTCTCATTCATGATTTTATTAATTTGAGTCTTCTCTCTCTTCTTTTTAATAAGGCTGGCTAATGGTTTATCTATATTATTAATTCTTTCAAAGAACCAACTCCTGGTTCTGTTGATCTGTTCCACAGTTCTTCTGGTCTCGATTTCGTTGAGTTCTGCTCGAATCTTTATTAACTCCCTTCTTCTCTTGGGTGTAGGATCTATTTGCTGTTTTTTCTCTAGCTCCTTTATGTGTAAGGTTAGCTTTTGTATTTGAGTTCTTTCCAGTTTTTGAATGGATGCTTGTATTGCGATGTATTTCCCCCTTAGGACTGCTTTTGCTGCATCCCAAAGATTTTGAACAGTTGTATCTTCATTCTCATTAGTTTCCATGAATCTTTTTAATTCTTCCTTCATTTCCTGGTTGACCCTTTTATCTTTTAGCAGGATGGTCCTTAACCTCCATGTGTTTGAGGTCCTTCCAAACTTCTTGTTGTGATTTAGTTCTAATTTCAAGGCATTATGGTACGAGAATATGCAGGGGACAATCCCAATCTTTTGGTATCGGTTCAGACCCGATTTGTGACCCAATATGTGGTCTATTCTGGAGAAAGTTCCATGTGCGCTTGAGAAGAATGTGTATTCAGTTGAGTTTGGATGTAAAGTTCTGTAGATATCTGTGAAATCCATCTGGTCCAGTGTATCATTTAAAGCTCTCGTTTCTTTGGAGATGTTTTGCTTAGAAGACCTATCGAGTATAGAAAGAGCTAGATTGAAGTCACCAAGTATAAGTGTATTATTATCTAAGTATTTCTTCACTTTGGTTAATAATTGATTTATATATTTGGCAGCTCCCACATTCGGAGCATATATATTGAGGATTGTTAAGTCCTCTTGTTGAATAGATCCTTTAAGTATGATACAGTGTCCCTCTTCATCTCTCACTACAGTCTTTGGGGTAAATTTTAGTTTATCTGATATAAGGATGGCTACCCCTGCTTTCTTTTGAGGACCATTCGAATGGTAAATGGTTCTCCAACCTTTTATTTTCAGGCTGTAGGTGTCCTTCTGTCTCAAATGAGTCTCTTGTAGACAGCAAATAGATGGGTCCTGCTTTTTTATCCAGTCTGAAACCCTGCGCCTTTTGATGGGGTCATTAAGCCCGTTCACATTCAGAGTTACTATTGAGAGATATGAGTTTACTGTCATCATGATATCTATTCAGTCTTTGTTTTTGTGGACTGTTCCACTGAACTTCTTCTTAAAGGGGAATTGTAAGAGGCCCCCTTAAAATTTCTTGAAGAGCTGGTTTGGAGGTCACATATTCTTTTAGTTGCTGCCTGTCTTGGAAGCTCTTTATCTCTCCTTCCATTTTGAATGAGAGCCTTGCTGGATAAAGTATTCTTGGTTGCATGTTCTTCTCATTTAGGACCCTGAATATATCCTGCCAGCCCTTTCTGTCCTGCCAGGTCTCTGTGGAGAGGTCTGCTGTTACCCTAATACTCCTCCCCATAAAAGTCAGGGATTTCTTGTCTCTTGCTGCCTTAAGGATCTTCTCTTTATCTTTGGAATTTGCAAGCTTCACAATTAAATGTCGAGGTGTTGAATGGTTTTTATTGATTTTAGGGGGGGATCTCTCTATTTCCTGGATCTGAATGCCTGTTTCCCTTCCCAGATTAGGAAAGTTTTCAGCTAGAATTTGTTCAAATACATATTCTGGCCCTCTGTCCCTTTCGGCGCCCTCGGGAACCCCAATTAAACGTAGGTTTTTCTTCCTCAGGCTGTCGTTTATTTCCCTTAATCTATCTTCATGGTCTTTTAATTGTTTGTCTCTTTTTTCCTCAGTTTCCCTCTTTGCTATCAACTTGTCTTCTATGTCACCCACTCGTTCTTCCACCTCGTTAACCCTCGTCGTTAGGACTTCTAGTTTGGATTGCATCTCATTCAATTGATTTTTAATTTCTGCCTGATTAGCTCTAAATTCTGCAGTCATGAAGTCTCTTGAGTCCTTTATACTTTTTTCTAGAGCCACCAGTAGCTGTATAATAGTGCTTCTGAATTGGCTTTCTGACATTGAATTGTAATCCAGATTTTGTAACTCTGTGGGAGAGAGGACTGTTTCTGATTCTTTCTTTTGAGGTGAGGTTTTCCTTCTAGTCATTTTGCTCAGTGCAGAGTGGCCAAAAGCAAGTTGTATTGGGAATAAGAGAAAAAGAGAGGAGAGAAAGAAGGAAAGAAAAGAGAAAGAGAAAAAAAAAGGGAAGAAAAAGAAAAAAAAACGAAAAAAAAAAGAAGAAAAAGAGAAAGAAAAAGGAGAAAAAAAGGGGGTGGGGGAAGGAAACAAATCAAAAAGCAAAACAAAACAAAAACAAAAACAAAAACAAACAAACAAAAAAAGAACCACCGGGGAGTATCTTCTGATTCTGTGTTCTTTAAGTCCCTTGGCTTCTCCTGGAAGTTGTCAGTCTAGCTGGTGTTCTGGGGGAGGGGCCTGTTGTGCTGATTTTCAGGTGTTAGCAGTTGGGGGAGCTGCTGTGCCCCTGCCTGGTGCAGGGCTCAGTGGGGGTTGTTTACCCCGTGAGGCCGCAGGAGGAACAGCCCCAGTGGCGGGGCAGCTCTGGAAACCTGGATTCAGCTCCGGCAGGAACTCCGTCTGCAGGGCCTGGAGGCTCCGGGGCGGGGCCGCTGCTCTGCTCAGCTGGGGCAGGAGCGTCCTTGCTGTCCTGGGCCCTCCCGGCCTCTGCCTGTCCCGGGGGAGGCCGGATCCTGGGCTGTGTCCCGGCGCCCTGTGCTCCGGAGCCTGCGCTGTTGGATTCGCGCTCCCGGGCCGCGCAGCCCCCTCCGCGGAGCTGCCGCCCAAGCCCCTCCGAGCTGCTCCTGGTCCCGCCGGGTCCTGCCGTGCGCGCTGCAGCCCTTAGGGAGCTCGGCGCACTCTCCTGGGCGCGCAGTTGCTGTTACTGTCCCGGGGAGCCCGAGGGCATCCCCGCCCTCCTGGGTCCTGCTCCACCTCCCCGCGAGCCCCTTTCCCCCGGGAAGGTCGGTGCAGCTCCTGCGTCTCCGGGACGGGGCTCTCCTGTCCTGGGGACACTCGCCCCGGCCTCAGCCCGGCTCCTCGCGGGGCCCCTCCCCCTTGGAGGCCTTTGTTTCTTTACTTCTTTTTCCCCATCTTCCTACCTTGATAGAAGCGCGAACTCTTCTCACTGTAGCATTCCAGCTGGTCTCTCTTTAAATCTCAGGCCGAATTCATAGATTTTCAGGATAATTTGAAGGTTTTCTAGGTAGTTTGGTGGAGACAGGTGATTTGGAGACCCTACTCTTCCGCCATCTTGCTCCTCCTCTCGTTATTGTTGTTTCTTGTCTGTTTTTATTTAGGGTTGTATTTATTTCTTTGAGAGAGACGCAGAGACAGTGACAGAGAGCACAAGCTCAGGAGAGGGAGAAGCAGACTCCCCACTGAGCAAGGAGCCTGATGCGGGGCTCCATTTCAGGACCCTGGGATCATGACCTGAGCCAAAGGCAAAGGCTTAACCCACTGGGTCACCCAGGTGTCTTCTCTTGTGGTTGTTGTTGTTGATCATCCTGTCTTTAGGAATTTTCTCCACATTTGGCCACACCAATCTGACTTCCCCACCTAACCCACCACCCATGCCATCTCGTGAGCGGCTTTAACCGACAAAAAGGAAAATCCTGAAAGACATCAAACTCCTAAAAGAAAGGGGAATTGTTAGGGACACTCCCAGAGCTGCAGCCCACCCCTGACTTGTGATGGTATTTGAGGGCACTGAAACCAAGGGTAGAGCAGAACACACAGTTGTGTGGTAAAGCTCAGCAGTAATGACCAACTGGTGTTTGGCCAGAAATTCAGTTTCCCTCCTCTTCTCCTAAACACCATTAACTTTTTTTCTTTTGTTTCTTTTAAGGATTTTATTTATTTATTTATTTATTTATTTATTCATTCATTCATTCATGAGACACAGAGAGACAGAAGCAGGCCCCAGGCAGGGGCCCAAAGCGGGACTCGATCCCGAGGCTCTAGGGTCACGCCCTGGGCTGCAGGCCACGCTAAACCGTGAGCCACCCGGGCTGCCCACATTTTTTCTTTAATGGGATGGATTTGGCAGGTGAATTCACTCCATCTAAATACGAATGCCCTGTCTCGATTCATTCTTATAGCTGAACTTTTAAAAAGTCTCTGCCAAAACCAAACCGCCATCGCTGTACCCTCCTCCACCTCCCGCGGAACATCCTGTCATCCAATTGCATGAAAACCCTCTCCTCGTGGGGCTGCAGAGACGCATCTGATCCCACCTTCCCCCTCGTCGCGCCCACAGGAAGGCAGGGCCGGGAGCCGCACGTACCTCGCGCCGCAGGCCCCGGGCAGGGGGGGCGCGAGCCGGGGAGCCCGCGCGCTGCTCCACAGAGAGCCGTCCTCCGTCGTGCGGCCAAGGGCCCCGAACAGTGGCCGGGCAGGAGCCGGCGGCAGAGGAGCGGCCCTGGCGGGGTGTTTTCAGGCAGGCTTCCAGCACGCGGCCCCGGGATCTCGGAGGCCGCCCGGAAGCCCTGGTCTCTCTCCCGGGGAGTCCCTGCCGCCGCGCCCCGCACGCGCCGGCAGCTGCAGGCGCCCGACGGCCCCGCCCGCCTCTCGACTTGCGCGTGCGCAGTCGCTCCTCGGAGCCGGCGGGCGCCGGAGCCGCTCGAGGCCTGTGGGAGCGGAGCTGCTTCCGCTCAGGCGGGCGTCCCCGGGCCTGGAGCTGGTCCCGCGGAGCCTGCAGCCGCGCTCGCCTTCGACGTGCGGGAGGAAGCAAGCTCGAAGCCGGCGCTTTCCCGCCTGCGGCCGGAAGCCTCTGCCTGGACGCAGATTTGTGGTCGGTGCGGCCGCGGGCCTAGCCGTGGGGTTCACGTGCTGTTGCACACCCCAGCCGCTCTCGCAGTGGGCGGCCGCGCGGGGAGAGCTCGCCGTCCGGGGGTCTCCCTGCCAGGCTCCCCCTTCACGGACCGTCCGGCCCCCCGGGACCCCCTGGAAGGCGGCTCGGACAGAGGCCCCGGAGAACAGGAGGAAAGGCTGGAGAACTTGCTGCCCCCCCCTGCCGGGCCCCAGGGGAAGGTGCCGTCCAGCCTGGCAGGCGGGGGGCGGAGGCCGGGGGTCACCCCAGCGCCGCGGGGCCGGCTGTGCGGGCGCCCAAGTCCCGGAGGAGCCTGCAGCAGCAGCCTAGGAGAAGCTTTCTCAGCTGACGAAAGAAACGATTTTTGGAGCCAGAAAGGAAACACTACGGGTCCATAGGGGCTGTCGTTTTTAGGTGCTCATCTCCTTCGGGGCAGCCCGGGGCCCAGCGGTTTTGCGCCGCCTGCAGCCGGGGGGTGACCCTGGGGACCCCGATCGAGCCCTGCATGGGCTCCCTGCCTGGAGCCGGCTTCTCCCTCTGCCTGTGCCTCTGCCTCTCTTTCTCTCTCTCTCTCTCTCGCCTCTCATGAATGAATAAATAAAATCTTCAAAAAATAAAATGAATTATCATCCCCTTCAAACAGTATTATGCTAATTCGCATAGGTGGATTTTCCATTTCCCTGTCTCATTCTTTGTGCCAAAAATTGCGTTCAATTTACTTCTACATATGCTTTTAAAAACACTGCCAAACATTACTATTTTTTAGTTTTTAAATTTTTTGCTATTGTTTCTGTAGACACATGGTTAACTGTATGTTTTTTTTTTCCCTTAAGATTTTATTTATTTATTTGAGAGGGAACGAGAGAGAGCACCTGCCCACGTGTCAGATGCGGGCCGAATCCCAGGGCCCCAGTATCATGACCTGAGTGGAAGGCAGATGTTTAAGGGACTGAGCCGCCCGGGCGCCCTATGGTTAACTTTTTCAGAAATTGCCAGACTAGGGATCCCTGGATGGCGCAGTGGTTTAGCGCCTGCCTTTGGCCCAGTGCTCGACCCTGGAGACCCGGGATCAAATCCCACGTCGGGCTCCCGGTGCATGGAGCTGCTTCTGCCTCTGCGTGTCTCTCTCTCTCTGTGACTATCATAAATAAATTTAAAAAAAAGAAATTTCCAGACTATTATACAAAGTGATTTCAGTGTTTTGCATTCCTACCAGAGATATAGGAGACTTCCACTGTTCTCTACATCCTTGTCAATAATTGGATTTCTCAGCCTTTTTATTTTAACCTTTTAAATGGTTCCATACTGGTATTTTATAATTTTGGTTTGCATTTTCTTAATGCTTGATGATGTTGAGTATCTTTCCAGGAGCTTGTTAGCCAGAGTGTCTTCTTTTATGAAGTGTCTTTCTTTTGCTCACTTCTTAATTGAAAAGTTTCTCCTGTTATTGTGTTATACAAGTTCTTTGTATATTTTGTGGCTATGTGTCTGGATCTACCTTTAGTCAGATGTATGTTTTGCAAATATTTTCTCTCATTTTGTGGCTGCCTTTTCATTTTCAGTAGTGTCCTTTGACAAGTAAAATTTTTGGTTTTGGTGGAGTCCAATTAACAAAATTTTCATTTATGGGCTTATTATTATGTCTTGCCTAAGAAATCTCTGCCTAAATCAAGGTTACAAAGATCTTCCCTTATATTTTCTTTTAAAAGATTTAGCTCCTATGTTTATTTTTAATTATTTTTCAGGTATGGTGTAATGAGAAGGCTGAGGTCCATTTGTGTGTGTGTGTGTGTGTGTGTGTGTATCCAATTATTCTAGCATAGTTTACTAAAAAGACAATCTTTCCCCAAGCCTTAAATTTTTGACATCTTTGTTGAAAAATCAATTGGTTATGTAATTGATGTATTTCTGGATTGTCATTTCTGTTCCATTTATCTGAATGTCTATTCTCTGCCATTACTATAGTGCCTTGGTACTTTAACTTTGTAATCTTGAAATCAAATGGAATAAATCCTCCAACTTTATTATTTTTAAAAAATCACTTGCAAATTCTAGATCACTTGAATTTCCCTATGAGTTATATAATAACCTTGTCAATTTCTCTTTACTCTCATTTATGAAAGATATTTTGCTGAATATAGAATTTAGATTTTTTTTCTGTCAACATTTTATTTTTATTTTGTATTTTATTTTTTTTCTGTCAATATTTTATAGAGATAAGCCTCTTTTCTTTGGTTTGAATGATTTCTGACAAAAAGTCTGCTGTTTTGTTTATCTTTGTGTCTCTGCATGCAATGTGTCTGTTTTCTTGATGCTTTTAGGATTCCCTCTTTAACACTCTTTTGTCAGCTTGATTACAATAAGACTTGGAGAGATTTGATTTATGTTTATTTTACTTAGGCTTCATTTTGTCTTTTGGTTCTGAAAGTTTATAACTTATTAAATTTGAAAAAAAGTTGGACTATTATGTCATCAAGTATTTTTTTCTCTTCCTTTCCTTATCTACTGAAATTCCAGTTGCACAAGTGTCAAATCATTTGTTATTGTCTCAGAACGTCACTAAAGACTAATTTTTCTTCAGCCTTTGTCATTTTTCTGGGCTTCGTCCTAGGCATTTCTATCACTATCCAATATACATATTGGATTTGTGCTGTTTTAAAGTTCTTGTCTGTTAATTAATTTGATTATATTTTTAATTTTGGGTCTGTTTCATTGATTGACTTTTCTCCAAGTTATGGGTCCCATTTTTCTGCTTCTTCATATATGCAGTGGTTTTAGTGATGTGGGACATCATGGTTTTATGTTCTTGAGTACTGCATTTGTTACATCTTTTTGGGTGAATTTAGAATACCTTTAATGCTCATTTAGCCCCACTTTTAAGATGAGGCTTCTCTGGGCTCTCCACTAAATGTACCATGTATTCATGAAGGTCTCTTTACTTGGGTTTATGGGAACTTGAATGATTCTCAGACCTTTACAGTCTCCAGGAATTAATTGTTCAGCTCACTGGTAACTGTTCTGTTCTCTGAAATTATTCAGATCCAGTGATGTGTCTGCAAATTCATTTTCAGCCAAAGACTTGATGCAACTTCCATGAAAATATCCTGAGCATTTCTGCATAGCTCCCTCCTCTTAGGTAGTCTGCCTCACAAATTCTAATTGCCTTGGCTCCCCCAAATGATGATTTCTATCTCCTCAATTCATTCATATACACAAGTTTTGTTAGAATTCCCCTTCCTGAACTTCAGTAGAAATTCTTCTAGGCAGAAGGTCTAGACAAAGGTAGAGTTCACCTCATTCCTTTCTCTTTCCTCCAAGATTATTCTCCTATACTGCCTACCATCAAGTTTCTTAAAGTAGTTACTTCCTAAACTATGTCCAGTTTTCTAGTTGTTTATGGATGGAGGGTAATTGCAAATCCTTGTTGTCTCTTGTGTGTGGCCAAATTCTGACAACACTTAGCAGGAAGGTTGGTTTTAGAAAATCCTGAAATTTAGTGTCTCTGACATAAACATAATAGAACTAAATGTAAATTCAGCTGTTCAGAGAAAAGTTAGCTGCCTTTGTTATTTAATCTCACAAGTCTTCCAGAATCTGAGTCCTTTTACTAGCAGGAAAAAATACAGTAACACTGTATTTTTTTTTGTATAGATGCCAAATAAGATTAATTCAACTTGAATTCAAAATACTTTGGGGAAAAATCTATTAAACGCTAGTCACAACTGTTTCTCCCCTCTACAGAGTCTTCTCTAACTTTCTCTCCCATACAACTGGCTTCTGGGTCCATGCCAGCATGGTGGGTATAAAGAGGTCCACATGCTGTCTTCTGGAATTTTCCTTTCCTTCTCTAATCACTGGATGGCCCATCAGAGTGCCTACTGAGGTATGACTGGTCTGGCTTATTCTGTGGTGTCATGTCTGTTAATGCCTCTGGATCTTGTCATCACCCCACAGTGGCTCTTTTACATTTTTCTGATTGTCTCAAATCTGTGATTCTTGCTGGAGACCCAAAAGCTATCAGCTGATTTTCCTCATGATGCCACAGTATGCAGAATTCTTTGAAAGAGGCAGGCTTCAGATACTTCCTCAGACATTGCTTTTCTGCCCGGGGATTATATAACACCAACAAAAGGCAGAATATAAGGCTTTGCAAAGGAGTGTACAGCATTCCCTCTTCCCTCTCCCCAGGGCATTAGTTCCCAAGTAGGTGGGTAGATCACTAATACCTATACTCAAAAAAATAATAATAATACCTATACTCTTCTTCTCCTCTTTCTCTCCTTTCCAAATCCTATGCTTCTTAGTAAAGGAAACTTTCCTCCCTGTCATAAGGAAACTCTGTTTGCGATATGGTCTCTGTTCTTTATACTATGTTTTCTTATGAATGCAATACTATAGAAATTGAATGAATCAAGGCCACCACTTTTGATTGTTAAGAGAAGCTTTTGAAATTGAAAAACACATGTTCTTTAACAAAGCATGGCTTCCTGACTAAACGTTTGCAATGGACTAAAAGAGGACTCAAAAAGGAATAAAAAGACTCTTTGTTCTGTACCTACTCTCATTCTGAAGCAGTATCATTGATTTAATAGGATCACGGTATTGGATTCTCTGCGGCCCAGGTTACATCCTACATTCTTGAGAGTTCAGAAATCCGCTTTTGCTGCACCTAATGAGTAGATGTGTGTCTCAGGCTTGGGACAAACTTGCAAGGACCAAGATCTGGAGGCATGAAGATCAATCCCAACACTTCAACTTCTTTGAAACATTAAATGCACCAAACTGTTCTTTAGTTCTTTGACAAAGGTAAGGGAAACAAAATGTGATTGTTATAAATCGTGCATTGTCACCCATAATAACCTTTTACCTGAAGGACGATACTGTCAGAATTTACTGACATAACTTGTATAACCACATTTAGTCTTTATATGTTTTGGTCTTGTATTTATACTTCTATATCAGAAGCTGGCAGGAAAAAATCTCTTTACAAGAATACTGGGAGATCATTTTTTATGAGCTCGTTTAAAAGAACTTCACATGATCTGTTAATCTAAGAAATTATTAAGAGACTTTGGAAGAGGTCCCCGCCCATTAAATATTTAATGACTTGCACCAAATAACAGTCGCTGAGACAAGAACTGCCAAAATCACATTCCTCTAATGACATATGATCAAGAATGTAGTACAAAAAGAATTCACAGCACAAAACCATCTAGGAACAATTTTACACTAAATGTTAACAATCCCATGTGTTAAATGCACAGACCATTTTGAGAATTGGTAATCATTTCAAAAACAAGGGCTCAGTATCCAGTATCATGCTTCACTAGTCTTCATTGATACATGTTCATAGATGTAAAACTTCTAGCCACATTGAACAGATTTATTGAGATCTAACTTACATCACTTTGTGGGGAAAGGTGGTGGAAAGAGCAGAAATTGCTGCTAGTGTCAATAACCAGGGTCTCGACTAGGGCCACTGTAATCAAATATATGGCCTCATTTATCATATGTTGCAGATACGGTAGTTTCCATGAAGAGAGATATCACATCATTTTTTCCCCTAAAATATGAGGTGGAAAACAACTTTAGTTATTTCCATTTGGTAAGGGAGGATTGCTTGATAATTTAAGAACAGATTTGAGATGTGTCTCTTTATCCTGAAATCCTGAAATGTTTTATCCCAACATTGCAATTATCCTCATGGCCAGAAATAAACAAACAAATAAACCTTATGGGATTCCCAAACATCAAAAGATCCCAAAATGCCATTTCAGTATTTTTATGCAAATCATTGCTCATAGCACTATAAATGTGATTTTAGTAGATTAATTAACATAAAGTTGTTCTTTTTTTCCCCAAAATAATTGACCAAGCTCCTTCGAACTTCTTTAGTGAGAGATACAAGAAAAGAAGAATGAGCTGTTATTTAAAACTTTTCCAGCTACTTATTTTATGTATTTTAAAGCTGCCTAGATTTATAAATAGTAAGGTTACTTCTTTCTTTTGTTTTGAGCATGTAATTTGCTAGTTCTCAATCCTTCAAGGGGAGAAATGCTTCCTAAACCAAGATGCAGGCTGACACATGCAACTGCTCTGTGCAGGTCACCTGTTAGTAAGGTAAGAATTACTAAGAAGATGGCACTTTTAATTATTTTTAATAGGATAGAGAGTTTGGGGTTGCCAGTTTGTGTGAGTGAGCAGTCAAGAGAGGAGTCTCCCTTTTCCCAGTCACTCTCACTTGTCCCTTTTGTCCTTTGCACTAATGATATGCAGTGTCATCTGTCTTCCATGATGAATGCTGGTGGTCTAGTGAGCTCGTCATTTGATGTGCCCAGGAGGCTTTTTTTTTTTTTTTTTACAAAGGGATCAGAATGAAAAGTGGCTCAATTAAAAACACGTGGGTTAAAGCAGAGAGCTTGTAAAACTCACACATTTGTATATATGCATGCAACATCCATTTCCTTTGCACCTGAATCATATAACTGGACATTCGGTCACCCTTCACAGCTAACTCTTTATGACCTGACACAACCACAACGGTGATGCAGTCTGATACTCTGCACTGAAACAAGACTTAAAGACACCTGAGAAACAATCTGGATGCAAAATATGTCATGATGGTTATAATCATCCTCAAATGTCTATAACAAAAAAATCAATGTCTTTAACTAGTAGCTTTTACTAATCCTTCAAACATTCATAGAAAAGCCATCTTTCTTTCCTCATTTATATACCTGTACATTAATTCAACTTAATTTGCTCATACAATTACAATAAGGAGGATAAATTTTGGCCGCAGGCAGTGCGAAGACTAGAGAAGAGCTTCACTGAGATGCTGGAGAACAGCCTCATGACCTGAAAGTTCGTGTGGGGTGGACTTCAGTCACTGGTACAGAGAAGGGACAGAGTTCATCAGTTAACCCAGGGTGTTGGCTAAAGAGTTCATCTTAGGGGGCATCCAAACATCAAAAGATCCTAAAATGCTGTTTCAGTATTTTTATGCAAATCATTACTCATAACACTATAAATGTGGTTTTAGATTAATTAAGTTGTACTTTTTTCCTCCAGATAATTGACCTAGCTCAATTATGTTTGAAAATGTTCGGGATCCCTGGGTGGTGCAGCGGTTTGGCACCTGCCTTTGGCCCGGGGTGTGATCCTGGAGACCCGGGATCAAATCCCACGTCGGGCTCCCAGTGTATGGAGCCTGCTTCTCCCTCTGCCTATGTCTCTGCCTCTCTCTCTCTCTCTCTCTCTCTCTCTGACTATCATAAATAAATAAAAATTTAAAAAAAAGAAAATGTTGAATGCCTGTAAGTTATATGTCAAGAGATGAGGATACTCTACTGAATTAAGCCATACTTGGTATCAGTGCAGAATTTAATCTTGAATCTTTATTTTTTTAAGATTTTTATTTATTTATTCATGAGAGACACAGAGAGAGAGATGCAAAGACATAGAAAGAGGGAGAAGCAGGCTCCCCACAAGAAGCCTGATGTAGGACTCGATCCCAGGACCCTGGGATCACACCCTGTGCCCAAGGCAGACGCTCAACCACTGAGCCACCCAGTTGCCCCTGATCTTGAATCTTTAACATAACCATGATGGTCTGCCTCTCATAGAACTTAAAAAAAATTAATACAGTAGCATTACCTTGAATTTCTTAAGATGTAGTCCTAATACTAATACTTCACATTGATAGTTTATATTTGTATCTGAATTTTAAAGAAAATTGCATTTAATATTATAGATTCAATAGCCTAAACTATTTTCTTATATTATACATGAAGAATGAATGAATTATAAAGAATAAATCAAAAAGGAGGAGTCAAAAAAAGGAATGAGTCGCTGACCTCTGGCATCATCATGAGACAAACCCCGCTGGACAATAAGACTACCTGCCTCCAGAAGGAGAGAGAACATCTCCATGAGTTTGTATAATCAATGATACGTGCTGAATATATATTTATGCATAAGTGTCTTCTCATGATAATGAGGCAGCACCATATCTGGTGGTAAATGGAACATGGAGTACAGTGTCAGCTACAGAAGCTTCATTTTCATCCTTTTTCTCTATATGTCAATTAAAAAAAAAACATGAAACATTGAAGAAAATATTCGTTTTTCAGTGGCTTGCAACTAACATTCTTCCAAGATCTAGGAATCCCGGCAAATGGCTAAGTGGCTTGTGTTGAATTGAAGTTAGCGGAGGAGAGTCTAGCAAGTGGGGCTGGAGTGCTCCACCCCTCCATGCCAAGAAGATCAGCATTTTTCTCTCTGAAGAATAGCCTCCCACATAAGGTTTCCTTTGAAGAAAGAAAATAAGACATATTTTAAACTCCTGAGATATTACCTGTCCTCTTATGGAAGAAAAAATTAAAAATCAGAAAGATTTAGGATTCATTTAAAGCCCACAACTTAGTAGGTCTCAGAGCCGATTCTCAATTCACATATTGTCACATTTTCTCTCCCTCTTTCCCTCGGTGTTATTTCTTGTTATGGAAATAAAGCTGAAGAAAACAATTAGAAAAGACTTGAGCACTGGGTGTTATACTATATACATATCGAACTCCAATAAAAAACATACAAAAATAAAATAAAATAAAAATAAAATAAATAAAATAAAATAAAATAAAATAAAATAAAATGCTGTGTGTTACAAGAAATAAAAAGAAAGAAAAGAATTGTGGAGCATATACTCTATCAGAGGCCATTGCTGAATGTCATCCAAAACTCAGATGGAAAAAAAAAAAAAAAAAAAAAAAACTCAGATGGTTTCATCCAAAGCTCAGAGTCTCATCCAGTGTGTTCTCTGAAAGTTTTCCAATGGTTTGCAGGGATTCTTGGTTTTGAAATTTTTTCAGGCTATGTCTGAAAATATGAAGAAGATAAATTAGCAGTGACTGCTGTTGTCTTAAAAAGGAGAGCACGCAGTCCCTGGAGCCCTGACCAGGGTGGTGACCAAACATCAGAAATGTACTGGCTTAAAACAATACCCATGTGTTTCCTGGCAGTTCTGTAGGGCAGGGGTCTGGATGTAGTGTGGCGCAGCGAGGGTCCTTGTTGTAAGAGGGTCTCACAAGGAGTAATCAAGGCATCAGCAGGGCCACGTTCCTTTGAGGTCGTTGGTAGGACTCAGGTCCATGCAGAAGTACCCACCTGCTTTCGGGCTGTCCTCTTGGACACTCACTGGGCTCCTTGGCCACTTACACCCCTTATCACACCTGCCACCTCATTTTCAAGACAGCAAAGGTGCACTGGGTCCTCTGCATACATTCAATCTCTGCTCATTCTTCCTCCTTTCTTCCACCTCCAGCACGAGAAAAATCTCTGTTCTGAAGGGCCTATGGAGATTAAATTCGAACCATCCTGATAATCCAGAATAATCTCTCTTTTTAAGATCAGTAATCTCAATAACATCTTCAAAGCCCCCTTTGCCACGTAAGGAATGCAGATTTTCAACTTCCAGAGATTAGGTCAGAGGCATCTTTGGGATGTCACCACATTGGCTCCTCAGAGAGTCCTTTATTCAAAGCAGGTGGTTGTTTGGACAGCAGAGCACCTATTTTCCAATCACGTTTATTTACTAGAAGTTTTTATATATCAGCCAGCAGGAAACATACATTTTTTAACCCATAAATCCCCAAAGTAGAGTATTTCAACTCATATATTTTAAGAACTGTTACATAGAATAATATATCGAAATCTGACTATCTTAGGCATGAGGGATGATGCCCTGATTCATAATCCTCAAAAAAACATTAGCCTGCAAGCAAAAGTACATTTATAACATCCAAGGATCCTTATCTACATTGTATCGATGGAATCAGTTCTGTACTGAGTCTAATAATTTGAAGAAATGAAGGGGATAAATACAGTTAACAGTAGTTGCTTCGGGTATCAGTTTCTGAACGTCCAGCTTCTTCTATATCCCACGTTTAGGTGCAAGAATTTGTTGTCCAGTGTCTTGCAAAGGGCATTCTTCCAAGGCCTGGAGATCCAGGCAAATGACCCAGTGTCCTCTGTTGGTGGATGGAGCTGGTGTTAATGGAGGAGAGTACAAAGCTTAAAGAATCCATTTGACATGCATAGTACAGAGAAAGAGAGAGAGAGAGAAAGAGAGAGAGCGAGCGAGCGAGCTCTTTTGTTAAGTAGAATGTAATGAGGATTCTAGATATCTGTAACTGCAGTAGGAATCCCTTCTCTTCCTCCCTCTCTCATAGGGACAAGGCAGTTGTTAGACTGTAGTAATAGTGATAGAGTATGCAGAGTGCAGAGATAATCCTCCCCAATTTGGCATTGACCAGATTACACTGAGAATACTGGGTTCAAGCCTAGAAATCACACGGTGATGGTAATAACTATGGTGGGTTTTAGCAGAGAGCATCATGTTAAGAGAGTTTAAATATGACAGTTGAGGAATGATTAAAGTAGCTGGAGAGGGGTAAGGGGAAGACAAAGTTTTGTTTGCCATTTTCTAAAACACTTCCCTGAAAGAAGTGGGACTGAGTGTTTTGAGTCACTTTAAAGGAAGATTTCTGACTAATTAGGTAGAAGTAACAGAAAAACAGACCTTTGCTGTAATTAATGTAAGAAATACTTTTACTACTTTAGAAACGGTTCAACACTGTACAAGCTACCCCAGGGAGTGACTTCCTAGGAACTGGAGATGTTCCAGTAGGTCTGAATAATCTTTGGAGGTCACATTATGGAGCAGCAGTGCTTCTCCAACTTGAATGCACATGATTCTGCATTTCTAAGCACCTAATCTTGATTCAGGTGGCTGCAGATCCTCACACCCCACTTAGAGTAGCAGTGCCATGGAAGGGACACATGCACAGCATAGCAGAATGAACTGGGTCTCACATTCCTTTCATCCCTGATACTTTATTAAATGCTGTTGGCATATGAGGAATACCATGGTTTTGTTGGTTAGGGAACTTCTACCCTCTTTTTCATTTGTGCCAAAAAATAGGTAAACCTTGTCAAGGGAGGATCCATCAGAGAGGGTGAGATTACTTTGCCTAACAAGGAAGATATTTGGGACTTAAAATGCATTTCTTCACATTCTCCACATTATTTATATCTCCTATGTTGAAGTTTTTGACAGCAAACATTGATCAGAAACAATCTTGTTTCCTTTAGTGTTGTCATTTTATTTTGTGTAACTTCTTCCTGGCCTTATGGAGTATATTTGAAGTCAAACTCTTTGTTAGGATATGTATATTTGGACCGTGCTTATGCCACCTGAAGACCAAATGAATATTGGCAAAATACATGTGGCGGGCACGAAACAGAAATATTATTCAACTTCCAAAGCCTTTTGTTGTTATGTTATTCCTTCTGTGGTCTACTTGTGAAGAGTGGGCCATAAAATCCACAATCATTGCCTATAAAGCAGAAGCATGGGAACTAAACGATATAAGTCTTCTGAACAGAAATGTCTAAGCACTCTATCTTTGCTAACACATGGATTAAAAATCATATATAATCTGACTATAATTAAATCTTGTCTCTAAAATGCAATGCAGTTTCTACATTATGAATGTTCCCTTCAAAGAAGGTAGTGATGGTTTTACCACTATATGATTGATTCCAGTCACTTCTTTTGGTGTTTTGTGGGAAATATCAAAGGAGGATAAAGGTAAGACTTTCACATAATTTTTAAAACCTGTCACAAAACAGAAAAAAAGCTACTTACTTTTTATACTCTAACTGTGAAATGTTCTAGCTTCAAATTAAAGTAAAAAATTTATCATTAGTATAGCTTCATTTTCTTTTCCTACTGCCAATATCCAGGCTAACATTCACTAAAATTCAAAGAAAGAATTGGCACTCATCGGTTCAAGAAAGCGGAAAGGAAAACATTAAACATACTAAGAAATATTCTAATTCTTGGCTTTGTTTCCAAAATGGAAAGGAGGACATAATTTAATGGGTTTGTTCCAGATTACATAGAAAATCATGACAAATTGGTATAGGGAGATAGGCTTCAAGCTCTGTGCTCTGATTAATGAAACCCATTCTCTTATTTTAGGATGATGAAAGGGACAGTGAGTTGAGGGAAATTTAGGTTGACAGATTTGATTTAACATGTTGGGAGAAAATGAAACCATATTTCCTTTGCATTTAGATGTCAATCATTTAAAAATCAATTCCTATAAATAGTTTCTTGTTATCCCATCTCTTCATGTCTGCTTTAAAAGAAGACTGTCACAAAACCAATTTAGAAGAATAATATTCGTATAGGTCTATGTCTCAGGAGCCAAAATGAACTATCAAGAGTGGATTTTGTAGCTGAAGGAATTTAAGTTTTGAACAGTTGGGAAAATAAAATCCCCAACTTGGTTTCAAGATGGATGGGGAGATCTAATTGATTTGGAATCATTAAGACATACATAAAACTATCTTACCACTACATATATGTGTGTGTATAAATATACACATTATGTATTATGTGTGTGTATATATATATACACACACATATATCTGAGGTAGTCTTTACTATGCAATGCTTATGTGACAGCATTGTGTTTGGGGATGGAGTGTGATAGCAAGGGAAGGTTATTTAGGAAGATGAGTTCCAGGAGAATATGGTGGCAGCCTATAGAGATGGGAGGAAGCTAGAACCAGATATTCATAGTGAAGTGCATGAAACAAAGAAAGAAAAGAAGAAAAAATATGTGAAATTAACATTTTTCTATAGAAATTGTTCATGGTTAACAGGACCTGTATTTTGATCCATTTGTCATATCTTTTGAAATAAAAAAGCATATTTACATCCACGAAGACAAAAGAAACAAAAGCAAAAATGAACTATTGGGACTTCATCAAGATAAGAAGCTTTTGCACAGCAAAGGATACAGTCAACAAAACTCAAAGACAACCTACAGAATGGGAGAAGATATTTGCAAATGACCTATCAGATAAAGGGCTAGTTTCCAAGATCTATAAAGAACTTATTAAACTCAACACCAAAGAAACAAACAATCTAATCATGAAATGGGCAAAAGACATGAACAGAAATCTCACAGAGGAAGACATAGACATGGCCAACATGCATATGAGAAAATGCTCTGCATCACTTGCCATCAGGGAAATACAAATCAAAACTACAATGAGATACCACCTCACACCAGTGAGAATGGGGAAAATTAACAAGGCAGGAAACCACAAATGTTGGAGAGGATGCGGAGAAAAGGGAACCCTCTTACACTGTTGGTGGGAATGTGAACTGGTGCAGCCACTCTGGAAAACTGTGTGGAGGTTCCTCAAACAGTTAAAAATATACCTGCCCTACGACCCAGCAATTGCACTGTTGGCGATTTACCCCAAAGATACAAATGCAATGAAACGCCGGGACACCTGCACCCCGATGTTTCTAGCAGCAATGGCCACGATAGCCAAACTGTGGAAGGAGCCTCGGTGTCCAACGAAAGATGAATGGATAAAGAAGATGTGGTTTATGTATACAATGGAATATTACTCAGCTATTAGAAATGACAAATACCCACTATTTGCTTCAACGTGGATGGAACTGGAGGGTATTATGCTGAGTGAAGTAAGTCAGTCGGAGAAGGACAAACATTATATGTTCTCATTCATTTGGGGAATATAAATAATAGTGAAAGGGAAAATAAGGGAAGGGAGAAGAAATGTGTGGGAAATATCAGAAACGGAGACAGAACGTAAAGACTGCTAACTCTGGGAAACGAACTAGGGGTGGTAGAAGGGGAGGAGGGCGGGGGGTGGGAGTGAATGGGTGACGGGCACTGGGTGTTATTCTGTATGTTAGTAAATTGAACACCAATAAAAAAAAAAGCATATTTATTCATCAGTTTTGTTTTAAAGGGGGTTCTACATCCTTTTAAAAATGTTATATCAAAGACAGAAAAATATTCACCATTAACATGTAATAAGTTTGTTTTGCTCAGAATAGCATTATTTTACCTCTGCTGTCTCCTATGTTATATATACATGTTATATATACTCCTTACTGTTATATATACATGTAACATGGGTATATATGAACACACACATATTTGTGATTCTGCATTTTACTTCATTTTATGTTTTTCTGTTGTATATGAATATCTCAATATTTTAATTACCTTAAGTTTATATTAAAATAGCATTTAGCTTAAGATCATATCTATTAATCTATCCGATCTATCTGTCATCTATCGAGCTACACATACTGTAAATTTTGTGATTATTTCTGAAATACAGATGTGGATTGTTCTTTAATACTTTAAGATCTTAAATACTTTGAGATTTTTAACAGCAGTCTTTAAAACTAATGGTCATTCACAAAGTAAGATTAAAGCCACTAACTTTGTTAATTAGAATACATATGTAAAAGCTAAAGTGTAGCTTTCAGTAAGTAGCAATCACCTTTCTTCCAAATCATTTTCATTAGAATACCTGTATAAATGGAACTTATAATAAGGAGTCTCAACATGAACTCATATTTTTATTACATTCAAAGGAATACTTTGTGTTTCTTATTTGAATGTCTTGTTCAATAAAATTCCCATTGCGAGGATGCCCATCTTATTATAAAACAAGTGTCAAAATACATATCCCCACGCATTAGCATATTCAACTTGCATAAAAGACACTCCTCTATGTAGATTTCTTAACTCCAATCCCTGGATAGCCCCCTACAGCTACTATTAGTATAAAGCCTAAATTAAAATAGATAAAAGAAACTCTCAAGGAAAAGTATTACATGTACAATCAACTATCATTTTGCAAAATGAGTTTTTAAGAGGGAATTGAATTAACTCCTGATAATAATTTTCTTGTTATTTAATTGTATTAAATGACTCCTCAGTTTGAAGAAAAATTGTGATGAACTATAGCCATTAGTTAAATAATTAGAATCAGAATAAAAGTATCACAAAATAAACAGTGAACTAATTTGTTCACAGATGGGCTCCATTGTATAATGTGTATGTCTCTGTGTGTGATATAAAGATGTCCATTTAGCAAGAAAGTATAATACATGTGTGTATTCCATTGGGGAAGAAGACTTTCTGCTCTAAGGTCCTTATAGCTAGACTTAGAATCAAATTGACAGGAGAAAATCAAATTTAATAGTTACACAAATTGGGAATCCACACAGAAACTGAGATGCCAAAGACAATGAGGCCATTTGAAGTTTATATGAGCTAAGGAGAGGAGAGGGTCTGGGGACACAAAAGGGAGAAAGCTCATTAGCAAGAAGATGAAAGGAGATGTTTGGAAAATAAGGTACCTCTATTATGCAGATGTTTTTTAGGTAAATGGGGAGTCTCTGTTCATAACTCTCTTTCTGGGACTGGCTTTCTTTTCCAAAGTAAATTTAGACAGTTATGAGCTTTTCCTGCATCTGTCGAGTTTTTAATACTCTTAACTTGAAATAACTTTCTGCCAAAGCGGCACAATTAGGGATGTCTCATCCTGCACCCTTTCAATTACATACACAATTAATTACTCATATGTGTAGAAAAACATCAGTTTCCTAACTACATCTGTCATCTAAAATATAAATTACATCCAGAAAGTAGTAAAATTGTCTTCTTGATAAAGGGCAGATGTTACAATTCAAAGACAATGGCCAAGAAAGAATTCTTGAGATGTCTTTGGTGCAAAAGGTGATTTTATTAAAGCACGGGGAGATAAAGAAAATTCCCAAAGAAATTTTTATACATTAAAGTAGAGTTACAGGATCCTGGGGGTTGGGCCTTTGTCCTTAGCCAACTATTAACATGGAGGCAGCTGAGTCCATAGAGGAAGGTCACTCTGCGTGTTGCAGGGATTTGTCAGTGGGTTGTAGGGAGTAAGGAAATTTAATAATTTTCTTCTGCCTTTGTTTCCCACATCATTCTGACCAATCAATAGATGTCATGAAAGCCATGCACTAAAAATCATGCCCTTGGAACAATTGAAGAATTCCCCCAACCTGTTACTGAAAACCCATTTACTCCATTTTAGGAATAATTTTAACTCTTACAGCTATTTATTTTTTCAGCCTACAGGAGACTTGACTAGACATGATTATACTTTTTCACAGGATGAAATGAAAACTGACTGAGAGGTGAGACAGAAAAATTCCGAGAAAGAGAGAGAGAGAGAGAGAATCTCCAAGGCCCAGAAGAATTAGGTAATTTTGTCAGGCAGCCATCAGCAACATTGAACTTAACTATTACAAAAAATAAAATGCCCCTAGTTAATAGAAGTGCTTTTCTTCCATTTTCAATGTGCTCTGTACCACATAGATATCTTAGCCACTTACTTTTTTAAGGCAAATTGGAAAGATTCTAAGACTTTTATCCTTCTACAAAAGTAAAGACTTAGAGCTTCTGGGTGGCTCAGTCAGTTAAGCGTTTGCTTTCAGCCCAAGTCATAATCCAGGGTCCTGGGATAGAGTCCTGCATTGGGCACCTTGCTCAGCGGGGGATGCAGAGGGTTGTCTGCTTCTCCCTCTGCCCCTCTGTCCCTCCTCCCTGCTCATGCATGTGCTCTCTCTTGCTTCTCTCTCTCTTTCTCTCTCTCTCTCAAATAAATGAATAAATCTTTTTTAAAAATTGCAGTTAAATTTTCAGCTCTCATCTTTTTCATAGAACTCAGGTAAATGATTTTTGAGAATTACTTTGATCTATTAAGAAAGATGAATTAGGAAAGTTCCAGGTCTGCTTTCTTACCCAAATGCATCAAATCTTGTATTAACATATGAAACAATGATACACTTTGTGTTTATTTACTTTTGAAAACTTTTTTTGTATAAGACAATAATTTATTTTTTGTATAAGACAATGTACCAATTTATGGGTCATAATAGTATACAATTGAGACAGGATCCTTTCTTGGACATACAGGCAAGTAGTTGATCAAGGAAAAAGGTGTAAGGATATTGCCCAAATTTCTGCCCCAGAAGATCCTGAGGTAGAATTTTTTTTTAATGTGGATATAGTGGTCACACAATGTTATATTAGTTTCATATGTACAAGTTAGTGATTTGACAAGCTTATACACTACACTACGCTCCCCACAAGCGTAGCTACCATCTGTCTCATTACATTGCTATTACATTATCACTGACTGCGTTCCTTATGCTGTGCCTTTTATTCTTGTGAGTCATTCATTACATAACTGGAAGCCTGGATAACCCACTCCCCTTCACCTATATTGCCCATCCTCCCTACTCCCCTTTGGCAACCACCAGTTTGTTCTCTGTATTTATACATCTGTTTCTGCTTTTTATTTTTTTATTCATTTTTTAGATTCCACTTAATGAATGAAATTATATGGTATTTGTCTTTTTAGTCTTATTTCAGTTAACATAATACTTTCTAGGCCCATCCGTGTTGTCTCAAATGATGCAATCTTATCCTTTTTTATGGCTAGTAATATTCCATTGTGTCTGTCCATCTGTCTGCTTTTTGATAGCTAGATGATAGCTAGATAATAGCTAGCTAGCTAGCTAGCTAGATGATAGATCACATTTTCCTTATCCACTCATCAACACCCAGGTTGCTTCCATATCTTGGCTATTGTAAGTAATGCTGCAATAAACATAGCAGTCCATATATTTGGACTCTTTGTTACTCAAATATATATGATGCATTGGAAGAGAGAGGAGATTGAGTGAATATTTCTGAGTGATATTTACCGAACAGTAATTGAATCTCTTATACAGTCTGAAGAGACCATGTTGGATGCATCCCTCAGGTGTACAAGAAGACATATTCTGAGCAATAAGATTGATTGACAATCTTTACTTTTGACACCTATCCTCAGGATACTGCCAGCCAAATATTGAACATGGTGAAGATACAAGATCCAGGCCATTTCTACTAAAATAACACTCCATAAAGAGCCAAATTTTGTTCAGGGACTTCCACAGATCTTGCCAAAACTTTCTCAGAGTCATCTCGCAGTCTGATGCTCTTCCCATTCTCTTCTTCCACCCTTCCCTTCTTTCAATAATTCCTGCTCAGCATTGTGTTCTGAAGATATCCCTTGCCTTCATCTGATTCTTGAACCTAATTCTTCACAGACATCCCTAGCTATACTGTATAGGAAGAGCTCATTAAAAACTTTTCACTTACTGAAACCCATGTGAATGTGAAATTAGAAAAAAATTCTCAAATTTTAAGCATTGAGGAGTAAATTTTGGAGGAGCACTGGAATATTATTCTTGCATTACTAATGCTGACTGAAGTGAGTCTGTTCAAAATTACTGATTGTGAAAAAAATCAGGAGGGGAAACATTCAATGCATAAGGAAGTCATGGATTCCACGAGATTTCCTAGTCTATTGGATATGGACTTAGGGGAAAAGTCAGAGATGGTTTCTGGATTGAGAATCATAGCTTCCATCTGATAATATAAGGGATTTGAAAAGAAAAAAAGGGAAACCATATATGCATCTGTGTGTGTGTGTGTGTGTGTGTGTGTGTTGTGTATGCATTTTAACTAACATTGATTTCACTCGTTATTAGAGGCCTTTTTTTTTTAGAGGCCCTTTAAGTGCATGAATTGACATAATTTGGATGTGCTGCACTAGTCACCAAATGAAATTAAGTGTATTGTTAAAAGTAAAGCACTAAGCTGGAGAAGGTCAAAACAACAAAACAGCTTGGGGATAAGGGAAACAGATGAACAGTATTTATAAGCTGACTTCTTCATCATAAATTAATCTAGATAGTCATAAAGGGTAATTATCTGTCATAAAAAAGGAAGTTGGAAATTAGCACCAAGGACACTGTAAATGTCTATACTTATTTTACAAACTCAAAAGTAATTTCATATTTAGAAATTGCATCAATGCAGCAACTTACTCTATAAATTGAAAAAAAAAAAACCACACACTACTGATGTAGATTTCGTTTCCTGCCATGAAATGAACTGTTTTACATGTCAGTCATACTTTAGAAAAATTAAATTTATTTCAATTTTACTGAACTGCTTAGACTCTGGTATTATCCCTGCAACTCTTCATTCTTAAAATAGCATATGAAGAGCTCTCTGGAGGGTAATTAGAGAAGAGTAAGAAAGATGCACATTCTGGGAAAATTAATTCAAGTAATTAGCTTCCAGACAGAATAATGTAGGCATGTTTCTGTCCTGACAGCCTTTGCTCATACACATGCACAGTGACCATAGCTTTAAACAAAATATATACATATTTTATTTTCATATTTCAGTTTTATATTACAAATTTCATTTTAAAAATTAATGAATTCATATCATTTCACCTGGCTTCTGTATCATAACCTATTTGCTGTTACAATTATCCCTCAGCAGTTATCCCTGCTGTTACAATTATCCACCTATGTCATCGCCCCTTCTTCTGCCTGAATATGCACTAAGCCCTATTGCTTCATTTTTATTCATGGACTCTTTCCCAACAAGTATCCTCTTCTTTTCCTGATTCCGTAATTTCTTTTTTTCCCCTTAAAAGTCATTTTCTGTGTCATTTGGGTCACCAGAATGTAGGCATTGAGACAAAGTTAGGAATGTGAAAGGGATTCGGTGAGCAATTCCCATGAAGGGTAGAAGTGCAAGAAAGTCAGATTGAACAAAATAAGCCTTCGGGGGATGATAGGGATTGGCAATCTGTGAAAGGACAGGGAAGAGGAATCAGAAATGGGCAGGGGTGAGCCTTCATCATTATGTCCGTCTGACAATGTCTTGGTCACTTCAACGTGGAGCCATTCAACAGAGCAGATTGTCAGAAAAATCGTGCATAGGACAGAATTCAGACTCAGGGATGCCTGGTGTGACCCTGGAATTGGCTGGAACACGGAGGTGAAGTCTCAGTGTGCTTCCAGCTGGAGACAGTCAACCAACTATACTCCTGTAACAGCACAGATTTTTTTTGAAAGGCAATAAAAGTAGCAAATGACCTTGAATATCATAGAACACCCTTTGTGCCACATGAAGCAACTTGTTTATAAACATTCAGGGATCCTCTCCTACAAACTTGTCTGGGTCTTTTTTCCTGAAGAGATACTTAGAAGACAGAAATTAGTGGGTTGAACTACAGCCCCTCATTGCAGGTGATTTCTGGGACACAACTCGTACTCATTATTCTCATTATTGTCTTCCTCCACTTTCCAGGCTTAATTACTCTTATCATTTAGACCTCTGCTGGTCTCAATGGATTGCCTGATATTGTGACCGAAATCTTCTTTCTAGAAGGGTCTGAGACCCTGTTAACCATAGTTTACACAGGCCACATTGTTATACCTCCCACTCATAGTCCCATTTGGATAAGGGATTACTAAGAGGTCCCCAAGTGAATGACCTGTGTTCTACATACAATCTTCTCTGACCCAATAACGTGATAGCAGCCTAACTGTTCTTGCTCATCTGGATCAATTGCCTAGGCAAAGTAGGTGGCTCCTCTTTTTTTCATGCTGCTTCAGTGACCAAAGGAATCTAAATTGCTCAGGCAGTAACTGTAAATTTCTAGTTTAAGGAATCTTGACAAAAGTATATTCCCTTTGGGATCAGAACTTCTAATCCTGCAGACTGCAGAGTTATGGGGACAAAAAGTACTTCACTCAGTGACTCATTGGAGTTCATGGTAAATGGAGCTACTCTTGTATCGCTTTCTGGGGATACAGACTCTTGTGTTCTTCCTATTATGGACTTGGTGCCGTATAGAGATTTCATTTTCAGTGTGTATATCACATCCTGTTGTAAGCTTTGTAGTATTTTATATCTGGAAAGAAATAAACCTGCTGTATATTAATATCAACACTTGTCATTTTATTTTATTTTTTTAAAGATTTTATTTATTTATTCATGATAGTCACACAGAGAGAGAGAGAGAGAGGCAGAGACACAGACAGAGGAAGAAGCAAGCCCCATGCAGGGAGCCCGACATGGGATTCGATCCCGGGTCTCCAGGATCACGCCCTGGGCCAAAGGCAGGCACTAAACCACTGCGCCACCCAGGGATCCCAACACTTGTCATTTTAAATGAAAAAAGTCCTCATTCTCAAACTCTTATTTAACAAATGAATTATTTTTTAAATTGTTTTTTGGTTCATTCATTTTGATTTATGAAATAACTATCAACTGAGCTATGTTCTAGGTAACTGTATGGAGCAAAAGGTATGATCCTTATCTCTGTGGAGTTTACTATAGATGTAAGCTCTTACATTCTCTGAGATTTATAAATGTTTACATTCAAATCAAATAAATATTGCTTCAATCTTTTCAATAACTGGTTCATCTCCTAGTCTAATATGCCTGAAATGTTGTTTCTTTAGAAACTTGTGGAAAAATAAAATACATTAAATATTACAGGAACGTGTACCCTAAACAAGTATGTTAAACAAAATCAGATATGTTTATTTTAATTTGTATGCTCCAGTTCTTTAATATGTTACCATGTATGAGGAATCTCTTAGAATTATAGTAGTGTTTCCAAAACATTTCTCTATGGAGGATTTATTTTTTAAAGCAATAGTTAGCAGTAGTATTCAATAACATCCCAAATTTTTAAAATTCTTCTCTAGAGTCTCCCTCTCTCTCTCTCTCTCTCTCTATCATCTTTCTTTTTTTAAGATTTGATTTATTTATTCATGAGAGACACAGAGAGAGAGCAAGAGAGGCAGACACAGGCAGAGGGAGAAGCAGGCTCCATGAAGGGAGCCCAATGTGGGACTCGATCCTGGGACTCCAGGATCATGCCCTGGACCGAAGGTGGTGCTAAAACACTGAGCCACCCAGGCTGCCCTATATATCATCTTCCTGTCTATGATCTATCCATGTAGAATCTAGCATCTATCTATTATTTATCTTTATATATTTATTTTCTAATCTACCTAAATCCTCCTTTCACCTATAACATATAGTTCTAAAATGACTTTCCTCAATTCATCCAGTTATACCAATATATTCATCAAATATCTTTTTTGTTATTAATTTTACATATAAATTTGCATACTTTGTATATTTCTCTTCTGATCCATATACTTCTCTCTTTTGGTACTTTTCTCTTTTGGTACCATTTGCAAATACTTTTGTTGTTTCTCCTTTATATTTAACTGAAAATTATACTGTGGCTAATCTTCCACTGTAAACAGTTTTATTTTTGCTTGTTTTCATAACTGACTTCTTGTCACTATAGTTCCTAATTGATGTTATAATTTTTTAAAGATTTTATTCATTTTGAGAGAGAGAGAGAGAGAACAAGAGAGCACACACATTATCAGGGGGAGGAGCAGAGGCAGAGGGAGAAAGAGAATCTCAAGCAGACTCCATGCTGAGTGTGGAGCCCGAGGTGGGACTCACTCCCCCAATCATGAAATCATGACCTGAGCCAAGATCAAGAGTCAAATGCTCAACTGACTGAGCCACCTAGGTGCCCCTCAAAGTTGTAGAATTTTTGTTAGTCAATTTAAAATATCTTATTGAGGGGGCACCTGGGTGGCACAGTCAGTTAAGCCTGGGGCTCTTGGTTTCAGCTCAGGTGGTGACCTAAGGTTTCTGTGATGGAGCCCACTGTCAAGCTCCAAGCTCAGCAAGGAGTCTGCTTGAAGTTCTCTCCCCTCCTTCTGCCCCTCATGCTGTGCTCTCTCCCTTTCTCTCTAAAATAATAAATAAATATTTTTTTAAAATCTTGGATTTATTAATTCATATTGGTTGAAATTTATTAAGAAACCTGAAGAAATTTATGAACATGAGTAATGAGCCATCTCCTCCAGGAACATAAATTTTTTTCCCTTCTTTAAACCCTTAAAATACTTGTATTTTAATTTATGCTGCCAATGACCAATGTACTATTTGATAACATTTATTTGAGATTTCTCTATAAATATACATAGGGGAGATGATTTTACAAGTTTTAAAAATTTATCTTAATTAGATTCGGGAAAGTCTTTTATGATGTATTTATTTAGAGAGAAAGAGAGAGAGCATGAGTGGGAGTGGCAGAGGGAGTGGGAGAGAAAATCTTAGAGGATTCCATGTTGAGTATAGACCTCAACTCAGGGCTCAATCCCATGACCCTGAGCTCATGACCTGAGCTAAACCAAGTCACAGCCTTAACCGACCACACCACCCAGGTGCCCCAGATTTGGGGACCACCTTAATCATAACAGTTTAAAGTGTCTTTTTACAAAAAAGAAATTATTTGCATTTTTAACTCAATAACTGACATATTTTATCTTAGATGACAAAATTGCATATATATGTAAGAGACAAAGGTTATTTGGCAACAAGATTATGTTTAAGATTGATGGGTACATGGGCGGCCTGGGGGGCTCAGTGGTTTAGTACCGCCTTCAGCCCAGGGTGTGATCCTGGAGACCCAGGATGGAGTCCCACGTTGGGCTCCCTGCATGGAGATTGCTTTTCCCTTTGCCTGTCTCTGCCTCTCTCTCTCTCTCTCTCTCTCTCTGTCTCATGAATAAATAAATAAAATCTTAAAAAAAGATTGATGGG
Source organism: Canis aureus (assembly GCF_053574225.1). Taxonomy (NCBI): domain Eukaryota; kingdom Metazoa; phylum Chordata; class Mammalia; order Carnivora; family Canidae; genus Canis; species Canis aureus. The sequence continues at coordinate 26,108,581 of NC_135630.1, read as the reverse complement.
TACAAATACAAAATATTTATGTATTTGACTTAAATATACTAAAAATGATGTAAATACTTTTTATCTAGCCAATATTTTTGAAATGTCTTTCAAACATTTTAAAGATACAAAAATATTTTTTAAAAATTAAAGGAACTCTCTTTTTTTTTTTGTCACTACGTTATGTATTACTAGAATTAAGCATAAGCCTATTTTTTTTTTGTGTGTGTGAGGGGAGGGCTTTAGATAAATTTTAAGTACTTTAAAAATATTTTTCCAAGCAAAGAATGAATGATTTTTTTTATATTAGGAGTTTAAAAATCTGTACCACAGACAACGTAGGATAATAAAAAGATAAATGCCTTGGATGTTAATGAGGTCATCCAGGTTTTGTTGTTACAACCCCTTTGTGATCTGACACCACTGATTTAATCACCCTATATATAAAATTAAAGCATCTATGATTCACATCAATTACTGGACATTCGTCATTGTTTGGGAAATTTACTCCATTTTCAGTTAATTTGGCTCTGAGGAGACAAGAGCTTAACTTTTTTTTATAAATTTATTTTTTATTAGTGTTCAATTTGCCAATATACAGAATAACACCCAGTGCTCATCCTATCAAGGGCCCAACACAGTGCCCGACACCCAGTCACTCCCACCCCCCACCCACCTCCCTTTCCACCACCCCTAGCTCTTTCCCAGAATTAGGAGTCTTTCATGTTCTGTCTCCCTTTCTGATATTTCCCACTCATTTTTTCTCCTTTCCCCTTTATTCCCTTTCACTATATTTTATATTCCCCAAATGAATGAGACCATATAATGTTTGTCCTTCTCTGATTGAATTATTTCACTCAGCATAATACCCTCCAGTTCCATCCACGTCGAAGCAAATGGTGGGTATTTGTCATTTCTGATGGCTGAGGAATATTCCATTGTATACATAAACCACATCTTGTTTATCCATTCATCTTTCAATGGACACCGAGGCTCCTTCCACAGTTTGGCTATTGTGGACATTGCTGCTAGAAACATCAGGGTGCAGGTGTCCTGGTGTTTCATTCCATCTGTATTTTGGGGTAAATCCCCAAAAGTGAAATTTCTGAGTCATAGGGCAGGTCTATTTTTAACTCATTGAGGAACCTCCACACAGTTTTCCAGAGTGGCTGCACCAGTTCACATTCCCACCAACAGCGCAAGACACTTCCTCTTTCTCCACAACTTCTCTAACATTTGTGGTTTCCTGCTTTGTTAATTTTCCCCATTCTCACTGGTGTGAGGAGGTATCTCGTTGTTTTGATTTGTATTTCCCTGATGGCCAGTGATGCGAGCAATTCCTCATGTGCTTGTTGGCCATGTCTATGTCTACCTCTGTGAGATTTCTGTTCATGTCTTTTGCCCATTTTATGATTGGATTGTTTGTCTCTTTGCTGTTGAATTTAATAAGTTCTTTATAGATCTTGGGAACTAGCCTTTTATCTGATTCATCATTTGCAAATATCTTCTTCCATTCTGTAGGTTGTCTTTGAGTTTTGTTGACTGTTTGTTTTGCTGTGTTTCTTATCTTGATGAAGATCCAATAGTTCATTTTTGCTTTTGTTTCTCTTGCCTTCATGGATGAATCTTGCAAGAAGTTATTGTGGCCAAGTTCAAAATGGGTGTTGCCTGTGTTCTCCTCTAGGATTTTGATGGAATCTTGTCTCACGTTAAGATCTTTCATCCATCTGAATTTATCTTTGTGTATGGTGCTAGTTTCATTCTTCTGAATCTGGATGTCCAATATTCCCAGCACCATTTATTGAAGAGACTGTCTTTCTTCCAGTGGATAGTCTTTCCTCCCTTGTCAAATATTAATTGGCCATAAAGTTGAGGCTCCACTACTGGATTCTCTATTCTGCTCCATTGATCTATGTGTCTGTTTTTGTGCCAGTTCCACACTGATTTGATGACCACAGCTCTGTAGTCCAACCTGAAATCTGACATTGTGATGCTTCCAGCTATGGTTTTCTTTTTTAAAATTCCCCTGGCTATTCGGGGTCTTTTCTGATTCCACACAAATCTTAAAATAATTTGTTCTAACTCTCTGAAGAAAGTCCATGGTATTTTGATAGAGATTGCAGTAAATGTGTAAATTGCTCTGGGTAGCATTGACATTTTCACAATATTAATTCTGCCAATCCATGAGCATGGAATATTTTTCCATCTCTTTGTGTCTTCCTCAATTCTTTTCAGAAGTGTTCTATAGTTTTTAGGGTATAGATCCTTTACCTCTTTGGTTAGGATTCTTCCTAGGTATCTTCTGCTTTTGGGTGCAATTGTAAATGGGATGGACTCCTTAATTTATCTTTCTTCAGTCTCATTGTTAGTGTATAGAAATGCCACTGACTTCTGGGCATTGATTTTCTATCCTGCCACGTTGCGAAATTGCTGTATGAGTTCTAGCAATCTTGGGGTGGAGTCTTTTCGGTGTTCTTTGCAGAGTATCATGTCATCGGCGAAGAGGGAGAGTTTGATTTCTTCTTTGCCAATTTGAATGCCTTTTATGTCTTTTTGTTGTCTGATTGATGAGGCTAGGACTTCCAGTACTATGTTGAATAGCAGTGGTGAGAGTGGACATCCCTGTCTTGTTCTTGATCTTAGGGGAAAGGCTCCCAGTGGTTCCCCATTGATAGTGATATTTCCTGTGGGCTTTTCCTACATGGCTTTTATGATGTTGAGGAATGTTCCCTCTATCCCTACACTCTGAAGAGTTTTGATCAGGAATGGATGCTGTATTTTGTCAAATGCTTTCTCCGGATCTATTGAGAGGCTCCTATGATTCTTGTTTTTTCACTTGCATATTAGCAAGTGAAATGAATGTGATGAATCACATTGATTGTTTTATGAGTGTTGAACCAGCCTTGCATCCCAGGTATAAATCTTACTTGGTCATGGAAAATAATAATTTTTTTTTTAAAGAAGTTCGTCATTTTATTTTATTTATTTTATTTTTTTACGATTTTATTTATTTATTCATAGACACAGAGAGAGAGAGATGCAGAGATACAGGCAGAGGGAGAAGCAGGCTCCATGCAGGGAGCCCGATGTGAGACTACATCCCCGGTCACCAGGATCACACCCCAGGCTGCAGGAGGCGCCAAATCGCTGTGCCACCAGTAATGCCCGAATAATCTTCTTAAGGTATTGTTGTATCCTATTGGCTAGTATCTTGTTGAGAATTTTTGCGCCCATGTTAATCAGGGATATCAGTCTATAATTCTCCTTTTTGGTGGAGTCTTTTTCTGGTTTTGGAATTAAGGTGATGCTGGCCTCATAGAACAAGTTTGGAAATACTTCACCTCTTTCTATCTTTCCAAACAGCTTTAATAGAATAGGTATGGTTTCTTCTTTAAAGTTTGATAGAATTCCCCAGGGAAGCCATCTGGCCCTGGACTTTTGTGTCTTGGGAGGTTTTTGATGACTGCTTCAATTTCCTCCATGGTTATTGGACTCCATGGTTTTCTATTTCTTCCTGTTCCAGTTTTGGTAGTTTGTGGCTTTTCAGAAATGCATCCATTTCTTCTTCATTGCCTAATGTATTGGCGTATAGCTGTTCATAATATGTTTTTAAAATCGATTGTATTTCCTTGATGTTGGTAGTGATCTCTCCTTTCTCATTCATGATTTTATTAATTTGAGTCTTTTCTCTCTTCTTTTTAATAAGGCTGGCTAAAGGTTTATCTATCTTTTTAATTCTTTCAAAGAACCAACTCCTGGTTTTGTTGATCTGTTCCACAGTTCTTTTGGTCTCTATTTCATTGAATTCTGCTCGAATCTTTATTAACTCTCTTCTTCTGCTGGGTGTAGGTTCTATTTGCTCTCTTTTCACTAGCCCCTTTAGGTGTAGGGTTAGCTTTTGTATTTGAGTTCTTTCCAGTGTTTGGATGGTTGCTCCTTCTGTGATGTATTTCCCCCAGGACTGCTTTTGTTGTATCCCAAAGATTTTGAACAGTTTTATCTTCATTTTCATTAGTTTCCATGAATCTTTTTAATTCTTCCTTAATTTCCTGGTCTACCATTTCATCTTTTAGCAAGATGGTCCTTAACCTCCACGTGTTTGAAGTCCTTCCAAACTTCTTCTTGTGACTTAGTTCTAATTTCAAGGCATTATGGTCTGAAAATATGCAGGAAACCATCCCAATCTTTGGTATAGGTTCAGAACTGATTTTTGACCCAGTATGTGGTCTATTCTGGAGAAAGTTCCATGTGCACTTGAGAAGAAGGTGTATGCAGTTGTTTGGATATAAAGTGCTGTATATATCTGAAGTCCATCTGGTCGAGTGTACCATTGGAAGCTCTTGTTTCTTTGGAGATGTTTTGCTTAGAAGACCTATTGAGTGTACAAAGCACTAGATAGAAGTCACCAAGTATAAGTGTATTATTATCTAAATATGTCTTAATTTTGGTTATTAATTCATTGATATATTTGGGAGCTCCCACATTCGGGGCATATATATTGATAATTGTTAAGTCATCTTCTTGGATAGATCCTTTAAGTATGATATAGTGTCCCTCCTCATCTCTCACTACAGTCTTTGGAATAAACTTTAGTTTATCTGATATAAGGATGGCTACCCCTGCTTTCTTTTGAGGACCATTTGAATGGTAAATGGTTCTCCAACATTTAATTTTCACGCTGTATGTGTCCTGTCTAAGATGGGTCTCTTGTAGACAGCAAAAAAGATGGGTCCTGCTTTTTTATCCAGTCTGACACCATGCGCCTTTTAATGGGGTCATTAAGCCCAGTCACGTTCAGAGTTACTATTGAAAGATATGAGTTTAGTGTCTTCATGATATCTATTAAGTCCACTTTTTGGGGATTGTTCCATAGGACTTCTTCTTAAGGAGGAATTTTAAGAGTTCTCCTTAAAATTTCTTGCAGAGCCGGTTTGGAGGTCACATATTCTTTCAGTTCCTGCCTATCTTGGAAGCTATTTATCTCTCCTTCTATTCTAAATGAAAGCCTGGCTGGGTAAAGTATTCTTGGCTGTATTTTCTTCTCATTTAGAACCCTGAATATATCCTGCAAGCCCTTTCTGGCCTGCTAGGTCTCTGTGGAGAGGTCTGCTGTTACCCTAATACTTCTCTCCATAAAAGTCAGGGATTTCTTGTCTCTTGCTGCTTTAAGGATCTTCTCTTTATCTTTGGAATTTGCAAGCTTCACTATTAAATGTCGAGGTGTTGAGGGGTTTTTATTGAATTTGGGGGGGATCTCTCTATTTCCTGGATCTGAATGCCTGTTTTCGTTCCCAAATTGTGAAAGTTTTCAGCTATGATTTTTCAAATACATATTCTGGTTCTCTGGCCCTTTCGGCGCCCTTGGGAACCCCAATTAAACCTACATTTTTTCTGCCTCAGTCTGTCATTTATTTCTCTTAATCTATCCTCATGATCTTTTGTTTGTCTCTTTTTTCTTCAGTTTCCCTCATTGCCATCAACTTGTCTTCTATGTCAGTCACTCGTTCTTCTACCTCATTAACCCTTGTCGTTAGGACCTCTAGTTTGGATTGCATCTCATTTAATTGATTTTTAATTTCTGCCTGATTAGATCAAAATTCTGCAGTCAGTCATGAAGTCTCTTGGGTCCTTTATGCTTTTTTCTAGAGCCACCAGTAGCTTTATAATAGTGCTTCTGAATTGGCTTTCTGACATTGAATTGCAATCCAAATTTTGTAACTCTGTGGCAGAGAGGACTGTTTCTGATGTTTTCTTTTGAGGTGAGGTTTTCCTTCTAGTCATTTTGCTCAGTGCAGAGTGGCCAAAAACAAGTTGTATTGGGAAAAGGAGAAAAGGAGAGAAGAGAAAGAAGAAAAGAAACAGGAAAAAGGAAAAAGAAACAAAAAGAGGGGAAAAAAGAGAAGAACAGAAAGGAAAAAAAGGGGGAGCAAACAAATCAAAACACAAAAAACAAGGGTGAGTATCCTCTGATTCTGTATACTGTAAATCCCTTGACTTCCCCTGGAACTTTGCAGTGCTGCTTGGTCAATAATTTGTTTCTCCCCTATCAGTCTAGCTGGTCTTCTGGGGGAGGGGCCTGCTGTGCTGATTTTCAGGTGTTTGCACTTTGGGGAGCTGCTCAACCCCCCCTCCTGCTGCAGGGCTCAGTGGAGGTTGTTTATCCTGTTTATCTGCTGAGGCCACTGTGAGGCTCAGTGGGGGTTGTTTACCCTGTGAGGCCCCAGGAGGAACAACCACAGTGGCGGCGGCCAGCTCTGGAGCCCTGGAGTCAGCTCCCGCAGTAGCTACAGAGCTCTTGGTGTGCAGGGGCATGGATGCTCTGGGGGCGGGGCGCTGATCTTCTCAGCTCCGGCCACTGGCGGCAGGAATGTCCTTGCTGTCCTGGGCCCTCCTGGCCTCTGCCTGTCACGGGGGAAGTGCTAGATCCTGGGCAGTGTCCTGGCGCCCTGTGCTCCTGAGCCTGTGCTGTTGGATTCACGCTCCCAGCCGCACAGCCCCCTCCACGTGGAGCTGCTGCCCAAGCCCCTCCGAGCTGCTCCCGGGTCCAGCCTTGAGCATGCTGCAGCCCTTTAGGGAGCTTGGGCCCGGGTTGTGGGGCTCTCCCCGGGGTGCAGGTGTCTGTTAGTGTCCCAAGGAGCCTGAGGGCATCCCCGCCCCTCCTGGGATCCTGCTCCAACTCCCTGCGAGCACCTTTCCCACCGGGATGATTGGTGAAGCTCCTGCTTCTCTGGGAAGGTGCTTTCCTGTCCTAGGAACACTCGCCCAGCCTTAGCCCAGCTCCTCGCGCGCCCCTCCCCCTTGGATGCCTTTTGTTTCTTTATTTCTTTTTTCCCCATCTTCCTACCTTGATAGAAGTGGGAACACTTCTCGCTGTAGCATTCCAGCTCTTTAAATCTCAAGCCGAATTCGTAGGTTTTCAGGATGATTTGAAGGTTATCTAGGTAATTTGGTGGGGACAGGTGACTTGGGGACCCTACTCTTTTGTCATCTTGCCCCGCCTCCCAACAAAAGAAAGTTTTAAAGTAAACATCATAAGAAGTTAATTTGAACATAATTTTCACCTTTACCTGTTTATCCTTATGAATCTATATGTTCATACCTCTATGAATGTATCTATTCATATGTTTTAATATTCATATTAGTTGAACCCATTTGATCAAAATCTGGTCTAAAATATTTTCATATTTATTAACTCCTATTCTGTCAAAGGATATGGATTCTATTAGAGGTCTTAAAAAAACAAAGATTAATAGAATGAACACATTTACAGTATTCTAAATATTTTAAATTATTTTATTCTATGACTATTTTACTAAAGGGATATTCACATCTGAGGACGAAGGGAATAAATCTGATCTATTATTATCTTCAGCAAATATAAATACGTCTTACCTTCACTAGAGTATTTTATTCTCTATCAACAATAGAAGGTCATAAAAATCACAGTTTCCATGACCAAAGTACTTAAGAACACTTCATAATATTACTCATCATCAGTGATGAGTGACACGAGAGTGTCACACACTTTAAGAGAAAGTGTGACAGAGAAGAGTAGGAGGCAGGTAGTTCAGAGAACTGTCATTTTAGCCTGGTGATGTCTGCTCCCCTCTGCGGGTTACAGATTGGAGCAGAAACAACCCAGAGACAAAGATTAGACCGGAAGCTCAGTACTATTATGTATGAATGAAGAGAGAAGGTAAAAGCCGCTGTCTGTGCTTCTGCCCGCAGCGCCTTGGCCCTGCAGCTCTCTCTCCTCCTTGGGGGTGTGCCCAGGCCAGGGCTGCCCCCCCCAGCAGAGAGCCACAGCTTCTTGACCAGGAGGGGAGCCCCTCATCCAACCTCTGCCAGCAACCTGCTTTCTCAGGCACTTGTATCGGGGCCACACAGGAGGCTGCTGACCTGAGCCCTCACCTTGACCTTCAGACACCCTCTAGCCAGGCCTTTGCATAGCTCTTAGCCAGAGCTGATTCCCCTTACCTGACACTGAGATAAAACGGGGCCACCTGGCTGGACACAGTCCAGCATAGGACTCCTCACCTTGGCTAAGTCTCCATCTGCAAGTTGTGAGACTGAGCCCCACCTTGGGCGCTGAGGGGAGACCGGGTAAGACTCCCTCATCCTCTCCCTCTGCCCCTCTGCCCTGGCCTCCCCCTCCTTCTCCAAAACTAAATAAATAAAAGATTGAGATTTATATGAACTTACTATAGAGGCAGAAATGGCTAAATCACTTCAACAAATTAATGGCGAACCTGAGTGAAAAGGAAAGGGCTGAGAGACAGTCCAAACCTAAAAGACTGAGAAATCAACAACATAAATACCATTTATTACTCAAGAAGTTGGGCTCTTGTTGGGGGTGGGACGAGTATGTGAGGCAAATGGAAAGCGTCTGATTTTGATATGTGATTTAATTATTTAACATAATGATGTTCAATTATGGGCTGGAGTTTCAGAGGCAAAAGTCAAAGGGACAATACTTCCAGGCCTACCATGTAGGCTAGCACTGAGGAGGAAGGAAACTGAGGAATGAAGCCTTCCGAAAAGGTGGTTCACAGGGCTCGGGGTTAACACAGCACAGCAGCTGAGGGACTCGGGCTTCTTCATCATAAAGCTATAGAATTGATTTGTACAGTTTCTAAGGCTGTACAGAGTATTTTATATCACCCACAACAAGTACTATATGGTCGTCAACGCTTGCTGATTGTTGAGACCTTACCACCTACAAACATACTTGTGAAACAGCTCCGCTTGAGAAAGAAAGAAGTAAAAGAGTGTAAGACACAGGAGTGTATTTCATCCACATTTTATTAATTATCATAGGAAATAAAAACAAAAAACCTTAGAAGAGCTCTACTTAAATGACATTTTGACGAATACTTGTTCCATGTCCAATTCTAAAAATTATAAATTGCATTTTTAATTAGGTTCTGGAAAACCCACTAAAAGGGCTCAATTGTCATTATCTCTTAAAATGCTAATGAAGCAATGAGGACTGATTATTGCATTATTTTGGGCTTGTTGGGATTCATCTTCTTTAGTAGCAAAACTACTAGATACAAACATGAATTCTTCAATTACAACTAATGGTTTTCTTTCTTAATTGTCCATGCTTAGCAGAGATACTCAGCAGGATTACCCATTATTACCACTGTGATTCAGTTTCATTCAGAGTCATTGTCAGGATGTGTTAGTCATAATATCAAGGTATCATGACATCATCATCATCATAAACATTACCACTAATTTAGCAGTAGGCAATCTGGAGTGCCAAGATTTAATACATGACTTTTTAAAACTAAAAAGAATCCTTGCCTACTGCTAAAGTTATTTACCTTTGGATATTTTTAAGGGTTTATCTTTTTAACAAAATGCTCAAGGTAACTTCATGTCTGGAAAAAAAGATATATTTGTACTTTGAAATTGTAAGTCAAGAGCTATAATTCTACTAACATATGCTACTAGCCATTACAATTACATAATTAGCCATCTTATTATAATTATATTATTGCTATTATTATTAAAAGTGTTTATATGGGCTAAGTACAGTCCTCAAACCTTCGTACATATGATTTAATCCTCACACAAGACTTATGACAAACGAATCATTGCTCATTCTCAGATAGGAACGGGAAAGTGAAATTGAGTGGGAAGAAACAAACCCTTATAAACTAAAAAACATAAGGTGAATCAGCAAACACATGGCATGTAGGTCCTCGCCCCATTCATGGGATGCCTCAGAGTAATCCTCAACATGATGGCACAATATTACCAAAGATGCTAATGGAATATCCCTTGCCTGCCTCTGTCCATATTACCAAAAATGTTTATATAATTTAAGATGAATTTACGGTTGCTGTTATCAGTAAACTTTTAATTCTTTATTCAAACTTACTTATCTGAAGTCTGTCCTCTATAAAATTATAATCAATTCTTTGTTTTCTTCCAATAGTTATATTTCATATTCATCAGCTTTTCCGGCTCAATAAGCGTCATATATGGATTATAATTTTATTACATGCTACTGAACTATATACTACTAGACTTCAGAATTCCCTTCCATCCAAGCAGAAGTTAATGCAATATAAAAGAGTAAATTGTAATAGAAGTAGCCACTATCTTCTTTCTGAAATGTCTTAAAAGAGATAACTTTAAGAACGAATTGGAATATAAGAATTAAATAATTTCCACACTCTGAAAAACTTCTGAATTCTCTTGAATTCTAAAAAGCTATTAAAGTATAATCAACCAAGGATTAAGAGACAGAATAATCCATATATAAAACAATATATATTAATTTTTCACACCCAAAATGTCATTCTTGAAAGAGATAACCAACTGAGAAATTAGGACTGAAATTCAGATCCAAATACTCAAGCTTTATCCAAAAAATAAAACAACAACAGCAACGATGACAACAACGAACATGAAAAAAAAACTGCTAAAAAACAAAGAAATTAGGCATGAAAAAGGAATAACTGATTTAAAAAAAAAATCATTACTGTACTTCTCAGGATGAGATGCTGAATGTCTTTTTCTTAATAGAAAGAGGAAGATAAGGTTCAAAAGCATGGTCTGACAGCAATTTAGCCTTCTAATTAAAAGCAGGGCGGCAATATGGAACCTAACTTGGCAGCATGGTGATTCAGTTTTATCAGTTCAGCAAGACTTAAGTCATGTTCTGTGATTAAAACTATAGCTCTCACATGTGCATTGTCAATAGGAAACTTTTTAATAAAGATAAAATATGGCCTGTGAGATTTAAATCTGGTGAGAATTTAAATTTAACTTTAATTAATAATGCTCTAGCTAGAAAAATATTGGTGTTAAATATACTGCATATAAAGCAATGCTGAGTTTATTTGAAAAGGCATGGATTTTTTAAACTAATCAACAGTAATGTAGTTTTCAGGGTGAAAAAAAATGTCAGGGTACTTGACGAAAAAGGTAATTTATCTCCATAAAGAATTTTTACATCCTGAAACTTCATATATCAATCATTTTATCAACAACCACATTTGTACTTAAGCATATTTTGAGTAATGTATTAATTTCCAAATTAACATCTATCTATTGATAAAATATACTGTTTCCATAAATTAGTTTAATACTCCATAGGAACCCATTCAGTGTAGGTTAAAAAATAAACTAGTGATTAGTAAGTGAGAGAGGGTTGAGTGTCAAGTTCATCTTTAAATGGAAAAAAATACAAGTATGAGTAAAGTCTTTGGGATTAAGGTAAAAAAGACCAAAAAATGCCATTTTTAATACAGATTATAAATCTGATATGACCTGATATATCAGTAGATTTTTGTTTGGGGTGTTGATGTTGTGCCTTTCGTCTTTCGTTATTTCTGTATGGTTATCATGACACCTAAGTGTGACTCCATGTTTGGACTGAAGAGCGGCAGGTTTAAGTATCGTGATTAGCAGATGAAATTATGTAGAAGATGATGAAAAATATATCGTAGGGTATAAAATAGAAATATCACCTGCCAGCCTGCTCAACAGAAGTTCCTATAGGACATACTTCCTGAGGGGTTCAGGTGAACACCATCTACACCTACTTCTGCAAACCCACCCCTGGCCATGTCTCTCATGCGATATCACCACACTCTATGACCCTGAGGCCTAGGCGGTAATTTCCTTTGTCCTAGTAATTAGTTCTCCATCCTTTTTTCTCTGCCAGAATCCTTATGATGAGACTCTTCCTAGTTTCCTGGCTCTAGAACTGAATCTCTCCTAGTTTAAGCCAAATCTTTACTCTCTTCCCCATGGATTAGATATCCTGTCTTTAAACATGTGCATTTCTGCAAATACAACTTTTTTTCCTCAGATCTCTGCAACTCCACATCATTCTATGTAGGCAATTCTGTTGAAGGCAGCTACCTTAATAACTTCCCCTTCCCCCATCTCTTATAGGTTAGACCTGAATTAAATTACTCACCACAGCTTAAATAAAATCATTAAAGATTATTTTATTTGACCTTCTGTTGAATGAGACTCCCAATAAAATAATCCTGTTTTTCACCTTCATGTTTTAAATATTTAAAAAAGACCATTTAACATATCTTGTCGAAAAATTTCAGTCAGAATCGCCCTCCTGATACTCACTGATAGATGACAATTCCTAAAAGACAAATTGCCTCAACTATTTGAGTTCTCTGTAGTATAGCTTATGATATACCAAAATATCAAATATCCCTGGATATTTAGGGCCAATTGTTCAGCTTCACAGTTGACTTTATCTGTTTTTCTTTTTTTTAATATATTTTTTTATTTATTCATGAGAGACAGAGAGAGAGAGAGAGAGAGAGAGAGAGGCAGAGGGAGAAGCAGGCCCCATGCACGGAGCCCGATGTGGGACTCAATCCCGGTTCTCCAGGATCACACCCTGGACTGAAGGTGGCGCTAAACCGTTGAGCCAACCGGGCTGCCCGACTTTATCTGTTTTTCGACTGTGTTCTAAATTAGGTGGAAAGCACCCAAGGTTTGAGAGTTTCTTCTTTAAGCATGCCACTTGTCTTCCTTGACCTCATTTCTTTATGTTTATCCCTATTGGAGTCCTGTGTCAAGCTCCAGCTTCAACCAGAAATAATTTTCAGTCCTACTGTAAGCCAGGTGCAGAAGAAGATACAAAAAAATGACTTTAAAATATTCTTGCTAATACAGTTATTTGAGATAATTTCAGATAGTTATTCAATGGCCTCTCAAAAGACTTGTGGCGATGCTTTCAAAACAAGGCCTTTAAAATACAAAACTTCTTAAGTAGAAGGATCTACTTTTAAATTACATTTGCTTTTTACCCTTCTCTACCAAGTATAGTCCATTATTACATTGAAAATATACAGCTAAGGCCTAAACATAGTAATGGAGTCATACTTTATTTATATCATTCTATAGTCTAATAAAAACCAATATGACTTTCCAGATTTTAGGGATGAGAATATGATCCAAATCACGCCACTCAGATTTGGGGGATATGTGGGGGAACTATAGGAAACAGAATCTCTCTCTCTTTTTTTTTTTTTTTTGCAGGTGGAACTACATAAGATGACAAAATATAACAAAAAATAAAGTGACAAAAATAAATATGACAAAATATAATTCCCCTGCATACCCCCCAAATCTAAGTGGCCTGATTTGGGCCATGTTCTCATCCCTAAACTACTGGCTGGGAACAGGGGCCAGGGAGACTCTATTTAGTCAGATGTAGGTCACATAAGTACTTCCAGGTTTTGGGTGACACCAACCTATGAAAATCTGTGGAGTGAGGCACATTTTTCTAAAAGAAAATCAGGGTGCTGAAGCCAGAAAACAGATGCTGCTTAAAAAAGAACATCCATCCAACACACACACATACTTGATATAAAATGTTATATACTCAAAAATTCATAAGTTTAAATTATAATTAATATATAGTATTTTTAATATTCAGATCAAAGAAAGACATTATGTCTATTTGTACATCAACTCTTATGCTTATGAAATGAAATCAATATAGTTATCATAGGAATTATTTTTTTTTTATTTTATCTATTTTTTTGAGAGAGAGAAAGCAAAAGAGCAGGAGCAGAAGGAAAAGGAGGAGCAGGTTCCCTGCTGAGTGGGGAGCCCGATGGGGGCTCGATCCTGGGACCCTGAGATTGTGACCTGAGCCCAAGGCAGATGCTTAACTGAGCCACCCAGGGGCCCTACAGGAATTATTTAAACATCATTTTGATGACACTGACTGTATTGATTTCCTAGAGCTGCCATAACAAAGTACTACAAACTGGGCAGCTTAAGCAAACAGAAATTTATCCTCTCACGTTTCTGAAACTTGAAGTGTGCCATCAAGAAGAATGGGTCCTGGGACGTTCTTGCATACTCAGGAGGAGACTCTACTCCATGGCTCTCTTCCAGCTTCTGAGACTGTTGGAATCTTGGGTGTGCCTTGGTTTGTGGCAGCATAACGCTAATCCCTGCCATTGTGGCTGCATGGCCTTCTCCTTTATGTCCATCTGTCACCTTGTTCCTCTTTATATAAACACACCAATCATACTGGATTACAGCTTACCCAAAATTCGTACGATCTCATCTTAATTTGAGTATATCTACAAAGACTCTATTTTCAAATAACGTCACAAATACAAGAGTGAGGGGCTAGGATTTCAACATATACCTTTTTTTGCGGACACAATTCAACCCATAATAGTAACTTTTACCTTATAAGAGAAAACAGTGATTAAAAATCTAGTAATTAGAGCCCATTTAATAGAAATAATTTAAATCCAGGACTGACACTTAGCTGACTATATATGTATTTTCTTTTTCTTTTTTTTTAATTTTTTAAATTTATTTACGATAGTCAAAGAGAGAGAGAGAGAGAGAGGCAGAGACACAGGCAGAGGGAGAAGCAGGCTCCATGCACCAGGGGGCCTGACGTGGGATTCGATTCCGGGTCTCCAGGATCGCGCCCTGGGCCAAAGGCAGGCAGCAAACCGCTGCGCCACCCAGGGATCCCCTATATGTATTTTCTTAATTTTCATTTTTTGAGTTATATATATTCTCTATTTTATTTCCTAATGTTTTCAATTTAAAATGGGTAGGGAATAGAAGTTTGTCCATAGGTGCAGTTCCGACCTCCATTTACTAAGAAAGAGTGCTCAAAATCTACACAAAATTTACAGTATAGTGTGTCAAAACTAAGTGGAAATCCATATGTTCTTTAGTTCCTTTTTTGATAGGAGTTCTTTTTTAAATTCCCATATAGTTAACTGTTATATTAGCTTCAAGTGTATAATATAGTGATTCAACACTTCCATACATTAGTCAGTGCTCATTGTAAGTGTGCTCTTAATCCCCTTAACCTATTTCACCCACCCCCTGCACTTCCCCTCTAGTAACCATTAGTTTGTTCTCTATAGTTAAGAGTCTGTTTGTCTCTCTTTTGATAGGAATTATTGATATTTTAGAATACAAGCTTCTGTGCATAGTTTAAGTGCTCTTGAAAAAAACATTTTTTAAATGTGTGAAATGAGGGATCCCTGGGTGGCGCAGCGGTTTGGCGCCTGCCTTTGGCCCAGGGCGCGATCCTGGAGACCCGGGATCGAATCCCACGTCAGGCT
Organism: Canis aureus; assembly: GCF_053574225.1. NCBI lineage: Eukaryota > Metazoa > Chordata > Mammalia > Carnivora > Canidae > Canis > Canis aureus. The sequence continues at coordinate 26,093,498 of NC_135630.1, read as the reverse complement.
CCCGGTGCATGGAGCCTGCTTCTCCCTCTGCCTGTGTCTCTGCCTCTCTCTCTCTCTCTCTCTCTGTGTGACTATCATAAATTAAAAAAAAAAAATTAAAAAAAAATAAAATAAAATAAATGTGTGAAATGACAATATTGTGTAAAACAGTAAGATGCTTTGACCCTAAATGACAGCCTGTTAGTTTTCCTACATCTCTCCCCTTGCTTCTTTATTAACTATCTCCTGAAAGCCCTCAGGGCTTTAGTTAATTGTTAATCTGCAAACATTACCTTTGGCTTTGGGTTAATTAATTTTTCCAAGTTAGAAGGGCTAATAAATAGTACAGCGCAGACTCAAACCTCGTACTATCTGATTCTCAAGAAAATTCCCACAAAATTCCCTAAAATAATGCTACCTCCTTTCTTGTATTAAAGTCTGAAATTTTAAACATGTTGTTGCCCATCTTGCACTACAATTTATTTTAACTTCTAAATGCTCTGTCCTTACCTGAAGAGACAACCGCCTCTACTGCAGTACAGCCATAATTAGCTTGTCTTTAGTATGATGGTTCAAAGTAGCAGGTAAGAATTGTGGGGGATATAGTATAGTGAGAGGCACAGGGTAGGTGTTATTTTTTTTTAAAGATTTCATTTATTTATTAATGAGAGACACACACAGAGAGAGAGAGAGAGAGGCAGAGACACAGGCAGAGGGAGAAGCAGGCTCCACTCAGGGAGCCTGACGTGGGACTCGATCCTGGGTCTCCAGGATCAGGCTCTGGGCTGCAGGCAGCACTAAACCACTGCGCCACTGGGGCTGCCCAGGGCTAGGTGTTAAATGACATAAAACCTAGTTCCAGATGCACCACTTAATATAAATAGTTAACATTATAGGCTCTTTAATGTAACTCTGGGCAAGTCCCTTAACTGTCTGTCTGAGTAGCTCCAAAGTTAAGGAAGAGCAAGCCCTCCTCTTCCAATCATATGAAACTGAATCATATCAAACCTGTAAGAATATCGTGAAATACTGCAGATCTAATGCATACGAACTGATGATCAGCCGACGGTATGGATGTTGATAAAATATTTCAAAATAAATTTGGTAAATTAAGTTGCTAACAAAGTTTTCTCCAGATATTATTTTAAAATGTTACCTTTGCAAAGTCCTCCTGAAAATCAAAGTCATCCTTTGAATGACTACTGCTCTTTTTCAAATGATATAAATAAAAATTATTGGCAGAGTTAAGTGTTACATTTCAACCTTTATGATTAAAGATGTATTCACTAGCCTGCCATTCACAGGGCTTGCAGAACACTAAAAAGACAAAACTGGAAGTTTAGAAAGCATTCTCTGCAGACTTCTCATTTTAAAGTTCAGAAATTAGAAGCTAAATGCGTTTGATTCAATGATTTTATACAAAGTTACATAAGTGGAAATAATTCCATCCTTTTCCTAGTAGCAACAACAACTTCCCTAAGAAGTCTAACTTGAAGTTGCAATGAATGATTATGAAAATAGCCAGATCCCCAGCATAAATGCTGATACAGGTCATGATTTGGAGAAGCCTCAGAATTTGGAATCAAATGAGATATATATGAATTCTAGTTCTTATTCCAAATAGCTGCATGATCATAGGCAAATTATTTGCATTCACTGAACATCAATTTTCCTTTTCGTTGTAATGGGAGCAATGAAAGGAATAAAAATGTGAGCAAAATAAAAGCAAGAAAGATGAGAGTTGGTATTGAGAACTGAATGAGATAAAAGCTAAATTCTCATGGTATGTAGTAAGCATTCAACCAATGACAGCTTATTTCTGGACTCTTAAAAATTATGCTTTAACAAAATGAGCTAAATGAATAGGCTGTTTTCCTTTAAAACCATTAGTAAATTAGCAGAAGCTGCATTTTAGCTTGGAAAACATCGAGGTCAGTATCTAGGAAATCTGACTACTAATTTCAATTGCATTTATCAGTATTTGTGAGCAAATCAAAATCCAAATTATTCTGTTTGTTCATATGTTGCAATCAACAACAATCTCACTCCCCGTAAATAAAACTTTGAAAGATTTTGTGTGTGTGAAGGTCAAATGAAACAACATATGTGAAAATGCTAGGAAGATGCTCCTCCATAGAGAAGCCAAATTACTATCAACAAACAAAAGAGTAAATGTAAATTATAACAATAAAGTATAACCTCCTCAGCATTGTATCAAATAGTCAAATTCATCTGCTTGTATTTGAGGGAAGCAAAATCACACTGAAAATTCCATTCTTCTACTCTTTGAGGATTTTATTCAGTCCTTTAATTAGATATGTCAAATGTAGTAAGAAATATACCAAAATAACAGATAATTCAATGTATTTGCTGCATAGAGCATTTAGTTAAAAGAACAAAAAATGTAGAGTAAGGAGTCATGTAACTTTTTTTCAAACTTAAGCTCGAAACAAACTTTGTTTGTTGGAAAGTTTGTGAAAAGTAGAAAGTAGAGTACTCCATGCCCTGAGTTGATGATGCAGTGGGTAGGGTACCGGGCTATGTATACAAACACTGCCCACGTGAGTTTGAGGAGTAGCTTGATTATAATATCCCTGATCTACCAACGTACCAAAAATTAATATGTAGGAAGAGAAATAATCCATCCTCAAGAGCTTTCCATGCTTGAAACCCCTTCCAGGGATCCCTGGGTGGTGCAGCGGTTTGGCGCCTGCCTTTGGCCCAGGGCGCGATCCCGGAGACCCGGGATCGAATCCCACATCGGGCTCCCAGTGCATGGAGCCTGCTTCTCCCTCTGTCTCTCTCTCTCTCTCTCTCTCTCTGTGACTATCATAAATAAATAAAAATTAAAAAATATATATGTATATATAGAAACCCCTTCCATAAAGTAAAATAATAAATTCTTAAGATTAGAAAGACTTAGGCTATCATATAATCACAAATAATCAAGTGGTTCTGAAAGTGTACACAGCTTTACTAGATAAAATAGAAAAATCGCTGATCGTCTATTTCCAGATGCTTTGAAAGGGCTACACTCTGAAATACCTAAGGGGCAAGTAAATTATGCAAATAAATGGTGTGAGGATGTGGAGCAACAGGAATTCTCATTTACTGCTAGAGAGAATGCCAAATGGTACAGCCACTTTGGAAGATCCTTTGGCGGTTTCTTACATAAATAAACATACTCTTACCATATGTTTCAGCAATCACACTTCTCGGTATTTATCCAATTGCATCGAAAACTTATGTCCAAAAAAAAAAAAGAACCTGCACAAGATTGTTTATAGCAGCTTTATTCATAATTGCCAAGACTTAGGAAAAACCCAGAAGTCTTCCAGCAGGTGCCTGAGTAAATAAACTCTGGTACATCCAGATAAGGGAATATTATTCAATGCTAAAATGAATCGAATTATGAAGCCAGGGAAACACACCGGCCCAGGGCAGCACCGTGGGAGCCCGTGCCTCTGCTGTGAAGCAGGCACAGCCCCAACCCCTGTCCCCGCCACTACCATCGCCACCCTCTAAGGACAGGAGAAAATTAGTAACCCCCCCCCCCCCAGCCGTCAACAAGTGGGGATGCAACTCATGCACGGGAAGGTGCAGCCACGTGTTGCTCGAAGGGAGAGAGAAGTTAGGGCTGTGTGTGCTCAAACCCTGGTCCTTTTCAGTTTGGAGAATGCGCAGAGGCGGGGAGCAGTGAGCAGCTCTGCTCACTGGGGAGCACAGGCTCGGAGGGGCCTGCTCAGCTCCTCCCCGCGGCAGAGGCCACGGCCAGAGGTCACGGCCAGGGGTCACGGCCAGGGCCTTAGGCCGGGCCTGCTGGTGGCGAGGGGTGTGCCACAGAGGGGAGCTGGCTGGGTGGGCCGGGGCCCCACAGAGGCGGGGCGGCCCAGCCCGGCCCGGGGCCGCCGTCTTTGCGGGTGCAGCCCCGGCCTCAGAGCCGCCACCCTGGGCCCAGGCCAGTGCGCACCTGCCTCTGGCGGAGCGGCCGGCCCAGCCCTGCGGTGGCCCCAGCACACCCGCGGGACACACCAGCGCTGCCGGGCGGACCTGCCGGGACCTCTCTGCATCCATTTAGCTGCAGCTTCGTTCTCACTAGGCCGCTGACTGCCCCACTGCCACGGGAGGCCCCGGGGCACAGCAGGATCAGGGAGACGCGGACAGAGCCCTGCTGCCCCGACCACGTCGCCTGGGGGCCTGGAGATCACAGCCCGCGGAGGACAACTTTCCAATAGAAGGTATTCCTTGTGCACACGGCACCTCAGCACCTGCAGATTATCTAAACAGCTGATAGGAATTCCTGCTAGAAATGTCGATGACTTACCCATTATAAACCCAAATTAATCCATGGCCAGGGACCCCTGGGTGGCTCAGCGGTTGACTGTCTGCCTTCGGCCCAGGTCATGACCCCGGGGGTCCCGGGATCGAGTTCCGGGTCAGGCTTCCTGCAGGGAGCCTGCTTCTCCCTCTGCCTGTGTCTCTGCCTCTCTCTCTGTGTGTGACTCATGAATAAATAAAATCTTTGTTAAAAAGTCCATGACCTAAAACAAGGCAGGGTTAATGAAATGAAAAGGAAAACAGTGATTTTTTTGAAATTATATTTTATTCTTTTACAAAGATACTCATTTATTTGAGAGAGAGCGTATACTAAGCAGGGGGGTGTCAGGCAGAGGAGACAGTGGCTCCCAGCGGAGTGGGGAGCCTGACCTGGGGCTCCATCCCAGGACCTGGGATCATGATCTGAGCCAAGGTCAGACCCCTAACACACTGAGCCACCCAGGTGCCCCAAAAGTGATTTTTTTCAAAGTTACAGCCTATCTAAAGCTCATTAAATTGTGTAAAATCTTGATCATGCCACCACTGTATAGTTTCATCCGTGCATTTACCCTCTAAATTTGTCATAGTAAACAGTAAATTTTCATGTCATATTCAAGAAGATGCATGTCCTCATTAAAACTCTCTTTCAGTCAATTTCTGTTGTGTAAACTCATGATTAGCCACACTAATGAACAGAAGCAATGGCACAGAGGATCCTATGTGAGGAAATACAAAGAAGTCTATTTTTGGCATACCATATTTTTGGTATGATTTCCTTTATTATAAAGCAGATTTTATCACACCAAAACAGTTGTACTTGAATTTATTTGAAACTATTATATTTTCCTAAAACTCTTACTATTTTACTAGTAAAACAAGCAAACAAACAAAAAACAAAAACAATGCTGATATATTGTAATTTATGAAAAGTAACTCAGAAGAGGAAAAACTCTTCAATGGTAAACCACGAGGTAGATAAGCTATATATGAACAATCAGTTGGGTCCTAGTCAGATAGAAGAAAGTTTATAGAGGCAAAGACGTGTGTGTCTACACATGTGTAAATGATGTATCTGCTCACGCATGTACACTTGTGCATATTTATGCATATATGTAGAAATGGTTTGGTGATGAGAAATTGCACCATTTGTCATGAAAAATTATTTTTCCATTAGTAATATTTTAATTCTGCATATTTTGTGGACCATTCTGTAGAAAAGCAAGATATAATTCACAATGTGGATGGTTAAAAGGGTATAAATTTCGGCACAAAAATATAATGCTAAAAAAATGTTATGCTAAGGCAAGATTTTCTTCATTTCTTTCAAAAAATATGCAAACAGTCCCCAAGAGACTGGAGAAAATCAACTGATAGTGATATGTGATATGGATGTCCACATACCATGAGAGTATATTAAAAATTATAAATACTTCTAAAAAGTCATAAAATGTTTCATGTCCAAAAGTTCAGATTTTGAAAATGGTACTTAGCAAGATTCTTTCATCACAAAAACACAAGAAACATTACAAATCAGCAAATCTCAAGCCTCTTCTGTCCAAGTGATGCCCACCATCTATCTTAGTTAGAGACAGATGAGAAGAGGACAATTTGTCTCACCCCTCAGGGAGTAACCCAGGGTCCACCAACGGGTCAATATGACTCAAAACCAAAACAAATGCATGTTTATCAGTCTAGTTTTTTGCGTTTTTCTTTTTTCTTTTGATACAAGAAAAAAAAACACTTCCCCATATATGTTTATCAACTATGCATATTCAATCAATCAGAACCCCGACCTGAAAATAAAAAAAAAATCCTTTAAAATATAGAAACACAGCAACTGGATCTATTTCTAATGTTCACTCAAGCAAATACTCATTTTTAAAGCATAAACCTCAAAATACCAGCAGGATGTCATTATTTCATTTTAATGCTATCGTAGGAGTGGCAGTGTCACACAGTAGTTAGGAAATGGGGCTCAGGGGTCGGGTTGCCTGGACCCAAATCCTGACTCTGCCACTTTGTGGGACTATGAACTTGAGCAGGAGCTTAAGCCTCTTAAGTGCCTCACTTTCCTCCTCTACTTGACAGGGTTACTGCAGAGATTCAAAGGACTCATATACTGAGTACTTAGAATAGCGACTGTAACTATTAGCTATTATTATGTAGGGAGCTTCTCTCTACCTAATAAATAGGATATTTTTGACAAATTAGTAGGTTAAAATCATCTTTGAAAAATTAAAGTAAATCAATCTCACCAGGGTTTGGAAGCCTCCTATAACAATCTTTTTTTTTTCCTCTTTTTTTTTTTTTAAACAGGAGACAAATAGTAAGTCAACAAATTATCACACATAGATGCACACACACACACACACACACACACACCACAATCTTTATTGTAATTGGATGCATCCAGTATGGAAAATTTAAGTGTTAAGATCCATTTCATAGATAATTCTGGTTTTTCCAAGGTTTATGATTCCATCATAAAAATTAATTCCCCAAGAAAGTTTGCAAATGTATCTCAGTCTATATCTCATTATTTCTTTATTACCTGTCTTTTAGTACATTTGGCTTGGTTTATATATTGTTAGCAAGACCAAAAATACTTTTCAGAAGTATAAAATGAAGATTCCACAGACACTCTAGATATTACTAGTGAAATCAGGTGAAGTATAGCAGATAGAAACTAATATTAATGAGGGAACTGGATGTGAGCGACTCTTTGAGAGTGCACGCCAACATCAGTGTTGATGGGCGTCCCTAGCTAGGACCGCTCAGGTCAGTCTCATGCAAGGTTGGCTGTTGTAGCCGACCTTGCGCATGTGAAGTCAAAAATTGGGAGACACAGCAAAATCCCTGATTCCTTTAATAACTTACAAGTCATACTTAAAAACTTCTATTTTTAATTTGTCCCACTTCAGGAAGTCCTATCTTCTATAAGGTTTACCATAGTCAACATAAAGTAGAAAATTCTTCTGTACTAGACTCTAGGAGTCCCTGGTCCTAATGCTGCAGAATTTCACAAACAAGTGTGCGTAATTGTCCTTATCATTATGATTGCATTGTGCTGGATGTTTCTGTTCTCATGCACATCTTCCTTTCCCAAGCATCTTTCCTGCTTTCCCTTCTCAAGGGGAAACCGTGTATGGAGGTGAGAGAACTTTGGATTCTTCCACGACTTCTTCTTTGGGGTCTTACTAAGACCCTGACTGAGTCTAATTACCAGTCTGTGCTGTTTTAAATGAAAGCTTTTATTAACTGAAACACAGACTGCAAAGTCATTTGTTTTGAAATTTTGCACAAATAAGTCTATTTCCTAGTGAATGAGCTCGAGTGTATTTGAGAACTGGATGAAGTGATTCCTATCAGCTAATAAAAATGGGCAGGATGAAGCTCAGAAGCCCAGATCGGGCAATCTAAGATATGAATCTAAAAATGAAAGACGTCCTGACATTATCAAGGCATCTATTTTGCTTATTCCTGACTACACTATTCTAGTAATGAATTAATTGTTGTATGAATCTGTCCATGACCTAAGCTTTCCTATTTAGTATCGGAAGAATCTAACAAACAATAAATATCAACTTAAAGTATGGTGATTATAAACATGTAAAGATTTTTATTTAAAATAGATTCTTACCCTGATCTAAGGCCTTTCCTGGACTCCAAGTGTGGAAATAATCATCCTAAGGAGGAAAATAATGTGAATTGAGTGGATGTGAGTAACTCGATTGTAAAGATTCATATAAAATCTAGAATAAAATATGAAATACAGAAGCTGAATACAAAACTCTACTTCCTGCAATGGCAAGCAGCAAATTATAAAAATAAATAAATAAATAAATAAATAAATAAATAAATAATAAATAAATAAATAAATAAATAAATAAATAATAAAAAAGGAACAAGAGAAAAACAATAGTTATCAAAAGGGAACACGTTGTTTACATGTCATAGAAATGCTTTTCAATAAATGTGTTCATTTTCATTGCAAGTCAGTTTACTATGATAATTCAATTATATTTCCTTGCCAAGTCACATATATATTATAATGCAACACTTCAGTTGCAATTCAATGTGCAATAGAACATGCAGATAATTCCCCTAAGCTAATAAGCGACAAAATATGTCACCAGTGTCTGGTTACACGACTTCATTTTCCACTAGTATGATGCAGCAGCGAAATACCAAGGGGTCTGCACTAGCCCGTACAGTATAAATAGAATTTGCAAGTCAGTTACATGATAATTGAATATCTAAGGAGTTCATCAAGATGCAATTGGAAGCTTGAAAAAAATACACACCTAATTAAATCTTGCCTGAAGTTTAACTCTTTAATATGGAAAAGAATCATTACAATATACTTACTATATATACACTTAATAAATATGAGTATATGACACTACGGAGGAGCCATGTCAACTGAAAAGATTTTTTAGAAAGCAAAAACAAAAAACAAAACAAAACAAAAAAAACCAAAAACATTTACCGACTATTGTATTTGCTGTTTTACCTGCCAGGCTCCACAGGGATGCTGCTCTGCTTCCCCCTTTCCCTCTGCCTCCTCCCCGCTCCTGGGCCCCTGCGCTCTCCCCTCTGTCTCTCTCAGTCCCCACCTCTCTCAAATAAATAAGTAGAGTCCTAAAAAAAATTATGTAGACCTCAGATCCTGGACTGAAGTTGGGAAAAAATACCTGCGCCTCTGAGCAAGGTGCCTGCGGTTAGGTGCAGAGTGTAGATGTGGTCTGGCCCGTGTGTGCACGAAGGGGCTGCCAAGGCCTCCCTGCTCCACAGAGGCACTGGCCCCCGTACTGCCCGGAACGACCCGGGCTGCAAGTGCCCCCCCAAAATACCCAGCAGTAGACACGTCGAGCTCCCGGAAAGCCGGCCTCTCATCACTGGGGTCACTGTCAGGAGGCCAGGCCTCCACTTCCAGCCGAGCCTCTCATATAGCACAGCCGCCGGAGACCCAGCATCCGGTTCCCTGCACTCAGGCGTCAGCGGGAGGAGGAGGAGCAGCGCTGAGCTCCTGGCACCTTCAGCACTGACGCTCAGCCATGGCGAAGCAACATGGTTGGGGATTGTTTAGGATTTTATTATTCATTCAGGGGAGACCCAGAGAGAGAGGCAGAGACCCAGGCAGAGGGAGAAGCAGGCTCCCTGCAGGGAGCCCGATGCAGGACTCGATCTTAGGACCCGGGGTCACACCCTTATGCCCTGGGCCCAAGACAGGTGCTCGTCCGCTGAGCCCTCTGGGCGCCCCTGAAAGCAACATGTCTCATGCAACACACGGTGTTTGAAACACCAGCTTCCCACGCGGAGGGGGCTGCGTGGCCCCGGGAGCAGCTCGGGAGCAGCTTGGGCGGTGGCTCCAGCGGAGAAGGCTGCACAGCCAGGAGCGCGATTCCAGCAACGCAGGCCCGGGAGCACAGGGCGCCGGGGACACTGCCCAGGACCAACGCTCCCCCTGCGACAGGCAGAGGCCAGGAGGGCCCAGGACAGCAAGGACGCTCCTGCCGCTGGAGGCCTGGAGCTGAGCAGATCAGCGGCCCCGCCCCCAGAGCATCCAGGCCCCTGCACACCTAGAGCTCTGTAGTTACTGCGGGAGCTGACTCCAGGTTTCCAGAGCTGGTCACAGCCACTGTTGCTGTTCCTCCTGGGGCCTCACAGGGTAAACAACCCCCACTGAGCATCACAGTGGCCTCACGGGATAAACAGCTTAAATGTCTTTCACTGAGCCCTGCAGCAGGCAGGGGGCTGAACAGCTCCCCCAAGTGCTAACACCTGAAAATCAGCACAGCAGGCCCCTCCCACAAAAGACCAGCTAGATGGACAGGGGACAAACAAATTATTGACCAAGCAGCACTGCAGAGTTCCAGGGGAAGTCGAGGGATTTAAATTATACAGAATCAGAGGATACTCCCCCTTGTCTTTGTTTGTTTGTTTGTTTATTTCTGTTTGCTCCCCCCATTTTCTTCGACATGGATGGAACTGGAGGGTATTATGCTGAGTGAAATAAGTCAATCAGAGAACAACAAACATTATATGGTCTCATTCATTTGGGGAATATAAAAATGGTGAAAGGGAATAAAGGGGAAAGGAGAAAAAATAATTGGGAAATATCTTAAAGTGAGACAGAACATGAGAGACTCCTAACTCTGGGAAACGAACTTGGGGTGGTGGAAGGGCAGGTGAGTAGGGGATGGGGGTGACCGGGTGATGAGCACTGAGGTGGGCACTTGACGAGATGAGCACTGGGTGTTTTTCTGTATGTTGGCAAATTGAACACCAATAAAAAATAAATTTAGTAAAAAAAAATAGGAAATCTTGTCCATTTATTGGGATTTTTTACTGAGACAACGTTGTCATCTCTGAATACGCACAGTGCATTGGGGTTCTTTAAGGGAACAGAATTAATAGGATATATATTTCAACTCATGCAATAAATTTACTTCTGATAAAGGAAAATAAATTATTCTCAAAACAGTCCTAATGTTTCTATTTCATTTTATGCTAATGATAACTATTTGCTACATTTGTTCTTCATTTTTAAATTTTTTTTGTAGATTTTACATATTTATTCATGAAAGATACAGAGAGAGAGGCATAGACAGAGGCTCCCTGCACAGAGCAGGGCCAGAACAGAAGGCGGGTGATTAACCAGTGACCCACCCAGGTGCCTCACATTTGTTCTTTATCACCTCTTTCTCTGACCTAATTTGACATGGGCACCTAAATTATTCCTTTTTCTCTTTTCTTGCATATCAATGATACTTCTCCTCTCATGTCCTTGCTGTTCTTTCCCTGTTGACTATGGGCTCCTTCCATTCACCTCCTCGGCGTCCATGTCTTGCACCTCCTTCTATTATAATGAGGTACTATTGTATCAACCTCATTCATGTGTTGGTAAAATGTCAGTGAGGGGATGTATTCTATTACCTTATGATGTAATCTCAATCTTTCTGTGGGCCTGTGTCTCTAGTCTGTGACATTTGTAAATGTTTCTCTAGTAGTTTTTCTTCTCCTTTCAGGAAATCATAGGAAAGCTAGAGTATCCATTAGGAGGAGATAGGGCCTTATCCTAGAGCTCTAGGAAGGAGAATCTGTAAAAACTTTTTCTCTTAAGACTACAGATTTGTGTGGAGTCAGAAAGACCCTGAATAGCCCGGGGAATATTGAAAAAGAAAACCACAGCCGGGGACATCACAAAGCTGGATTTCAAGTTGTACTAGAAAGCTGTGGTCATCAAGACGGTGTGGTACTGGCACAAAAACAGACACATAGATCAATGGAACAGGATAGAGAATCCAGGAATGGGTCCTCAACTCTATGGTCAACTAATATTCAACAAAAAAGGAAAGAGTATGCACTGGAAAAAGGACAGTCTCTTCAATAAATGGTGCTGGGAAAATTGGACAGCCATGTGCCGAAGAATGAAACTAGACCATTTTCTTAAACCAGACACAAAGATACAGTCAAAATGGATGAAAGATCTTAATGTGAGACAAGATTCCATCAAAATCCTAGATCAGAACACACAAACCCTTTTTGAACTTGGCCACAGTAACTTCTTGCAAGGTACATCCATGAAGGCAAGGGAAACAAAAGCAAAAATAAACTCTTGGTATGTAATCAGGATAAAAAGCTTCTTCACAGCAAAAGGAACAGTCAACAAGACTACAGGACAACCTACAGAATGGGAGAAGATATTTGCAAATGACCTATCAGATAAAGGGCTAGTTTCCAAGATCTATAAAGAACTTATTAAACTCAACACCAAAGAAACAAACAATCCATTCATGAAATGGGCAAAACACATGAAGAGAAATCTCACAGAGGAAGACATAGACATGGCCAACAAGCACATGAGAAAATGCTCTGCATCACTTGCCATCAGGGAAATACAAATCAAAACCACAATGAGATCCCACCTCACACCAGTGAGAATGGGGAAAATTAACAAGACAGGAAACAACAGATGTTGGAGAAGATGTGGAGAAAGGGGAACCCTCCTGCACTGTTGGTGGGAATGTGAACTGGTGCAGCCACTCTGGAAAACTCTGTGGAGGTACCTCAAAGAGTTAAAAATAGATCTGCCCTAAGACCCAGCAATTGCACTGCTGGGGATTTACCCCAAAGATACAGATGCAGTGAAATGCCAGGACCCCTGCACCCAAATGTTTATAGCAGCAAAGTCCACAATAGCCAAACTGTGGAAGGAGGCTCGGTGTCTATTGACAGAAGATGGATCAAGAAGCTGTGGTCTATGTATACCCTGGAATATTCCTCAGCCATTAGAAATGACAAATGTCCACCATTTGCTTCGATGTGGATGGACCTGGAGGGTATTATACTGAGTGAAATAAGTCAATCGGAGAAGGACAAACATATGGTCTCACTCATACGGGGAATATAAGAAATAGTGAAAGGGAATAAAGGGGAAAGGAGAGAAAATGAGTGAAAATTACAGTGAGGGTGACACAATATGAGAGACTCCTAACTCTGATAAATGAAGAAGGGTTAGTGGAAGCGGAAGTGGGCTGGGCTGGGGGTGACTGGGTGATGGGCACTGAGGGGGGCACTTGGTGGGATGAGCACTGGGTGATATGCTGTATGTTGGCAAATGGAACTCCAATAAAGATAAATAAATAATAAATAATAAATAAATAAATAAATAAGACTATGTCTTTGTTAGAATACTCTGGATGTATAAGTAAAAAGAAAAAATTAAAAACAGACTTTGTTCCTACTAAGACAGCCTACCATAGGTGTTACACCATTCTTATGGTAGTCTTCACTCAGTCTCCAGGAATTTGTCTCAAATACTATTTTTTATTTTTTTGTGTCCATAACTATATTTAATTTTTTATTTTATTTATGATAGGCACACAGTGAGAGAGAGAGAGGGGCAGAGACACAGGCAGAGGGAGAAGCAGGCTCCGTGCACCAGGAGCACGACGTGGGATTCGATCCCGGGTCTCCAGGATCGTGCCCTGGGCCAAAGGCAGGCGCTAAACTGCTGCGCCACCCAGGGATCCCATGTGTCCATAACTATGAAGTGTTCCTACCAGTTAATGGCTCTTACCTGGCTTCTTTCCAGGTAAGAAGATAAATTGTTATTTATTTAAATCAATAAATTTATTTTAAAATAATTTTGTTTACTAAATTTATTTTTAAGGAAATGTTTATGTTTGTTATCCGATTTTTTTGCATAACAATTATCTACTAAAACACTAAATCATTCAACGGTGATGCCTGGGTGGCTCAGTGGTTTAGCACCTGCCTTTGGCTCAGGGCCTGACCCCGGGGTCCTGGGATTGAGTCCCCCATTGGGCTCCCTGTAGGGAACCTACTTCTCCCTCTGCCTGTGTCTCTGCCTCTGTCTCTGTGTCTCTCATGAATCAATAAATAAAATATATTTTAAAAAGCATTCCACAGTTACAGGACTAATCTTGATGCACAGCTGTCATCATCATCTCATAGCCTTGTTTAAATCTTTAAAGCTCCTCACTGCCTACAGAAGAAAACAAGTTTAACCAATTCCCCACATCATTTTTTCAATCAGTTTTACATCTGTGACCCTCTGACTCAGCTGAGCCTCCTGTTTCAGGACTTTAATGTATTCACATCCTTGTCTTTTTCTTGGTAGGTCCATTCCTATCTTTGCTACTGTCACCAATTGCGTATTTTAGCTGTCCTTTGATGACCAACTTCATTCCAATTTTTTTCATAGAGTCTTTTCAAACCTCTCAAAAAAAAAGCAAAGAAACAAAAACAAAAGCTTTATTCTTTTTTTAAATGCCCAGGACATTTTATCCATAACTCTCTGATGCATGGGCCCTCTTCTACCAAATGTTAGGGTTATTTATCCCATGAATTCTTTCTTTTGCTCAGTTGTATGCCCCTCTACGTTAGGGATCAGTGTCTAATCCATTTCTATAATCTCTGAATCATCAAGTAAAGTTATTCACATAGAATATGTATAACTATGTTCTGAAAAGGTAAAAATATATTTGGTTTTGATTCTTTTTAGAGGATGTTTCCATTTATTTTCATTCTGCCTGCCATAGTTAATATAAACAATTATGAATGTGAATCTTGGTTAAGATATTGAAACCACGGCAAACTGAAACATTTCAATATTTCCCTCATTTGTCAGTAAACAGGTTTATGATTTTCAATTCATTTTTTACTTATATATTTAAAAACCACTCGGAATAAAATATCGCAACCTTCACATAGCATTTGTTTCCTGATTGCCTACCGAAGTGATTGGAAAGGCACAAAAATATACGCATACAAGGGCACGTGTAATGCAGAGCAGAACAAAAAAAGATGTATCAACAGGGCTTCTGTCGTTGAAAACGGGATGCATGCGTGCACTGACCCAGCCGATCAGAGGTAGGGGGACCTTAATCACAGAGTCGGAGCCAAGGTGAAGCGCACATATTTGCCTGACAGGACCTCGTGGGGTTCGGAATCAGTGGCACACACGCAAAAACACCAGTTCAGGTTTATCTCTGCATTTGCACCATGAGTTGAAAGCTTCTCCTGATCACGGCTTGTCCTACCCTTACCCTCTGAAGCCAACAAAGTGTGCTGCAAAAAGCACGGGTCATTAAAAAGTGTCATATCATTCTACTCTTCTCTCTTAATGTAGAAACATCTTGAATGGCATTTAATGGACTCGCAATCACGTTTGCTCAGTGCCGGTGATTTCTTTTCTTCTCTTGGTTTATCCCCCGCCCCTTTTTGAAGAATTCGTGTATTACTTCAGAGAGAGGATGATATTAGATAGTATATTCAAAATCACTTTGGAAAAGAGTTGAAAATCTTGTCAAAATTGAAGAACAATTTAATGTATTAATTTCTTTCTACATCGCACTCAACTATGTAGTTTGGTCTCAACTCTCAAAATAAGCATAAACGAGTATCACCCTGTACTTACTTTCTGTCTTATTATGTGTTTGGAAGTTCATTTATTCTCACATTTTGTATCAATGTATGCAGGTGCTGTTGAAACATAAGCTTGTCCTTTTAAAAGTAGTGAATCCCAAGGTCCCACTCTCAACTTACTTCTTCTAAAATATTCTATTTCCATCAATAAATAATGTGACACAAGATGTACTGTTACCAAGATCTCTTATCTCAGTAATTTCAAATGCCATTTAACTTGGGTAAGTTATTGTTAGATGTTCTCTCTCTCTGACTACTGACCTCCTCCTACCAGCTTCTTCTATTAAGTAGCTGCCAACTTTCTCTTCTCTATTGCTAAAAGTGCTTTTCCTACTGCTTGCTCAGCTCAGTGACCAAAAAATATTCTGAAAGATGACCTGTGCCATCTCACTCCACTTCTCTGCCTCCCTACTTCTCTCTCTGTCTCTCTCTCTCTCACACACACAAACACTACCTCATTCTCTACTCAAGAAATTATTTCTTGGATTTAATAAACAGTTAATGTCAATTCAACCTTATGTCCCCTCCCACCCATCCCAATCCTATCCCATTGGAAGTCTGCAGTAATAAGTAGAATGTACTAAAAAAAGATATATCAACTCAAAAGCAGTAAGTGTACCCCTGCTAGAGAAAAATGAAAATATTCTCAAAACAGTTCAAATGTTTCTATTTATTCACACTAATTATTTAAATCTTTGTTAGTTTATAAAGAGATGATCTCAGTTAGGCAAAATATTCATCAATCAAATCATTTTATTCCCAAACCAAATTATTTCCAAACAAGTAACCAATGGAATTTATTTCTAAAATTTATTTCTAAGAAACAGAGCATGTAGCAGCATTAAGCAAATCTTCCTAGTTTCTTACATTTGCATAATGACTTTCTAGGATCTAATCCCCAAATATGTTAACATCAGTCTTGAATTCCCGTTCTGTTAGGTGATACTCCTACATCTATATCCTGACACTGTTGCACAGTGATGTTCAGAATTCATGATCAGGCTTTGCTAAAACTGCCTGTATCTCTAACCGCTACCCCAAAGTTCTTATCAATATTTTTCCCTACTTGAAACTGTCTCCCCACTGAGGACATCGCTTCCCCTAAAGTCTTCTCAAGTGAAGGCTATTTCCTCCATTGCACGATTCCCACAAATGCCTGGATGGCAGAAGGCAGGAGGTGGGGAGAGGTGGGTGGGGTTGGGGGCATAGTTGTTCCTCTGGGGGCTCAGGAATTGTCACAAGACCTGCTAATCATTGCTGTGACCAGGCTCTCTCCCTCCTCCTTTCTAAAATTTCATGTTTTTTATAATAATCTTGAAGAATTACCCATCTGTATTGCACTCACTATATTCCTCCCTACTTATAAGCCTCTTATTACTCCTTTGTGTTTCCTCTTATTCCTTGAAGACTTACACCACAATTCTTATCAAAATCCTTCTTGATAATTTTATTATCTACATTGATGACTTTTGCCCTGGTGTCTCACTCAGTGACTCCATATCCTTCTCTCCAATGGATTTGGCTCTCAGCATGCTTCAGCTACTCACATAATC
Source organism: Canis aureus (assembly GCF_053574225.1). Taxonomy (NCBI): domain Eukaryota; kingdom Metazoa; phylum Chordata; class Mammalia; order Carnivora; family Canidae; genus Canis; species Canis aureus. The sequence continues at coordinate 26,076,693 of NC_135630.1, read as the reverse complement.
ATGCCTATGTTTGTAATTACTAATTTCCACTGCCTTAAGAACCTAGGTCACCAATCACCAGCTCCTATCTTTCCAGCTTACTTCTTCTAGTACTCTAATTCCAAAAATGCCACAGACCCACTTGGACTTTTGGTCCATCATTTCTACTGCATTTTCAATGTTCTTTATGACCTCATCCTTGTGCCTTCCTTTTCTTTTTTTTTTTTAATTATTTATTTATTTATGATAGTCACACAGAGAGAGAGAGAGAGAGGCAGAGACACAGGCAGAGGGAGAAGCAGGCTCCATGCACCGGGAGCCCGACGCGGGATTCAATCCCAGGTCTCCAGGATCGCGCCCTGGGCCAAAGGCAGGCGCCAAACCACTGCGCCACTCAGGGATCCCTGTGCCTTCCTTTTCAATATTACTAGCTCAAATTCCATGAAAGGTTTAATTTCTTTCAGGCATGTACCCGTAACTCCATTATGCAATGCTCCCTTCAGAGCATTTGCTTGAATAATCACAATCCTAGTTTAAGACAAATTTCCTCCTCCTTGGGATCTGAACTCACAAAGTTTCATGCAGCTAAAGAAAAACACATACCATGTGAGTTCTGTGATCATTTGAGTCTCACCACAAGTAGGATTTTAATGGCACCAAATATATTTTTCCTATTCTGTTCATTCTTCTGCATCCCTGGAAAACTAGGCCAGACCTCTTCTCAAATTAATAATGCATCCTCATCCATCCTTACTGAGTCTATGACTTCTTATTCTTCTCCATTTCTCAGAGAAAAAAAACAAATAGAAAGAAATAAGAGATGTTCCATAAACTCCTGCCACCATATTTGCTCCCCCACTTTTAGGTTAGAAAGGGATTTGGGCATAAGATTGTCTTTTAAATTTTTGTTTTGAAAAAAAAAATTTTTGTTTTGTTTAAAAAATACCCATATGCAGAATGGATACTTATCTCTTATTTATATAAATCCAGTATCTAAAACTTACAGGTCAAGATTCCAGTGTAAGGGCTAAATAAATGAAAGACTTCATAAATGAAGGATCAGTGAGCTAAAAATTAAAACATGAGAGGTAAATATTTATCAAAGAAAGAATGCATGTCACTCTTATTTGCATTCTATCTAATTATTTATCCATAATAGAAATATCCTTTAAACTCCTGTTGTGTCTATGAAAGTACTGAGTAAATATTTGCTGGATGAATAAATAAATGCATTGATAGGGAGGCAGGAGGAGGAGTCTCTAAAACATAGCACAAAATTCCAGGAAACTTTTATTTGATTTTTTTAATTTGAATTCAATTTGCTGGAGTGTCTGTGTGGGCTCAGGTCATGATCTTGGGATCCTGGGATTGAGCCCGACATCAGGGATTCCTGCTCAAGCAAGGAGCCTGCTTCTCACTCTCTGCCTCTTCCCTCTGCTCATTCTCTCTCTCTCTCTCTCTCTCAGTAAATAAATAAATAAAATCTTAAAAATAAACAAATTAAAATTGCAACATCTAGTATAACACCCAATGCTCATCACATCCCATGCCCTCCTTAATCTCCATCACCCAGGTACCCTACCCTCCCCACCCACTTTCCTTCAGCAACCCTCAGTTTGTTTCCCAGAGTAAAGAGTCTCTCATCATTTGACCAGGAAACCTTTAATAAAATAGTTAAATAATCCTTTTTCTAAGAGAGCTATTCCAACACAAGATTATGAATTATTAGTAATTACTTCCCCAAATGAAGATGATTCTATCAGTGTTATCAATGGTACTACAGAATTTGCTGTATTAGATGAGATCTTTTTTTCATTTAAAAATAGTTATAATAACCATTTTTCAGAGTGATGTGCAAATATATTTTATCTTATAAGAAACTGGCCACTTATACAGTCAAAAAATCTAAATATAATCTAATATAAAAACATTGTGTCATTCATTTTTCTCTTATATAAATGGTATATTTTTAAAAAGTGGGTATATAAAATATGTGGTTAGAATAATTCTTAAAGAAAAAACTGGGTCTTAGAACTAGAAGACAATATAGGAGAACACCTAGATAATCTTGGGTATGGTGATGCCTTTTTGATATAACACAAGACACAACCCATGAAAGAAATAATTGATAAGCTGAGCTTCATTAAAATTAAAAGCTTTTGCTCAATGAAATTCAATGTCAAGGGAATTAGAAGACAAGGTATAGACCAGGAGAAAATATTTGCAAAAAATATATCTGATAAAAGATGGTATCCAAAATATGAAAGAACTCATAAAACTATACAATTAGAAAAATAACCCAGTTAAATAATGGGCCAAAGACCTTAAAATATATACGGATATAAAACAAGCATATGAAAAATAGTCCACATGATATGCCCATAGAAAAATGCATAAGATATCACAACATACCTAATAGAATTCCTAAAATCTGGAACACTGGCAACACTAATTGCTGGTGAGGATGTGAAGCAATGGGAACATCATTTTTTTTATCTATTCTCCTTCAGTAGGTAAATGGAAAAATAACTATGGTACATCCGACAAGGGAATTTTATTCAGTGCTAAGAGGAAATCAGCTTTCAAGCCATGAAAAGACACGGATAGACCCTAAGTACATATTATGAGTGAATGACGCCAGTTGAAAAGACTATAGACCACGTAATTATGACTAAATTATATTCTGGAAAAAGTAAAAATATGGAAATAGTAAAAATGTCAACGGTGGCAGAAGAAAGGATAAATGTACAGAGCACATGTTTAGGGCAGTGGAACTACTCTATATGATTTTAGAATGATGGATAAGTGTCATTATATGATTGTCTAAGCCCATGGAATGCACAACAGCAAGCACGAACCTCGAGGTTAATTCTGGACTCTGGGTGATTTTGATGTTCAATGTAGATTCATCGTTGGTAACAAATGCACTACCTAGTGAGTGATGCTGATAACGCAGGAGGCCACGTGTGTGTGGCAGTGGGCAACATGTGGAAAATCTCCATGATCCTCCCAGTCCTGCTGTGAAGCTTACATTACTCTAAAAAATAAAGTTTAAAAAAAGCATATATTTTTCAATTGCAGTTTAAGTCTGAAATGTTTTCATAATTTAAACCCAACACCGATCAACTTTTTTTCCATTAAAAGTTGAGATAAACAACAGTTCTTTAGTCAGAACACATTTTTATATTATAGACATGAGACCCAATCTCAGCAAATAAAAGGCACTTAGTTGAGATGATGATTCCAACCAGCCCCATCTGCCCCATTCATGGAATGAATTACTATGCTATAAAAATACATTTTTTCTATAGAAGACTTGTTTATTTCTTTAAACAGCAATTTTTAAAATTTGGGACTAGTTTCCAACCAGACATTAAGAATGAACATTCTCAATTTATCACCAGTTAACGTGAATGCATTACATTTAGAGAATATGTAATATCCTTATTATAGATAAGTTCTATGAAGATTGCTTCCAAAGGGAAAAAGTGTTGTAGATTCTTTATATTATCCTGTTACCAGTTTGATTCCTAGATTCAAAACGATGGATTATAAAATACATTACCACTTTTTAAAAAAAGTAACTAAGAAACTTAACTTTGATAAAATATTCAAAAGGAAATGCACTGTGCCCTTAAATCAGCATATATGTTTTGCCACTCTTGACAATGATGAACACATAGCACAGCTAAATAAAATATCATTTCCATCAAATACCTGAATCATAGAACTCCCTATAGGATTTTCTTTCTCAGGGAGTAAAATTTAATAGTCAAAACTTTCCAAACAGAGCAAGGTGCTCTAAAAACAACTTTTTACAAATTTTACATGTACTACAGTTAGTTTTTTTATGCAGATTAATTAGTAGTATATTAAAGCTAACTGATACATGGATGACTACTGACAAACTATGATTTAGGAATTGTGTCAGGGTAACCCCCCTAAGGAAGCAACTTGCTTTGGGTTTTTGTGAACAAGATCCAGGACTCTGGCAGAAAAAAAACCACAAAGGCTGAAGGGGCTGCTGTTAATATTTCAAATGGCCAGCATGTCTCCCAAAGGAGTGGAAGGATGGGAAGGGAAGAAAAATGACCAGGGTCCACAATCCCTTTGAATCACCTCTTTAAAACTGTTCCATTACATATCTGGTTTCAACGAGCTCTATGTCAGGTGAGGTGCAGAAAAACAGGAGAGAAATGGGGATGGGAGGAGAGCTAACAAAACTACCATAAAAGTAAAAGAGAAAGAAATACCATAGGATATCATCAAGGGGAGATGTCATCAAACATCAGCGGGCACGTCCACCCACTGGATTCTGTTCAACAGCACACCTTTAAATACTAAGGTCACATGTTGGATGTGGGAATGTAACAGGTCTCCTTCAAGGTAGGTCTCTGGGCCTGTCTTTATAGATGCATAAGCACATCCAAGGACACTGGATAATGAGATTTTCTTCTCTATTATCAGGCAATTTCAGTATCAAGTGATTTGCCTGTTTGATTATATTGATTTTGCATCTTAGCAGCAGGTAGAAAGAATCAATGTGAAAAGGTCAGCATGTCAAGGGAAGAACTGCAAATCTTAGACTAATCATTGTAGTAATGAAAAATACTCAAAGTCAGTGACACTGACAAACTAAAGCCAGTTGAGCTTTGTCTGCCCCATTTTTGTCCAGCCCAATGCATTTTAATTACTGACTTACCTTTGTACTACAATGCCAGCTGGAATCTTCTTAACAACTCTATGTATCTTGTTCTACTTCATAACTAACATTTTGTTTTTTAATCTTGTGTTTTGTAGGTGCACAAATTACATTAGTGTACACGTGCATTTGGAGAGTTCTTTTTATGAAATTATCACTATTTGTTCTTTTAGGTTTGACTCTATTGAATGCAAGGCTACATTCGTTAAAAGGTCCATAGTTTGGGGCAAAATATGAACCATCCTACCTATAAATCCCCAAAAGCCCCTCTCATTATCCTGATGAAGAATGTGAATATGTATCAGTCAAGGTCCAAGCAGAGCAGATGGCATATTCAAAAGATTAACTGAAAGAAACGTAACTAAGGGGCTATTAAGGGAATAACCGAGGTCAAGTTAAATACCACGTTTCCAGCAAAAGCAAGAAACCCCACCACCTACCCTTAGGCCCAAAGTACATGGAAAGGGCAAAGCAGGATGGCGGTCTAGCCAAACGGAAGCTAGACCCGTGTGAGAGCAGCCTTTGCACAGAATCTGAGGCCAAAGGGTGAGAATGCTTCCTTCCATGAAGAAAGGGAACAAATGCTTTAGCCTCTCAGCTGCCATGCTTGGACTCCCTTCCCCCAAAACCCAATAGGAAGCCAGGCAGCAAGGGAGTGTGGGTAACACAGGTTGAAGGATCTCCTCAGACATGGAGCAGAGAGGAAACATGCAGCGCATGACTTTGATACAGCAAATGCAAGTGATAAAAAGAGGGGAAAACGTCATGTTGAATTATTTTCAAGAGATTAAAAAATAATAGGTAAACTTTCATTTCCCTGGTAAGATGGACTACCTCATAGCAAACTATATAACATCCTCTCAAAACGAAGCAAAAAAACTAAGGAAAAAACTAGAAATTATTCAAACAAGCAGACAATGAAAATCAACCATCTATTTAAAGGCAATGAAAAATTCTCAAGTAAGTGTGTGCTTGAAAGGTGATTATGTCAGGAGAAGAGATGCTCACAGGGGAGGACTTGGTGCCACACGCCACTCTTCATGACAAGCAAACATCCATTTCTAAGATGAGTGGGAATAGCTGAGAAGCTGAGCAGGATGGCTACTAAGGGATGGAGACCATAAATGGAGTTTCTCCACATTTCTGAAGACTGGTAGGTGCAACCCAGACGCCAAGGATGCTAAGCCCGCCATGCCTGAGTAACAAGATCTCCCTGCAAGTGAGACTTGGGCAAGGGAGCACCGCTGCCTCCTCCAGGAGCCCAGCGACCCCGAGGCCACACAGGCTGGAGGGCTGGGGTCCTGCAGCAGTGGGCAGCTCCAGCACCAGGATGGCACACAGGGCTTGCCACTGAGTAGGGCCCCTTACAAATTCCCAAGAATTTCATGTAGGACTTCTGAAAACAAGTAACCACGGGAGTAAGGGAGAAGCAGAAATACACCGGGTCTTAAAAGCACTAAAACTCAGCCTTGATCGAGCTTGACCTGACTTGTATTAAGGTGATACATCCATATGCTGACTACAGGCTGAAGATAATGTATCATTTGGAGCTCTGAGAGTTTTTCATATTAATTAAGACTCCGACTTCATAAGATGTTAACAGACACGGCAAGAGATACAGCTAAGAGCAAAAAACAGCAGTAGAAGTAGACTCAGTGCTGATTCAGACATTGGAATTATCAGACACAAATGCCAAAATAACGACAACTAAGGTGCTCAGGAAAGAGCTGGTAATATATTAAATTTCACCAGAGAACTAGAGGCTATGAAAATGGTCTAATGTAAACTCTAGACATAAAAAATACAGTAATGAAATTATGAACTCAAAGGTCCTATTAAACATAATATTGGCAAATGTCAGCCTATAGTCCAAATGCAGAATACTTGATAATGGATTTTGTATTGGAACAGGTCATAGCCGCGTGGTTACATAATGTGTCTGACTCTCTGGGTATTAGGATGCCCAGTTTTCTAACCTGTGTGTCCTACAAAGCATAAGATATTTCCTATCTAGTCTTTTACAAAAAAAAAAAGTCACTCATCCATGTTTTAGGTAAAGAAGAATGGAGGATTGGAATAAAGTTCAGGAGAAAATATCCAGACTAGAGCACCAGAAGAGTTTTTACAAGTGAACAAAGAGAAGGAAGAAAAAGATAAAATGTGTGTATATGGAATAAAGTCTAATTTATGTGATTGCAAACGACGAAACACAGAAGAGAAAAGGTGATGCTAACATAATACTTGAAGAAATAATGGCTGAGATTTTCTAAAAATGATAAAATGCATCATCTATAGATTCAAGAATGATAGATCCCAGGCAGGTAAACACAAACAAGCAAACTAGCATAAGACATCTGAATCTGAGCATATTAAAATATAAGTTAAAAAGAAATTAGAAACTGAAAAGCAGCCAGGGGTGGGAGCATTAAGAGAAGTTTAGCCTTCATGGAGTAACAATAAAATCAACAGTTAACTATTATCATCTTAAGTGATGAAAGCCAGAAGAGAATGGAATAAGCTTTAAATTCCAGAAAGAACATGACTGCCAAACAGAACTCTATATCTGTATCTTTTGGACTGAAGAATAGAAATAAATATCTCGAACCAAAATAAAACGGAGTGAATTCATCAGCAGCACACTCTCATTTGAAAGAATTACTAAAATTACTTTTTCCAGGACAAAAATACAATAACAGAGAGAAACACTAAAATCATTAAGGTATAGAGTAATGGAAAGAAAAACTGTGTGGGCAAATGTAAGTAAATTATGACCCTAAAAGCAGAAACAATAGCTCATGGAGTATAAAATGCACATAAAATTAAAATACATGAACTACATAGAGCCTATGATCCAGAACTCCATCCCTAAAGGTCCGTGCATAGGGCATTTACACACACAGCCAAAAAGACAGGGATAATCAGGTTTATTAAAATAATAATTTTTTCTAATAATTGAAAACAAGGTAAATGCACCTTCAGAGAACTGCTTCTAATTACAGGTAAGATGTCCAGAACAGCAAGAGACCATCATTGCCCTTTAAGAGCGAGAAGGAGTCAAACTGTAAAAGCCTTTGTGTTTTTAAGCCCATTTTAGAGGCAAAGGTCTCAGGAAGGCTCAAGGTGTCAACTGACATGAAGACAGACGTTTCCCAGGGCAGAGGGGCTGGGACTGGGGAGAAGGGCTGGTCACTGTGAGCACCCTCCTCTGGGGATGGAGACGAGGGCAGGTTCACAGGAGTATTCAGAGGAGGGAGGGCAGGTCACAGGAGCACCCTCCCCTGGGGATGGAGAGGAGGACTGGGTCACGGGAGCACCCTCCCCCAGGGATGGAGAGGAGGGCCAGTCACATGAGTACCCTCCCACCCGCCAGGCCCTCCCGGGGCCCTGTGCTGTGTCCTGCCCCTGGAGCATCCTGGTGTGGAGGCGGCGGGCTGGCTAGTCCGGGGCGCCAGGCTGATGGACCCCCGGGGACCCTCCCCCGCAGAGCGTGAGGGGTCCAGAGCCACCCCGAAGCCTGGCTGTGTCCTGCTTCCCACAGGAAGGGAGACACAGGCCTAGGCGAGGCACTGTTGGGCCGGAGCCAGTAGCCGAAGCCTTCATGCAGAGCAGGGGGACCAGGAGGAGGTGGGAGCCCCCGACCCCCGGACATCACAGCACCCCCTCGCCTGTACCCTGAGCTGCCCACACTGTGCTCTCCGGGCGCTGGGCCTGGCTGCACCACCGGCCTGGCCACAGGGGGACCTGGCCCCGAGGTGCAGCGGCCTGGCTCCCAACTTTCTGGACGCTGCTGAGCAGGGACATATCTGGGTGTGAAGTGTCCTTTTTGCATCTATGTGATCACAGTTCATCGGACACATCGATGGGTGGAAGGAGCTGCTCAAAGGGGTCTTTTTTTATTTTTATTTATTTATGATAGTCACAGAGAGAGAGAGAGGCAGAGACATAGGCAGAGGGAGAAGCAGGCTCCATGCACCGGGAGCCCGATGTGGGATTCGATCCTGGGTCTCCAGAATCACGCCCTGGGCCAAAGGCAGGCGCCAAACCGCTGCCCCACCCAGGGATCCTCAAAGGGGTCTTAAGGCCTGCAGGACAGGAGGTGTGTCCAGAGTGGGTTTAAAGGCTCGAGTCAGAGCATCTCCGTAATCCCCTATAAAGGCAGCAGGATTATGTCCTTGCTTTTCTTTTGGTTGCTGCGCTCTCAGATTGCAGAGAATGTCCATAACGAAAGTTTGTTCTTAAGTAAATTCATTCTAACGAGACCCAGAAATCCCGTGCGACTCCCTTTGAAAGGCTGCGGTACGGGGCACGTGTTCGTGTGAGTGGCTCAACCTTCAGAGACTGTCCCCCGTGACCGAGTCCCCATCGTGCCTGCTTCTGCAGCATTCTCCTTGTTACAACCCCATCACTGAGCCCTTCTGAACACCAGGTGCCACCCTAGTTAAGTCTCAAATAGACAAATCGCTCATCTTGTATGTACTTAACTTTTGTCAAAGCCTCGTCGGGGTGGCTTTATGTCCTGTTTCACAAGTACATGAAGCTCCTTCTCTTTTTCCTTCCAACCTGGATAGATCCACTTGGCATTCACTGCCCAGGAGGCAGAAATGCAGGTTTCTCTGTGCTGTCTACTTACTTGCATTTTTTTTTAAATAATAAATTTATTTTGGGATCCCTGGGTGGCGCAGCGGTTTGGCGCCTGCCTTTGGCCCACGGCGCAATCCTGGAGACCCAGGATCGAATCCCACGTCGGGCTCCCGGTGCATGGAGCCTGCTTCTCCCTCTGCCTGTGTCTCTGCCTCTCTCTCTCTCTCTGTGACTATCATAAATAAATAAAAATTAAAAAAAATAATAAATTTATTTTTATTGGTGTTCAATTTGCCAACATATAGAATAACACCCAGTGCTCATCCCGTCAAGTGCCCCCCTCAGTGCCCGTCACCCATTCACCCCCACCCCCCCCCTCCTCCCCTTCCACCACCCCTAGTTCGTTTCCCAGAGTTAGGAGTCTCTCATGTTCTGTCTCCCTTTCTGATATTTCCTACCCATTTCTTCTCCCTTCCCTTCTATTCCCTTTCACTATTATTTATATTCCCCAAATGAATGAGAACATAAAATGTTTGTCCTTCTCCACTTGACTCATTTCACTTAGCATAATACCCTCCAGTTCCATCCACATCGAAGCAAATGGTGGGTATTTGTCATTTCTTATGGCTGAGTAATATTCGATTGTATACATAAACCACATCTTCTTTACCCATTCATCTTTCGATGGACACCAAGACTCCTTCCACAGTTTGGCTGTTGTGGACATTGCTGCTAGAAACATCCAACAGCGCAGGCCCCAGGAGCACTAGGCGACCGGGACACAGCCCAGGATCCGGCCTCCCCCCGGGACAGGCAGAGGCCGGGAGGGCCCAGGACAGCTAGGACCCTCCTGCCTGGAGCTGAGCAGATCAGCGGACCCACCCCCGAGCATCCAGGCCCCTGCAGCAGACAGAGAGCTCCGGAGTTACTGCAGGAGCTGAATCCAGGGCTCCAGACCGAGCCCTGCCACTGTGGTTGTTCCTCCTGGGGTCTCACGGGGTAAACAACCCCCACTGAGCCCTGCACCAGGCAGGGGCAGAGCAGCTCCCCCAAGTGCTAACACCTGAAAATCACAACAGGCCCCTCCCCCAGAAGACCAGCTAGACAGACAAGTTCCAGGGGAATTTAAGGGACTTAAAGTATACAGAATCAGAAGATACTCCCCCATGTTTTTTTTTTTTTTTGATTTTTGATTTCTGTTTGCTTCCCCCACCCTTTTTCCCTTTCTTTCTTTTTCTTTCTCTTTTTCTTCTCTTTTTTTCTTCCTTATTTCTTTTTCTCTTTTCTTTCCTTCTTTCTCTCCTCTCTTTTTCTCCTTTTCCCAATACAACTTGTTTTTGGCCACTCTGCACTGAGCAAAATGACTAGAAGGAAAACCTCACTTCAGAAGAAAGAATCAGAAACAGTCCTCTCTCCCACAGAGTTACAAAATCTGGATTACAATTCGATGCCACAAAGCCAATTCAGAAGCACTATTACACAGCTACTGGTGGCCCTAGAATAAAGCATAAAGGACTCAAGAGACTTCATGACTGCAGAATTTAGAGCTAATCAGGCAGAAATTAAAAATCAATAGAATGAGATGCAATCCAAACTAGAAGTCCTCATGACGAGGGTTATCGAGGTGGAAGAACGAGTGGGTGACATAGAAGACAAGTTGATGGCAAAGAGAGAAACTGAGGAAAAAAGAGACAAACAATTAAAAGACCATGAGGAAAGATTAAGGGAAATAAACGACAGCCTGAGGAAGAAAAACCTACGTTTAATTGGGGTTCCCGAGGGCGCTGAAAAGGACAGAGGGCCAGAATATGTATTTGAACAAATCCTAGCTGAAAACTTTCCTAATCTGGGAAGGGAAACAGGCATTCAGATGAAGGAAATAGAGAGATCCCCCCCTAAAATCAATAAAAACCTTTCAACACCTTGACATCTAACAGTTAAGCTTGCAAATTCCAAAGATAAAGGGAAGATCTTTAAAGCAGCAAGAGACAAGAAATCCCTGACTTTTATGGGGAGGAGTATTAGGGTAACAGCAGACCTCTCCACAGAGACCTGGCAGGCCAGAAAGGGCTGGCAGGATATATTCAGGGTCCTAAATGAGAAGACCATGTAACCAAGAATACTTTATCCAGCAAGGCTCTCATTCAAAATGGAAGGAGAGATAAAGAGCTTCCAAGACAGGCAGGAACTGAAAGAATATGTGACCTCCAAACCAGCTCTGCAAGAAATTTTAAGGGGGACTCTTAAAATTCCCCTTTAAGAAGAAGTTCAGTGGAACAATCCACAAAACAAGGACTGAATAGATATCATGATGACACTAAACTCCTATCTGTCAATAGTAACTCTGAATGTGAACGGGCTTAATGACCCCATCAAAAGGCGCAGGGTTTCAGACTGGATAAAAAAGCAGGACCCATCTATTTGCTGTCCACAAGAGACTCATTTTAGACAGAAGGACACCTACAGCCTGAAAATAAAAGGTTGGAGAACCATTTACCATTCAAATGGTCCTCAAAAAAAAAAAAAAGTCCTCAAAAGAAAGCAGGGGTAGCGGTCCTTACATCAGATAAACTGAACTTTACCCCAAAGACTGTAGTGAGAGATGAAGAGGGACACTATATCATACTTAAACGATCTATCCAAGAAGAGGACTTAACAATTATCAATATATATGCCCTGAATGTGGGAGATGACAAATATATCAATGAATTAATAACCAAAATTAAGACATATTTAGATGATAATACACTTATACTTGGTGACTTCGATTTAAGGCTTTCTGCACTGGATAGGTCTTCTAAGCACAACATCTGCAAAGAAACAAGAGCTTTAAATGATACACTGGACCAGATGGACTTCAGGTATCTACAGAACTTTACATCCAAACTCAACTGAATACACATTCTTCTCAAGTGCACATGGAACTTTCTCCAGAATAGACCACATATTGGGTCACAAATCGGGTCTGAACCGATACCAAAAGATTTGGATCTTCCCCTGCATATTCTCAGACCATAATGCCTTGAAATTAGAACTAAATCACAAGAAGAAGTTTGGAAGGACCTCAAACACGTGGAGGTTAAGGACCATCCTGCTAAAAGATGAAAGGGTCAACCAGGAAATGAAGGAAGAATTAAAAAGATTCATGGAAACTAATGAGAATGAAGGTACAACCATTCAAAATCGATGGGATGCAGCAAAAGCAGTCCTAAGGGGGAAATACATCGCAATACAAGCATCCATTCAAAAACTGGAAAGAACTCAAGTAAAAAAGCTAACCTTACACCTAAAGGAGCTAGAGAAAAAACAGCAAAAGTGAATATTTGAATTTTGGATTTCATGATGAAGAATCACCTTAGCTTAAATATAATAGAAGATTCACACCAGAACAGATGGACAGATTTGAATACATAAATATGTATTAAACCTATTTTGTATCAAAACATGCATATTTTAATATACACTGGTGTAAAAGACTGAACATATTTAAATCAAAATATTTTAGTAGATATTTTAATTGTTTATATATGATATAAACAATTAAATTTATATATATATATATATAAACAATATCCCTATCCATTTCTATATTTTACATATTAACTACAATGGCCATGGCTTACCTATATAATAAATTTTTTTTTTTTAATTTGAGTCCTTTTTGAAAGTGTTGCTGATGGCTAAGAATGAGGTCAGGCTACAGTATTTGATAACTAAGCCAAATTAAAATTTCATTTCATATTTTAAGTAGCATATACACAAAAAACAAATTCAATAAAAAATGAATCAATAAAAGTAATATTAATTTTCATTTTTTAAATGAACATAATGCGTTTTAAGACAGATTTTATCCTCCATATTAAAATTTTTAAAATATATAAAGCTAAGTGTAACATTATCAAATCTACTATATCATATTCCATTAGTTCATGTCCTTTTCTTCACTTGATGCATTGGATGGGAAACACTCAGAAAAAATATCACTCTAAGTATTCATAATTTCTATATTTAACCAAGCTTATTTATGCATGCATATATATATATACATATGTATGTATGTGTCTGTTTCAAGATGTTTTAGAGGGAGTGCAGGTTTCCTCCCTTTCCTGTCAGAGAAGCACACACCTAACAAAAAGGAAGGAGGATGAGGGACTCATTTATGGACAGTTCTGCATTATACATAAAAATAACTTATATTAAGTTTTTGGCATGTGAGTCCAGAATAATAATGCTGGATTGTTATATAATCAAAAATGTTAACTTTATGGATGAGCGAGTTGTGATGCCAAGGCCCATATATGCATATATTCTTAAAAAGAGTATAACTACAAAATTTATATTTAGAAATATAAAACTTATAATAGAGAACTTATAAAATCTATACTTCCTAAGTTTAATATATTAAAATTTCCTTTTATTGGCATTGTTGTCTTTTTTTTTTTATGATAGTCCCACAGAGAGAGAGAGAGAGAGAGGCAGAGACATAGGCAGAGGGAGAAGCAGGCTCCATGCACCAGGAGCCCGACGTGGGATTCGATCCCGGGTCTCCAGGATCGCGCCCTGGGCCAAAGGCAGGCGCTAAACCGCTGCGCCACCCAGGGATCCCTTGGCATTGTTGTCTAACTGAACTTTCCAATGTGCAAGTGTTATAGAATAGCAAAGTTTAATCGATATTATCTAAAATTCATGTGCAGCTTTTACTGATATTTTGGCAAATATAGCACTGGATAACATCAGGAAAGTAGTAAAGTTTTATGCTTTTGTTCCCAAAAATTAGCAAAAGAGTAAAAACAATCTATAAAAGTTGAATCCGTTGAATATTTTCATCACTCAACACCTACTCACATGGAAATGTGACTGTAGAATAAGGAGAGAATATTTAAAAATTGCTACCTCTAAATTAGTTAGGTATAAAATGAATTACTATTGCTCATTGCATTCATATAAGTGTCCCCAAATATAGGTACCTCAGAAAAGTTTTGAGGCCTGTGATACAGCATAATGGAATACTTCTAATTTTTAAATGCAGATTTACCGTTAAATGTGAAAACAATATATAACATGATTTGTACTCTGTTGACAATTTACTATTGTTTAAAGTGTTTAATTTTGGGGCGCCTGGGTGGTGTAGCCAGTTCAGCATCCAGCTCTTGGTCTTGGCTCAGGTAGTGATCTCATGGTCCTGAGATCCGCCCCCGTCACTTCATGTTCAGGTAGGGGTGTGCTTGAAATTCTCTCTCGCTCTCCCTCTGGCCCTCCTGCTCATGCTCGCTCTCTCTCTACAACAAAAAAAATAAGTCTTAGGAAAAATGTTTACTTCTATGAACACACGGAGTTGATGGATGCCTCCCTCCGTGACAGCTTGCCAGCCCGGTTCTGCCGAACATGAAGACGTGGTTGGCCCATCGATACATGCACTTCCACATCGCATAATTCTTTGTTTACTTGAAATTTCTACACTGCTGACTTTACAGTGGTATTTTCCATTATTAAATGGTAGTTTGGGAACCCATACCGCAAATGAGTGTGCACTGTTTGCAAGGTTTCGATTCTGAATGTTTAGAGTACATGCACGCACACTTCTAGTCAGAGTTGGTCGTAGAACAAGGGTTCTGAAACTTCAGTTTGCATGACAATCTCATGGGGGCCTTGAAAATTCCTGGGCCCTACTACCTCAGTTTCTGAACTCCCTGGAGTGTGTTTAAGATTTGCTCTTCTAGGGGATTCCTGGGTGGCTCAGCGGTTTGGCACCTGCCTTTGGCCCAGGGCGCCATCCTGGAGTCCTGGGATCGAGTCCGGGTCAGGCTCCCAGCATGGAGCATGCTTATCCCTCTGACTGTGTCTCTGCCTCTCTCCCTCTCTCTCTCTCTGCCTATAAAAAGTCTAAAAAAAAAAGATTTGCTCATCTAACAATATTCCACCTGATGCTGGTGCTGTTAGTTTTGTGGTCCACATTTTGAGAACCAGTGATTTACAGGGAAAAATATTGGACAGTAGCTGGAGGGTCACAAAGTCTGTTTGATCCATATTGTTTGTTGCTTCAGGAGAATTTTTAAAAATTCACATTTAAAAATTATTTATTCTGATAGGACATTGAAAAAATATGGTTGCTCTTTTTTGCTTATTGATAGATAAATTCGGAAGTGGGATGACAACTAGACCAGCGTTTTGCACACTGGAAAATGATTTTCTTTTCATATAGTCATTCCCTTGGCAAGTATTTATTCATCAGAATACCATTAAAATTGTCGTTGGAGTCTCTGGTGGATTAAAACAGCCTGACTTAATTTCACACGCATGCATGCACACATTTTATATAGGAAAACAAATACTTTGACGTGCCTAGGTTGGAGAAAAAGTTGTGAAATATTGCCTGTGTGCCTGGCTTTTGAATTGCTGTGAATTTCTGGTCAGTTTTCAATGACATGACTCACATAGTATCTTGGTAAACATTAAGTGGCTAAGACAAATGACCTCTCTCCAGTGAAGCTCCTGAAAGATGATGAAGATTACAACTTCTCATGATTGAAACTGGTTGAAAATTATTGCCTTCCACTGAGGGAAAATCCCAACCTATTCTTTTTAATCTGTGCACATTCTATGAAAAAAAAATGGCAAGAACAGGGATGAATTTTTTTTCCTTCAGTGTGTACCAAATTTAGAAATTGGACATTTTCAAATTTTAAAAATTTCTAAATCTGTAGTACCTTTTGAAATATTAATGGGTATTAAGTCTTGAAACAAGATAGTTTCAATGTATGTATTGTTAGCTCTTGCAGATTAAGTGATAGACTTGACGGCCTTTGCACTTTTCCTCTAGGCTTTATTATATGATGTTGAGAAAAATTAAAATCAGTACCTAAGAATTAAACATTATACATTTATAGAAGTATATTTGAGGCAACAAGTGCCTATTAAAATATTACCTTATGTTCTGTTCACAACTAGAGAGTCGTAACAGTGTTGGAGTCAATCTTTCACTTTATGGATTTGTAAACTCTAAATAGAATTAGGCATAAGGTATTAAATGATGCTGAGCAAAGCAGTAGGGAAAAGTCAATTAAATGAAGTGGGGAAATCATCCAAGTTACAAGGTAGACTTGCTCCATAGCTATCTTCTCTCATTTATTATAATGAGGCCAAATGGATGATATCAAACAGCTAAAAGAATATATGCAACAACATGAAATGTTCTAATAACAGTAAATATAATTTTTGAATACTTTTGCATACTTTGATAACCTTCGAGACCGATTTTTAACTTTAAAATGGAAATTAAAGTTTGTGAGACATAAAACAAAATTTTAATGTGGCATGTATGTAAAAAAGCTATAAAATGAATATCGACTCGGATTTAACTTTCATGCTTTTCAAATAACATAGGAATAGAAAAATAACAGCAAACAAAAATTAAATTGAGAGACCAGGTCATTAATATCTACACTTCTTGCCACCTCTTCTCTCCACCAAATATCTTGGTTTCTTGCTTTAGGGAAATTTAAATGCAAAGTCTACAAGCCATCAAAGCTATAAGGCCAGGTATACAAAGGTAGCATGCCCTGGGGTCTTGACTTTTTTTATGTTAATAGATCTTATTTTGAAGTAGATAATAGATTGTTTTTAAATTTAGCTATCTAACGATTTGGATGATTTTTGGGTAAGTGTAACTACTTATCTCACAGTTTTTAACAGGGATAAGAATTTTAAACCTGGCTATATTGAGAGAGCATGGACTCCTGAGAGTGACCCCGTAAAACATCTGTTAGGAATCCTCTTGTAGGGTCAATGGCAGGTCTTATCTCGAAGCTAAGGAAAAACAAAACAAAACAGAATTCAAATTCTTGATTTTGTTAACATCAGGTTAACATTCTGTTAACATCCCAACTAACATAAAATAATTCCTTGAGTAGAAATAGAATAGAATTGACTTCCCTTTTCTCAAATCAGGCAGCCCTAGCAGTGAATTAAAACCATGGTAGTCAGACTGTCCTTAAACACACAACTGTTAATATGCCGTGAAAGACATTGCATCCTGTGTCATTTCCAATGCTCTGTAACAAATTACCTGGAACTTAGTGGTATAAAACAATACAGATGTATTAGTTGCATGTCTAGAAGAAAAAGTCTGAAATGGTTTTGTAAGGTTAAAATCAAGGACTGTGTTTTATCCGGATGCTGTAGGGAAGATTCTGTCCCTTGCCTTTTCCTGGTTCCGGAGGCTGCCCTCCGTCCTTGGTGTGTGCACCTGCCCCCCTGTCCTCAGCCGTGTAGCCACATCCTCCTTCACTCTGACCTTCCTGCTTCCCTCTTACACTGGTTCTTCTGATCATATTGGGTTTCCTGGAAAATCCGGGACAATCTTCCCATCTCAGAATCCTTAACTGAATCACTTCTGCAGAAGCCTGTTTGCATGGCAATATGATATGTTCCAAGGGTTACAATGTGGGCATCTTTCAGGGGCCAATATTTCTCTTACCCGAGACAGGAGCACAGTTTTTATGTAATAATAATGTGTAGTTTCTGTGGAGTGTCAAATGGTGTTCCCCCTGAAGGTATGCCCACGTCATATTTCTGGAAACAGGACACGTCTGTCACCTTATTTGGAAGAAAGGATCTTTGCAGATGTTAGGTCAAAGATCTTGAGAAGAAGCTCCTTAAACCCTCCCCTGTCCTTGAAATGTGCCTGCAAACTACTATTCTCATGCCGGCAGCCCTTTTGGGGATACAGTCTGATGAGAGTGAGGTGTTCTTGAGACAATTAAGATGTTGTTGAGAGCAAATAACTAAACCAAGTTAAGTCCTCTGTATAAACTTTTTTTAAATATGCACAGAGCCTGATGTGGGGCTCGATCTCACAACCCTGAGATCATGACCTGACGTGAAATCAGGAGTCTAATGCTTCACGGACTGAGCCACCCAGGAACCCCTAAACTGTTAAGTCCCAGTGCGTGGGTGGGTGTGAGAATCTCCTTGTCTTGGGGCCACTTAGGATAAGCCTCATATTCCCTTGTTTATTAAAACAGCCACCTGCCAATCTGGAATCCTCTGTTGCTTTCTCTGGGATCTCCAAGCCCCCTGTGTGTGGGGGCCACATTCAGATTTCACCTGGGGAGCCCTCAAGGTTGCAAACCAACAATACAGCCCGTCACAGGAAAATGACATAGTCTCTAAATGTGAAAATGTCTGAAAGGCATATTTCGAGTTCTAGAAATTTTTCAAACAAAGATTAAAAATAACTTTAATAATCATAGTATTCATATGTACATTTGAATATACATTTATACATTTATAATCTGTACATTTATAATCTTAAAGATTTTCATATTTTTAAGAAAGATCTTATTTATTTATTCATGAGAGACCCAGACAGACAGGCAGAGACACAGGCAGAGGGAGAAGCAGGCTCCATGTAGGGAGCCCAATGTGGGACTCGATCCCGTTACCCTGGGGTCATGCCCTGAGCCAAAGGCAGATGCTGAACCCCTGAGCCACCCAGGTGCCCAGATTTTAGTATGTTAAGACACATCTTTAAAGACTGTGTAGAGGTGTCGCCTGGCTGGCACAGCTGGTTAAGCATCCAAGTCTTGGTTTTAGCTCAAGTCCTGATCTCAGGGTCTTGGGATCAAGCCTCACATTGGGCTCTGTACTAAGTGTAGAGTCTGCTTGAGATTCTCTGTCTCCTGCTCATTCTCTCTCTAAAATAGATAAATCTTTAAAAAACTGTATAGAAATATCATACCTAGAGATATACCCAAGAGGGGTTTCTTGTTTGTGATAATTGAAAGATAAATACGTATCTCTGCTATGAACTCTTGTTTCAGGAGTTGAGTAAAATTTTACAGAATTGAAAAATGATGAATTAAGCAAAACAAACCTATAAATCCCTTTCCTTCATACTGGTGGACTAAAAATGGTTTGTATGAAAAAGAAAAGATTGTATATAACATTGTTACTCTGGGTACCAAATATAAACTTGTAAATAAATTCACAATATGATGAGTCTTTAAGAGGATAGTTGATAGAGTGAGTCATTCATTATTGGTGCCATTATTTACATTTTTCATTTCCTACAAGTTTTCTTGGCGAGATGCTAGATAGAAAAATATATTTCATTTTTTTATTGGTGTTCAATTTACAAAAATACAGAATAACCCCCAGTGCCCATCACCCAATCACTCCCACCCCCCGCCCTCCTTCCCTTCTACCACCCTTAGTTCGTTTCCCAGAGTTAGCAGTCTTTACCTTATGTCTCCCTTTCTGATATTTCCCACACATTTCTTCTCCCTTCCCTTATATTCCCTTTCACTATTATTTATATTCCCCACATGAATGAGAACATATAATGTTTGTCCTTCTCCGACTGACTTACTTCACTCAGCATAATACCCTGCAGTTCCATCCACATTGAAGCAAATGGTGGGTATTTGTCATTTCTAATAGCTGAGTAATATTCCATTGTATACATAAACCACATCTTCTTTATCCACTCATCTTTTGATGGACACCGAGGCTCCTTCCACAGTTTGGCTATTGTGGCCATTGTTGCTATAAACATCGGGGTGCAGGTGTCCCGGGGTTTCATTGCATCCGTATCTTTGGGGTAAACCCCTAACAGTGCAATTGCTGGGTCATAGGGCAGGTCTATTTTTAACTCTTTGAGGAGCCTCCACACAGTTTTCCAGAGTGGCTGCACCAGTTCACATTCCCACCAACAGTGTATGAGGGTTCCCTTTTCTCCGCATCCTCTCCAACATTTGTTGTTTCCTGCCTTGTTAATTTTCCCCATTCTCACTGGTGTGAGGTGGTATCTCATTGTGGTTTTGATTTGTATTTCCCTGATGGCAAGTGATGCAGAGCATTTTATCATATGCATGTTGGCCATGTCTGTGTCTTCCTCTGTGAGATTTCTGTTCATGTCTTTTGCCCATTTCATGATTGGATTGTTTGTTTCTTTGGTGTTGAGTTTAATAAGTTCTTTATAGATCTTGGAAACTAGCCCTTTAGCTGATATGTCATTTGCAAATATCTTCTCCCATTCTGTAGGTTGTCTTTGAGTTTTGTTGACTGTATCCTTTGCTGTGCAAAAGCTTCTTATCTTGATGAAGTCCCAATAGTTCATTTTTGCTTTTGTTTCTTTTGCCTTCGTGGATGTATCTTGCAAGAAGTTATTGTGGCCGAGTTCAAAAAGGATGTTGCCTGTGTTCTTCTCTAGGATTTTGATGGAATCTTGTCTCACATTTAGACCTTTCATCCATTTTGAGTTTATCTTTGTCTGTGGTGAAAGAGAGTGGTCTAGTTTCATTCTTCTGCATGTGGATGTCCAATTTTCCCAGCACCATTTATTGAAGAGACTGTCTTTCTTCCAATGGATAGTCTTTCCTCCTTTATCGAATATTAGTCGACCATAAAGCTCAGGGTCCACTTCTGGGTTCTCTATTCTGTTCCATTGAACTATGTGTCTGTTTTTGTGCCAGTACCACACTGTCTTGATGACCACAGCTTTGTAGTACAACCTGAAATCTGGCATTGTGATGCCCCCAGATATGGTTTTCTTTTTTAAAATTCCCCTGGCTATTCGGGGTCTTTTCTGATTCCACACAAATCATAATATAATTTGTTCTAACTCTCTGAAGAAAGTCTGTGGAATTTTGATAGAGATTGCATTAAACGTGTAAATTGCCCTGGGTAACATTGACATTTTCACAATCTTAATTCTGCCAATCCATGAGCATGGAATATTTTTCCATCTCTTTGTGTCTTCCTCAATTTCTTTCAGAAGTGTTCTATGGTTTTTAGGGTATAGATCCTTTACCTCTTTGGTTAGGTTTCTTCCTAGGTATCTTATGCTTTTGGGTGCAATTGTAAATGGGATGGACTCCTTAATTTCTCTTTCTTCAGTCTCATTGTTAGTGTATAGAAATGCCACTGACTTCTGGGCATTGATTTTGTATCCTGCCACACTGCCAAATTGTTGTACGAGTGCTAGCATTCTTGGGGTGGAGGCTTTTGGGTTTTCTATGAAGAGTATCATGTCATTGGTGAGGAGGGAGAGTTTGACTTCTTGTTTGCCAATTTGAATGCCTTTAATGTCTTTTTGTTGTCTGATTGCTGAGGCTAGGACTTCCAGTACTATGTTGAATAGCAGTGGTGAGAGTGGACATCCCTGTCTGGTTCCTGATGTTAGGGGAAAGGCTCCCAGTGCTTCCCCATTGAGAATGATATTTGCTGTGGGCTTTTCATAGATGTCTTTTAAGATGTTGAGGAATGTTCCCTCTATCCCTACACTCTGAAGAGATTTGATCAGGAATGGGTGCTCTATTTTGTCACATGCTTTCTCTGCGTCTATTGAGAGGATCCTATGGTTCTTGTTTTTTCTCTTGCTGATATGATGAATCACATTGATTGTTTTATCAGTGTTGAACCAGCCTTGCATCCCAGGTATAAATCCTACTTGATCATGGTGAATAATCCTCTTAATGTACTGTTGTATCCAATTTGCTAGTATCTTGTTGAGAATTGTTGCATCCATGTTCATCAGGGATATTGGTCTATAATTCTCCTTTTTGGTGGGGTCTTTGTCTGGTTTTGGAATTAAGGTTATGCTGGCCTCATAGAACGAGTTTGGAAGTACTCTATCTCTATCTTTCCAAACAGCTTTAGTAGAATAGGTATGGTTTCTTCTTTAAACGTTTGATAGAATTCCCCAGGGAAGCCATCTGGCCCTGGACTTTTGTGTCTTGGGAGGTTTTTGATGACTGCTTCAATTTCCTCCCTGGTTATTGGCCTGTTCAGATTTGCTATTTTGTCCTGTTCCAGTTCTGGTAGTTTATGGCTTTCCATGCAGGGATCCCAATGAGAGACTTGATCCTGGGTCTCCATGATCAGGCCCCAGCCAAAGGCAGATGCTAAATTGCTGAGCCACCCAGGGTGCCCTATTCATTTGTTTTATTTATTTATTTATTTATTTATTTATTTATTTATTTATTTTAGTCACAGAGAGAGGGAGAGAGGCAGAGACACAGGCAGAAGGAGAAGCAGGCTCCATGCACCAGGAGCCCGATGTGGGATTCGATCCCGTGTCTCCAGGATCGCGCCCTGGGCCAAAGGCAGGCGCCAAACTGCTGCACCACCCAGGGATCCCTATTCATTTGTTTCTAATAGTGATTAAGAAAAAATCATTTTAAGATACATTGAGTACCACGTGCCAGTTCAAAGTTACTATGTTTTTTTTTTTTTTTTTTTTTTTACTTTTCCAACTGATGTAGATACTGAAAAGGAAACTGACAATATTCAGTTACCTGGCAAATAAAATACATATACATAAAATATACATAAAATATATATTACAAATAGTGACATTCATATATATCAAAGGAAAGGCTAATTATCTAAGTTTCTAAGAGTGAATTCCACATCATTAATTTGTCCAATGCAATAACATCTTGTGGAGGCCTGTAAATGCAGCAAAAAGAAGTTTATTAAGTAATCGTGTCATTTCTGCATCTAGAGAACAATATGCTATCGGTGATCTAATTATGATTAATATTACATTTAAACTGGAATATTTAAATTAAGCTAGAACTTTCATGTTATAAGACAGGGGAACTACAAACAAACCTTAAAAGAATTTCCAAAACCCTGGTCCAGAAAGAGAAAAAAAGATCAGACACCTGAGAGGTTCAAGGAATTGACTGAATCATCATGTGTACCTACATTCCACTTAAATGACAGGAGAGGCATCCCTGGATGGCATAGCAGTTTTGCGCCTGCCTTTGGCTCAGGGTTGCGATCCTGGAGACCCGGGATCGAATCCCACATCACGCTCCCGGTGCATGGAGCCTGCTTCTCCCTCTTCCTGTGTCTCTGCCTCTCTCTCTCTCTCTCTCTCTGTGACTATCATAAATTAAAAAAAAAGAAATGACAGGAGAGCAGAAAAGAAGCTCCATTATCAACACATGAAAAAATTTTAGAAAAGTCTGGAAGATTAGAAATCAGGGTTGAAATGATAGATAACCACTGCAGAAGAAATCTCAACCCATAACAGACACAAGAAAAATGTTACAAAGAAGAACCTACTTCCCAAGGAAACCCCAGAGAAACTTCACACTTGGAATGAACTGGTACACAAAACCCCACTGGACCCTCAGCCAATCACCAGGGAGGCCAGAACTGGGGCTGCTTAGCTTGCTGTCCCCAAGAGAAACACCCAGAACGGCTGTCTTTTACATAGTTGAGGATTTGTTCTGGGAGTTCCTTGTCTGGCTGCTGAGGATAAAGAGAAGCAAAGCATAGCCTGAATTTTTTGAACCTTGGTGGTAGGCAAGGGGAGGAAAGGACAAGGACAGTAAGCTCCACTAAGGAGTGAGATTCAATAAGGGAGAGAACACAGAACAAAGCCTTCTCTCCCTTGGCATTATCACCACACTCCACACTCCTGTGAAGGAGGAGGAGACAGAGGAGGGGGAAGAGGTAAGGTGAGTGGGAGAAGGGAGAGGGGAGGAAGAGGAACGTATAGTGTGTGTGTGTGTGTGTGTGTGTACACAAGCAGAATCCTTGTGAAAAGTTGTAAAAATATGAATCAGAGTGTTAACAGTTATCATTTGGAGGCTGGGAGAAAAAGTAGTCTGTATTCAATACAGTTTTAGGGTTTTTTGTTTTGGTTTTTACAATGAACAGAATTGTTGTAATTTTTAAAACAATATATATTAGAAAATTCCAGGAAGAGACAGAAATGATGATCATAGTCATCATTTCTGGGCAAGAAAGGCTTGATGCAAAAATTCAAAGCACTGAAGCAAATCTAACCATCAGCTACAGTTAATTAACGGATGTTCCTCTAATAGTTAAACATCCTTGGAAGTGTTTTAATTCCAAACCTCCAGAAACTATAAAGTTATTTATAAGGGAATTAAGAAGGTAATTAACTTCTATACAATTGTTAGGTAATTAAGAAGGTAATTAACTTCTATACAATTGTTACTTTTTTGTGCAAAAAAAATACACAAAAAACAACACACTCAGCAAAAGAGACGTCTCTTTCTAAATTAACTCAAAGTGGTAATTTCCAGGGTTTGGAAACCACTTCCTAAGAGTTACCCAAAGCAACAAAGGACTCACCTAATGAAAATTTCAGAAGACAATCATAAATCTTAATACTTATCTGATCAATACCCAAGAAATTCAATTGAAATGTCTTTCCAGAATATTAATCATTAGATTCCTGATGGCCTTCATAGCAGCAAGAAAAGATAATAAGTTTTAATTTTAAAAGATGGTAACAGGGATCCCTGGGTGGCGCAGCGGTTTGGCGCCTGCCTTTGGCCCAGGGCGCGATTCTGGAGACCCAGGATTGATTCCCACGTCGGGCTCCCGGTGCATGGAGCCTGCTTCTCCCTCTGCCTGTGTCTCTGCCTCTCTCTCTCTCTCTCTCTCTCTCACTGTGTGCCTATCATAAATAAATAAAAAATAAAAAATAAAAAAAACACCTAAAAAAAAAAACATGGTAACATTAACTTAAACTGCAATCATAAGACAGACACAGCATGCCTATTTAGGGGCTCCATAACAAAAGAAAATTTTAATGTACCAGTTAAAACCTGAACTTAGAGTAATAATAGCATTATAGCCACCAAGGTCCAACCACATGTTTTGTCTGTTTGCCAAGATATGGTAAGAAGAGAAATGTCATTACAGGTATTTCTCCAATCTATTTATTTAATAGAAATCTCTAGGTACCTTTCTAAATATAATTCCTACCACTGCCCAAAATCTCCCCCTTCATTCACTACCACAATAGTTTTCAGAAATATCCCTAAACTTCTCTAGTTTAATCACATAATAACTCTTCACTATATTGTTCTCCTTCAAAATTTCCCATTGTCAGAACCTGCCAGATTCCTAATCCTGGAGCGCTTTTGAGCTCTTGGGGCAATATTCCTCACGTGTAGACTCACCCCCAGGCCAAATTCTGTGCCCTTTGGCAAGAATTTAAAGGGGGTTGACCTGAGGATCCCTGGGTGGCTCCGCGGTTTGGCACCTGCCTTTGGCCCAGGGCATGATCCCAGGATCGAGTTCCGCATTGGGCTCCTGGCATGGAGCCTGCTTCTCCCTCTGCCTGTGTCTCTGCTTCTCTCTCTCTCTCTCTCTCTCTCTCTCCTTGCTCTCTCTCTCTTGCGTCTAAAATAAATAAATAAATAAATAAATAATAAATAAATAAATAAATAAATAAATAAATAAATCTTCAGAAAAAAATAAAGGGTATTGACCCAATCTCCTGGGAACTCAGCAACTCCCCATTGTCATTAGCATGGCTCTGCCCTGGTATTCCAGCTCTGGTGACTACTTTCGTATTCTGATCCTGACATTTACCTCTCTTATTCTAGCTATCAGTTTCTGGTCACCAGGTTTGTGGCTCATTCTCCGGAACATAGTTCCCTCCATTAGAGAAAGTCACCCTTTACATTTACATTTTAGGAGTTAACCCCTTCCTAAACTCTGCCTGGAGTCTAGGGTCCTGCTTATGGTTCCTGCTATGGGCTCCAGGTGATTCTGTTGAAAATGCTTGAGCTGGGGGCACTCAGGGTGGCTCAGTCAGTTGAACATCAGACTCTTGGTTTGCACTCAGGTTACAATCGCAGGGTCCTGAGATTAGGTTCTCCTGTCAAGCTCTGTGCTCAGCAGAGTCAGGCTGACCCCCTCCCCCATTCTGCTCCTCCCCCTGCTTAATCTCTCTCTCTCAAATAAATAAAGTCTTTTTAAAAAGTGCCTTAGCTGGGACGCCTGGGTGGTCAGTGGTTGAGCATTTGCCTTTGGCTCAGGGCATGATCCCGGAGTTCCAGGATCGAGCTCCACATCCGGCTCCCTGCATGGAGCCTGCTTCTCCCTCTGCCTGTGTCTCTGCCTCTCTGTGCCTCTCATGAATAAATATATAAAATCTTTAAGAAATAAAAAAAATAAAAATGCCTTAGCTGAAAGAAGGCTGACATGATCTTTCAAAAAGCAAATATTCTTTTTCTAAAAAAGTTATTTCTTTTAGAGGAAGAGAGAGAAAGCGAGCATGAGTGGGAGTCAGAAGGAGTAGAGGGCAGAAGGGAGGGCATCTTCAAGCAGACTCCCCGCTGAGCTAGCAGCACCATAGGAGGGGGGGCCAATCTCACGACCCTGAGACCATTACTTGAGCCAATACCAAGAGTCCCATGCTTTATGGAATGAGCCACCCAGGCACCCGAAAAGCAAATATTCAACCAGTGGTTTTCATTGTGTTGGTAATCAGAATACAACATAGAACAAGTGGTTTTACGTTATCTGTCTCTTGCATTATATCATCCATCATTCTGAATTTTTTGTTTTTCAGTCTTTTTTTTAAAGATTTTATTTATTTATTCACGATAGACATTGAGAGGCAGAGAGACACAGGCAGAGGGAGAAGCAGGTTCCATGCAGGGAGCCTGACGTGAGACTCGATCCCGGGACTTCAGGATTGCACCCTGGGCCAAAGTCAGGTGCGCTAAACTGCTGAGCCACCCAGGGATCCCCTGTATTTCAGTCTTAATTCATTTTGCTTTATTTGTATATCATTTTCAGCTAATTACTTTTTACTGTAAGCTGTTTGGAGTATCAAAAAGCTGCAGTAGTCCAAATGTCCAACAAGAGAAGTTGCAATAAATTAAATGCTTAAAAAATGGTTTTAAAAAGTATAAAATGTAATTTTTTTGGGGGGGCATACACTCGCATTATTTTATTTTGCTTTTCCAGTCTGAAGCTACTATCATGGGCATTAGTTATACAAATCACACAAAACATAAAAGACCAAGACACCCAGAGTGAGATACATGGCAGAGATGAACTGGTAGGGGGGCTGGCAGGGGCAGGGCTGGGAGCCAGGGGCCTGCGGTTTCCCGATGGGGCTCCCGGTGGAGGGCGACGCCTAGCTTCATCCCACCCCGAGACCCGAGGAGTCTGGTCAGACAGGGAGCACCAATCACACCGGGAGGTTCTGGCTTAGGTGGCGAGGGAGCTCAGCACCGCCAGATGGGGACAGAAGCATAGGCAGGCAGGAAGGAGGGGGCCAGCGAGAGCCTCCTGGGGAGGTAGGGGCAGGTTCTGGATTCAGGGGAACATCCTGCACCTCCCCCCAACTAGCAGACAAGGAGAGCACCAACTCCTGGAGATGCTGCTACAAGATTCCCCCACAGGACCCCTTGAAAATCATTCACGGCTACCACGAGGCTTGCCTGGGTGCTTCCAGCAATAATGCTTCGTTAAAAAAAAATACTGATTTGGCGGGATCCCTGGGTGGCGCAGCGGTTTGGCGCCTGCCTTTGGCCCAGGGCGCGATCCTGGAGACCCGGAATCGAATCCCACATCAGGCTCCCGGTGCATGGAGCCTGCTTCTCCCTCTGCCTATGTCTCTGCCTCACTCTCTTTCTCTCTCTGTGACTATCATAAATAAATAAAAATAAAAAAAAATACTGATTTGGTCATTTTCTGATTCCAGTCAGGCCTGGATGAAAGGAGAGAGAGCAGAGCCCCAGGCCAGAGCGGGCTGTGCGGAGGGTGAGCCTGCTTGGTGCACAGGAGCAAGCAGCAGGCGCTTGCTGGCTGCACCCCCTCCTTCCCGCGGCCTTCGCCAGACACAGGGAAGGTGCACCAGGAAGGGTCCGATGGTACAGTTCCTGGGAAGTGGGGGACAGAGGCTCTCACACGGGGACGTACTGGACGCTGACAGCCACGGGAGGCGTGCAATCCACTGCCTCCACCAAGAATGCCAGCTGCTATTTTGACATCGAGTGGCGTGATCGGTGGATCACACTGCGTGTGTCCGTGCAAGTTTGTGACAGCCAAGAAGAACGGCAGCTGGCTGCCTTGGTGGAGAGAGCAGGGGATCGGAGCTTTTCCTCATGAAGCTCATCAACCGTCCCGTCATCGTGTTCCGTGGAGAGCATGGCTTCATTGGTTGCCGTCACGGGCACCCTGGATGCCAACCGCTCCAGCTACGATGTCCTCCAGCTGGAGTTCAATGATGGTGCCTACAACATCAAAGACTCCACAGGCAAGTGACTCATCGGTCGCCAGCAGCAGCGACACCCCCGTGGACTTCTTCAAATTCTGTGACTACAACAAAGTGGCCATCAAGGTTAGTGGGCGCTACCTGAAGGGGGGCCATGCAGGGGTCCTGAAGGCCTGCGCTGAGACATCGAGCCAGCCAGCTCTGAGAGTACTGGCCGCTGCCCAGCGCCCCAGCCCCGCCCTGCCCACACCCTTCTACTAATATCTGTCTTCTCCAGGCGGGCTCTGGCGTGGTGGTGAGCCCCTTGCCTTTCAAACTGGAAACCCAGCAAAACTGGTGCCCCTACCCGTTGCCCCAGGCCTGGCCCTCAGAGGGATCTCAGATCCTTCTGTCCTCTCTTCTCTGCTGTGGGCGAGGCTGGCACCCCTTTCTTCTGACCTCAGACGACTCTGAGCCTTATTTTCCCAAAATGGCCAAGAAGAGTGGGGGGCTGGGAGCCTGGCGGGTGTGTAACTGGAATCTCCTGCCCCCTCCGAGAGCCTCAAATGTAATTTTAGAGGAAAAAATATATATGTATGTCATGTATATCATTGTGCTATATATATACATATATATCTCAGTGTGTATAGATATATACCTATCAATGTGCTCCCAAAAGAAAAAGATATCAAACACGTTAACAGACCTTGCTTGTTTGCTTTATTGAAGTCCGATTTGCGGACATACAGTATAACACCCAGTGCTCATCCCATCAAGTGCCCTCCTCAGTGCCCATCACCCAGTTACCCCAGCCTCCTCCCCATCTCCCCTTCCACAACACTTTGTTCATTTCCCAGGGTTAAGAGTCTCTCATGGTTTGTCCCCCTCTCTAAATTTTCCCACTCAGGTCCCCTCCTTTCTCTTATAATCCCTTTCATTATTTCTGATATTCCCCATATGAGTGAAACCATATAATGGTTGTCCTCCTCCGATTGACTTACTTCACTCAGCATAATACCCTCCAGTGTCATCCACATCAAAGCAAATGGTGGGTATTTGTCCTTTCTGATGGCGGAGTAATATTCCATTCTCTATATATACATCTTCTTTATCCATTCATCTGTCGAAGGACACCATGGCTCTTTCCACAGTTTGGCTATTGTGGACATTCCTGCTATAAACATTGGGGTACAGGTGTCCCAGCATTTCACTGCATCTGTATTTTTGGGATAAATACCCAGTAGTGCAATTGTTGGGTTATAGGGTAGCTCTATTTTTAACTTTGTGAGGAACCTCCACACTGTTTTCCAGAGTGGCTGTACCAGCTTGCATTCCCACCAACAGTGTAAGAGGATTCCCCTTTTAGGGATGTCTGGGTGGGTCAGTGGTTGAGCGTCTGCTTTTGGCTCAGGGCATGATCCCAAGGTCCTGGGATGAGTCTCATATCAGGCTCCCTGCATTGAGCCTATTTCTCCCTCTGCTTACGTCTCTGCCTCTTTCTGTATCTCCCATGAATAAATAAAATTTTAAAAAAAAGAGAGGATTCCCCTTTTTCCTCATCCGCTCCAACATTTGTTGTTTCTTGCCTTGTTGATTTTCACCATTCTCACTGGTGTGAGGTGGTATCTCATTGTGGTTTTGATTTGTATTTCCCTGATGGCAAATGATGCGGAGCATTTTCTCATGTGCTTTTTGGCCATGTGTATGTCTTCTTTGGTGAAATTTCTGTTCATGTCTTCTACCCATTTCATGATTGGATTTTTTGTTTCTTGGGTGTTGAGTTTACTAAGTTATTTATAGATCTTAGATACTAGTCCTTTATCTGATATGTCATTTGCAAATAGCAGAGCCTATTTCTAAGTAAAAGCAATTGTACATATTTTACCATGTTCTTCTGTTAGTCCATATGTTATAATTTTTCTAGAATTAACATGTGTTATTTTTGCAGTAAAAAAAATAATAAATAATAAACAGACCTTGATAAATAAATAAACTTGATGCCGAGCAGTGGTACCACTTAGTGACTAAACAGCACAGGCTTTGGGTGGACTAGGGTTCAATGTCTCATTCTATGATTAATTGGCTGTGTAACCGCAAACAGCTTCATCTCTCAAACCACCAGTTTCTTCATTTGCAAGATGGAGAAAATAACAGTGCTTATCTCATAGACTGATTTTAAGGAATAAGGTGCTTGGCACATGATGAGCATTTGTGAATGGTAGTCGCTATTATTATTACTAATTATTATTATTAGTAGTAGTAGTAGTAGTATTAGTATTATTAGTATTATGTAAAGCTTGAAAGCCTGTGGTTAAAATATTCATTTTATTTTCAAATTTATTTCAACCCAACTGTCAAATAAAGTTGCTCTGACAATGCTGCTTTTGACTAAATTTCATTTGGCCAAATTGATCTCAGCCAAAATATAATTCAATTCCACCGACTGCCTCCCAGAGCTCTGAATTGCTTTGGATTTCTGTTGTCACGCACTGTTCACTTGTTAACATACTAATGCATCACTCTGGTTTGAACCTCTGATCCCAACCACTTGTCTGAACTATATCTAAAGTGACCAGCCATCTGCTTTGTCTGCAACTGAAGAGTTTCCCAGATCATGGGGCTTTCAGAGTTAAAACTAAAAAGAGTTCTGAGCAAAATAGAATTTTTGGTCACCCTAATTATACCCATCATGTTCTCCAAAACCACATTCTTAACTCTACTTATGATTTCCTACCAATAATATTTACTGGGTGCATCCCCCAATCTCTAGTCCCAGCTCAGGACTCTCAATAGGCAGAACCAGCCATAACCCAAATATGGCTTCAACAGCTTATCAAATAGACTCCCATAATCTGAACTCAGTTTGTCCTCTCATCTTCAAATATCCTTCAAAAGAACCTACATCTTATTTTTCAGTCCAATTGGTATACTTCGTCTCAAAAACACTGGACTCGTTCCTGCCTTAGTACAACTGCAAAGATGCCACCTGGCCTCTCTTACAACGCTTCATCATCATCATCTGAGGCACAGTTCATTTGTATCCTTCTCCATATCTAATCTACTAAATGCATGTAGGTTCCAGGAGTTTTTCTATATAAAATGTCTTAATTTTATTGATTACTTATAATCCATTTCAGTGTTTTTTTGTCATTTAATTCATATGATCAGTGAGATTCTAATATGTGTTTATATCATTTTCCCAAAGATAATTTCCTCAAGGCAACAAACAAGAATTACCATGTGTTGCCCACAGTAGTAGCTGTACTCATACAGTTGCTCAACATTTGACAAATAATGAATAGTAAAAAAAGCATATTAAAATGCTTGTGTCTATAGAAGAAAAACACTTATTAATAAAAGTTTCCTAAATAAATAAATAAATAAATAAATAAATAAATAAATAAATAAAAGTTTACTGATATTTTCCTTTACTTGACTTTGGTAGTAGGCTATTACAATAAGCCAGGTCACAGATAGTGATGACTTGGGAATATTATGACAGGGGAATAGTGGAGATGGGGAGAAGTAATCAGTATGATCTGAAGAGAAAGCAGATGCTATTTCCTGACAGAATGTACATGCAGTATGAGAGTAAAAGGTTTAAGGGTGAGTCCAGGGTACTACAGTTTTCCCTCAAGCATTCACAGATGTTACTCTATTTAATGATAATTCTTGGGATGCCTGGGTGGCTCAGCAGTGGTTGAGTGTCTGTCTTTAGCTTAGGGCATGATCCTGGAGTCCTGGGATTGACTCCTGCATTGGGCTCTCTGCATGGAGCCGGTTTCTCCCTCTGCCTATGTCTCTGCCTCTCTCTGTGTGTCTCTCATGAATAAGTAAGTAAAATCTTTAAAAAAGAGAGAAAGGAAAATTTCCTGTTGAAAAATAATAATAATTCTTCTTAAGGTTCAAAATAAAACACTAACTACAGATTTTTGCTTTGAATCTATATCTTCTCTGTATATTTCAACATATTTTCATGTGGTCCTTCACTCATGTGCCAAAGAATATTAATCAACTCATTTTTAAAAAAAGATTTTATTTATTTATTTGAGATGGGAAGAACAAGAGAGAACAAGCATGAGCTGGGGGTGAGCAGAGGGAGAAGGAGAAGCAGACTCCCTGTTGAGCAGAGAACTCATGTGTTGTTTGATCCCAGGACCTTGGGATCTTGACCTGAGTTGAAGGCAGAAGCTTAACCAAATGAGCCTCCCGGATAACCCAAATTCAGCCATTTTTAAAATTAACTACTATTCTTCAACAAATCTACACAGAGTCATTTATAATTCCCAACCAAAAAATAAATCATTTTAGTAACAAACTACTTGCAAAGCTCTTCCTTTGGACTGATAATCTATTCAAATAAGTAAAGTACAGGAGAATGTTGATCTGTTTCTCTGAATGACACAAAAAAATCATGGTGGCTTACAGTTTTATTAGATTCATCATTTTGGTAGTAACATCTCATACAGAATTTAGATTTACAGGAAATTTACACATACAAGAGCTTCTCTGAATATCCTAATTGTTAGGGTTTTTTTTTAACAAACTTAGGAAATGAAGATGAACAAGCCCAGAAAAATGTAGTAAGTAACCTGGCTGGAATGATTCAACAGGAAAATTGGAGATAGTGCCTTATGGTAGAGCTGCTACAGAGTATTCTCTTGAGGCGGGTGCTCTGCCAAAATCCTAATGCACCACGATGACCGTTTCTGAATTCATAAAGTATGGAAGGGCCACCATATAGTGTTATATCCAACTGTCATGAAGTTTGAATGATTACCTGTATGCATATAGTCTTTAAAAAATACTATCGTCAATGTCATTACCTCTTTCCATACTAGTAACCTACTCTTACCTCGCTAGAGTGTCTTAGCTGATTGGGAAGTTCCAACACAGGATCAGTACATAGTGATGGAATCAGCCCCTATGCCAGAATAAAAACTCAGGTCTAGAGAGGAATAAGGAGAGAGACTGGATGATGGGCTTTAGAACTAGACTAGGAACTGACACTACTCTGCTACTTTCTGCCTATGTAGATATCCTTCCTTATCCCATGGGCCTCAATTTCCTCATCCATAAAGCAGAAAATATAAAACTTATTTATGCCTTGGATCGTACTGCTATTTTCCAATAAGTGGCTAAGAACACATAAAAGAAACAACAATAACTCACATCAATATAGCACTTGGCAATTTTCTAAAAATATCACGTACTTTATCAGATTTTCACCTTCTGAGAGATGGATCAAAATGTCAAGTGCATTTCCAAGTACACTGGGTGGAGAGACTCTGCCTTGGAATCAGACAGACCTGACTTGGGATTCTGGTATACAACTTATTAGCAATGTATCCTCAGGAAAGGTTATCTTAACTTCATTTATTACCTTATCTACAAAATAGGATCAATAGCACCTACCTAAAAGAGTAATTCTGGATTAAAAAATCCAAAAAAATCTGGGTCCATCTCCCAGAAGAACACCTCCAAGCTGTGCACATTTTACCGATGGGGGAATTGAGACTAAGCGATGATAAACAATTGTAAAGCTCACACTTACCAAATCCTAGAGCCAGTCTAGAACTAGAACCATGAGAAGAACTGGCATAGTGAACTCAGGAGTGAAATAGAATGAGTTCATCTATATAGCTTTCAATTTTCCTGGATAAAACATTTCTTAAAGGAGGCTAAAACAACCCAATGCATTTAAGGGCTAAAGGGAATTTGTCCTCATATATTTCTTTTATTTCTTCTGCTTAATTTTCAATGACTCACAAAATAATTTCCTTTCTTTGGCCAGACACCTATTATTTACTATGCTACCTCAATCTTATGAGCAGGAAAAAAACTTATATTCTGTTATGTACATCTGATATTAATATACTCATGAAATAGCCACTTATATGTCATATACAAAGTAAGAACACTTAATTAGGAGACAAGATTGTTCTTCTGGCTTTGGATTTCCCATGTGGGCCATTTCACCTTGGGTGAGTCTCATCATCTTTGAAACTCTTTCACTTAATCTGTAAAATAGTGTAGGTAGACTTTATAATCTCATCCCTTTCAGAAGTAGATTCAATCACAGGTGAAATAACATCTTTCCCAAGAGCTTTAATGAAGTTAAAGAGAAATGCATATACAGGATGATGTGATCATTGCTGCCCCTCTCAGACCTCACCCTATGAAAAGGACAGTTGGTATGGAATTAAGAAAAACACTTAAGTGGGGTATGACAGTGAAAAAGTGGAATACACAATCTTGGAAGATTGGGGGAGGGGACTTCTCTGAAATTACACAGGATCATGTAAGCCACCATTTGATAAGCTTTTACCAATGGAACTGCTTCTGTATTGTGGCAATAGCTAAGACCAAATAAACTCACAATGCCTTCCAGTCTAATTCTTTCTGATTCTATCACTATCACAAAACATTTACTCCTGGATATCTAGATGTATCTACTTTTCAAATTTCCTATCTCCTTCCAACATCCAGCATCACTCACAAATCTCCACTTTCTCTGACAACTTGCCCACTGTCCCTTTTCAAGTACCATACCCCACTAAGATTTCATGATCTCATGCATTTGAGGTTCAGTTCTGCTATTTCAAAACAGCAAATGTAACTATCTCTTGTTTTGTAAGGAAATATAGTCCCCACTGTGCACAAGTAAATATAACTCTAGAAAAGGCAATGGGTGATTTGGTATTTCAGCTGCACGTGTCTGTGACTTAACTTGGTTTCTCTTTACTTGTTGGCAGAATGCTGTCCACATGTGGGTGCTGTAAAAAAAAACATATGACTATGAAATTGGCAAAGGCATAATTTAGTGTATTGAAACGGTAGAAGATAGTGTCAGATTATCCAGCCAAATTGACTAATGACTAATCAATAGAGTAGGAAATAATCTTCAAAATTCCTAAAGTTACAAACTGAAACTATAGCAGTATGGATGAGGAAAGTTTGAACTCCTACTCAATTATCAATAGAAGTAGGAGACAAGTTATACAGTGGAGAAAATAAAATATAATGAAGTAGGAAGTAAGAATTCCATATGTAATATCCTTTCACTTAATTCTTCCTTACAAAAATCCTAATTCAACCTCAACCTGTATATTAACATCAGTTCTACAGAGTTCAAAATATAAAGCTGAAAAATATCAGGAAAAAATTATTTCCACA
The DNA here is from genome assembly GCF_053574225.1 of Canis aureus. NCBI lineage: Eukaryota > Metazoa > Chordata > Mammalia > Carnivora > Canidae > Canis > Canis aureus. The sequence goes on along the minus strand of NC_135630.1, from coordinate 26,041,267 downwards.
GTAAAATTCACAAAATATATCATTAATACTCCCCTAACAATAGAAAAAAAATCTTTAAAATGAACACTGGATGTTATTCTGTATGTTGGCAAATTGAACACCAATAAAAAATAAGTTTATTAGTAAAAAATAAGAAAGACCTAACTGTAACAGAGCATTGCATTCCTATTTATTTACTCCCAACCCAGGAGGGGGGACTGTACCAAGTTGTGATCTAGCCCAGAGTGGTGTGTGTGTGTGTGTAGGAGGTGTGTACTATATCAGGCTCGACCAAGTGACTTGTATTGGCACATGAAATGTGCCTGGAAGCAAAGTGAATCATGTCCAAGAGAATGCTTCAAGAGTCGTCATGTTTGGGTGACTGTTCTTTCCCTTCTGCCAGAAAAATGCATGTCTCTTGTAAGTGTTGTTCCTTTACACATCAAGTGGAACCAAATGCTGGAAAGAGGCACAGCCTCCTGTACCCCACACTTGCATGGACAAGAGCTAAATCTTTGTTGCTATAAACCACTAAGACTTTAAGGTTATTTGTTTGAGCAGTCTTCTTGGCAAAAGTTGGCTGATACAATGACTTAAGCAAAATAATACTTTTTAAATTATTCCCTTGGTAAAAATAAAGCAACTTTTAATCAAGGATATTTATGTGAAGCAGAAAAATGACAGGTGTATTCAAAAGAGTGAACTGTGCAAAATAAGTTAATTTCATATTTATGGCACATTCATCAGGTCATATTAAAAAGTGAAGTTTCAAACAAATGTAAATGTTTCTTTTCTTTCCTTTTAAAAAAGATTTATTTATTTATTTGTGAGAGAGAAAAAATGGAGGGGAAGAGGGAGAGCAAGAAGGAGAGAAGCAGATTCCCTGCTGAGTGTGGAATCCTACTCAGGGCTGGATCCCACAATCCATGAGATTATGACCTGAGGTGAAATCAGGAGTCAAATGCTTAACCAACTGAGCCATCCAGGTGCCACTAAAATGGTCTCTGATGGTTTTAATAACAGCTAATAATCAGACACACAGCAAGGAAACAATTTAATAGGATTCCTAGGAATGGGACACTATATTAGGCAAAAAACTAAGTCCATAAATAAAAAACAACAATCACAAATCACTAACATATATGCTATCTTTCTCTGAGGGGCTCAGGCAAAGACAGTAATCTTTAAAGTATCTTACAAAAAAAAATCTGGGATCCCTGGGTGGTGCAGCGGTTTAGCGCCTGCCTTTGGCCCAGGGCGCGATCCTGGAGACCCAGGATCAAATCCCACGTCAGGCTTCCAGTGCATGGAGCCTGCTTCTCCCTCTGCCTGTGTCTCTGCCTCTCTCTCTCTCACTGTGTGCCTATCATAAATAAATAAGAATTAAAAAAAAAATTTTTTTTTAAATCTGACATGGAAAAAAGTCAACAGAAAAGACAAGAGAATAAAAAGAAAACTCTGTTACACAGAAAACATGTGATTTGATCCTAGGAAACAGGTACTCTTCACAGGAAAAAAAAAGTATACCTCAACTATTTTACTTAGGTAAATTATCAATCTCGACAGGCCAAGAAACTTTAGAATAAGATTATGTCACAGAGAACACAGTGGCTATTTTATAGACAAGCGATTAGAGAGCATATTGTGTTCCCAGAACATTTTTGCTCTATTTTACATCAGAAGTTTTTTAATTTTTTTATTTTTATAATAAATGTATTTTTTATTGGTGTTCAATTTACCAACATACAGAATAACAGCCAGTGCTCATCCCGTCAAGTGCCCCCCTCAGTGCCCATCACACATTCACCAGCAACCCCCGCCCACCTCCCCTTCCACCACCCCTAGTTCGTTTCCCAGAGTTAGGAGTCTTTATGTTCTGTCTCACTTTCTGATATTTCCCACACGCCTCCACCCCAAGATTGCTAGAACTCATACAGCAATTTGGCAGCGTGACAGGATACAAAATCAATGCCCAGAAATCAATGACATTTCTATACACTAACAATGAGACTGAAGAAAGAGAAATTAAGGAGTCAATCCCATTTACAATTGCACCCAAAAGCATAAGATACCTAGGAAGAAACCTACCCAAAGAGGTAAAGGATCTATACCCTAAAAACTATAGAACACTTCTGAAAGAAATTGAGGAAGACACAAAGACATGGAAAAAAACCTCCCAAGACACAAGAGTCCAGGGCCAGATGGCTTCCCAGGGGAATTCTATCAAATGTTTAAAGAAGAAATCATACCTATTCTACTAAAGCTGTTTGGAAAGATAGAAAGAGATGGAGTACTTCCAAGTTCGTTCTATGAGGCCAGCATCACCTTAATTCCAAAACCAGAAAAGACCCCACCAAAAAGGAGAATTACAGACCAATATCCCTGATGAACATGGATGCAAAAATTCTCAACAAGATGCTAGCCAATAGGATCCAACAGCACATTAAGAAAATTATTCACCACGACCAAGTAGGATTTATCCCCGGGACGCAAGGCTGGTTCAACACTCGTAAAACAAACAATGTGATTCATCATATCAGCAAGAGAAAAACCAAGAACCATAGGATCCTCTCATTAGATGCAGAGAAAGCATTTGACAAAATACAGCATCCATTCCTGATCAAAACTCTTCAGAGTGTAGGGATAGAGGGAAATTTCCTCGACATCTTAAAAGCCATTTACGAAAAGCCCACAGCAAATATCATTCTCCATGGGGAGGCACTGGGAGCCTTTCCCCTAAGATCCGGAACCAGACAGGGATGTCCACTCTCACCACTGCTATTCAACATAGTATTGGAAGTCCTAGCCTCAGCAATCAGACAACAAAAAGACATTAAAGGCATTCAAATTGGCAAAGAAGAAGTCAAACTCTCCCTCTTTGCCGATGACATCATACTCTACACAGAAAACCCAAAAGCCTCCACCCCAAGATTGCTAGATCTCATACAGCAATTGGGTAGTGTGGCAGGATACAAAATCAATGCCCAGAAATCAATGGCATTTCTATACACTAACAATGAGACTGAAGAAAGAGAAATTAAGGAGTCAATCCCATTTACAATTGCACCCAAAAGCATCAGATACCTAGGAATAAACCTAACCAAAGAGGTAAAGGATCTATACCCTAAAAACTATAGAACGCTTCTGAAAGAAATTGAGGAAGACACAAAGAGATGGAAAAATATTCCATGCTCATGGATTGGCAGAATTAAGATTGTGAAAATGTCAATGTTACCCAGGGCAATTTACACGTTTAATGCAATCCCTATCAAAATACCATGGATTGTTTTCAGAGAGTTAAAACAAATTATTTTATGATTTGTGTGGAATCAGAAAAGGCCCTGAATAGCCAGGGGAATTTAAAAAAAAAACATATCTGGGGGCATCACAATGCCAGATTTCAGGTTGTACTACAAAGCTGTGGTCATCAAGACAGTGTGGTATCGGCACAAAAGCAGACACATAAAAAAAAAACCGGATACATAGTTCAATGGAACAGAATAGAGAACTCAGAAGTGGACCCTGAACTTTATGGCCAACTAATATTCGATAAATTAGGAAAGACTATCCATTGGAAGAAAGACAGTCTCTTCAATAAATGGTGCTGGGAAAATTGGACATCCACATGCAGAAGAATGAAACTAGACCACTCTCTTTCACAATACACAAAGATTTGAGACTTGCCAGACTCCACAATTGTGTGAGCCCATTTCCTGTTTTGAAATAAAGATTTTATTGATTGATTGATTGAGAGCATGCAGGAGAAGGGGCAGAGGTAGAAGATAACAAGTTTCTAGATAAAAGTTGTGGTTGTTTTTCCCTCCAATTTATAATGTTCTCTTAAGGATAATATTTTCTTCTTAAATTATAGCCATTTACAGATTTTCTTAAAATCCATTCATGTGCTTTGGAAAGAAATCTAAAATTTGCTGTCTGCAAAGAACTATTAATGCTATAAAATTTGTGTTCATTCTGGGAGGCCTGAGGCACCATTTTTTTAAGGAAAATGTTAGAAGGGAACTAACATTTAGGAGATTGGCTCAGAGATGTTTGAAAGATTAAGAGGAGTGATGACTATGGATGTAGTCTGCATGTTTGCACACAAACCAATCAAGAATAAGCTGACCCAATTATCTAGACATAACTGTGCCAGTCTCTTTGGGTGCAGAAGCCTGTGTTCTCCTAAGAGAGACAAAGCTAAAACATACTACACATTTATACCAATATTTTTGGGTTCACAAAACTTTTTGCTCAGACCCAAAAATAAAATAATAAAGCAAAAAGTATAAAAAAAGCGTTGAGCTGCTTGTTCAAGGCTGTGGAGTGACCAGAGCAAGGCTCCACTGGTTTGCTTAAATTTCCCACTGCTCTAGCCCTGCTCTGGTACGTGCCATGGAGAACCACCTGAGAACCATTCAGAAGTCACATTTTCTATTTCCTCATATTCTAGAACCCGTGGATTACATATGTGTTATCCATAAAAAGCATTTGATGGGTAAACAGAGAATTGCTGAAAAAGATATAGATATATACACAGACAAAAGAGTAAAATTGAAATTTCAATTTCAGAAAATGTAAAATTAAAAAATGAAACGTGCCTTAAAGACTACATGTCACAAAAATCACAGGAAAATGATTATAAGGCTACAGAAATTCACAAGAGAAAATGCCAACATGGCTGATCAAATCAAGACAGACTTTGTTGGGAAGCTGACTCTATAGGTCGGACATGGATGGGAAGAGGACAAGAAGGGAACTGTCTAGGGGTAGCAAGAGCATGAGCACAAGTGCTAGAGCAGAAATGACAAACTGAGAAATTAGGAAACTTGAGAATTTTCCACATCTTTGAGTCCTGACTTCTCTGTGCTTAATACCTTCTTCAACTCATTTCTATCTTCTTGCATTTTAGTATAAGGAGTCAGGAGGAAACAAGCTCCTTTAAAACTTTCCTGAGCAATCTACTCAGATAAATATCCGATTTTATTGTTCCAAGTTCAAACTTCCACAAAATACTGGAACACTCATTAAGACAAGTTTTTGCCATTTCATGACAAGGTTCTCCTTTTTTATGGTTTCCAATAACACGTTCCTTATTTCCATCTGAGATCTCACAGAAAAATCTTCAACATCCATATTTCGAACAATCTGTTTCTGATTAGTTATGTATTCTCTAAGAAGATAGAGTCTATCTCTGAAGCTCTTGCTTTTATTTCTGAACTCTTACCAGAATCGCCTTCAACATCTATTATTTCTACCAATAGTTCCTTCACAGCAATGTGGGCTTTTCCCAGTGTGGCCCTCCAAACTTCTACATCCTTCCCCCTTACCCGGTTCTAAAGCTGCTTTGGCATTTTTAGGTATTTGTCACAGTAAGATCTACTTCTTGGTACCAAAATCAGAGGGGAAAATGAATGAAATGATCTTTTTAAAGATTTTTATTTAATGAAGAGAGAGCACATGAGCGAGAGAGAGCAGGGAAGGAGAGAAGGAGAGAAGGTATCTCAAGCAGACTCCCCGCCCAGTGAGGAGCCCCATGTGGGGGCTCCATCTCATGACCTGAGCTGAAATCAAGAATTGTATACTCAACCGACTGAGCTACTCATGTGCCCCTGAAATGATCTTTATTGAAAAAATATAAAATTGTATGAATAGGAAAAAGATCTGATTAGTAATCCCAGAAAACATATAGGTGTGGAAAAAAGAAAAAATAAAAGAAAAAATATGAAAGTAAGAGAATAGACTCTAGAATGACCAAGGTTAAGGAATTAAACTGGAAAAAAGAACTGAGAATTTTACCCAGGATGCAGTACAAAGAGGAAAAGTGAAAAGGTTGTTCGTATCGAGTGTTCTTTGAGAATCATTGTTTCATAAAATTTTAATGGATTCTAGTAAGAGATAATAGAGGAATATTGGAAAAAGTGGTCAAAGACATAATAGCTAAGAAATTCTAATATAAATAAAAATTGACACAGAGGATACAAAAATATGATTTATGAATCTAACAAAACTTAGGAAAGAAGAAAAAAGGAACCAGGAGAAATCTTTGATGAAATAAAAATACAAAATATGGTTTGTCAGTATAACTCGAAATACACTATAATGACAATAAATGTAATAGATTAAATCGCTTTAATAAATATCAGAAATTATCAGTGTGGATATAAAAAATCAGTTATATGCTGCTTACAGGGGACACATCTACACACACAACCTAAAACAGAAAATATAAAAATAAAAAAAAGAAATAGACTAAGCATATATGAACCAAAAAAAAAAAGCTAGTGCAACAATATCTGTCAAAGGCGAGTATGAAGTTGAAGCATTAATGCGAATAAAGCAAATAAGTTATAATTTATAATTCATGAAAAGGCTATAGAAATTATAAATTTGTATGTGCCTAATAATATAGACTTAAACCATAAAACACCAAAAGCCAGCAACTACGAAAACTCAGAATTACAAAATAAAAGTGAAAAGCTCACAGAGGGATCCCTGGGGGGCACAGTGGTTTTGCGCCTGCCTTTGGCCCAGGGCGCGATCCTGGAGACCCGGGATCGAGTCCCACATTGGGCTCCCGGTGCATGGAGCCTGCTTCTCCCTCTGCCTATGTCTCTGCCTCTCTCTCTCTCTCTCTCTCTCTCTGTGATTATCACAAATAAAAATTTTAAAAAAAGCTCACAGAAGCATAATGGCAAAATTTAACACCTCTCTCAGAAACTGCACATTTGGAGAATATATAGAGAATTTGAGTAACACGTATGACATAATTGTGAGTTTCCATATCCCTGCACTCAAAAGAGAATACAACAGAGAATACACATTCTCCTAAAGCATGCATGCAACATTTTAAATATTTATAAAATTAACTGTACACTCTCAGTCACAAAGAGTCATAGTTATTCAAACCATATTATCTGATTACAGTGCAGTTTAATTAGAAATTAACTATTACAGCTAGTAATTAAAATCCTACAGGTTAGAAAATCTGAAAAAAAAAAAAACCCAAAAGCTTAAATAATGACTAGGTTAAAAAAGACTTCACAAGGAAAATCATAAACTGTAATGGTTTTATCAACAAACTAAAATATGAAAAATAAATTTGTGAGGTATAGCTAAAGCAATACTTAGAAGTTATGAATAGTCTTAAATATATTTACTACAATTAGCTAGCATTTAATCCAAGAAGCTAGATGAAGAAATCAAAGGAGTAAGAAAGTTGAAGCAACAGAATTATAAAAACAAAACACAAATTAATAAGCCTGGGAAAAACATTTATGGAGATGATTTAAAAAATCAATTTCTTTGAAAGCTAATAAACTAGGTAAGCCTCTAGAAAGTTTGACTAGATGTGTACACACATAAATGTATCATCATATAATGGAGTACTACTGTTCAGCCACTTGGACTGAGTGAACCAGATCATCAATACAGAGGAATCACAGATAAAATTGCTGAATGCTAAGAATTTCTGTACTTTAGGGACCTCTGGGTGACTCAGCGATTGAGCACCTGCCTGCCTTTGGCTCAGGGTGTGATCCTGGTCTGGGGATCGAGTCCCGCATCTGGCTCCCTGTGAGGAGCCTGTTCCTCCCTCTGTCTGTGTCTCTGCCTCTCTATCGGTATCTTATGAATAAATACAAAATCTTAAAATTTCTGTCGTTTGTTTACTTATTCATTTAACAGTGTTCTGTATGTTTACATATACAATTCAATGTGTGCGTTTGTGTATGCATGGGTATGTGGTAGATATTTATATGATCAAGTTACCTACAACATGTTCTTCAGAAGTATGAAGCACATGGTGAAGTGTAAGCATTTTTAAATCTTCCAAGAATTTAAATTGATGTATGTGTGCTTGGAGTTTCTTTCTTTCCCCTTTCTCCTAATCCTAGTCTTTCCTTGCACAGAGATAATTATTATCCTGAGGATGGTGTTGCTTTGTTTTGTTTATTTATTTCCCAACTAGTTTTATACTTTTACATTTTGGAAAACCTCCCATTCTTATAAAGCAGTTTCTCTTTATCCACTTTAAGAAATTACAATTTTCCTTTGGCAGTTTGGTTTTTCTACTTGTTTCTTTTATTTGACAAAGGAATGACTTCATTCTTTAAAAGAGTAAGCCAACTAAATTAATACTGACATTGAGGCCCAAGACTATGAAGAAACCAATTTGCTCGTAGCACCAGTTATGCTATGGGTAAGTAAAACAAAACAAAACTGGAAAATAGTCACCATCCACTATAAATCTTCAGAGTATTTATTGGCCCATTCGACTAGCATAGAAAGAATTACAGAAAAATATAAAAGGCATTGTTCAGTGCTCTCTGAAAAAAAGCTGGTTTCTTGTACTGGTATATATTCCATTCACCAAATTCTTACATGTTCCTCGTATGAATAAAAACTGAGTGTTATTAGAGAGAGAGAGAGAGAGAGAGAGAGAGAGAGAGATTCATCATGGTAATTGATCCACCAATTTTGAGAAATAGTTTTCTTATACTGGTAGCCTGTGAGTAACTTTCTTTCTGGAATAAAGTAAGATAGTCATTCTAAGTACCTTTATTTTACTTTTAGACATGTTTAACCTTAACTGTATCACTAAGTGCATATTAACTAATGATTACACACATCTTACTCCCAGGTATGGTAAAGGCCAATGGGGAACACCTAATTGCCTGTCACTCATTCTAGATTATGCAGTTAGATCCTTTTACAGTTTATCAGAGTTCTCAGGATCTTTTCTTCAAAATTAAGAAATGAATTGCTGTTCTCAGAGATATTATGCTGGAGTATCCTGAGGGCAAAACTAACATTTATTAACTATTTCCCTATGTCAGAAATCTCTTCTATGAGTCACAATTGACAAATTAGTTGTTTCAGCTTTTCTATACCTCCTTGTATTTCTATCTCCTCTTCTTGTCAATTTCTTTCTTTCCTTTTTTTCCAATATCTTCCTTGGTTTAAAAACTCACAGATGCCTTACCCAGCTATGTGTTTTGCCCCTTTTATTCTGGATTGTTGATATTTAAATTTCATACAAACATGCAATTATTCCCAAATATATCACACCAATATCACGTTGTTTGTATAATGAATAAAAATAGTCTATCCAAGAACATGTGACTCAGCCTGTGAAGTCATATCTAAAACAATTACTCAAACCTATGTCTTATTGTCGCCCCCTAAAATTTCATGTGCTGTGTTCAACCTCATGTTTTAAAACTTGCAGTTTCTACCAGTCTCTATAAAATCTCTATACTCTTAGAAAATTGAACATATTAATTCGTACATTTTTTTGAGTAGACATTTAGCCAGGCTTTAAAAGTACTATAAAACTAACACAAGATACAGTTGTTTACCTCAGGAATTTGGATTTTCTGTATAACGTATGAACACATCAGCATAATTCCTGATGGTCAAAGCAGCATGTGAGCCACTGTCTAGTAGGGTTAGGTGCTCATATTTTATAAAGAAAAAATTAAATTGAGATCAGAAAGGCTTTGTGAAATTACTGGGATTGGAGAACCCAAATGGCTAGCCTACATAGTGTGTGGCAATGCAGAGTCCAAGAAGAGGTGAGAATTATAGTAGAAAAGTGAGTGTGCTGTGTTCAGGAACCAAGGATATGTCTGACCCAGCTAAACTAAAGGATCTGCACTGGGAAAGAGTGAAGACAATACTAATTACTAGAGCAGGCTGCATTGGGGAGGATTTTAAAGATGAGATTTTTTTTTTTGGACAAAAAAAGGAAAACACCAAAGATTTATTGAAATCCATTGATGGCTTCTAAGCAGGGAGTGGAATGTTAAACTATGACTTAAGAAATAAATTTAGAGGGATCCCTGGGTGGCACAGTGGTTTGGCGCCTGCCTTTGGCCCAGGGCGCGATCCTGGAGACCCGGGATCGAATCCCACATCGGGCTCCCTGCATGGAGCCTGCTTCTCCCTCTGCCTGTGTCTCTGCCTCTCTCTCTCTCTCTGTGTGTGACTATCATAAATAAATAAAATCTTTAAAAAAAAAAAGAAATTTAGAGAAATGTTTATTAATGTTCCAAGGAACATTAATTAATGGGGTCACTTCGAAAGAGTCAAATAATGTCAACTAAATGTGGAATAAACTGGCACATTTGACTTCCAAGAGGAAAGCATGAACTTCCCAAACCTATTTGACAAGGGAACCCTTTCTGGGAAAGGGAAAACAATGCATGGATCATATATTCTATATGCACTGATACCACTCTCAGTCTATACACAGGCATGTGTAAGAAATGTACAGTTCTGTAGTACTAAATAGCTCACTTGATGTCTAGTTTGATTCTCTGGTCCTGGGAAATTGGTCTGTACTCCTGTTGCTGAGGCATGTCTTTCAGACCCAGTGGCTTTCTATTTCTTCCATACTATTCTGGGACTGATGGAGATACTTTTACTAACTGATCTGTTCCATGTTGAGGTATAAGAAACTCTGCGTGGATGTAGAGGGCCCCATCTCTCTTAGACATGTCAGCTCACTATTCTGTGAGGAATTTCTGCTTCCTTTTGGTTTCCATCCAGGAATGGTGCAGATATCCCATGTACCTGCCTAGTGGTTTTGGGCTTTTCCCATGAGATTGCCACGTAAATCTTCTACTCTATGTCACAAATCATTTTTGTTTCTTAGAAAGCTAAATCTGTAAAACTCATAAGCAGCAAAGAACTCCATTTTCCTCATATTCTCCTCTTGCTTCTATGTCCGAGGAGGTGATTTAGTTGCCTTGTAAGCAGATTAAGACAGGAAGAAGGATGAGGGAAGGAACACCTGAGGTAAAAAAATGAGTTAGTATTTCAAAGATTCTACCTACCATGCTTGGAATACTACTTAGGAAATGCTGGTGTGGAGAACTGAGGATGAAAAGCCAGTGAAGGAAAGGATATGTGTGGTACTGGTGCTGCAGTGAGTTTTATGATGTGTTGTCTCAAGAAATATTGCCTCCTCGTCTTGTAAACCACCACCTTTGGCGTGGTCTTTTGCACAGTCCTCTCCCACATTAACTCTTGAAAAGTCCCTCTTGCTTCTGGGAACTCTTCCTCCACCATATGAAAGGAGGAGAAGCTACCTTATTGAAGACATGGGGACCAATTGAGAGACAGCGCCAATAGACAGACACCTAGGTAAGCTCCAGAGGAGCTTGAGGCTAACTGCAAGTGCACTGGTGACCTCAGCTGAGACCAGAACTGCTCAGATGAGCCTCCACTGAAGTGTTATGTGAATCATAGCCAAAGGAAATGGTTGTCAAGCTTACTGAGTTATGGAATGATTATTATTCATATAAATACATACAACACAACACAATACAAAACTATGTAATATGATAGATATGGTAGGCATTGAAGATAGAGGAAATAATTTGTGGGAAGATTTCCTCAATATGAATATATGGGACCAATGAAAAACCTTTAAATGGAAATAGCTGGATCGTGGAAGGGGTTCATTTTTCACTCATGGGAAGAATAAAGAAAAAGGAAGTGTCAAGTATCATTATGGAGATTTCAGTCTTCAATGACTTAGTAAACTATAGACATGTAGGTGGATGGACCCATGCCAGATGGGGACTTGGTAGCATTCTGCAGTTGTGCCTTTTTGGAAATCACTCTCTCTCTCTCACTGGCTTGGATTCAACAGGTGGTTTTTCTGTCACTGATGAAATAAAAAACAAACATTTGTCTTATAATAGCATACTGTCAGACATGACACTAGACTCATCTTAATTCCTAATGATATGGATTACACTAAAGAAAAAATGAACACATGTTAAAAGTATGGAGGGATTGAGGATATGTGTCTCCAGGTTCTGAATCTAAACTCTGTTTAACAAAATTGGGTTTTGCCAGTGAGCTGCGATTAGCGAGGCTCCAATAATACTCACACTAGTCTCAGGGAAACTTCTCCTAGTTCCATTAACTGCTTTTTCAGAAATGTATTTTACATATATTATTTTATTTAATCTGTAGAACATTTCTAAGATTTAGACATTATTTTTATCCACATTTTAGGGATGAATGGACTGATATTATATTGTTATTAATAATAATAATATTATTATTATTATTATTACTAGTAGTCATAGTAGTATTAGTATTTTGCAAGGAGTCTTCAGGTGGGCAGTGTGTGGTGAAAACAGAAAGTATTTCTAATGTAAGGGGCTTTTAACTCCTACAGCAGCTTCCTTAAATTTTGATTTCATGAAGTGTTTTCCAGTGTGTCAAGTTCTTAATCAGTTATGCCTATGTCAGTTCGTGGGCAATCATAATGAAAGACACCAATCACAGCTTCACATACTCATGTGCAGAAAAAGCTAGAAGTCTCCACCTTTAAAACAGATGCTACCACAAGAACAGATTCACTATCCAAGTTAACTCTGTCCCCAGAATTTAGTTTCTGCTTTAGGATTCTGCATGATTTTATACTGGCTGATTTTTTGAAGATGCCTCTGTGACTGTCATTTAACATATTCTGTTAGGATTCATGGATTCATACTTGGCACAGGATGAGTCTTTAGGCTTAGGTAAGATGTTTTCAGTTGTTAGATTAGGTAGACTCAGTTGAAAGAGACCGGAGACTACTGTGAGTTCAGAAGACAATGGGAAAATATGAAGATGATTCATGCACACAGAGTCCATTTTGACTGATCTGAACAGGCCTACACGGGCCTCTGGGAAAAAGTGGAATGGACAAAAAGTTGTCCTGCTGTATTGGCCTCATGACTCTGCAGTAGCTAAATCAAATGACACTACCAAAGCTTCTCAGCCACAGCCAGGGGCTGTCTATTGATTTCCCCATTTGGGGTAGGTTTGCATGAGAACACTTGGCCTCTCTGAGGTCCCCCTCCTCAGGAAGGCAATAATAGACCAGCCTGAGACCTACCAGAATTGGGAAGGGCAAGTTGTCATTACTACAGATATCCGCGAGAGGGAACTCCAAAGCGCTCTCTGGGTTCTGCAGGAGGCTCAGCTGTGCACTTGTTCCAGCAAATACCACCGCAGCACCAAAAGGCTAACCTTCTGAAAAGACTTCTTTTAGTGGTCTTCTGGCCTGAATCTAAGGAAGAAGGGAGGTTAGTGTATTTTCATTCACTTAGCCTTATTTTCACCATTGCCATTATACAGCATGTTCATTGTAGTGGCTAGAGGAGGGAAACGGAGTCATTTGTTGTGTACAACTCTCCACGTTCTGATGTTGGCTAACAGCATCGTTATGGTGTTGAAGAGTTCTTCCTCATATCCTTCAGACTGATCTGAGACTCGATCAGATTGAAGGTCAGTATTTCCTGTGCCATCAGTTACTGTCTTTGCAATGCAACAGGAGACACTGAACCTGTAGATGTTTGTTTTCTATTGGAGTGATCAGTGGGTTCAGGTGTCAGATCTGATTTTAAAGGCTAGAAGGATTTGGTATGTAAATCAAACTGAGTGTGGTAATCCTCTGCTTTCACAGCCAGTCTCCCCTCAGCCTGATTTCCTCTTTGACTTTCTGAGTGCTCAAGTTCTAACATCCAAAGGATCTGCCTCTCAGGACACAATCTGCCTGACCCTACTTCTCTGTTGCTCTGCTCTGGGCCATCTTCAAGGATGACTTTCTGCAGTCAGGGTCCAAGGGAAATAGTCATTACATGCTGGCTATGTGGTGGCTGTGTTCCCTTGTGATACCACACCAACCCACCCAGAGATGATGTTTTCGGTTAAATAGGTTGAACATTTACTGAAAAGAGCCTAAACCACAATGAAGTGTGGAAACACACTTCCTCACACACACACTCAAACATACATGTATATATAAACCTACACACAAGCACAAGGCTTGAAAGGGAACATAGAATAAGGAAAACAAGGTATCCTGAGGTTATGAATGCATTTATTGACCACCAGTTTCCAGAGATGATTTTTAGTTACTCAACATTCCCTACTGAAGCAAGAACTTTCCAAAGAAAAGTTGATCAGCAGTGAGAAGCTGAGTTCAAAGTTTCTACTGCTCAAAAGAATGTTTCCCTTTGAAGATACCTTAACATTGCTTAAATAACTGAATTCTTTAAGAGTCAACAGATGAGCCAAGGTGTCGAAGGATAAACAGATGAGCAACATTTCACCAAATAACCTTAAACACCTGGCCACTACTCTGCACAAGGCAATAAATGTTCCCAGGATGATTAATTAAAGGGGTCACTTCAAAAGGGTGGAATAATGTCAAATATATGTGGAAGAAAACTGGGGCATTTGACTTCCAAAAGGAAAGTAAGAATTTCCGAGACCTATTTAACAAAGGAAACCTTCCTGGGAAAGATAAAACAATGCATGGATCATATATTCTATATGCACTGATAGCAATCTCCATCTATACACTGGCATAAGTCAGAAATGTACCGTTCTGTAGTTTTAAATAGTTCACTTGATGCCTAGTTTGATTCTCTGTTCCAAGACTGGTAGTGATTTAGGTTTTCTTAATTGCCCCCATGAGTGTGTCTATGTTCTGGAGTCTTCTGGTGCCGGGGAGGCTGTAAATTGGTGAAGTGCCACTTATCTGGTTGCTCTGTGTCATTGGTGTATACAGTAGCTGCTGAAGTGTCCAAATTGCTCTCTGATCCTGGGAAATTGGTGTGTACTCCTGTTGCTGAGGCATGTCTCTCACACCCAGTGGTTTTTTATTTCTTCCAACTATTCTGGGACTGATGGAGATACTTTTACTAACTGATGTGTTCCATGTTGAGGTATAAGAAACTGCATGGACATAGAGTGCCCCATCTTTCCTGGACATGTCAGCTTGCTATTCTGTCAGGAATTATTGCTTCCTTTAGGTTTCTATCCAGGGAAAGGTTCAGATATCCTATATTCCTACCCTGTGGTTTTGGCTTTTCCCATGAGATTGCCACCTAAATCTTCTACTCTATGCCACGAATCATTTTTGTTTCCTAGAAAGCCAACTCTGATAAACTCATAAGCAACATGGAGATCCCTTTTCCTCATATTCTCCTCTTGCTTCTATGTCCGAGGAGGTGATTTAGTTGCCTCTTAAGACAGCTTAAGACAGGAAGAAGGATGAGGGAAGGAATACCTGAGGTAAAAAAATGAGTTAGTATTTCAAAGATTCTTCCTACCCTACTTGGAATACCCCTTAGGAAATGCTGGTGTACAGAACTGAGAATGAGAAGCCAGTGAAGAAAAGGATATGTGCGGTAGTGGTGCTGCTGTGAGTTTTATGATGTATGATCTCAAGAAATAATGCCTCCTCGTCTTGTAAACCACCACCTTTGGCGTGGTCTTTTGCACAGTCCTCTCCCACATTAACTCTTGAAAAGTCCCTCTTGCTTCTGGGAACTCTTCCTCCACCATATGAAAGGAGGAGAACCTACGTTATTGAAGACATGGGGACCAATTGAGAGCCAGCGCCAATACACAAACACCTAGGTTAGCTCCAGATGAGCTGCAGGCTAACTGCAAGTGCACAAGTTCCCTCAGCTGAGACCAGAACTGCTCAGATGAACCTCCACTGATGTGTTATGTGAATCATAACCAAAGAAATGGTTGTCTAACCTACTAGGTTATGGAATGATTTTTATTATCCATATAAAAGTATACAACACAACACAGTACAATACAATTCAAAAACCATGTCATAGGATATGATAGGCATTGAAGAAAGAGGAGATAATTTGTGGGAAGATTTCCTCAATATGAATATATGGGACCAAGGAAAAAACTTTAAATGGAAATAGCTGGGTCTTGGAAAGGGTTCATTTCTCATTCATTGGAAAAAGAGATAAAGAGGAAGTGTCAAGGGTCATTATGGAGATTCCAGTCTTCAGTGACTTACTAAACTATAGACATGTGGGTGGATGGACCCATGCCAGATGGGGACTTGGTAGCATTCTGCAGTTGTGCTCTTTTGGAAATCACTATCACTCTCACAGGCTTGGATTCAACAGTTTGTTTTTCTGTCAGTGATGACACGAAAAACAAACATTTGTCTTACACCAGCACTGACTCATCTTAATTCCTGATGACACGGATTATCCAAAAGCTTCCCTCAACACAATGAGGTATATGTCGTAAAACTAAGACATGTCAAAAGTATGGAGGGATTGATGATGTGTGTCTCCAGGTTCTGAATCTAAACTCCGTTTTACAAAAAATGGGGTGTTGCCAATGAGCTGTGATTAGCTAGGCTCCAATAATACTCGCACTAGTCTCAGGGGAACTTCTCCTAGTTCTATTCATTGCCATTTAGAAATGTGTTTTACATCCTTTATCTTATTGAATCTTGACAACATTTCTAAGATTTAGACATTATTTTTATCCACATTTTAGGCATGAATAAAGTGATACCGAGCTAGAGTAATTGGCAAAAGGTCGTATAGCTGATAAATGGGGCACTGGAGTTTGTACTCTGGAGAGGTAGTTTGACATCAAGTCAAGTCCTTTTCTCTCAACGATGCTGGTTTTTTTCGACTCATTTTAAAGAGCACTGGAATCCTGTGGTGCCTCAAGAGCCACTGATCAAGAAGAGGATGGAGCAGGAATAAAAGTCCCGTGCTCTGGTTTCAACCAGAGCAAATTTATATATTATAATAGAAATAAATAATTATGCATTTTATGTTTAACTACATATATCATATATATAGATGTGGGATCCATTTAAAAATGTGTTAAAAAAATCCCAAACACTGTATCATACCATGCTATCTCCTAATACTGCCAGAAACATCTGGAAGTTTCTATGCTTTCTTGGGTCTCCAACAGTGTAAAACTTCCCTTGACCTGTTAGCCAGCCTTCAGAGAAGGAGCAGCTGGGAATCATTGCCCTGGGGATGCTCTGGGCTCCAGAACAGGGCTAAGTATCTGCCATGACCCCTGGCAACCTTGCTGTCTGTGTCTCCCTAAAGCCTATTAAACTATTCACAGTACCTGCAGCCTTCTCATTGTTATGACAACTCTTTGAATTCTCTCCCAAGAGAGAAGTGATGTCTTCTCCAAATATCCCGAGGCAATTTTCATACAAAAATTGTATAAGAGAAGCCTGTAATGCAAAAAGAACACAATGGGGTGCTCTTTTTCATATGGAAGAGTTAGAAGTCACATTTTGTTTATAGACCTTGGATCTAACCAAAAATGTGAAAGACTTCTATGAAAAATTCAGAGTTGATAAAAATATATAGAAACCCAAGTTCTCTAATAAAATAAGAAAGCATGATACTTTCTGTTGTACTTTGAGTACAGATTTTAAAATACTACTAGTCAGTGGGCTAAAGTCCTAATTTGTGACATTTAATAACTAATATTGTGATACCAGTGGTTACATCTTTAAAACTAGGATAGCTTTCAAAGTAACCTACCTTCTTAAAGTTTACTTATTTTGTAAACTTCTGCTTCCAGAAAATATTGGGTTGTAACTTAGGATAATATCTGATTAAAATGTATAAAGCATAGACAAAATCCTATGAAATCCATTTCTTATATAGGGAAGAATATTTTTTTGGAATGTGGATACTCCTGTGGATATTTTTTTTATGTTTTCTTTTTCTTTTTCTTTTTCTTTTTCTATTCTTTTCTTTTTTTTTGAGTAAAAACTCACAGGGCTGGGGAGAAAACATGTCTGTCTGTCTAACTGCAGTCCCTTCTCAGGTCTTGCTTTGCCTAACGCTGGCTCTTGGCATGAGCTTGGGGAAAAGCTGCCATCTTATTAGGCATGTGTGGCTTCATTAGGATGTTCTGGAATATCTCACTAGTTTCTGTCTGATGTAGCAGAGGCAAAAGAGTAGCCAAGTATTTTTCTAAATGAGCCACAACTTGCAGAGCAAAGGCAATGTGTTTGGATCCATGGGTGCTCATAGTGCCCGAGACACCTAGGATGTGCCAGTAACAACCACAGGAGCTAGGTCTTGTTACCATTGTGTCATGAGGAAACCATGCCTTCGCTCAAGTTTACAAGTTCCCCCCTCAAGGATCAGGCTGAGATTTGAACCTTGGCTTGTCAAACTCTAGAGCCCAGGTCTTTTCTACCATATTACATCACTCTTCTCTCTCTTTTGTTTAGTCAGTCTAGTATTGAATCTCTTGGATGGGAAAGAAGTGACTCAACTGCTCTGTGTTTCCCACTTTAACAACACCCCTTCCCATATTCCACCAGAGAAGGATGGCAAACTCTGCCATTCCAAGGAAGGCAATGAAGATGTGCACTTTTCAGAACTGATCCATCCAATTTACTACTACACATTTCAGATTCAAAGCATGGATTCTAAACCCCAGGGGACACATATGAGAGCTCTCCCTACCTTTTTTACGAAGTTCTCTTCCAATTCCAAGCTGCCAGAATTAGGTGGACAAAGAATGCTTGGGGCTATACACACTGATAAATCATAAGGTGTTATCTGGTTGGGTGAGGATTCTTGCTCAATGCTGTATAACACTCCAAAAAGGTACCGCAAGACAACAACATTCACATTTGGCAGCTGAGCTAGAAGCCTAAAGTCAGAAAGATGCACTTTTGAATAAGGCAAGCCATTGCACTTAGCAGCTGGAAGTATAGAGATGGAGAGCAGAGAACATCTTACTAGAACTAGTATACAACCTGCTGTAGCAGAGTTCCAGGCATGAATGTATACAAATATGTTTTACCGAATTCAATTTCTGAGCTAACCCACTCCAGTTGAATGTTTGACAAACTGAAGGCTATACTATGGGCTGTTGATGCTCTGGCATCTCTCTTAGGCCACTGACTTTTGTCTACCATTTTCATATATTCAGAAGGTGTACAATGGCTAAGGAGTCCACGTTAATAAGGTCAGGAGAAGAGCAATAATAGCCATAAGGCATGCCTGTATTCTGAAACTGGCCTCCGTGGGTGTGAAGAATTGAAACTATTTGGCATTGAATGTTATTTTAGTGGTCAAAGTGGCAAGAAGGAAGCCAATATTTTCCTAATAGTATATTGGCTGTATTTCTGAGCCATGACCAGAGTAGAGTAATTATTGCATCATTACCTCTGGGCTGCATTTATTTTCTCCTCCTCAGTCACTTCGTCAAGAACACCAAGCCATTTTTCATAGAGTTCCGATGAAAGTAAACTTCCTTCGATATTTTCAAGAAAATCCTTATGTGGTTAGAAAAATAAATAAATACATGCAAACAGACACACTCACACAGATGTAGAGACTCACACACACACACAAATATATGTATATATGATACAAAATATATATTGGAAATATCACAGAGAAAACACTTAGTTCAAAACTTCAGTTCAGTCCCTAATTTCTTCATAGATACCCAAACTGTGACCCACACGGAGTTCACCTCATACTCTCCATTGAATTGCACGTGCAAAAACAGGTTGTGGATTTTCTCCAACAAAAACGAAAGCATCAAAGCAGAGCCTACGCTTCAGTGGAAAGGAAGACAAAGCTCCCTTCTATCATATGGCACTTACTCTTTTGTGTGCTTTTTTGCAAACTACTACAAAAGCTACTCTCATCATTGCTTCATTCTTCCTTTCCTTAACTGTACAAAAGTAGATGGTCTAATGGCAAACTCATTATGGTCCTGAGGATGTATTCATTTCTAGTGTAGACCAATTCTCCAGAGAGTTTGACATGATACTATTCAGGCCAAGGTTTCAGAGTCTGATTCTCCACAAAGATTAGTCAACTTTAGGTAGGGAAAGCTTCAGAAATGTCTAAGAACTCTATGCACACGTGGTCACCATCTTCCTAGTCTGTGCCTATAACACGGAAATAGAAAAGACCCTACTAAGTCTTGCTAGAAACATCAATTGTATGTGTGCACCTTCAAGAGGGAAACACTTATCATGGTATTCAAGTACCTAATGGATGATCATTCTTTTCCTTGTGTCTTGATGCCTATATATATATTTACTGGTGTGTTTTACTCTAGCTCAGTGTAGTAGTGGTCAGAGACTATTGCTATCTTTCATATAGTTAAACAGTAATGGGGGACAAGCAAAGACCAAATGTGACAAGGAAGGACCACATATGACCTTGGTTCTAAGAGTGCCATAATAACTGCCTTAATATAGTTTTGTTCAGAGCTGTTAGCAAGTGCCAAGGTAGATGGATTAAATTCTTTGTTCTAGTTTTCAGTTCTTTCTCCATTACCATTTTAGCAATAGAATGGGATATCTGTGATGTAGCTGTATAATTTCCAAATTAATCTAGTTCTTGAGACGATCTATTGAATTTTCAGAATTCCAAACTACCTTTGTCCATTGCACCTACTCCTAAAGTTAGATTTATCAAAAGAGGCATGTAGCTAGAGCTGGTTACTGTGTCGTTATAACCTTGGATGGTGGGCTAGACATCACAAATATTAACAAAAGGATAACCTAGGATCTGGTGAAAGGAGACACAAATGGCAAAATCCTTCCTCCATGACTTATAAAGTAAAAGGCATCAAGAAACAGGAGACAATGATGGTTAACAATGATTGGTCGCCTCACTGAGCCTTTTTATATTCCTCATAAAGTAAACATTTGCTTACTATTGTAAACTTCTAGATCTATTCTGAAATTTTTCATGTGATTTTTCTTTTGGAAACTGCCTTCATTAGGAGCATGGTGAGGAAGTCATCAGAGACAGGATGTTTTCTTTGGTAAACATTATGTATGTGTCAATGTATATTTTGAAATTTCTTATTATTATAGTAGTCACATTAGTATTAGTCTTTTGCATGGAGTCCTCAGGTGGGAGGTGTGTGGTGAAAACAGAAAGTATTTCTAATGTAAGGAGCTTTTACCTTCTACAGTACCTTCCTTAAATTTTGATTTCATGAAGTGTTTTCCAGTTTGACAAGTTCTTAATCAGTTATGCCTATGTTGGTTCTTGGGCAATCATAATGAAAGACACCATCACAGCTTGAGTAACTCATGTGTGGATAAAGCTAGAATTTTCCCCACCTTTAAAACACATGCTACCAGAAGAACAGATTCACTGTCCAAGTTCACTCTGTCCCCAGAATTTAGTTTCTTTTTTAGGATTCTGCATGATTTTATACTGGCTGATTTTCTGAAGATGCCTTCCGTGAGTGGTCATTTTTGATTGATAAGGAAAGCACATAATGTAGGAAAAAAAGAAGAGTATATGGCATTTCATATCCCAAGCCCAGAGCAAAAGCTTGCTTCCTTTTTGAAAGAGCTAGGCTATCGGATGGTATACAGTTTTAGAGCTGCAAGAAGTAAAGTCAATTTAGATTCTTTAGTCAATGTCTCTCTATAGTTTTACCCAAAATCCACCTTACATACACTGAAACTTTGTAATCACTTATTTAAATCAGATTTTTTTTTTTCATCTTCTTTTTTTTTTTTTTTTTTTTTATTGGTGTTCAATTTACTAACATACAGAATAACACCCAGTGCCCGTCACCCATTCACTCCCACCCCCCGCCCTCCTCCCCTTCTACCACGCCTAGTTCGTTTCCCAGAGTTAGCAGTCTTTACCTTATGTCTCCCTTTCTGATATTTCCCACACATTTCTTCTCCCTTCCCTTATTTTCCCTTTCACTATTATTTATATTCCCCAAATGAATGAGAACATATAATGTTTGTCCTTCTCCGACTGACTTACTTCACTCAGCATAATACCCTCCAGTTCCATCCACGTTGAAGCAAATGGTGGGTATTTGTCATTTCTAATAGCTGAGTAATATTCCATTGTATACATAAACCACATCTTCTTTATCCATTCATCTTTCATTGGACACCGAGGCTCCTTCCACAGTTTGGCTATCGTGGCCATTGCTGCTAGAAACATCGGGGTGCAGGTGTCCCAGCGTTTCATTGCATTTGTATCTTTGGGGTAAATCCCCAACAGTGCAATTGCTGGGTCGTAGGGCAGGTATATTTTTAACTGTTTGAGGAACCTCCACACAGTTTTCCACAGTGGCTGCACCAGTTCACATTCCCACCAACAGTGTAAGAGGGTTCCCTTTTCTCCACATCCTCTCCAACATTTGTTGTTTCCTGCCTTGTTAATTTTTCCCATTCAGATTTTTTTCATTGACTTTACCCTTTTAAATCAAACTTCCATGTTTCAAGGCCTTGTGGAATCCTCACCTGTCTCCTACTTTATCAGTCTTTTCTCATTATTCCCTTCCATAGATGCTCTTCCCCATATATGGCAATCTTTTTCTATACTCATTTCCCATTTGTTGATTCCTCTTTAAGTGATTGTATCTTCCATTCCTACTATCTCTATTTCCCTTCCTCTTTAAAAGAAAAGCTCAAATACTCTCTTATTCTCTGATTACATTCCCTTCATGAGTCTTTCAACGTCCTTTGCTCTATCTTCATGTCCTCTCCCTACTGTGTAGAAAGATATAAGGGCTGTAGTCAGATGGACCAAAAGTTCAGAAACCTACTATGCTTCTGATCTATTGTGTAACCTGGGGCACATGCGAACTGTACTGAAAATTTTCTAATCCATTTATAATGTGTGGAGGATGATAGTTCTAGCTACCCCCTAAAATTGCTGTGATGCAAGGACTGGGGTAGCAGCTAGCATGTAACTAACGTGGTTAATTTCTCCACCACTAGGATAACATTCCCAAATCCAGTGCAGGGTTGCAGAGGTCCTGGGTACTCTGCAAATTTCCATACTGACAATTCAGTACACCGATTGGAGATAACACAGGCCAAACTCTGTGGCTGTCATTTAACATGCTCTTTTAGAATTAGCAGATTCATATATGCCTCAGGATGAGTCTTTATGCTTAGGTAAGATGTTTTCAGTTGTTAGATTAAGTAGACTCAGTTGAAAGAGACCTGAGACTACTGTGAGTTTAGGAAGACAACAGCAGAATGTGAAGATGATTCATGCACACAGAGTCCATTTTGACTGATCTGAACAGGCCTACATGGGTCTCTGTGGAAACAAGTGGAATGGACAAAACGTCGTTCAGTGTATTGGCCTCATGACTCTGCAGTAGGTAAATCAAATGACACTACCAAGTTTCTCACCCAAAGCCAGGTGCTGTCTAATGATTTCTCCATTTGGGGTAGGTTTGCATGAGGACACTTGGCCTCTCCGAGGTCCCTCTCCTCAGGAAGGCAATAAAAGACCAAACTGAGACCTACCAGTATTGGGAAGGGGAAGTTGTCCTTATGAAAGATATCCGTGAGGGAAACTCCAAAGAGCTGTCCTGATTTTTCAGACGGTGCAGCTGTGCACTGGTTGTTCTGCCAAGTGCCAGCACAGTGGCCAAAGGACGAGTTTGTGAAAGCACTGCTTTCCTTGGTGTTCTGGTCAGAATCTAAGGAAGAAGGGAGATTAGTGTGTTTTAATTCACGTAGACTTATTTTCACCATTGCCATTATACAGCATGTTCATTGTAGAGGCTAGAAGAGGGAAACTGAGTCATTTGTTGTGTAGAACTCTCCATGTTCTGATGTTGGCTAACAGCATCCTCATGACATTGATGAGTTCTTGCCAATAACTTTCAGACTGACGGTTAAACCTAGGGACTTGATCAGACTCAAAGTGATTATTTCCTCTGCCATCAGTTACTGCCATTACACTGATCTGGAGGCACTGAAACTGTAGGTGTTTGTTTTCTACTGGTGTGATCAGTGGGTTCAGGTATCAGATCTGATTTTATTTTTTTATTTTTTTCTGATTTTAAGAGCTATAAGTTTTTGGTATGCAAATCAAGCTGAGTTTGTTAATCCTGTGCTTTCACAGCGAGGCTCCCCTCAGCCTCAGATTCTCTCCTTGGGTTTCTGAGTGCTCAAGTTTCTACCATCCAAAGGAATTGCCTCTCAGGACACAATCTGCCTGACCCCTACTTCTCTGGTTCCACTGCTCTGGGCCATCTTCAAGGATGACTTGCTGCAGTCAGGGTCCTTGGGAAGTAGTCATTACATGCTGGCTATGTGGTGGTGTCTGTGTTCTCTTGTCAACCCCACCAACCCACCCAGAGATGATGTTTTTGGTTAAATATGTTTAACATTTACTGAAAAGAGCCTAAACCACAATGAAGTGTGGAAACACACTTCCTCACACACACACTCAAACATACATGTGTATATACACCTACATAAACGTACAAGGCTTGAAAGAAAACATAGAAAATGCAAAACAATAAGAGGTTAGGAGTGCATTGATAGACCACCAGTTTCCAGAGATGATTTTTAATTACTCAACATTCCCTATTGAAGGAAGAACTTTCCAAAGAAAAGGAGATCAGCAGTGAGAAGCTGAGTTCAAATTTCTACTGCTCAGCTGTGAATGTTTCCCTTTGAAGATATCTTAACATTGCTTAAATAACCGATTGCTTTAAGAGTCAACAGATGAGACAAGCTGTCGAAGGATAAAAAGATGAGGAACATTTCACCAAATAACCTTAAACACTGGGCAATTTGGCTTTTTTGGGATATAGTACGTCCATCAGCACCTCCACTCATGTGGGGCCAGCACTGCACCAGAAGCATCCTGGTTCTGCCACTTAGGAAGCTCAGCATTTTAAAGCTTTGGTTTGCTCAACTGTAACATAAATGATGCTGCCTACACCAAGTTAAACTAAATATATAAGATACTACTCAGCACAAGGCAATAAATATTCCCAGGATCATTAATGAATGGGGTCGCTTCAAAAGGGTCGAATAATGTCAAATAAACCTGGGAAAAACTGGTGCATTTGACTTCCAAAAGGAAAATATGAATTTCCTAAGCCTATTTGATGAGAGAACCCTTTCTGGGAAAGGGAAAACAATGCATGGATCATATATTCTATATGCACTGATAGCAATCTCCGTCTATACACTGGCATAAGTCAGAAATGTACAGTTCTGTAGTTCTAAATAGCTCACTTGTTGTCCAGTTTGGTTCTCTGTTCCGAGACTGGTAGAGATTTAGGTTTTCTTAATTGCCCCCATGAGTGTGTCTGTTCTGGAGTGTTCTGGTGCCAGACAGGTTGTAAAATGGTGAAGTGCACTTATCTGATTGCTCTGTGTCATTGATGTATATAAACAGCTGCTGCAGTGTCCAGACTGCTCTCTGGTCCTGGGAAATTGGCCTGTACTCCTATTGCTGAGGCATGTCTTTCACACCCAGTGGCTTTCTTTTTCTTCCATACTCTTCTGGGACTGATGGAGATACATGTTCCATGTTGAGGTATAAGAAACTCTGCATGGACATAGAGGGCCCCATTGTTCTTAGACATGTCAGCTCACTGTTCTGTGAGGAATTTCTGCTTCCATTTGGTTTCCATGCAGGAAATGGTGCAGATATCCCATGTACCTACCTAGTGGTTTTGGGCTTTTTCCCCTTGAGATTGCCACGTAAATCTTCTACTCTATGCCATGAATCATTTCTGTTTCCTAGGAAGCTAAGTCTTTAAGACTCATAAGCATCAAAGAGCACCGTTTTCCTCATATTCTCCTCTTGCTTCTATTCCCTGAGGAGGTGAGTTGTCTCTTAAGGCAGCTTAAGACAGGAAGAAGGATGAGGGAAGGAATATCTCAGGTAAAATAAATGAGTTAGTATTTCAAAGATTCTTCCTACCCTACTTGGAATACCCCTTAGGAAATGCTGGTGTACAGAACTGAGGAGGAAAAGCCAGTGAAGGAAAGGATATGCGTGTACTGGTGCTGCTGTGAGTTTTATGATGTGTGGTCTTAAGAAATAATGCCTCCTCATCTTGTAAACCACCACCTTTGGCGTGGTCCTTTGCACAGTCCTCTCCCACATTAACTCTTGAAAAGTCCCTCTTGCTTCTGGGAACTCTTCCTCCACCGTATGAAAGGAGGAGAAGCTACCTTATTGAAGACATGGGGACCAATTGAGAGCCAGCGCCAATACACAAATACCTAGGTTTGACATCAAGTCAAGTCCTTTTCTCTCAAGGACGCTGGTTCTTTTCAACTCATTTTAAAGAGCACCGGAATCCTGTGGTGCCTCAAGAGCCATTGATCAAAAAGAGGATGGAGCAGGAATAAAACCCCCCTGCTCTGGTTTCAACCAGAGCACATTTATATATTATAAGTAGAAATTAATAATTATGCATTATATGCTTAACAACATGTATAATATAGATGTGAGATCCATTTAAAATTGTGTTAAAAAAATCCCCAAACACTGTATCATACCATGCTATTTCCTAATACTGCCAGAAACATCTGGAAGTTTCTATGCTTTCTTGGGTTTCCAACAGTGTGAAACCTCCCTGACCTGCTAGCCAGCCTTCAGAGAAGGAGCAGCTGGGAATCATTGCCCTGGGGATGCTCTGGGCTCCAGAACAGGGCTAAGTATCTGCCATGACCCCTGGCAACCTTGCTGTCTGTGTCTCCCTAAAGCCTATTAAACTATTCACAGTACCTGCAGCCTTCTCATTGTTATGACAACTCTTTGAATTCTCTCCCAAGAGAGAAGTGATGTCTTCTCCAAATATCTTGAGGCAATTTTCAATCAAAAACTGTATAAGAGAAGCCTGTAATGCAAAAAGAACACAATGGGGTGCTCTTTTTTATACGAAAGAGTTAGAAGTCACATTTTGTTTATAGACCTTGGATCTAACCAAAAATGTGAAAGACTTCTATGAACAATTCAGAGTTGATAATAATTTATAGAAACCCAAGTTCTCTAATAAAATAACTTAGTGTGATACTTTCTGTTGTACTTTGGGTACAGATTTTAAAATTCTACTAGTCAGTGGGCTAAAGTCCTAATTTGTCGCCTAATTTCATACCTAACATTGTGATACCAATGGTTACATCTTTAAAACTAGAATAGTTTTCAAAGCAACCTACCTTCTTAACTTTACTTATTGTGTAAAATTTTACTTCCAGAAAATATTGGGTTGTAACTTAGGATAATATCTGATTAAAATGTGTAAAGCATAGACAAAATCCTATGAAATCCATTTCTTAAAGAGGGAAGAATGTTTTTTGGAAAGAGGATATTCCTGTGGATTTTTTTTTGATGTTTTGTTTTGTTTTTGAGTAAAAATCACAGGTCTGGAGAGAAAACATGTCGGTCTGTCTAACCGCAGTCCCTTCTCATGTCTTGCTTTGCCTAATGCTGGCTCTCGGCATGAGCTGGGGGAAAAGCTGTCATCTTATTAGGCATCTGTGGCTTCATTAGGATGTTCTGGAATATCTAACTAGTTTCTGTCTGATGTAGCAGAGGCAAAAGAGTAGCCAAGTATTATTCTAAATGAGCCACAACTTGCAGAGCAAGGCCAATGTGTTTGGAGCCATGGGCGCTCATAGTGACTGAATCACCTAGGATGTGCCAGTAATGACCACAGGAGCTGGGTCTTGTTACCATTGTGTCATGAGGAAGCCATGGCTTTGCCCAAAGTTACAAGCTCCCCCCTCAAGGATCAGGCTGAGAGTTGAACCTCGGCTTGTCAAACTCCGGAGCCCAGGTCTTTTCTATCATATTATGCCACTCTTCTCTTTCTTTTGTTTAGTCAGTCTAGTATTGAATCTCCTGGATGGGAAAGAAGCGACTCAACTGCTCTATATTTCGCAATTTAACAACACCCCTTCCCATATTCCACCAGAGTAGGATAAAGATCTCTGCTATTCCAAGGAAGGCAATGAAGATGTGCACTTTTCAGAACTGATCCTTCACAATTACTACTATACATTTCAGATTCAAAGCATGGATTCTAAACCCCATATGAGACACATATGAGAGATCTCTCTACCTTTTTAATGAAGTTGTCTTCCAATTCCAAGTTGCAGGAATTAGGTGGACAAAGAATACTTGGGGCTATACACACTGATAAATCATAAGCTGTCGTCTGATTGGATGAGGATTGTTGCTCAATGTTGTATAACACACCGAAAAGGTATCGCAAGAGAACAACATTCGCTTTTGGCAGCTGTGTTAGAAGCCTAAAGTCAGAAAGATGCACTTTTGAATAAGGCAAGCCATTGCACTTAGCAGTTGGAAGTATAGAGACGGAAAGCAGAGAACATCTTACTAGATCTAGTATACAACCTGCTGTAGCAGAGTTCCAGGCATGAACGTACACAAAAATGTTTTACCAAATTCAATTTCTGAGCTAACCCTCTCTGGTTAAATATTTGACAAACTTAAGGTTATACCATGGGCTGTTGATGCTCTGGCATCTCTCTTAAGCCACTGACTTGTCTACCAGTTTCATATATTCAGAAGTTGTACAATGACTAAGGAGTCTACTTAATAAGGTCAGGAGAAGAGCAATAATAGCCATAAGGCATGCCTGTATTCTGAAACTGGCCTCTGTGGGTGAGAAGAATTGAAATCATTTGGCATTGTATGTTCTCATTCATTTGGGGAATATAAATAATAGTGAAAGGGAATATAAGGGAAGGGAGAAGAAATGTGTGGGAAATATCAGAAAGGGAGACAGAACATAAAGACTCCTAACTCTGGGAAATGAACTAGGGGTGATGGAAGGGGATGAGGGCAGGAGGTAGGGGTGAATAGGTGATGGGCACTGAGGGGGGCACTTGACGGAATGAGCACTGGGTGTTACTCTGTATGTTGGTAAATTGAACACCAATAACAAATAAATTTATTATTAAAAAAAAGAAACCATTTGGCATTGAATGTTATTTTAATGGTCAAAGTGGCAAGAAGGAAACCAATATTTTGTAATGGTATATTGGCTGTATTTCTGAGCCATGACCAGAGTAGAGTAATTATTGCATCATTACCTCTGGGCTGCATTTATTTTTTCCTTCTGAGTCACTTCATCAAGAACACCAAGCCATTTTTCATAGAGGTCCGATGAAAGTAAACTTCCTTCGATATTTTCAAGAAAATCCTTATGTGGATAAAAAAAAATACACACAAATATACACAGAAACACACACACACATATATATGCATATATAATACAAAATATATATTGGAAATATCACAGAGAAAACACTTAGTTGAAAACATCAGTTGAGTTCCTACTTCCTTCATAGATATCCAAACTGTGACCCACATGGGGGTCAGCTTGACTCTCCATTGACTTGTACATGCAAAAGCAGGTTGTGGATATTCTCTGACAAAAATGAAAGCATCAAAGCAGAGCATAGCCTTCACTGGAAAGGAAGACAAAGCTCCCTTCCATCATATGGCACTTACTCTTTTGTGTGCTTTTATGCAAACTACTACAAAAGCTACTCTCATAATTGCATCATTCTTCCTTTCCTGAACTATACAAAAGTAGAGAGTCTAATGGCAAACTCATTATGGTCCTGAGAATGTATTCATTTCTAGTGTAGACCAATTCTCCAGAGAGTTTGACATGATACTATTCAGGCCAAGGTTGCAGAGTCTGATTCTCCACAAAGATTAGTCAACTTTAGGTAGGGAAAGCTTCAGAAATGTCTAAGAACTCTATGCACACGTGGTCACCATCTTCCTAGTCTGTGCCTATAACACGGAAATAGAAAAGACCCTACTAAGTCTTGCTAGAAACATCAATTGTATGTGTGCACCTTCAAGAGGGAAACACTTATCATGGTATTCAAGTACCTAATGGATGATCATTCTTTTCCTTGTGTCTTGATGCCTATATATATATTTACTGGCGTGTTTTACTCTAGCCCAGTGTAGTAGTGGTCAGAGACTATTGCTATCTTTCATATAGTTAAACAGTAATGGGGGACAAGCAAAGACCAAATGTGACAAGGAAGGACCACATATGACCTTGGTTTTAAGAGTGTCATCATTACTGCCTTGACATAGTTTTGTTGAGAGCTGTTAGCAAGTGCCAAGGTAGATGGATTAAATTCTCTATTCTAGTTTTCACATCTTTCTCCATTACCATTTTAGCAATAGAATGGGACATCTGTGATGTAGCTGTATAATTTCCAAATTAATCTATTTCTTGAGTCGATCTACTGAATTTTCAGAATACCAAAGTACTTTTGTCTGTTGCACCTACTCCAAAAGATAGATTTATCGAAAGAGGCATGTAGCTAGAGGTGGTTACCATGTCGTTATAACCTTGGATGGTGGGATAGACATCTCAAATATTAACTAAAGGATGCCTAGGATGTGGTGAAAGGAGACACAAATGGCAAAATCCTTCCTCCATGACTTATAAAAGGCACTAAGAAACAGGAGACAATGAGACAATGATGGTTAAGAATGATTGGTTGCCTCACTGAGCCTTTTTTAGATTCCTCATAAAGTAAACATGTGCTTACTATTGTGAACTTCTATACCTATCTTCAAATGTTTCATATGAGTTTTCTTTTGGAAACTGCCTTCATTAGGAGTGTGGTGAGGAAGTCATCAAAAGCAGATGTTTGCTTTGGTAAACATTATGTAGGTGTCAGTGTATATTTTGAAATTTCTTATTACTAGTAGTCATATTAGTATTAGTATTTTGCATGAAGTCTTCAGGTGGGTGGTGTGTGGTGAAAACAGAAAGTATTTCTAATGTATGGGGCTTTTAACTCCTACAGTACCTTCCTTAAATTTTGAATTCATGAAGTGTTTTCCAGTTTGAGAAGCTCTTAATCAGTTTTGCCCATGTCTCTCCTTGGGCAATCATAATGAAAGACACCAATCACAGCTTGACTTACTCATGTGTGGATAAAGCTAGAACTTTCCCCACCTTTAAAACAAATGCTACCACAAGAACAGATTTGCTGTAATGCCTCACTCTGTCTCCAGAATTCAGTTTCTTCTTTAGGATTCCGCATGACTTTATACTACCTGGTTTTCTGAATATGCCTTCTGTGAGTGGTCCTTTCTCATTGATAAAGGAAAGCATATCCTGTAAGAAAAAAAGAAGAGTATATGGCATTTCATATCCCAAGCCCAGAGTAAAAGCTTGCTACCTTTTTGAAAGAGCTAGGCTATGTGATGGTATACGGTTTTAGAGCTGGAAGGAGTAAAGTCGATTTAGATTCTTTAGTCAATGTCTCCCTATAGTTTCTACCCAAAATCCACCTTAGAGTCATACACTGAAACATTGTAATCACTTATTTTAATCAGATTTATTTTCATTGAATTTACCCTTTTAAATCAAACTTCCGTGTTTCAAGGCCTTTGTGGAATCCTCGCCTGTCTCCTAATTTACCAGTCTTGTTTCCTTATTCCCTTACATAGATGCTCTTCCCCAAGTATGGAAATCTTTTTGCCATACTCATTTCCCATTTGTTGATTCCTCTTTAAGTGATTGTATCCTCCATTCCTACTATCTCTATTTCCCTTCCTCTTTAAAAAAAAAAAAAAGCTCAAATGCTCTCTTCTTATTATCTGATTACATTTCCTTCATGAGTCCTTCACTGTCTTTTGCTCTATCTTCATGTTCTCTCCCTGCAGTGTAGAAAGATAATAAGGGCTGGAGTCTGATAGACCAAGGGATCGGAAACCTATTATTATGCTTCTGATCTATTGTGTGACCTGGGGCAAATGCGAACTGTACTGAAAGCTTCAAATTCATTTGTAAAGTGTGGAGGATGATAGTTCCAGCTTCCCCTAAAATTGCTGTGATGCAAGGACTGGGGAAGTAGCAAGCATGTAACTAACGTGGTTAATTTCTTCACACCTAGGATAACATTCCCAAATCTAGTGCAGGGTTGCAGAGGTACTGGGTACTCAGTAAATTTCCACACTGACAATTCATTACACTGATTTGAGATAACACAGGCCAAACTCTGTGGCTGTCATTTAACGTGCTCTTTTAGAATTAGCAGATTCATATATGCCTCAGGATGAGTCTTTATGCTTAGGTAAGATATTTTCAGTTGTTAGATTAAGTAGACTCAGTTGAAGGAGACCTGAGACTACTGTGAGTTCAGGAAGACAATAGCAGAATGTGAAGTGATTCATGCACACAGAGTCCATTTTGACTGATCTGAACAAGGCCTACATGGGTCTCTGTGGAAACAAGTGGAATGGACAAAACGTCGTTCTGTTGTATTGGCCAAATGACTCTGCAGTAGGTAAATCAAATGACACTAGCAAAGCTTCTCAGCCAAAGCCAGGGACTGTCTAATGATTTCTCCACTTGAGGGTTGGTTTGCATGAGAACACTTGGCCTCTCCGAGGTCCCTCTCCTCAGGAAGTCAATAAAAGACCTAACTGAGACCTACCAGTATTGGTAAGGGCATGATGTCCTTATCAAAGATATCCGTAAGGGAAACTCCAAAGAGCTGTCCTGGTTTTGCAGACAGTAGAGCTGTGCACTGGTTGTACTGGGAAGTGCCAATGCGTTGGCAAAAGGCCGAGTCTCTAAAAGAAGTGCTTTTCAAGGTGTTCTGGACTGAATCTAAAGAAGAAGGGAGATTAGTGTGTTTTAATTCACTTAGCCTTATTTTCACCATTACCATTATACAGTGTGTTCATTGCAGGGCTAGAAGAGGGAAACTGAGTCATTTGTTGTGTAGAACTCTCCATGTTCTGATGTTGGCTAACAGCATCTTCATGGCATTGTTGAGTTCTTGCCCATATCCTTCACACTGATGGTTAAACCTTGGGACTTGATCAGATTGAAAGTCAGTATTTCCTGTGCCATCAGTTACTGTCTTTGCAATGCAACAGGAGGCACTGAACCTGTAGATGTTTGTTTTCTACTGGAGTGAACAGTGGGTTCAGCTGTCAGATCTGATTTTAAAAGCTAGAAGGATTTGGTATCCAAATCAGGCTGAGTTTGGAAATCCTCTGCTTTCACATCCAGTCTGAGACCAGAACTGCACAGATGAGTCTCCACTGAAGTGTTATGTGAATCACAACCAAAGCAATGGTTGTCTAAACTACTGAGTTATGGAATGATTTTTATTATCCATATAAAAGTATACAACACAGTACAATACAATTCAAAAGGTATGTCATAGGATATGATAGGCATTGAAGATAGAGGAGATAATTTGTGGGAAGATTTCCTCAATATGAATATATGGGACCAAGGAAAAAACTTTAAATGGAAACAGCTGGGTCTTGGAAGGGGTTCATTTCTCATTCATTGGAAAAACAGATAAAGAGGAAGTGTCAAGGGTCATTATGGAGATTCCAGTCTTCAGTGACTTACTAAACTGTAGACATGTAGGTGGATGGACCACATGGGGACTTGGTAGCATTCTGCAGTTGTGCTCTTTTGGAAATCACTATCACTCTCACTGGCTTGGATTCAACAGTTTGTTTTTCTGTCACTGAGGACATGAAAAACAAACACTTGTCTTGCACCAGCATATTCTCAGACATGGCACTAAACTCATCTTAATTCCTGATGACACGGATTGTCCAAAGGCTTCCCTCAACACAATGAGGTATATGTCGTAAAACGAAGACATGTCAAAAGTATGGAGGGATTGATGATGTGTGTCTCCAGGTTCTGAATCTAAACTCTGTTTTACAAAAAATGGGGTATTGCCAGTGAGCTGTGATTAGCTAGGCTCAAATAATACTCGCACTAGTCTCAGGGGAACTTCTCCTAGTTCTAATATTTGCTTTTTAGAAATGTTTTGACATCCCTTATCTTATTGAAACTTGACAACATTTCTAAGATTTAGACATTACTTTTATCCAGCATTTTAGGCATGAATAGAGTGATACCAAGCTAGTAATTGGCCAAAGGTTGTATATCTGATAAATGGGGGCACTGGAGTTTGTACTCTGGAGAGATGATTGACATCAAGTCAAGTCCTTTTCTCTCAATGATGCTGGTTCCTTTCAACTCATTTTAAAGAGCACTGGAATCCTGTGGTGCCTCAAGAACCACTGATCAAAAAGAGGATGGAGCAGGAATAAAAGTCCCATGCTCTAGTTTCAACCAGAGCAAATTTATATATTATAAGTAGAAATTAATCTTATGCATTATATGTTTAACTACATATATCATATAATATAGATGTGGGATCCATTTAAAATTGTGTTAAAAAAAATTCCCAAACACTGTATCATACCATGCTATCTCCTAATACTGCCAGAAACATCTGGAAGTTTCTATGCTTTCTTGGGTCTCCAACAGTGTGAAACCTCCCTTGACCTGCTAGCCAGTCTTCAGAAGAAGGAGCAGCTGGGAATCATTGCCCTGGGGATGCTCTGGGCTCCAGAACAGGGCTAAGTATCTGCCATGACCCTTGGGAACCTTGCTGTCCATGTCTCCCTAAAGCCTATTAAACTATTCACAGTACCTGCAGCCTTCTCATTGTTATGACAACTCTTTGAATTCTCTCCCAAGAGAGAAGTGATGTCTTCTCCAAATATCTTGAGGCAATTTTCAATCAAAAACTGTACAAGAGAAGCCTGTAATGCAAAAAGAACACAATGGGGTGCTCTTTTTCATATGGAAGAGTTAGAAGTCACATTTTGTTTATAGACCTTGGATCTAACCAAAAATGTGAAAGACTTCTATGAAAAATTCAGAGTTGATAAAAATATATAGAAACCCAAGTTCTCTAATAAAATAAGAAAGAGTAATACTTTTTGTTGTACTTTGGGTACAGATTTTAAAATATTACTAGTCAGTGGACTAAAGTCCTAATTTGTTGCCTAATTTAATACCTAACATTGTGATACCAAAGGTTACATCTTTAAAACTAGGATAGTTTTCAAAGTAATGTACCTTCTAAAAGTTTATGTATTTTGTAAAATTTTGCTTCCAGAAAATATTGGATTGTAACTTAGTATCATAACTGATTAAAATGTAAAAAGCATAGACAAAGTCCTATGAAATCCATTTCTTAAATAGGGAAGAATAGTTTTTGGAAAGTGGATATTCTTGTGGATTTTTTTTTTATGTTTTCTTTTCTTTTCTTTTCTTTTTTTTTGAGTAAAAACTCACAGGGCTGGGGGAAATCATGTCTGTCTGTCTAACCACAGTCCCTTCTCATGTCTTGCTTTGCTTAATGCTGGCTCTCGGCATGAGCTTGGGGAAAAGCTGTCATCTTATTAGGCATCTGTGGCTTCATTAGGATGTTCTGGAATATCTCACTAGTTTCTGTCTGATGTAACAGAGGCAAAAGAGTAGCCAAGTATTTTTCTAAATGAGCCACAACTTGCAGAGCAAAGCCAATGTGTTTGGAGCCATGGGTGCTCATAGTGCCCGAGCCACCTAGGATGTGCCAGTAATGACCACAGGAACTGGGTCTTGTTACCATTGTGTCATGAGGAAACCATGGCTTTGCCCAAGGTTACAAGCTCCCCCCTCCAGGATCAGGCTGAGAGTTGAACCTTGCCTTGTCAAACTCCAGAGCCCAGGTCTTTTCTATCATATTATATCACTCTTCTCTCTCTTTTGTTTAGTCAGTCTAGTATTGAATCTCCTGGATGGGAAAGAAGCGACTCAACTGCTCTGCGTTTCCCACTTTAACAACACCCCTTCCCATATTCCACCAGAGAAGGATAGCAAACTCTGCCATTCCAAGAAAGCCTATGAAGATGTGCACTTTTCAGAACTGATCCTTCGCAATTACTACTACACATTTCAGATTCAAAGCATGGATTCTAAACCCCAGGGGACACATATGAGAGATCTCTCTACCTTTTTAATGAAGTTGTCTTCCAATTCCAAGCTGCAGGAATTAAGTGGACAAAGAATACTTGGGGCTATACACACTGATAAATCATAAGCTGTCATCTGATTGGATGAGGATTGTTTCTCAATGTTGTATAACACACCGAAAAGGTATCGCAAGAGAACAACATTCGCTTTTGGCAGCTGTGTTAGAAGCCTAAAGTCAGAAAGATGCACTTTTGAATAAGGCAAGTCATTGCACTTAGCAGTTGGAAGTATAGAGACGGAAAGCAGAGAACATCTTTCTAGATCTAGTATGCAACCTGCTGTAGCAGAGTTCCAGGCATGAACGTACACAAAAGTGTTTTACCAAATTCAATTTCTGAGCTAACCCTCTCTGGTTAAATGTTCGACAAACTTTAGGTTATGCCACTGGCTGTTGATGCACTGGCATCTCTCAGGCCACTGACTTTGTGTACCAGTTTCATATGTTCAGAAGTTGTACAGTGACTAAGGAGTCAATGTTAATAAGGTCAGGAGAAGTACAATAATAGCCATAAGGCATGCTTGTATTCTGAAACTGGCCTCCATTGGTGAGAAGAATCGAAACTATTTGGCATTGAATGTTATTTTAGTGGTCAAAGTGGCAAGAAGGAAGCCAATATTTTCCTAATAGTATATTGGCTGTATTCTGAGCCATGACCAGAGTAGAGTAATTATTCCATCATTACCTCTGGGCTGCAT
Organism: Canis aureus; assembly: GCF_053574225.1. Taxonomy (NCBI): domain Eukaryota; kingdom Metazoa; phylum Chordata; class Mammalia; order Carnivora; family Canidae; genus Canis; species Canis aureus. Next base: position 26,005,114 of record NC_135630.1, on the reverse strand, counting down.
TTATTTTTTCCTTCTCAGTCACTTCGTTAAGAACACCAAGCCATTTTTCATAGAGTTTGGATGAAAGTAAACTTCCTTCGATATTTTCAAGAAAATCCTTATGTGGATAAAAGAAAAATACACACAGACACACTCACATATGCAATATAGATATTGGAAATATTACAGAGAAAACAGTTGCAAACTTCAGTTCAGTCTCTACTTACGTCATAGATACCCAAACTGTGACCCACATGGAACTCTGCTCTGATTCTCTATTGACTTGCACGTGAAAAGCAGGTGTGTGGATTTTCTCCAACAAAAATGAAAGCATCTAAGCAGAGCCTAGGCTTCAGTGTAAATGAGGACAAAGCTCCCTTCTATCATATGGCACTTTTGTGTGCTTTTCTGCAAACTATTACAAAAGCTACTCTCATAATCGCTTCATTCTTCCTTTCCTGTACTGTACAAAAGTAGAGAGTCTAATGGCAAACTCATGATGGTCCTGAGGATGTATTCATTTCTAGTGTAGACCAATTCTCCAGAGAGTTTGACATGATACTATTCAGGCCAAGGTTGCAGAGTCTGATTCTCCACAAAGATTAGTCAACTTTAGGTAGGGAAAGCTTCATAAATGCCTAAGAACTCTATGCACACGTGGTCACCATCTTCCTAGTCTGTGCCTATAACACGGAAAGAGAAAGGATCCTACTAAGTCTTGCTAGAAACATCAATTGTATGTTTGCACCTTCAAGAGGGCAACACTTATCATGCTATTTGAGTACCTAATGTATCATCATTCTTTCCCCTGTCTCTTGATGCCTATATATATATTTACTGGTGTGTTTTACTGTAGTCCAATGTAGTAGTGGTCAGGGACTATTGGTATCTTTCATATAGTTGAACAGAAATGGGGGACAAGCTCTGCCTATGTCTCTGCCTCTCTCTTTCTCTCTGTGACTATCATAAATAATAATAAAAAAAATTTTAAAAAAAGAAATGGGGGACAAGGAAAGACCAAATGTGACAAGGAAGGACCAAATATGACCTTGATTCTAAGAGTGTCATCATTACTGCCTTAACTTAGTTTTGTTGATAACTGTTAGCAAGTGCCAAGGTAGATGGATTAAATTCTCTATTCTAGTTCTCACATCTTTCTCCATTACGGTTTTAGCAATAGAACAGGATATCTGTGATGTAGCTGTATAATTTCCAAATTAATCTAGTTCTTGAATCGATCTCTTGACTTTCCAGAATTCCAAACTACTTTTGTCTGTTGCACCTACTCCAAAAGTTCGATTTATCCAAACTGGCATGTAGCAAGAGCTGGTTAACATGTCATTATAACCTTGGATGGTGGACTAGACATCACAAATATTAACTAAAGGATGCCGAGGATGTGGTGAAAGGAGACACAAATGGCAAAATCCTTCCTTCATGAGTTATAAAGTAAAAGACATCAAGAAACAGGAGACAGTGATGGTTAAGAATGATTGGTCACCTCACTGAGCCTTTTTGTATTCCTCATAAAGTAAACATTTGCTTACTATTGTGAAATTCCCTACCTATTCTCAAATTTTTCATATGATTTTTCTTTTGGAAACTGCCTTCATTAGGAGCGTGGTGAGGATGTCATCAAAAGCAGATGTTTGCTTTGGTAAATATTATGTATGTGTCAGTGTATACTTTGAAATTTATTATTATTACTAGTAGTCATATTAGTATTAGTATTTTGCATGGAGTCCTCAGGTAGGCTGTTCATGGTGATAACAGAAAGTATTTCTAATTTATGGGGCTTTTAACTCCTACAGTAGCTTCCTTAAATTTGATTTCATGAAGTGTTTTCCAGTTTGACAAGTTCTTAATCAGTTATGCCTATGTTGGTTCCTGGGCAATCGTAATGAAAGACACCAATCACAGCTTCAGTTACCCATGTGTGGTAAAGCTAGAACTTTCCCCACCTTTAAAACACATGCTACCACATGAACAGATTTGCTGTAACAGTTAACTCTGTCCCCAGAATTTAGTTTCTCTTTTAGGTTTCTGCATGAATTTATACAGGCTGGTTTTCTGAAGATGCCTTCCAGGAGTGGTCCTTTCCGATTGATCACGGAAAGCATATCCTGTAGGAAAAAAAGAAGAGTATATGGCATTTCATATCCCAAGCCCAGAGCAAAAGCTTGCTTCCTTTTTGAAAGAGCTAGGCTATCGGATGGTTTACGGTTTTAGAGCTGGAAGACTAAAGTCAATTTAGATTCTTTAGTCAATGTCTCTCTATAGTTTTACCCAAAATCCACCTTACATACACTGAAACTTTGTAATCACTTATTTAAATCAGATTTTTTCATTGAATTTACCCTTTTAAATCAAACTTCTGTGTTTCTAGGCCTTTGTGGAATCCTCGCCTGTCTCCTACTTTACCAGTTTTGGCTCCTTATTCTCTTACATAGATGCCCTTCCCCATGTTTTCAAATCTTTTTGCCATACTCATTTCCCATTTGTTGATTCCTCTTTAAGTGTTTGTATCCTCCATTCCTACTATCTCTATTTCCCTTCCTCTTAAAAAAAAAAAAAAAAAACAAAACCTCAAATGCTCTCTTCTTATTATCTGATTACATTTCTTTCATGAGTCTTTCACTGTCTTTTGCTCTATCTTCATGTTCTCTCCCTGCAGTGTAGAAAGATAATAAGGGCTGGAGTCTGATAGACCAAGGGATCGGAAACCTATTATCATTCTGATCATTTGTGTGACCTGGGGCACATGCGAACTATATTGAAAGCTAATTCATTTGTAAAGTGTGGAGGATAATAGTTCCAGCTACCCCCTAAAATGGCTGTGATGCAAGGACTGGGGTAGTAGCAAGCATGTAACTAACATGGTAAATTTTTTCACACCTAGGATAACATTCCCAAATCTAGTGCATGGTTGCAGAGGTACTGGGTACTCAGTAAATTTCCACACTGACAATTCAGTACACTGATTTGAGATAACACAGGCCAAACGCTGTGGCTGTCATTTAACATGCTCTTTTAGAATTAGCAGATTCATATATGCCTCAGGATGAGACTTTATGCTTAGGTAAGATATTTTCAGTTGTTAGATTAAGTAGACTCAGTTGAAGGAGACCTGAGACTACTGTGAGTTCAGGAAGACAATAGCAGAATGTGAAGATGATTCATGCACACAGAGTCCATTTTGACTGATCTGAACAGGCCTACATGGGTCTCTGTGGAAACAAGTGGAATGGACAAAACGTCGTTCTGTTGTATTGGCCAAATGACTCTGCAGTAGGTAAATCAAATGACACTAGCAAAGCTTCTCAGCCAAAGCCAGGGTCTGTCTAATGATTTCTCCATTTAAGGGTTGGTTTGCATGAGAACACTTGGCCTCTCCAAGGTCCCTCTCCTCAGGAAGGTAATAAAAGACCAAACTGAGACCTACCAGTATTGGGAAGGGCAAGTTGTCCTTATCACAGATATCTGTGAGGGAAACCCCAAAGAGTTGTCGTGGTTTTGCAGATGGTGCAACTCTGCAGTGGTTTTTCTGGCAAGTGCCAGCGCGCCACCAAAAGGCCCAGTCTCTGAAAACAGTGCTTTTCATGGTCTTCTGGCCTGAATCTAAGGAAGAAGGGAGATTAGTGTATTTTAATTCACTTAGCATTATTTTCACCATTGCCATTATACAGTGTGTTCATTGTAGTGGCTAGAAGAGGGAAACTGAGTCATTTATTTGTAGAACTCTCCTCGTTCTGATGTTGGCTAACAGCATCCTCATGGTGTTGATAAGTTCTTACCCATATCCTTCAGACTGATGGTTAAACTTTGGTACTTGATCAGATTGAAGGTCAGTATTTCCTGTGCCATCAGTTACTGCCGGTTACACTGCATCAGGAGGCACTGAACCTGTAGATGTGTTTTCTACTGGAGTGAACAGTGGGTTCAGGTGTCAGATCTGATTTTAAAAGCTAGAAGGATTTGGTATGCAAATCAGGCTGAGTGTGGTAATCCTCTGCTTTCACAGCCAGTCTCCCCTCAGCCTCAGATTTCCTCTTTGGCTTTCTGAGTGCTCAAGTTCTACCATCCAAAGGATCTGCTTCTCAGGACACAATCTGCCTGAGCCCTACTTCTATGTTCCTCTGCTCTGGGCCATCTTCAAGGATGACTTGCTGCAGTCAGGGTCCTTGGGATGTTGTCATTACATGCTGGCCCTCTGGTGGCTGTGTTTTCTTGTCATACCCCACCAACCCACCCAGAGATGATGTTTTCGGTTAAATAGGTTGAACATTTACTGAAAAGAGACGAAACCACAATGAAGTGTGGAAACACACTTCCTCACACACACACTCAAACATATATGTAAATATACACCTACACACAAGTACAAGGCTTGAAAGAAATCATAGAAAAGCAAAACAATGAGAGGTTATGAATGCATTTATAGAGGTTATGAATGCATATGCACCAGTTTCCAGAGATGATTTTTAATTACTCAACATTCCCTATGAAGGAAGAGCTTTCCAAAGAAAAGGTGACCAGCAGTGAGAAGCTGAGTTCAAAGTTTCTAGTGCTCAGCTGTGAATGTTTCCCTTTGAAGATACCTTAACATTGCTTAAATAACTGATTTCTTTAAGAGTCAGCAGATGAGCCAAGTTGTCGAAGGATAAACAAATGAGGAACATTTCACCAAATAACCTTGAACACCCGGCCACTTGGCTTTTCTGGGATGTAGTGAGTGCATCACCACCTCCACTCATGTGGGTGCCAGCCCTGCACCAGAAGCATCCTGGTCCTGCCACTGAGGAAGCTTAGCATTTTAAAGCTTCAGTTTGCTCAACTTTAACATAAATGATGCTGCCTACAACTCGTTAAACTAAATATATGATATACTACTCAGCACAAGGCATGGCTCAGGGCAGCCTTGAAAGTGCTCTGGGGATATAGAGAAAGACAGGAGTTAATGGTCTTCCCAAAAGATTTAAAACAAGAAAACAACCTTCATAGAAATGAGTTGGGTCTTGATGTCAGACTTTTGAATTTTTCTAAGCTTGATTTTTGGTAGTGTTTGCATTCTTTCCTATACTGTTCCTCCTCATTGATGACAATAAGCTCACCCAGAAAGAATAAACTGTGTGTCTGAATTGTGTTTAAGCATGGAGACATGAGCCAAGGGAAGGCACTTGAAGAAAGGCAAGTGGCTCACCTCTCCCTTGCTTGTTCTGGGCTGGGTGCCTGGGCTTCAGTATGAAATGGATTTGCATGTCTGTGATCTTCTGCTCCAGAAGGAGGGACTCCTGAGTAGGGGAAGGAGAGACGGAGTCCTCTGCTTCCTTTGGCAGCAGTTTAGTAGATGGAAGATGGCTCATTTTAATTCCATAGGGATGTTCATGTCCTGTATGGAAAGAAACCTGAATATTTAGGCTGATGGTGATGGCTGTCATCAAACCTACCTTACCACGAGTGTAAGCATCACCCTATTTGTATATGTTGGTATTTTTCTGGGACTTCTAGATAAAGAAGGCTGTGCCTCCTGAGTGAGCATCATATGCACCCTTGTGGGAACACCTTACAGAAAGCGTGTGCCCAAGGGAAAGATTTTAAGAAGAGAAAACAATTTAAAGCATGTTACATGAAATACATATATTCATGAGTGCATTAAACAATGCTGACTTTTTCTGTGTTTCTGAGAATGTTTAAGTTTTTCTAGTTTGTGCCTTGACACTAACTAGATCTATATATCTTAGGCAAATTACTTGACACCGTCGAGCCTTACATTCATTCTTTGAAATGCTTGTCCACACACAAACTTATCAGAGTGAATATATTAATAAGCATTGGTGGTTAATATTTTTTATTTTTTATTTATTTTTTATTTTTATTTTTTGGTTAATAAATTTTTAAATATTTGGAGTATATATATAAAGAATTGCTATCTTCACTATTCTCTCCAACAGAATGTCAGTCGAACAGATTTTTTTTTCATTTCCTTTTGTCAATTCTCCAGCCAGAGCTACTCGAGAGTAGTGGGATGTGTTGCCCTTATGCTTTATGGTTCCCTCCCACTGCTGCCCTCCCTCTATGGGTGTCCTGCCAGGCAATGATCAGAAGGAAGGGTGTGCAGAGTGGGAAACCCAGAAGCAAACTGTAAAACGATGGTTAGAGAATAGAAAACCACACCCACAGCCATCCAGAATTGCCTGCCAAGTGATTTGTTTTGCTCTTTTATGCTTTAAATTGTTTTTCCTCTCTAGAGAATTCTCAAAGACCCTATGCAATGATATGGATTTCATTTTTTAAGAATAGAATGAAAATTCTCATTCTCTCATTTCAGATTTATTATTGAATGTACCTAAAGGAGCTTTTGCTGTTCTTTTCATCCGTCATAAATGCAATGTTCACAAGAATCACAGGGACTTCCCTCCATTAAGGAAAAAGAAGCTTCTATGACAGCAATACAACCAAGCCAAGATAACCAGGAGTTAATCCACAATTGAGAATTGAGAGTATGTTTAAAAAATGCATTTTGAATGCTGTAATGGATCATCATGAACAACAGGCTCTTCAGATTCCTTAGAGCTGCATTCGTGTGTGAAGCTATTCAAAGTCTAAAAAGTTATCATCTACATCATTTTTATCTAAATTAATGCACTTTATTAAAACATATATAAGTATTTAGCTTTTTTCCTTTTTACTGCTAACCATTTTTTTTAGATTTTATTTATTTATTCATGAGAAACAGAGAGAGAGAAAGAGGCAGAGACACAGGCAGAGGGAGAAGCAGGCTCCATGCAGGGAGCCCAATGTGGGAGTCGATCCCAGCTCTCCAGGATCACACCCTGGGCTGAAGGCAGTGCTGAACTGCTGAGCCACCAGGGCTGCCCCTGTCCAACTTTTACAAAGATATCAACATTAATTCAAAACAGGAAGTGGTACTGGGGGATTTTGATCTCAGTGATGAGCTTTGTGACTCTATAGTCTAAGACTGGGAATATATATTTTGCAGAAAGAAATTGGTTGTTTTTTTTAAAAAAGGAAATTGGTTGTTTAGATTTCCAGATTATTTGAAAAAGAGTTATAGCTTCACAGGTTTATTAAAAGGATAAAGAATTTCTTTTTTTTTAATTCATGACAGACACAGAGAGGGAGAGAGAGAGGCAGAGACACAGGCAGAGGGAGAAGCAGGCTCCATGCGGGGAGCCCGATGTGGGACTCGATCCCGGGTCTCCAGGATCCGGCCTTGGGCTGAAGGCGGTGCTAAACCACTGAGCCACCCGGGCTGCCCAAGGATAAAGAATTTCATGTAAGAAGGAATGCTTTAAGATTTCTAGAAGAGATTATTGTCACCATTACCATCCATTACTATACTTCAAGGTCTGCTACCGACCCTGTCTTCTTTTTCTTTTTTTAAAATCCTTCCATTACTGGAAACACTAAACAATTTTGCTAATCCAAAGATTTTTTTTTCAGAGAACTTGTGCTAATAACTATTTTAGAAGAGGTGCAATCTGTTTATCAATAACCTTAAGAACAGTGATGGAAAAAACCTGAGAAACAGCAAAGTGCAGGCGATTTCATCAGTGAAGACTAGAGGAGTTTAAATGTGATTATCTCATTTTCTTTATGATGCAGAGAAAAGTGGGCACAGGGCAGGGGTGTTAAATACATATCTGTACCCAGATTCAGGGACATAACTGGATTTTAGAGGATTCTCACAAAATAGAGGCTTCTTAGTAGTTAGGAACTAGAATTCAAGATTGAAATATGAAAAATAAATGTATGGGAAAAAAATTCCCATCCATTTTGCTTTCATACCTAAGTGAGTAAATAAGTAAGTAAATAGTAAATAATCACACTTTTTCAAGACAGCTCTGTTTGTCAGGTAACAAGAAGTAGAAACAAAAATTTACATTTCTCTCCCTCACTAAATCATAGCTGCTGAATGAAGAGATATTATCAATGCCTGGGAAACAGTACCTGGTAATTATTTAATAAACATGTGAGGGAATATAACATGTGATTTTCACTTTTAAGGATTTTGAAGCTTAAGAAAGAACAACCATTACTTTGAAACTTTGAGTTACAATTTTGAACCTAATCAATCCCATCTTAGATTTTCCCTGACACTTACCAGTTAGTGGAAGTTTTTCCTTGCCAGAACTCACCCACAACTGGAAGTCTTTCTCAGAGCCCTTGGAAACAAAAAGAACTAGGTGTCAAAACAAATCTTTCACAGTACTTGAAGAACACATTTCCTTAGCATATCTGTGTTTCCAAAAAGAAGAATTGGGGCCAGGATAAATGGCATTTGGTCCATGGAGGTAGCTATAGTACTTGTTAACTAGTTCCCCTCACAACTTCCAATAGACTGTCCCAGATTCTTGTAATTTTTGATAAAGACCGGGAAACCATAGTACAGCCAGCCCCTCACTTTGTGGGTGATCCATGGCATAAGAAATGAGATTTGTGTCCCTTTACTACGGAGTAAAAGTCTCATCTCAGAGTCCTCTCTTCTGCTGTCTCTAGACTCCTTGGATAGTGTTGGCTTTTGTCTCCAAATGTCTCTGCCCAGAGATGCATGTTGTCCAGAGAGCCATATACTCTGCTATGACTAATCCTGAGCAAAGTAACTTGAGAGGCATCAATAGCTCAGCAGCCCTGAACAAAAGGAGACAAATGCCCAAGAGACCTTGAGGAGATCGTGGAGGGAAGTCATCCACTGGCTTTGGGGCAGGCAAACCCCACTTTAGGGAGAGAAAGGATGAGGACTCTAGACAACATGTCAGATGCAGAAAACGATTACTCCCAGCAGAATTATTGCCCAGTAATACTGGAAATCCCAATTGTTTGAAACAAACAATTCTAAATTATAAAGACTGCTGAACTATTTTAAAGAGTCTTCCAGGAGACTAAAACAAAAAATGTTTGAAATAGAATTATTGGTAATAGTTACCATGTGCCCTTGACTCTTGACTAAAAATCATGGCCTTCACCTTATGAAGGAATGTCACAGGTATGGATGGGCACAGACACAGATACACACACACACACACACACACACACAGCTAAATCTGCTCAAGATTGTGTTGCAAATAAGAAGTAAGAGCTAATAAGGTAGGGTAGGGTTTGGAAATGCCATGCTGGAATCCTTTAAATCAGGTATACATAAAGCCAAATAACCCCAGTTCTTCATTAAAATAGAAATTCTTTGCCTAGTGACATTGATCACTTTAAGCAAAGAAAATCACAAACGTGAAATAAAATGAGTTAAATCATTAATCAATCTCCCCACCTTCATCCCTCAAACCACTCACTCTCTTTTCCAGGATTTAATTCTTACTTAGGGTTTATATATCATACAGGTTAGAAATGTATGTAGAGATGTGCTTTAGTCAGTACATATAAATTCAATTTTATTTTGGATGTATTATTAAATGTTGTTTGTACAGAAATCATTGATCTCTTCTGCCAAATTCCAGTTGCTCTGAAGTTTTAAAGGGCTTTATTATACCATTGGGTCAGATAGAATTTACAAACAATCTTATGATTATGTCACGTCACATTTACAGAGGATTTTGGATAAGAAGCTGTGCTTTCCAAGTGCTCCTTTTGGTTCTCTCCATCTATCACTGTCCCTCTTTTTTCCCTTATAAAACCTCATCCTCAAATATATTTCTCTTTCATAAAAAGATATCAGCAACTCACACGAGCACCATCAAAAGGTAAAGAACAGACAGTTAAAACCCAAACAAGATGAAAGTGCTATGTACAAATGCCCCAGATCCATGGTCTTATTCAGAACTTGTCTTTGTCTTTACCAGTTCCTAAAGAGTATGAGCTGCTTCATCCTCAGGATCTGCATCAAACAGAGGTAGCTTGTAGCCATGTAGTCTTTATGTCAAAAGGTACAACAGAACATGTAATTTAGGATTCATTAAACAGATTGAGTTCTTCCTTGTGTGATAACTAGGGTCAATAGGGATGGGGACGTATCAGAATTGAAAACACAGAAAAGAGTCCAATAGAGGAGGAAATATTTAGAAATTTAGAAACAAAAAAAAAGAAATTTAGAAACATTGTTATTGTCTGTATTTAAAATATATACAATAAACTGCATGTTGTTATTAGCACTCTAAAATTATAGCCCAAACTTAGACTATGACTTTGAATTTTCAGAAAATTTAAAATGGGAATATAAGATAGCACTCATGTATAAGCTAATACTATAGCTTTGCTGCCTTCAATTTCTAAAGTTGGAAGGACAAAATATGACTGTTATCTACAATAATCAGCTGTCTTATGATGGGAGGTGCACAACACACACATACACATACACACACACAGACACAAATCTCAAAAGTCAAAGTTGGTTCGTAAACTAAAAATAGTTTATAGGCAACTTACGGTTATTCCCAGCATTGTTAGTAACATGTTGATAGTGTCATTTGCCGTGTCGGAATTTGTCACTGTTATAGTTACGGACTGTAAAAAATAAATAAGAAAAATTGCTACAAATTTTTTTTTAGATTTAAAGCATGTGACCAAATAATTGTCAAATTATTATCCATACTCCAAAGGTAAAGCTTGTTTTCAGGTAATGACAAAGTAAAGCACGTGTAGAACACGAACCCTTAATTATATTTTCATTTTTTTTATGTAACATGAAGCTAGTAGGAAACATGTCAGTAAAACATATATTTCCCTCCAAGAATTTGTGGCATACAAAATACAGCAGCTGAAGCAAGGAAGAGAAAAACTGAGAATTCCAAGAGGGCACTTGGGTGAAACTCAGCTCCATAAGGCTATTTCCAAAATGGTGGGAGGGGGATAGTATTAAAGGAAGGCACTAGATACTTTCCTCTCTTACTGAGTTGTGTTTGTATAGTATGGCTTAGTTCCTTTGTAATTACATAGTCGGTTTCAGTAAAATCAGATAAGAACTGGCTATGAAAGACACTTTTTTTAAAAACTACTATTTAGTCTGTATTTTCTTTGTCAGGCATCATGGTTAACTAAGACTTCCATTGTTGCAATCTGTTAAGACAAATAAAACCAATGAATCTAGGAAATGAGACTGGAAATGTTAGAAGTTTATGTTCTATTCACAACTCTGCCAGTGAGTAGATACTTATAATAGCTCTCTATCAGACCATACATTGAGAAACTGCTCCATACAACTAGGAAAAGTTTACAGAAAATTTTCTGAAAGGGGTTAATAGGAATCTGAGATGGATCTATAAAACTATCTCAATTACAAAAGTCATTTTAAAATAAGAGAATATGTAACCAGAACATTTACTATGCATACAGTTTTTGTAACATTTTTAGGCAATGGGGCCTGTGTCCTTCAGGAAACAGTGCATAAAGAAGAAACAGCACAAGTGGACACTCACAGGCCTTGAAAATATTAAAAGCAAAGTTAAAAGATGCTCTTTCATAATTCATTCCTTGTCCTTTCATTGTATTTTTCTTCCTATGAATTGAATGCAATTACTTGATATCACAGATGGTCCAAAAGTAATTCAATAGTCATTCAAATAGTCATTGAAATAGTAATTCAAGGGATGTATGTATATTTTCCTGCATGTTGTAGGATCTCCCAACAGACAAATTCCATTAGAAGGAACTCTCTCTAAACAAATAACTTCAGAAAAACAAACTATTTTTTGAAATAATTCAAAAGAAAAAGAAAAGTTAGTTTTTGTTCATGAGTCAAACTGTTACTTAATATATGAAGAACCAGGAAAATGAGATCAATTTTCAAGAGCTGAAGCCACACCTGAGATGATCTAGATGCTATTAGCCAAAAACAGCTATTACAATAATGATCTAGATACTATTAGCCAAAAACAGCTATTACAATAATGCTCAATGATACAAATGAAAATGTGCTCACAATAAACAAAAATAGAGGCATCTTAGTATAGAAATAAGAAGTATTTATGACTTTTCCTTTTTTGAGAGGAAAAATATTTAAAAATAGAAATTTTTATCTGAAAAAATATTTTTTAAAAATTTATTGACTAGGCTACATTGCATAATGGAGATGATGAAAAGAAGTCAGTGATTTGAAAATAGATACTAGAAATTATCCAGTGTGAAGAAGAAAAGGGGGGAAAAGATTGAAAAAATTAACAGAGCCTGAGAGATCTCTGAACAATGTGAAAGTGTCTGATATGCAAAGAATGGAACTGTCACAAGGAGAGAAAGAGAAATAATGAGGAAGGAAATATTTGATGTAATAATGATTAAAATTTCCCAAATTTGGTGAAGGCATCAATTTATAAATTCAAGAAATTCAAAAAAAATTCAAGAAATTCAGAATATGTCAAATAGGACAGATTCAAAGAAAACCATGCTTAGGTACTTCCTAGCCACACTGTTAAAAACCAAAAATAAAGAGAAAACTTGAAAGCAGCTAGAGAAAAAATGACAAATCACCTACTGAGGATTAATGTTTAATCACAGACTACTCATCAGAAAGCATCAAGAGCAAAAGACTGGAACATCTCTAAAGGACTAAAAGGAAAAAATCTGCAAACAAAATTCTACATCCCCAAAAATATCCTTCAAGAGTCAGTGTCAATAAATAAAGCCATATTCAGATAAAAGAAATTAAGTAAATCTGTTTGCACCAGTTTTGCACAAGGAATGCTAAGAATCATCTTTCTACGATGAAGTGAAACAGTGCAGTGGGAAACCTGGATCTTTAATAATGGGTGAAGAACATCAGAAATGTTTATTTCACCCAAACTATACCTCAATAAAGTTGATTTTTAAAAAATTCAAGGTAATTTTCCAAGGAAAGTTCTGAATGTAAACCACTGCCACAATTGATATCAAAGGCAGAGACGAGAATGTGCTCTGCTGCTAGAGAATTCTCTCTCCTTCATGCAGTGCATCTAGCCTGCACTTAGCAACAGATCAAAATATTTGCATGGCTTTTGCTTTAGCCAGGAATATCTTTTTTTTCCACCTTCAAATAATGTTTTGTGTGATCTAGAGCTACTTCAAACTATAACAACAACCACAAAAAAAATGCCATTTAAAGATACCCAAAGTATCTTGTTCATCACTGTAAATGTCTTGGCTACTGTACTACAATTTCAGAAATCAAATTTTACACACAAAACTGGGCCAATTGGTTTGATTTTTTTCTCCCCACGGTATAAAGAAATTGAAATAGAAATATGCTGATCCCTTAAAAGTGTCATCCCTCTTAGTTCAATTCAATCCTGATATTCCTTGGAACAAAAGACTTTTCAAAACTCCTCTGCATTTGACATAACTACTCAATGAAACACCTGATCCTTAAGTGGATCCTGTACTAGAAAGGAGACATTATTGAGGTCAACTGACAAAATGAGAATGGGAATGGCAGAGTAAAGTATTATGCCAAGGTTAAATTCACTAAAGGTGATAACTGTAGAATATCTTTATTCTTAAGAAATGCTTAGGTTTAAGGAAAAAGGGCCATAGTATATGTATGACCCTCAAACGTAAGTATACACATACATGTAATAGACAGAGAGAAAGAAAATAAGTGATAAAGCAAATGGAATAAAGTGTTACCAATAGGTGAATCTAGATAAAGAGTATACGGGGTCTTTTTGTATTACTTTTATACTTACAACTTTTCTCTGAGTTTATAGTTACACCAAATAAAATATCTGGAGGGGAAAAAGGACTGTGGAGACAATCCAGACCATTCTGTATGTAAGTGGTGGCCACTGGGGAAAAAATGGTTGATTCTAAATCACTGTATTACAAGCCACTATAAGCAATTAGAAGGATCCAGAGAAATGTTATAGACACTTAACATCCGATACTCTTTCCTTGCTTAAGCACTGTAGTATGTATTCCTCTTGCTTCATATTACCTAGGACGCAGTTTTTAGGTCTATAAAGCAGTACATGGAGAGGGGGAAAATACATTTTTCCTCATGGCACTTTTCTAAATATTCTCTCTCTCTTCCTACCTTTTGCTCTCTCTTTCCTCTCTCCCCAACTCACTGCTTCCTCCCTCTCTGTGTCTCCACCTCTATCTCCATCTTTTTCATTCAGTCAGAATTAGGAACTCAGAATTTAATTGTTGGTCTTAAAAATACTCACACAGGCACAGTTCTTGATGTTCTCAGTGAAGATTTTGAGGAGAATGCTTTTTGGCTGCTCCTTCTCTTTGGCTAGCATGATGTACCTAATCGAATTTGATAGTAACCCAAAATAGAGTAGGATAAATTACCTTACTTTCCAATCAATTTATGTTGATCATGTTTTCAACGTACTTTGTTATTTTTAAATGCATATAAATAAGCACAGCAAAACCAAATTTTGGGTCAGAAGGAAACATGCAAAAATATTTCAGGAAAATAAGCTGTGACTCGGAAAACAATGGATCACTCTCGTCATGTGAGATTTGACCAGCAGATCCAGTCACCAAAGCTTTCCTGCCTAGCTAGACCAGAGGGCATACTAGCACCTTCAAATGTAGGAATTAGAAGTTGCTTTCAGCATTACTCGGTAGGGTAGACTGCACTTATGGAAATTTAATATATGTTTTGAGAATAATGTTAGCTATAATCATGAGGTTGGAGAGCGGGGGAAGATGAGAGTGATAACCAGAATTTCATAAAAAATAAGCAATATATGCATGTAAAGGAGAGCAGGTTATTTGTAGTAATGGCCAGGGTACAATTAAATAAGAAATCATTGGAGGATAGTGTAACAATTTCTACTAAGGGGAGGGAACATAGTTTGGGGGCACTGCTTTGAAGAGATCTACATTTTTTCCATCATGGGTTAAAGACTTATAATAATACATTGACAAAATACCTTTGAAGGTAAGAACGCCATTTTTCCTTTTGTTCTGAAGAACTGCAATTCAAAAAATGAGAAGAAAAAAATTGAGGAACGTACAATACTCCTACTAACATATTAAGATCACCATTCCAGATTAAAAATATCAGGAGCCCGTTGTTAAGGGATGTGGATGTGTAAATTGTACTCCCCTTAGAGTTGGGCTTTTGGTGGACTCTATTAAAGCAATGGGAAGTAGATCCTAAAGAGGAAGAAAAGTTGATTTCAAATCTGAAAACTTAATTGTGACTATGTGATGCAAGCTATGTGATCATGGGCATGTTGTTAACCACTTTGATATTTAGTTTCCAGAACTGGAAAAAGGTTAATTATAGCTCAGAGTGTTCCTGCAGCTGCAAGGGCTATTCAGATATAAAGAATATTACCATTCAAATTAAATCACATTTAAGAAATTTAGCAATTTGATGGAACTGTCTTGGCTCAGAAACAAGAATATCTTTTTCAGAAAAAAACACCTGTAATATTTTTATTTCTTTATACATATGGCAGATTGTAATATGTTAAATTAGTTCCTAAAAACCGTATTCTTCATCACTGTGATCTTCTGAGAAAGATCAATCCCCTGATGCAAAATTACTAAAGATCAGTATGTTCTCTGCTAAAATTTTCACAGCATTTAATATCCAAAGTTGCAAATGTCTTAAGGCTCATTCACATGTGGGCTTATCACTTACCAGCATTTTTTTTGTTGTGGTAAATTACACATAAAAGAAAATTGACCATTAGTGACCTTTAGTATATTCATCGTTCTGTGCAACCATCGTGACTGAACATGTTTATCACCCCAAAGCAAACATGTGTCTATTAAGCAGTCACTCTCCCTTCCCTCCTGTCCCTAGCTCCTGTTCCACATTTTGTATATTTGTTGATATACACTTGGTTTCTTTTTCTTTATTCTTTTTCTTTCTTTCTTTCTTTCTTTCTTTCTTTCTTTCTTTCTTTCTTTCTTTTACTATTGTCAACAATACTGCTACAAACGTTTGTGTATTAATTTTTGCATGGACATATATTTTCCTTTCTCTTGGATATGTGTCTGGAGGTCATATGTAATTGTGTTTCACTTATTGAGGAGCCATCAAACTGTCCACAGTGGCTGTCTCATTCTATAATTCTACCAGCAACACTACTCCCCACCCTCTCCATCACCATTTCAGGACCTGTCGCATCAAGAAAGTAGAATGCCCATTTAGTGTCCCAACCTGCCTAGGTGCATAGACACAGCTTCTAGTTACTCATGCCAATCTGCAGAACAGTAATAATAATCAATAACAAAAGCATTAGGTGCCAGATGTTGTTATATGTGCCTTCTATCTATTTATACAGCCTTTTTAACTAACAGTTAAATGGCTTCCACATTTTCCTCCTATTAGGGGGAAACTTTTTTTTTGGACACTCCCCTACCAAACACTTTATATATTCCCCTTTTTTTTTTTTAATTCCCATTTGAAACTCTTTCCTTCCACTTGCAACCTGGAGAAGATATTAAGCAATGGGAACTGATGATCTTTATGCAAAAGAAGACCTGCAGAGAGGATATAAATACATGTTTCTTCCTAATAAGATTTGAAAATTTTTCATTAATTCAACAGCTGCATTATAGGATTAATAAATTAACAACTTGTAAAGATTTTTGTTGTCTTACATTTATGATGACCTGTGAGATTTTGGTGGAGTGGGGTGAGGAGAAGAAAGCAGTGTGTTAAGTACAACCGCGTAAAACAGGAATGAGGCTTGGGGTGTGGATGTTTCAAACAGAGATGCAAGTGTGGCATGATCCCTGTAAACTCAGAGGTGTCTGCTCAGGATATCCAGGGTCGAGATCCACATTCCCCATCCTCTTGTCAGCCTAAAAATGTGTCTTACACAACTAAACTCTACTCAATGGAATCATATTTTGTTTTAGATCATCACCAACTAAGATAATCTGTACACAGCAATTCAGGCAACCTAGTATCCAACGGCATGATCAATTTATTTGTATAATTACATACTGATGTTAAGGGAATTAACTTGGGAGTGTAAAAGCAATTTTTCAAATTTAATTGGACCCTTTAATAGTACTTGCTCAAGAAATCTATTCCGGTGATTTAAAAATGCAGATACTCCCTGGGAATCAGAGGGCAGGATCTTGGAGAGGAGACCTTGAACCTCACTCTGTTGATTCTCCTTCCACAGAACTAGAACTCCTAACTCCTCAAGTGGCTACTAGAGCCCATTTGAAAAACCATTGATCAAAACTGAAGGAAATTACTCCAGTAGTTCCCACTATACATTATCTACTTGTTTCCATGTGGATATAAGCACCTTCTTAGGCAAAGTACAAGGCAAAACAAGTGTCATGGGAGGTCAAAAAGTGAGTCACCAGCTTGGTAGACAATAGATTTCAATGTTATCCTTTTCAAGCCATGTAGATACAGGACACCAAGGCATCGGTCTTACCTGAAGGTGGCCACAAAGTTTACCGTGGGCCAGCCCAACACAAAGGACCTCCCAGAACTGATGTTGGCATCTCCCACTGTATCCATGCAGTTGGCAATCCACATGGTGTTCAGTGGTATTTTCTTTTTTATCTTAAAGTTTTTCTTATACCTAGAAAGATCCCAAACATGACCTCTGTTAGTTCATTTCAAAATGTTATGGGAGCAGCTGTGTTCATTAGAGACCAGTTCTCACTGCTCCGGGGCAAATCAGGTCTCCCACATCTCTATTACCCTCTGTGCACACACAGCAAATGGTTAGATGGGCCTTTGCAATGTGTGTGTTGAGCAAACTCTGGCTTGGAAAACTGAAAACACTCTAATGGCAGCAAATAGCCATATTTTTGAATGGTGAGTGTTGAGTAACCACTGTATATTTTAGAGCTTTGTAGGAAAACCATTAATTCATTTGCTATTGCTGGATTTGTTACCTATTACACATAATTTTATGGCTATTATTGCAGTTAATTATTCATTTATGACTTGCATACTTCAAAAAGTGTTTGAGGGGCTGAACAAAGGTACATGATACATGACTTATAAAAATAGTTATACAATTTTTTTCTTAAGAGAGACAAACCAAGGGCACCTGGGTGGCTCAGTCAGTTAAGCATCCAACTCTTGGTTTTGGCTTGGGCCACGATCTCAGGCTCTTGAGATCATGCACCTGTGTAGGGCTCACCACTCAATGAGGAGTCGGCTTCCTCTCTCCCTTTGCCACTCCCCCCACTCATGCTTGCTCTCTCTCTAAAATAAATAAATAAATAAATAAATAAATAAGTAAATAAACAAACAAACAAATAAATAAATCTTTTAAAGAGTGTGAGGGAGAGAGATGAAATCAAAACAAAAAAAAAACAAGCTTGGATCAGAAAGATTTAAAAGTTACTTTCAACCTTAATTTAAAAAATATTTTCTAGCCCTTAAAGCATAGGTTATTTTCAATTTGCTTTCTTAAAATTTTGTCCATACCATTTTCCCATAGATTCTGGCTAAAACAAAAAAATTGTTAGCCTACAGACTGAGCCCAACTGAAAAATCATCCATCCATCCATCCATCCATCTGTCCATCAATCAATCTAAGATCAGTGGTTCGGAGGTCTTATATGTAAGTCATGGATACTTCCCATTTCTCTGAGGGGTAAGAAGGGGTGAAATGGGTTTTTGATAATTTCTGCCTAATCTTCTTTGACCTCAAAGATAAAAACCACCATTGATTTATTTTGGTTGATTAATTAATTGATTAATTTGGTTAATTCACAACTTTGACTCGCAGGTGGGCTTGAGATTTAAACAGTTACAAGTCCTATAAGGAATGCCTGGGGAACTTGGATCCTCCACTCTGGAACTCCTTAGTATTCAGAAAGACATGTGGAAAACACTGAACTAAACTGAGATGAAAGACACCTCATGTGCAAAAATCCCTATGACTCCACTGATTCATGGAAAAATTAGAGCTAAAACTCTTCAGTGGGATTTATGAAATAAAAATAATCTTTTAGGAAGCCCACTTGAAGGATAATGTAGGTTCAAAGCTTAGGACACAATGAATATAAATATGATGGATACCAATATCTTTCCATATTTTTTTATTTCAACATTTTTTTATTTCAACATTACAGCCAAGTGCCTGTATCTATGTGCTTGAAGATTTTTATGGAACATAGTCAATTAACAGATAAAATCATTTTTCTAGATAGCAATTCAAAAGGCATTGTCATGTCAAAAATATATGCCCAAGGGGAATGATAGACAGGTATCTGCTTGTTTTTACAGATTTTTTTCTTTCTAATATAGGTATCTGTGTATATACAGACACCTAAGATCCTGTGTGGAAACTTCCAAATACATTGACCTGGAAAAAGCCATCCAATAAGCTTAGTTCAATAAAGCACCAGGATTAGTTGAACCAAGGAATGATCCTAGAGCCCAGAGTGTGGTTTCTACTCTCCTATAACGTTTTGAACACTTATCATATGCCAAGCTCTGTTCTAAATATTTTATAAATATAAATATAAAAATTTAATCCTCAAGCAACTACACTAGATGGTCTCTATTAGCTCCATTTTACAAATAAGGAAACTCACAGAAAGTTTAAATAAATTGTCAAATGCAGGAGACAGGGTTTGAACCCAGACAGCCTAACTCATAAGCCCATGTTTGTAACCACTTGACCGTGAAGTAACCTTTTCATCTTTCCTACCCTCAGCCTCATTTCTGTCCCCAGAGCCATCAGCCCAGCTTTCTCATGGGATTTATATTGGGAGTGAGAGGATAAATCTCAAGGCATTATATTAATAAAGCCAGTTGCTAGCTTGGAAATATTTAAAACGTGTTACAACAAAGCTTTATACTTCAATAGATTCTTCTAAGGTCTTACTGTGTTTCTTTACTCTCAATCACTGACCCAATTGGATTATCTCAGCAGAAATTAGAAAGCAATAATCTACTGTAAACTGACTTAAGAAGAAGAGGAGGAGAACTGCAGTTTTTATTTCTAAAAATAGTCATTTATTATAGTTGTATTAACATGATGTCCTTCTTGCTTTCCACTACCTTAATCTTTATGCCAAAAGGTAAGCCCCAGTGAACTGGGGAGTTTTGCAGAATTCTAGGGAGATATCCTCTGTTCTAAGATAGAGGCATTCTCTTACAAATGTTGGGAGCAGGGGTCATAGTCTATTCTGTAACTATTCATCATTTCACGACAATGAGTTAATAGTCATCTTCATCTTTTGACCAAATTAAATTCATTTTTTATTTCATTTCTACATTCCTTAATAACTTATTAAACTCAACACCAAAGAAACAAACAATCCAATCATGAAATGGGCAAAAGACATGAAGAGAAATCTCACAGAGGAAGACATAGACATGGCCAACATGCATATGAGAAAATGCTCTGCATCACTTGCCATCAGGGAAATACAAATCAAAACCACAATGAGATACCACCTCACACCAGTGAGAATGGGGAAAATTAACAAGGCAGGAAACAACAAATGTTGGAGAGGATGCGGAGAAAAGGGAACCCTCATACACTGTTGGTGGGAATGTGAACTGGTGCAGCCACTCTGGAAAACTGTGTGGAGGTTCCTCAAACAGTTAAAAATATACCTGCCCTACGACCCAGCAATTGCACTGTTGGGGATTTACCCCAAAGATACAAATGCAATGAAACGCCGGGACACCTGCACCCCGATGTTTATAGCAGCAATGGCCACGATAGCCAAACTGTGGAAGGAGCCTCGGCGTCCAACGAAAGATGAATGGATAATGAAGATGTGGTTTATGTATACAATGGAATATTACTCAGCCATTAGAAATGACAAATACCCACCATTTGCTTCAACGTGGATGGAACTGGAGGGTATTATGCTGAGTGAAGTCAGTCAGTCGGAGAAGGACAAACATTATATGTTCTCATTCATTTGGGGAATATAAATAATAGTGAAAGGGAATATAAGGGAAGGGAGAAGAAATGTGTGGGAAATATGAGAAAGGGAGACAGAACGTAAAGACTGCTAACTCTGGGAAACGAACTAGGGGTGGTAGAAGGGGAGGAGGGCGGGGGGTGGGAGTGAATGGGTGACGGGCACTGCGGGTTATTCTGTATGTTAGTAAATTGAACACCAATAAAAAATAAATTAAAAAAAAATAACTAATGATGAGGAATGTGATGTCTAAAGAGGGTGTGAGCTAAGTTCAGTCCCTTTTTCTAAATTCTTCACGGGTTTCTACTAGTACAAATATCTTAATATTTTATCAAATAGATACTCTTCTTTCTTTTTTAAAGATTTCTTTTATTTATTCACGAGAGGCACAGAGAGAGAGAAGGCAAAGACATAGGCAGAGGAAGAAGCAGGCTCCCTCTGGGGAGCCTGGTGAGGGACTTGATCCCAGGACCCCGGGATCATGACCTAAGCCAAACGCAGACACTCAACCACTGAGTCACCCAAGGGCCCCAAGTAGATACTGTTCTTAAAAATAAAGTAATTTTTATTTTAATTTTTAAAGTACTTTAAAGTACTTTAATTTTTAAAGTAATTTTTATTTGAAAAATAACTTATTTAGTATTCTAATGAATACCAAAAATGATAAGGAAGATTCCATTTGACTTCAATTCTTGTGAACACAAGTTTCTAGTGTATGAAAGAAGTGAGAAAAATCCCCAATTTTCACTATTAGTTACATCTTGTACAACAAGAGAAATAGAATTTCTTTGTGAAGAAACAAACATTTAATTCCCCTCATTATTACACACAAGCCAAAATTCACTAATTCTGACTGAAAAATAGGTAGAAATTAATCAACTATTCAATTTCTGTTAAATTCTGTAGTGTCAACCTAAAGATGAGAGAGTCTCCAGCTGAAGCCTGAGGGTGAGCTGAGGTAAAATGGAACCTGGGTCAGCCTACCCCCTTTTTTATGGCTAATTGGAAAAATTAGGCACTAAACTCAGATTATTCACTTGAATAGATTGATTGAGGGTATTGATTCCTCCATGTAAGACCAAGGCATGACAGGGATGAAATATGTTTTTTTATTTCAGGGGCTATTTCTTCTTAGTTTTTTCCTTCTAGAAAAAAAGGTAAATTTTTTCATATTAACAGTGATCAAAAATATACCCAAATATTTACTATGGGAATGATCTCACAGTAGTTTTCTAAAGATTGTGGCAAGCATTAAGTGCTGCTTGCTACTGCTATGGATGAAATTGTGTCTCCCTCCCACTGCTTTCCCACCTTCTTACCATAAAGCCCTCTCTGCCAGTATCATCATGTTTGGAGATAGAGCTTTTGAAGGTAATTAAGTTTAAATGGGATCATCAAGGTCAGGTCCTAATCCAGTAAGATGGATGGTCTTGTAAGAAGTGGGAGAGATCTGTATGTGTGTACATACATGCATTGAGGACATGCCTTGGGGTACACAGTGAGAAGGCAGCCGCGTGCAAGCAGAAAAAGAGCTCTTACCAGAACCTGACCATGATGATATCCCGAACTCGGAATTCTAAAAATCTGTGTTCTCTCTCTATCAAAGACCTTGGGTTAAATATGAAATTAACATGCCTATGATCACTTACATTTTCTAATATTACCAATGTATAATATAAAGTATATAAGATAATCTTTTGGGAACTGAGTCTCTTTCAAAGAACATTAACAAATAAATTGATAAAGATTTTGTCACATAAAAACCCTTGAGTAGACATAAGGACATATCTCAAAAGCAATATGTGAAAGATGAAAAATGTTCAACTTGTTTTGTCATAATGAACCATTCGAAATAAAAATTCAGCCCTTCAATAGATGCAACTCTCTAGTGGAAAAACAACACTATCTTTATATAAAAATCTTTTTAGTAGAACATCAGAGGCTCTGTAAAACCGGCTGAGAGGTAAGCAGCACCCAGGACAATAAATAGTTCTAGTAAGAAAAGGAAAGTCTTCTCCTGTCCCTAATGCTATAATAATTACAAAGATAAAAAAAAAAGAAGAACATATTCCCCTTGTAAATTGAATATGAGTGGTCTGCAAGGTCCTAACAACCAGGAAATGAGTTTGCTATTTGTTAGCATGTCTCTTGGGCTAAGGATGGAAGGGTACAACATGGTATGGAAGGAAGAACATGGCCTTGTGATGAAGGCAGGCCTGGGTTGGAATCCCTTGCATGGTTTCCCTATGTATGACTGGACCATTTCTGAGACTTCCTCTGTTCCCATTTTCATCTCTGCAGCCTGTGGATGATAAAAAATATGGGCCTTGGAGGGCTGTGAGAAATATTTTCTTTATTCATGAGAGATACACAGAGAAAGGCAGAGACATAGGCAGAGGGTGAAGCAGGCTCCCTGTGGGGAACCCGATGTGGGACTCGATCCCAGGACCCAGGGATCACGACCTGAGCCAAAGGCAGATGCTCAATCACTGAGAAACCCAGGTGGGTGAGGCATCTGTGATGTTCCTAGTGTGGTTCCCAGCATGCATCCCACATATTTTGGTCTCCCATACCCACCTTGGTTAAATAAAGAGAATGGTAACTAGCCTGCATTTTTAAAATAATGACTTGGCCTTCTATCAGGAGGAAGAGAGTCTTTCATATGGACCTCATGCCAAGGCCTGGACATTCCTTTTCTCTTTGTCCTCCTTATGACATCACCACCTTCAAGGTTACATCTATGGGCAATTTCCCTAGTCTCAAATATATTTTACTACTATCTTTGACTCTGATTTTTTTGATGGCTGTACTTGCTTCATTTTTCAATTCACTAAGCATTCTGATCTATTTCTTACCAAGCAGATTGGAGTTAGTTGTTCACTCAATGTAAAGGAAGGGTCGATTTCAATAATGAAAGAATCTAGGTGTTCATGGAATGTTGTATGAAATTCAGGAAAAAAGAGAGAATAGAAATGGTAGCATCACATAGTGAATAAAAGCCTGTGCTTTGAAATAAATAGACCTGATTTCAAATGTAGACTCTGTCCATTACTAATATGGTAACCAGGGCAGATCCATTAGACTGCTGAGCATCAAGGTTCTCCAATATAAAAATACTCCCATCTCACAGGGTCATTGTAAGGTTAGACAAAATTAGGTACATAAAGTTTTTTAGCATAATATCTGACATGTAGTAAGCCCCTGATAAATTGTTATTAATGTAACTCAGATGAGTATATCATTTTGCCAAATTATTACTAGCATGTCGTACCTATGACATGGCATAACTGAGATCTAGGGTGAAAGCAGTAAAAAAAAAGAGGGAGTTAGTTTTTTCTCATGACCAAAAAACTTCTTGATATTTTGTTTGTGGGGGTGTTCTTGGTCTTCCACGTTTTGTGAATAATGCAAACAGAGATGGAGTAAGTAAACAGGTGACCTTCCATGACCTGCTCCCAGACATTTATTGAGCAATCATCATGTTCTAGACTGGATATTCAATGCATTTGTGTTCAGGGTTGAGAGGAAAGTACACACAGTCAATTCTTTCTCCTACATTCCATCTATCTGCTCCATCTTTTTTTTTTAAAGATTTATTTATTTATTCATGAGAAACACAGAGAGGAGAGAGAGAAAAACAGAGACACAGGCAGAGGGAGAAGCAGGCTCCCTGCAGAGAGCCTGATGTGGGACTCAATCCTGGGTCTCCAGGATCATGCCCTGAGCTAAAGGCGAAGCTAAACCCCTGAGCCACCCGGGCTACCCTGCTCCATCTTTCCTTTTTACTAAACTGCTAAGATAGAGCCCTGATACCATCCATCAGGACTATTGCCTCCCCTAACTACTCTCCCTGCTTCCACTCTTGCTTACCCATCCATCTATTATCTAGCAACAGTCAGAAAAATTTGCTAGAAATATAAATCAGATTTGGTTAGTCCCCTAATTACAAATCCTTTGGCAAAATATCTCCACTTTCTTACCATGGCCTGTGAAGACCCTGTGTGACTAGACCCCTGAGCATAGTATCATATCTGATAGCATGGCCTATGCTCTGGGCTCTAGTCAAATCAGGCTTCCCTGAGCCCCTCTCTCTGAGGGGTCAGATTGTACCCATGTAGACCTGCAAGTCTCTCAGCCTCGATGGCTCAGGCACAATGTGGCTGCTTCTCCTCTCATAGATTTGATTTTAATGCTCCACCTCAGAGAGGCCCTCCTAGACTATTCCTAACATGTTCCCACCCTCTCTGCACAGCCCCCTATCCACCTTCTATCAGCAGCACTAATCATTATCATTCCCCCTCTTATTTTATCATTTGTTAGTCCCAGGCAGGAGAGACATTGGTCTGTCACATTGTCAGTTGTATTTGCTGCAGGGACATGACACAAAACAAGACCTCCAGAAGTACTCATGGAATGAAGGACTCAAGCATTGGCAAACACAAAAGGGAAAAAATGTTATGTTTTCGTATAGTAAGGGTTAATGGGAATGCATTTTTTTTGAGATTCACAAGAGCACAAAACATGGTACACCTACTTGGTATTAGACATCAGTAATAAATCGCTGTACAAGAAAAGCTGCCACTTCTGCCTCCTCCAGCCTTTCTTGAGCTCAACGGGGCCATGGATGAGCAAGGTACGAGTGGCACCCTCAGATGATGTAGTGCTTTCGCTGTGGGTGTCCACCTCCACAGATGAGGTCTTCCTGCAACACATCAAACACAGAGCAGTTAGTTACTGGTCAAATACACAATATAGTTTAATGCCAAGTTTCAAGGTTCACACAACACTAAAATGTAGTCTCAACCCCCAAAGCAGAGCTCCAGAGCTCAGAATCAGGGATCCTTGAGTTACAGAAAGCTATAGAAAGAGGTGAGGTCACTTGGGAAACTGATGCAGAGGGAGGACAGTTTCAAGGACAAAGCCCTTGGGCATGCCAACACTTAGAGGTGTGGTGGAGAAAGCTGCAGAGCTAATTGTGAGCCATTAGGTAGGCGAGAGCCAAGAAGCCAAAGGTAGAGCAGATTACAAGAAGGAGAATGAACAACAACAACAAACAGGACAACTTGTGGCCTAATATAAAATAAAACAACGTGTGAAGAATTAATTACAAATTGCTTTTATGTTAAGATAAAATGAAGATAACTGAAGATCCCGGAAGTTGACCCCCATCTTATCTAATTCAATATTCAAAATTGGGGTAAAAATTCTCAAAGATCAACAAAAATATTGGAAACCTCAGAAAGTTTCTGAACACAAGAGTTTAGCTATTACTTGGCTGAGCTCTGACAGGACTTCCTGGTCAAAATAGGTAATAAAACAACTCAATTGAGCAGAGTGTAAAAATTCTTTCATAACTAGGACAGGTATTTTCATAGACCCACTGAAAACTGTCTCACAGAGAGAGAGAGTTGGCTCTCTCATGGAGCCAAGAAAGTGTCTCCGCCTCCCCCAAGGATGTATAAAGCCTGCTCCCTTCTGCTCAGCAGCACTGAATCTTATGAACAGGAGCAGCTTTTCAGGAAGCTGGTGCTGGAGTTACTAATTAGTTTCTATGTATTAGAGGAAACAAAAGAAAAGAACAGTTCCTGTTATTGCCGGTCTGTTTGGATGGTCAGAAATAGTGGATCAGAAGACTACCTCATGCGCTGAAGCCTTGAATGTCCACCTGTAAGCTCAGCGTGCTTTCTGATTGACGGGAACATCCTTTTCTCTTCAATTCGCGGGACAGGAAATCGAGTGAGTCTACAGCACTTGGCAGAGTACTGTCAAATGCTTGAAGCCTGAAGATTCCGCAGCGGTCCGCGGTCACTGCCATTATGATGTCACATATTCAAAGCTCATGTTGTAACTGCCAAACTGACATACTGGTTTCCTTATCTTGGCCTCCAAGTTTTGACTTTTTAAAAGTAATCATTTTATTTTGAGATAACTGTAGATTCATTTGCAGCTGTAATAAATAACACAGAGAGATGACATCAGTTTTTTTACAGATGGAGTCTTCCAGAGACACTTCCATCACCACAAGGGTCCTTCCTATTCCCCGATTACAACCACACAAATTTCTTTCCCCCTCCACCACCTCTTTAATCCCTGGCAATCACAAATCTGTTCACCATGTGTATAATGTTGCCATTTCAAGAATGTTATACAGATGGGATCACATAGTTTATGAAATTTGGGGATTTCCTTTTTCCCATTTGATGTAACTGGAGATTCATCTAGATGGCTGCAAGTATTCACAGTTCATTTCCTGGTGTCCCTTAGTAGTACATCATGATATGGATGTATCACAGTTTGCTTAACTACCTGTTGAAGGAGTTCAAAGTGTCTGCAGGTTTTGGCTGTCACTAATAAAGCTGCTATAAACATCTGTGTACAGGTTTTTGTGTCAGCGTGAAGTCTTCACTTCTCTGGGCTAAATGCCCAGGATGGGAAGAGCCAGGTCATATGCTAGGTATGTTTTTTTGTTTTTGTTTTTGTTTTTTGTTTTTTTTATAGTTTTATTTTTTATTTCTTAGGAACTGTCCAACTGTTTTCCAGAATGGCTGTGCCATTTCACATTCTCCCCAGTACTGTGTGAGTCATTCAGTTTCCCCTCATCCACATGAACATTTGGTGTTGTCATTTTTTATTTTAGCTATTCTGATAGCTGTGTAGTGTGATATCTCACTGTGGATTTCACTTGCATTTCCCTAATGGTTAGTGATACTAACATTGATTTGCCACCTGGACATCTCCTTCAGTGTCAAAGCACCTACAGGAGCCTGTTAAAAACATGTTACATGAAGACAGTGTTCCCTTTCCACTAGGAAACTGATGGTTTTACAGATGAGGAGGCTCCTGCGCATACAGGTTGGACTCTGAATCCAAGCAGCCGTGACATAATATGAAGGATTCAAATCCAACTGACTCAGGAGGTCACACAGCCTCCTGCGAGGGCCCCCCATCCCCACTCTTCCCACCATGGACAGTGTCTTTCTTTGACAACTGTGGAGGACAGAAATTTGATCCTACAGACAAAGTTTGTGGTTTCCCTTACAGGCTCCTGTAACAGGCATGTGAAAACCTATCTTTTATGCCCTACTAGACTCTATGGACCTCAAGGAAGGAGTCTATGTCTGACTTATCATTAAATTCTCACAAACATTGGCACATCGGAGGAATCAAAAAATTCTGTATTGAACAAGTGAATGAAATAGTTTTCTGGCAGGGATGGACAGGGAAAAAGGCATGACATAAAATAGTCTTTCTCTTATTTACTTTATTCATTCAACAGATAGTGTTTGAACCTGTACTAGGAGAAAGGCACTTGATAGGTCTGGGCAACAGGGAGCCAGGCCCAACTCTCACAAAACCAGGATTTAAGTGAGGAGGGGGGAAGACATATTAAACAGAGAATGTCATCAATAACTGCCTAACACAGCCTCTGGAAAGTACTGCAGAGGAAAATTAAAGATTGAGGTGAGAAATTTAGGGAGGGGCTTGACACCTGATTTCAATTATGGAGAGGAAGGCTTCTTTGACAAGCTCATTTGAAATGACCTTTAAAGAATAACTTGGGATTACTTAGAAGAGAGAAAGAGGAAGGAAGGGAGGGAAGATACATTTGTCAGTTGAAGGGACAGAATGTGACTAACTGATGTTTCAGAAACATGGAAGACTTTGCTGGATTGGAGACACAGGCAGAAGGTACAGGAGAGTGAAATTGGCCTGTAAATTAGGTAGAGGTGAGAGCACAAGTCCTGGTAGTCCTTTTAGACTTTATTAAGGCTTCTCATCTTAAAACCAAACTAACACAGAAGTGGCATGTAGATAGTGGCCTCCAGGCTTCTCACCACTTTCATTCATTTTTTAAAAAATATTTTATGTATTTGAGAGAGAGAGAGATAAAGAGACAGTGCATGTGCACAAGAGGTGGGGGCAGAGAGAGAGAGAGAGAGAGAAAGAAGCACAAATGGTGCTGAGTGTGGATTCTGACCTGTGGCTCTGTCTCATGATCCTGAGATCATAACCCTGAGCCGAAATCAAGAGTCAGAAACTTAACCAAGTAAGCCACCAGGCACCCCTTTCTCACCATTTTTAAAGGACAAGTGCTAGTCTGGCCATGCTTGACTATATTTAGAACCATGGAGGCTCATTGGGCAACACTTTCTGGCCTCCCATCAAGTACCTGTCAAAATCTATTTCAGGTAAAAAATAATCTATTTCAGGTAAAAAATATAGGCAGACTTATCTCTGCACCTTCCCCAATTCTCAGATTATGTCCCATTCTCTGCATCTCCCTTCAGAGAGGTTAGAGATTTAGAGGCCGGGAAAACTCTCCTTTTAGAATCTCGTCCTATTGATCAATTCTGATATGCATCAGACTCACTTGGGAGGCTTTTCAGGCACTCATTCTGAAACTGCCTCCCCCAGAGGTTCTGATTCATCAGATCTGGAAAAAGCTCTTTGAGTGATTCTTACATGTAACCAGGATTGTGAGTCACTGGTTTTAAGGAATTAATTGAGAAAGATACAGTGTTTGATAGTATCTTCTCCTTGTAGTAAAGCAAAGGAAAGAAAAGTTTGTCTGAGAAAGATAAAGGGAGCTTCTTTTACCAGGTCACAGTTACCTTTGCAGTAATAGCTAAAGCTTAATTTCTTCCATAATACCATTGTGATTTATTTTAATTTGATGAATGAGCTCTAAATAGAATAATAATGATGGGGTCTTTTTTCTTTTTTAAAGACTTTATTTATGTATTTATTCATGAGAGACACAGAATGAGAGAGAGAGAGAGAGAGAGAGAGGGGCAGAGGGAGAAGCAGGCTCCATACAGGGAGCCCGACGTGGGACTCGATCCCGGTTCTCCAGGATCATGCCCTGGGCTGAAGGCAGCGCTAAACCGCTGAGCCACCCGGGCTGCCCGGGTCTGTTTTCATCTATTTCACCAAACACCTATGTTTTCACCCTAAATATCAAATAAAAGAGATACTCTAAGGTGATCTTTATGCCAGTAATACCGTATTATTGATCTATTGTCCATTTTTGTCAATACCATACTGTTTTTTTTTTTAATACCATACTGTTTTGATTATTACAGCTTTGCAATATATCTTGAAATCTGGGACTGTGATACCTCCAGTTTTTTTTTCAAGATTGCTTTGGCTATTTGGGGTCTTTGTGGTTCCATACATGCTTATGAATTACTTGTTTTAGTTCTGTGAAAATACTATTAGCACTTTGATAGGGATTCCATCAAATCTGTAGATTATTTTGAGTATGGAACATTTTATTAATACTTGTTCTCTCATCAATAAGCATGGAATATTTTTCCATTTGTGTTGTCTTCAATTTTTTTCACCAATGATTTATAGTTTTTCAGTATATATATATATATATATATATATATATATATATAGTCTTTCACTTCCTTCTTTAAGCTTATTTCTAGGTATCTTATTATTTTTGGTACAATTGTTAATGGGACTGTTTCTTAATTTATTTTTTTCTCTTCATTATTAGTGTATAGAAATGCAGTGGATTTCTGTATATTGGTTTGTATCCTGTGACTTTCCTGAACTCATTTATCAGTTCTAGTCCATTTTTGGTAGAATCCTGAGGGTTTTCTACATATAGTATCATGGCACCCGCAAATAGTGAAAGTTTTACCTCTTCCTTACCCATTTGGATGCCATTTATTGCTTTTTCTTGTATGATTGCTGGGGCTAGGACTTCCAGTACTATGCTGAATAAAAGTAGTGAGAGTGGAAATCCTTGTTTTGTTCTTGATCTTGGGGAGAAGCTCTCACTTTTTCACCATTGAGTATGACATTAGCTGTAGTTTTTCACATAAGGTCTTCATTCTGTTGAGGTATGTTCCTTCTAAACCTACTTTGTTGAGTTTGTATCATGAATGGATGTTGTACTTTTAAATGCTTTTCTGCACCTATTAAGATAATCATGGTTTTTTACCCTTCTCTTGTTGATGATATGTATGATGTTAATGGATTTGTGAATATTGAATCACATTTGCATACTAAGAATAAATCCCACTTGATCATGGTAAATGACTTTTTTAATGTATTGGTGGATTTGGTTGGCTAATACTTTGTTGAGGATTTTTGCATGTATGTTAATCAGAGATATTGGCCTGTAGTTCTCTCTCTATCTTTCTCTCTCTCTGTAGTGTCTTTATCTGGTTTTGGTATCAGGGTAATGCTGACTTCATAGAATACATAGAAGCTTTCATTCTTTGTTTTTTGAAGTAGTTTGAGAAAAGTAGGTGTTAACTCTTCTTTATATGTTTGGTAAAAAATTTTTTTAAGGATTTTATTTATTTATCCATGACAGAGAAAGACAGAGGCAGAGACACAGGCAGAAGGAGAAGCAGGCCCCATGGAAGGAGCCCAATGTGGGACTCGATCTCAGGACTCTGGGATCAGGACCTGAAGGCAGATGATCAACTGCTGAATCACCCAGGTGTCCCTTAATCTTTGGTAAAATTTACCTGTGAAGCCATCTGTTTTTTGGTAGTTTTTTGATTACTGATTTGATTTCATTGCTGTTTGTTTTTTGGTAGTTTTTTGATTACTGATTTGATTTCATTGCTGATAATCAGTCTTTTCAAATTTTCTATTTTTTCCCAACTCATCTTTGAGAGGTTATATGTTTCTAAGAATTTACCCATTTCTTCTAGGTTGTCCAATTAGTTTGCATATAATTTTTTCATAATATTCTCTTAAAATCCTTTATAATTTTGTGGTGTTGTTATTTCTCCTCTTTCATTTCTTTTTAAAATAAATTTATTTTTATTGGTGTTCAATTTGCCAACATACAGAATAACACCCAGTGCTCATCCTGTCAAGTTCCCCCCTCAGTGCCCACCACCCAGTCACCCCCACCCACTACCCACCCCCCATTCCACCATCCCTATTCATTTCCCAGAGTTAGGAGTCTTCATGTTCTGTCTCCCTTTCTGAGATTTCCTACCCATTTCTTCTCCCTTCCCTTCTATTCCCTTTCACTATTATTTATATTCCCCAAATGAATGAGACCATATAATGTTTGTCCTTCTCCGCTTGACTTACTTCACTCAGCATAATACCCTCCAGTTCCATCCATGTCGAAGCAAATGGTGGGTATCTGTCATTTCTAATGGCTGACTAATATTCCATTGTATACATAAACCACACCTTCTTTATCCATTCATCTTTCAATGGACACCGAGGCTCCTTCCACAGTTTGGCTATTGTGGACATTGCTGCTAGAAACATCGGGGTGCAGGTGTCCTGGTGTTTCATTGCATCTGCATCTCTGAGGTAAATCCCCAGCAGTGCAATTGCTGGGTCGTAGGGCAGGTCTATTTTTAACTCTTTGAGGAACCTCTGCACAGTGTTCCAGAGTGGCTACACCATTTCACATTCCCACCAACAGTGTAAGAGGGTTCCCCTTTCTCTGCATCCTCTCCAACATGTGTGGTTTCCTGCCTTGTTAATTTTCCCCATTCTCACTGGTGTAAGGTGGGATCTCATTGTGGTTTTGATTTGTATTTCCCTGATGTCGAGTGATGCAGAGCATTTTCTCATGTGCTTGTTGGCCATGTCTATGTTTCCTCTGTGAGAATTCTTGGGTTGTACTACAAAGCTGTGGTCATCAAGACAGTGTGGTCCTGGCACAAAAACAGACACATTGATCAATGGAACAGAATAGAGAATCCAGAATTGTAACCTCAACTTTGTGGCCAACTAATATTCGATAAAGGAGGAAAGACTATCCACTGGAAGAAAGACAGTCTCTTCAATTAATGGTACTGGGAAAATTGGACATCCACATGCAGAAGAATGAAACTAGACCACTCTCTTGCACCATATACAAAGATAAACTCAAAATGAATGAAAGATCTAAATGTGAGGCAAGATTCCATCAAAATCCTAGAGGAGAACACAGGAAACACCCTTTTTGAACTTGGCCACACTAACTTCTTGCAAGATACATCCACAAAGGTAAAAGAAACAAAAGCAAAAATGAACTGTTGGGACTTCATCAAGATAAGAAGCTTTTGCACAGCAAAGGATACAGTCAACAAAACTACAAGACAACTTACAGAATGGGAGAAGATATTTGCAAATGACATATCAGATATCAGATATCTAGTGTCCAAGATCTATAAAGAATGTATTAAACTCAACACCAAAGAAACAAAGAATCCAATAATGAAATGGGCAAAAGACATGTACAGAAATCCTTTTCATTTATAATCTTGAGTCCTCTCTCTCGCCCTCTCTGTCTTATTTTTAAGGATTTTATTTATCCATGACAGAGACAGAGGCAGAGACACAGGCAGAAGGAGAAGCAGGCTCCATGCAAGGAGCCCAATGTGGAACTCAATCCTGGGTCTCTGGGATCATGCCCTGAGCTGAAGGCAGATGCTCAATCACTGAGCCACCCAGGGGTCCCCTCTCTCTCTGTGTTTTTATGAGTCTGGCTAAAGGTTCATCAATTTTGTTGATCTTTTTAAAGATCCAGCTCCTGGTTTCATTCATCTGATTGATTGTACCTTGGTGTGTTTTTTTTGTTCTATTTCATTTATTTCTGCTCTAATCTTTATTATTTTATTTCTTCTGCTGGTTTGAGGTTTTATTTGTTCTTCTTTTTCCAGCTTCTTTAGTGTAAGGTTAGGTTGTTTGATATTTTTCTTGCTTCTTGAGGTAGGGCTGGATTGCTCTAAGGTTCCCTCTTAGAACAGATTTTGCTGGATTCCAAAGTTTTTGGACCATTGTGTTTTCATTTTCATTGGTCTCCAATTATTTTTAAACTTCTTCTTTGATTTCTTCGCTTAAAATTTTAAATCTTTGATTACATGTGTACATCAGAAAACATTATGTAATGGCAAGAGCATGAGGTCGGGAATCAAATTATGTAGTTTTAATCCTTCCTCATAATTTACTACCTACATGACACTGGGTAAACTAGTTACACTTCTGAAGCCTCACTGTTGTCATTTATAAAATCAGGATGGTGATAAAAGCACCTGCTTCATAGGGCTGTTATGAGAATTAAATGAGATCATACCGCAGAAATCTTAGTATGATATCTAACAGAGTAATCCTTCAAATGATTTAGTTATGCTTATAGGAGACAATGAGACTTTTTATTCAGAAATAGTAACAATATCATGGGTATTCTCCATGACCAAAGATAGGGGGAGATTGTAGTAATGCCAATTGAGTAACTACAAATTGCCAAGTTCTTTGCCAGGCAGTTTATGGACATCATCTCATTTCCTTGCAGCAGGTTTGTGAGGTAAGAATCATTATTTCCACTTTATAGTTGGAGAAACTGAAGTTTAGTAAAGTTAAGGCACTGAAAACCACATACCTAATAATTCATAGCGTCAAGTTTGTCTAATTTCAAAGTCCTATAATTTTTCCTTGCCTAAAGAATGTGTCCGTTCTGGAAGAGGAAAGAAAATGTATTTTAAGCCACATCCCATTTAGGTTGGCTCCCAAATTATTTAACTGACACATAAGTGAGTTTTTCATCAACTGTCAGTGTTTATGTATGGTGCCCATGTCCCACTCTGTCTCTTCTCTCAGGAATGGCTGGTTGTGGAACCCAGAGCCACTGCTGGTACCATGAACTGACTGTCAGACAGGAAATTTGCAAAGCTCTCAATGTGGATAGGAGACTCCTGGGACTTTACAGAACGAGATCTTAGGTTTTAGGCAGGCTGGGAGTAAGAGTCAGGACTGTGAAAGTCTAATGATTCCCCTCCTAATGTCCAGTGGTTCACATCTCTTTGATAGATACCAGGCTATGAATTTGTGACTAAACATTTCCACTGCCTTCTAAGCTTGATACCCATCCTGGATCAGTATTATGGATAATTTCTATCCTGATTCTGGCACTCTGGATTTTCTACTACCACTAATTGATCTCTATAAAGAGGGAAAAAAGGTTTGCCCAGGCCTTGGCAGTTGAGTATTCACTCTACTACCCTTTGCTGCCCTCTACTGACCATATCTGGAAATTACATTTAACCTTCCAGGTCCTTGTCCCAAAGCAGATAGATACTGCAGTGAGTGAAACCAGGCACACAAAATTTGAGATGCACCAAAAAACTAAGTAAATAAGATATGATATTTTAATTTAATATTTTTAGAAGTCAATTTTCAAAAAAAATAAAAGTCAATTTTCAAAAGATACATGATGAACAAAATACCGAAATGTACCCTAAAACAGTACTACTAGCTTATATGTACAAAGACCCTGCCATCCATCTTTTCATTCAAGAAAGAGGTCTAATACCACAGTGGAAAATCATGCTACCAGTGCTGATGAACCTTTTTCATCACTCGCATATTTGGGAACAAGACCCAGAAAATTTAGAATAAACCAAAAAAAAAAAAAAAAAAAAAGGTGCAAGTGGAAGAGATATTATAACAGTAGACTCCTGAGGAAAACAAGAGAATGGAAAAAAAATTAAGAAAACAAAACCAACTAACATCTTTAGAGTCAAGAAGCCAAAAAAGAGGTGGCTATGAAATAAGAACAAAGGCAGATAAATATTTCTTGTATATTAAAGGTATCATCGGGGGATCCCTGGGTGGCGCAGCGGTTTGGCGCCTGCCTTTGGCCCGGGGCGCGATCCTGGAGACCCGGGATCGAGTCCCACGTCGGGCTCCCGGTGCATGGAGCCTGCTTCTCCCTCTGCCTGTGTCTCTGCCCCCCCCCCCTCTCTCTCTGTGACTATCATAAATAAATAAAAAAAATTAAAAAAATAAAATAAAATAAAGGTATCATCGACCAAATTGAATTTAATAGAAAGTCTTGAAGATTGAGTTCAAGGAATCCCATTTGACCTTGACACTTGGAACATTCATCTTTCAGTTTTCCTGACCTAAGGTTACCCTTTTTTTTCTCAATAACTATAGCTATTTAGTCCTTCAGTAAGGAGTAATTTAATCATTGGAATAACGGAAATGCTATTTTAATTTGTAGAATCAACATACA
Organism: Canis aureus; assembly: GCF_053574225.1. Lineage (NCBI taxonomy): Eukaryota > Metazoa > Chordata > Mammalia > Carnivora > Canidae > Canis > Canis aureus. The sequence continues at coordinate 25,969,359 of NC_135630.1, read as the reverse complement.
AACAAAGCTTGGAAGACAACAACTGTAAAAGAGAATCTGACTAATAGTAACACTGATAATATGAAACAATGGAAGTCTGAATATTAAAGCAGCAGAGAGATATGGAAGATAATGTCACAGATTTTTCTCACCTATTTATTTATATAGCAAGAAATTAATTATATACTGTCTAAAATTGATGTAACAAAATAGAGTTTAAGTATACTCTTTAAAATGATAATCACCAGAAATATCAAAGCAATGTAACTGGAAAAACATAGACATGGATGGATCAAAGAAATAAGTTTCTCATCTTCCAATAAATGCTATCTAAAGTTGATAAACAAGATAAAAGAAGAAATCAAGTATTAACATATATTTCAGAGGTATTGTGGTAACCACCAGGAAAACAGAAAATACTTAAAAACAGGGAGCTGGAAATGAGTCGGGGAACAAGTTCAGGCTGAGAATTTACTTTTCACTTGGTATCATTCTCTACTGCTTGATTTTTAAAATGTGTGTATGTATTAATTTTAAGTTGAAAAGTTAGAAGAAACAAAACCAACTCGACTTTTTGCAGCTGCAGCTCTTGGCACCACTTCCTTCCCATCTGCAATCTCTCTCCTTACACCAGTAGTCCGATCCTATGGAGGCAGGAAGGAATAAGAGAGACTAGAAAAGTTTCTGTCCTGGGGATCCCTGGGTGGCGCAGCGGTTTAGCGCCTGCCTTTTGCCTGGGGCGCGATCCTGGAGAATTGGGATCAAGTCCCATGTCAGGCTCCCGGTGCATGGAGCCTGCCTCTCCCTCTGCCTGTGTCTCTGCCTCTCTCTCTCTCTCTGTGTGACTATCATAAATAAATAAAAAATTTTAAAAAAAGCTTTTAAAAAAGTTTCTGTCCTGAATTTAAGTTTTTTGGAATCTTTTTGGCTTGTGCTTGGGTTCTATCTTTTCAATGGTGCAACTCTTTGGAATACTAACTTTTGACTATTTTAATCTGTGATATCTAGAATCTCCTTAAAGTTTTGCTAAACTTTGTTATCCTTCTTTTACTTCTTGACAAAAGACTAATCCTGACTCATTGCCTCTTACTGTGATCACAGTATTTTATTTTCTTAGAATCTTGATTCTGGCCAACTACTGCTTTGCCTGGCCCAACTCAACCTGCCTAGGTAGGAATGAAACGTCTATGGAAGAGAGATGACAATTACCATTTTCAGAATAAGTAAAACGTCATATACTAGTAAGTTAAACATAGTACTAAGGGAGTACGGTGATGTTCATTATCCCATTCCTCATGCATTTACAGAGGAGAGTGTACTTCCCTGTTCTAGAGAGAACAGACTTGGAAGAATTTGGGAGTAGAAGTTTTCTCTAGACTTGTGGTCTCACAATCTTGTACCAAAGTAGCCAAAACATGAGACACAAGACACAAGGAAATGAAGAAACCAGAATACCTATCTACATTTTTGAAGAAGGCAATAATGTCTCAAATGTCACTCTCTGAGAGAAAGTAGGTAATATATATGGGAGACCCGGGACACATGACCAAAACAAAACAATAACAACAGCAAAAGCAAAGGAATACCTATATTAAATATGTGGAAGCACAACTATTGATGGGCACTTTCTGCTCAGTCATACAGATTCACAGGCCGTGGATTCAGTGCTGGTGCAGCTGGCTGGCTTGCCACCGGACTGAGACCAGGTCCTTGCTGTCTCCAGCATAGGTGCTACTAAGTTATCTGCTGTGCTCCGATAGCAGTGTCAGGTGACATTACATAGTCACTTAAGTGGGGTACCACAGTTTTGTTTGTGACAACTTCTATAGTGGACAGTTTCTTTTGTGACTGCTGACCCCTTGGAGACTAGAACTAATTAGAGATTTGAAGCAACTTTGAAGAGGCTGAAGAAGCTATACTCATTCCTGTGAAATCCCAGGACACAGCTGCAGCTATAGGAACCTTGGCTCTGAGTAAAAGCCTCTGGCTGACACTGAGCCAATTGTATAAAATGGAGAGTGAGAGCATTTGGACTTTAAATAAAAGCTCTATGAGCTTTTATTTGCAAGGGGATTTAGTTTGTGGGGAAGTTGAGTAACAAAAATGAGTTTCATATTGTTCAAATTTGGGACATTTTAATATTGATATAGTTCTCTGTATTCATTTCATAAAGTCTGGTGAGCTATTTTGGACATGACTGGGCATAATTAGAGATAAGAAATAGAATTAGAGAGTGAACTTTCAGCTTAGTACTATCTGACTCATGGTGCTAGTCTTGTATGGGCAAAAAACAAAATGCCCTTCAAGAAGTCCCAGAAGGACTCTGTGTAGGGAGAAGCAGACTTGGGGACTGTGTGAGCACAGCAGCACTTTGAGCATGCACCACTCGGCTGAGAGGGACAGCTGCCTGGTCCCCTTCTGATGCCTGAGTACAAAGGGTTATGACATTGTTTTTCAGCCTTCCATCATGTGTACACCGCCTTCATGACTTCTCTACAAATACATGTTTTTAAGTATTCAGCATGGACTTTACAATCTTTGCTCAGGGTAATATGTGTTAAAACATGTTAGGAAAAAAAACAGGTATCTTTCTGACTACAGATGAAAATACATACATAATTACTAAAACTGAAAAAAAAAATATGCCTGTGAGTATGCTACTTAAAACAACTCACATGATGCCAGTGGAACCCACAATGTAATATATTTAAAAAATTAAAAAGCTGGCAAACATTCAGAGGGATACATGTTATTCCCCTCTTCAGGATTCTACTCCAATCCTGATGACAGAACATGGTGTTGGAGAAGAGATTTGGGGTCGCTCTCTTCACTTTCTCACACCATCCCAAACAATGTAGAACAGACCTTTTAAAAGACCTATAGAAGCTGTGTAGAGCTTTTGTACTTAAAGAGTTTCTTGGTCCCCTATTGGAGTGGGCTTGAGTGAGGACAACTGCAGTTGTCTGGCCATCCCATGGCTTGTTTATGGAGATGCAGTAGCAAACCCTGTTTTTGCATGAGGTCTAAGCCTCTACCCAGCTTTACTAGGGAACCCTATCATTTGGATGATAACATACATTTAAATTGCCTTCTGTCTCCCCTTTCTCAAACCGGTTCCAACCTGTAAAGAAGCGCAAATTCCAACACAGCTTGTAGTTACAAAAACAAGTGAAAGAATGAGAGAAGAAAACATTGATGGAAGAAAATGCATGATGCTATTATACAGCAAAAATACTATGTATATGTAAACATTTAATGCAACTCAATACTCAAATAGTGTTGAATTCTCCTTCCCCAACTTGCAGGTAGAGTCATGTAGTATTCCAGTCTTTCTGGCTGAGTCCCTGCAGCTGGAGCAGGGCACCTTCCGCTGTTGCTTAGTTTCTGAAAACCAATGAGAAAGAATATTGGTTTAGGGTCAGGCCTGGGGTTAGATCCTGGATGTCTGAAGTTCAGCAAATTACCTAGCCTTCCTGAGTCTCAGGTTTTATACGTGTAAAATGGGAACAATAACCCCTCTAGGTTTGTTGTGAGGATTAAGTAATAATGCATGTGAGTCAGTGACACTGCCATTCAGAAAGAAATTCAGATCCATGTCTAGGTATCCACTGGGTATGTCCATAACTAGATAGTTTTTGAAGAGGTTTGAGATCTTTTCCTTGCATGGATAGTGGAGTATGTGTGGTCGTGCTTATACTCAGAGGCTTTTTTTTAGCACAGATAAAATGCCAGAACAATAAAGATTTTGATCTCATGTGTTCCTTTATGCAAACAAGCTTGCCTAGCAAAATGGTGCAGATATACACAGATGAATGGACTTTATACAAATAAATGAAATTATGTTTCTCTAGTATAAAAATAGATCAAATGGTAAGAGCACATAAGTAGGTGAAATGGTAACATAAACTGACTTGTGTAATCAGAGGGTCAACGCTTGGCCTTTTCCTCTCTAAGCTTTTCTAATAGTTTTGTTGCTAAGGCTACCATGTTTTTGCCAGATTGGAAGAGGATTGTTAACTCTAATGAAGATTAAGTAGCTTTCCCAACTAGATTTTTTTAAAATAAGCATCAGTTAATGCTGCTGGCTTTCAAAGCCATATTCATGAAGAATGGAAAGATCTTTAAAGAGCTGCTCTCAGAGACTCCTAACTCTTGGAAATGAACAAGGGGTAGTGGAAGAGGAGGTGGGTAGGGGGATGGGGTGACTAGGTGACGGGCACTGAGGGGGGCTCTATGTTGCTCTATGTTGGCAAATTGAACTCCAGTAAAAAATAAATAAAAAAAGAAATAAAAAATAAAGATCTGCTCTAAGAAGATGTAACTAATAAAATTTGAAATTTAGCAGCATTTCTATTCCATAGTTATTCCAACACAAGTTTTTATCATGGTTACATTGAACAAAAATAACTTAAAACAGAACTTTACATATTTAATAAAAAGATGAAGATATTATTATTTACAACTTTAGCCAAAAATTAATTCCCTAAAGAGTAAAAGGTTATTTAATGAACAATTCTTTTGACTGGTTGGGAAATTGTTGCACCACTGCTCACAAATTCACACTTGATTTATTCTTTGAACGATATAGGTAAGTTACAGGATTAAGTCCTCTGTCTTTTGGTCCCTGCCATTAATTGGTTAAAGTCATCTGAGGACAGTGTAATTACAATGCTCCCAAAGAAACCTGGAGCTTTGTAAAGTACAGTAAATGGAAAGTAATTTGTTATGGACATTCAATTGCTAAAAGGATGTAAAAGGGTAGGAGCCATTGGGAAAGGTGAAGAAACACTGCTCTTGATGAGCTTGCTGAGGAGCCAAATGAGCTTCTTGATCATGAACAGAAGAGACCATCTAAAGTTTAAAAAATGTAGAGCTGTTTGTGTGTCCATTGATCCTGCAATTCTACTTGTGCACTAAAGCAGGAAAATTAAATGAAATATTACCTAACGAATACAGGTGCTGTGTTTTCTTCCTCTGATGTCTTTATATCTTTGTAGCCAGAAATCCCAATGTTAATTCCCAATAGGAAAGGCTGAATATTAAAGTTAAAAGTTCACCTTAATTTGAATATTGTAGCATTAGTGACATCTGGTGGAAAACAAGTTACAGGGTAGCATTATTTAGATATCCTGATCTATCCTGTATACTATCACTTTCACCAGATTTTCACACAGCCCTCTCCCCAAGTCCATGGGAAGAGTGTACTTTCTGGCCCCATTGAAGTTTGGCTTAGCTTTAAGTCTTACCTGCATCAGTGGAATATGGGCAAAAATGTCAGTGTGAAAGTTCTGAAGATAAGCTTTAGCAGTCCTGGTGAGGCATTGCCCCTTCAATGATAGAAGGAGACACGTACCCTGCAGATTTGCATGATAAGAAGACAAGCACTCCAGATAACCCACTGACTTACAGGGAAAAAATTGTTATTCTATGGTTGTTTGTGCAAAAGCCAATTAATACATGAGACTATTACACACCTCTGTGCGAATTCCCATGGAGGCTTGACTCCTCTCTCCAATTGATGACACTGGGAGAAGAATCCTGGAGACGTGTGGTTCAGTCCCTTCTGGGGCTCTATTTCAGACCCTGATAGGCCCAGTCGGAACATGTTTCCATTCCTCCACCTATGGTAAGCAAAACTGAGTCAAGAGTCCAGGGCAGGCCCATCAGGCTCTCTTAGAATCTTGGTTTCTCTGTATAACATGGTGTGGAAGTCATGTAGGGCTCTTTTTTTCTTCCAAACATTTATTTAAATTTTAGTTAACATATAGTGTAATATTGGTTTCAGGAGTATAATTTAGTGATTCATCACTTACACATAATACCCACTGTTCATAGGTCATTCGCAATTCTTGCATCTGTTGGTTTAAATATCTTCCTCTTAAAAAAATAAATAAATAAATATCTTCCTCTTAAGGTGGACTTCAAGGTATAGGAAAAGAGGGCAGGACAAGTTTAGTTGGAGCCATAGGCCAAAGCTTTTCCGATTGAGCTTTGCCAATAAAGCTTGTAGCTTGGCTCCCACTCAACTCTAATATATGTACTAGTAGGACTCAGTAGTGTTATAAGCCACAAAGTATAAGTGGTAATATTAGGACTGTTTAATTTGGCGAATAAAAACAACTGACAGAAATTTAAGTATTATCCGTGATCTATTAAGAAAGTTGCTACTGGTGAACATTTTTCAGGGAATGACCACATTATTTCTGCTTATTTAGCAGAGGTATTTAGTGTTTCCTAAAGCAGTTACTGCTTTCTAAAAAGAATTTCAAACTTTTGTCCCAAAAGTAGGACCAGAATTGTTAACTCTTCATATTTTTACTGAACTTCCAGTTCTGCTTTCCTTCTCAACCTAATGTTTCATGTTTAGAGGTTACAAACAGCCCAGAATTTAAATGTTTTAATCTTACTAGTGTCCACTTTGTAACATACCTCATGTTTGGAAAACCAGACTCTTGACCATACCTTAATTCAACATCATTTTCATTTCTGCAGAACTACTTTTCTTATTCAGGAAAAGGACACATGTGGGTGGACCTCAATTAGCTTCAACAATTCTCAAGGCAATGGGCTTTCACAGTAGCATTCACGATACCTGTCATCAATTACTGGCACTTATTTGTCTTGCAATGAGAGAATTGCCCTTTATTCTTAACAAGCAGGCAACTGGATCAAAGAGATTAGATTACTCAGGTGAAAAAACAAAGACAAATACATAATGAGATAAACCTGTGTAGTAACTGCCTGGAAGATTGCCATCTATTTTCCTCTCCATATCTCACGCTTTAGAAAGACCAGGACTTTGTTTCATTCATCCTAATACTTGGCACTTTAACAGGTGCTCACTTTGTAATTTCTGAATGAGTGATACAGGCCATGTGTTTTACTTTATAGTGAAGGTTAATGAGTTAAATCATATAAAAAGCTTAGAAAGGTGTCTGATATTAAGCACTTAATTACAAAACAAGGTAACATTTAGAATAGAGATGAGAAAAGACGTCAGAAGTTTGCCTTAAACTGACCCTTAAAAAATAAGGAAAACTAGGCTGGCAATAAGGCTAAGAGGATAGAAAAGTTCTCCAGTACACTACATGCTAAAATGAATTAATTCCAATGACATCTATTATTTTTTACAGAGAATGATGCTTATTTTAAGTCTAAGGTTATAAGATTAAAGGGATATAATCAAAGCTTGTTCATTAAATTGAAAGTAACTCCAGATTTATTCAAGTTTGTATCCTTAGGCCTCAGTAGGCACAAGATATTATTTGCTATACTGAATCCATTCTATTGTATGTGTTAATACCACACCAATATAAACATATTTTAAGACAAATTTTAAACATACATATTTAACTTTATTTCATCATCATTTAAAGCTTGATTTTAGAAAACATAAAAAAAATTAAGAGTTCTGTATCACAGGAATTTAAACAGTGGCAATATACGTAGCTTTGTAGGTTCGAGTTCTACAACAAATTAAAATCAAATCATTGGAAATGTTTTCAATATGGAAAATAGACAAATAAAATAAATGGCAGAGACCTATTATGAGCAATGTTTCATTACTTGCAAGTTATCGTTAGATAATTTCAGAATCTAAACAAAGACTCTCAATATTCAGACTTCTGTTGCTGTATTTTACATTTAATATCTCCCTACCTATATTCCAGAGTCAAAGTCCTTGACCAAAAGGTCTGATTTAAGAAGGCATTTAGTTTTATGGCAAAAGTTATCCATCTACAGTTACCACTTTCAAGGAATTGACAACAATGCTGATGTGATCTGCTAGTTCCCTTTTGAACAATGTGCAATAATTTATGTCAACCCTGTATAAAGTTATACAGGTAGAAAAAATTGGACAATTATGCACAGTTCAATAGATGTAGAATGTTAAGTTTTCCCAGTCTAAAAATTAGCCAGTGATACAAAATTTATCAACTATAGTTGACTTGGTTTCAGGAAAACCGCATCTGAGAACTACAAGTACATCACTGTCCTTATCTCATCCTCAGTCACTGGTGGGAATTTTATAGGCCACCATGCTATTTACTTTGTGGATAGTAGTACTAAATGAACGAAGACGGACTTCCTCAGAATTGGTAACAAACTGTGGTCCTGACTCTTCCCATTTTTCAAGTACAACCAAATCCTTGTCTGTATAAATCAGTAGGTCAAATGAACCTAAATTGGATAAGATCATTAAAGTACAATTATTTTTCGAAAGGTACAACTATCCTTCCTGTCTCCCTCACATGTGAGCCAGCTATCATGTCAGAAAAGCTAGTTTAGCTTGATCTCTAATCAGTTATATTAGCTAATTGCTTTTCTTCAATGGAAATTTTAGTACAGAAAATACTGTACTCCCTTTTACTTAATGAAAAACTTGATTTTTTTCTTCAAAGAACCACTAAAGATATTTGCAGAAAGTATATAATTAATCACGAGACAGCATGAATCTAAGCCAGAGAAAAAGAACATCTTGGTTCTGTGACCGCTGTATCCCAATGCCCAGAAGTGTGTTAGGCATACAGTAGGCATTTAGGGTATATCTGATGAATGAAGGAGTAACTAATCTAGAAAAGAAAGACACAGTTATACCTGTCTAAGTCTTAATTATATACAAGGGAATGTGTATAAAATAAAAGAAATGGAAGAAATTACATCAAAATATTCAGGAGCACTGTAGAAAATTTTCATTCTTTCCCTATTCAGCACTTGTAAATAAAACACAACCAGCATTGCTTTAGATTCATGACGTTTTTCTCACTTATATACCATGACATGGATAATTAAGAAAAAATTCAACAAAACGGTTAATTCTTAAAGTAATAGCTTAGTCTTTCCACAAGAAATCTGAACCAACGTGAAGTCATACAATACTTACAAGAGACTTCCAACAGCGGCAGAAATGTCACGGTAGCTGTGATCTGTTGGATTACGGAGAGGATCTCATCCTGGATGGCCTTCTGAGACTTTTCTCTGGGTGTGCTACCAAAGAAACTAAATGAGTTGATTCATTTTAAGTTTTAACAAGTCATTTAAAACACTGATAAGATTATTTGTTTGATTAAATGCTTCAAAACTCAAATTAAGTAATGCATTCCAAAGGAGTTTTTAAAAAACAATTATAATTTCATTTATTATTCCAGATATTAAGGCTGATCTTAGTATCAGATCATTAAATAACAGATGACTAGAAAACCTGCTGAGTGCTTCAAGTCAGGAAACATTCAGGATATTGTAAAATAAAGATAACAATTAGTATCTAAGATCTTTAATTGGCATAATCATTTTGGTATTTTTAGGAATACCTAAATGTCTAATTCTGTAGTGCTTCAAAGAAGATGTTATATCAAGGTGTATTTATAATTAAACATTTTCTAGGGGAGGGGCAAGATGGCAGAAGACTAGTGTCCCCAAATCACCTGTCCCCACCAATTACCTAGATAATCTTCAAATCATCCTGAAAATCTATGAATTCAGCCTGAGATTTAAAGAGAGAACAGCTGGAATGCTACAGTGAGAAGAGTTCACGCTTCTATCAAGTTAGGAAGACGGGGTAAAAAGAAATAAAGAAACAAAAGGCATCCAAGGGAGAGGGGCCCCGCGAAGAGCCAGGCTAAGGCCGGGGTGAGTGTCCCCAGGACAGGAGAGCCCAGGCCCCAAGAAGCAGGAGCTTCACCAATCTTCCTGGGTGGAAAGGCCTCACAGGGAGTTGGAGCAGGACCCCAGAAAGGTGGGGATGCCCTCAGGCTCCCTGGGACACTAACAGAGCAACTGTGCCCTGGGGAGAGTGCGCTGAGCTCCCTAAGGGCTGCAGCATGGCATCGCTGGACCCGGGAGCAGCTCAGAGGGGCCCGGACGGCAGCTCTGTGGAGAGGTGGCTATGCGGTGGAGCGCAAATCCAACAGCGCAGGCCCAGGAGCACAGGGCGCCAGGGACACAGCCCAGGATCCGGCCTCCCCCCAGGACAGGCAGAGGCCAGGAGGGCCCAGGACGGGAAGGACGCTCCTGCCCCGAGCTGAGCAGATCAGCGGCCCCGCCCCAAGAGCATCCAGGTCCCTGCAGATGGAGAGCTCTGTAGTTACTGCGGGAGTAGACTCCAGAGCTCCAGAGCTGGCCGCTGCCACTGTGGTTGTTCCTTCTGGAGCCTCAAGGGGGTAAAAAAATCCCCACTGAGCCCTGGAACAGGCAGGCGGCAGAGCAGATCCCCCAAGTGCTAACACCTGAAGATCAGCACAACAGGCCCGTCTCCCAGAAGACCAACTAGATGGACAAATTCCAGGGGAAGTCAAGGGAATTAAAGTACAGAAATAGAAGATACTCCCCTGTGTTTTTTTTTGTTTTTGTTTTTTTTGCTTTTTGATTTCTGTTTGCTTACCCTGCCCTTCTTTTTCCTTTCTTTATTTTTCTATCTCTGTTTCTTCTCTTTTTTACTTCCTTTTTTCTTTTTCTCTTTTCTTTCCTTCTATCTCTCCTCTCTTTTTCTCCTTTTCCCAATACAACTTGTTTTTGGCCACTCTGCACTGAGCAAAATGACTAGAAGGAAATCCTCAACTCAAAAGAAAGAATCAGAAACAGTCCTCTGTCCCACAGAGTTACAAAATCTGGATTACAATTCAATGTCAGAAAGGAAATTCAGAAGCACTATTATAAACCTACTGGGGGCTAGAAAAAAGCATAAAGGACTCAAGAGACTTCATGACTGCAATATTTAGATATAATCAGGCAGAAATTAAAAATCAATTGAATGAGGTGCAATCCAAACTAGAAGTCCACACAATGAGGGTTCATGAGGCAGAAGAATGAGAGGGAGACATAGAAGACAAGTTGATGGCAAAGAGAGAAACTGAGGGAAAAAGAGACAAACAATGAAAAGACCATGAAGATAGATTAAGAGAAATAAACGACAGACTGAGGAAGAAAAACCTACATTTAATTGGGTTTCCCAAGTGCTCCGAAAGGGCCGGAGGGCCAGAATATGTATTTTAACAAATCCTAGCTGAAAACTTTCCTAATCTGGGAAGGGAAACAGGCATTCTGATCCAGGAGATAGAGAGATCCCCCCCTAAAATCAATAAAAACCATTAAACACCTCGACATTTTTTTTTATTTATTTATGATAGTCACAGAGAGAGAGAGAGAGAGAGAGAGGCAGAGACACAGGCAGAGGGAGAAGCAGGCTCCATGCACCGGGAGCCTGACGTGGGATTCGATCCCGGGTCTCCAGGATCGCGCCCTGGGCCAAAGGCAGGCGCTAAACCACTGCGCCACCCAGGGATCCCAACACCTCGACATTTAATAGTGAAGCTTGCAAATTCCAAAGATAAAGAGAAGATCCTTAAAGCAGCAAGTGACAAGAAATCCCTGACTTTTATGGGGAGGAGTATTAGGGTTACAGCAGACCTCTCCACAGAGACCTGGCAGGACAGAAAGGGCTGGCAGGATATATTCAGGGTCCTAAATGAGAAGAACATGCAACCAAGAATACTTTATCCAGCAAGGCTCTCATTCAGAATAAAAGGAGAGAGAAAGACCTTCCAAGACAGGCAGGAACTGAAAGAATATGTGACCTCCAAACCAGCTCTGCAAGAAATTTTAAGGGGAAACTCTTAAAATTTCCCTTTAAGAAGAAGTTCAGTGGAACAATCCACAAAAAAAGGACTGAATAGATATCATGATGACACTAAACTCCTACCTGTCAATAGTAACTCTGAACGTGAACGGGCTTAATGACCCCATCAAAAGGTGCAGGGTTTCAGACTGGATAAAAAAGCAGGACCCATCGATTTGCTGTCTACAAGAGACTCATCTTAGACAGAAGGACACTTACAGCCTGAAAACAAAAGGTTGGAGAACCATTTACCATTCAAATGGTCCTCAAAAGAAAGCAGTGGTAGCCATCCTTATATCAGATAAACTGAACTTTACCCCAAAGACTGTAGTAAGAGATGAAGAGGGACACTATATCATACTTCAAGGATCTATCCAACAACAGGACTTAACAATCCTCAATATATATGCCCTGAATGTGGGAGCTGACAAATATATCAATGAATTAATAACCAAAATTAAGACATATTTAGATAATAATACACTTCTACTTGGTGACTTCGATTTAAGGCTTTCTGCACTGGATAGGTCTTCTAAGCACAAAATCTCCAAAGAAACAAGAGCTTTAAATGATACACTGGACCAGATGGACTTCAGGTATCTACAGAACTTTACATCCAAACTCAACTGAATACACATTCTTCTCAAGTGCACATGGAACTTTCTCCAGAATAGACCACATCCTGGGTCACAAATGGGGTTTGAACCGATACCAAAATATTGGGATCGTCCCCTGCATATTCTCAGACCATAATGCCTTGATATTAGAACTAAATCACAACAAGAAGTTTGGAAGGCCTTCAAACACGTGGAGGTTAAGGATCATCTTGCTAAAAGATGAAAGGGTCAACCAGGAAATTAAGGAAGAATTAAAAAGATTCATGGAAACTAATGAGAATGAAGGTACAACCATTCAAAATCATTGGGATGCAGCAAAAACAGTCCTAAGGGGGAAATACATCGCAATACAAGCATCCACTCAAAAACTGGAAAGATCTCAAATACAAAAGCAAACCTTACATATAAAGGAGCTAGAGAAGAAACAGCAAATAGATCCTACACCCAGTAGAAGAAGAGAGTTAAGAAAGATTCGAGCAGAACTCAACGAAATCAAGACCAAAAGAACTGTGGAACAGGTCAACATAAACAGGAGTTGGTTCTATGAAAGAATTAATAAGATAGATAAACCGTTAGCCAACCTTATTAAAAAGAAGATAGAGAAGACTCAAATTAAGAAAATCATGAATGAGAAAGGAGAGATCACGACCAACACCAAGGAAATACAAACGATTTTAAAAACATATTACGAACAGCTATAGGCCAATAAATTAGGCAATCTAGAAGAAATGGATGCATTCCTGGAAAGCCACAAACTACCAAAACTGGAACAGGAAGAAATAGAAAACCTAAACAGGCCAATAACCAGGGAGGAAATTGAAGCAGTCATGAAAAACCCCCCAAGACACAAAAGTCCAGGGCCAGATGGCTTCCCAGGGGAATTCTATCAAACGTTTAAAGAAGAAACCATACCTATTCTACTAAAGCTGTTTGGAAAGATAGAAAGAGATGGAGTACTTCCAAATTCTTTCTTTGAGGCCAGCATCACCTTAATTCCAAAACCAGACAAAGACCCCACCAAAAGGAAAATTACAGACCAATATCCCTGATGAACATGGATGCAAAAATTCTCAACAAGATACTAGCCAATAGGTTCCAACAACACATTAAGAAAATTATTCACCATGACCATGTACAATTTATCCCCGGGACAGAAGGCTGGTTCAATACTCATAAAACAATGTGATTCATCATATCAGCAAGAGAAAAACCAAGAACCATAGGATCCTCTCATTAGATGCAGAGAAAGCATTTGACAAAATACAGCATCCATTCCTGATCAAAACTCATCAGAGTGTAGGGACAGAGGGAACATTCTTCAACATCTTAAAAGCCATCTACCTAAAGCCCACAGCAAATATCATTCTCCATGGGGAAGCACTGGGAGCCTTTCCCCTAAGATCAGGAACAAGACAGGGATGTCCACTCTCACCACTGCTATTCAACATAGTATTGGAAGTCCTAGCCTCAGCAATCAGACAAAAAAAAGGCATTAAAGGCATTCAAATTGACAAAGAAGAAGTCAAACTCTCCCTCTTTGCCGATGACATGATACTCTACATAGAAAACCCAAAAGCCTCCACCCCAAGATTGCTAGAACTCATACAGCAATTTGGCAGTGTGGCAGGATACAAAATCAATGCCCAGAAATCAATGGCATTTCTATACACTAACAATGAGACTGAAGAAAGAGAAATTAAGGAGTCCATCCCATTTACAATTGCACCCAAAAGCATAAGATACCTAGGAAGAATCCTAACCAAAGAGGTAAAGGATCTATACCCTAAGAACTATAGAACACTTCTGAAAGAAATTGAGGAAGACACAAAGAGATGGAAAAATATTCCATGCTCATGGATTGGCAGAATTAAGATTGTGAAAATGTCAATGTTACCCAGAGCAATGTACATGTTTAATGCAATCCCTATCAAAATACCATGGAGTTTCTTCAGAGAGAACAAATTATTTTAAGATTTGTGTGGAATCAGAAAAGACCCCGAATAGCCAGGGGAATTTTAAAAAAGAAAACCATAGCTGGGGGCATCACAATGCCAGATTTCAGGTTGTACTACAAAGCTGTGGTCATCAAGACAGTGTGGTACCAGCACAAAAACAGACACATAGATCAATGGAACAGAATAGAGAACCCAGAAATGGACCCTGAACTTTATGGTCAACTAATATTCGATAAAGGAGGAAAGACTATCCATTGGAAGAAAGACAGTCTCTTTAATAAATGGTGCTGGGAAAATTGGACATCCACATGCAGAGGAATGAAACTAGATCACGCTCTTTCACCACACACAAAGATAAACTCAAAATGGATGAAAAATCTAAATGTGAGACAAGATTCCATCAAAATCCTAGAGTAGAACACAGGGAACACCCTTTTTGAACTCGGCCACAATAACTTCTTGCAAGATACATCCATGAAGGCAAAAGAAACAAAAGCAAAAATGAACTATTGGGACTTCATCAAGATAAGAAGCTTTTGCACAGCAAAGGATACAGTCAACAAAACTACAAGACAACTTATAGAATGGGAGAAGATATTTGCAAATGACGTATCAGATAAAAAGGGTTAACATCCAAGATCTATAAAGAACTTCTTAAACTCAACACCAAAGAAACATACAATCCAATCATGAAATGGGCAAAAGACATGAAGAGAAATCTCACAGAGGAAGACATAGACATGGACAACACGCACATGAGAAAATGCTCTGCATCACTTGCCATCAGGGAAATACAAACCAAAACCACAATGAGATACCACCTTACACCATGACAGTTGGGAAAATTAACAAGGCAGGAAACCACAAATGATGGAGAGGATGCGGAGAAAAGGGAACCCTCTTACACTGTTGGTGGGAACGTGAACTGGTGCAGCCACTCTGGAGAACTGTGTGGAGGTTCCTCAAAGAGTTAAAAACAGCCCTGCCCTATGACCCAGCAATTGCACCTCTGGGGATTTACTTCAGAGATGCAGATGCAATGAAACGCCGGGACACCTGCACCCACCTGCACCCGGATGTTTCTGGAAGCAATGTCCACAATAGCCAAACTGTGGAAGGAGCCTCGGTGTCCATCGAAAGATGAATGGATAAAGAAGATGTGGTTTATGTATACAATGGAACATTACTCAGCCATTAGAAATGACAAATACCCACCATTTGCTTAACGTGGATGGAACTGCAGGGTATTATGCTGAGTGCAGTAAGTCAGTCGGAGAAGGACAAACATTGTATGTTCTCATTCATTTGGGGAATATAAATAATAGTGAAAGGGAATATAAGGGAAGGGAGAAGAAATGTGTGGGAAATATCAGAAAGGGAGACAGAACATACATACTCCTAACTCTGGGAAACGAACTAGGGGTGGTGGCAGGGGAGGAGGGCAGGGGTGGGGGTGACTGGGTGGTGGGCACTGAGGGGGGCACTTGACGGCATGAGCACTGGGTGTTATTCTGTATGTTGGTAAATTGAACACCAATAAAAAATAAATTCATTAAAAAATAAAATAAACATTTTCTAAAACAGACCAAAGGCTTCAGGAACAAACTACATTTCATTATGAGAGAGAGTTCTGAGTTTACAGGTAAGCATGCCTGGGACAATGCTAAGAATTAGCATATAATGAGGGGGCATTTCCCATCCAGAGGATCTAAGAACTTCAGTTCAGAGTGTCTTAGGAAGTTTATAGCGTTAAATGAAATACAGTAGAGCTGCATATCAAGCTAGGAGAAAATCTAGGATAATACTTCATGGTTAAAAGTACCTTGACACAATCCATTAAATGGTCCACCTAATACATCATGTGTAGCTTACATATAGCACCATAAATACTAAAGGGTGAAATTTATGGATTTTAGACTAAGGGCAGTTATGTTAAAAGTACACTATACAAGTCCATAATAGGCACGACTCTTTTGTGAGCACAGTTTGTGAGTCTTATTCTTCTCCACGGGAGATCTAACATAGTTAGAAACAAACTACCTTATACGAAACTAGTTCAATATAGTTAGAACTCATTTAGTCAAGAAAACAAGTTTTGGAAAAAAAATCTATGAAAGTGGAAGCAGTTTAATTCATACTTACCTGTCATCTTTTGCAGTCTTGTCGCACTCAATATCAAACTTCCACCTTTCAAGGACTTCACCGCTTTCAATATTTGAGATGAATACCACCAGTTTCTGAACTGAACACTTGTATAACCAATCTGCAATACAGAACAGGGCATCTTTTTTGGTTCACTGCATTACAAAGTAACTCTTCCCAGGTCTCACTTTCTGCCCTTAGCAAATTCCTACCACTGGTATTTTGGAACTCCTCCAACCTGTACAGAAAACTTGCCTCACAATAACCTAGCTCCCATTGTCCAATTCTCAGTATCCGTACCAGATGTAGTTAGTACTGAATGCTAAGCACAGAGTAGTGAACATGCAGTATACTCTAATCCAAGGTATTCCAGAAGATGAGCATTAATCTAATCACTGCAGCAATAAATGCAAATTTTTAATTGTAATAAATGTTAAGAAGGTGCAGTATGTGATCCAATGAGAGAATATAGGAAAATTTGACTCAGGGAATTCTCACTTGACTTCAGTTCTACAAATAAATACCATTAAATATGTAAACGATTACAGAAAAGGGTACAGGTCTAAAATACTGAAAAGCGAAAAGTATCTGACCAGAGGATTGAAAGGGTAATACAAATACAGTTAAGAAAGGGAGAATGAACAAGGTCGGTTTGTGCAAGATACATAGGGGTCAGACCACACAAGGTCACATGGGGTAAATTAAAGAACTTATACTTCAAGAATCAGGGAAGTCATTACTGTGTCTGAAGTAGGGTGTGATGTGATTAAACTTACTTTCAGAACTATCCTTTAGGCTGTGATGTGTGGAAAGTAGAGTGGAAGTAAAGAGAGGATCTAGGGATGCTAATTGATTAGTAATTCAAGCAAGAGGTACTGAAGGCTTATAGAAGGATAAATTGGTAGAGATGGATCAGTATAGGTAGGGTCAAGAGATTTCGTGATTAAAATTGTTAAGATTTATTGGATACTTATGAGACTAAGGAAGAGGAAATACTCAGAGATAGTTGCCAACTTTCTGGTTTATACCACTGGTTGGAAGGTTGATCCATTCATTGAAAGAGAATGGAAATGAGACATGATGCTTACAATTTTTTTAAGGTTTTATTTTTCTTCTTTTTTAAAGATTTTATTTATTTATTCATGACAGATAGAGAGAGAGGAAGAGATACAGGCAGAGGGAGAAGCAGGCTCCATGCAGGGAGCCTGATGTGGGACTCGATCCCAGGTCTCCAGGATCATGCCCTGGGCTGAAGGCAGTGCTAAACTGCTGAGCCACCCGGGCTGCCCTAAGGTTTTATTTCTAAGTAATCTCCACACCCAATGTGGGGCTGGAACTTACAACCCAAGATCAAGAGTTGCATGCTCTACTGACTGAGCCAGCCAGGACCCCCTTAAATTTAGTTTTCAAGTATCACTAGGTTAGCCACATGTGGATATCAAGGGAGCCACTTACTATATGAGCAAAGAGAAGACTTGGGTTGGATGTATGTTTATGAGTCAACTACACAAAGATTGTTAGTAAAGTTATGAATGTGTCAGAAGTCATCTTAGAGATTATAATAAGGGGGCCTCATAATGAGCCCTGAATTAATCTTGGAACTTGGGATAATATACTCAAGAATACACAGTTTTTTTTTGTTTTGTTTTTTAAGACACAAAAACAATCTTGTAATATTTAGGACTTGTGGGCCACCTAGGTCTCTTGCGTAGTTTTTAAAAAACTAGCCTTGAGAAATCTGAAAACACTCAGTTTGCAGGTAGTACAAAAATAGGCCATTTGCTGGATATGGGCCATCAGTCTTGCTGACCCCTTGACAAAAACCAACCTTGTCTCAATTTTGCTCGGAAGAGGAAGAGATTAGGTAGTCACTTAAAGATCTGGGGTGGGTGGAAATTTTTTTCTTTTAAAACTGAAGACACATGAAACCAATGAAAATATCTCAAAACAAAGAAATCAGAAATACCAGAGAAGAACTAGGGTAGATTCCTTAAGAAGGCTAGAGGGATGGGGATTCAAAGAGATTGAACAATTTGCCTCTAAGAAAAACAATTCCTCCATTCTAACTAAAATAAAAGGGACAAATTAAATAAGAAGGTCTACATACAACTGAGGTGAAATGTCCTAAGTGTAGCCTTAAAGGAGACAACCTAAAAACCAGTAACTTAGGCAGGGCTTGCTTCTTCATCAAATTAAGGTGACATAGATTCTTAGTTACTTCTATGTTTCAGGCTAAGTAATCTGAGTATCACCCTGGGTGATTTAGCCCTGAAGATGATAAAAACACAATTAATAGAATTTTAAAAATAAAGCCTCTTGAAACAAACAAACAAACAATATATATATATATATGACTCAGGTATAAAAAAATTACTGTAATTTTTTTTTTTTGGAACTAGTTTTGGAAGGTGAAATGAGGAGCCAGGGAGAAATATCCTATAACACAGAAAAATTAGAAGTGAGAATCCTAAGTAGAGAAAAACATGGAAAAAAGAGACAGAATAGATGGAGAACAAGTATCCATTCAACAAGTATTCAGTAATTTCTTGAGCTAAGAAAAAACAAGGGGTGTTCAGATAGAAATGGCTAACGTACAGGCAGGATTTTAACAAAGACAAATGAAGACAGTAAGACATTAAAAAACTTTATTGGGTATTCTATTAGTAGTATTTTTTTAAGTTTAGTTCCCAGGCTGGATCCAATTTCATTTTCTTTTATCTTAAAATAATGACGGTTTTAAACTCTAGGCAGCTATAGAAAATATATCATGTTAAAAATATGTAGTGGATTTCTCTCCAATAATAAACATCATCATAGTTATGTAAAATTCCAACTTGTTCCACGTGGCTACACGAACTGCAAAAATCACTTCAAAAGGAGTTGATAGAGATTGTTTTGTGAAGCCAGATCAGATTCCTAACATCAACATATTTAACCCACTCAAAATGTGGTAGGGAAGAGTGGACTTTCTTTCACTTTATTATTTGCTTCCTTCCGATGGAGAATCACTATATTTGAGATTGCAGTGTTCTACACCTCTTTGTATAGAGCTGAAAAATGAACACCAAGATGCCAGAAAGTACGGGTCCAAGAAGACCTGCAAAACTCAAATTGGTTTTCAACAATTAAATACCTTTCACTTGTCCACTACATGATTGAATTATTTTATGAGCTCAGGATCTGTTGTTATAAGCAAGGTGAGTCCGTATTTCTGCCCTCTGGTAGAGGTTTCAGATGGATATATGCCACGCTGATATAAAATGCTGTTGATGCCAAATGCTGAAAACAAAAGGAATGTTAAAGTTATTTCCACTTTGTAACTCTGGAAAATAAAGCCTATTTAGATGTGGCTGCGGTTTCATTCATGGCATCAAACTGAAAAAGCCTAAACGTGCGTTTGTGCGTGTCTTGCTGAAAGCAGAGTAGGGGAAAAGTGCCACTGAAAATCCTTAAAAATGTTGCTTCTAAATCAAAAGAACACGATACCTGCGTTTATGCGGAAATAAAAATGCCAAACTGCATTAACCTAGCGTCCAAGTAGAACTACAAGCTCAGGGTAATGCAAGCCCCAATTCAGGTTACGTGATCACAGGGTGTGGAAATAGGCTTTTGCGTCTGGATTAGCAATTGATTGATTAACCGGTCGGATGCTCCAGAGCAAGCCTCTCCCTCACTTTTCCCTCCTCTTCTCCTGCCAGAGTCTATCAGAGGGTACAAGCATGGCCTGGTCCTAAATCTAGCCCATCGCCCTCAGTACCGGAATCAAAGCTTGGTGGATGGGCTGTTCAAAGTGCACTGGGCTCCACCGCTCGGGGTGGTGCCGGGCGGCCGGGCTGGGCAGCCTGTGGGATCCGCAGTTTCCCGCAAGGCTGCTGGTGCAGGGGCGCGGCGCGAGGCAGGCCGGGCAGCACCTGGGCTTCCCGCTCCCCCAGGAGCAAGGCGCCTAGATTAGATTCTCCAGCCAGGCGGGCGCTGGAGCAGAGCCGCCCCCCACCCCCGGCCCCCGCCTCCGGGCCGGCCGGGCCTCCAGGGCCGCTGGCCTCAGCTGTCCCCGCCCTCTGGCCTGCGGGAGGGGGACTCACAGAAGAACTGGACCACGATTTCCGCCTCTGCTCGCGGGAGAGCTGCGGCGCCACGGCCAGGCCTAGGGACGAGGGAGCGCGCTGCTGCCCGGCAGACCAGACGGCGACCGCACAGCCTCCAACGGTTCCCGCCAGTCGTTTGGAAAGTAACGACGCTGCTCCCCGGGGCCTTCGCGCAGGCGCGACGAGCCTCTCGGCCCGCCCAGCGCCAGTCTCCCCGCTCGCCGGAGGGGGCGCCTCGCGCAGGCGCAGTGGGTAGGCGTGGTCAGGCGCTTCCGGGCTGTCGGGGCTCGAAGGGTCCTGGCGGGCACCTGGAATTGTGGTCGCGGGGCCGCAGCTGAGGCGAGAGGACTGCAAAACCTGGCTCTGACGCCCGCTCCGAGGCCTGCGGAGTGAGGCCCAGGATCCCAGTTCGGCAGTTTCAAAGCGATTTTCTGGTTTTTTTTGTTTTCAAAGTGATGTGAACTGCGCGCCGGTTGCATCTTAACGTGGCCCCAGGGACCCCCCCCCCCCCCCCCCCGCAAACTTTTGCTTAGATGCTTCGAGCCAGTCAAGAAGCCGCCTGCGTGGCACCGAGCACAGCTGGAGAGGGCCTGGTGACTGTCTGCCCGCGCAGCTTTTAAGAAATTGGGGGCGGCCCGGGCGGCCCAGCGGTTGACGCGCCTTCAGCCTGGGCCTGACCCTGGAGCCCAGGGGTGGAGTCCGCGTGGGGCTCCCTGCGTGGAGCCTGCCTCTGCCTCTGCCTGTGTCTCTGCCTCGCTCTCTCTCTTTCTCTGTGTGTCTATCGTGAATAAATACATTCTTCTCAGATTTAGAACAAACTTGCTTTATGACAAGATGTTGGCCTCAAGAATAAAATAACACTTAGTGATTTGAAAGAAACCTTTCTATAAGAATAATGATTCAAAAAAAAGAAGAAAAATGATTCAATACTTTGTCCATGTAAAAAATTAATATGCAAAGTGAATGTAAATATAAATGGTATCCCTATAATAGTTACAAGGATATGAAATATGTAATGTATTATGATTCAGCTTTTCATTTTGATGTATTTCACATATACTGATAGCTTGGAAGCCATTAAATACATTTTTCCTTCATTTTACTTTGAGCTGAATTTAAACATATACCCTGAATTTTTAAGAGGTATTATTTCACATGTAAACAGTGCCATCTTCTGGCAGTTGAAACTATTTGTGTATTGACCTACAATTCATTATGGATTGTACTGTCGTTTTCTTGGCAAGTAATGTGTAGTTTAACGAATAAAAACCCATAATCTTGGGGCATGTGGTTGGCTCAGGAAGTTAAAGTTCCGACTCTTGGTTTTGGCTCTGATCATGATTTCAGGGTCCTGGAATTGAGCCCTGTATGGGGCTCAGAGCTCAGTTCTGAGTCGGCTTGAGATTCTCTGCCTCTCCCCCTGCCCTTCCCACTCATGCATACTCTCTAAATAAATAAATAAATAAATAAATAAATAAATAAATAAATAAATAAGTCTTGGGGGGAATAACTTTAAACTAAAATCAGTTGATTTTTTTTAAATAGCCTTTAAAAATAAAAGCATTCATTACCATGTCTTTAAATTGATAAAATTTAAAAAGGGATTAAGTCAGGAACTCTAGATTCTACTACTAAATATTCTAACTAGATATTGAATCTTAAACTCATCACATATCTACTCAGGACCTCAGTCTCCTCAACTGAGGAAATAAGACTCTTCAACTGTTCAACTAAGTCATTAATTAAGTTACTTTCAGTCTAAAGTTCCACTTGATTTTTAGTTTAAAAATTTCATTTCTGGTTTTAGCATCCCAATATTGAGTGTAGGCCTGTTTATGACACTTTTTCATAGTTATCTCTTTTACTGATGTGGTTTTGTCTGGTTATGCTCTCTGCTTGAATTTTCTACAGAAATAAATCTTAATTTATATTTATCCTTCTCATTGCCCAAATAGCCTTCTCCTACACATTAGAAAGACATCACTGAATTGTAAATAAAACTAAACTGAAGTAACTGAAAACAAGTTTTTAAAAACTTTCATGATGATTTAAATAAGATGTCAATGTCAAACCGAGCAATTAAAATAGCAAAGACACCTCTCAGGGATGCCTGGATGGCTCAGCAGTTGAGCATCTGCCTTTGGTGCAGGTCCAGATCCCAGGATCTGGGATGGAGTCACATCGGGTTCCTTGTGGGGAACCTGCTTCTCCCTCTGCCTCTGCCTCTCTCTCTGTGTCTCTCATGAATAAGTAAATAAAATCTTAAAAAAGAAAAAAAGAAATCTCTCCAAAGCTTCTGGATTCTTAAGTGTTTACAAAATAAATAAGAAACAGAATAGGCTCAAGTTTGGGCAGTTCTTCCTAACATCCCCATAGATTTTACCAACACTAGCCTGTATTACAGGCTTGTCCCCTCAGATTTATTTAGTGTACCCTTCTTCCTTTGAGTCATTAACTCAATTTTCAAAATATCTTGTTCTAATACACATATACCTTCTTATTCAAACTCTTTGGCATCCATCTAGTCTAGGCTCTCAACTTCCTAGGCCTGCATTACTAAAATATCCGTTATGGAATATCTGAAAAGCATAAAAGCTTTTCTAAAAGTAATGTAAGGATCATCTGGGATGCTGGTTAAAGTGTGTCATCTCCTATACCAGCACTGTCTGACAGAAATTTCAGATGAGTCACAAATGTAATTTTAAATAGTCATGTAGTCAGATTCAAAAACTAAAATGAAACAAGTAAAATTAACCTGATGCATGTGAAAATATTATTTCAATATGTAATCAATTAAAAACCATATCAGTGTGAAACTTTACATTCTTTTTTTTATACTAGTCTTTGAAATCTGGTATTTTTATAATTGTAGCATATCTCAGTTCAGACAAGCACATTTCAAGTGCCTACGAGCCAGCTGTGGCTAGTGGCTATGGTACTGGACTGAATCAGATTCGAAGAAAAGAGAATAAAAGTCAGGAGTCTACATATAGCAAAATACCCAAGTGATTCTTTCACACTCTCAAGTTTGAGGACCACCACTCTAGACTGACCTATATACAATCCACTCTACAACCACTATTGAATTTACACTTCAAAAAAATGCCCCTTTAATTATGTCAGTTCTAAGAGCCTAGAAATCCCTGGTACATCCAACTCAGGTGGATATTTGAAGCTCCCAAAATGTGGCCTCACCTCATCCATCCAACCTGCTCTCCAATTTGAAAAGGTCTTGGGTTCTTCCATGAAATTTTCCTAGGCAAATAGTCAAATGATCATTCATTCAACAAATATTGATGGAGTACCCACTAAATCTCATCATGGATCCTCCATGGTAACAGGGAAGATATAACACAAATCATTACAGAAGTATTACAATGTCATCGTTTTCATTGTAACAATGGAAGCATTGCTTTGAAATAGTGCTCTGAAATGCTAGGAGAATGCATAAGGGCAGGATCTTATAGTCCTGAGAGGCCAAAGGAAATTTCTAGAATACAGTTACATTTAAGTAAAAATCAATCAATTAATTAATTTGAACAGGCAGAAATTTCTAGGCAGCAGTAAGCACATTATGAAAAGCCCTGAGATGCAAAAGCGACTAAAGGAATACGCAGATTGGTAAAGTAATCTGAAAGACAGCCATAGAGTTAGGCAGAAGCCAGATAAAGCCAAGTTTATGAGACTTCAATTTTGGTTTTTTTTTTCAAGTGTGCATACTTAAACAAAACTAGATTACAAACTCCTCCAAAGGTATAGACCTGGTCTTCTAAACTTAAATATTTCACATCTCCTCATAGCGCACAAAAAAAGTATTTAATAAGGGATGTCTAGGTGGCTCAGCAGTTTAGTGCCCACCTTCGGCCCAGGGCATGATCCTGGAGACCCGGGATGGAGTCCCATGTGGGGCTCCCTGCGTGGATCCTGCTTCTCCCTCTTCCTGTGTCTCTGCCTCTATCTCTCTGTGTGTCTCTCATGAATAAATAAAATCTTTAAAAAAGCATTTAATAAATGCTTCTTCTATACATGAAAAACATACTTTGCCAGCCTTTTAAATTCTAGAATATCCAAAATTATACCAAAAATTATTTATATATTCAGATAAATGAAACCGAAGAAAATTTTTTCCTTAAGTGCTGAGTATCGATATAAAATTCCTCAGAAAGAGAAACAATTTTTATTTGTAGTAAGCTGAGCATGTGGCTCTACCGGTATGATGCCTGAGTTCTGCCTCTAAATTCCTGGTGGAAGGAGTGAAAAGATGGTGATTTAAACACACCTGTGTATATACACAGGTACAAAAGACTAAAGGGTGTAAGGAAAATATGGTAGGGCTACTTGACCTATTACCTATGATTCAAACTGATCAATATATGGTAACACTGTCATAGGCAGCATTCTAAGATGGCAGAAAAATCCATGGCCTCTAAAGTTCCACTTGATTTTAGCTTTAGAAATTTCATTTCTGCACATTTTAGATAATCTCTGTTTGAGTGTGGCCAGAGCCCATGACTATGATGGGATTCACTTCCCGGATTAAATTCATCAAAGGTAAAAAAAAAAAAAAAAAAATCATCAAAGGGGAAATTAACTGACTAGGTCTAATCCAATCAGATGAATCCTTAAAAGAGATCTCCATGAAGTCAGAGAGACTCACAGTATGAGAAGGTCTATGGAAGAGCCATCTGGCTAAGGCACAAGACTCCCCTCTGGCCAACGAGCAAAACAATAATGCCAGTCCAAGAAACACAAAGTTATTAATTCTGCCAACAACCATGGGGCTTGGAAGAGAACCCTGGATCTTCTGGGTTGATGGATGCAAGTGGATGAGATTCCACTTGCAGAGACACCTGTATTTCAACTGCGTGAGACTCTTAAGCTGAGCATCCAGCTGTGTCACACCAACCCCTGATCTACCCGACCATAATAAATGTGTGTTAAGCCATCAATTTGCAGTAACTTGTCATGCAATCATAGAACAGTAAGACACTAGGGCATTTCTCATTTAAGCAAGTAGGATAGCATGTCTGGTAGGTAGTTTTCGAGGCTTGAGTTTTACAAATAATATTTCTAGCTCCTTCAAGGACTACACTGTTTTTGCAATTGACATGGATTGTGCGCTCTCTTCCAAGCTTCTCATCCTAAGGTAAAATCCGTGAATTCGTGGGTCAAAATTCCCTGACAACCTCTTCAGTGTGTCTGGGCCTGTTTGGTGGGGGAACTTATTCCCGAGCAGCTTATTCCCGGGCACAGAGGCTGCCCCTGCGGCTCCCGGCTGACAGCACAGGACAAGGGCTGCGGCTCACCCCTTTAACCCCAACCCGATTCCTTTGTTTTTGAAGAAGAATAATAAATGCATTTACTAAATTTTGAATAAGATTCTTGTGCACCTAGTTAATAAATTAACAATTATGTCATTTTGGGGAATTTGCTTTTTTCTTTTTAAAATATGGATGTTGTTATAAACATTTATTTCCCTTAGATATTTCCTGCTAAGGACTTTCTTTGATTGTTGGCCCACATGTTCAAAAAAGTAGCAAAACAAATTTGAATCATGACATTGTATTAATAAGTAATGGTTTAATAAAGTGAACAAATATATCTCCATACTGGTATAATTTATATTTTTTAACAATCCAGTTGCTTATACAGAATATAATCTTTAGTAAAAATTAAGAACCAAGTATTATTGAGAACATATTAATAATTCCATAAGTTCTTATAAAGAGCAATATGGGTTGTTTCTTATCAGAAAGTATTACCATGTTTTGTTATGATTTTGTTTTGATATTTTAATTCTGTTATGGTAATGGCAAATAGTCACTTAGAAGTCTTTTCATGGCTCAACCATGTTAGGTACCAAAGGTATAATTTGAAAGGTAGGTGATAATCTTATTCATATTTAATCCCCGGAGACTGTTTGATGGAATGTGTATGTGTGTATGTATGATGTATATATGAAGAATGGGTTCTGCAGTCAGTTGGATTTGACAGCACAGTGTGTTTAAAGTATAATTGAAATTCAAAACAACTTAGAACAGTTTCAGATATAGAAACTATCAATACAGAGCCTCTATGAAAAATTAACAAGCCATGGTTGTTATTAAATTAATAAAATAGATTTAATTTCCTAAATGATTTTATAATTATATACTAAATTTGATCAAACATCGTTTGCCCATGATACATTTTTAGCTTATCGTTTCTGAATATTTTGTTTGTAGGGTTATTTTTATTATTTATCTATATGTAAGTAAAGGTGAATTGGTTCTGGTAAATCTATCAACTAATAGACTAAGATGTTATCTGAGTGAATGGAAAGATACTTGTTGAGCTTTACAGACAAAATAAAGAAACCATACCTACGGGTCTTTATCAAATATTTGTGAATACCAATTTATAAAATACTTATGAGAAGAAAAAGCTTTGTGAAAACATGGAAAATCACTTTACTTTAAATTTATATTTTTTCTCTTTGGATAAACTTGGTTTTTTCAACTGGAACAATTCTCTTATAACCTGCCTTGTATTTATAACTCATTCAAACAATGTAGTAGTCAAGCTATATTTATCAGGTTACAGATCAGTCATGCACATTAATTCTATTATTTCTGCTGGGATTTCCCCCTTAAAAATTGAATATGACAGTGTTTTTTATTCTGGAGTAATGTACATAGTCTTTAAAACATCAACTGACAACAAAAAGACTTACTGAACCCTAGAGTTTTTGGTTTAGTGTTGGAGATCAAGTGGATTAAAAGTTAAATGATATATTTTTATTATTCCTTGGTCTCAGTATAGTTATAAATAAAGATGCTAACTTTTCACACTGAAATAGATGGCAATCATCTTTTGACAGGTAGTCTTTTGGATGATCCAGAATATACCTTTTTAAGCTTGTGTTACATTAGTATCAAAGGAAACTTGAAATGAAGTTTCATTAATTTCTAGGTCTCCAAGAATATTCTTGCAGACCCTAGTATGAGACACAACAGGCTGAAGCATTTAGATATTCACAGAATTTTGTTATTCTTAAAAGTGATGATATGAGTTCATATAATTAAACAGTTATTAATAAGATAGGTTCCTTTTTAGTTTTGGAATTTTACATCAAGATTCTTATTAAATTTGAGTTATTTTTATTTTCCATTGAATTAATAAGAAATTATAATATTTAGCTCCTAAGGGCAGCCAAATATGCTACTGTAATACAGCTAAACATCTTAGGGACTTAGGAAGTTCTGTGCTTCTATCCCTAGGATGGCTGCCTGCCTTAGGATAATGATAAGGAGTATGGGAAAAGCAGGCCATTACTTAATGCCCCAAGTACACTTGGCACTTGAAGGAAGGTTGCTTGAAGGACTCTGGAAATGTGAATATACCTGCCTCTTTTCTTTCTCAAAGATCTTGTTTAAAATAGTGTATCCCATTAGTAACAGAAAAAGTGATGAATATACACCAATATGGTTTATTTATCTCGAAATTATAAACATTTCCAGGCTATTAGGCACTTGTGCTATCTATTATACTTTATATATATTTAAAATATATATTTACATGTGTATTTCAACTGTTATATTTTATATATGTTATATTTAAACATAATAAATAAATATATATATTAAAACATACTAAAGTTAGAAATTGGAGAACGATGAGATAAATGTTTCTTTTCAAAATGATTCTTGTTGGAGAGCCTGGGTGGCTCAGTTTGTTAAGCATCATTGGTTTCAGATCAGCTTGTGACCTCAGGGTTGTGAAGTCAGGCCCCAAGTCTGGCTCTGAGCTCAGCATGGAGTCTGCACCAGGCTCTCTCTCTCTCTCTCCTTCCCACTCGGTTCTTCCTCCCTCCTTTCAGGCTCTCTCTCTCTCTCTAAAATAAATAAATAAAATCTTTAAAAATGACTTTTATTATAACATTGAAAGATAATTTATTTTTACTTTCACTTCATGTATTAGTAACTATATTAAAGTGTATGTGGTTAATATGCCTCACTTTTTTAAAAGTTGATTTAATTATTTGTAAAGAATTATTTAAAAGTTGGATACTGAGTTTGGTTTATTTTAACACCAAATGTATTTCAAATGTTATATTTTTTGTTTGTTTTTGAATTTTTTTGACCATTAAAGTTAAAAAGATAAATTACAAAGATATGAAGATGAAAATGGAAAAAGTTCATTATTGACTTATTATTTATTTTTATTTATCTGTATTTTTAATTTTAATGAATGTATCTAAAAAGAAAGAATTAATCAGTTTTGACCCATTTCTTAAAAATATGAAAATACATCTTTCTATTAGTTTAGAACTAAATGTTTCCCATCTTTTAATTGCCTTTGGAAATAATTTGTAATTTAGAAAAATTATAAACAAGTTAGAAAAATTTGTTTCCAAGTTTTTCAATTGTACAGGTGAAGTTGTTTTTTTTTATTCGTAGAGACACAGAGAGAGAATGAGAGTCAGAGACACAGGCAGAGGCAGAAGCAGGCTCCATGCAGAGAGCCTGACATGGGACTCGATCCAGGGTCTCCAGGATCATGCCCTGGGCTGCAGGTGACACTAAACCGCTGTGCCACCGGGGCTGCCCCTGTTTTTTTTTTTTAATAATTGATACAACATGCTCTCTCAGCAGCATGACTGTCTTTTGAAAAACATTTGCTCATTCATTTAAAAAAGTCACGTTTTCTTTAAAAGAATATTTTGGGTGTTAATTTTTCTGAAATTCTTGTCAGATAGCCCAGTACCACGTGTTACCTCCATAGAGAAAGGGTGAGCAAACTTGAAACAGTTGACTTTCATTTCCTCAAGATACCAATAGTGACCTGTAACTTTCTGATGTGTAGGCTGCTTGAGGGTGCTGGTGTCAATCCATTTGTTACATTTTATTACAGTTTAGTTTATTTTCTTAGATTAAAAAAATCAACCTAAGTAGAAGTTCTAAGAGTTCTTTGTATACCCCCAAAGGACTGTTTTTTTGTTTTGTTTTCTTTATAAAGATTTTATTTATTTATTCATGAGAGGCACAGAGAGAGAGAGAGAGAGAGAGAGAGAGAGAGAGTCAGAAACACAGGCAGAGGGAGAAGCAGGCTCCATGAAGGAAGCCTGATGTGGGACTGGATCCCAGGTCTCCAGGATCATGCCCTGGGCCGAAGGTGGTGCTAAACCACTGAACCACTGGGGATACCCACAAGGGATTGTTTTGTACACATATCTCACTTTGCAAATCATTAGTTGAAAGTATGTGTACAGAAATCCTATTGCCTGAAGGATAAGGCATCCTGAGTTGGGGATGGTAGTGTTCCCTGCTTGCCCCCACTCTCAGGTAGACATGAGAAATTGAGAGACATTTTCCTTCAGGAAGCAGCTTGGATGACTGACCTGCCTGTGTGGAAAGTTGAGCTATCATTTTCCATGTCGCCTCTGCCAGACCAATCCTGTGAGGAAAATACATTATTTCTTTGGGAAAGGGTGCCCCAGACTTTTGGACACCATTCATTTTCCACTTAAGCTTACTGAAGGCACAGAATAAAAACCCTCTTATGAGTTTCAACAATTCTCATGTGGTAAAAGTCCATTTGGATCCCGTAAAATAATTTTACTACTGGTAGCACAGAGGTGGAATGTCATGGGATCATCTAAGGGAGCAGCAATCTCCAATCAGTCTACCAAAAGCATAGTTCATGGGCACATGCGCCAGAAAACAATAGAACTTGTCACATAAAATTTTTGTGAGGATTACAGGAGATAATAAAACTGAAGCTTTGGTTATTTTAAATATATTATTCTTGTTCTATTCTTCTTATTAATTATCATTCTTATTTAGATAGCTTTTTTCCAAGTTTCTCCAGCATATCCTGATACATCTAGGATAACTAAAGGAGTCCTCAGATGATGCAACCTAAGGAAAAGGTGAGAACAGACACTCTCTTACCATTATGGCAAACAAGGTGGAATTATAATGGCTAGCATTTGTTGAGCACTTCTTTTCTGCCAGGCACTCTTCCAAGGGCTTTATGTGAATCTACTCATTTAATCCTTTCACAAGCATGCAAGTCAGGTACTATTATTGCCTGCATTTTATAGCTAAGAAAATTAACTTATAGAAGGAATCTGAAAAATTTATCCAAGGTCACCCAACTTAGAGAACTGAGGTCAAGTCCCGACAATCTAGATTGCAGCAGGATGTGAATCCTGAAAATATGAAAAGTCTGGCTATATTTTAAATAATCTCCTTTGAGGTGATGGGCAGTGGGCCCTTATGTCCTGTCCCCCCCTCCATTCTTGACATAAAACTCCTTGGAGTCATGTAGCAGTGAAATACAATGTAGATGAATGGCCAGAAACCTAGTGGACACTCAAAGAGAAGACCCTGCACTTTAAGATATTATCTTAAAGGGTGGAAATGAGGGGAAGAGGTCCTAAGTAGAGTAAGAGAGACCAGAAGTGGGATCCAGGTTGGAGTATCAGCTTTTCTGAGTAGGTAGCCCAAGGGGTATCCCGAGTAGGGTTACAACATTAGAAGTTGTTTTCTATTTTGTGCTGTTTACAAATGCCCTGGCCAGGGACAGAATGATTGAAATCCAGTCTATTGCTCAGCTCGCCAATTCTGTGGATAGTTCTGGCAAAAGGAAATGAGAAAGAATATCCAGTACAGTAAGAGTGTAAAGGGCAGGGGGGGAACCTGGGTGGCTCAGTCCATTAAGTGCAGGACTCTTGGCTTTGGCTCAGGTCAGAATCTCAGGGGCGTGAGAACCAGTTGGCCTGGGATTCTTTCCCCTATCCTGTCCCTCCCCCTGTGGTCCTCCCCACCACCACCATTCTTGCACACATGTGTGTGTGTGCCATAAATAAATAAATAAATAAATAAATAAATAAATAAATATCTTAAAGAATGTAAAAAGATGAGATATTGAGAGACATTTTGAAAATGTGTTCATATGTGTTTGGTTGATCTCTGATAAATAAAGTCTGGAATCTTAGAGATCATAGTAGAGTTGTATACATGGAGATGATGACTAAGTTTGTGGGATCAGATTCATTTTCCTTCAAGTGAGTTTAGGTCAGGAAGAGAAGAGACTGAGGGAAGGATCTAGGGGTAGTAACTAATAAAATGTCACACAGAGGAAAAAAAGGCGATGAAGGAAAGTCAGAAGAAGTAGGAGGCAAATCATGGGAGATGAATGTCATAAAAACCTATTTAGTTAGAGGCACCTATTTGAGTTAGGTGAAAAAAAAGTTTTAGTAGCTTAGTACACTATACACAAATAAGAAAGGGAAAACATCATCAGATTTTGTATTTAGAAGATCTTTGATGAATTAAGAGGAAGCAATTTGGGCCACATGGTAGGGACAGAAGTCTTGCTGAGTTTTGAAGTGAGGGATGAGGAGATAGAAGCAAAAGTTTCGTGAATAAGAAAATTGGAGAGTGGGGAAATAACATGAGCCATTGCTGGGTTTGAGGAATTTTAGTTTTAGAAATAAAACAAAGAGGAAATATGTGTTTTTAATTTAATTTATTCTTTTAAATTTTAATTTTAAATTATTTTTAGGAATAAAATAAAGAGGAAGGATGAGCCAGAGCAATATAAAAACTAAAGTTGAAGGTCAGAAAGGTGGAACTAATAGAGCCAGACACTGGAAACCACAGAAAGCAGTGACATCAAGGACCCAACTGGAGAATAAGCCTTAGAAGAGACATTTCCTTCTTGGAAAATCAAAATATATAAGAAAGGAGAGGCAGGAGTGTAGATGAACTTTTATTTTTTGGGAAGCATTACATGAAGTGCGGAATGACCTTCAGTTTCTCAATGGAGGAGGAAGTAAGATAGGGAAGTTGGGGAGGGCAAAGATAGGCAAACAAGGAAAAGGGATTGGAAAGATTCTGGGGGTAGCCATTCTGAGAAATGGGAAGATAAATCAACCAAGGGAAAAACAATAGCACAGAGCATTGTTCCTCGATAGATGTTTCCCGAGTACTATTTATCACATGATGTGGAGCTGTATGGATACAAGAGGGAGAGAAAACGGCTTTTCTTTTCCAGGTAAATCTATCTGGGGAGCCAATACACAAAAATAGCTGTAAAGGAAGAGGTATAACATAAGAACCAAGTGAATATATGCTGTAAATGCAAAATGAATGCAAAGGTAACTATGGGACTGTTTCTTGGAGGACATAGTAGTTCTTGAAGGGTACTTGGAACTTCAGCAGGCAAAGATGGTGGGTGGCTGTTGGGGAAGGTTACATTGAGCACATGAAGTCTTATGTGGATCATAAAGAAAAGGTAGGACAATAACCTTTTTGGATGTAGACATATAGGTAGGACATTACAAGCACAGAACTTAAAATCAACAGACCAAAAGTATGGAAGGGCCAAACCAGTTCACTTTTTACCCAGGACACAGTCTTCATGTAATTAGATCACATCGGGGTCCCCTTTCTAGAGAGCCTTGTGTGGCAGGTGGAAAAGTTGGGACTTTTCCCAGGAGACATGAGGAAGCCATTGGAAGTTCTGAAACTCGGGAAGAATGTAACTAAAGTGATGTTTTAGTAACATGATGGTAGCTGCCATGAAATACAGATTGGAAAGCTCTGTAACAGTCTAGGCAAGAAGCACTCAAGACTTTCTTCTCTGTTTAAATCTGGTGAATGTTGTAATTACCAGGAGAAGCCTGTTTTACCCCATCATCATAAAGTCATCACTCCCCCCCTCACTTTTTCCTATCTTCGGTATCTTTGATTTCTGCTTCATTAATTCTTCCAAACTTTCAGTCTTCTTCTTAGCTCCTACCCTTTGCTGTTGGCCTTGTTTGGTTTGTCTTCCACTGCTCTATCTGTATGAGCTGTTCTGCTCTGTTCTTACTTGATTCAGAGAGTAAGCCTGCACATTTGGGCCTAGCCACAGGAGAGTCCAATCAACTGAGGACCTGATGTTCCATTCCTAATGTTACTGCCATATTCCATAATATTTGCTAAGCTGTAATGGTCATTAATGTTTGATGTCATTTTATTGAATAAATTCAATAAAGTATTTCTTCTTTTTTCCATGGGATTATAACTAACAGATGAGCATGTCAAATTTAGTGTGGTTGTATTTTTGAGTAGGAGATAAGGATAGTCGCTCCAGTAACCCTATACGTTTATTAAGTTTTCACATAATTGTATTCGGACTTGAAAGTCTTTAAAATTAAATTCAGAAAATCATATATGTTAACTTGATCTTGAAGCTCACCTTGGAATACTAAAATATTGCCATTGGTTTTCTGTCTGGATACATTGTTTTCTTATTTAATAAATTCTCAGTTTCTGCCTTCCCTTACAGTGACTTAGACTCTGAAACATAGTAAACATTTAAGTATATGAGGTGAAAATGTATATAAAAATGAATGGAAATGAATAGAAAGTAGTCTTGGATCTGGCATGTGGATATATCTACACAACAGTTTGTTCCCTCTGCCATTTGAATCCATAATAACCTTCCTTTAAAAGCATCATTACACTAGTTTCTAAGTATCTCAAAATTATCTTTAAGGCTTTAGGAAAGTAGAAATTTTGAGTAACTAATGCTTAATGCAAATTGTGCCAAAGGCAGTAAGAAAACATCGAGTACCTAAGATCGTCTTTTAAATTATATTTCATAAATGATTCACTCCTGCATTTCTGCTTGGACGCTTCTACATGAACCTTTTTTTCTTCCTTTTTCTTCAGTGAAAGAGGACAAACTTGGTTTTATCTCAAGAGCTCAAGAAAGGGTAAAAAATGGGTAGAAAGAAGTCTTTATTGTGGAAAATGAATCCATTTTGAAGTTCAACTGGAATAAGCAATTTTTGAATTTTGGGTAGACAATTTATCCAACTTCATAATTAACTTGATTATTTGATTTATTATGTAAACAAAGTATAATGTTTCTGAAAGCCTATAAATAATCACTTTTTCCAACCATGAAAGATTAAGAGAAAACAAAGGGAGTGAACAAAAAAGGGGGGGGGGGTCACAGATCTGTATCTGTATGGAGGCAGAGGGCAGTACTTTTGGGGAGTGCAATTTACATGAGCATCTGGGTCTTTTGTCATGTTTTGGATGGATGACCTGAGTCTGATATATTGGTGAATAGCATTAACAAAGGTCTGGTTGTCAAAGGCTAGAAAGAAAAATGCAATTAGCCACAGCAATGAGGTGATGTCTGTGTTTGGGGGAAAAAATCGACACCTAACTGGCAATAGAAAACACTGAAATGAATCAGTAAAAGGCCAGATTTTGTGTGTGTGCATGTGTGTGTGTATGTATTACATAATGATCTTAACT
Organism: Canis aureus; assembly: GCF_053574225.1. NCBI lineage: Eukaryota > Metazoa > Chordata > Mammalia > Carnivora > Canidae > Canis > Canis aureus. The sequence goes on along the minus strand of NC_135630.1, from coordinate 25,934,664 downwards.
CAGTAGGATATGACAACATGTCATTTTTTGTTAATGTTTGGTTTATGTGATGCAAGTGAATGTGTACCTGTTACCAAAGAAATGACATGAACCCAATGAATTTTTAACTTGTAACACACCAACCTGACATTTGTAATACTGTTTGTTTCCATTTAAAGAAAATTAGAGGGATCCCTGGGTGGCGCAGTGGTTTGGCGCCTGCCTTTGGCCCAGGGCGCGATCCTGGAGACCCGGGATCGAATCCCACATCGGTCTCCCGGTGCATGGAGCCTGCTTCTCCCTCTGCCTGTATCTCTACCTCTCTCTCTCTCTCTCTCTCTCTCTCTCTCTCTCTGTGACTATCATTAAAAAAATTAGAAATAAATAAAAGTGCACTTGGAGTCCAAAAGAAGTTTGCTCTTTTTTTGGTCTAATTTTTTTTTCTTTATAAACCATGCTATCCATAGTAGAGAAGCATATCTAATCTTCCAATTAGGTCAGGCCCCAGGATAATCAATCTCTTTAACAGCAGATGCCTTGTTTTAGCAAATGAATGCTTGGTTTCAAAAGCAGTTTTGTGTTGAGAGAGGAGTGCAGTTGGCATGGGTGATTAGAACTCTTTTAAACCCTATAAAACGCTTCTGTAGATTGTTTTATGCCCACACTTTGTGAACTGAAGTAAATGCTGTATATCTCCATCTTGAAATGAACATGGCAGGGACTTTATACAGCCTGTGAGAACATCAACATGTATATAAATGGAATTATCTGAAGAAAAACATTTTTATGTCCATTTGAATTAAACCGTGATTTTGATAACATTTAAAACTAGTGAATATGTTTTTAGTTAGTGAGCTTCATATTAATTAAATATGCTTCTTAAGGAGTATAGCTTAATTATTGGGTTAGCATTTTTAAAACTGAAAACTACAATGGCAAGTTAACAGGATTCTTATATTTATTGTTTGGCCTACATTTACACGAATCTGCAAATGCCTCCCTTCATGTCTAATGCCTTTTCAGTTCTTATTCACATCATGCGTCAATGAGCAGTGTGCAAGACAACTCTGAAATCAGGAAAAAATCATTTAACATTGAAGTTTATAAGCTGTATATTAAGTAAAAACTATAGATTGACTTTATTTTGCTCGAAACAACTAATTTAATATGTGTTGAAATATAGTGAAATACATTTCACTATGGTATAACAAAAAAAATCTCTAAGACTTCAGTAAATTATTTTACATAATGTTCAAAATCTGATTGCTAGACCTCATCAGTTATGCCTGAATGTGATACATAAAATAATTCAGAAGGCCACATGAATATTTATTTCCTTTTTTAAGCGAGTAGTCATATAATAAGAAGCATTGAGTTGAAACATTTGCAAAGTAGTTAAGAAAAAAAGCACTCACTTGCATATTTGAGATGTTTTCATTTCAACTTTATTGTATAATAGTTCTACCAATACTTCTCCCCTCTTAAAAATTGTTTCAATCGTGTCTAATCTGTGGAAAGTTAATATTTTCCATAGTGAAAGTGGATAAGACAGCTGAGGAAAAATTAAAAGCATATAGTCTTTAATTTAAGAAACATTTGATACTAATTACTTCCTACCCTTCACAAGACTTAAATGTTGGTGAATGTATAGGATTACATTACTTTTTTAAGCAAGGTTTTAAGGCCAAATTTGGTAGATAAGGTAGAGGTCCGGTAAGATGAGATTTTTAAAATACAAGCATTTTTTTAAATACAGTCATTCTTTATAATACCAAATACCAGAATAGAACTGTGGCAATCCACTTGTGCTTATTCTAACTCATAATAGCATTTTTTCTTTCTTTTTTTCTTTCTTTCCATTTATTTATGCGAAAAATCCACTTTAATAATCTAGCTTCAGCTCAGTTGACAACTTCTCAAGTGTAAGAGAAGTCTTTCCAAGAGGCCTCAATCCACTAAGAGGTTACAGCTCAGAGAAGGGAAGAGCTCCAAGAAGCCCTGGAAGGGGCTGATGGTCTGGAGGACTCCTGAGGTGCAGGCGGTCTCCTGGATGGAGTACATGGCCAGCTGGGGGCTGCCTAAATCTAGAAGCTGCAGGCCCAGCCGAGAAGCCAAGAGAGGTCCGATGGTGGTCCCACAGGGAGAGGCATTCCGCACCATGAGATCCTGCAGGGGCACCCCGACACTGTTGGCCACCTGTCAGATCAGGGCCTCGGAAACCGCATTCGAGGCACAGCGCTGCTTGCTGTTCACCATGATCACAGGGCCCTTGTGGAAGAGGGGCCTGTGGTTCTCCTCGTGCTTGTCTGGGTGGTTGGGGTGCACGGCGTGGGCCACGTCTGCGTTGATCATGTAGAATTTGGGGATGGCTTCCTCGACCCCCGTCAGGTGCTGGGAGGGGGCCGAGATGCGGCGCAGCACCAGCTGTCAGCAGTGACTGAGCCCCCTGGGCACCCTCGGAGCCCGCCTCTTCGTTGTCATAGAGAGCGACCATGCACAGTGGGGCTCCAGGGCCAAAGAGGCAGGGGCCACACAGGAGTCGATCAAAGCCTGCAGGGCACAGAAGCAGCTGTGCAGATTGTCTAGCCAGGCGCAAAGATGAACTCCTCATAGGCACCAGCCAGGACCGCAGGCTGCGTGCCAGCAAGGCCCAGCTCCACCTCCAAGATCTCCTCGGGGCTCAGTCCCAGAGGGGCCACAGAAGGGACATGAGAAGGAGTGGTGGCGGTCATCTGCAGCATTGAGAGGCCCAGGCTCAGGAGTCCCCTTCTCCAGCTCCTCCGGGACAGCTGCGGCAAGAATGGGGACTAAGGGCAGCTCCCTGTGGGGCCCAAAGTTCTCGTTGACATTTCACGGCAGAGGGATGGCCAGGTGGGGGATGGGGAGAATGGGCCGGTGCACGTGCCCCAGCCGCTGACCCAGCCGGCCTGAGGGAGGGCACTTGACAAGGACGCGTCCAGTCAAGGTCAGGTCCCCGTCGGACCGGGTGCTCCAGATCCCACAGCAGAGGTCTCCACGCCAACCTGCTGGAAGCCCACCTGGCTACGGCGGGAGCGCCGTTGCACCCGGAGGCAGGGACTGTCCGGGTGGGCCCCGGTGAGGCTGAAACCATTGCCAGGAACACCCTGGCCTCCCACAGCACAAGCGATGATCTGATGATCGTGGAGGAGCTCCCGGGCAGGAAGTACTTGCTCTCCGGCTTGATATCCCAGCTCTCCGTCTCTTTGAGTTCATGGAAGGCAGCCTGGAGGAGGCAGCTGCGGCACTGGGCCACCGCGTGGAAAGGAGGGGGCTTTTTAAATTTATTATTATTTTTTTACAAATTTATTTTTTGTTGGTGTTCAATTTGCCAACATATAGAATACCACCCAGTGCTCATCCCCTCAAGTGACCACTCAGTGCCCATCACCCAGTCACCCACACCCGCCGCCCACCTCCCCTTCCACCACCCCTAGTTCATTTCCCAGAGTTAGGAGTCTCTCATGTTCTGTCTCCCTTTCTGATATTTCCCACTCATTTGTTCTCCTTTCCCCTTTATTCCCTGTCACTATTTTTTATATTCCCCAAATGAATGAGACCATATAATGTTTGTCCCTCTCTGATTGACTTACTTCACTCAGCATAATACCCTCCAGTTCCATCCACGTCGAAGCAAATGGTGGGTATTTGTCATTTCTAATGGCTGAGGAAGATTCCAGTGTATACATACACCACATCTTCGTTATCCATTCATCTTTCGATAGACACTGAGGCTCCTTCCACAGTTTGGCTATTGCGGACATTGCTGCTAGAAACATCGTGCAGGTGTCCCGCGTTTCATTGCATCTGTATCTTTGGGGTAAGTCCCCAGCAGTGCAATTGCTGGGTCGTAGGGCAGGTCTATTTTTACCTCTTTGAGGAACCTCCACAGTTTTCCAGAGTGGCTGCACCAGTTCACATTCCCACCCACAGTGCGGGAGGGTTCCCCTTTCTCCGCATCCTCTCCAACATCTGTGGTTTCCTGTCTTGTTAATTTTCCCCATTCTCACTGGTGTGAGGTGGGATCTCATTGTGGTTTTGATTTGTAGTTCCCTGATGGCAAGTGATGCGGAGCATTTTCTCATGTGCGTGTTGGCCATGTCTGTGTCTTCCTCTGTGAGATTTCTGTTCATGAGATGACAGAAGGTTTAGTTAGAAAGGACAGATCACATTTCCTGCTGTTTGACTTTCGTTTTGTTTTCTCCAGTTTGAATTACTGAAAAAGAAATGGGAAGGATCAGTTAGCATTCCTCACGCCACTAAGGAGGCTTCCTGTCAAATTATATGGAAGGTGGGTATAACTCCTCATTTTGTTGTATGAGACTATTTTTAAATTTTCTGGAGAGATAATTGGAGAATCGCTCAAGCATGTTTGAGGATCGGGAGTGATCCTCCCGGAGGAGATGGAGAAGATGCTGAAAGCGGCGCCCGCCGAGCAGAGCGGCTCCTGGAGCCCAGGGAGCCGCAGGTGGAGCTCCCGGCAGGCCCGGGCGGAGGAGCGGAGGAGGCGGGAACCGGTGCGGCGGAGGCGACACAGGAGAGCGCAGGAGGCAGCAGCTGGTGGAGAAGGAGGTCAAGGTGCGAGAGAAACAGTTTTCCCAGGCACGACCCCTGCCCCGCTACGTGCCAGTCCCGAAGGAGGACTTTGACCTGAAGACCCACGTCGAGTGTCGGCGGCGCCGCTGGCTGCCTGCGCGGTGCTTAGCAGCCAGGTCTGCCGGTCCTCGGTCGAGATGCTGGCGAGATTCAGTCCTGGCAGAAGCGCCGGGTTGGCCTCGACCGGCTCAGGCGCACCCTTTCCCGTTATGTGGACAGGCACGAGCCGGAGCTGAAGGGGGTCATCTGCTTCCAGGCCATCGCGGAAGTGTACGCCGACCCCCTGCGCAGTGCGGCCAAGAGCCCGAACCCAGCCCTCACCTCCGGGTGAAGCCCCGCCGCGGTGCTGCAGGGTGGCCCCGCCCGCAGAGGCCACGCGCACCTGGACGGACGTCATCGCCCGGGAGCGGAGGCCTACACTCAGCTCCTGAACGGACTGTGGTCGGGGCCCGGACTCCTGCTGCCCCCCGAGACAGAGCCGCACGCTGGGCCCTCGGCCACGCGGGAGCGCTCCCCGGGCCCTGGGGGGTGGGGGGAGCGGAGCGCCGCCGGGGCTCCTGTGCCAGGCTGCGTGCTCTTCTGTACGGAGCTCGGCCCCTAACGTACCGGCCAATGGATAAAAAGTGGGGAGGCTCCTGGGAACTCAGAATTTGCAATAACCCTTCGGGGTCCTGACCCAGGCCTGCCCGGGCTGAGGAGCCGGTGCAGAGGGGGCCTCGAGCTCTGACCGGCCCCTGCGCTCCCCAGCCCGTGTTCTCTTTCACAAAGGACAAATTATGGTACCGGAATCTGCCAAAGATCCCCTCCTGCCTCAGCCCCTCTTTGCAGGGGCCTCGGAGGCTGAGGAGAGCCACATCCAGATTGGGAACCAGCTCAGGCGGTGCACTTGTCAAACCCCGCTCCACCCTGCTCTCCTGCATTTTATTACTTTGTTCAAGGGCCAGAGACCTCAGGTGTCATCCTTGAGGTCCCAGCCCCGTCCCCTTTTTGCAGACCCCAAACTCTGATCTCCATGGTGACTGCTTCACCGCCATGGTTACAGACTCCTAGCCTGGGCTCTGTGGCTCTGCCCATGCTTCTACTGTGGGCCCACCTGAGGGTACCTCCTGCCATCTCTCCAGCCCAGGACCTTGTGCTTCTCACGCTGGGAGTGGGGGAAGGGACCAGACACCCCCTCTTTGCCCTCCACCTGTGTCTCCAGGCCTGATGCACAGCATGTGGCCCCCCAGCCCAGCCCTCTCCCTTCCACTGGTGCCTTGCTTAGAGCCAGAAGGGACGAAGCCCCTGACATCCAGAGACTGGAAGAGGAAGGGAGCTGATGGGAACTGCGGCTACACGGGTTCTGTACAGGCTGGGTTTCTAACAGGGTTGGAGGGCTGCTCAGACGCTCCAGGGAGAACCTGAGCAGGAGAGGAGGCAGCAGAGAGAGAGGATCCTGAGGTGTGGCTGCCCTCCCTTCAGCATCAGAAGGGTGACAGAAATGGAGAGCAGAGGACCAGGCCACCAGCTGCCTGGCCTTGGCCCTTCACACCTTAACACTAAGCCCACCTCCTTGCCCACCACTGGGCCGTGGCTGCTAGGCCCCAGGCTGGGTGACTTTCAGTATTTGTAAGCATCTGAACAGAATAATAAAGCATTTGGAGTACGTGTTTGGGGGAAAAAAAAGAGGAGGGTGGGTGACTCAGTGATTGAGCATCTGCCTTTGGCTCAGGTTGTGATCCTGGGGTTCTGGGATCGAGTCCCACACCAGGTTCCCCGCAGGGAGCCTGCTTCTCCCTCTGCCTATGTCTCGGCATTTTCTCTCATGGATAACTAAATAAAATATTTTAAAGAAAAGAATATTTGAGGATCATGACAAAAAGAAGAAACCTTGATTATTGATTATCAAATAATAACTTGGTATCTGATTACTGCTTATAATCAGTATATATATATATATTGCCAATATATATATTTGCCAATATATATTTTGCCAAATATATTGCCAATTATATATTTTTATTTGTGATATTATGTATGTATTAAACATTTCAGTATTTAATATGAGTGGAATACATTTTTTTAGCTGTTTGAGGAAAAAGAAAGCGAGAGAGGCTTTCCACATCAGTCCCTGAGTTGTAGCAGTTTAGTGTGAAATGCTTGAAACACATGATGTTTTTAACTGTCATATTTAATTCTTATACATGTTTGGCTAAGTATGAAGTAATAGAAATCAGAAGCATTTTTATGTGGTTGGAAACTGGCTGATTTTTATTAGTCATGAAAGTTTTAAAGGTAGTGACTCGAGCTCTGAGATATATCTTCATTTCTACTTTAACCTTTTAAAATTATTTAGATACAAATTATTTGCTGCAACAAGGTAATGTCAATTATGAGGTTATTACTTTTGGATTTTAAAGCACTTGAGTTTACTTATACTGGGTTAGTAAAATTGTCTTTAAAAATATCCATATCTACTTATAATTCCTCAGGAATTAAAAATATTACATGATAAAATGTAATTAACAGAGATTTCATCAAAGAGGAGATATGGATAGCAAATAAGCACGTGAAAAGTTGATTGGCTTATTAGTAATTATGGATTTGCAAATTATAACCAAAATTAAATACCATTATATACCATTGAATACCATTAAATACCATTAAGTATTATTATTATTAGAGTCGCAAGGAAAAAAAACATCCTAAGTGCTGATGAAGATGCAAAACAACTGTAACTCTCATACATTGATTGCTAGTGGGAATACAAAATGGTTCGACCAACATGGAATACAATTTCTCAGTTTCATTTTTTTAATATTTTATTTATTTGTTCCTGAGAGACACAGAGAGAGAGGCAGAGACAGGCAGAGGGAGAAGCAGGTTCCCTGCTGGGAGCCCGTCGTGGTACTCGATCCTGGGACCCTGGGGTCATGAACCAAGCCGAAGGCAGACGTTCAACCACTGAGCCACCCAGATGTCCCATATGATTCCATTTAAATAATAACATTTTGGAAAAGACAGAACTATGGGTGCAGAACACAGGCCAGGGTCACCAAGACACAGGGAAAGGAGATTGACTACAAAATGCTGTGAGAGGACATTTTCAGGGGACAGAATTGCTCTGTATCTTGATTGTGGCATATGTACCTACCTACATACGCTCAAGAATACTCACTGATCTATAAACTCAAAAAGGTGAACATGATGCAAGTAAATTATGCTTCAATAAACCTGACAAAATAAAGCATTCATGATGTTATTTTTAAAAAGTCTTATTTGTGGATTTCAAAGTTCCCAAATATTCTGAATGAGTGGAATTAAATATTATAGGCTGATTCTGCTGAGACTTCAACTTTAGACTTTGTTTAAAAGGGATGTAAATTAAAAAAAATAAAGTGTGTTTGGATGGTTCCCTTGGTTAACCATCAGACTCCTGGTTTCATCTCAGGTTAAGAACTCAGGACCCTGAGACCCACTGCTAACCCTGAGCTGGCTCTGCAGGGAGTTTGCTTGAAGATTCGCGCCTCTGCACCTTCACCACCTGTGTTCAATCTCTCTCTCACTCTCAAGTAAATGAATAAGTCTTAAAAAAAAGGCATGTACATTTTCAGAGGTAACCAATCAGAAAATAACGTCTGTATCATGTAAGGGTTAAAGGAATTAGAAAAAAAATAGCCCGAACAAATTTGATTTTTTTAAAGATTTTATTTATTTATTCATGAGAGAAGCAGAGACACAGGCAGAGGGAGAAGCAGGCTCCCTGCAGTGAGCCCGATGTGGGACTCGATCCTGCATCTCCAGGTTCACATCCTGGGTTGAAGGCAAATGCTAAACCCTTGAGCCACCAGGGGATCCCTTTCTTTTTTTTTCCCAATCAATAAACATTCGTTGCCCATTTACAATGTGCTAAACACTAGGCACTGTGCATACAGACAAAAGGCGCACTGACTGCTCCCAAGGAGTTTATTAACAAGTTGGGGCCACAACAAAATAAATAGTTAAAATACGATGCGGTCAGAAGGGAGGGGCAAGATGGCAGAAGAGTAGGGTCCCCAAGTCACCTGTCCCCACCAAATTACCTAGATAAGCTTCAAATCATCGAATTTGGCCTGAGATTTAAAGAGAGAACAGCTGGAATGCTACAGTGAGAAGAGTTTGTGCTGCTATCAAGGTAGGAAGACGGGGAAAAAAGAAATAAAGAAACAAAAGGCATCCAAGCGGGAGGGGCCCCGCAAGGAGCCAGGCAAAGGCCGGGGCGAGTGTCCCCAGGACAGGAGAGCCCCGTCCCAGAGAAGCAGGAGCTTCACCAATCTTCCCGGGGAAAAAGGAGCCCGCAGTGAGTTAGAGCAGGACCCCAGGAGGGCGGGGATGCCCCCAGGCTCCCTGGGACACTAACAGAGCACCTGCACCTCCAGGAGAGTGCACCGAGGTCCCTATAGCACTGCAGCATGAGCAGGGCTTGACACAGGATCAGCTCAGAAGGGGCTGCATGGCCAGGAGCATGAATCCAACAGCACAGGCCCAGGAGCACAGGGCGCTGGGGACACAGCCCAGGATCCAGCCTCCCCTTGGGACAGTCAGAGGCCGGGAGGGGTCAGGATACAAAATCAATGCCCAGAAGTCAGTGGCATTTCTATACACTAGCAATGAGACTGAAGAAAAAGAAATGAAGGAGTCCATCCCATTTACAATTACACCCAAAAGCATAAGATACCTGGGAATAAACCTAACTAAAGAGGTAAAGGATATATACCCTAAAAACTATAGAACACTTCTGAAAGAAATTGAGGAAGACAATTGACAGGGAATAAAATAAAGGGGAAAGAAGAAAAAATGAGAGGGAAATATCAGAAAGGGAGACAGGACATGTAGACTCCTAACTCTGGGAAATGAACTAGGGATGGTGAAAGGGGAAGAGAGCATGGGGTGTGGGTGAATGAGTGATGGGCACTGAGGGGGCACTTGACGGGATGAACATTGGGTGTTATTCTGTATGTTGGCAAATTGAATACCAATAAAAATAAATTTATTATAAAAAAAATTCTAAAAAATTTTTCTTAACTATCTACTTTTCTAGTTGATCTCATGTGGAAAATTAAGCTGATTTCTTTTACATCCTTTTACATAAGTGAGAAGATAAGGTATTTAATACTCTTTCATATTTATAGATCATCTTCCAAATTACAGCCAATATGATTTTTTATTTGGCAACAAACATTTTAAAAAAATCTAATGAACAACAACAACAAAAAATCTAATGAACAAAAATTTGAAGAAAGAGAAAAATGCTCCACATTTGGCACTCAGTCCAAGGTTGACACTGTAAAGATTTTCTTCTTTCTTATTCTTTACTAAATTAAGAGTATCTTTATGTTTAAAAAAAATGAGATTGCACATAAGGAGCAAAACTTCAAAATTACTTAAAATAGAAGTGTTTCATTGAATTGTTTTATATCGTTTTAATTTGGGTGAAGTAATTGTAAATGGGATGGACTACTTTATTTCTCTTTCTTCAGTCTCATTGTTAGTGTATAGAAATGCCATTGTTTTATGGGCATTGATTTTGTATCCTGCCACACTACCAAATTGCTGTATGAGTTCTAACAATCTTGGAGTGGAGTCTTTTGGGTTTTCTATGTAGGGTATCATGTCATCGGTGAAGAGGGAGAGTTTGACTTCTTCTTTGCCAATTTGAATGCCTTTAATGTCTTTTTGTTGTCTGATTGCTGAGGCAAGGACTTCCAATACTATGGTGAATAGCAGTGGTGAGAGTGGACATCCCTGTCTGGTTCCTGATCTTAGGGGAAAGGCTCCCAGTGCTTCCCCATTGAAAATTATATTTCCTGTGAGATGTTCGTAGATGGCCTTTCAGATGTTGAGGAATGTTCCCTCTATCCCTACACTCTGAAGAGTTTTGATCAGGAATGGATGCTGTATTTTGTCAAATGCTTTCTCTGCATCTAATGAGAGGATCCTATGGTTCTTGGTTTTTCTCTTGCTGATATGATGAATCACACTGATTGTTTTACGAGTGTTGAACCAGCCTTGTTCCCCGGGGATAAATCCTACTTGGTCGTGGTGAATAATTTTCTTAATGTGCTGTTGGATCCTATTGGCTAGTATCTTGTTGAGAATTTTTGCATCCATGTTCATCAGGGATATTGGTCTGTAATTCTCCTTTTAGTGGGGTCTTTGTCTGGTTTTGGAATTAAGGTGATTCTGGCTTCATAGAACGAATTTGGAAGTACTCCATCTCTTTCTATCTTTCCAAACAGCTTTAGTAGAATAGGTATGGTTTCTTCTTTAAACGTTTGATAGAATTCCCCTGGGAAGCCATCTGGCCCTGGACTTGTGTGTCTTGGGAGGGTTTTGATAACTGCTTCAATTTCCTCCCTGGTTATTGGCCTGTTCAGGTTTTCTATTTCTTCCTGTTCGATTTTTGGTAGTTTGTAGCTTTCCAGGAATGGGTCCATTTCTTCTAGATTGCCTAATTTATTGGCGTATAGCTGTTGATAATATGTTTTTAAAATCGTTTGTATTTCCTTGGTGTTGGTAGTGATCTCTCCTTTCTCATTCATGATTTTATTAATTTGAGTCTTCTCTCTCTTCTTTTTAATAAGGCTGGCTAATGGTTTATCTATCCTATTAATTTTTTCATAAAACCAATTCCTGGTTTTGTTGATCTGTTCCACAGTTCTTCTGGTCTCGATTTCGTTGAGTTCTGCTCGAATCTTAATTAACTCCCTTCTTCTGTGGGGTGGAGGATCTATTTGCTGTATTTTCTCTAGCTCCTTTAGGTGTAAGGTTAGTTTTGTATTTGAATTCTTTCCAGTTTTTGGATGGATGCTTGTATTGCGATGTATTTCCCCCTCAGGACTGCTTTTGCTGTATCCCAAAGATTTTGTATGGTTGTATCTTCATTCTCATTAGTTTCCATGAATATTTTTAATTCTTCCTTAATTTCCTGGTTGACCGTTTCATCTTTTAGCAAGATGGTCCTTAACCTCCACGTGTTTGAAGTCCTTCCAAACTTCTTATTGTGATTTAGTTCTAATTTCAAGGCATTATGATCTGAGAATATGCAGGGGACGATCCCAATCTTTTAGTATCAGTTAAGACCTGATTTGTGACCCAGTATGTGGTCTATTCTGGAGAAAGTTCCATGTGCACTTGAGAACAATGTGTATTCAGGTGAGTTTGGATGTAAAGTTCTGTAGGTATCTGTGGAATCCATCTGGTCCAGTGTATCATTTAAATCTCTCATTTCTTTGTAGATGTTGTGTTTAGAAGACCTATTGAGTGTAGAAAGTGCTAGATTGAAGTCACCAAGTATAAGTCCAAGTATAAGTGTAGTATTATCGAATTATGTCTTAACTTTGGCATTGTGTAACTCTGTGGAAGAGAGGACTGTTTCTGATTCTTTCTTTTGAGGTAAGGTTTTCCTTCTAGTCATTTTGCTCAGTGCAGAGTGGCCAAAAACAAGTTGTATTGGGAAAAGGAGAAAAAGAGAGGAGGGAAAGAATGAAAGAAAAAGGAAATAAGAAGAAAGAAAAGGATGAAAAAAAGAGAAAAAAGAAAAAAGAGAAGAAAAAGAGGAAAAAAGGGGTGGGGGAAAGCAAACAGAAATCAAAAAGGAAAAAAAAAGAGGGGGAGTATCCTGTGGTTCTGTATACTGTAAGTTCCTTGACTTCGGAACTTTCTAGTGCTGGTTGATCAATAATTTGTTTTTCCCATGTCCGCCTTGCTGGTCTTTAAGGGGAGGGTCCTGTTGTGCTGATTTTCAGGTGTTAGCACTTGGGGAAGCTGTTCAGCCCCCTGCCTGGTGCAGGGCTCAGTGACTGATGTTTAAGCTGATTATCTGGTGAGGCCACTGTGAGGCTCAGTGGGGGTTGTTGATCCTGGGAGGCCCCAGGAGGAACAGTAACAGTGGCAGAGGCCAGCTCTGCAGCCCTGGAATCAGCTTCCACAGTAACTACAGAGCTCTCATTGTGCAGGGGTCTGGATGCTCCAGGGGTGGGGCCGCTGATGTGCTCAGCTTGGGGCAGGAGAGTCCTTGTTGTCTTGTGCCCTCCTGGCCTCTGCCTGTCCTGGAGGGAGGCTGGATCCTGGGCTGTGTCCCTGGCACCCTGTGCTCCCGGGCCTGCGCTATTGGAATTGCGATCCTGGCCCCGCAGCTCCCTCTCTGCAGAGCCGCCTGAGCTGCTTTCGAGCTGCTCCCATGGCCTCGTAGCCCCTCCTGTGTGGAGTCTCTGCCAGAGCCGCCTCTGAGCTGCTCCAGGGTCCAGCCGTGCGGGCGCAGCAGCCCTTTAGGGAGCTCGGGACCCTCTCCTGGGGCGCAGGTGCTCTGTTAGTGTCCCAGGGAGCCTGAGGGATCCCTGCCCTCCTGGGATCCTGCTCTAACTCCCTGCAAGGCCTTTCTGCCTGAGAAGATTGGTGAAGCTCCTGCTTCTCCGGGTCGGGGCTCTCCTGTCCTGGGGACACTCACCCTGGCCTTAGCCTGGCTTCCCACAGGGCCCCACCCCCTTGGATGCCTTTTGTTTCTCTATTTCTTTTTCCCCGTCTTCCTACCTTGATAGAAGCATGCACTCTTCTCACTGTAGCATTCCAGAAGTTCTCCATTTAAATCTCAGGCTGAATTCATAGATTTTCAGGATGATTTGAAGGTTATCTAGTTAATTTGGTGGGGACAGGTGACTTAGTGACACTACTCTTCCACCATCTTGTCCCTCCTCCCTCCCAGTTAGTTTTGAAGCAATTTCATGGAAATGGAGCATCCTTTATTTGTACACAATATTAATAAAGATAAGGAATTGGGACTTTGTGTTTTGCTATTTTGCTATTGTCTTGGGTCCAGAGACTCCCTACTTGCCATGAAGCCTGTATGTTGATGGTCAGTTTGTCTTGAGCTGCTCAGGAAACCAAAGTTCTAACAGAAAAATAATCAATTCCAATGAGAAAGAATTATCAAACGTAGGGTCAAAATTTCTATATTCTCTTCCTTTCTTCTGAGAAATTAAAAAAAATCAGAAGATGATTCCATTAATACAAAATCAGAACAAAGAGTGTAGGATTGTTAAAAGTAAGTGAGTGAGCTGTGAGTAACCTAGTAAGCCATTCTTCTCAGTTCCAGAGAAATATTTACCAAGACATCGAACTGCTGGTCTGCTGAGAAAACTTGAGCTACGAACCCCATACAAATTGATAAATTTGAACACTTTTAAACTTTTTTTGAAAGTCAGGATAAAGAAAAAGTGTTTTCTAACATTTTATTATGGTTATTTTCACAAATAAAGCAAAATTGAAAGAATTTTACAGTAAACACCAAAATATCAATGAGGTTATACCATTAATATTTTGTTATGCTTAGTTTTATTACATTTCTGTCTGCATATCCATGCCCCTCAGACAAAAAAAAAGAATATATATGGCATGACACTATTTACATAAATTTCAGAAGAGCAGGCTCAGCTAATCTATGATGTTAGAAGACAAGATGTGGGCAGCCCCGGTGGCTCAGTTGTTTAGCACCGCCTTCAGCCCAGGGTGTGATCCTAGAGACCAGGGATCCAGTCCCACATCAGGTTCCCTGAATGGATCCTGCTTCTCACTCTGCCTGTGTCTCTGCCTCTCTCTGTGTGTGTCTCTCATGAATAAATTTTAAAAAATCTTTAAAAACCTAAAAAGAAAAGAGAAAAGAAGTCAGGATGCCAGCCAGGCTAGCAGGAGAAGATTTCCTGGAAGGGTTCATATGGAACTTTGCACATGATAGTGAAGGAGGATTTCGACCACCTCCATTTTGACCTCAAACTTTCTAATTGATTAAGTTCTTCAATCAGCTTATCTCTTAACTCAGGCAAAACACCCAGCAGGCATAGCATCCCCTGAAGGGTACTCCTTTTCACTAAACCCTGACTTGTTTCTCTGCCTTCGAATCTTGTCAGTGGCAAATGAAATCTTAGTGACGAATAACATGGGTCTATTTGGGAACCCTGTGCTCTTGCTCTCCTCTAACCCGGCTACAATAGTGTCTTATTTCTTGATGTTGATGATAGTTTCACTGGGGTGTTCGATCTGTGAAAATTCACTGAGTTTATATGTGTAATGTGCACAGTTCCAAATGTTATAATTCAAAAAAAACCGATACCACACAGAACTATTATAAAGAGATTAAACTCATATAATAAAATACAGAGGTCATCAGAGTAAATAGAAACCAAACAGAAAAAAAATGAACTATTGGGACTTCATCAAGATAAGAAGCTTTTGCACAGCAAAGGATACAGTCAACAAAACTCAAAGACAACCTACAGAATGGGAGAAGATATTTGCAAATGACATATCAGATAAAGGGCTAGTTTCCAAGATCTATAAAGAACTTCTTAAACTCAACACCAAAGAAACAAACAATCCAATCATGAAATGGGCAAAAGACATGAACAGAAATCTCACAGAGGAAGACATAGACATGGCCAACATGCACATGAGAAAATGCTCTGCATCACTTGCCATCAGGGAACTACAAATCAAAACCACAATGAGATACCACCTCATGCCAGTGAGAATGGGGAAAATGAACAAGGCAGGAAACAACAAATGTTGGAGAGGATGCGGAGAAAAGGGAACCCTCATACACTGTTGGTGGGAATGTGAACTGGTGCAGCCACTCTGGAAAACTGTGTGGAGGTTCCTCAAACAGTTAAAAATATACCTGCCCTACGACCCAGCAATTGCACTGTTGGGGATTTACCCCAAAGATACAAATGCAATGAAACGCCGGGACACCTGCACCCCGATGTTTATAGCAGCAATGGCCACGATAGCCAAACTGTGGAAGGCGCCTTGGTGTCCAACGAAAGATGAATGGATAAAGAAGATGTGGTTTATGTATACAATGGAATATTACTCAGCTATTAGAAATGACAAATACCCACCATTTGCTTCAACGTGGATGGAACTGGAGGGTATTATGCTGAGTGAAGTAAGTCAGTCGGAGAAGGACAAACATTATATGTTCTCATTCATTTGGGGAATATAAATAATAGTGAAAGGGAATATAAGGGAAGGGGGAAGAAATGTGTGGGAAATATCAGAAAGGGAGACAGAACGTAAAGACTGCTAACTCTGGGAAACGAACTAGGGGTGGTAGAAGGGGAGGAGGGCGGGGGGTGGGAGTGAATGGGTGACAGGCACTGGGGGTTATTCTGTATGTTAGTAAATTGAACACCAATAAAAAATAAATTTAAAAAAATAAAAAAATAAAAAATAAAAAAATAAAAAAAAATCTGATATATTTTTCTTATTGGAGAGATGTTCAAAGCAACCTAAAACTGGAAACTGGAAATAAGGGAGTGCAAAGAGATACACACCAAATATGGATCAAAAAACAAAATAAAACAAAACACTAGTATATTTATTTTTCTAACACTTACTCTGGCTCATCCAAGATTAAATATTCTAATTGTCATTAGCCTCTCCTTGCACCCATTTATTTTATTCACAATTCAAGTAGGTTAAAAATTGGTAAAGATATCAAGGTGAACACCCAATAAAGGATATGCATTCTTCCCTAGCATGAATGGGACATTTTCAAAATGATCACATACTAGAAAATAAAACGAGTATGTCAGTAATCCTCAAATATCAATAAAACAAAGATGACATTCTCTGACCACAATACAAATTAATTTCACAGATTTTAATTTTAAATCTCCAGATCTTTATCCTGAAACCATATACTTCATTCAACTGCCCACTCAGCATAAACACGTGAATGATTAATAAACATCTCAAACACAATGTGGCTAAAAGTGAGCACCTAATTTCCCCCTGCTAGAGTTGCTCCAGCCATAAGTTTCCCTGTCTATAGTGTCTCAGGCCAAAAGACTCAGAGTCATTCTTGTCTCCTCTGGCTTTTAAACCTACACCCAGTTTGTGAGGAAATCCTGAGGACTCTATCTTTAAAAATGACATCTCAGAAAAAAACCACTTCTAGCCACCTGCGCTGTAGTTGCCCTGGCATAAGCCATCTTCTGCACATTTCCTTTTAACAGGTTTGCCATGACCCACTGTGTCTATTTTCAACTATTGCAGCTGACTTGACCCCTTCTGTGACAAGCTGGAATATGTCACCTCTTGTTAAAATGCTGTAGTGCCTTCCCACTTCATTCAGAAGAAAAGCTGTAGGATGGTCTCTAAGGCTCTCCCAGTCACCTCTAACACATTTCCAGTTTCCTATCTGGATACTCTCCATTGCTCACTCAGCCTCCAGCCTCTCTGTTGGTCCTAGAATGAATCAGGCATGCATTCCTGATTCCTTAAAACTTAGGCTCTACTCTTCCTTTTGCCTAGAAATCTTCAAGAAATACCTTTGGTGAATTACCTCGCCATCTTCAAGTCTTCCCTAAAATTTCTCCTTCTCTCTGAGATTCCATTACAAACCCATTTAATATTGCAGACTTCCCCTCATCCTTAGGCCCTCTTGTGGGTGCTCTGTGTGAATTTGTTGAATATCACAACCTGTGGTATGCAGCTAACACAACACTCATTAAAACAATTATATAACCTACATGCTAATTTTAGGGAAGAAAGATAGGGACTATACATGCTTATTATAAGGAAGAAATACAGGAAATAAACAAGCTAAGTATATAACTCTGTGGTTTCTGGCTAAAATTTTAACCTGATTTTCCTGGTCACATTCACCTGGATAGTCTTCAGACATTTAAAATCATCACTTTCAAAAGAGAAATCATCTTCAGACTGTTCCTCAATTCTTCATATTGTAAATAGTGCCAATATTCACAGTGATCTATTCTGGGAGCATAGAGGAACATCCTTGGCTCGTCCTTCTCCCTGACCCATCTATTCAAACAATCACCAATTTTTGCAAATTTGCATTCTGCAACATCTCTCAAATCCACTTACATTTCTATGCTACTTTGTCCAAATACCAAGATCCAAGATCCATTCACAAGAGTTCTCATTTGCTTTGCTCACTGCCTTTGTAACTGTTCTTTCGGATTTCAACCCAACTCTGCTCCATATCCATTCACTTCATGATAGCTGCTATGGGCTGAATTGTGTCCCCTCAGATTTGCCTGTTGAAGTCCTCCTAACTATTGATACAAAAATACAAAGACTTTGTCCTAAATATGGCTGGTATTCAGTGTTAAGTGGCTGGAGGGCTTACCACCCATTCATAGTCCTTCAAAGACATTGTGTAGATTTTTTTAAGCACGTAAAATGGCTAAATAAATGCCTGCAGGCAACTGCAAGGTTCTCCTTTCTTTCTTTCTTTCTTTCTTTCTTTCTTTCTTTCTTTCTTTCTTTCTTTCTTTCTTTCTTTTAAGGTTCTCCTTTCAAAGGTGTTTTGAGACTGCTTTGGTGTATAAGCTTAAGTTCTACTGTATATAGCATGGCAGCAAAAAACAAGAATACCTATAGATTGTATTCAGCTCAGAAGTATGTTCCTCTGCTCTAAGATTTCAGATCTACTCCCAAAGCTTTGCCTGTTTTATCCATAATATCCATATTGAAAATACTCCTTAGCAATCTACTACTAAATAGAAAAAGTTTACTAAATTAGAATGCTGGTACTTTTAAGACTAATTTGCATTTAATGTAGTAAACTTAAACCCAGACAGTATCTGTGATTGACAACACGTTTTGAAGAAGGTCACCTTGCTTGATATTATAGTATAATATGAATATTTGCCTATTTAAATTTTTTTTAAAGTAGCCACGTTTTAACAGCAGAAGAAGAAGCTAGGAGGAAGGGCTATATTGTTGGTTGGTGGGAAAGGAAGCTCAGAGAAAGCGTTACTCTTCACTTTCCTTACCTCTTTGTTCAAGAGAAGGAAGACTGCCTTGCCCTGGTCCCATAGAGGTGTGGCCATTTTTCATAGGCCCTTACTCTCATACATTCTCTCTTTGGGAATGGACAGACTCATAAAGTTTTGACCACATCACTCAGCATGGGGAGTATAGGGTCTCTGTCACTTACCCCTCTTTTCCTCCACTGACCCTTTGCAGCCCTGGACCTCATCTGTGGGAATGGGAGTCCCCTGCCCAAACTGTCCCACACCATAGACCTTTGCCCTGGCTAGAATTGTCCTTTCCTTTTTTAAAACATTTTTAATTATTTATTCATGAGACACACACACACACACACAGAGGCAGAGACACAGGCAGAGGGAGAAGAAAGCTCCATGTGGGGAGCCTGACTTAGGATTCAACCCTAGGTCTCTAGGATTATGCCCAGAGCCAAAGGCAGATGTTCAACTGCTGATCCACTCAGGCATCCCAGAATTGCCCTTTCCTCACCTACTACTTTTGTGTAGCAATGACATTACATTTCATTTCATGAGGTCTGGATACAACCAAATTTAGTTACATTTCAAGTCGATTCAAGTGTGATTCTACTTGCAAACATCTTGTGGAGGGCTGGTGAAAATAAACTTTAACACACACACACGCACGCGCGGGCACATGCATGCACATTTTCCCTTCTTAGCCAGAAATTGGTACTACTGAAAAAATTGGTGCTAAGCACAGAAGAAATGTTAGAATTCCTGTTTTGGGTAAATACAACTTCTTTCTTACTTAGCAATATCTAAAGAATACATTTATTTTTTTAAAGAATACATTTTCATTCTTCTGCATGTGGATGTCCAATTTTCCAAGCACCATTTATTGAAGAGACTGTCTTTCTTCCAATGGATAGTCTTTCCTCCTTTATCGAATATTAGTTGACCATAAAGTTCAGGGTCCACTTCTGGATTCTCTATTCTGTTCCACTGATCTATGTGTCTGTTTTTGTGCCAGTACCACACTGTCTTGATGACCACAGCTTTGTAGTACAACCTGAAATCTGGCATTGTGATGCCCCCAGATATGGTTTTCTTTTTTAAAATTCCCCTGGATTTTCGGGGTCTTTTCTGATTCCACACAAATCTTAAAATAATTTGTTCTAACTCTCTGAAGAAAGTCCATGGTATTTTGATAGGGATTGCATTAAACGTGTATATTGCCCTAGGTAACATTGACATTTTCACAATATTAATTCTGCCGATCCATGAGCATGGAATATTTTTCCATCTCTTTGTGTCTTCCTCATGTTGGAGAGGATGCGGAGAAAAGGGAACCCTCATACACTGTTGGTGGGAATGTGAACTGGTGCAGCCACTCTGGAAAACTGTGTGGAGGTTCCTCAAACAGTTAAAAATATACCTGCCCTACGACCCAGCAATTGCACTGTTGGGGATTTACCCCAAAGATACAAATGCAATGAAACGCCGGGACACCTGCACCCCGATGTTTATAGCAGCAATGGCCACGATAGCCAAACTGTGGAAGGCGCCTTGGTGTCCAACGAAAGATGAATGGATAAAGAAGATGTGGTTTATGTATACAATGGAATATTACTCAGCTATTAGAAATGACAAATACCCACCATTTGCTTCAACGTGGATGGAACTGGAGGGTATTATGCTGAGTGAAGTAAGTCAGTCGGAGAAGGACAAACATTATATGTTCTCATTCATTTGGGGAATATAAATAATAGTGAAAGGGAATATAAGGGAAGAGAGAAGAAATGTGTGGGAAATATCAGAAAGGGAGACAGAACGTAAAGACTGCTAACTCTGGGAAACGAACTAGGGGTGGTAGAAGGGGAGGAGGGCGGGGGGTGGGAGTGAATGGGTGACAGGCACTGGGGGTTATTCTGTATGTTAGTAAATTGAACACCAATAAAAAATAAATTAAAAAAAAGAATACATTTAAATCTTAAAACAGTTCTGATCATAAAAAGAAATACAGATTGTAGGTCAGGGGAAGATACTGGTCAAAAGTAATCAGTAGGATATATTCCACCTTCCAGAGAACCTGAACCAAAACCTCTTGTCCAGACCGTGCTCCCTTATTATATAGGTACATTTCCCTGCAGACTGTGGACACATTGGAATGACAGTGAGTGTAGTTGCACATGAAAGGCTATTTTTCCCTTACTTTGTATATATATCTACATTAATACCTTAGGGGATATAGAGAATCTTCTTTTCCATCAGTGATTCACAAGGAACTATGACTATATTTTGGAGCTTAAAGAAGGGACAAAATGTTAAAGATACTGTATTTATTGTAAATATAGAATTTCAAACTTATTTACAGAGAAATGTAGATGGTGCCATTTTCATTATTAGGTGCCAACCCCATTTCACAAAGAGAAATATGTGCAGTATCTTTAAAATGGTTCCTTTAGCTCATATCCTCCCAGGAACTCCTATTCTATTTGGAGTTTCCCCTAAGACCAATTATTTGATTTTCATGTTGAATATTCCATAAAGAGTTCCACAATTTTCTATTGCCAAGTGAGGTGATCTTCCACTCATATTTCCACAGATGTGAGATAATATCAAATGGGAGGAAAAGTGAAACCAGGGCAGCTCCGGTGGTACAGTGGTTTAGTGTCTCCTGCAGCCCAGGGCGTGATCCTGGAGACCCTGGATCGAGTCCCACGTCGGGCTCTCTGCATGGAGCCTGCTTCTACCTCTGCCTGTGTCTCTGCCTCTCATTCTCTCTGTGTCTCTATGAGTAAATAAATAAATAATATTTAAAAAAAAGAAAAGTGAAACCAGTGGTCTCTAGAAGTGGATATGACTTTTATAAGCATGTGAAGTACAATATATTTTTAATACTCCATGGTTTCTCTGAGCTCGGAATAAGCTTTTCAGCATAAGCTCACATATGTTTCCAAAGGGCTGGATGCTGTCATTTAGCTGGAGGTGGCAATGACAGGTGTGTTCAGTGACATTTTAAAGGTGCAAAATGATAAAAAAACATAATTAGACTTACTTAAATTCTGTCTTCTGGAAGGTATATATCAGAACAAACACATGAAGAAAATAAGATGTGTTGCATCATAGTCCATTATTTTACCTGTGAGATATCAACATTCACTTAGAGGCAAATGCATCTTTAAGTAGGAAAAGATAGGAAGAAAGTAATAGATATTTTGACTCAAGATTGCCATGAAATTTCAACTCTGTAACTATGGTGGCATAAAGTTAAATCTACAATGTTAGAAATGTAGGAAACACCCATGATCTCTCCTGCCATTCGTGAATTGCAAAAGATAATTTCTGTACAAGTCAGTCAAAACACTAGTAGTAGTGTATAATTGTAGAAGATAATTGGGAAGACTGCATTCCCCCAGATTAATGATAATTTTTAAAGGGTATGAATCTTGGGACTTCCATCCACATACTACTGCAATGTGAATAAAATGCCGTGTCTACACAATTAACCCAGTGATGCCCATAAAAGTGAATATTACTGATATCATTGTAGCTAATGACTGTGCCTGTAGGCTAATAATGGTCATACCTAGATTTTAACTTTCCTACTGAAATTACATTTCCAAAATGTTTGGGGGCTGCAGTGGTTTTCACAGTTATCTCAACACTTGACAAATAGAAAGCAAAACATAAATCTAAATAATGTATTTAGAAACAACTGGGCATTTGTTCACAGCTTAGCTGTTCATTTCATACTGTTGCCACCCTGCATATGCTGAAAACTTTATGTTTTTATCTATCAACTTCAATTCCATTTTGAATTTAATTTATTGCCTTTACTTACTGAAATTCTCTCCAAGCAGCCCACAGATTTAGGAAAACTTGATCTGACCTTCTGCACATTCTAGGAAGTTGCTTCATAAAATGCTCCAGATGGAAGTGAAGGAGTCATGTTTTAAAGGAGGGATGAAAGAAGAAACAAGTTGGATTATGTGTTTCTTCCATATGAGGTAGACCTTATGGTTCTATGCATATTTTTGTGCATGTGTGATATTCTTTTACACTCTATGCCTGATAGTACCCACATATAGAAAGAGGTAGGTTGCCGCAGGACACAAAAGGCAGTTTAGGAGTACTTCTTTCTACTTATAAAGTGACAGTTTCTGGTTCGTCCAGATTTAAAGACAGAGATCAAATTGAATTTGCTTGTATTCTATCTGCAATGACTTGCAATCCCTATTTTATTTTATTATTATTATTATTAATTTATTTTTTATTGGTGTTCAATTTGTCAACATATAGAATAACACCCAGTCTCATCCCATCAAGTGCACACCTCAGTGCCCGTCACCTAGTCACCCCCACCCCGCCCACCTCCCCTTCCACTACCCCTAGTTCATATCCCAGAGTTAGGAGTCTTTCATGTTCTGTCTCCCTTTCTGACATTTCCCACTTATTTTTTCTCCTTTCCCCTTTATTCCTATTTTAGACTAAAATTACAACAACTACATTTGATTTTTCAGGCCATTTTCATAGGTAATTCTTCCCTTCAACTACTGCTTGAAAAGCAGAGGCCAGAATTTATCAAGTAACTAAAAAGGAACAAACAAAAAGGTGACAGGGATAGGACACTCTGCAAAGTTTATTTTATTTTATTTTTTAAGATATGCTATAAATTTTATTAAAAAGTAGCTTAATATTTTTATAAGCTATATTATGACAGGGTAAGCATTTTATTTTTATTTATTTTTTTGGCCATTTTCATTTATTTTTTATTTTAATTTTTTAAATAAATTTATTTTTTATTTGTGTTCAATTTGCCAACATATAGAATAATACCCAGTGCTCATCCCATCAGTGCCCAACTCAGTGCCCGCCACCCAGTCACCCCACCTCTGCCCACCTCCCCTTCCACCACCCGCAATTCATTTCCCAGAGTTAGGAGTCTTTCATGTTCTGTCTCCCTTTCTGACATTTCCCACTCATTTTTTCTCCTTTCCCCTTTATTCCCTTTCACTATTTTTATTTTCCCCAAATGAATGAGATCATATAATGCTTGTCCTCCGATTGACTTATTTCACTCAGCATAATACCCTCCAGTACCATCCACGTTGAAGCAAATGGTGGGTATTTGTCCTTTCTGATGGCTGAGTAATATTCCATTGTATACATAAACCACATCTTCTTTATCCATTCATCTTTCGATAGACACTGAGGCTCATTCCACAGTTTGGGTATTGTGGACATTGCTGCTAGAAACATCAGGGTGCACGTGTCCCAGTGTTTCTTTTTTTTTAATTTATTTATTCATGAGAAACACAGAGAAAAAGAGAGAGGCAGAGATACAGGCAGAGGGAGAAGCGGCTCCATGCAGGGAGCCCGACGTGGAACTCGATCCCGGGTCTCCAGGGTCATGTCCTGGGCTGAAGGCAGGGCTAAACCACTGAGCCACCCGGGCTGCCCTGTCCCGGTGTTTCATTGCATCTGAATCTTTGGGGTAAATCCTCAGCAGTGCAATTGCTGGGTCGTAGGGTAGGTCTATTTTTAACTCTTTGAGGAACCTCCACACAGTTTTCCAGAGTGGCTGCACCAGTTCACATTCCTACCAACAGTGCAAGAGGGTTCCCCTTTCTCCACATCCTCTCCCACATTTGTGGTTTCCTGCCTTGTTATTTTTCCCGATTCTCAATGGTGTGAGGTGGGATCTCATTGTGGTTTTGATTTGTAGTTCCCTGATGGCAAGTGATGCAGAGCATTTTCTCATGTGCATGTTGGCCATGTCTATGTCTTCCTCTGTGAGATTTCTGTTCATGTCTTTTGCCCATTTCATGATTGGATTGTTTGTTTCTTTGGTGTTCAGTTTAATAAGTTCTTTATAGATCTTGGAAACTAACACTTTATCTGATACGTCCTTTGCAAATGTCTTCTCCCATTCTGTAGGTTGTCTTTGAGTCTTGTTGACTGTATCCTTTGCTGTGCAAAAGCTTCTTACCTTGATGAAGTCCCAATAGTTCATTTTTGCTTTGGTTTCTTTTGCCTTCGTGGATGTATCTTGCAAGAAGTTACTGTGGCCAAGTTCTAAAAGGGTGTTGCCTGTGTTCTCCTCTAGGATTTTGATGGAATCTTGTCTCACAGTTAGATCTTTCATCCATTTTGAGTTACTCTGCAAATTTTAAACCCACTTCATTTTATATGTGCAAATCCAAGGCCTGTGATATTTATATCCTTAAAATCTTTAGCATCAGGATGCCTGGGTGGCTCAGTGCCTGAGCATCTGCCTTCAACTCAGTGCAGGATCCCGGGGTCCTGGAATTTAGTGCCACATTGGGCTCCCTGTAGGGAGCCTACTTCTCCCTCTGCCTAGGTCTCTTCCTCTCTCTGTGTTTCTCATGAATAAATAAATAAAATCTTTTAAAAAAATAGCAACAATCCTTCCCTGTGCATACCTTTGTTAATCTTTGACTCAAGTGATCATTATTTCTTGGCTGAAACACTACAAATTAGTTTCTACCTCAGCAACTTCAATCCCTTTGCCTTCTCCACACTGCCACCAGGAAGATCCCCTGTAGAAATGCTATCTGGTCTGTTATTGCTCATCCCAAAGCATTCATTATCTTCTTTAACTTTTTAATGAAATCAGAACTCTTTGGCTTGATACTGAAAACAATTTGTGGCTTTTTTCTCAACCTCTATGTCACCAAATCTTGCCAATCTCTGTTTTTCTCCTCAAGCTTCAACTGTTCTGAAATGCTTGCCAGTTCTTGAACATGTTCACCTTGTTCCTGAAACTTCCTTGTGGTAATTCTTTATCCCCAAAAGACAGTCCCAATGACAAGACCTGTGAGCCTTATGCATATTTTCTCATTCCAAATGTCATACCATTTCTCAATCTTTTTCTGACTCTCCTCAATTCCTATCCTCTCATTTCTTAGGGAGAATAAGGCAACTTGCAATGGTTGGGAGAACAGAGGTCTGAAATCAGATAAATTTGGCTTGAAATCCTCACCCCACCATTTCTAGCTATGTAATCGTGGCCAAGTCCAGGACTTCTACCAGCTCTATTTCTACAAGCCTCAGATATATTGTGAAAATTAAATAAGATTTTGTATGTAAAATGATTGTACAATGCCTAGACCACAACAGAAATTCAACCCACTTCTCCACTATCTCTGTTCTTCTGTAGTAACTTGTATATACCTATAATAGGACATTTATCGCATTGAATCATGATTAAACATTCCTGAAATATAACATCCTTGACTATTTAGAATTTATTCGTATATATCTACTGAATTAGAGACAAATGGGGCCAGCAGGGCTAAGTAGGGGCCTCCGGACTCAACCTCACAAAAATCCCAAAAATATGTAGATAAAAGTAAACCAGAGTTAAATAAGCCAGACCACCCTGCCCCAAGTGCCAGAGGTGGGGTCTTGTTATCACAGCTCCTTGTGACCAAGAAAAAATCATCATACTCTAGAAAGGAAGTAAGTCATTAAAGATGTTATACTAGTCCTTACTCAATGGTGATAATAGATATGTTAAAAGGATTTAGGTTCCCTGATTAGGCTCTCAATAAAAGACCAACCCTACAAGCCCACAGTGGCAACCCTTTCGGGACCCCTCTCACTTCTGAGAGCTTTCTCTGTATCTTTACTTAATAAATTTCTATTCCTTTGCTCACTTTCCTGTGCCCGTGAGATTCATTCTTTGATTCCATGAGACAAGAATCAAGTTTTCCCATATTACTACTGCCTCACACAAAGTCTATACATATTAGGCCCTCAAAACTTGTGGTACGAATCATTATAATCTGTTGATCATATAAGTTAAGTTCATGAAGACATTAACTATTATTAGGCTGTGTACATAAATGAATGAGAAGAAAGTTCAATGTTTTATCAATGATTATTTCTATATGTTAGGAAAACAAATAGAAGACTTCTGTGTGATAGAAAACCATCGTGCTAGAATTTGTAATTAAAGGTATGCTTTATGAATCATTTACTCAGCTCTCCAAATTTAACTCAGTTAAGCCTTCCTTGCTCCACAACCTCAGTCAAATCAAGCATCTGACAAGGATAAATTTATCCCACAATCTCATTTTCTGGTGACTGTAAATATAGGAAACCAGCCCAGTTTATTGACAAGGGGTTAAATGTGTTATTCATAGGAATGTATTAATGGTAGGAAAAACTTGTGACCATTTAAATTATATAAGCTTATTCAATTTGAAATGCAAACTTGTAAAACTGTAACTATATAACCTGCTCATTTAAAACAAATGTTGGTCAGAAAGTTGTTATACCAATACTGCCAAAATAAAAAAATGTAGACCACATAAAATACGTCTACTGAGGGATACGTCTGAGCTATAAACATCTTGCATTAATTACATGGAGCAGAGGTAACTAAGCAACTTGTGAACTCTTCCTGCTATGTATGAACAGAATGGAGAAGAGCAGATTGGGGGTGCATTTCCTTTAAAAGGAGTCCAGATAAGGAGTAGAAGTTCATTTCCTGTTAGACAATTCTTGATAGATCAGAGAAAATGGCCCTGTACATATTTGTCAAAATGTTGAATTAAAGCACATAAGTAGTAATAATACTACTAAATAATAGAGATCTTTGACTTACTGACCCTTTATAGCAGTGGAGCTTCAATCTCTGGCCAGAACTTTTCTGTCTCAGGGTGATTCCAATTTAACCAACAAGTGATTTCAAAATACCACAGTTTTGCTAACAGACACGTTTGAAGATTCCACATGACAGGTTGCTAGACCTGATTTCTGAAACCACTAAACCTTTGCCAAAGCATTTCCTTCTGCCAGTACTTGTGTTCTTTGTGAGCCTAAGGCTAGACTTCTGCAACATGAGATGCAAAAGCAGCAGAAAGACAAACAGTATCAAACTAGGCGACACCTTAGAATTCCACCTCAGAATTCACTATGATGATTCTCAAATCACAATTTTGATGATAATTAAGCAGAGCCCCATTCACTGCAAGTGACTCCCTGGGGTTATGTGGATGATTCCAAGCCTTGGGAGACCCTATGACTCCCAATTCCTTTGCTTATACTATAAACTATAGTTTATAGTTTGCTTATACTATAAAGCAATTTCATTGTTTAAATACAATTGCTACCACGTGGAAGCAAAGCCTACAGGACTCAGAGATCCTCAGCCTGAGTCATTAACTCTGAAAACTTTTTTCTGTTCATCGACCCCCACAAAAGACAAAACTCCTTTTGTTTTCCAATATATTTGCCTTCATAAGTTTGCTAAAAATTGACACAGTTCTTTTTAATAGGCAAGACGTTTTCCTTAGACGAGAGGTGGTAAAATTTTTGTCAGAGCCTTTGGCAACTTTACCTAAGAATATGTAACAGTTTTCCACAAAAACGTAAGGAGTGTTGAAATGAAAGATCTGTTTCAATCCATTTGCCCGCAGTCATTTCTCTGCCGAGTATTTGAGGGAGAAGAGCAATGAAATTTACAATGAAAAATTTTCATCTAAACTCAAACTTAAAATTTCAGATGGACCACTTTTCTCCCCTGGAGTAGAGGAGAACCAGTTACTGTAAAGTTGTCGAAGAGAGCCTCAAAAGAGTGAGCCTCGGAGGGAGGAGTATTTTGCAGAGTCCACGTTGAACAGTTGTTCATGGTCACGTGGACCTGATTGTCCAGCAAAGCCAGGAAGCTCCCATGATTCTAGGGGGGTGGACAAGACTTCCAGGACATCACTAGTGGGACCAAATTTAATGCAGAGTCCCAGGTATCAGCTGCTCTGCTTTCCAGTTTCCTCTGAGCGGAAAACACCCGTGTGGCTTTGGTTTTACAAGCAAACTCTCAGATGACTGCTAAGGGGGCACAACTCAGCCTGATGCAGGACTTGAATATCTATATTGGCCCATTGAATATACCAAGTACTCTTTGGCTTCTGTGAATCTCAGATATTATGAAAGGTCTCCATATAATTTTCTTGCTACTCAGCAGATTAAGTAAAATCAACAGCCAGTTAAATAGAATCTCCTGAATAAAATTACATGGGCATAAAATTCCTTCAAAGATATTGTAACACATCTCATTTAAAGTTAACCTGGGTGGCTCAGGTTTAGTGTCTGCCTTCAGCCCAGGGCATGATCCTGGAGACCCCAGATCAAGTCCCATGTCAGGCTCCCTGCATGGAGCATGCTTCTACCTCTGCCTGTGTCTCTGCCTCTCTCTCTCTCTCGTTCTCTCACAAATAAATAAAGAAAATCTTTTTTTTAAGTGAAGCTAAGATACTGTATCATTTCACAAATGAGAAATAACAGACTTGCAGAGCGATGACTCCACACAGAGAAAATGGAATTTAGACTCCAACATGGGACTTGCAGATCCACTGTTCAGTGCTTAATTCACTGCAGGAGAAGAGGTAATCTGTGCTATTCAGCTGGGTAGAAATGTAATGGGCCAATGAGATAACAAATGAAAAAAAGGCCAGAGTTTATAACATAAGAGAGGAGAGGAAAGACTTGCAGGAGATGAGATGGGAAATGTTAGGTCCAGATCATGTAGGACTGACTGTCACAGCGAGGTCTTTATGCTGCAGGTAATGGAGAATGATGCCGAGTAAGCTGTGACATAATTAACATAGGGGTGGGAAAATTCATCTAGTAGTGGCATCCTGACTAAGTATAAAAGGAGAGAAATAATATCTCAGTAACTAAACCATGGGTAGGAAAGGAGTGCACCTGGAAGCAGGGACACCAGCTCTGTCAATTGCTCTCCATCTCTGATCCCTCCCTTCTAACCCAACAGCCTTATTTTCTATTACTGTAGACTGGCGGGTGTGGGGCATAGGGCACCGGGACATGCCTGTAGAATCTTCTGGCCTCATGTTTCCACCACTTTACAATCAAAAAGGAAAGGAATCTTCTTCCTGTAGCTTCCTTGTGAACCTCTGTGGGGAAAGACTCCAATTTCTTCATTGTGGGAGGTGGCCGTTCTTCAATGTGTCACTCCAGTCAGAGTCAGCGCTTGCCTGAAGAGTTGAAACAGCACAGGGGGGATCCCTGGGTGGTGCAGCGGTTTAGCGCCTGCCTTTGGCCCAGGGCACGATCCTGGAGACCTGGGATCGAGTCCCACGTCGGGCTCCCAGTGCATGGAGCCTGCTTCTCCCTCTGCCTATGTCTCTGCCTCTCTCTCTCTCTCTCTCTCTCTCTCTGTGTGGCTATCATGAATAAATAAAAAAAAATTTTTAAAAAGAAACAGCACAGGGGTAGTTCTGCTACTGGAATAATGAGGGAAGAGACAATAATAATTAACCCCTGTAGCCACCATCTGAACCTGTAAGGTGAAAGAGATGGAGAAACTGAAAATGCCTCATGTTTAGGTAGGTCTTGGGGGGTGCAGAAGCTGGACTTGCCTACAGAGAAAGTGCACGGAAGAAGAAAGGAAAAAAGAAAGATCGAGCAACATGATAAATTGACCTCGAAACATGTTGAATGTGAATGCTGAAGTGGACAGAAAGGAAAGAGCAGTGAGGATCTGGAATTCAGAGGCTGGTGGAGTTAGAGACTTGGAGGCAAGAGAGAGAGAGAGTCTTAGCTGTGAAAGTAGATGGAATCCCCTCAGCAGAAGGGTTGTGAAGTGGGGTTACACCAAGGGACACATTGAAGAAGAGGGTATCCTGGGTACAGGGGCATCCCAAACAGCAGGGGGAAAGTGTAAATAGTTTGGAGTCTGAGGAGAAGACCCGCTCAACACAATGAAATTCAGCAGCTGCTGAATTATTAGGACTAATATGAGGCTGAACTCAGACTCATGGACTAAGAAGAACTGCTGTTGGAGTCCCACAGCATGATTTTAGTGGGAGAGTTTTCACGTGGAAGGTGATGGCTCTTGTTTGAGGAAACAGGTGAAGGACTCAGTGGAGATGACCTGGAGGCGGCTGCATCGGGGGCAGCATCTGGCTGTGCTTGTGTTCTCCCTGACCCAGCCTCCCTCTGTTTCTTAGCTGAGTTGCCAACAAGTCAATAAATTCGTGAGTTACCTGATATCTTGTCAATGATCCCAATGACTCCAGTTAGGCAGAGTTGGTTTCTGTCGTTTATAACTAAGAAACTTGCCAGGTACATAGACTTTATCCTATTTTGCATCTTTGAGGTTCATCCTGTGTTCTAATGGAAGATGATAATTGAATGGGAGAGGGTCAGCATACTCTTGAAGTGGCTTTTTAGTGTTAAATAGCTATTTTTTTAAAATTTTTATTTATTTATGATAGTCACAGAGAGAGAGAGAGAGAGAGAGAGAGAGAGAGAGAGAGGCAGGCAGAGGGACATAGGCATAGGCAGAGGGAGAAGCAGGCTCCATGCACCGGGAGCCCGATGTGGGATTCGATCCCGGGTCTCCAGAATCGCGCCCTGGGCCAAAGGCAGGCGCTAAACCGCTGCGCCACCCAGGGATCCCTTAAATAGCTATTTTAATGAATATCTTCTCACTGTGCTAGAACTAATGTGGTTTTCCTTCTTACTAAATATAAGATAAACTACCTCCTGTCTAGTACAGGAGTCCATTGTTATGATTAAGAAATATGTATCACATAATTTAATTCCAATTGATTTCAATTCCATTTAAAGGTATCGAATCACTATAACTTATTTTCCTTCTTTCTTTTTGTTAGAATTCAGGAATATTTTCAATCATTTTGCTTAAAAATTTTTATCTTCTGGGGCAACTCATAGCTCAGTGTTTGAACACCTGCCTTTGGCTCAGGGAGTGACTCCAGAGTCCTGGGATCGAGTCCTGATAGGACTCCCCCCAGAGAGCCTGCTTTTCCCTCTGCCTGTGTCTCTGCCTCTCTTCTTTGTTTCTCTCATGAATATATAAATAAAATCTTTAAAAACAAACAAAACAAAATTTATCTTGTAATCAATTATTAATTTAAATCCCAAATATTAAGTTAAAATATATACACTTTTGCCAAATAGCAATTGTTTTAAATTTAAGTTTCTCCATATTCTAGAAAAACTATTAATAAATAAAAAGTGAACAAGTGGGCAGCCCAGGTGGCTCAGTGGTTTAGCGCTGCCTTCAGCCTAGGGTGTAATCCTGGAGACCCGGGATCGAGGTCCTCGTCAGGCTCCCTACATGGAGCCTGCTTCTCCGCCTGCCTCTGTCTCTGCTTCTCTCTCTCTCTCTCTCTCTCTCTCTCTCTCGGTGTGTGTGTCTCTGTCATTAATAAATAAATAATTTTTTTGAAAGTAAACAAGTGAAATTTCCATAGTGTTTAAACATAATGTTTTGTTTCTTTAATTCATTTACTATAGTATTTTTATAGATAAGCTTATGATGTATTGATAGGAGTTTATAGAATGCATTTGAAATTGTAATGCAGTTATTTATTGTTTTAAGATTTTATTTATTTATTCATGAGAGACACAGAGAGAAAGAGAGAGGCAGAGACATAGGCAGAGGGAGAAGCAGGCTCCATGCAGGGAGCTGGACATGGGCCTCAATCCCGGGTCTCCAGGAACACACCCTGGGCTGAAGGCGGTGCTAAACCGCTGAGCCACCTGGGCTGCACACTCTTATTTCTTTATAATAGTTACAGTATTTCTAAAAGTATTGACTAGCTTCCCTTCATACACAAGATGTTTTAAGTATGGTTACAAAAGGACACCAAAACCCCCACAGATCTGCACAATGGACAATACATATTCAAAATCATAAACACACATTTGAGACGCCAGGTTTTAAACCAGACAGGAAACTGGCTCACAAGTTTAGTATACACTTTAAATACCTGTACTCTGAACAAAAATGTATTCATAAACGCTAGTAAAATGAGAATTTCTGTTCCAGAATAGTACCCGATAACAACCTAGTGAACGATGTCACTGGATCTAGGAAAACAGGATCCAGGAATCTTCAAAGAAATCTCCAGAGGCCCTGTAGCTACTTTCTTGTTGGCCATATAGTCAACAATTTAGTCTTTTGAAAAATACGTATGCAGAAGCTGAAGGCAGTAAAAAGTAGAGAAAATCTGAGAAACCAAAGGTCACTTTGGCCATGGTCTGCATGGTCTTAACTATAAGCACTGAAGACTCACTTAAAGCATCTTCTCCTTGGTTAAGAGTTTAGAGGATGAATGAATGAAGGGATGGAGAAGCCAGGGCACATGGCTACAGGGCACGGACACTTCCGCAGTTCTGTTTCTTAGACCAAAAGGAGCCCGGTCTTCACTACTGACACTTCACTACTTTATTTTCACCACCAGCATCTCCTTTAATAAAATGTGGAAGGTTGCGTGAGGGGGAAGGTGGAGGAGGGAGTGAAATATGACCATTTATAACCACAAAAAACTTCTGCACATGTCTAGCGCCTGGCAGAGGGGAGGGCAGACAGGGCAGCGGGAGGCCGGGGCCAGCCCTGTTTGTAGAGGATATGGTAGTGCCCAGGCCGGCAGAGAAGGTGCACCTTGGGCTCAGAGCCCTCGGGGAAGGTGTGCGGGTTGGTGGTGCCGCCCTCGCGCGGTCCACGTGCTCCACCTGGACGGAGACGCTCAGGGCCTGGGCCAGTGCGGTGGAGTGAATGTGGTCGCTCTCCTTGCACATGGGCTCCACCTCCTGCTGACAGAACTCCTGGACTGTCCGCCCGCCCTCCAGGAAGTGCCGAAGAACTTGCTCTGGCACTGCAGGGAGCCGGAGGTGAGCAGCCGCAGGTACACCACCAGGTAGTCCGAGGTGCTGTGGCCGTGGAAGGAGGCCAGCAGGTCAGCTACAGAGGTCTGCTTCTCCACCCGCTCCATCAGGCCCACGAACGTGCTGTGGAAATCCTCGATTGTGGCCTCAGGGAAGCCCTGGACACCAGGGCCTCTTGGCCCTTGGCAGACACAGCCTCAAAGCGCTGCAATTCCTCGCTGTCATCCGGCAGCGCCTCCAGGTGGGAGAATCCCGAAGCTCCGTAGAAACAGTTTGCTCGCGCCTGGTCTTGCGGATGTAGGAGTGCTTTTGTGGAGGTGACAAAAAGTCACCTTTTTGTGACAGAGTAGACATCATAGCACTCTTTAATCTCATCTCTTCAGTCCGGGGGTTAGAGCAGGATCCATTTCTGACTCTGAGTTGCCGGATCCGTGGAAGCCTAACAGGAGGTTCTCATAGAGACAAAACGTCGGTTGTCGGCTTCGGTCCTGTTGCGGGGCCGTGTCTTCCAGTACAGCCCATCCCATGAGGCACCTTCGGTGAACTTCCAGAAGTCTTCCACTGAAGAAAGAGTTTTGAAGTTTGTTTCGCTGCTTTGGACCCTGGGGCGTCTAGGAAGAGCTGTGACGTTACCCGGTGGAGCAGCACACCCTGGAGCTCGTCACCCCCGGGTCGACATGCACAAGCCTGAGAAGCAGCAGGTATGTGGTCGTTTCCGTAAAGCACTTCCAGGCACTTCTCTCGGCTGCTGTTGCTTTCTTCCATGAGTCTCGTTCCCCAGAGACCTCGCAGCCAGACCCAGCCGCCCGGCCCAGGCCACTCGCGGCGGCTGCCGGTCCAGGGGGAGGTGCTGTGCCGCGGGTCCCCGCTGCCGGCCGGGCTGGGGCTCGGCGGCCCGGGTCCTCTAGAAGGCGCCGCCTGCCGCTCGGGGCCCGGCCTTGGAAGCCCCCCAGGCCCCGGGCGCGGCCGCCCCGGAGCTCCCGGCCGAAGAGGCGGCCGACCTGCGGCTGCCCGGG
Source organism: Canis aureus (assembly GCF_053574225.1). Taxonomy (NCBI): domain Eukaryota; kingdom Metazoa; phylum Chordata; class Mammalia; order Carnivora; family Canidae; genus Canis; species Canis aureus. The sequence goes on along the minus strand of NC_135630.1, from coordinate 25,900,595 downwards.
CGCCACTCCACGGCCGTCTCCACCACCGTGCGCCCTTCCTCCCCCGCCCCTCCGCTTGCTCCTCCTCCTCGGCCTCGCAGCGGGTTGCAGCGGCTCCACGCCCGTCCGGAGCACGACGAGCGCGGGGAGAGGGGGACGCCGGGCTCGGCCGGGGGTCCCGCGCGGCGCCTGCCGGGGGCGCTCCGTCTCCGTCCCCAGGCCCCTCTGCTGGCGGAGGCCGCCCGCAGCGGCCAGGCCGGCGCCCCCGGCAGCGCCGCCCCCCAGCAGGCGGCCGGGGCCCAGGGCTCGGGCCGCGGGGGCGGCTTCGGTCCCCGCCTGCTGCGGCTGCACGCGGCTCGAGCTGGGCATCGCGGTCCCCGGGCCGGGCGCGCCCCCGCCCCGCGCAGAAGCCGCCTTCTCTCCTTCCCGGGCGCCGCGTCCTGCTCGCCGCCCCGGCCTCCCCGCGGCCCCGCGGCCCGCCTCCCCCGCTCGGCCTCGCCTCCCTCCCGGCCCCTGTCGTGCAGTTATTTAAAATCGATGACGTTGGGATCCCTGGGTGGCGCAGCGGTTTGGCGCCTGCCTTTGGCCCGGGGCGCGATCCTGGAGACCCGGGATCGAATCCCACGTCGGGCTCCCGGTGCATGGAGCCTGCTTCTCCCTCTGCCTGTGTCTCTGCCTCTCTCTCTCTCTCTCTGTGACTATCATAAATAAATAAAAATTGAAAAAAAAAATCGATGACGTTTTCTACATAAACCACATCTTCTTTATCCACTCATCTTTCCATGCACCGAGGCTCCTTCCACAGTTTGGCTACTGTGGACACTGCTGCTAGAAACATCGGGGTGCAGGTGTCCCCGCGTTTCATTGCATCTGTATCTTTGGGGTAAATGGAATATTCCTCAGCCATTAGAAACGACAAATACCCACCATTTGCTTCGACGTGGATGGAACCGGAGGGTATTATGCTGAGTGAAGTAAGTCAAGCGGAGAAGGACAAACATTATCTGGTCTCATTCATTTGGGGAATATAAAAAATAGTGAAAGGGAATAAAGGGGAAAGGAGAAAAATGAGTGGGAAGTATCAGAAAGGGAGACAGAACATAAAGACTCCTAACTCTGGGAAACGAACTAGGGGTGGTGGAAGGGGGGTGGGCAGGGGGTGGGGGTGACTGGGTGGCGGGCACTGAGGGGGACACTTGACGGGATGAGCACCGGGTGTTATTCTATATGTTGGCAAATTGAACACCAATAAAAAATAAATTTATAAAAAATAAAACTAATGACGTTTAAGACATCTTCTACTCCAATATAGAAAATTCACTGTTTGTTACACAACTTTGCTATATTATTCCCCTCTGAGATGGATAAGAAAAGGAAAAGCATCTTATTAACTCTTTTTTATTGTTATACGTTATATATGAGGTAAGGATTTTATAAAAGGCTACACTAAATATCACATTTCTTGTCAATTCTGTGATAGAAATCCGTTGAATTTATAGATTCAAAGCCAAGCTTGAAAAAAAATCTCGGAAGCTAAGGGGCTAATGACCCTATAAACTGTAAAATGTGTTAACAAGCAATAAATTCCTCTTCCTCGGTTCAAAGGCATTTGATTATATTCTGTACTGTCAGGGTCACACACATCGGAGCTCATCTTGAAATGATAAACAAGGCAGGCCTGTAATGGTCACCAGAGAGTGTGACAAGACACACCTGTCACTACAAGTTTTGAGATAAAACAGTAGGCACATGCAGACAGCTGTGTCATCCCTGAGCGAGCTCACTTGCAGGCTCAGCAACAGGCAGGAAGAAACTCCCCAGTCAGCTCAGACTTCAACATCACAGTGTATGCAATGTCACATCTTTGATTTTTATGAGATCATTTCCAATCGAAAATTATATCAGAAAAAAAGAAAATTATGTCAGCTAAAGTCCATGTTCATAAACTTTTTATACTATAGTTATTGATCTCAAGTGGTTTTCATTTGCATATGCTCATATGAATACATCTTCATAACTGTTATATAAGTGTTAATAAATATTCAGTTGGCAGAAAAACATGAATTTTGATACATTTCAATAACTTGTCCAAGGCTTTCCTATTAGTATGATTTAAAAATATCCTAAGAATTTGATTTATACATCTTTAAGAGGGGAAAATTTTTGCCTTATTTGAAACTTTTCTAGCCTAGAACGTTTTCCTTTTGTCACTGAGGTCTAATCACGCATACCTCTTATAGAGAACCACCACAAGGCGCCCTCTAAAATTTTTTTCAACGTAACTAATTGAAATTTATTTTTTATCTTAGATGCTTATTTTTAACAGGTGGTACTTGTGCTGGTTTGTTATTCAAGGAATACTTACTGAGCATTTGGTACTATGTACTATTTGGAACATATGTAGGAAATGGTTTCTTCTTTCTTCTTATTTATAAAGAAAGCCTGTGCAACTGTCTTTAAAGAATATGGTGTTTTGTTGGTTTGTTTATATCCATTTTATTCTAAAAAGATCTGAAGCAGGTCTGACATTCTTGAAGAATTTATTTCACTTACTTTGGTCTGATTCTTCATGATTTGGAATCACAATCTAAAAAACAATTTCATATTCTGGTCTAAAAAAAGTTATCTCGACAAAATTGTTCTTTTAATTTAGAAGTCTCATTTTCCTGTCTGTGTTATATTTTGACCAAAATCATTAGACTAATTTTTAAACTAATAATTTTCTTTGAAAATATTCCTTTTGAAATGGTCATTTAGTGAAAGAAAAAACCTACACATTTTACTAAATCATTATTATGTCTGTTACAAGGTTAATGATCCAATAATTGTTTTCCATGTTTTGTAGTACATTAAGATGGATCTTAAAAATTTTGGGTGTACTAATTTATGAAAAAATAATTTCAAGTTATGAGATAGATTCAATAAATTGTTGTTGCATTGAGAAATTCTATGACCAATTTAATAAAGAGTTTTTAAATTTTCAAATAAAATGAAAGAAAATGAGTGTGACACATTTCATATCAAATGCTGTCCAATGTTCAAATAAGATAGAACAAACAGAGCAGCCCCGGTGGCCCAGTGGTTTAGCACCACCAGGGTGTGATCCTGGAGACCCAGGATCGAGTCCCACGTCCAGCTCCCTGCATGGAACCTGCTTCTCCCTCTGCCTCTCTGCCTCTCTGTCTTTCTGTCTGTCTGTCTGTCTGTCTGTCTCTCTCTCTCTGTCATAAATAAATACATAAAATCTTTAAAAAGATAAAAGAAACATGAACATTATGAGAATTAGTATTCTTTGCATATTTATGTTGACAAAGGTAAATAATTGTTTATTGTCGCAATCTTGATTAAAATTATCATTGACTATGACTAAGGGAAATGTCAAATATATTTTACTATAAATCTTCTATTTCACATAGGAATACAATAGCAAACTGACAGTCACATGCCTATACCAAAAATTAAAGAATGAAGTCTTTTTTTTTGAAATCTTGTTATAGTGAATATTTATTCAGTGAACACAACATTGTTGCATTGTGACGATAATTTCATGGACATTGGTTTTTTTATTGTACTATACTTTAGACATTGTGGATAATGGTATTCTTGACATGTGAAAATTTGGAGGTGTCTGCAATTTCTGAAAGTTAGGCATTGATTTTACCCTATATTTTATGACAATACTTATCAATAGTAACCAGTCATGTTCTTTTTTAAAGTGAAGAGTATTCAAATCTATTCCGTTCTCATGCATTAATGGCCCAAGAAAAGTAGAGCATAAGTTTCTTTCAATTTTCTGGAATTTATTTGTGATTTCTCAGTGTTTTCCAAGTGTTACTATAAAGCTCCTATTTGCTGTTAGTACTGAATTTTTAAATATGTTTTTGTTCCTTGTCAGCAACTTTTCAAAAGTCAGGCCATTATGTCCCTTTGGTAGATTTTAAGGGAGGGCAGTTGTCATCCATGGCAAATCACCAGACAGTATTAAGTATACCAGGTGAGAATAATTACAAACGTGTGTGTAAATACACTTAGGAAATATGGACTCAGTGCATGCATGGATCACATTCCTGTCCTCTCACAGAGATCTATCTTCTCCATGTCATGTAAATGGTATGTTCACCAGATATTGCTTCTGCCACATACAATGCTTGCCATATTTCTAACATTCAATGGATACTTAAATAGTAATAAAATAGTAGATTTTCTTTTTCTTTTTGAATGTAGTGGCTCTGCACAAATTTTCACTCTCTCATAATATATTAAAACAAGTTGCTGTTAGATAGCTCTTAAAATGGCCATTTTGGATCTTAACAAATAATCTTTTAAATTTTGAAAAATTTGAAAACGAAGATTTCTGCCTCCCTCCAAAATAAACAATTCTCTTCTGCTTGATCTTGGCAATGTAACAATCACCTCCTTGCCACAAGGGTTTATAATGCTTGCAATACACAGCTGTGGTCTACAGATGAATTTCTCATCAGTTCAGTCATAATAGGTGTAAAAAACCTAATTTGGAGCAATTTGTCACTGGAGAAAGTGAAAATAGTTTACATTAATAAAAGAAACTATGAGATACATCCCACGTGTTCTACAGACTGTGGAGTTGTATGAAACTCTTGTCAAAGCAACAAGAGTGTATCCAGATATAGTTCAATGGGGCAATAAGACCACAGCCATCAGTTATTTCAAAAAAGCCTGTCTGGGGACAGTCATGCCCGGCACCTGAATTCACTTTAATGGCGGAAGTGGACACATATGCTGAGGGAGTTCAAATCCTTTATGAGTAACACTCACTTATGATATATAGACAGAATGCAAAACTGGATTTTTTTTTCCTTTTAGCAAAGTGGATGTTCTAAAGTACATGCTTTATACATCTTTTTGAATGTAGTAATATTGTGACTGTTATTTAAAAATTCTTAGAATCTGCTTTGGTATTGTTCAGTATTGAACATAAGAATTGATGCTTTCACAGAATCTGGCAATTATGGATTTGGGGAATATGATGGGAGAGATTTAAAAATTAGCAATATTAATTGATACTGAATACTGAAATAGTGTTGCTCTTGACAAACTTGTTTGGAAGACTTTTACCATCCTAGGACAGAGTCCTTCCCGGGAGCACCTGTATTTTCTGTATTATATCTCATTTCAAAAGACAGCAGAGTGAATGATATTTGATGGTAGAGTAACATGATGTAAAGTTCATTACTAAATTCAGATCTGATGGACTTACTCGTTTTATAATGAAGGGATATGGAAATGTACCGAATACCCAATATTTTTATATTCAGAACATTTTTAGACATAAAAATATTCATATTATACTGGGCACACATTCCTTTGTTTCATTTTATAACAAGCATTTTTTTTTATTTGACAGCAATGATGTACTGTTCGGTTTTATTACATACAAGGAATTATTGATCCAAGTCAGAAGCAGCACAACTACTGCCATGTTAGAAGGATTAATATGCACCAGCCCTGACTGTGACTTGACTGGAGGCACTTGCCTGGCCCACCCCAATCTTCATGCCTTCTGAGGGTCCTTGGGGAAGAGACCTACCACCAAGGTCATCCCTTCCAGCACCTAACTCTTCTGTCTGCTAAAAAATACCAACTAGATTATTCCTAAAATTCATGCTTATCTTCGCCACGTGTCGAAAAAGCCAACCTGGGTCCCAAAGTATGTCAGTCCCATGTTTCCCAGTTGGGAAGCAGAACACAAATCTCAGTAAAGACCTTCTCTCTTCGACTAGTCACCAGAGAAACTGAAAGTAATGAAAAATATGTATACCACCCTTTATGCCACAGGTTTGTAAACTCAAATGTCCACCAGGACCAGGCAGGTGGCATAGATGAGTGAAGTACAGTGGTGGGGTGGATTAGATGGGTGGGAGGAGCGTTCCAGGGCAGGAGGATTACAGCAAACCAGACTTAATGGCATGCCCCATCCTCCACCCAGAAAACCAGCTTTTTTAACATGCAATCTCTCAAGCTTCAAATATTGGCAACAAATACAAAAGGATTTTAAACACAGCAGAGACTGTGCCTTGTGACTTCTGCCTTATATAATTTCCTACCTTAATAAAAGCTCCCTTCCCCACCAAATAATAAGAATCCAACCCAATGATTACAAAGAAATTAACAGAGGAATAGAAAAATATAGCAGCTTCAAAAATACCAGTCTCCCCATTTTAAAACAAAATCAGTGGTAATTGTTTAAGTTCATTCATCGTAGGAGGTCAGCCAGGTCTACCTATTGGTAAGACAGCCTTGCATTATTAAAATGACACCTGCTACTAACCAACCCCAAATAAGATGTCACCCTGCCTGCCTTCACACTATCCCCACCAGGCAGAGAAAGGATAGAACCAGGCTGCATATTATGAAGAATAAATTGAAGCACGGAGCCAGTAGGGACCCTCCTTGATATCACACAGGCCCTCAGCCACAGGTTTCCAATTCCACATTTTGGTATCAGAGATGAAAGCCAACGTAACTACTGAAAGGTATGCAGCACCTTGTGGAATCCTGGGCATATAGTAGCCCAACTGCATGTCCACTGAGCAAATCATGCATGAATGAATGAATCTAGCTACTTCCTTTAGACAGTGCTTCCTACCAGGGAAAATCAAGAGCTGCTCTTGCCATTCCAAAGACCGCATTTCTCCAGGGGCAGGAGAGGAAGGCAAGGGAGGTAATGCAGAGTTCATTCTATGAGTGAACAGATGGCTTTTCTGGTTTTTCAGGGAATATCATCGACCCTGTCTGACTCATAAACAGAGAAAAAAAGGATTCAGGAACTTGGCACTTCTGGGTTGGGTCTGCTTTGACCTTGGACGAGGGCCTGAGATTAAGTCCTACATTCTTATTTTTTTAATAATAAATTTATTTTTATTGGTGTTCAATTTGCCAACATACAGAATAACACCCAGTGCTTGTCCCGTCAAGTGACCCCCTCAGTGCCCATCACCCATTCACCCCCACTCCCCACCCTCCTCCCCCTCCACCACCCCTAGTTCTTTCCCAGAGTTAGGGGTCTTTATGTTCTGTCTCCCTTTCTGATATTTCCTACCCATTTCTTCTCCCTTCCCTTCTATTCCCTTTCACTTTTATTTATATTCCCCAAATGAATGAGACCATATAATGTTTGTCCTTCTCCGACTGACTTACTTCACTCAGCATAATACCCTCCAGTTCCATCCACGTTGAAGCAAATGGTGGGTATTTGTCATTTCTAATGGCTGAGGAATATTCCATTGTATACATAAACCACATCTTCTTTATCCACTCATCTTTCGTTGGACACCGAGGCTCCTTCCACAGTTTGGCTATTGTGGACATTGCTGCTAGAAACATCGGGGTGCAGGTGTCCCGGCGTTTCATTGCATCTGTATTTGGGGTAAGTCCCCAGCAGTGCAATTGCTGGGTCATAGGGCAGGTCTATTTTTCACTCTTTGAGGAACCTCCACACAGTTTCCAGAGTGGCTGCACCAGTTCACATTCCCACCAACAGTGTAAGAGGGTTCCCTTTTCTCCGCATCCTCTCCAACATTTGTGGTCAGGCAGAGCATGTGGATGTCTTGGCTTTGACCCAATAGGTCCCCAGGGCAGCAGTGCAGTCTTTATTCCAGCTTCCTCTGGCAGCCAAGATCTCAGGAAGCCCAACCCTCTCTGCTGGGGTGGGGGAGGGGGACTTCCTAGAATTTCAGAGAGACTAGATGGGCTCATCCAGAGTTTCTCAAAGGTGCCTTGATGGGCAATTAGGGTGGAATAAGTCTTTGCTGTTGGAGTCTGTCCTGTACGTTGTGAGAAGCTCACTAAGTTCCAGGGGCACCTCACAGTCACAGTAACCCTCCTCCCAACACACACACACACACACACACACACACACACACTTACACTTTCAAACTCACACATGCATACACAAGCTTCCAGTGCTACCTGGAGCGGCAGTCTGGCCCTGGGTTGAGAGCCCCTGGGCTCATAGTCCCTGGAGTGTTTAAGAAACAGAAGCCCCAAAGGTTCAATGACAGGTCTAAGCTCCCCACCCATTCCTGATCTGATGACAGCTGATCCAGAGTTCTTTCCAGCTGCACTTGACATGATGGATGCTCATGCCAACACACCATGGGCTGCCACAGCACCACAAAGCCTCCAAGTAGACAGCCATCTGTCCCAATGCTGTAGAAAGACCGAGGTCCAGAAAGACCAAATAACCTCACTGTGATCAGAAAGTGAGCAAATATGAGGCGGGGGGCAGGTTCCAGGAAAACAAGTTTCCCCAGCTGTTCAGTGCAGCAGCCTCTGACAGGTGGGGCCTTTGTGTAGTGACCACCATTCCGAGGCCAACATAGAGGCAAGGGAGCTCGGTGAGCAAGAGCCAGTCCCCAGTGTGCAGGTTAGAGTGCGGGTGGCCCGGGAGCCCAGCCTTCATCTGGGGGCTCCAGCGGGCTCAGCAGGAGTATGGACAAGTCCATCACAGGCTCTCGACCCCTTCCCGGGGTCCCACAGTCTCCGCTGGGACATATGGCTGTCAGTGACAGCTCCTCCCCAGGACCCTGGAGGTGATCCTGAGCTGGGTCACTGGGGAAGGTGGCATCTGGATCCTTCCCCGAGCTCCAGGGACCCCAGGAAAAGCACGCCAGCAGTGCGGGGAGGCCTGGTCTCGCCCAGGGTCCCGCTGCTGGTCGCGCGGGCCGGCGGCTTGCAGCGCCCCGCAGGCGGCCCGGGGACGGCCAGGCTGGAGGCCGGGTGGCCGGGGCAGTAGGCGGCCGCCTGCACGGGGACCCGCCTGGCGGCCCAACACCGCGCGCAGCAGCGCCTCCAGGGGCCGCGAGCCGGGCGCCGCCGCGTCCTCCGCCGGCCTCGGCCCCCAGCGCCCCGACCAGCCCGCGCCCCCGGCGGCCGCGCACGTCCCGCAGCCTCTCCCGCAGGCGGCGCCGCGGCTCCCGGGCGGTCAGCGAGGACGCGCCGCACAGCAGGAGGACGAGCGGGAGCGGACGGCGCGCCCCCTGCGCCCCCTGCGCCCCCTGCGCCCCCGGCTTGCCGCGGCTCGCTCGGGCGGGAACAGGGCCCGGCGACGTCCCGCAGCAGCGGCGGCTCTGCTCGCGCTCCCCAGCCCGCCCTCCAGCAGCACCTGCCCGCGGCCGCCCGCCGCCTCCCGCAGCGCCTGGAAGGGCGGCTCGGCCGAGCGGCCGCGCCTCCAGCTCCCGGCTCCGCTGCCTGCTCGCCGCCTAGAGCAAGCATTTAATCACGAACTACCCAGGTTACTGAGAAGGGGACCGCATAGCAGCTGGTGGGGAAAGATATCACTCTGATCTGAAACACATATACCTTTTCAGAAAATAGACGGTGATGAGATTACACCTTTATTCTGATTCTGCTAAATTAATTATGGCACTTTCCCATATACACATCTATGTATAAAACATATATATATATATAACTTATATATTATATATACAAATTTATTTCAAGAGTTAAATATACTCATAATGCATTCAAAATAAGACATAAGTGTTTAATCTCAGACTATGTTGTAAAAATAAAGAAATTATTAAACTATGTTCACTTTTTCTAGAAATTACAGTTCGCTAAGACTCTTCCCTAGTATCATACGGCCATCATCATCTTAAGAGACTGGCAAATTAATTAATGCTCTTGGTTCTCTCCAAATAATATTCCTAAGTGGATAATTTTGATTTTTGTTTTGTTTTGTTTCCTTCTTGTTTTCTACTACCTTTATTCTGGCATGAACCACTCAGCAGAAAACTGGGAAACACAGAAATCAGACTCATGAGATTTGTGGAATCTAATAGAGTCTCACTTCAGGAGATCAGCATGTAAATCCTCAGTGCAGCAAAGAGGTGACAGGTCCCTAAAGGTTAATACGTACATGGTTTTCAATTTAAAAAATACCAGTCCCTCCTCCCCAATCTATAAGTATCTGGACGGCACCATAGTCTATGCATGGTGAAAAATAAAGTGAAAGTAAAAGAGCAAAACATACAGGGAGTGAACACAACTTGGATACTCATGGATAATTTTCTTTCTTAATTTCCTTGAGTATTTTACAAAATTGTAGTTGAAAGTTTCCCCTCTTATCTAATCCTCCAAATCACCCCCAGAAAAACGGATCCTTGGATTTGAAACTAACCTGTAAGCATGGTGGTAGCTCTGTGAGGCAGGTCTGGACCACTGGGCTCAGTACATGCCATGGCTGACCTTCCTTGGGGAGCCACTCTGTAACATTTCCATGTCACTGGGAGTCAAAAGTATTTATTTTCTTCTCATTTTGTTCTTTGAACCTCAAATCTTTTTTTTTATTTTTGTTTATTTATAATAGTCACACACACAGAGAGAGAGAGAGAGGCAGAGACACAGGCAGAGGGAGAAGTAGGCTCCATGCACTGGGAGCCCAACGTGGGATTCGATCCCGGGTCTCCGGGATTGCACCCTGGACCAAAGGCAGGCGCCAAATCGCTGCGCCACCCAGGGATCTCTGCTCCTCAAATCTTAAAACACCTGAGAAAATCTTGAAATATGTGAGTAAAGAAAAAAAAATTAAATCATGGCTAAATATTACCTAAGAGGAAGGAATAAAACAGGTACAAATATGTGATTTTAGTGTAAAATTTAAACAAATATCCAACTGAATATCAAACACAATAAATTATGCCCTCTCGAAACACCAAAGTCTAAAATTACTCCCAATTGGAAATGATAGAATACTATTACTTGAATCATTGAAAATCAGAAAAAAATTCTAGGTAGTGTGTGGGTGAGAAAGCTGGCCAAAGGCTTGATATATTTAGCTTCTATAAAACTTATGATGCCATGAACTACAGTTAAAAAAAAAGAACAGAAATACTGTGAAAAAGTGTTCAAATTACTAGTCTTTTAAAATACTGGGGTAGAGATACCTTTTCAATGTTAGGTAATTCTCTCTTACCTTATTGTTATTTTAAGTAATTACCTAAATAGTATAAACTAAATTTAAGGAAAGAGATTGATAATTTTCACCCTCTCTTCCCTCACCTCTCATGTTATTTTCACTTTGAATTTGAAGCTAAGTCCATAAATCAGTTTAACGTCTATATTTATGGCTGGCAATACACATGCCATTTGGGACAGCTCAGGGGGCTCAAGCCTCAGTGTTTAACTCTCACAGAGATTCATGAAGGAATGTTTCATCTTTGGTACAACTTAGGGATATAGGGATAAGGGGAGCCTCTACAGGAAGGGCTCCAAGCCAATCAATGTTGCACCAAGGTTATGATGCTAAAGATTAGAATCATAGTAGGAAAAGTTTAGAATTGAAAACTATGGGGGAAGTTAAAGGAAATGAAAGAACACTAGGCTCAGATATACAAAGACTATGATAGAGTGTCCCTGCTCTTACTAAGTGGGAAGGGAAGAGGTAATAATCCTTGAGTTGTGCGATTTACTTACATGGAAGATTGTAAAGACATCTGATTCAGTGCTTCTGTCTGAAACCCAGAGGCCCTTAAAACTGGAATAATTTGGAGGTGTTATCAGGTGATACAGCCACTTTGGAGAACAGTTTGGCAGTTCCTCATGAGGTGATGCATTGTGTTACTGTTTAACACAGGGATTCCACTCCCAGGTATATTCTCCCAAGAGTACTGAAAATACTTAGACACAAAAACTTATATACACATGTTCACAGAAGCAGTATTCAAAAGGGCTAACAAGTAGAAAGACCTCAAATATCCATCAACTGAAGAATGGATAAACAAAATATGATATATCCATAGAGTGGAATATTATTCAGCTATATAAAGGAATGACACATGTTATAGTATGAGTTGACCTTAAAAACATTCGAAGTGAAGGAAGTCAATTACAAAAAGCCACATATTGTGGGATTCCACTTATATAAAATATCCAGACCAGGTAACTTAATAGAGATGAAAATTAGATTAGTAATTAACAGGGTCTGGAGAGACAGGAAATAGGGAGTAACCTGATAAATATTGAGCTTCCTTTTTGGAATGATGAAAATCTTCTGAAAACAGATAGTGATGATGGTTATAAAACTCTGTGAATTCATTAAATATCACTGAATTGTACACTTGAAAATTACAATGAATACAGTTGTCAATGGGCAAAGGTCTTGTAACATTACAGTAGAAAGACAGTTGTAGCAGAGCTTTGCATCTAGTTCTTTATTTTTAAAAACAGAGGCTTTCAATTAAATTGTAAACATGGGATGCCTGGTTGGCTCAGCGGTTGAGTATCTGCCTTCGGCCCAGGGTGTGATCCCAGAGTCCCAGGACCAAGTCCCACTTCAGGCTCCCTGCATGGAGCCTGCTTCTCCCTCTGTCTATGTCTCTCCCTCTGTGTGTGTGTGTGTGTGTGTGTGTGTGTGTGTGTGTCATGAATAAATAAATAAAATCTTTTTTAAAAATTAGAAAAAATAAATTGTAAACATACTTCTACTTCCAACATCCCATAATGTTGTGTTATGATTGGAGATATTTTTTTTTATTTCTTTATGATAGTCACAGAGAGAGAGAGAGAGGCAGAGACACAGGCAGAGGGAGAAGCAGGCTCCATGCACCGGGAGCGCGACGTGGGATTCGATCCTGGGTCTCCAGCATCCCGCCCTGGGCCAAAGGCAGGCGCCAAACCACTGTGCCACCCAGGGATCCCTGATTGGAGATATTTTTAAAAATATTTATTTTAGTAATTTTGAGAGGGAGAGAGAGAGAGAGAGAGAGAACAGAGGGAAAGAATCCCACTGCTGAGCATGCAGTGGCCGGGGGCTCAGTCTCACCACTCACTCACTCAGTCATGAGATCCTGACTTGAGCTGAAATCAAGAGCCAGTCGCTCAACTGACTAAGTCAACCAGGTGCCCCTGATCGGCAATATTTCTAAGTGAAGTATGCTATAATTAATGTGGGTAAATGGAAAAAAATATTTCCTGTGAGGGGAAATATAAAAGAACCTGCCATAAGAACACAATTCACCAAGTACAAGAATTATTACCAATTCACTATATGAATATTCCTAGTTTAAATTACACAAATGCCATAACAGTTACGTACCAGGAAGCATGTGATCAGGCTAATGAGTTTAAGCTGAAAACTGCTTCAGGAAAGTGAAAAAATATATTATTTAACGATTATGATGGAATTCAATAATCCAAAAAGTGATTAGTGAAGGAGAGATTTGGAGTAAAATAATCACTTTTTAGAGCAAGCATTTTTTTCAACATTAAAAGAAAGGGAAGCATAGTGTGTTTTATTCTAGATTGGGACCAGGAAGTGATGATGCAGGAGTCAACTGTGGGTGAAATACTAGGAATCCTCGAATTAGGGAACAATAGCTGTCAACATTTTACTAATGCAAGGAGGAATCCAATGGAATTCAGTTTGTGATTTTGCTATTTTAGAAATGAGAATTAACAAAAAATGTGGGCATTGGTTGGAGGAAAAAAGTGAAATTGAGAAACGAAATGACAGAGAGTCCAAAAACAAATATCCAAAATGTTTCAGAGGCAGTCTAAGGATAATGATAAATAAGCCTAAGACCCGAAGATTGACCTATCATATACTCACCTGGTAGAACCAGAAAGACCAACATGATGAGAAGGGCAGTTTTTATAAAATGTGGAAAGACGAGAAAGTCAAGGTAAACCAGAATGCCTACCAAAGGTGGCATATAGGATACAGAGTTGGAAACAGGTGAGGCCAAAACAACAAAAACATTGGATAACCACTGTTGAAGAAAACTTAAAAATTAATTAAAAAATATGTTCATAAGGGAGATCTTGGACATCTTTGGGATCACTGAATTATCAGAACACAAAAGCTTGCACTTTGGTGAAAGGATTTCCAGCAAGATAACTTTTTAAGATTTTAGCCAATGTTTATAGACATTATAATCTACATATATACACATAAAATTTTTAAAAAGACAATCTAATGCTCTCTAGTTTTTCCATTGGCTTACTTGTTTATTCCTATGCCAATAAAGTCTTTAACATAGTTTTATTATATTTTGATAGCTAATGCAAATTTTCCTGCCTGATTCTTCCATCACCTCAGAAAGTTTTTTTCATGGATCACTCAATTTTCAACCTCTGTTTTGATTTTTGTCACCATTGGTGAATCTCATCTCTCCTTGAACTTCATACAGATGGGATCACACAGTAAGCACAACTTTACATCCATCCTCCTTCCCTTAACATAACTTTTTAAAGGATTCATGCATATTGCAGTTTTTCATTTGTTGTGCTTTGTTTTGCTTTTGCTAAGCAATGTTCAATGGTGTTCATATAACACAATTTATTTATCTATTCTTTTAAAGACATTGGAGTAGCTTTTAGATTGGAATCTTTCTGAAAATAACCTCTATAACTATGTTGTGTAAGTTATTTTGTATAGATGTGTGTTTTAATTTTTCTTGGGCAAATATCTAGGAGCCTAATTTATTCTTTAAAGGGAAGGTATCTATTTAACTTTATAAAAACTGTCAAATGTTTTTCTGAAGTGGCTTGTCATTTCAGCCTCTGGTCAGAAATGTATTAGACTTCCAGTTGTTCTACATATTCCATCCACTAAACCATATTTAGTTTTGTCAGTCTTTATAATTGTAGCCATTTTGGGGGGTATAAAGTGGTAAATTATCATACTTCTAATTTATGTCTTTGATAACTAATAAGACTAAGCAACTTTTCAAATGCTTATTGGATATTTGTGTATCTCTTTTGAAAAGGTGTCTGTTCAAGCATTTGCCCATATTTTTATGGGTATTGCTTTTATATTACAGATATATAAAGGTCTTTTAGAGTTTTAGGTATAGAAAATAATATTATATATAACTCTATTTATAAAGATTTTATAAAATGTGTATACTGAAAGAATTATCTCCCATTTCATTTTTTAGCAGTAGCTTTGCTTAGCAGCACTTTGGAGAAGACTAATTTATTAAGTTTTGCTTTTATGGTTATTGCTTCCTGAGAGCTGTGTAAAAAATCTTTGCCGACTCCAAATTCGTGAAGATAGTCTCCTACATTTTCTCCTACAGGTGTTATAATTTTAGCTGTTACATTTGATCTATGACTATTTCAAATTAAGTTTTGGTTCCAAGCTGAAGTAGAGGTCCAGGTTCGCTATTTAAATATGAATGATTCATTCATTTGTTCCAGCATCATTTCCTGCAAAGGCTTTTCTTTCTCCTTTGAACTGCTGTTTTCATTTTGTAGACTTGATTGCTGATTGATTTATGTCAGGGCCTCTCTTCTGTCCCATTGTTTTCTATGACTATCCTTATGTTAATACTACATTGTCTTAATTATTGTAGCTTTATGGTAAATTTTGAAATAAAGTAGTATAAACCCTCCAACTTTGTTTTCCTTTTTCAAGAATGTTTTGACTATACTAGGTCTTTTGCATTCTTAAATAAATTTTAGTATCAGCTTGTCCTTTTATAGTAAATACTTTGGAATTTTTATTGGAATTGGAGTCCAAACAATATTAATCTTCCAACCTATGAACATGGTATTCCATTAGTTATTTGTGTCTTACTTAGTTTTTCTCAGAGATGTTTTATAATTTTTTTAAATATTTAATTTATTTATTCATGAGAAACACACACACACACACACACACACACAGAGGCAGAAACATAGAGGGAGAAGCAGGCTCCATGGAAGAAGCCTGATGTGGAACTTGATCCTGGGACTGTGGGATCACACCCTGTGCCAAAGTCAGATGCTTAACCGCTGAGCCACCCAGGTGTCCCTACACCAGAGTATTTTAACTGTGAATTTATCAAGAGCTTGTTTGAACATGTGGTATGGTCATTACTTAGGACTGAGGAATCTCTGATTACCCAAGTGTTACCCTTTGGGGGCGAACCATGTTCTTCCTTTAGTACCATATATACTGCTCTTGACCTTGACCATTGCAAAGACTTATCTTTATGTACATCAAATAATCCCACCATCCACAGGGCAAATAGCAGTGAACTTTGTGATGAGGTCCTGCCATATGACAACTACTTCACAGCAAAGTGTCCTGCTTTAATTCAGTAGGGAAAGATACAAGGTCCAGAACATTAGGCTCTACAATGAAGGTAGGTCATCAGGTGGTTCTACTACCAGTCCTAGAGGCAGAGACTTGATCTGCTTGCATTCTTCCAGAAATACCCCTACTCTTAGCAATATGTCATTTGATAAGATAGTTCTGTCACACACATCTTTCTAGAAGGACTTTTCTTTTTTTTAGATTTTATTTATTCATTCATGAGAGACACACACACAGAGAGAGAGAGAAAGGCATAGACACAGGCAGAGGGAGAAGCAGGTATCATGCAGGGAGCCTGATGCGGACTCGATCCCGGGACCCCAGGATCACGTCCAGGGCCGAAGGAGGGCGCTAAACTGCTGAGGCAGCCAGGGATCCCCCGCTGAGCCACCCGGGGATCCCCCTAGAATGACTTTTCAACGCCATCCAAGACCTAATAGTTTTTTGAGGCTTCCTTATAATCTGAGGTCCCTCATGCCAACAGTATGCATGCCTAAGAGGTCACATCCAGATGTTTTATAAATTTAAGTGGAAAGTTTTAGGATGCCTTCTATTACATTTATTCCTAGGAGTTATGATACAAAGTGAAAGTCTAAGGGATTGTTCGGTATTTTTTTTTAAAGAGAAGAATATTTCATTGACAGCAATGTGTTTTTTTTCAAACAAAACAAAAATGATTTCCAGTTCTCTTTCTTTTTGTGATATTAGCATCTGTCTTGCATTGCCTCTTGTTAACTTGGAAGCATAACTGCATTTTTGAAAGCTGGAAACCTTATTTTCCAGAACCCCATTCCCTGAATGATTCCTCATAAGGTTTGTAAATGAGAAAAACTCCTGCATGATTTGGAAGATGAAGGTAAAACAAAAGTCATTCATGGCAATTTTGGCAGCCGGACACGGAGATTTCCATAATGATCTTAGTAATCATAGTATCCAGACATTGCACCATCGCAGATCTCTCCTGAGCTTGTACTTCATGCAGCAATTTCTTGGACGTCTTCATAAGCTCCCACTTCCCCTACTACATCAGTGCTTTTAGGCTGATGTAATTTATAATAGTTTCTCCGATTCCCTGGATACAACCTTCTAGACCTTTATTCTTCTTGCTTATGTTTACATTAATATAAGCAGGAATTCCTATATTAAGCCTCTTATTTCTACAATGCTGAATTAACTCTGTTTCCTGGCTGAATCCAGACTGATAATAGCACCCAGGATAATAACTTCTGAGATTCATTCTTTAATTGGAGATTGATATATCAAGCTATTATATTATTATTTTTGTATTAAAATTATGTATTAAAAAGAAAACTTCTATAAAGAGAAACTTCCCCTTATTACTTTTTTGGTTACCCCGAGGTACTATTGTAGAAAAAAAGGCACGATAAATCTTCAATTCTTTTTATTTACCATTTTATTTTCATCAGTTACTATTTTATATACCAGTTTGCTTAAGTAATGAATTGGTGTCCTATCATCCATCAAAACTGACCTTAAAGAATTGACTTTGGGAGGTAATATCTGTTTCTCCCCAAGCTAATAAAATTTTCATTTCAGGTATTATGTTTTTAAGTTCTAAATTTTATTTTTAAATTTTAATCTCTGCTGAGATCCCACATCTGTTGACTCTTATGATAATATTTTTCTTTAAGTCCTTGAACTATATAACAGTGGCACTAAAATTCTTTTTGTTCTAATCCATGTTGTTGTCTATTCTATTGACTAAATGTTTCAGTATCACCATAAATGCATGTATGTAAAGATATCTAGAAGAGAGAACATACATATTTTTAAATGCAACTGTATATTGATTTATAATTATATAAATAGGGTGCTTAAAGGACAAACTGTGTCAACATTATTACCAAAAGAAAACCTAAGCACAGAGTGTGAGGCTTCATTATACACCCATTCATGTTTTAGGATTATGTAAGGGAGTTTATTCTTATGCAGGTTTCCTTCCAAAGAGAAGCTACTAGAGAAGAGAAGGCTCTAACTCTAAAATAGTGCATTTAAAAGTATGAGGCTCCAAAGATATTCAACATTATAGATGTAACAGTGCCCCCCCCCCCACAAGTGGTGGTAATATAATCTTCTGCTCCACAGGCCCCAGCCTTGACCTGGGTATATATACCCAGCTGTCATCATTGGTATGAAAAGGAAGTTGGTCTCTTTGCTGTCTCTAAAAGACTTCTTTTGCAAGGTGACATGGTGACAAGTGCTGTGTGACTCACCATTTGCTGCGGCTTATTTTAATTCCAAATGGATTTGGTTGAAGACTTCGAATGGTTCAGAAAAAACACCAAAGGAGAATATTTTATTCCTCTCAGGCCCCTCCTGGGGTGCTACTACCCAAATTCTGTCCAGTTCCAAGTTATTCAGCTCCTGTTCAGCAGTGTCTCACCAAAAATTTGCAGTATTCATTAATTTTTCATACACCACTAAAATCACTGAAAACAGAAGAGATGAACAAAGTATACTACCAAAATGTAAATGTTAATAAAAAAGAACTTGAAGAAATAAAGTCAATCAACTGATGATAAAACAAATTAGTTCATTGTGATCTGACTCAGAAGTGTACCTTATTTGTGATTAGCCTGTTGACATGCATTTAATAACGGAAATCAAATTCAGTAATTATTGTAAAACATTGTCTCAATACAAATTTACTATTGGTGATCATTTCTCAAAGTATACAAATATTGAATCATCATATTGTATACCATGAAGCTAATATGATGTTATGTCAGTTACACCTCAATAAAAAATAGTTACTAAAAAAAAAAAAAAAAAAAAAAGGAGTCCTAAGACTGAGTAACGAAATGAGAAGGATATCACCCCCAAGGACTTTGGTTACTTCAGAATAAATGAGGGATGGAAATTAAGAAAATTTAATTGACACTCCTTACTCCTATAAGTTCATTCTTTCTTTCTTCTTTCTTGTCAAAGACCACGTTCTCATTTTGGAGTGTTTTGTTGTTGTTGTTGTTGTTGTTGTTGTTGTTCCTTTTTGGTGCTAGTGTTTTAGATGGCAGATCAATGCTGACGTTAAGCATAATGATGGGTTATTTTGATTAAAGTTTGCAGCCATTGTGCTGAAGAAACAATAATAATCTCAGCTGTAGTAGACAGAATAATTACCCCCACAAAATCTCAATATTTTGATCCCAGAGACTGTGAATACATTACCTTACATGGCAAAAGCACTTTGAGATAGGGACATGAAGGTTAGGACCTTCAGATGGGAAGTTCAACCTGGATTAGAATTAGAGACCCAAGTTAATCACATGAATCCTTAGATGCGGAGAGTATTTCTCAGCTGCAGAGAGCCAAAGCAGTATGAGAGGGACCCAAGAGCCATCGGTGGATTTGAAGGTAGTGGAATAGGGCCACTGATGAAGGAATGCAGCCAGCCCTTGGAAGCTAGAAAAGGCAAGGAAACAGGTTTCCCTTAAAGCCCCCAGAAAAGGGACACATTTTTGCCAACACCTTGGATACAGCTCGGTGAGACCTGTGTCAGACTTCTAACTGTAGAACTAAGTAAATTTGTGTCTTTTTAAATAACTCAATTTGTGGTGATTTGACAGCAATAGAAACCTGCTACAGTGGCTAACATTGCTTGAGTACTTGCCCTGTACCAGGATGATGTTTAGTCCTTTACACACCTTACTTATTTCACATGGTCTAATTTTATGGATGACGAAATTGAGATTTAAAGAGGTGATGTAACTTTCCCAGGTTTAGGTAGAAAGAAGTCAGAGAGTGAGAATTTGAATCTATACTTTTTGATTTAGATTCTGAGCTCTTGATTGCTCTCCCACTCAGCCTTTCATGGCCTTGCATGGGAGTTCCATATGTAAATAGTGTTACCTGGAGCCATATATTCTTAACCATTTCCTCTGGTACTAGTTCACAGAAATAACAGTACAATGTCGTTCTGATCTACGCTTGCCATCATTAAGGGTAGATCTGAAAATATTTGATTAATTATTTTCTGAAGTAAGGAGAGACTTTGTTGAAAAGGATTATTGGAGTAAATTCAGGGGGGGGGGGCTATTGTAATAGAAGGAATGCTCAGATCACAGACCACAAATATCTCCAAAAATATTTATTTCTCATGAAGGGGAAGAGAAACACCCATGGTGAGCTTATGATCCCTCAGCTTTCTATCTGGGAAGATAGTAGAGTATCGGAGAGGAAGGAGCTGCTCATTGAAGGGATCTTGAAAGTTAATATGTTTAGTGTTTCCTTTATGGCTTTGGCTAAATTTTGTCTTAGTTTGACTAAGTTTTGCACACCCAGAGTACAAGAGCCCTGGCTACAAGGAGGCTGATTCTGGTGGTTGCACAGTGCTGAGGTTGCATAATGCTGATTGAAGAGTTCTGAGTAGCTAGAGTGGAAAGATTTTGCTGAACCCCCCTCGTGTTTATCGGAAACCCCAGAAAGGCAATGGCCAGGTTAAGCTAATCTAAACCTGGATGGACTAACAAAATTTAAACTGGGGTGCCTAGGTGGCTCCGTCAGTTAAACATCTGGTTTCAGCTGAGGTCATGATCTCAGGGTCTTGGGATTGAACCCCCAGTGAAACCCCATATGGAGCCCCTTGCCCCCTCACAGAGCCCATCCAGGAGCCCCTTCTAACCTCCCCTTTAGGGTTCCCCACTTAGCTGGAGTCTGCTTGTCCCTTTCCCTCTAACCCTCCCTGACTCTTGTGCACACCTGTGCATGCACAGGCTCTCTCTCTCTCTCTCTAATAAATAAAATCTTAAAAATAAACAATAGCAAAGTTTAAATGAAGCCTTGAAGGGTTCAAGCTGATTCCCCAGCAAATTACCTATTTGGACAGAAAATAGTGCAATACTTTAGTGTTAAGATTCTTGAATCTTGGATCAATTCTTTTATGAATTAGAACTTTAAATGTTTAGTAGAAGTTCTGTGTATATAGATTTTATAGTTGTTTGTGTTTACCCATTGTGTGGTACTTTTATATAAGTTGAACCTATACGGTTTTCTTATTATCATTGTGTTGCTAGGCGTAAAATTTATCTCTTGTAAGATTTAAAATATGGATGAGATTCTGAATTATTTCATTTATAAATCTGATTAGTTAGACATATAAAGATTACTGAAGTGCCTTGAAAGACTGTGCATATTAGGTTTGTAATGTTGCACTACCCAGGTTTTAAAGAATTACAGAAAATTGATATATGTTCCTAGTGCATTATGTGTATAATATAATACTGTCTTTACCCAGCAAATTAATAAATAATCAAATTTGTGATAATACCCAATGTCAGCGAGGATGCAGTGAGATGAGCATACTTCTGGTGAAAACATGAATTGATACAACCTTTCTATAAATATGTTTGGTCATATAATTTTTAGATGTTTAATAATTTGTACCATTTGACCCAATAATTCCAAGGAAGTAATCAGAAAACTACCTCTCTAAAATGTTAATTGTAATATTTTTGATAATATTGAAAATAGCAATCAAAATAGTTAACATGAAGTTAAAACAATTATATGAATTGAAGTCACATTTTATGTGATGGTTATTACCTAATATCAACAGTTAAGAATTTTGGAATATTCAGAATTACTTTGAAAAACTAAATTTGCTGTAGAATAGATTTGTGTTCATTAATTTCAACGTGGACTCTTTCTTTCTACAATGGGATAACACATTGTTGCTTCACAATTTTAGCTTTTTATTTTTTGTCCCTTTCACTCTAATGTCTATTTATTTTTGGCTCTCCGCAATTATTTTGGCATTTTAATGTATTATAGGGAGATACAGAAAATTACATTTTAATATGTATAATTTGATTTTTTAGTCAATATACCTGACATGTAATAATGCATAAATTTAAGGTGTACAACATGTAAATTAGATACATTTACATATTATAATATCATTGCCATTGTAAGGATATTTAGCACCTCTATCACATTACATAATTATCCTTTCAGGGAGTTGGAATAACTAAGTTCTAGACTTTCAGCAAGTTTGATGAATATAGTGCACTATCTATAAGCATTACACTGTGCTTAGATCTCTATGACTTATTTACCACTCACTGGGTGTTTGTAGTCCTAAACAACATTTATCTGATCCTCCCTTCCCCCACCCTTGGTAACCACCATTTTACTCTCTGTTTATGAGTTTAGCTCTTTTAGATTCCGCATATAAGAGACATCATACAGTACTTGTCTTTCTCTGACTTACCTCACTTAACATTTTGTCGGGGGGCGGGGCAAGATGGCGAAGAGTAGGGTCCCCAAGTCACCTGTCCTCACCAAATTACCTAGATAACTTTCAAATCATCCTGAAAACCTACGAATTCGGCTTGAGATTTAAAGAGGGAACACCTGGAATGCTAGAGTGAGAAGAGTTCACGCTTCTGTCAAGGTAGGAAGACGGGAAAAAAGAAATAAAGAAACAAAAGGCATCCAAGGGGAGCAGCCCCGCCAGGAGCCAGGCTAAGGCCGGGGCGAGAGTCCCCAGGACAGGAGAGCCCCGCCTCGAGAAGCAGGAGCTGCACCAATCTTCCTGGGAGGAAAGACCCTCGCCAGGAGTTGGAGCAGGACCCCAGGAGGAGCGAGGATGCCCTGGGGCTCCCTGAGGCACTAGCAAACGCCTGCGGCCTGGGAAGAGCGCGCCACAGCCCGCGGCCAAGCTCCCTATAGGGCTGCAGTGCGCCCGGCGGGACCCGGAGCAGCTCGGAGGGGCTCGGGCGGCGGCTCCGCGGAGGGGGCTGCGCGGCAGGAGCGCGAAAACAACAGCACAGGCCCCGGAGCACAGGGCACTGGGGACACAGCCCAGGATCCGGCAATCCCCCCGGGGACAGGCAGAGGCCGGGAGAGCCCAGGACAGCGAGGACACTCCTGCCGACAGGTGGCCCCGAGCTGAGCAGATCAGCATCCTCGCTCCCGGAGCCTCCAGGCCCTGCAGACGGAGAGCTCCAGAGTTACTGCGGGAGCTGACTCCAGGGCTCCAGAGCTGGCTGCCACCACTGTGGTTGTTCCTCCTGGGGCCTCACGGGGTAAACAGCCCCCACTGAGCCCTGCACCAGGCAGGGGGGTTAGCTCCCCCAAATGCTAACACCTGAAAAACAGCACAACAGGCCCCTCCCCATGAAGACCAGCTAGATGGAGAGGGGAAAAACAAATTTTTGAACAAGCAGCACTGGAGAGTTCCAGGGGAAGTCAAGGGACTTCCAGTATACAGAATCAGAGGATACTCCCCCTTGTTTTTTGATTCCAGTTTGCTCCTCCCTTTTTTCTTTTTTCTTTTTTTCCTTTTTTTCCTCTTTTTTTCTTTTTCTTTTCTTCTTTCTCTTCTCTCTTTTTTCTCCTTTTCCCAATACAACTTGTTTTTGGCCACTCTGCACTGAGCAAAATGACTAGAGGGAAAACCTCACCTCAAAAGAAAGAATCAGAAACAGTCCTCTCTCCCACAGAGTTACAAAATTTGGATTACGATTCAATGTCAGAAAGCCAATTCAGAAGCACAATTATAAAGCTACTGGTGGCTCTGGAAAAAAGCATAAAGGACTCAAGAGACTTCATGACTGCAGAATTTAGATCTAATCAAGCAGAAAGTAAAAATCAATTAAATGAGATGCAATCCAAACTAGAGGTCCTAACGACGACGAGGGTTAACGAGGTGGAATAATGAGTGAGTGACATAGAAGACAAGTTGATGGCAAAGAGGGAAACTGAGGAAAAAGAGAAAAACTATTAAATTTATGTTCTATTCAATCTAACTTTTTTCTCTTTATTGTAAATTTTAATATTTTACTTAGTATTTAAACTCTTACTCTTATTTGATTAATATTTTAATTATAGCATTAAACTAAATTTTATTTTCTTTTATTACTTGTTTCTATTTAATAACTTAAATATATAAACTTTATATGAACTTACAATTTCCCTTTCCTACTCTTCTACATCCTTTGTTTTGATGACTTGTTCTTAGAACTGCCAACAGGCAGGGGTTGTGATAATTGGAGGCCCACACCATCAGCCGATGGTTTGGATATTCTTTTCTAAGCAACTGTCCTTGCTCTCAGGATCCTATTAATGGTTACCCCAGGGATATTAAAAACTTATTTTCCAAAATGGTTCCATTCTTGTTAATCTTCAGAGGTGGAGCTGAAGTATCACTTGCAGGTCTTAAGTCTTTTAACTGACAAGGCTGTCTCCGAGATTTAGAATTAATAATTAATTTATTTAATTTATAAAATCTCTTTCAGTATAATTATTCCCAAGCACAAAAGTGATTTGTGTGTGTCACAAAAGACTGACAGGAGCCTTGTCTTTACTAGTCTATGATGTTACAGTTTTCATTAAATTTGCTAAATTTACCGTGACCTTCTAAATTGGCTCACAAATATCTTCATATGAGTTATCAACACTTTTATGACTTGAAACACGTTCCCAGTTGTGCACTAATTAAACTTCCTGTATGTGAATCAGAAAGTGACAGCGTTCCTCTGTTTTGTCTAATAATAGCTCCAGAATAAGCTAGAACAGTTGCTCATAAATGGACATCACTTTCCATCAAGTAGTTAGAAGCATTCATTGTTGTGAAGTACCCCTTGTTATTGCCTCAGTCGGATCTGCTTCTCTAATGAGGTGGTTTAGGGTTGCAGGGTAACCAATCAGGAAAATTCGAGGACCCGGTGAAAGACAGGAGAAAAGACATGAGGAATAGTTTCCTTTTCAAATTTCTCATTACAAGTAGGAATGACTTTCTCATTGAAAGTGTTGTCATGTTAAGTTTGCCACATTAAGAACACACAACTTTGATTTAGAATACAAATAGCTAGCTGTAAAATTGAGGGGGAGTTGGTGTCATTTCTATAGAAAGTGGTAACACTTGGACTACATAAACTTAGACTCTTAGACTGAATCTTAACACTCACCATCACTTGACTGCACAGTGATGGCAATATTTCCCAAATCAATTTGAAATTCACCTATGGAGCCTCAATTATATTGCTGAGGTATTAGTTTTTTTTAATTTATTTTTTATTGGTGTTCAATTTATTAACATACAGAATAACCCCCAGTGCCCGTCACCCATTCACTCCCACCCCCCGCACTCCTCCCCTTCTACCACCCCTAGTTCATTTCCCAGAGTTAGCAGTCTTTACGTTCTGTCTCCCTTTCTGATATTTCCCACACATTTCTTCTCCCTTCCCTTCTATTCCCTTTCACTATTATTTATATTCCCCAAATGAATGAGAACATATAATGTTTGTCCTTCTCCGACTGACTTACTTCACTCAGCATAATACCCTCCAGTTCCATCCACGTTGAAGCAAATGGTGGGTATTTGTCATTTCTAATAGCTGAGTAATATTCCATTGTATACATAAACCACATCTTCTTTATCCATTCATCTTTCGTTGGACACCAAGGCTCCTTCCACAGTTTGGCTATCGTGGCCATTGCTGCTATAAACATCGGGGTGCAGGTGTCCCGGCGTTTCATTGCATTTGTATCTTTGGGGTAAATCCCCAACAGTGCAATTGCTGGGTCGTAGGCAGGTCGATTTTTAACTGTTTGAGGAACCTCCACACAGTTTTCCAGAGTGGCTGCACCAGTTCACATTCCCACCAACAGTGTATGAGGGTTCCCTTTTCTCCGCATCCTCTCCAACATTTGTTGTTTCCTGCCTTGTTAATTTTCCCCATTCTCACTGGCGTGAGGTGGTATCTCATTGTGGTTTTGATTTGTATTTCCCTGATGGCAAGTGATGCAGAGCATTTTCTCATGTGCATGTTGGCCATGTCTATGTCTTCCTCTGTGAGATTTCTGTTCATGTCTTTTGCCCATTTCATGATTGGATTGTTTGTTTCTTTGGTGTTGAGTTTAAGAAGTTCTTTATAGATCTTGGAAACTAGCCCTTTATCTGATATGTCATTTGCAAATATCTTCTCCCATTCTGTAGGTTGTCTTTGAGTTTTGTTGACTGTATCCTTTGCTGTGCAAAAGCTTCTTATCTTGATGAAGTCCCAATAGGTCATTTTTGCTTTTGTTTCTTTTGCCTTCGTGGATGTATCTTGCAAGAAGTTACTATGGCCGAGTTCAAAAAGGGTGTTGCCTGTGTTCTCCTCTAGGATTTTGATGGAATCTTGTCTCACATTTAGATCTTTCATCCATTTTGAGTTTATCTTTGTGTATGGTTAAAGAGAGTGGTCTAGTTTCATTCTTCTGCATGTGGATGTCCAATTTTCCAAGCACCATTTATTGAAGAGACTGTCTTTCTTCCAATGGATAGTCTTTCCTCCTTTATCGAATATTAGTTGCCCATAAAGTTCAGGGTCCACTTCTGGATTCTCTATACTGTTCCTTTGATCTATGTGTCTGTTTTTGTGCCAGTACCACACTGTCTTGATGACCACAGCTTTGTAGTACAACCTGAAATCTGGCATTGTGATGCCCCCAGATATGGTTTTCTTTTTTAAAATTCCCCTGGATTTTCGGGGTCTTTTCTGATTCCACACAAATCTTAAAATAATTTGTTCTAACTCTCTGAAGAAAGTCCATGGTATTTTGATAGGGATTGCATTAAACGTGTATATTGCCCTGGGTAACATTGACATTTTCACAATCTTAATTCTGCCAATCCATGAGCATGGAATATTTTTCCATCTCTTTGTGTCTTCCTCAATTTCTTTCAGAAGTGTTCTATAGTTTTGAGGGTATAGATCCTTTAGATCTTTGGTTAGGTTTATTCCTAGGTATCTTATGCTTTTGGGTGCAATTGTAAATGGGATTGACTCCTTAATTTCTCTTTCTTCAGTCTCATTGTTAGTGTATAGAAATGCCACTGACTTCTGGGAATTGATTTTGTATCCTGCCACGCTACCGAATTGCTGTATGAGTTCTAGCAATCTTGGGGTGGAGACTTTTGGGTTTTTGATGTAGAGTATCATGTCATCGGCGAAGAGGGAGAGTTTGACTTCTTCTTTGCCAATTTGAATGCCTTTAATGTTTTTTGTTGTCTGATTGCTGAGGCTAGGACTTCCAGTACTATGTTGAATAGCAGTGGTGAGAGTGGACATCCCTGTCTTGTTCCTGATCTTAGGGGAAAGGCTCCCAGTGCTTCCCCATTGAGAATGATATTTGCTGTGGGCTTTTCATAGATGGCTTTTAAGATGTCGAGGAAAGTTCCCTCTATCCCTACACTCTGAAGAGTTTTGATCAGGAATGGATGCTGTATTTTGTCAAATGCTTTCTCTGCATCCAATGAGAGGATCCTATGGTTCTTGGTTTTTCTCTTGCTGATATGATGAATCACATTGATTGTTTTACGGGTGTTGAACCAGCCTTGTGTCCCAGGGATAAATCCTACTTGGTCATGGGAATAATTTTCTTAATGTGCTGTTGGATCCTATTGGCCAGTATCTTGTTGAGAATTTTTGCATCCATGTTCATCAGGGATATTGGTCTGTAATTCTTTTTGGTGGGGTCTTTGTCTGGTTTTGGAATTAAGGTGATGCTGGCCTCATAGAACGAATTTGGAAGTACTCCATCTCTTTCTATCTTTCCAAACAGCTTTAGGAGAATAGGTATGGTTTCTTCTTTAAACGTTTCATAGAATTCCCCTGGGAAGCCATCTGGCCCTGGACTCTTGTGTCTTGGGAGGTTTTTGATGACTGCTTCAATTTCCTCCCTGGTTATTGGCCTGTTCAGGTTTTCTATTTCTTCCTGTTCCAGTTTTGGTAGTTTGTGGCTTTCCAGGAATGCGTCCATTTCTTCTAGATTGCCTAATTTATTGGCGTATAGCTGTTCATAATATGTTTTTAAAATCGTTTGTATTTCCTTGGTGTTGGTAGTGATCTCTCCTTTCTCATTCATGATTTTATTAATTTGAGTCTTCTCTCTCTTCTTTTTAATAAGGCTGGCTAATGGTTTATCTATCTTATTAATTCTTTCAAAGAACCAACTCCTGGTTCTGTTGATCTGTTCTACAGTTCTTCTGGTCTCGATTTCTTTGAGTTCTGCTCGAATCTTTATTAACTCCCTTCTTCTCTTGGGTGTAGGATCTATTTGCTGTTTTTTCTCTAGCTCCTTTATGTGTAAGGTTAGCTTTTGTAGTTGAGTTCTTTCCAGTTTTTGAATGGATGCTTGTATTGAGATGTATTTCCCACTTAGGACTGCTTTTGCTGCATCCCAAAGATTTTGAATGGTTGTACCTTCATTATCATTAGTTTCCATGAATCTTTTTAATTCTTCCTTAATTTCCTGGTTGACCCTTTTATCTTTTAGCAGGATGGTCCTTAACCTCCATGTGTTTGAAGTCCTTCCAAACTTCTTGTTGTGATTTAGTTCTAATTTCAAGGCATTATGGTCTGAGAATATGCAGGGGACAATCCCAATCTTTTGGTATCGGTTCAGACCCGATTTGTGACCCAATATGTGGTCTATTCTGGAGAAAGTTCCATGTGTGCTTGAGGAGAATGTGTATTCAGTTGAGTTTGGATGTAAAGTTCTGTAGATATCTGTGAAATCCATCTGGTCCAGTGTATCATTTAAAGCTCTCGTTTCTTTGGAGATGTTGTGCTTAGAAGACCTATCGAGTATAGAAAGAGCTAGATTGAAGTCACCTAGTATAAGTGTATTATTATCTAAGTATTTCTTCACTTTGGTTAATAATTGATTTATATATTTGGCAGCTCCCACATTCTGGGCATATATATTGAGGATTGTTAAGTCCTCTTGTTGGATAGATCCTTTCAGTATGATATAGTGTCCCTCTTCATCTCTCACTACAGTCTTTGGGGTAAATTTTAGTTTATCTGATATAAGGATGGCTACCCCTGCTTTCTTTTGAGGACCATTCGAATGGTAAATGGTTCTCCAACCTTTTATTTTCAGGCTGTAGGTGTCCTTCTGTCTAAAATGAGTCTCTTGTAGACAGCAAATAGATGGGTCCTGCTTTTTTATCCAGTCTGAAACCCTGCGCCTTTTGATGGGGTCATTAAGCCCGTTCATGTTCAGAGTTACTATTGAGAGATATGAGTTTAGTGTCATCATGATATCTATTCAGTCCTTGTTTTTGTGGACTGTTCCACTGAACTTCTTCTTAAAGGGGAATTTTAAGAGTTCCCCTTAAAATTTCTTGCAGAGCTGGTTTGGAGGTCACATATTCTTTTAGTTGCTGCCTGTCTTGGAAGCTCTTTATCTCTCCTTCCATTTTGAATGAGAGCCTTGCTGGATAAAGTATTCTTGGTTGCATGGTCTTCTCATTTAGGACCCTGAATATATCCTGCAAGCCCTTTCTGGACTGCCAGGTCTCTGTGGAGAGGTCTGCTGTTACCCTAATACTCCTCCCCATAAAAGTCAGGGTTTTCTTGTCTCTTGCTGCTTTAAGGATCTTCTCTTTATCTTTGGAATTTGCAAGGTTCACTATTAAATGTCGAGGTGTTGAACGGTTTTTATTGATTTTAGGGGGGGATCTCTCTATTTCCTGGATCTGAATGCCTGTTTCCCTTCCCAGATTAGGAAAGTTTTCAGCTAGAATTTGTTCAAATACATACCCTCTGTCCCTTTCGGCGCCCTCGGGAACCCCAATTAAACGTAGGTTTTTCTTCCTCAGGCTGTCGTTTATTTCCCTTAATCTATCTTCATGGTCTTTTAATTGTTTGTCTCTTTTTTCCTCAGTTTCCCTCTTTGCTATCAACTTGTCTTCTATGTCACTCACTCGTTCTTCCACCTCGTTAACCCTCGTCGTTAGGACTTCTAGTTTGGATTGCATCTCATTCAATTGATTTTTAATTTCTGCCTGATTAGCTCTAAATTCTGCAGTCATGAAGTCTCTTGAGTCCTTTATACTTTTTTCTAGAGCCACCAGTAGCTGTATAATAGTGCTTCTGAATTGGCTTTCTGACATTGAATTGTAATCCAGATTTTGTAACTCTGTGGGAGAGAGAACTGTTTCTGATTCTTTCTTTTGAGGTGAGGTTTTCCTTCTAGTCATTTTGCTCAGTGCAGAGGGCCAAAAGCAAGTTGTATTGGGAAAAAGAGAAAAAGAGTGGAGAGAAAGAAGGAAAGAAAAGAGAAAGAGAAAAAAAGGGGGAAGAAAAAAAAAGAAGAAATAGAGAAAGAAAAAGAAAGGAGAAAAAAAGGGGGTGGGGGAAGTAAACAAATCAAAAACCAAAAAAAAAAAAAAAAAAAAAACCAAAAAAAAAAAAAAAAAAAAGAAAAAAGAACCATGGGGGAGTATCTTCTGATTCTGTGTCCTTAAGTCCCTTGGCTTCTCCTGGAAGTTGTCCGTCTAGCTGGTGTTCTGGGGGAGGGGCCTGTTGTGCTGATTTTCAGGTGTTAGCAGTTGGGGGAGCTGCTGTGCCCCTGCCTGGTGCAGGGCTCGGTGGGGGTGTTTACCCCGTGAGGCCGCAGGAGGAACAGCCCCAGTGGCGGGGCAGCTCTGGAAACCTGGATTCAGCTCCGGCAGGAACTCCGTCTGCAGGGCCTGGAGGCTCCAGGGGCGGGGCCGCGGATCTGCTCAGCTCGGGGCAGGAGCGTCCTTGCTGTCCTGGGCCCTCCCGGCCAATGCCTGTCCCGGGGGGAGACCAGATCCTGGGCTGTGTCCCGGCGCCCTGTGCTCCGGAGCCTGCGCTGGTGGATTCGCGCTCCCGGGCCGCGCAACCCCCTCCGCGGAGCCGCCCCCCAGCCCCCGCCAGCTGCTCCTGGAACCGCGCAGCCCCCTCCGCACGGAGCCTCTTCCTCTGCCCGAGCCCCTCCGAGCTGCTCTGGGTCCCGCCGGGTCCCGCCGTGCGCGCTGCAGCCCTTAGGGAGCTCGGCGCACTCTCCCGGGGCGCAGGTGTCTGTTAGTGTCCCCGGGAGCCCGAGGGCATCCCCGCCCTCCTGGGTCCTGCTCCACCTCCCTGCGAGCCCCTTTCCCCCGGGAAGGTCGGTGCAGCTCCTGCGTCTCCGGGACGGGGCTCTCCTGTCCTGGGGACACTCGCCCCGGCCTCAGCCCGGCTCCTCCTGGGCCCCTCCCCCTTGGAGGCCTTTTGTTTCTTTATTTCTTTTTCCCCGTCTTCCTACCTTGAGAGAGGCGTGAACTCTTCTCACTGTAGCATTCCAGCTGGTCTCTCTTTAAATCTCATGCCGAATTGATAGATTTTAAGGATAATTTGAAGGTTTTCTAGGTAATTTGGTGGAGACAGGTGATTTGGGGACCCTACTCTTCCGCCATCTTGCTCCTCCCCTCTGAGGTATTAGTTTTAATTCTTAATTTCCCTGAGAATGCAATGTTCCTCATACTTAAAAAAATTAACTCACGATATTACAAAAATAGAGATAAAACAGAATCAACCCTTGCTGTGTCTTTTTTTTTCCCACTTCATTTGGAATTGCTATAAGGCTGTTTTTGTTGAAATAACTTCCTGGTCATCTAAATATGTGGGTCAATGTGTGAATACCAGAGGAAAAGATATGAAGAATTAACGTTGCACCAGTCCTGGCGTCACGCCTGAGCAGAATTCTCACCGGCCCTTATGGAATGAATGGAGAAGACCAGCTTTCTTTGATATCCTGTTGTCCCTCCTGAGTGCTGAGTTTTGGTAGCATAAAAGGAAGGAAGGGAAGAGGTAACACTGCTTCAGAAGTGTTTCTCCTTCCACTCCTACCCCCTTACACTCCTTTTTTTCCTTTTGGACTTTTGGTGTCAGATGCCAAGAATATAAATTTCATAACCACTGCAAACACAAACCTTGCTCTGTAGTTCAGTCAAATTTAATGGAAGAAAATAAATGAAAGTTGTACTTTCTTACTCAAAAATTTTTAACTTGAAGGTGACTGAGACACTAGAATGTGTGGAAAACAGGAAAGGAAAAGGAGTGATGGAATGTAGACCTAGTATATAATGGTTAAGAAGAAACAAAACAAAACTGGAAAATCTTAGGTGTTTTTATATTCTTTTTGTTTGTTTGTTTTTATATTCTTTATGCAGTTATTTCATTTTCTTTACTTTGTAAATTACACTATAGGGTTTTGTTTGTTTGTTTCCCAAAGACTCAAGCCGAGAAAAACATTTTTGAAAATAATAGAAGTGGGAGTGTCTGCATGGTGCAGTTGGTTTAGCGTCCAACTCTTGTTTATGGCCTAGGTTGTAATCTCAGGGTCATGAGGTCCAGCCATGGAACTCCAACGTGGAGTTCTGCACTTAGCACAGAGTCGGCTTGAGATTTTCTCTCCCTCTCCCTCTGCCCCTCCCGCTCATGCTCTTTTTTCCTCTCTGAAATAAAGAAATCAATCGTTAAAAAAGAAAGAAAATGATAGAAATTGATGTTCAGCCACAACAAGATCTTTCTTTTTCTTTCAAATAAGGGGGGAAGGGAGAAGAAATGGGTAGGAAATATCAGAAAGGCAGACAGAACATGGAAGACTCCTAACTCTGGGAAACTAACTAGGGGTGGTGGAAGGGGAGGAGGGCAGGGGGTGGGGGTGACTGGGTGGCAGGCACTGAGGGGGGAACTTGACGGGATGAGCATTGGGTGTTATTCTGTATGTTGGCAAATTGAAGATCAATAAAAAATAAATTTATTATTAAAAATAAATAAAATAAAATTAGTTTTAGTCTTAGTCCTCAAATTAAAATTAGGCTACTTTTCTAAGTATAGAGCAATATCTGTCCAGGATATGTTTAATTTGAGAACTTTTATGACATCAGAAAGGCAGATAAAAAATTATTTATAGTCCTCATAGCTATACCAAGGTATAACTATTGCTAGTATTTTTTCATATATTTCTCCAGGTTTTTTTCGATGTGAATGTTTACTAAAAATATGATCATATTATAAATGCTTTTTTGCAGTCTTCTGTTTCCATGTAATAGTATATAATGGGAATCTTTTTATTCAAAAACCATGGAATTGTAGCAACATTTTTTAGGGCTACAAAATATTTTTTAATATGGATGCCCTATAAATTATTTGGAAAAAAATTATTTGGCAACCACTAAATTTTAGGCCTTTAAATTGTTTCTTAGTCTTTATTGTTAAAGTCTGTAGCCTCATTATATGTAAACCACCTGTCTATATAAACAGATATATCTGCAAACTCAGAATAGGTCAGTGAAAAGTCTGCATCATACTGACAACCACAAATGTTAATTACATGAAACCAGTAGTCCAGACAATTCATAGTCATTTAATAGCATCTTGCACTGTATTCAGTTATTCTTGTACTTGATAAGTATTGAATACAAGAACCTAGGCATGGCTCTAGGCATGGGGATACAGGAATGATGACGAAACAGTGACAGTTTGGTCTCAAGAGGCTTATGTTCCTTTAGGTGGGTGCAATCAATAAACATGTACATTAATAAGAAAGTTAGAGATTTTATAAGTGCTTTGAATAAAATGAACAGGGCCACCTGACAGATTAACTTCAGAGATCTACTTAGCTAAAATAGGCAGGCTTAAACTCTTTGATGACTTGACAATTGGTTGATGCTTGAATAGTGAAAAAGAACCAGTCACTCAGGGAACAGGAGGGAGGAAAGAGAACACAGCCATTACAAAAGCCCACAGCAGGAAAAAGGCTGTCTGGAACTAAGGATTTTTGCACAGCTGGAGTGTAGCAGGGAGGTGTGCCATGACAGGAGCCTGGAGAAGATGGCCTATCTCACCTGAAAAGCCTCCTTGACTCTGCTACAATGTTGGATTTTCTTACAGGTGCTAAGAAAATTCTTGGAAGGATTTTTAAGCAGGGTGATTGATTTAACTTGAGTCAACTTTTCAATGGATTCAAGACGAGAGATAAGGAAAAGAAAGGAAAGAAGACTTATTCATATATGTTTTCCTTTCGTAGCTGGGTACTTGATGGAGTGATTTATTGAGAAGAGAGACTCTGGAGAGAGAAAATATTTTGAAGATACATTTAATTGGGACCCAACAGTCTGGATTACATGGGCAAGGTAAAATGGGCCTGGAGCTCGGGAGGTGTAAACTTAGATTGCATTTACCTTCAGAATGAATAAGATCTCCTCAGGAAAGAAGGTACAATGAGAAGAATCTCAGGAACCAACAATGGGGCATTCCAAAATTTAGAAATGAGATTGAGAAAGAGGAGACAGCCAAAGATATGGAAGAAGAGTAATAATTGAGGTACAAGAAACGCCATAGAGTGTGATGGCTTGCAAGTTAGGACTGGACAATGTTGGGACACCTGGGTGGCTCAGCAGTTAAAGTGCCGGTGTTCAGCCCAGGACGTGATCCTGGAGTCCCGGGATCAAGTCCCACGTTGAGCTCCCTGCATGGATCTTGCTTCTCCCTCTGCCTGTGTCTCTACCTCTCTCTCTCCCTCTCTCTCTTCTCTCATGAATAAATAAATAAAATATATTTTTTTAAAGATTGGAGAATGATAAGGTGGGAGTGAGTGGTCAACTACGATAGATGAGACCATGTTAGGATGCTCAGGTGGATTTGGTGAAGTCTCTTGAGTCCTTTATGCTTTTTGCTAGAGCCACCAGTAGCTTTATAGTAGTGCTTCTGAATTGGCTTTCTGACATTGAATCGTAATCCAAATTTTGTAACTCTGTGGGAGAGAGGACTGTTTCTGATTCTTTCTTTGGAGGTGAAGTTTTCCTTCTAGTCAATTTGCTCAGTCCAGAGTGACCAAAAACAAGTTGTATTGGGAAAAGGAGAAAAAGAGAGAAGAGAAAGAAGAAAAGAAAAAGGAAAAAAAGGGGAAAAAAGAAAGAAAAAGAAAAAAAGAGAGAAGAAAAGAAAAAAAGGGGGGAAGCAAACAGAAATCAAAAAACAAGAGGGAATATCCTCTGATTCTGTATACTGTAAATCCCTCGACTTCCCCTGGAACTTTCCAGTGCTAACTGGTCAATAATTTGTTTTTCCCCTGTCCCTCTAGCTGGTCTTCTGGGGGAGGGGCCTGTTGTGCTGATTCTCAGGTGTCAGCACTTGGGGGAGCTGCTCAGCCCCCTGCCTCCTGCAGGGCTCAGTGAAAGATGTTTAAGCTGTTTATCAGGTGAGGCCACTGTGAGGCTCAGTGGGGGTTGTTTACCCCGTGAGGCCCCAGGAGGAACAGCAACAGTGGTGGCTGCCAGCTCTGGAGCCCTGGAGTCAGCTCCCGCAGTAACTCCGGAGCTCTCCGTCTCCAGGGGCCTGGATGCTCTGGGGGCGGGGCCGCTGATCTGCTCAGCTCCGGGCGCCAGGGGTAGGAATGTCCTTGCTGTCCTGGGCCCTCCTGGCTTCTGACTGTCCCGGGGGAGGCCGGATCCTGCGCTGTGTCCCCAGCGCCCTGTGCTCCGGGGCCTGCGCTGTTGGATTCGCGCTCCCGGCGGTGCAGCCCCCTCTGCGGAGCCGCCGCCCCAGCCCCTCCGAGCTGCTGCGGGTCCAGCCGGCGCGCTGCAGCCCTTTAGGGAGCTCGGCGGCGGGGTGTGGCGCTCTCCCCCAGGCGCAGGTGTCTGCTAGTGTCCCAGGGAGCCTGAGGGCACCCCCGCCCCTCCTGGGATCCTGCTCCAACTCCTGTGAGTGCCTTTCCGCCCTGGGAGATTGGTGAAGCTCCTGCTTCTGGGGAAGGGGCTCTCCTGCCCTGGGGGCACTCGTCAGGCCTTAGCGGGGCTCCTCGCAGGGCCCCTCCACCTTGGATGCCTTTTGTTTCTTTATTTCTTTGTTCCCCGTCCTCCTACCTTGATAGAAGCATGAACTCTTCTCACTGTAGCATTCCAGCTGTTCTCTCTTTAAATCTCAGGCCGAATTTGTAGGTTTTCAGGATGGTTTGAAGCTTATCTAGGTAATGTGGTGGGGACAGGTGACTTGGGGACCGTACTCTTCTGCCATCTTGCCCCACCTCCCTCTCAGGTGTATGGATTTGGTAATAACATCAAGTTCACAGTGGAAAAGTGAATGGTAAACTTTTTCTGGCAGTGGAGTGGAATAGATATAAAGTAAACAGGTTCTTGGCATAGCATATATGACAACAATGTATAATATATTTGTGTAATATTTTGAATAAAACCCAACACCCCTGTAATGCATTGCTGAAGGCAAGTGAGAGAATTTCTCAAAGGCCAGAAACTAGAAGCAGCTAGACCAGGGAGTCACTGTAGTGAAGTTGCCAGCCCTGAGAACTCACGTGTTCCAAATGGGCAATCTCATTCTTTTCTCCTCTATTCTTTTGTGGAATGTGACCTTTATATTTTTTTCGTTGATTCTATGGTGTGTCCTGAGCTCTGGTGATACCGCTCTCCACATCAGATTCCCAGCTCTTGTCAACCAAGATCAGATTTTGGGAAGCATGTTCTCCCTCTAATAGGTGTAGATTTTCTAAGTGGAAGATCATATGGGACTTTGGACAATTTGGAGAATATTAAGGAGAAAGAGAAGTAGTCTAGAAGTTAAAAATGAAAGTTTACTGCAGTCAGTGTGAAAAAAATATATATATCTAACTGATCAGAAACATAAGGACAGATCCAAAACTCTAAAATAATTAGCAAACCAAATCCAGAAATTTAAATAAGAGATAATGTTCTTATCACACAGCATTTATTTCAGGTATGCAAAATTTCTCTAGCTATCTATTAATACAATTCATTGCAGCAACACATTTAAAAATGTATTTGATAATCTCAGTGATGCAGAAAACATTTAAGTTAAAATTCAACTAAAAACTCCATTCCTTGAGTTTTAGTCAGGCACATTTAGGATCCCCCCTAGTGAGGAGTGGCCATCTAAGTTCTTGCCAACACAATGTGAGCAGAAGTGATGTGTTACCTCTCAGTCTTCCCTTGTAATGAACGAGGCTTCCCCTCCACTTCTCCTTTCTCAGCTTCTGTTCTGCCCAGACCTATCATACACACATTCTTAGTTCACTGTAAAATTAGAAGCACTCAGGGTGTATCTCTAAATTTTCTGTTTTATACTGTGATTGTGGGTATTCTTTATCTGTGCTAAATAAATTCTAAGCTTCCTGAAACAGAGAGTTTCACTTGTTCATCTTTATATTCTTTCAGAATCTTACATAAAATTTAGTGCACGGGAAGTATTTTTAAATAAATATTTAATTGCCCTCAACTTAATTTTCCTGTTCTTGCTGCTAGCCAAATGTGGTGCTATTTGATTGAGGCAAATTCTTACCAAGCTAAACATTTAAGGTACAATTTTGAAAATTTGAGGTTTACTATCATCATGTTACAATTAATTGCAGATGTTTAATAACCATTTGTCTCCCTGGGTAGAAGAGAAACAGTCTGAAGCCCTTGGAAGCCAGAGCTACAATGTCAGGAGCTGAGAGGTTTGTTGCTGAATTTTTCTGAACTCAACTCTTAATGTGTATAACATATAACAGGCAGATAATATAAATCTCTTATTTCTTGGCATTCCTGGGCTAAACTATAAAAAGATACATATAAATTATTTAGGATAGGTTTTCATAAATTTTTTGGAATTTGTCGATATAAAAAAAAAGACGAAGTGCTTTTCTATCTCTAGAATCATTAAGCAACAATTATTTATTGAATGATTACTAGCAGTGGTATGACCTAAATCATTGTTTAAAGCTACCTCTACCTGATTTTTTCATCTGAAAAAAGTTTTGAACTAGATGACTACTACCATTCTCCTAGTTATGAATGTCCATTTATTTTATTTGAAAAACTGCTTTGTCATGAGAAAATATTTGTAGAAATAGTATAATGGTTGGTCTCTTTAAATATAATTACTGTTGGGGTGCCTGGGTGGCCCAGTTGATTAAGCCTCTGCCTTTGACTCAGGTCACGATCTCAGGTCCTGGGATCAGAGCCTCTCATTGGACTTTCTGCTTTGGTGAGGGGGAGTCTGCTTCTCCCTCTCTCTCTGCCCCTTCCCCCTCATGCTTTTTTTTCTCCCTCTCTCCCTCCTTTCAAATAAATAAATGCATAAATAAAGTAAGGAAGTTATTGTTAGTGCCATCCAGGCTGGCTACTCATTCTTAACAGATCAAAGGTGTATGAGTGAACTTGAATTCGGATGGGCCTCCACCATACGGTAATGTGTTAGGTATACCAAGGGGGAAGCAGAGAATGAGCCAGGTGAAGAAAAGGATCAATCAAAACTCGACTGCATAAAACTTTAGAGTACTGAAAAAAGTGAAGTCATGAGAATAAACAATACATATCATGAATGATTCAACAGAAGCCAGAAGTATTTATTGGACACCTACAATATGTCACGTACTTGGGATTACATCAATGAAAAAACTAAGACCCCTGCTCTTGTGGAGCTACATGCAAGTAAAAGGATGGTTTTTTGCCTTTTGGAAGACCTCTGTCAGATAAGACTCACAAGAAAGGTGAAAAAATTAACAGGTACCTGCAACGAGGAATTGGCAGTAGAACCCATTGCAGCAGGAGAGAGAGTGGTCATTGAAAGGCACAGGAATTTAGATAAAAGGCCACATGAAGTGGCATGTGAGTATATTGTCTGGGTGTGTAGGGTCTTGACAAGCATGCAAGCATTAATAACAGCCGTGAGCATAATCAGTGATATGTGATTTTAGGAAACTAGAGAGCTCATACTGTCGCATCTGATGACCATTGTTCCAGGTAGTGATGCCATTTTTCCTTTTGCCCTGCTAACCAGCAGCCTCCTTAAAGGCATCACCTCCGCTTCAGAAGCAGATGGGCAGGCCTCAGACACCTCATTTGCTGTATACCTGAGATGGCATGGAATATTTTAACATGGTACATGATTTGTACTGGAGCAATTTTATGAGAGAATTTATCAATATAGATCGGGTTCCTCAAATCTATTGTGTGCTTTGTCGCAATTTGCTTCCTAGATAGAAATGTGGACATATAGGCTCTGCATCCAGTAAACAAACATTAATAAAGTTACAAATAAAGGCAGGAATGTCTTTCATCCACACCCCAAACCAGTTCCCACCACACACACACAGCTGGATGAGGTTGAGCTTAGTTCCCTAGCAGGTTCCTCAGTATCTGGCAGTGCCACCACTAATTGGTTGAAAGTCACATCTTGCATTATTTGTTGTCTTCTGTTCCAGAGTAGGGTTCATTAGGTTATTTCCCACATGGGGCTACTCAGTATTATTAGCCAGATAGTGTTTCAACCCAAGGCATCAAGAGATGTATATGAGGAAACATACAGTCTAGGAATTCTGTAAACGAAACTTAAAAGAGTATTTCAAACTTACTTTTGGTATAAAGCAAACTGGCTGTTTAAATACATCTTAGCTCAAGCTCTCTTTAACTGTTTAATGTAATCTGTATATTAGAAAAAAAGGTATTTCTTAACATATTGCTAGAATAATCTTACATGGGCTAGTGTTCAGTCCCTTTTCTTTCTTGCATTATTCTTGTTAGGCTGCTCATGATCCCCAGAAAGAGTATTAATTATTAAATAATGCATTAATGTTGAAAGAGTGTGGGGGGGGGCAGGGGAGGAGGAAAAGTTCCAAGTTTGTCTCAGGCAGTGAAGGATGCATTCCTGCTTCTTCTTTTATTTTTATTTTTTTTTATTTTTTTATTTTTATTTTTTTAAAATTTTTATTTATGATAGTTACACACAGAGAGAGAGAGAGAGAGAGAGAGAGAGAGAGGCACAGAGACATAGGCAGAGGGAGAAGCAGGCTCCATGCACCGGGAGCCTGACGTGGGATTCGATCCTGGGTCTCCAGGATCGCGCCCTGAGCCAAAGGCAGGCGCCAAACCGCTGCGCCACCCAGGGATCCCCTGCTTCTTCTTTTAAATATTGTTCCCTTTCCAGCAAGTCCTGGCATAGAAACCCTGTGAGATTTCTCAATTCAGTTTAGTTTGGGGCCTTTCCTGCCCTAGAATTGCCAAATATTGTTGTCTGACACATCTTTGAACCTGAGCTGAGCCAGAAAATTAGGGCCCTGGAAGCATGTATAGGTTCCTGAGTGAAGGAACCAATTCAGTGCAATCTGGCCGGGAGTCCATGTGGCACAATTGCAGCAACCTCACACAGGCCAGGCTGGTGATTTTTGTCAGTGTATAAAATCCTCTTGAGGTGCAAGCTCAAAGCAACAGTTTTTAAGAAGGTATTTTGAATGGAAAAGGATCCAAATAATTTTATAAACAATGAATAACAACAAAAAATGTCTTACATTTACATAGTACTTGGCATCTATCAAGTGTACTTCTGTATACTTTCTGCTGCTAGAACAGTTATTCATTATGGATTTATGCCATGCAAGATTATCTCTGATTTTGGTTCATATAATCTATGTACACAGAACATTAGGAGCTTTCCTAGTGTTCCACTCGTTTTTATGCAAGAATCATTAGAAGTTAGACACAATTTGAATACATTCAGGAAAACAGACCATGCATACAATGAAGTGGAAATCAGTAGAATCAGAAGGCATGGGTTCTGATATGATTATCCTTATATTTATTAACTATTTTGATTTAGAAGCTGTGTCTCCTTCTCTCAATGTTGCACCTACCAGGACAGGCCAAGATTAGCCACAGGGAGTCACATAGTTGTTGCTTATTGTCCCTACGTGCTGTCTACGGAAGGCCTCCAGATACCGCTGGCAGTTTTTTGCAGTAATGCGGTTTGTATATGCATCAGCCCTAAAAGGAGTTAATCACATCTGCAAGCAGGCAGATCAGAGACATGAGGGGACTGTGGATTGGGCTTCGCTGAGCATGCTCAGCTTTTTCTTTCAAACTGATCAAAGAGATAAACCATTCTTCCTCTCTTGGTGAAAAATGAACAAGAAAGCAGGGAGAAGCTGAATAGATTCCTTTCACATGTTTTTCCTCCAAGAAAGAGATTGGAAAATTTCCTCTCTTTATGGAAACAGGAAGAGTGGGAAATACATCAGCTACACTGCTTTAGTAACTATTTTTTTGGTAACTATGTATATTTGTTTACTTGAGCTGAGCTCACTTTACTATATGATTAGTAGTTCCTATTAGTCAATTTCAACAGTTATGTTTGAACTTATGTTCAGCAAGTCATAGCAGGAATCCAGACTCAGTTACTAATTTTGTGAAGTATTTCAAGCCAGAGATGAGCTGCATGATCCAGCAGAGTAGATGGCCACTTAAAACAATATGATCCACAATTATATTTCCAGACATTTCAACAAGAAAATCTACTCTTTTTTTAAACATATACATAATGCAATCATTTTGCCAAGGAAATTTATTTTTCATATGCTAATGAACTTTGTCAATCTTTGCAGTGGGCTTTAGTATGCAGTGTTTCCCAGTGTCTCAATTGTGCAAAATTACATAATTGGTGTTATATTTCAGTTAAGTGGGTTTTCTTCAAAAGAAGACAATGAGCCAAACCCTATCTTATAAGCTTTCTTTCACTCAATAGACATC
The DNA here is from genome assembly GCF_053574225.1 of Canis aureus. Classification (NCBI taxonomy): domain Eukaryota; kingdom Metazoa; phylum Chordata; class Mammalia; order Carnivora; family Canidae; genus Canis; species Canis aureus. The sequence goes on along the minus strand of NC_135630.1, from coordinate 25,859,211 downwards.
AGGTAACACTTAATTCTTAGAAAATAAACTATGTATACACAATTGATTAAAACTCACTGTAACATCATTGTTGGGCATAAATGAACACTTTTAATGAATTTTCAAAATTGCAATAAGTGCTATGGTCTTATGTTATTTACAAACAACATGAAATAATTTTACATATATATGTATATGTACATGAAATTAACTAATTTTTTTTAAAAAACTGAGCCAAATTTTTGGTATAATCTTAGATTTTTTTCTTCCTCACTAAAATTAAGACTTCTTAAGTAAATATATGCAAACATCAATTAATATACCATCATGTAATGTCCATTCTTTTCCATAATCTGTGCAATGCATTTGTATTTTTAATGTGTTGATTTTATTGCTATTATGAAGAATCAAAATTTATTGAATGTTCTAGGCAAACTTCAAGTTTTTTCTTCTCAAAGTTTATTCACAGACTTTCTTCATTTAGAAAAGATTTTTTAAATCATTATACACTAGAAATATTCTTAAGAAATTATATTTGAAAAAAATTCCATTTGGCTAGCAGTTTCTGTTGACTTTTTCTGAGATGATGGATATAATAGGTATAGCTGAAAAAAACATTGGTCTCAGATATACCTACTGTGGCAGTAGGCTGAAGGCTGAAGGCTATCCTCAGAGAAGTGGTGAGCATGGCTAACCTGAAGATTATAGCACTGATGCCAGAGGCATTTCAAAGAATTCAGAAAAGTAATTCTTATTGACTATAGACACAACTAAAACTTGTCTGCAGTTAAATAATAGCAACTACTATTTGTTGAGAAGGTACAGAATGCCATACATACTATTCTAACATTTTATGTGTGTTTAACCATTTGATCTGCAAAACAACACGTTAAGGTAGATACTAACTGACCTCATATTACAGATGGAGAAGTTGAGAGTCCAAGAGATAAAGGAACCTTACCACAAATTCTTAGTTGTGGTGAAGCCAGGATTCAAACACAAGTAGTGCAATTAAAAAAGATAGGAAGAAGGTCAGCCTGGGTGGCTCAGTGGTTTAGCGCCGCCTGCAGCCCAGGGCGTGATCCTGGAGACCAGGAATCGAGTCGCACGTCGGGCTCCCTGCATGGAGCCTGCTTCTCCCTCTGCCTGTGTCTCTGCCTCTCTCTGTCTCTGTCTCTGTCTCTCTCTCTCTCGTGAATAAATAAAATATTTTAAAATATAAAATAAAAATATAATAAAATCAGAAGGGTAAGAAAAGAACTTTAAAAAAATAGGAAGAAAAGAGGAAAATGATGAAAAGAAAGGAAAAAGAAAAAAGAAATTAAGGACAAAAAAAAAAGAAATTAAGGACAAGAGAGAAGAAAAACTTTATTTGCAGATAACTTGATCCTATTAGTGAAACTTTTGAGGAATTAACAAAAAAGAAATAGATATAGCAAGGCTCCAGGATGCATGATCAACATACAAAAATTATTTTATTTCTATATGCTAGAATGAAAAACCTTAAAATAAACTTAAGAAAATAATTCCATTTACAATACCATCTGCAAGAACTTAGGGATGGGTATAACAAAAGAAGTGTAGCACTTTTATACTCAAAACTACAAAACAACAACAAAAAAACTACAAAACATTGTGGAGATAAAGAATATCAAAATAGATAAAGAAATAATATTTATTCATGAATTGAAATACTCAATATTATAAAGATGGCAATTCTACCTGATTTTGTGTGTAAGTTTAATATAAACACTATCAAAATGTTAGCAGATTTTGTTGTCAAAATGGACATACTGATTCTAATATGTCTGGAAATATAAATGAAAAAAATAACAGAATTGGAGGACTTACACAACTCACTTTTATTTTTTAAGACTTTATATGAGATATAAAAGAGAGAGATAGTGAGTGAGATAGCACAAGCAGGGAAGAGATGGAGAAGCAGACTCCCCAATGAGCAGGGAGACCCACCCAGGGCTGGATCCCAGGACCCCAGGATCATGACCTGAGTTGAAGGCAGATGCTTAACCCACTGAGCCACCAGGTACTCCATATTTTTGAAAGATTTTATTTATTTATTCATGACAGACACACAGAGAGGCAGAGATACAGGCAGAGAGAGAAGCAGGATCCATGTAGGGAGCCTGACATGGGACTCGATCCTGGCTCTCCAGGATCACGCCTTGGGCTGAAGGCAGCCCTAAACTGCTGGGCCACCGGGGCTGCCCACCAGGTACCCTATATTATCCAATTTTAAAACTTACCATAAAGTCATAGTAATTACAGTATGGGAGTATAGTATGGCCATACAGATCAATGAAATGTAACTGAAAGTCCAAAACAAATTCTTACACATAATATCAATTGATTTGCAATGAAGGTACCAAGATAGCTCAATGAATAAGGAACTAAGCTCCTTTCTAAAAATAGTTGTTTTTATTTTGTGGATATCCAATTGTCTCAGTTCCATATTTGAAAAGATTATTCTTTTCTGCAAGTCTGTAATTATTTCAAAAATTAAAAAAAGAAAAAACAAACATTATTTAAGATTTTCAGACTTTGTTCCTCCTTCACTACTCACAGATGTCTGAGGCCAGGAACTGTGGGACATGTTCATGTCTCAGTATACCCTATGGCTCTGTATCTCATTTAACAATGCTATGCTAGGAAGTTGTCACAGTGACATTAAGCAGAGAACTATCACAATTTCTTTATATGCTGTTGGGAAAGGGAAAAGAGACTATTACTGCTGTGGGAGAGAGATGATTGCAGGAGCAGGCTTTGAGCATGTGAGGGAGATGGATCCAATGTATAAAGAAAGAATTGTTTTTAATTTTTAATTTTTTTATTTATTTATGATAGTCACACACAGAGAGAGGCAGAGACACAGGCAGAGGGAGAAACAGGCTCCATGCACCGGGAGCCCGACGTGGGATTCGATCCCGGGTCTCCAGGATTGCGCCCCGGGCCAAAGGCAGGTGCCAAACCGCTGCGCCACCCAGGGATCCCTAAAGAAAGAATTGTTACATGACAGGAGCACACACAGGTCCCTGTGCCACTCTGATGGAGGGGAAGACAGTGTGGAAAGCCAAAGATGGAGGAACATCAGAAGATATGGTGATGGGAAAGATGAAGTCATTGTGTTTTTGGTTTTGTTTTGTCTTGTTTCTCTTTTTTTGCTGTCTTTTTGTTCAATGAAAGAAGAGGTAGAGTCACTAACTCTGTGTTGATGGCAATTTAAAAAATGCATGAATGTGTCTTCCTAGAGAATAGAACAAACAATTGGCTGTAGAAAGGTAGAAAGATTATGCAGCACTGGTGAATTACTTAAGGTTTGCTGTCTTAAATTTAAAGCACACCCCACCCAGCACAATATAATGCCTATGAAGCAGATGGGATTTGTGTAACTGAGTCTGTGGTTTTGCCACTCCAGCATGATGGAAGGAAAGGGGAGCAAAGAAATCAAGGGTGTGTGCAAGGAGTGGTCATCATTATGGGTTATGGAATCCAAGCTTAATAACAGAGGAAATAAGAAAGAGGTAAACATTAAAATGGTTTTGAAACAGGCAATATAACATTTATTGCATGAAAAAAATCATCCCATTAAAATCACTAAACATTCTGAAGGAGATAAAACATTTTTAAAATGCAAGACTGTGCTCACAATATGTAGAGTTAACCCACAGAAGCCAGAACTGAAAAGTGAACTGAACCAAAATGACACGATAGAATGAAGCCAGGATATACTACAGATACTTCACACCTCAAGTTTTAGTTTCAATGCCCATATTTGGGAAGGGGAGAAAAAATATGGTAGAGAATGAAACTTAGACTACCACATGAAATTTAGAAACTTTCAGGGTCTATATCTTAGTGAAAAAGTCAATTGACAAAAAAAAAGTCAATTGACAAAGTAAATAAACAAATAATTTGAAGTAATAAAAAATAATAAAAATCTGATCTCTGCTGAGATTGAAAAATATAGATTTATAATTTATAGCCAACTAAATGACATTTCAAGATCAAGGATAACATAGACATTTTTCATATGAACAAAAGCAGAGATGCTTGTTATTTACTTCAAGAACACAGAAAACAAACCCAGAGAAAATATGAAGTCCTATAAAGAATGGTGATTAAAGAATCAAATGTAGAGTAAATATGAACAAAATTTGCTATATACAGCAAAAATAATAACATCCAAGAAAGGATGCAGTTAAATCTCTATACAATTAAAATGTTTAAAAGCAATTAACATGCACATTGAAGGAAGGTGACTGGAATTAAAGTGCTTCTTATTTCTTTAGAAAAAGAGTAGAGACATTGATTAATTTTTGATTTTAGTAAATGAAATGTGTATTGTTAAAATTTCAAGACTGAGTACAGTCTAAAAGAGTACAGACAAAACAGCACTGAAGCATTTAATATGAAAAAGCAAGAAGAAAGAGATGAAGTGCACAAGAAAATAGAACAAAGAAAGCACAAAAGGGGCTAGATTTAATTCCAAATATATTAGAAATAATAAATGTCAATAGAAATAATAAATGTAAATGGACCAAACTCATCAGGTAAATTGAGATACACAGTTGCCCATTAAACACATTAGAGGTTAGGGCAGCAACCCCCTTGCAGTCAAAATCCAGGTTTAACTTTTGACTCCCTCAAACTGTTAAGTATGAATAGTGCACTGTTGACTGGAAGCCTTACTGATTACATAGTTAATAAACCTCTATTCTGTATGGTACTTGTATTATAGACTATATTCTTACAATAAAGTAAGCTAGAGAAAAGAAAATGCTATTTAAAAAATTATAAGGAAGAGGAAATACATTTATTGTATTATACTGTATTTATATAAAAAATTCTGTAGGTGGACATGTGCAGGCCAAACCTGTGTTGTTCAAAGGTCAACTGCATATTGGGAAAAAATATAGCTATATGTCATTTCTAAGATACCCTTTTAAGATAAAAACAGATGTTTTGAAAAGGGAAAGACTGAACAAAGATAGATAGATGATAGATAGATATACATATATGTAAATATTAACTAAAAGAAATTGTAGCAGCTACATTAATATCAGACAATATAGTTATTAAAATGAAAAGGATTATCAGGAGTGCCTGGAAGGCTTAATCCATTAAGTGACTGACTCTTGGTTTCAGCTCAGGTCGTGATCTCGGGTTCATGAGACTGAGCCCCATGTGGAGCCCTGCATTAGACTCCACCCTGCGTTGGGCTCTGCCTGCTTAACAGGAAGTCTGCTTAGGATTCTCTCTCTCTCCCTCTGCCTCTCCCCCATTCTGTCTCTAAAATAAATGAATCCTTAAGAAAAAAATAAAATGAAATGAATTATCAGGGAAAAGAAGATTACTACCTATTGGTGTGGTTCCTGAAAGTGATAATGGACTATCCGTGAAGAGAAAAACTATGTTTGGCAAACATTTAGGTGAATTCTTTAGAGGTATAGCAGCCATCCACTACACTGTTTGTTGGTAAGCATATCAGAGAAGTTGAAGTTTTGAGAGAATGTGGCCACATAGCTGTCTTTACAGCCCATGATTCAGAGTGGGCAAGGAAAAGGAAGCTATACATAAGGCTACATAAGCTCTACATATACATATACATACACATGTACATAACCTATACATAAGTCATACATAAGGCTATATGTAGAGCAGAATATGAGCATATTTCAATCTGATTATAACTGAAAAATTCATATATGAGACTTCTAAGAAGTAGAACTAACATTATAGTTTGAAATGTTTCTTTACCTTAGGCTTGCAAAATGACAAAATTAAAGCGAGAATAAACATTTTCAGGGAAGTGAAAGATTTCTTAAGTAAATTTTTCTATAAACAGGATGAAATGAATTAATGGAGCTCATTTACTGAGGTTGCTTAGGCACACGAATCTCGTGTTCCTTTTGGAATGCTATTATAATGATAATAGTGGATACTCTTTCCTTGAGGCATTTTTGAGTGCCACTTTTTGGTGTGAAAGAGCCTCCAGATATCAGAAGAAAATAGTGATTTGCCCTGAATATTTTTACATTTACTTTTCTCTTTGAATTAGTAGAAAAATATAAGCATCCTTTGAAACACGTTGTTTCTAATTTCTAATCTTAAGATAATTGTTGTTCAATGTGAAGTCATTAGAAAGGGAGTAGTGAGGGGTGCCTGAATGGCTCCATGGGTTAAGTGGCTGACTTTGGCTCAGATCATGATCTCAGGGTCCTGGGATCAAGTCCCTTGTCAAGCTCAATGCTCAGTGGGAAGTTTTCTTCCTCTGCTCCTTCCCCTTCTCATGTTCTCTCTCTTTCAAATAAATAAGTAAAATCTTAAAAAACAAGAAATGGAGTGGAAAATATATATTTAAATTTTATCACATGAGAAATTAGATGTTCTTTTTCTCCAAAATAAAATAAAATAAAATAAAATAAATGGATACCAAACATAATCTAAAAAGTAATTGTCCCAAACTTTACTTTGCTTCAAGTTTTCTTCAACATATAAAAATTAGAGTCTGATTTTGTTCTGAATGATGACAATAGTAAAATAGAGTTAAAAAGCGAAATGAATTTATGGGAGGTAGGCAGTTTTCAGGCTCAATTTCTTTATGTGTTAAATCATCAGTGGTCTTTAATAATTACAAAATGAGTCCAAATAATATTTGCTATATTATATGATATTATTTTTAACTGCAGTGATCTTCATGGCTTATCACCCATGCAAGTAACAAAGAATCACATATGGGAGCCATCATAGCTTAAAGTATAAAAAAAAATCCAGTCATTCAACTTTTTTTTTCAGTCATTCAACTTATGTGAACATAGCTCAAAAGGAAATATTAGTTTCCTTTCTTGAAATGGGAGGAATTATTATATATATTTAGGGACATAGTTATTTTTCCTCTGGTTATTCAGTGAAGTATTAAAAACCAAATGTTCAGATAAATATTTCTCAGCTTAGTCAATGTAATTATTAAACAGATATTTCACATACTTTATTAAGACTTTTTATAAGAAATATACATATTCTTACTAAGCACTGTTTGTGACTATTTTTTTAAGATTTATTTATTTGAGAGAGAGTGAGAAAGCAGGGGGGAGGTGCAGGAAAAGCAGACATTCCACTGAGCAGGGAGCCTGATATGGGCTCCCTCCCAGGACCCTGGGATCATGACCTGAGCCAAAGGTAGACGCTTAACTGACTGACCCCAGGAACTCTGGTTTGTGACTTTATTAGCTGAAAAAACCTTTATTGACTTTATTAATTGAAAAAAAACAATGTCACATTTTTAGTGTTTTGACACAATCTCTCAGAAATCTAAATTGTACTTGCTACCACTTGTCTTCTTTATAACAAGTCCAGAAATTTTCTTTTTCATTGAAATAATTGTAAAGTTTATATTCTCTAAAAAGACTTTACAAATTAGAAAAAAGCATTTTCTAGAATAATACTTTTGAAACATTAATACATGTTGCTTTTACTTCCTTGGTTTTGTCCATGGGAAATTATAATAAGGATGAATGTAGATTAAGGACAAAAAGTTCTGGCTTTATTTTACTCAAAAAGTCTGTTTTGGGACTTCTTTTTTTTTTCCATTTAAGATATAGAAAGTCCCAAGAGACAATTGCTCACATCCTAAAATGCAAAATGAGATAATCCACAAAATAAGACATATTGCTAAATTATCAGCTAGTTTGGGATGCAAAGAAAGCTAATTGTGCTGATTTCCAGAAAGCAATCAACTCTTTTTTTAAAAAAAGAGAGGACAACAGCTTAAATCATCGTTAGACATGCAACAATAAAATCAGAGAAGTCAATCATAAGTGAGAGTATGGAGAAACTAGTAGAACTTCTAACAGAAGTGTAAGAACCAGATTGAGAGACTGAAATTCCTGGAAGTTCCAGATACAAAGGAGTCATGAACCGCCCCCCCCCCCAATGTTCTCTTAAGGTCAAACAAATAGAATTTGTTTTTCAATGATTGGAAATAGAGCAGGGAAATAAAACATTCCTCCACGAGGTGCACAAGATATTTCACAAGTGAAATATAGGAGTGTGCAGAAAGAAGAAGGAAAGGCAAGAAATCTGAAAAAAATCTTTCACGGGACACTAATTCTCACAGAATGCAAAGCAGCATTTCAAAAATGCCATTTGAAATCTGTGGTTGTGATGAAGGAACTGCATTTGTGAAAGATTTTGGGTACATAGAATTAAAATATAGGACAAGAAAAACAAAAAGTATAGGAAAGGAAATGTAATAAACAAAATTCTTAAAGTGGTTGTGAGATAATATAAAAGTAGTATATAATTTGAAGTATATAATACAGTATATAATATATGGCACATTATATGTGACTATATATAATACAGAATATATTATTTGAACTCTAAATAGTATATTATTTGAAGGTAATCTGTTATAAGTTAAAAATATATATTGTGTGCAGCCAGGTTGCTCAGTGGTTTCCTGCTGCCTTTGGCCCAGGCGTGATCCTAGAGACCCAGGATCGAATCCCACATCAGGTTCCCTGCATGGAGACTGCTTCTTCCTCTGCCTCTGTCTCTGCCTCTCTCTTTTTTCAGCTATGATTTGTTCAAATACATATTCTGGACCTCGGTCCCTTTTGGCGCCCTCGGGAACCCCAAACAAATGTATATTTTTCTTCCTTAGGCTGTCACTTATTTCCCTTAATCTATCCTCATGATAGATTTTTTTGTCTTTTGTTTTTGTTTGTCTCTTTTTTCCTCAGCTTCCCTCTTTGTCATCAACTTGTTTTCTATGTCAGTCACTCGTTCTTCCACCTTGTTAACCCTTGTCATTAGGACCTTAATTTGGATTGCATCTGATTTAATTTATTTTTAATTTCTGCCGGATTAGATCTAAATTCTGCAGTCATGAAGTCTCTTGAGTCCTTTATGCTTCTTCTAGAACCACCTGTAGCTTTATAATGGTGCTTCTGAATTGGCATTCTGACATTGAATTGTAATCCAAATTTTGTAACTCTGTGGGAGAGAGGACTGTTTCTGATTCTTTCTTTTGAGGTGAGGTTTTTCTTCTAGTCATTTTGCTCAGTGCAGAGTGGTCAAATACAAGTTGTATTGGGAAAAGGAGAAAAAGAGAGAAGATAAAGAAGAAAAGAAAAACAGAAAAAAGAGAAGAAAAGAAAAAAAAGGATAAAAAGGGGGCAGGAAGCAAACAGAAATCAAAAAACAAAAATCAAGGGGGAGTATCCTCTGATTCTGTATGCTGTAAATCCCTCAACTTCCCCTGGAACTTTCCAGTGCTGCTTGGTCAATAATCTGTTTTTCCCCTGTCTCTCTACCTGGTCTTCTGGGGGAGGGGCTTGCTGTGCTGATTTTCAGGTGTTAGCACTTGGGGGAGCTGCTCAGCCCCCTGCCTCGTACAAGGGCTCAGTGAAAGATGTTTAAGCTGTTTATCTGGTGAGGCCACTGTGAGGCTCAGTGGGGGTTGTTTACCCCATGAGGCCCCAGGAGGAACAGCAGCAGCGGCGGCAGCCAGCTCTGGAGCCCTGGAGTCAGCTCCAGCAGAAACTCCAGAGCTCTCAGTCTCCAGGGTCCTGGAGGCTCTCGGGGCGTGGATGCTGATCTGCCCAGCTTGGCACCACCCGGCGGCAGGAGCATCCTCGCTGTCCTAGGCCCTCCCAGCCTTTGCCTATTCCGAGGGGGGGGGGAGTGCCGGATCCTGCGCCATGTCCTCGGCACCATAGGCTCCCAGGCCTGTGCTGCGGGAATTGCGCTCCTGGCCCGCAGCCCCCTCCGCTGGCAGCCTCTGACCGAGCCCCTCTGAGCTGCTCCCGGGTCCAGCCAGGCACATGCTGCAGCCGTTTAGGGAGCTCAGCCAGGGGTGTGGGTGCTCTCCCGGGGGCTCAGGTGCTCTGTTAGTGTCCTTGAGAGCCTGAGGGTATCCCTGCCCCTCCTGGGATCCTTCTCCAACTCCCTGCGAGCTCCTTTCAGTCCAGGAAGATTGGTGAAGCTCCTGCTCCTCCAGGACGGGGCTTTCCTGGGGCCTTCCGGTCCTGGGGGCACCCATCCCAGCCTTAGTCGGGCTCCTCGTGGGGGCCCTACCCCTTGGACGCCTTTTGTTTCTTTATTTTTTTGTTCCCCCATCTTCCTACCTTTTTTTCAAATAGTAAATTTATTTTTTGTTGGTATTCAATTTGCCAACATACAGAATAACACCCAGTGCTCATCCCATCAAGTGCCCCTTCTTCCTACCTTGATAGAAGCGTGTACTCTTCTCACTGTAGCATTCCAGCTGTTCTCTTTTTAAATCTCAGGCTGAATTCATAGGTTTTCAGGATGATTTGAAGGTTATCTATGTAATTTGGTGGGAACAGGTGACTTGGGGACCCTACTCTTCCGCCATCTTGCCCCACCTAGGCTTCTCAAAATTTAATGTGAATAGGTGTGACCACAGAACTTTTTTTTATTCGTTTATTCATGAGAGACGCAGAGAGAGAGAGGCAGAGACAGAGGCAGAGGGTGAAGTAGGCTCCATGCAGGGAGCACGATGTGGGACTCCATCCCAGGACTGCAGGATCACACCTTGAGCCAAAGGCAGACCCTCACTCACTGAGCCACCCAGGCAACCATGACTGCAAATCTTGAAAATATGCAGATTTCAATCTAGTTAGTCAGAGGTCGGGCTGAAATTCTGCATTTTTAATGAATTCTTGGAGAGTGCTGACAATGTGGGTCTACAGACTATACTTTGAGTAGCAAGTTTATATACACCATTTTTAGTTCATGATGTTTTTAATTAAGTGACATTTACTAATGTTTGTAACAGATAGTAGCTAAGTTCAATCACACAAATAAAAAGCCTCTTTAAACATCTCCCATACCTTAATAACACCCACGTTATATATCTTACCATAAGAATGAGCAAAGAAAGGCAGTCGCGGTAGCCCAGAGGGTTAGACCCGTCTTCCGCCCAGGGTGTGATCCTGGAGATCCGGGATCAAGTCCCATGTCAGTCTCCCTGCATGGAGCCTGCTTTTCCCTCTGCCTGTGTCTCTGCCTCTCTCTCTCTATGTCTGTCATGAATAAATAAATAAAATATTACAAAAAAGAATGAGCAAAGAAATAAATCTGAGCAGTCCTGACCCTTGCTCCAAAAGTACAGAGCATGAATTCTCTTAGATAGGCTAAGGCCTATGTGTCCACATGTGTTAGGTGTCTTTGACCCAACAGCTGTCACTAACTACATCCAATGCTCAGGAAACAGTGGGGTAAATGATCGAATAGTCAACAAGGCTAAAAGTCAAGCGTAGATACAGAAATTGATGTAGAGTGATTTTTGCCACTGGAACTTAAACTGGCTGTGTATTCCTCTCCTCTAATCAGAAGCAGCTTCCCTTCCAGCTGTACCAGATCTTCCGTTTATTCACTTTGTACTTTAGTAGCAAGTGTCCTTAGTGAAAACTTCATTTCCCAGCATATCTTCAGGGATCTCCATTAGACTGTTAACAGATTATCACCATCTGTTGGTGATTATTTCACTATGTAACAGCCTGATCTAAGAGACGTGTCCTCTTTCACCAGCAGAGCGATACCTGGGGACAACTAGGTCAGGCTCAAGAGGAGATGCAAAAATTACAGCTGGGTGTAGATAATCAATATTAAAACAGCCGGCCGGTTTCTACTTCTATTCTACACAATTCTTTTGCAAAATGGAGACGATAGAGTCCTTTTCACATTTCTATTTTCTGGAATCTGAAACAGATTCAAGAACAAAAGAGAACCAATGTCATTATATGTATATGCCCATTTGGGGGCATGTACACTACTGATAACATTTGGAATATGATTGTACATTAAATAAGAAATAATTCGTATGACATCTAAATAACTGCCCAAGAACCATCTGTCTATATTCGCTCATTAAAACTAAGTATGTTGAATTTCCAGTGATAGGTTTGTTGTAGGTATGGAGGCTATTGTAGGCATAAAGAATAAGGTCAAACAAATAGAATTTGTTTTTCAATGATTGGAAATAGAGCAGGGAAATAAAACATTGCTCCATGAGGTACACAAGATATTTCACAAGAGAAATATAGCAGCCTGCAGAAAGAAGAGGGCTAGGCAAGAAATCTGAAAAAAAAATCTTTCAAGGTACACTAATTCTCACAGAATGCAAAGCAGCATTTCAAAAATGCCATTTGAAATCTGTGGTTGTGATGAAGGAACTGCATTTGTGAATGATTTTGGGTACATAGAATTAAAATATAGGACAAGAAAAAAGTATAGGAAAGCAAATGTAATAAACTTATAAAATTCTTACAATGGTTGTGTGATAATATAAAAGTAGTATATAATTTGAAGTATATAATACAGTATATAATATATGGTACATTATATATGACTATATATAATACAGAATATATTATTTGAACTCTAAATAGTATATTATTTGAAGGTAATCTGTTATAAGTTAAAAATATATATTGTGGGCAGCCAAGATGGCTCAGTGGTTTAGCACTGCCTTTGGCCCGGGGCGTGATCCTAGAGACCCAGGATCAAGTCCCACGTCAGGTTCCCTGCATGGAGCCTGCTTCTCCCTCTGCCTGTGTCTTTACCTGTCTCTGTGTATCTCATGAATAAATAAATAAAATTAAAAAAAAATAAAAGTCAACATGACACATAAAACTAAATACAAAAAAAAGTTCCTTGATTCACCTAAATGATTCTAGGAATGGAAGAAAAAGAAAGAAAGAAAGAAAGAAAGAAAGAAAGAAAGAAAGAAAGAAAGAAAGAAAGAAATCACATTAAATATAAATGGGCTAAAAGGTAGAGATTTCTAGGCTTAATAAAAACACAAAACCAAACATGTAATATTTACAAGAAAAATATTTAAATTTAGATTGTGGTAAACAGACTCCTAAAGTAGTCCTATGATTCTTGTCCCCTTGGTCTCACACCCTGTGTGAACTCTTTTCTTTGAATATGTGTGTGATTTGCTTCTAAACCATAGAATACAGCAAAGATAATGGCATAGAAATAGATTTGAAAATTGCTATCAATGAATTTTACCTAATTGATATTCATAGACTATAGATAGGTACTTATTGTAGCATTCCCAAATAAACAAGGAGCATTCACCAAGACAGACCATATTATAGCTTATAAACATGTCTCAGTACATTTCAAAGAATGGAAGAATATGACTTCCACCTACAATGTAATTAATTAGAAACTAAAAACAATAAATTATCTATAAAATCTCCAAATATGTTTAAACAACACATTTCCGAAGAACCCATGCAACAAAGAAATCTTACGAGTAATTAGAACATATTTTGAACTAATGATTGCTAAATGATAATGAAAGCATTTAACAAAATATATGAGATACAGCTAAAGCAATATTTTTTTTTAAATTTTATTTATTTATTTACGATAGTCACAGAGAGAGAGAGAGAGGCAGAGACACAGACAGAGAGAGAAGCAGGCTCCATGCACCGGGAGCCCGACGTGGGATTCGATCCCAGGTCTCCAGGATCACGCCCTGAGCCAAAGGCAGGTGCCAAACTGCTGCGCCACCCAGGGATCCCCTAAAGCAATATTTTTAAAAAGTTGTAATTTCAAATGGTTATGTTGAAAGAATGACAGTGTAAAATAATTGTATGTATTTCTATCTTAAGAAGTAAAAGACAAATAAAACTCTGGCAATTTAAACCCAAAAATAAGTGCAAAAAAGAAAATAACATTGAAGGCAGCTATCAATAAAACAAAAAAAATAGACAGAGAAAATCAATAAATCAAAGTTTGTTCTTTGAAAAATAATGTAACTGTTAAATTTCAAAATAAAAATATTACTAATATCCAGAATAAGTAAGGGATCTTATTAATCATTAAAAAAGGTAAGGGAATATTATGAACAACTTTAGAGTAATGAATTTTGCAACATACCCAAAATGGAAAAATCGTATGAAAGATGCAAATGAACAAAATCAATACGGAAGAAATAGAAAATAGGAAGAGTCTCATATATTGCAAAAAAATATTAAATTTGTTATTTAGGTTTTTCTCCCCCCAAAATTTCAAGTCTAAATGATTTCACTGGTGAATTCAATCAACTGTACGTGAAAGGAACCCTACCAATCTTGAATGTGCTCTTCAAGAAATAGAAGAGAGTATATTTTTCAACTGACTTATACTTAAACCTTAAGATGCCAAATCAGATAAGTATATTACAAATAATAGAAGTACAGGCCAAATCAGATAAATATATTCCAAATAATAGAATTACAGACCAATGTACTTCATGAATACAGATGCAAACATTCTTAGCAAAATATTAGTAAATCAAATTAGTAAATCAAAAATACAATATTTCCAAGTAGGGATTATCCTAGGAATTCAAGATTGGCTTTGAATTTAAATATTAATCATAAAAATAAATATTAATCATTGAATTTCACCACCTTAATAGGATAAAGAAGAACAACCATGTGATCACTTCAATAAGTGACCCTAGATAGGTTCTAGATGCAAAACATGTCCAGAAAAATAAAAGAATGGACAGCCTTTCACAACTTTTTGAGGGTCCCAGTGTGGATCAAAGCAGAAGAATGACTCTCAGTGCCTCAGAATAAAAGTGGCAGAGTAAATGATTCATTGGACCTGAAGAGGTCATGCAGAGAGGAATGAGGAATGATAGTGTAGCAGATCTCCACGGACAAAGACTAAAGATGAATGGATAACCCAAATACTAGAGGATACTGCCAGTACCTTGATGTACTACTGCGAGGCCCAGGAACTCAGCCACAGACCTCATAAAAGTTTTACTTGAACCTCAATTTTATCGAGATTAACATTCACTTCCCTCAGTAAAAAGAAGATTATAATTATAACATTTTTGGTGATAAATTAGTGATAAAAACATAGAAACTAAGTAAGTGAGAAAGGAAGTGATTATTATTACCCTTATCTACAATGGATATAACAACAAGAAATTGAACAAGATAGGAAATGTTAACATAATATTCTGCATTATACAATGGTGAAAATATGTTTTAAATATTTTATTTATTAATTCACAAGAAACACAGATAGAGGCAGAGACAGAGGCAGAGGGAGAAGCAGACTCTATGCAGGGAGCCTGATGTGAGACACGTTTCTGGCACCCTTGGAATCACTCTCTGAGACAAAGGCAGATGCTCAATCACAGATGCCAACCCTGTTTGGCATCCCAAACAGTGAAAATATTTACATAGTCTTAAGAGAGCCACCAAAAATTATAATGTAATTATATTTAAAGTTTGGATAGAGTAGATAGGGGTGTGTGTGTGTGTGTGTGTGTGTGTGTGTGTAGCTGATTGTATCTATCTTTCCACTGTAGGAAGTCAGTAAATGATATTTACTAGAAAATCAAGAATAGCATAAATTCATGTTTTTTTTTCTTTTTTGACAAGCATTGGAAATAGCTTTTTAAAACCATGTACATGTATAACTTTGATAAAATATTGCATTAATATATCAGTATAACATGATGAATTTACACATGAAATAATTTTGAAGGGCAGTATTAGTGACATATAAGAATATATAAATACATATACATACCTCCTTAAATAAAATATCTGAGTAATTTAAAATTTAGCATTAGTAATTAGTAATTAACATTAAAATTTAATTGCAGTAATTGAGGTTTTCTGTGTGCGTGTAAATGTCAGATTTTTAATAATGGACACAAATCACTTTCTTAAGTTAGAGGAAATGCCCAATAAGGTTATTTTTTAAAGAAGAAATAATCAGAATAGAAATGAAGATAAATGGTATTGACAGGATAGAAAACTTTTTCCAGAGTTTACACATTTCTAAATATCCCTTAAGCACACATATACAGGCACACACACATACACACATACACACCACTGTGGTTAAGAATCAATTTCTGTTTTTAGGGGGGAAAAGGTGACCAATGTAATCCTTAGCAGAACCACAGACATGTAGTTCAATGTTAAAAGGGCTGACAGTCTTCAGAGAGAAAGCACAGTGTCCATGTCACTATCAAACCACAAGACCACACAAGAAGACTCATGGAGATGTCCCTTCAGCCTAGTGAAAAAAAAAGTCTGAGAAAGGCAAGGGAACTTGGCATATATGGCACATAGCTTCTGGGAGTTCAGATGCAAGTATGCACAGTCCTACTCATGCCACACGGAGAGCTGTCAATAATCTTAATCAAATTCTCAGCTATCAGAGATTTTTTTGTTCATTCCTGATTTTCTTGAAAACCAAGAGCAAGTGACCCCACAAGCATCCAATAAGCAGGACTCTGATTTAATGTATGAAGGAGAAAAAATTAAAGAGATATTTTCAAGTTGCTAACACACAGTTACCGAGCTTCCTACAATGACAACAAATGTTCATTATTGTAGTTGTTTTTGGTACTATATTTTCTCCCTGCAGGGATTCAAGGTTATAAAACTAAGTATATCTAACAGTAGAAGTCTCTGAGAACGGAATTAAAGGTAGGTGCCATGAAATTTGAGAGGAGGGGGGACAGCAGTTACCCAAAATGGGATTAAAAAAGCCAGAAGACACTAACTGTTGCCAAGAATGGCCTGTGTTTGTGTCAAAAATAAATTGGTTCTTGGGCGTCTGCTTTAAAAATAACTAAGAAAAAAATAAAAAGTAAAAATAAATCTGTGATCAATACTCTTTCTGATACTCTTTTTATTGCTTTCAAATCAAAAAAGCATTGCTCTCTCTGTAACTAAAGTTAAATAAGTTTTTCAGCAGTGTATACTAGAAACAGCCTTTTTTCCCCCCAATTGTTCCCTGCAAGGATTCTGAAGGGAGAGCAAGAAATTGGTTTTTGTCTCATCTTCATGAAACATTTTTATTGAGTAAAATTAACTCAAAAAGATGTCAAGCAGTGACTCTGACTGCAACCCTGAGTTAAATGAACATGTTGTACGCTTGACATCTAACACCAAATTCCACTAGTCCTCACACCATTCTCCATTTAAAAAGACAACATCTGACGGTTTCTTGGAGTGATGGCAAATTCCACTTGGACCCCTGCATGCCCGATGTGCGTAGCTACACACGCTGCTATCCTGCCTGCAATATTTACCACCACAAACTGCTTTTCCCCTTTGGCTGAATTGAGAAGGAGAGCCATCAGAAACACTTTTTCTCATTACTCTTTTATCTGGTCATTCACATATTTTCAGTTTTCCTTCTAACTCTATTTTTACATAACCGCTCTTATTCCAAATCCACAAGTCATCTCTTTTTCCCCTGTTTAAAAAAATATTGAGACCTGGGGATTAATTGTGGCATTCTAAATTTATTTTTATTTTAAAAGCATAGGCAGTGACAAATGGAGGAGTATACTGCTTCATTTTTCTTGATGGGTCAAGCATCGGCAAGAGAACAAATAGATTTTTGAAGTTTTAGTGAATCTACTCCAGATCTATTGAAAGTATTAGACCATGTCTATTTTTAAACATTATTTAGTAGAAATAATCAGTTTTTCATGTTAAACAAGGAGTTGTTCTTTCTCATAGATCTGTGCTTCAGGCTGGAAGGGAAAGTCACGCAGCAGATGGACATTAAAAGTGGAAAGATCAAAGGGCGTCATCACTGGAACTCAAGCTCTAGGAGTGGAGGGCCAGGTGGACACCAGAAGGATAAAGTTAATATGATATTTTTCTGCTACCAGCAGGCAGGAAGACCAGAGAAAACACAGCTTCATGTGCAGAAATCATCTATCAGCTGCTGGTAACTTGCTTGGATTATCCCCAATGGCTTGCCTAAATCCATCTCATATAATATTACCATGCAAATCGATGATAGTCCTTGTAACAAATCGATGTGTTAAACTTGAAAATGAGCTATGAATCACATGTCAAAGGTATTTAGGTAGTACTGCTTAGATAAGTCCCTTACCGGTTGGGTTGCCAAGGACTAATTTTAGCACTATGTAATTGCATGAGTTTCATTTCCAAAATAAAATATTAAATTTGTTATTACTGCAATGATAATAAAAGCATTTAATGAACTCAGTGGTGGACACTTCACATGTATTATGTCACTTCATATTCACAAAAGTCTTACATGGTAGGTAGTGATGCTTTACCCATTTTGAAGATAAGAGAGGAAAAAGACTGAGACGTTAAGTAATTTCTTAAGGTGATATAAGTAGGAAACTGTGATATGGAAACCCAGGTCATGTGACTTGGAAATCCTGAAACCACACTGGAAGGATTTGGATTGGTACTGTCATTCAGTGAGATTTGCATGAGATTTGTCTGACTAATTGGTAGCAAGTCTTGCTTCTTAGTGATTAATAGATATAAATTTCATCAAAGTTAAAAAAAAATTTCATCAAAGTTATATTTTACCCAAGGAAGAGAGTAGATCAAGTCCCAGATTTCTGAATGAACCTTTCTATTTTTTTCTTCACTCTAATATCAATAATATCCTGTTGGATTTAAGTTCTGATCTCCTGCTATCCTGGTATAGAGCCACTAAACCATTTAGAAAAGGTCACCGAGTCTTCTTTGAAGTAGGAGATTTAGCTCCAGGAATCTGCACATGTGTGTTCATGATCCATTACTTATCAGAATGATATAGGCAGACAGACTTTGTGCAAGTAAATTCTGAAATATTAATAATAGGAGTACACTTTAGAATTTTCTAATAATTTCATTCAATTATTTAACCTTCCTCATAGTTATCTGATTGCCTTTTAAATTCAAGTAGAATCCTTTCTGTGCCAAATGGAATTACCAAACAAAAATATTTTCAGAGGAACAGTAATTCACCTATTACATATTATTATTTTGCCTCTCATGTGATGCTTATAAATCTAACATAAAATATGTGCTACATATGCCAAATAAGCAGATACATTTTGAAACTCAGAACTTGTCATGAAAAAGAGGCATGATGTATAAGTTAATGTTTTTCCTGACAACTGGTTAGCCAGGCAAATGGAATCCAGAAATAAATGACTTTTATTTTAGATTTGCATTATTATTCCACCCAACACAGAATCCACAGCAGATGGTAATGTGTTACAGTTTCAACCTATTATTGGTCTTCAAGGGTAGTAAGACTTTATATCTAGAACAGTGGTTCTCAAGCTATTGCATGCATCAGATTGCTGGGTACAACCCCCAGGGTTTCTGATTTAATAAGATTGGGATAGGGTCTGAGACTTCATGGAACTGACAAGTTCCCCAGGGATGCAGTTGCTGCTGGTTCAAGGACCACACCTTGAGAAGCAGTGGTTGTGATTCTTGGGAAAACCCTTTCTGTTATCTAAAGGGGAAATCCCCCGGCCTTGGGTCTTCTCTCTCCTCTGATGATTCCCATTGTGTTCATTTTTTATTTTTGTTTTGTTCCATATGGCACTTTTTTCCTCCTCAAATCTCACTGATGCATCTCTTTTTGTGTTTGGTTTAGGGTCTGGTTTGTCCTTCATTCAGTCCAGTCTCTTGCAACTGCTGATGGCATACCAGTTGGGGAAGGAGGGAAATGCTCACGGTACTCTAATCTCAGAGTAAAATAGCCATGCTCAGACCCTGCCAAATCCAGATTTATTTTATCATATTCACCCCAAAATATTGTGTTTGAAGAATCAAAGGCCTTATTTTATTATTCTAGTCTGTTTGTGCCAGAAGGTTCTCCCTGGAATAAAGTTAGAATGGATTTTCTGTATGGGCAGCTTGTGAGAACTACATATCTGCAGTGGCTCTCTGCTAAATGGGTATGTCCATAAGTTAGAAAAGAGGACAGCTTTTGTCTTCCTAGATCTACTCTTCTAGGACCCTCCAGGGAGAGCCTACTCATAGAGACCCTTTGGTCTTCCTTAGCTGGAGGCCCCTTGTGTTCAATCCCATCAGTTTTTACCAGTTACTGCTTCTTTGCTGACAAAAGGACACACGATCTTTCACCATGCTGCTCTTAATGCAAGCTCTCTGAATACAAGCATGCTGGTCTACTTTCACATTCTCAAAATATCTGCTTTATCAAAGGCCTTATTTTTTTATACTTCCTATTTTATACTTTATTTTTTATAATAAATTTATTTTTATTGGTGTTCAATTTACCAACATACAGAATAACACCCAGTGCTCATCCCGTCAAGTGCCCCCCTCAGTGCCCGTCACCCAGGGATTTTGAGCATGCTGATACCTCTGTCTTGGAACATTCTTGCAAACATTCACCTAGTTAAACTTATATTCTTCTTTTTTAAAAATTTTTTTTCAACTCATGCATTCTCAATGAGGTCCCAGACCTGAAACTTTGATCAGAACCCTTTCCTTTGTTCCTTGTACTCTTCCTTTATCACGCACACTATGATTTTAAATGATAGATTTCAGTGATAATTTTACTCTTGGCTCCTCCCATTCACTTGTGAAGTCTAGGAAGGCAAGACTCCTGTCTATTTTGGCTCATCACCAAACCCCTAGGGCCTAGTGAAATGCTTAGTAAATAATTAACACTCAACAGATACTAATTTGACTGAAGACATTGTTGACGTCATACCAAGATCTCTTAGGATGGGTAGCATGGAAATAGTGATGCATTTTCATATTGTATATTCTCATAAGTTTATGTAATCTCATAAACCATGCCAATACACATACTGGAGAGCGGGGCCAAGTCCACACATTTAGGAAGCTCTTCTCATTCACAAATATGGCAGTTGAGAATGCTCAGAAGAGAGTCTCATGAGGAGAATCAATTATGCTTTTATACCTACCTGCTCCACAGTGTCTCTCTGAGGCCTATATTATTCTCTTAAGATTTAGGTGAATTCCATTTATTCTAGTACTCCTTATTTCTCAATTGAGTTACTGGGTTTGAGCTGTGGATATAAATTTTATTTATATTCCCATTCTTTTCCTTTTTCATTTTATTTATTCCAGAAGGTGTATTTTTAAAATTTTATTTAAATTCAACTAATTAACATATAATGTATTATTGGTTTCAGATGTAGAGATCAGTGATTCATCAGTCTTATATAACACCCAGTTCTCATTACATCACATGCCCTACTTCATGTCCATCACCCAGTTACTGTCCCCCCCCTCCTCTAGGGACCCTCCATTTGTTTCCTATGATTAAGAGTCTTTTATGATTTGTCTCTCTCTCTCTGATTATGTCTTGTTTTATTTTTTCCCATTCTTATATTAGGGTGTTTATCACTAAGGCTTTCTACTTAATTTTTCCCAGTTTTAATGTTCTAAGTTCTACCTTGTTATTTATCTTTCAGCAGTACTTCTGTTGATCATTTACTCTTCTTTTTCTTTGTCTTCTACTTAGTAAGCATGCATCCTTCAACTATCAAGCCTTTCTCAAGAATCTTTTCTTTCCAGGAAGAACACAAAGCAATATTTAAATTCTAGGGACCTATGACAATGTTTCTAAAGTTGGTAAAAATCCAACAATATGCTTAGGTCACAATGCAGAACAAAACCTCTCAGATCAAACAAATATACCAGTGCTTCCAAGTTGCAAGGAGTTATTACTTGATCCTTATGAAAAACTCCCTTTGGGGGCATCTGGGTGGCTCACTCAGTTAAGCGTCTGTCTTCTGATTTCAGCTCAGGTCATAATTTCAGGGTGGTGAGATTGAGTCCCATATTGGGCTCTGCTCAGAGGGGAGTCCTCTTGGAATTCTCTCTTTCCCTCACCCTCTATTCCTCTCCCTGCTCTCTCCCTCTTTCTCTAAAAATAAATAAATAAATCTTTAAAAAATTAAAAAATAATTAAACTTAAAAAATAAACTCCCTCTGGTCTTTTGTAGTCTATCTTTATTAGTTTATATTGGTTAGGATTTGAGGTAAAGAACATTTTAAATGTGTTTTTATTCATCTTACGTAATGATTCTCATGGAAGGTCCCCAAGTAATGGCTTCCCTTTTTAAAATCACCAGAGAGAAAGTATTAAAGGATGGACTGTGCTGGAAAACTTCAGTCTTAGAAATGTCTTTAAAATCATGGAAAATATAGAATTTCTGGAACCCCATACTTAACAATAGTTTTATGCCATTAAGACACGTTTCAAAAAACTTTTTTATAAAATAAATAACCATTGCTGAAAAAAAAATCGTTTCCTTAGCCTTCCTGGGTTACTCAACTATACATAAAAGGCTGCTACTGATGAAATGTTCTACTTTAGTTGAATGCAAGAATGCCTGTGGTTTGATAGTGGCCATGCTTTTTAAAATAACATTCATGAAGACTTCACTAAATACAGTTCTTAACCTCTTCATCTGTATTTTGTCAACTTACAACGTAAAGAAACAAATAATGAAAAATTCTCATTATTAACATTTCATCTACTCTAAAATATATGAGTGTTTAAAAGCTCTGATAAGCATTTCTCAAAACATTCCCAAATTCACTGATCTAATTAGCAATGAAGCTAAACTTAATACTTATATGAACTTTGAGTGGGAATTCCTGATGGAGCATATTGATAACCATAGTATAAAGCTTTTTTTCTTTCCAAATTATATATGCTAAAGAAATTGATTTTTGAAAAAAGAATTTTCTCTTAGCTCCTTTGTGAGTTTGCATTACAATATTACCACTTTTGAAATTAAAAAACTTATACCACTCATTTCTTGAGCTTATTCTTTTTTTGTTTTATTTTGTTTTCCAAAGATTTATTGAAGCAGAAACAAGTGGGTCAGATACTTGTTGGAAAAAAGCAGTTTTAATGGTTTTCAAAAATACTTCTTAAAAAGTATTCTAGCACAAGTTTTCTTTGTAAACTAGATTATGTTGTAAACTTTCTCCTAAATCTTTTAAGAGTGTTGGTTCTTAAGAACTAGAAGTTACTCCTAATTCCAAATCTATCTCGCGCTCCTGAAAAACTGCAGAGAGGCACTTGAAAGCTGTTCCTTTAAGATATGGATTTTTTTTTTTGAAATTCTAGCGGGTAATAATTGCTGCACCGAATCTGTGCAAGCTTCACTCAAGGTCATCATGATGCTGACAAGTTTCGTTGATAACCTGTCCATCCCTAGTCTCAACCTCTTAATCAGAAGCGTTCTCTTTAAGTGAATGTCAACCAGAGGGAGTGAATCCAGGTTGGTTTCCCTCAGGTTCAGGGAAGAAAAGTTTGGAAGAGGCAGAGCAATCCTGCTCTCCTCGCCTTCCAGCAGCTTCCTGTACGTGGCAATCTCAATGTGGAGAGCATCTTAACATTCGGCAGGTCCTGGTACTCCCGAAGGTGAGGAGCCATTTCTTCCTTCATGTTCTGAATCTCATCCTGGAGGCGGCCAATAGTGTCTTGGTGGTTAGCAGCTTCGGCGGCCAAGTTCTCTTCCATTTCACGCATCTGGCGTTCCAGAGACTCATTAGTCCCTTTGAGTGCATCCACTTCGCAGGTGAGGGACTGCACCTGGCTCCGGTACTCAGTTGACTCCTGCTTCGCCTGGTGCAGGGCATCGTTGTTCCGGCTCGCAGGCTCAGAGAGGTCGGCAACCTCGGGCCTGTACCATTCCGCGCCCTCCTGAAGGTTCTTGGCAGCCACGCTGTCATATTGCTGGCGTACATCACGTAGGGCAGCCGTGAGGTCAGGCTTGGAAACATCCATATCGATTTGGACGTGCTGGTCCTGAATCTGGGCCTGCAGCTCCTGGATTTCCTCATCATGTAGTTTCTTCAAAAAGGCAATCTCTTCTTGCAAGGATTCCACTTTCCGCTCAAGGTCAAGACGCGCCAAAGAAGCGTTGGCACCAACCTGTCGGGAAGACTGCAGGGTGCTCTCGGCTTCCTCTCTCTGAAGCATCTCCTCTTGCAACTTCTCCCGGAGCCGCATGATGTCCTCGACCGGGTCGTGGCGCTCCACCTCGACGCAGGCCTTGTCGTTGGTGAGCTGGTCCACCCGCCGGCGCAGCTCCCGCAGCTCCTCCTCGTAGACGTCCCCCAGGCGCGACTTGCCCTGGCCCCGGAGCTGCTCGAGCTCGGCCAGCAGGATCCTGTTCTGCTGCTCCAGGAAGCGCACCTTGTCGATGCAGTTGGCGAAGCAGTCATTCAGCTCCTGCAGCTGCAGCTTCTCGTGGTGCGCGTGGGCTTGAACTCGGTGTTGATGGCGGCGGCCAGCGAGAAGCGCGCCGAGTCCTGCAGCAGACGCACGCCAGGCACACTGCTCCGCAGGCCAGCGCGGAGGAGCGCGTGGCGGACGCGCCGCGGGACGAGGCCTAGAGGCTGCGGCTGGTGCCGGGGCGCGGCGCGCCGCCCAGGCTGTAGGTGCGGGGGGACGCGGCCGCGTAGCTCCGCGCGGAGCTCGGCGGCTCCCGGGCCGGCCGCCGCACATCCTGCGGTAGGAGGACGAGGACACAGACCCGGTGGCCGTGGCTGCGGAGGGCGGCGGTGGGCTGCGTGGCTGCGGCGGCGCGGCCCGGCTCAGGGAGGCCCGGAGAGCGAGGGCGCGGGGGTGCGGGCAGAGCTCTTGAGCTTATTCTTGATGAGCTGGTGTTGGAAGATCATTTGTGGGTCATGGAAATTTGTACCTATAGTTCAGTGCAAGAATTCTCACCTTGATGTGATAGTTCTAATTTCAGAAATATAACTATGGTAAGTTTTAGAAAAAAGTGATACATTTGGACATCAGCAAATATTTGTACAAGTGGCATAGATGTTTCAAAATAGATAAATACATTTCATCGCTCTTTTACTAGACTGAGAGAGATAAACCATCATTCCTTATGATAATCCTGAACAGTTACATGTACAGTGCTTACATGAGATGACTCCAAAAGCAAAATAAATTTCTAAAGTAAGCAGTGTTCTCAGTACTTAAAAACTGGGGAAGGTAGTTAATCATTATATTATAATATTATTTCCCCTTACTAGAGTGGTCAGAAGTCTCGCCTATTCCTTTATCCATACCTTCTAATCTAATTCTATCAACCAGATTCCATAAAGCCTACATAAGCCTGTTTGGAGAAAGAAGCTCCATTTACACTCACACTGAACAATTGGACAAGTATAACATCCCCAAGTGCAATAGCTAGATTTCTTTTTTGAGTAAGAGTGTTTGTACTCGGGTGCCTGAGTGGCTCAGTCACTTAAGCCTCTGTCTTTGGCTCAGATGATCATCCCAGGGTCCTGGGATCAAGTTCTTCATTGGGCTCCCTGCTCCATGGGGAGCCTGCTGTTCTCTCTCCCTCTGCCTGGCATTCCTCCTGCTTGTGTCTCTGTCTCTCTCTTTGTCTCTCAAATAAATAAATAAATAAATAAATAACTTTTAAAAAGAGACAGAGAGTGGTTTGTATTGGGGGTGCCTCGGAGGCTCAGTCAGCTGAGCATCCAACTCTTTTTTTTTTTTTTTTTTTTTTACTGGAGTGCAATTTGCCAACATATAGCATAACACCCAGTGAGCATCTAAGTCTTAATTTCAGCTCAGGTCACGATCTTGGGGTCCTGATATCGAGCCCCAAGTCAAGCTAAGCACTCAATGCCAAACCTGCTTGTCCTTCCTCTCTTCTCCCAAACCCAATCTCGCTCTCATGTGCTCTCTCTAAAACATAAATAAATAAATAAATAAATAAATAAATAAATAAATAAATAAAATCTTTAAAATAGTGGTTTGTATTGTTATTGATGGCCTTCAGTTTGGAAGCACATTTGATTCTGGGACAATCTAAAGATGAGGCAGAAAGAAAGAAGATACTCAATGCTTGATCTATATTAATAATGTGCTCCCATGGGCTTTTGTCTTGGGTGCTATTGGCAAGAAGGCTTTTCCAGAATTCCCCCCCACCCAATCTGAAGTTCCTGTTCTCTATACACTTAGTACTTACAAATGTTCAGTGTATCCCTCTAGGACAGATTGTTCATAAGATGGACTAATCATTTGTGTCTACAGTAGAGTGAGTCCTTCATAATAGAGGTGGCATCTTTTTCAGTTTTATCTCCATCATCTTATTTAGTTCAGAGCTTGCTATTGAATGTGTATCCAGTAAATAATTCTATGAATGAATTAATTACATTATCTAAGCTTGAGGAACTGGAGTGAAGTAGGAAATGATCTATGAAGAGCAATAAAGCGGACCTTTATGTTTTAGTCTAGGAGGCCAAAACTAGGTAGGAAAAGCAGCATGAATTCTGGGACAGAATAAAAAATGTACCTGTAACTAGAGAACTTCTTATGCTATAACTCTCAGGAGCCCCAGAGTAGCAGGTGATGAATGTTTCAGTGGAATGTTTCAGTTAGAATGTTTCCAGTTGCAATGATATTAACCACGTTAACTCTGAAGGTTGACATTAATAATGCAAATTTATCTCACATATCAAGGAGTGAGGAGATAGGGCTATTTTAGTGTATTAAACTTAGCACAGAAATAGTTCACCAAGGGTCATATTTAAGCTCTGACACCTCAGTGTCTTGGTTTTTTACAAGTTTGTTACTTCATGGTGACAAGATGGCTATACCAATGTCAAGCACCTCATCTTCATAGAATAGCTTCCATGGTCAGGAAGAAGTAGTTATCTTCAATATAATATATACTACTTATTTTCCTTTCCCAAAAGATATTTAACAGAATCCCCTTCACAGCTCATTGGCTAGAACAGAGTCACATGAGAATAATGAGGATAATCAAACCAGCCAAGGGCAAAGGGATCTCCAGCCTGGAACTTTGGAGGTGTCCAGTTCCTCTGAAATACTTGACCCCCCCCCCAAATTCATGACCAAAATCTAGGTTCCATAAGGAAGAAAATTGTTTGGAACTTCTGTATATAAGCAACCAACAGTAAATGAGAAATCTCAACATTAAGCTTTTGTCTCACTGAGCCTGATGAAGCATTACATTAATGCTAAACTTCAAAGGTCTCGTAAATTTGTTAAAGTGAGTAGAAAAGTTAATCAGCCATTCATTTGGACTGGATCTCTCTATCAGTTATATTTGGGCCATCACAAAAATGTCCAAAATATTCTTTCTTCTAAGCACACTGTGTTTTATGATCTGGCACCTGACCTATCAGCTAGTGTTCTAATTTCTAAATCCTGAACATGATTACATTTTTGGCTATGATCCACAGAATGTATTTTAAAATCTTGGCACTGGCACTAGCCTCACTTGAGCCAAAATTTCTTTCATGATTCATATTGATGAATCCCAATATAGGAAGTTTAGAGGAATTAAAAATATGTTCTTCCCAAGTAGAGGACAGGCATCATTCCTCCTCTAATCCAGCCTCCCAAGAGAAATAGCAAACTGGTCTTAATATAAAAAGTACATTGTTCATCATCAACATGTCTCCAACTCAAAAAGTGTTTACTGTGAGTGACTCAAGTGGAGTTGACCGTGAGTACCTTCAAAAGATGTTACATAAATTATGTGTAGTTTGGGAATGGAGATGTTACTTGGTAAATTATTTTAATAAACAGCTCATTTAAAGATAATATTTATCTATCATAATCCAGAAAATTCCATTTAATACAAAAAAATATAAGTAAATTAAACACAATTTTAACTGTTTTTTTGTCTGATGTAATAGGTCTTAAGAATTTCAAGTATGTAACTTCCTATAAGAAACTTACTAAAGTTCTCCTAGTTCAGCATCTTATGAAATAGAAATCCTCTAAATAAAATATAGCCTTACATTATCTGTCACATAATACGGGAAAAGGAACCCATATATGAAATGAAAACAATAAATGTAAGACTTACCTATGAATCACTAGAAAAAAATTGGTAAGATCCTCCTTCCCTCTCATTTCCCCTGAGGCACTTGTCCCCCTACCCCCACTGCAGACATATTAGTCAAATATGTACGTGCTTATATTATATCTCTTTTGTGTAGAATATAGGAATCCAGTGTAACTTGCTAGAGCTGCCTCATGATCGGTATGTGCCCTTATTCATATTCATTCCTTCATCTACCAGCCTTGATTTTTCCCCTCCTCTTTCTCCCCCTTTTAACATAATGGTCTTTCAAAGTGGATATTGTTAGCTTGAATCCTGGACCTGCCAATTGCTACCTTTTTGACCTTGGGTTATTTGATTAGCCTTTTCTTGTATTAGTTTCCTTGTCTGAGAATGACAGTAATACTATCTAATTTAGAGTTGTTTTGAAACTTAATATATGGATAGTGGATAACACCAAAAAATGTAGCTTAAAATAGCATCCCTAAAATTCATCAGATGCTTTTTATAGTAAATGGTGAGAAATCTTCTTTGTTGGCCTAATAATTCAATCTTAATACCTATTTAAATAATCTTCTGAGCAAAGGGCACTTCAAACACTAAATTACAGATGCTTTTTCACCCAGTATAAAGGAGCTTGGATTACATGATTCCTGAGGTCTCTTTCA
Organism: Canis aureus; assembly: GCF_053574225.1. NCBI lineage: Eukaryota > Metazoa > Chordata > Mammalia > Carnivora > Canidae > Canis > Canis aureus. Next base: position 25,830,897 of record NC_135630.1, on the reverse strand, counting down.
GCTCAGCATTCCAAGGTTTTCCATTACACTAAGCATTTGCTGCATGCTGCAAATAGAACTCCTCTTGGCCAGGTATGATGGAGAATATTAAATATATGGAAGCTACATGGTCCCTGTCTCTATAGAAGTACATATTTGGGCAAACTAATCAAAAGTATAACAGGTCTATTTACTTTCAACTTTTATTTGTGCTGCTTTCTGAAAATCCAATACAATCTTTTTTGACAGATCATGTCACTGCAACATCTGTTAGTTCTGCTAGTTCTCTCTCAGCACTCCTTAACTTTAAAAATTGTCCTCTCATTTTTTTTTCAAATTTTGAAGACTTGTTACTTTTAGCAATTGCTGTAAATTGCAAATATAACCCAGAAAATGTTAAAAGATGATGTCTATTTTTTCCCCTGCTAATCAACCTGCATAGTAAATGCATTGACAAACATGCCATCTGATAAATTCACATCTACTCTCTGGAGTTCAATCTTAGTGTCTGTGGCTTCTGCAAAGAGAAGGAATGTATATTCATCAGTTTATGGTTGAAAATCTCAAAAAAAAAAAAAAAAAAAAAAAAAAGAAAATCTCAGCAAAAGTATATGACTAATGGTTCTTGATGGCAACCATCTCCTGGAATAAGATGATGGATGTGTTAGCCATTTTATAACCCTGACCACCCCAAAAATGAAAACAGTGACCTATGCAGAGAGAATCCCCAGCCATGAGAAACAGAAACAAGAATAGTCAGTGCTACAAAAGGGCTTGTGTTACTCATCTTCACTGTGAACCTACGCAGCTACTCAGATTTCCCATCATGAGTGCTGAGGAACAAAGTAAAGTGATTGTACTAAACTTTCTTTCTCCAAAGTCTCCTACAACCATCTGTAAAATGGTTGTCTTTTACAAATTAGTACTTTGAAAATATCTAGTTTAAAATAGAATGAAATAAAACTCTGTAACACTTCATGCTGAGGTAGATGTGATGCTCTGAGAGTGTGGGGAAAACCATCTGGAGAATCAGGGTCTAGCTCTTCACTCACCACCTGCCTGTACAAATTGTCACAAATGTCTTAAAGACGTGTTTCCTCATCAGGACAATGGATAATTATACAGACCAACAATTCATCTGAGGTCCAAGGACCACTGCCCCCCACCCCCCCACCCCCACCCCCGGGCATCTGAATAGATTTGACAGAGTCTGTGAACTTGGGCAGAAAAATAGTACATTTTTTATTCTCACTCATACCTCACTAAAATTTAACATTTCCTTCAATTATGGTTGTAAGCAACAAATGTATATTAGTAGTAATACTACGTCTCACTTTGTTACCTATAGAAGTTAAGGTTATTTTTACATCATAATATAATGGTTGTAGGAGTTGAGCCATGGGCTTCTTCAGACTGCCAAAGCATTTGGGCATACAAGAAGTAAAGAGTCCCCGCACTAACAAAATTCTAAAAGTCTTTTAATTTCAAAAAGTCAATGACTGTAGTTATAAAAGATTTACTCTAAATTCACTAAGTAGAAATTATATTTGACTAAAAAAGAACTGTACAACCAATAAAACCTATTTCTTAATCTGACCATATAAAATAAAAAGGCAATTGTCTTTCATGACTGAATGACACATCCCTTAAAAACTTTGTCAGTTAGACCGTGCCATATGAATTTTTGAAGGTTTTGTTGAATGTGATTAGGATGATATAATTAAGTTCCTATCTCTTCACTATAATTAGTTTCAAACATTAGCTAATGAATAAATTCAGCCTTTGTCCAGATTTTGTCTTCATTTGAATTTCTTGTTCTAGGCACATAGGGAACAATCCAGAACTTTAGAATGTGATTTAATGGATAAATTACTACAGAATGAATTACCTCATCCTTTTCAAATGATGAAATAGGTAACAGAAAGAATTACCGTCAAAACTAATAGAATATAAAAATCCTGACTTTGGTCCATTTCTATCATCATCACAGCAACTATTAGGTCTGTACTCTTTATATCTCTCTGAAAAACAATAATCTATCTTCACAGCTTCAGGGAATGGAAGAGCACATTCAACAGGTTTTGATGTAAAGGAAAGGGCATGTTTTCTAAGAATGTTTTATTACGATCATGGTTGTCACTGTACATGTGATTAATTGGCTTTTTGTCACCAACAAGCCTTTTAACTCTGAGACAGTGACAAAGATGAATAATGAAAAGACTTCATCGTTCTGTGAAGCTACAACTTCAAAGAATGCAAATCTTATGATGAAAGAAGGAAGTTGGCTGAATTATGGGCAAACTGCAATTTGACCATATTGTTTTTCATAATAACTACTCTTAATGTGTCAGCCATATTTCTTTCCTTGCACCAAAATCATATTTCTTTGAAGTGACAGTAAATTATTTTTTCCTGTCTTTATTCACTTCAGTCAGGTGGTGCTGAATGATTAAAATGAAAACCTACAAGTTTCAACATATACATTTTCTTTTTTTTTAGTACCTTCAGTTATCATTGACATCAATTCATTTTGGTCACAAACATCTTGCTCTTGTCTATTCATTTCTAGCACATTTGGTGTAGTTTATTTTCAGTAAACTGATGTAGCAAACTACTTTCAGATTCAAGTATCTCTTAAAAAGACCAACAGATGCTTTAAAAAAATCACTACACTTGTGAAGATGCATTTGATTAACAGTAAAAGATTCTCGCTATTTAATAAAATATCCCAGGTCATACTCTGTAGGTTTGAAAGAGAGGATTTTACTACGTGATTTCCCCCATGTTAAGAATCCTTTAATATATCTTCAACATTTTTAGTATATATTTTGGATTTGAAGTTTAAGTCTAATTGTATAAAGTTTTTATGTATTTAATATCTTAATATTTGTGTGATTTTTTAATCTCAAAAGCCTAACGTCAAAGAAATAACCAATCAACTCCTAGAGTTAAATAAATGAAAAATAGTTATTTTTTTCTTTTAACTCATTAAACTATCTACAGTAGCTTTCAATGAAAAAAAAAATATCCTAAGAGACTGAGATGTCATTATCCTTGAAATCCAGAAATCCATTAACTCAAGGCTTTTAAAATATTTTCCTATCTCCCCTTTGCAAAGTTTCTCATTTGTTTAATATGGGTAAAAGAGTATCATAAGAGGATGAGTCAGAAGAAGTGCATAGTTTGGAGTGATTAACTCCAACCATTATTTTATTTTTTAAAGAAAGTGGGCATGGGCTATTTTAGTTTATAGGCTGTTGGTCTCCTAAGTTAAAAAAAATAGGTAAAATTATTTTTAAAAATTGGCACAGGGAGCCCGGCAAGATGGCGGAAGAGTAGGGTCCCCAAGTCACCTGTCCCCACCATATTGCCTAAATAACCCTCAAATCATTATGAAAACCTATGAATTCAGCCTGAGATTTAAAGAAAGAACGGCTGGAATGCTACAGTCAGAAGAGTTCACACTTGTATCAAGGTAGGAGGACGGGGAAAAAGAAATAAAGAAACAAAAAGCATCCAAGGGGAAGGGGCCCCGTGAGGAGCCGGGCTAAGGCCAGGGCGAGTGCCCCCAGGACAAGAAAGCCCCAGGAAAGCCCCGCCTGGAGAAGCAGGGGCTTCACCAATCTTCCGGACAGAAAGGCACTCTCAGGGAGTTGGAGCAGGACCCCAGGAGGGGCGGGGATGCCATCAGGCTCCCAGGGGCACTAACAGACACCTGCCCCCCGGTGAGAGCACCCACACCCCGTGGCCGAGCTCCCTAAAGGGCTGCAGCGCCCGACCGCTAGACCCGGGAGCAGCTCCAGCGCCTCCTGCGGCGGCTCTGAGCGGAGGGCGCTGCGCAGCCAGGGGCGCATTTCCAACAGCACAGGCCCCGGGAGCCCAGGGCGCCGGGGACACAGCCCAATATCCGGCTTCCCCCCCGGGACAGGCAGAGGCCAGGAGGACCCAGGACAGCAAGGACACTCCTGCCACCAGGTGGCCCCGAGCTGAGCAGATCAGTGTCCCCGCCCCTGGAGCCTCCAGGCCCCTGTAGACAGAGAGCTCCGGAGTTGCTGCGGGAGCTGACTCCAAGGCTCCAGAGCTGGCCGCCGCCACTGTGGTTGTTACTCCAGGGGCCTCTCCGGGTAAACAACCCCCACTGAGCCTCACAGTGGCCTCACCACATAAAAAGGTTAAACAAATGTCACTGAGCCCTGCACCAGGCCGGGGGCTGAGCAGCTCCCCCAAGCGCTGACACCTGAGAATCAGCACAGCAGGCCCTTCCCCCAGAAGAACAGCTAGACCGAGAGGGGAAAAACAAATTATTGACCAAGCAGCACTGGAAGGTTTCAGGGGAAATCGAGGAATCTACAGTATACAGAATCAGATGATACTCCCCCTTGTTTTTTGTCTTTCGATTTCTGTTTGCTCCCCCCCTTTTTTCTTTTTTTCTCTTCTCTGCTTTATTTTGCTTTTTTTCTCCTTTTTTTCTTTTTCTTTTCTTGTTTCTCTTCTCTATTTTTCTCCTTTTCTCAATTCAACTTGTTTTTGGCCACTCTGCACTGAGAAAAATGATAAGAAGGAAAACCTCACCTCAAAAGAAAGAATCAGAAACAGCCCTCTCTCCCACAGAATTACAAAATTTGGATTACAATTCAATGTCAGAAATCCAATTCAGAAGCACTATTATAAAGTTACTGGTGGCTCTAGAAAAAAGCATAAAAGACTCAAGAGACTTCATGACTGCAGAATTTAGATCTAATCAGGCATAAATTAAAAATCAATTAAATGAGATGCAATCCAAACTAGAGTTCCTAATGACGAGGGTGAACGAGGTAGAAGAAGGAGTGAGTGACAAAGAAGAAAAGGTGATGTCAAAGAGGGAAACTGAGGAAAAAAGAGACAAACAAAAGATCATGAGGATAGATTAAGGGAAATAAGTGACAGCATGAGGAAGAAAAATCTACATGTAATTGGGGTTCCTGAGGGCGCCGAAAAGGCCAGAGGGCCAGAATATGTGCTTGAACAAACCACAGATGCAAACTTTCCTAATCTGAGAAGTAAAACAGGCATTCAGATCCCGGAAATAGAGAGATCCCCTCTAAATATCAATAAAAACCGTTCAACACCTCGACATTTAATAGTTAAGCTTGCAAATTCCAAAGATAGAGAGAAGATCCTTAAACCAGCAAGAGATAAGAAATCTCTAACGTTAATGGAGAGAAATATTAGACTAACAGCAGACCTCTCCACAGAGACATGGCAGGCCAGAAAGGGCTGTCAGGATACATTCAGAGTCCTAAATGAGAATATGCAGCCAAGAATACTTTATCCAGCAAGGCTCTCATTCAGAATAAAAGGAGAGATAAAGATCGTCTAAGACACACAGGACCTGATAGACTATGTGAACACTAAAGCAGCTCTGCAAGAAATTTTAAGGGGGACTCTTAAAATTCCTGTTTAAGAAGTCCAATGTAACAAGCCACAAAAACAGGGACTGAATATGTATCATGATGACACTAAATTCATATCTTTCAATAGTAACTCTGAACATGAATGGTCTTAATTCATCAAAAGGAGCAGGGTTTCAGACTGGATAAAAAAGCAGGACCCATCTATTTGCTGTCTACAAGAGACTCATTTTAGACATAAGGACACCTACAACCTGAAAATAAAAGGTTGGATTACCATTTACCATTCAAATGGCCCTCAAGAGAAGCAGGGGTAGCCATCCTTATATCAGATAAACTAAAGTTTATCCCAAAGACTGTAGTGAGAGATGAAGAGGGACACTATATCATATTAAATGATTTATCCAAGAAGAGGACTTAACAATCATCAATGTATATAACCCGAATGTGGGAGCTGCCAAATATATCAATCAATTAATAACCAAAGATAAGACATACTTAGATAATAATACACTTACACTTGGTGACTTCAATCTAGCGCTTTTTACAATCGATAGGTTTTTTAGCACAACATACCCAGAGAAACAAGATCTTTAAATGATACACTGAACCAGATGGATTTCACAGAAATCTACAGAACTTTACAGCCAAACTCAACTGAATACACATTCTTCTCAAGTACACATGGAACTTTCTCCAGAATAGACCACATACTGGGTCACAAATCAGGTCTTATCAAATACCAAAAGATTGGGATCATCCGCTGCATATTCTCAGATCACAATGCCTTGAAATTAGAACTAAATCACACCAAGAAGTTTGGAAGGACTTCAAACACATGGAAGTTAAGGATCATCTTGCTAAACGATGAAAGGGTGAACCAGGAAATTAAGGAAGAATTAAAAAGATTCATGGAAACTAATGAGAATGAAGATACAACCGTTCAAACTCTTTGGGATACAGCAAAAACAGTCCAGAGGGGGAAATACATCACAATACAAGCATCCATCCAAAAATTGGAAAGAACTCAAATACAAAAGCTAACCTTACACCTAAAGGAGCTAGAGAAAAAACTGAAAAGAGATCCCACACCAGCAGAAGAAGAGAGTTAATAAAGATTTGAGCAGAACTCAATGAAATCAAGACCAGAAGAACTGTGGAACAGATCAACAAAACCAGGAGTTGGTTTTTTGAAAGAATTAAAAAGATAGATAAGCCATTATCCAGCCTTGTTAAAAAGAAGAGAGAGAAGACTCAAATTAAGAAAATCATGAATGAGAAAGGAGAGATCACTACCAACACCAAGGAATTACAAACGATTTTAAAAACATATTATGAACAGCTATACGCCAATAAAGTAGGCAATGTAGAAGAAATGGATGCATTTCTGGAAAGCCACAAACTACCAAAACTGAACAGGAAGAAATACAATACCTGAGCAGGCCAATAACCAGGAAGGAAATTGAAGCAGTCATCAAAAACCTCCCAAGACACACAAGTCCAGGGCCAGATGGCTTCCCAGGGGAATTCTATAAAACGTTTAAAGAAGAAACCATACCTATTCTACTAATGCTGTTTGGAAAGACAGAAAGAGATGGAATACTTCCAAACTCGTTCTATGAGGCCAGCATCACCTTCATTCGAAAACCAGACAAAGACCCCAACAAACAGGGGAATTATAGACCAATATCCCTGATGAACATGGATGCAAAAATTCCCAACAAGATGCTAGCCAATAGGATACAGGAGTACATTAAGAAAATTACTCACCATGACCAAGTAGGGTTTATCCCTGGACACAAGGCTGGTTCAACACTCCTAAAACAATCAATGTGATTCATCGTATCAGCAAGAGAAAAACCAAAACAGTAGGATCCTCTCATTAAATACAGAAAAAGTATTTGACAAAATACAGCATCCATTTCTGATCAAAACTCTTCAGAGTGTAGGGATAGAGGGAACATTCCTCATCATCTAAAAGCCATGTAGGAAAAGCCCACGGCAAATATCACTCTCAATGGGGAAGCACTGGGAGCCTTTCCCCTAAGATCAGGAACAAGACAGGGATGTCCACTCTCACCACTGCTATTCAACATAGTATTGGAAGTCCTAGCCTCAGCAATCAGACAGGAAAAAGACATTAGAGGCATTCAAATTGACAAAGAAGAAGTCAAACTCTCCCTCTTCCCCAAACACATCATACTCTACATAGAAAACCCAAAAGCCTCCACCCCAAGATTGCTAGAACTCATACAGAAATTTCGCAGCATGGCAGGATACAAAATCAATGCCCAGAAATCAATGGCATTTCTATACACTAACAATGAGACTGAAGAAAGAGAAATTAAGGAGTCCATCCCATTTACAATTGCACCCAAAAGCATCAGATACCTAGGAATAAACCTAATCAAAGAGGTAAAGGATCTATACCCTAAAACTATAGAACACTTCTGAAAGAAATTGAGGAAGACACAAAGAGATGGAAAAATATTCCATGCTCATGGATTGGCAGAATTAAGATTGTGAAAATGTCAATGTTACCCAGAGCAATGTACATGTTTAATGCAATCCCTATGAAAATACCATGCACTTTCTTCAGAGAGTTAGAACAAATTATTTTAAGATTTGTGTGGAATCAGAAAAGACCCTGAATAGCCAGGGGAATTTTAAAAAAGAAAACCATATCTGGGGGCATCACAATGCCAGATTTCAGGTTGTACTACAAAGCTGTGGTCATCAAGACAGTGTGGTACTGGCACAAACACAGACACATAGATCAATGGAACAGAATAGAGAACCCAGAAGTGGACCCTGAACTTTATGGTCAACTAATGTTCGATAAAGTAGGAAAGACTATCCACTGGAAGAAAGACAGTCTCTTCAATAAATGGTGCTGGAAAATTGGACATCCACATGCAGAAGAATGAAACTAGACCACTCTCTTTCACCATACACAAAGATAAACTCAAAATGGATGAAAGATCTAAATGTGAGACAAGATTCCATCAGAATCCTAGAGAACACAGGCAACACCCTTTTTGAACTTGGCCACAGTAACTTCTTCTTTTTTTTTTTTTTTGGCCACAGTAACTTTTTGCAAGGTACATCCATGAAGGCAAAGGAAACAGAAACAAAAACGAACTATTGGGACTTCATCAAGATTAGAAGCTTTTGCACAGCAAAGGATACAGTCAACAAAACTAAAAGACAACCTACAGAATGGGAGAAGATATTTGCAAATGACATATCAGATAAAGGGCTAGTTTCCAAGATCTATAAAGAATTTATTAAACTCAACACCAAAGAAACAATCTTATCATGAATTGGGCACAAGACCGGAACAGAAATCTCACAGAGGAAGATGTAGACATGGCCAACACGCACATGAGAAAATCCTCTGCATCACTTGCCTTCAGGGAAATACAAATCCAAACCACCATGAGATACCACCTCACACCAGTGAGAATGGGGAAAATTAACAAGGCAGGAAACCACAAGTGTTGGAGAGGATGCAGAGAAAAGGGAACCCTCTTGCACTGTTGGTGGGAATGTGAACTGGTGCAGCCACTCTGGAAAACTGTGTGGAAGTTCCTCAAAGAGTTAAAAATCGACCTGCCCTATGACCCAGCAATTGCACTGTTGGAGATTTACCCCAAAGATGCAGATGCAATGAAATGCCGGGACACCTGCACCCCCATGTTTCTAGCACCAATGTCCCAATGGCCAAATTGTGGAAGGAGCCTCGGTGTCCATCGAAAGATGAATGGAAAAAGAAGATGTGGTTTATGTATACAATGGAATATTCCTCAGCCATTAGAAACGACAAATACCCACTATTTGCTTCAACGTGGATGGAACTGGAGCGTATTATGCTGAGTGAAATAAGTCAATCGGAAGACAAACATTATATGGTCTCATTCATTTGGGGAATATAAATAATAGTGAAAGGGAATAGAAAGGAAGGGAGAAGAAATGGGTAGGAAATATCAGAAAGCGGGACAGAGCATAAAGACTCCTAACTCTGGGAAATAAACTAGGGGTGGTGGAAGGGGAGGAGGGTGGGGGTTGGGGGTGAATAGGTGATGGGCACTGAGGGGGGCACTTGACGGGATGAGCACTGAGTGTTATTCTGTATTTTGGCAAATTGAACACCAATAACTAAATTTATTTTTAAAATGAAATAAGTAAAGAAAATTCATCTACCAGCTTTACAAATCTTTGTTTTCAAAGATAAAGTTACAGGATGTACCTAAACAGCTCCTAACTGCATTAAAATGAGTATTGTTTACAAGTCATCTGATTTCAAATTCAATCTTCCTCTGAATGTGAAGACAGCATGACATAAAGTGAACAAAGTCTCTGTAAGAATTTCAAATGAATTCATTTACCCTGGGGGTTTAAGTATTGTCATTTTTTATGACTGAGCAGAGCATTTGGTACCTAGGAATGCAAACATGAGGCATTCTCTTAATCTGAGTTAACCTGTTAATCTGAAGATTTTGCATGTGTTTCTGATGTCTTGATGCTTTACAAATCGACAAAAATAAAATTAATACAGTGGCTCTTTCAGAGAAGGATATCCTTCCCCACATACACATGTACTCAATTGTAACCATTTTTAAAAAGAAAACTAGGGATCCCTGGGTGGCGCAGCGGTTTGGCGCCTGCCTTTGGCCCAGGGCGCGATCCTGGAGACCCGGGATCGAATCCCACATCAGGCTCCCGGTGCATGGATCCTGCTTCTCCCTCTGCCTATGTCTCTGCCTCTCTCTCTCTCTGTGACTATCATAAATAAATTAAAAAAAAACTATATTGTATTTCTGTTCTTAAACTTTTGGAGATATAACTAATAAAACAAAATATATCCAGTGTAGAGACTACATTATGTACAACATACACTTATTGAAAAAAACTCAAAGAGTTATATTAATGGTATAAAGATCATAGAATTAGAGACAAAATGGCTTGATTTCCTTCAGCTTCTCTTTATATAACAACTTTTAAGTTTTTACCATCTTAGTTGCTCTTCTATAATGGATCATTGGCCAACGATAGCTCTAAAATAGAGCCAAACAAGATAGACCCATAGAAACCTGACTTTGTAAATTTTTAAAATTTCTTTTAGTAGTCTCTGTACCCAGCTTGGAGCCCAGAGCTGGGCTTGAACTCCCAACCCTGAGATCAAGAATTGAGCTGAGATCAAGAGCCTGAGGCTTAACTGACTCAGCCACCTGGGTACCCCAAGACACATGAGTTTGTATATAAAGGAGATGTAGGTTGTTAAAAATAATGGCAAACTTTACCAGTTTGCTTAATTTCTTAAAAAGCAATAGCATTATTGATCTTCCCCGTCAACCGAAAACATTTTAACTATGAAAATTGACACTATCCAAGATTCAGATAAACAATTCTTCTTAGGGAATGGCAATACTATGTTTTAGATAACGGCTGTAATAAAATTTGGTCAGTCAAAAACGCAGGTTAGTACCCTACTGTGTTAGAGAATTGAGAACAACTACTAAAATAACCTCTAAGGGAAAAAAAAACCTATTATATTTCACCATTGTGAAAAATATTTCTGACAGTGTAATAAGATGTTTATTTTTTAAAGATGTTTAACATAAAAATATTATACTACTAATCGGATGGCTAGTGTATGAGGCTAGCAAGTTTCCCTTCTTTAATGAAGCCATGGTATATATTGAAAGCTTATTGCCTTATAAAAAGAAGCAGAGTATCCATTTATGTTTCATCGACCCTTGACTCTCAGTCCTTCTACTGTCAAACATGTGTCCTCCTGGAACCTGGGTGTCGTTCAGCGGTAGGAAAGCAGTGACGAGCTACTGTATTAGTCACTGAGCCCCTATGGTGTGCCAGGGCTGTTTTTACTAACTGGAGGTTCCATAGCAGATGATCCCTGGCCTCATAGAACTTAAGTTTCCTTTGGAATAAATGCATTTGCTGTAAAGAAAAGCAAAGCAGCATAACACTCAGGCAAATACTCATGCTGGTGTTACAATTTCATACATGGTAGAAAGGAGAACCTCTGATGCCAGATATTTAAGCAATAAGCAGAATGAAGTGAGAAGGTACAGATAACAGGGTGAAGAGTGTTCTTGGATTTCCCCCCAAAAAACAGTAAGTATGAAGCAAGTACTTTATTATGAGGAAGTGCATTAATCAAAAGTCCTGTAACACCTCCTAGAACCCACACAGAGGTCAGCAGGCAGTGGCTAGGCCACAAGAGCAATCTGTACTAATTGTTCTTAGCAATCTGGCTTCTAAATAGGAAAAAAATGAAGCTAGAGAACATATTACACATTGTGAATTCAGCTTCAGGATCATTAGCAGCTATGCAGTTCATATATAATGGGGCTGGGTTATGAGACTATGATAAAAGAAAACACAAGATATTGTGGTTTAATTTATATTTTTGCTCATTATAACTCTGCAGAAGAATTAAACAGGTGAAAGGTTTGCATTACTTGGGGAGAGAGAATAATTTAGATTATTAAAGTATACAGATTAACCTACCTATAAAAAGTGATGATGAGAGATACGAGTAAAAAATAAAGTAGCGAATTTTTCAGATGATTTTTATTTTATAAGTTGATCCTTTGAGAATATTGTTTTCTGATTCCACAATTGGTCATTCCATTTGGTTGAACCTAACATATTACATTCATGTGCAACATTGTCTGATAAGGCAATGGTTCTTCTTTTAGACAATATTTGGAGCCAGATTTTTCTGTGTTGTTCCTATGAGCCTTTATCGCTCTATGTGGTTGGTTGGAAGTAGCACAAATCTAAGGCTTTGTATGAAGTGAGTAGAACGCTGAATCTGTCAGACTATTTAAGGACAGAAAGTAGTGGCGAAGAAGCTCTAGACTAACATCCTTTCTCCACTCTCTTCCTGCATGCCAACCAGCTCTGTGCAACTCAGACTAACATCTTGAACTCATTCATTAACTTCTACTGTATGGTGGTCTATAAGTTAAATCAAGCAGATGTATTTTTTGATAATTAATTTGTAAAGAACTACATATCCTATTCACAAATAATCTAATAATATAGAAAGAAAACTATGATATTTCCAGACAGTAAAGCAAAAACTGACCATTTTTTGAAAATTTTAGCAATTTAAATGTCATAAATATACAAATCCATCAAAGCCAAATCATCTGTCTCAAAGGTAATACATTAAACAATATTAGTATTTAAGCATCCTTCTTTGCACAATCAGAAAAATACACATTGTGGCCCTCCCTTAGGTATTTCTCCTAGCATTGCCACTTTGATATTTAAATATAAAAAGCATTTTTCTCTAAGTTGTTCTTCAGATCTGTCACTTTCTGTATTAGATTTGAAGTTGGTTGATGAAGCACAAGAACGGTGTTCTGACCAACCAATGCAGCAAGCTCCTTCTCCGTGATCAACTTCAATCCACTATCACCCTCTCCAGTCAAATGAGTGTTAGAGTCTAAAAGCAAATGAGTGCAAATTGCTATCAAGCTCTCTCTCCTGAGGGGTCAGGTGGGTGATGGAGTACAGATTGTGGGTCAAGGGCAGAGGACAGGAAGTGAGAGCTCCTAAAATTAGCCTGACTCACAGGAATCTATAGACTCCTGGGGAGAAGGTCAGTCAGTATTCAATATCGACTCACTATATTGGGAGCTTGATTTCATAAGAGAGGCCAGGACAGTAAGAGATACAGGAATACGGTGATTTCCTCCACAGCTCAGGCAACCAGTGGCCTTCCTGATGCTTTGAGGCTAAGCCCGTGTGAGACTTTTCCATCCCATGTGATATTATCGCCAATAAAGAGATATCATCAAATAGACTGAGGCTCAGTGAATAAACACAGAGAAAGCACCACATATCTAAAGGGCTCAAGTAGCCAGAGAGAGAAAAATTAGTTTCATGTTGAATGGAATAAATAAGGGAAGAGACAGTCTACTTAAATTTAACACACACACACACACACACAAGTATTTGAGTACACACATAAAAAAGGTACAATAATACTTTCTAGATGGAAAAACATGATTTCCCAGACAAGTAATCCCGTGGGTGAATTATAGAGAGAATTGCCACTGTGGAGCATCAAATTAATGGTCTAGAGAATCAAGTGCAAGGAATGTATCAAAATACAGACCAAAGATATAAAAAGATTGAAATCATGAGTGAAATCAGAAGCTTAAGAGTCTCATATCCTCGCTTGGTAGATAAATGAATCACTTATAGTTAGGAATAAAGTTTGACCAAATGCTCACAATTGCCCATTACTAAGCCACTGAACTTTGGCTTGACCAAACATTAGCCACGCTTTTCTTTTTCCCCAGACACCTAAACTCTGGCTTTTCCACATGCTTGAGCAAGAACTAAAGCGCTAAGATACACAAACTCTTTTCTGACTTGATTTACTGAGAATCTGCTGAGCAGGGGAACATTATTCCCTGTTAAAGTGCCCAAATTCTGCTGCCTGCTTACACAACACCTTTGGCCTCCTCATCCACAAAGGTATTGCTGGTCTGCTTACTCCTTCCTGTAAAAGAAAGACTTTTCTGCAGAGTCAAAGTTTAACTTCTTCCTTGTCAATTTCGATGCCTTTTATTTCTTGTTGTTGTCTCATTACTGAGGCTAGGACTTCTGATCCTATGTCAAACAACAGTGGGGAGAGTGGACACCCCGTCATGTTCCTGACCTTAGGGAAAAGGCTCTCAGGTTTTCCCCATTGAGAATGATATTATCTAGGGTCTTTCATATACGGGCTTTATGATGTTAAGGCATGTTCCTTCTACCCTACATTCTTGAGGGTTTTTATCAAGAAAGGATGATATATTTTGTCAAATGCTTTTTTTTTCTGCATCTTTTGAGAAGATCATATGATTCTTACTCTTCATTTATTAACGTGGTATATCACATTGCTTGATATTTGAATATTAAAACATGCCTGTATCCCAGGAATGAATCCCATTTAGTCCTGGTGAATAATCCTTTTAATGTATTGTTGGATTCTATTAGGGAGTATTTTGTTGAGAATTTTCATGTCGATGTTCATCAGAGATATTGGTCTATAATTCTCCTTTTTGGTGCAGTCTTTGTTCCTTATAGTCAAGAGTCTCTTATGGTTTGACTCCCTCTTTGTGTTATCTTATTTTATTTTTCCTTCCCTTCCCCTATAGTCATCTGTTTTTTTCTTTTGTTTCTTAAATTCCACATATGAATTAAATCATATGTGAAATTGTGGTACTTATCTTTCTCTGACTGACTTATTTTGCTCGCCATAATAACCTCTAGTTCCATCCATGTCATTACAAATGGCAAGATTTCATTCTTTTTGATTCCATTATAGATAGATTAGATAGATAGGAATCTCACATCTTTTTTATCCATTCATCTGTTGATAGACATCTGAGCTCTCTCCATAGTTTGGTTATTGTGGACATTGCTGCTATAAATATTGGGGTGCATGAACCCCTTCAAATTACTATTTTTGTATCGTTTGGATAAATATCTAATAGTGCAATTGTTGGGTCTCAGGATAGTTTTATTTTTATCTTTTTGAGGAACCTTCATATTGTTTTCCACAGTGGCTGGTATTATTTATTGAAATTTTTGGAAGAATTCCCCAAGGAAGCCATTCAGCCATAGATTCTCATATGTTGGGAGATTTTTTATTACTCATGCAATTTCTTTTCCAGTTATGAGTCTGTTCATATTTTCTATTCCTTCCTGCACCAAAGACCATAAGATACCTAGGAATAAACCTATCCAAACAGGTGTGCTATGAAAACTATAGGGCACTTATGAAAGAAATTTAGAAAGAGATGAAGAAATAGAATAACATTCTGTACTTATGGATTGGAAGAACAAATATTGTTAAAATGTATATCTTACTCAAATCATCTACACATTCAATGTAATCTCCATCAAAATAACGTCAGCATTTTTCACGGAGCTGGAACAAACAATTCTAACATTTGTATGGAAGCAGAAAAGACTCTGAATAGTCAAAGCAATGTTGAAAAAGAAGACCAAATCTGGAGGCATTATAATTCCAGAATTCAAGCTGTATTAAAAAGCTTCAATCATCAAGACAATATGGTACTGGTACAAAAATAGACACATGGATCAATGGAACAGAATAGAGAACCCAGAAATGGACCCTCAATTCTATAGTCACTAATCTTTAACAAAGTGGGAAAGAATATCCAATAGAAAAAAAAAGACAGTCTTTTCAACAAACGGTGTTGGGAAAATTGGGCCGCAACATGCAAAAGAATGAAACTGGAACATTTTCTTACAGCATACATAAAAATAAACTCAAAATGGATGAAAGACCTAAATGTCAGATAGGAAACCATCAGAATCCTAGAGTAGAACACAGGCAGCAGCCTCTGTGACCTGTGCCGAAGCAACTTCTTGCAAGCATGTCTCTAAAGGCAAGGGAAACAAAAGATGGATGGAGAGATGAGGAAATTGGGATTTCATCAAGATAAAAAGCTGCTGCACAGCAAGGGGAACAATCAACAAAATTAAAAGGCATCTTATGGCATGGGAGAAGGTATTTGCAAATGACACATCAGATTAAAGGGCTAGTATCCAAGATCGATAAAGAACTTATCAAACTCAATACCCAAAACACAAAAAATCCAGTTAAGAAATGGGCCAAAGGCATGAACAGCCATTTCTCCACAGAAGACATACAAATGGCCAACAGACACATGAAAAAAATCTCAACATCACTAATCATTAAGGAAATAAAATCAAAACTGCACTGAGATTCCACCTCACACCTGTCAGATGGCTAAAATTAACAACTCAGGATACAATAGATGTTGGCAAGGATTCAGAGAAAGGGGAATCCTTATACACTGTTGGTGGAATGCAACCTCATGCAGCCATTTTGGCAAAGAGTATGGAGGTTCCTCAAAAGGTTAAAGATAGAACTACACTATGACCTAGCAATTGCACTACTAAATATTTACCCAAAGGATACAAAAATAATGTTTCAAAGGGGCACCTGCACTCCTACATTTATAACAGCAGTGTCCACAAGAGCAAACCATGGAAAGAGCCCAGATGTCCATCAACAGAGGAATGGATAAAGAAGAATGGATGAGCCCAGATGTCCATCAACAGATTAATGGATGCATGGAGCCTGCTTCTCCAAGGACTATTTCCTTCTGATATCTCGACAAATTGCAAAATACTTTGTAGAGCATTGGTCTCATATTTAACTATAACTACAATCTATTCCATCCTCTGTAAACACAATCTTTATGTGTATGCATGAATGTGCAGGGGTGTGTATGTGTATTTTTCCCCTATCTTCAGATGGTATTCTCAAATTAGGTTATAAAATCACTTAAGAAATGTGTATTGTGATTAGCTTAGGAATAGTAAGTGCTTATATAAATTATATATTACTAAAATTTTTAGAAATAAAAAAACCTTCTAATGAACTTAATGTTTTAAAAAGACCATTTCTTCAATAAGTGGTACTGGGAAAACTATAGAACTACATGCATAAGAATGAAACTGGATCACTTTTTAACATCATATACAAAAAATGAACTCAAAATGGATTAAAGATATGAAACCATGAAACCTGAAAATCCTCGAAGACAACATTGGTAGTAATTTCTCTGACATTGGCCATAGCAACACTCTATAGATATGTCTTCTAAGACATGGAAAACAGAGGCAAAAATAATCTATTGAGACTACATCAAAATAAAACACTTTTTGCACAGTGAAGGAAACCATCAACAAAAAAGGTGACCTACTGAATAGGAGAAGATAATTGCAAATGACCTATCTAATAGAGGGCTAATATCCAAAATACACAAAGAACTTATGCAACTCAATATCAGAAAAAAAAACAAGCAGTCTGATTTTTAAAAAAATGGGCAAAGGACATGAATAGACATTTTTTCCAAATAAGACATACAGATGGCCCATAAATATACAAGAAATGCTCAACATCACTCATCATCAAGGAAATGCAAATCAAAACCACAATGAGATGTCACCTCATACCTGTCAGTACAGCTAAAATAAGGCAAGAAACAACAAGTGTTAGTGAGGATGTAGACAATAAGAACCCTTGTACACTATTGGCAAGAATGTAAATTGCTAACATCACTGTGGAAACCAGCATGGACATTCCTAAAAAAAATAAAAATAAAAGTACCACATGATCCAATAATTTCACAAAGGTGTTTACCCAAAGTATACAAAACATCAGTTCAGGACCCTGGGTGGCTCAGAGGTTAAGTGTCTGCTTTTAGCCCAGTTCTGTGTCTCTCATGAATAAATAAATAAAATCTTTAATTTTTTTCATTTTTATTTATTTATGATAGTCAGAGACAGAGAGAGAGAGAGAGAGAGAGAGAGAGGCAGAGACACAGGCAGAGGGAGAAGCAGGTTCCATGCACCGGGAGCCTGATGTGGGATTTGATCCCGGGTCTCCAGGATCGTGCCCTGGTCCAAAGGCAGGCGCCAAACAATTGCACTACTGCGCCACCCAGGGATCCATTTTTAAATTTTTTTAAAATTTTTATTTATTTATGATAGTCACAGAGAGAGAGAGAAAGAGAGAGAGAGAGACAGAGACACAGGCAGAGGGAGAAAATAAAATCTTTAAAAAACAAAACAAAACATCAGTTCAAACAGATAGATGCACCCTTATATTTACTGCAGCATTATCTACAAGAGCCAAGATATGTAAGCAACCTATGTTCATCAATAGACAAAAGGATAAGGAAAATGTAATGTATACATTTAATATTTATAAATTATATATAATATAAATATATATTTATAAATTATATGATATATATAATATAAATATCATATAGCCATGGATGATATAAAGGATGTTATACTAAGTGAAATGAGTCAGACTGAGTAAGAAAAATACTACATGATTTCACTTACTTATGGAATCTAAAGAATGAAATAAACAAAAAGTAGAACCAGATCTAAAAATACAGAAAAGCCAATGGTTGTCAGAGGACTGGGAGGTGATGGGCTGGACAAAATGGCTAAAGGAAAATGGGAAGTACAGGCTTCCAGTTATGGAATAAACAAGTCATGGGAATGAGAGATACAACATATGGAATATAGTCGGTAGTAATTTAATAGTGATGTTTGGGACACATGGTAGGTACATTTCTGGGGAACCTAATGTCATGTATAAAGAAGTTGAATCACTATGTTGTACACCTGAAAATAACATAACATTGTAGGTCAACTTAAAAAAATTTAAAAATTTAAAAATTCAATCAGCATTGTATAAATAAACTTTTGTACAAGAAACTAGTTTAATATTTTTTAATAAAAAAACTGGGATGCCTGGGTGGCTCAGCTGCTGATCCCAGGGTCCTGGGATCGAGTCCCATATTGGGCTTCCCATAGGGAGCCTGCTTCTCACTCTGCCTGTGTCTCTGCCTCTCTCTCGCTCTCTCTGTCTCTCATGAATAAATAAAAAACCTTTAAAAATTAATAAAAAAACTGTATCTTCAGAGTTATCAGCATTACATATAATGTAAGCATACATTTATATTCTACTGGAACATATTTGTCTTAAATTGAAATAGGTATATTGATTCAATAAGTTAGCATTACATCTACTAGAGAAATTTAAATTTATGTACTGTTTGCCTCTAATTTTTATGATTCAAACTAATTTTGTAGTTTCATTTTTATATATTTGGGTATGTTAATAAACATGTTCATTTTTGCAACTTAAAAAGCTACATATAAAAAATGATATGGGTATAAAAAGCATAAAATATATATTTATAAATCCTCTTAATCTGCAAAATACTAATGCATGACAGTTCAAAATTATCTACTTCATAGTTTTCTTTTTTTTAATTTTTATTTATTTATGATAGTCACACAAAGAGAGAGAGAAGGAGAGGCAGAGACATAAGTGGAGGGAGAAGCAGGCTCCATGCACCAGGAGCCCGACGTGGGATTCGATCCCGGGTCTCCAGGATCACGCCCTGGGCCAAAGGCAGGCACCAAACCGCTGCGCCACCCAGGGATCCCCTACTTCATAGTTTTCTATATAAAATAAAAATTACTGTAATTTCAAATGATAATATCTATATAAGTGATACTCTAGTAGGAAAAAATAATGATATAAGCAACTTGATATGCAAGGTATGAAAGATATGACTTTGTTAAAAAACATAGTTTTATTCTAAAATAAAATGACTTACTGTTACAAAAATGCATAAGACCAAATGGTATATGAATACAAAAAATTATAAAAGGATCCTTGAAACTATTTTCATAGTCAGGGCTCACTAATATTTGAAAGATTTATTATATAAAAAATTAAAATTATTATCAAATATTATACAGATGTAAAACTAAAATTTTGTTTCTCTTTTAAAATGACAATTTTCTCTTAGATTATTGGTCTTTTCTTAAGCAGAAATTGTGATAACAAGGTTTTCTTTGTCTTCTGGGTAATCTCCTATGGCAAACATTCTGTGTTTTATCAGAATATTTTTCTGTGCTTTTTTTTCTGTGCTTTTTGTTGACTTTATTGTTATATCTTGATTATAAAAGTCACTCAGTTTTCTTACCGTCATATTGAAAACTCACAGCTCAATTATGGATGCTTACAAGAAAGACATTTAGTTCTAAGTAATAAAGAAAGATTGACAAAAAATGTTGCCAAATATATTGGGCAAATGCAATAAAATTAAATGTAGGAGTGATAATATTACTATCAGATTAGGTGAAATCTGTGCAAAAAAGCAGTAAGTAGAATATAGTATCATAAAATAAAGTGATAAGCATAATTTATTAATGGATAGAACATAAATAAATCTATATATTTAAGAAATAGAGTAGCAAGCACATATAGCAAAAACTCCCCAAAATACTAGAAGGAATGATTAAAAACAATTATAATGGAAGTCATCAATATACCTTTCCTTTCTTAAAATGGAACTTGTAAGTTGACATAACAAGTGGTTTTCCAGGTGTATGTGTGCTGTTTTGTTTGGTGCTCTGTACTGAATCGTGTCCTCCCAAAATGCATACGATGAAGTCCTACCCCCTGGCTGGATGGCATTTGGAGATGGGCCTTTGGGGGCAGTTGGTCATGAAGGTGGAGCCTACGTGAGGGGATTGGTGCCTTCATAAGAAGAGGCCCTAGAGAGATCTTTTTCTGATTCCACCATGAGAAAAGAATCCAGAATCCAATCTGCCAGCACCATGATGTAGGACTTCCCCAGCCTCCAGAATTCTTGAAATGTCAACTGTTTAATCCACCTAGTCTATAGTATTTTATTAGAGTAGCCTGAGCTGAATGAGTCATTTTATATCGTTTTGCTGTATGAAAGTTCTCCTCCACTAATATTTTATGTTCAAATTCACTACTAATCAAGGGAATGCAAATGGGATTAATAATGAACTATAACAGCATGCTCACCAGAATGGAAACGTTAAAAAGAATGGTTAATATTGTTGCTGCCAGGGATGAAGACAAAAGGTAACTCACATGTTGTGAGTTACCCTAATCTTAGAAATACCTTAAGATTTTTTTTTTTTGCAAAGCAACCTGCAACATCTATTATCATTTAGCATTTGAACTGCATGCACATGTTGACCCATCACTTGCACTTCTTGGAATCTTTCTTAGAAATAAAAGCACAACAATCAGCTGCAGAATTGGTCGTCATGGAGAAAATAATGGAAACAATAAACAATCATTCTTAAGAGGAAAGCTGATTAAATTGTGGTACATCCAGGTAATGCAGAATTTGATGGTTTCTTTGTTTCTTCCATTAATACTAGTATTTGTTTTTATTTAGCAGTGCTATGTACCAAACCACTCTACTCCTATAGTACAATGGTCAGTAAAGATTTCTGTCATCTAGTGTGTGTGTGTGTGTGTGTGTGTGTGTGTGTGAAAGAGAGAGGGGGAGGGGAGAGAGAGAGAGAGAGAGAGAGAGAATCCAAATAAACATGTAGATTACTACTGCAGTAGATACTGAGAAATGCTGTGAAGGAAAAATAAAAATATGAAGGAAATAGAATATAATACCATGGGTTGGTTCACAGATTAAGTATGATTTGAGTCAGGAAAGAATACACTCGGATGATGTCCAATTCTGAGGAATTGAGGCAGTCCTCCATTTTTCTTCTAGTGATTTGTCTGATCTCTGAATGGATTTCATCTCTTACTCCTAGTTGGCCTCTGACCATTTCAAGTAGTAAAAATAATCCTATGTCCAGTTTTTCATTTACTTTCCAAAGATATTCAGCTACCTACAAGTTTCTTGTAAATAACCCACTATATCAAGAGTGCCTCATTTCTTGAAACAAGAAGCCAGAAAGAAAAATGGTATTTATGACTGTGTACAATTAACCAGGCACTGTGCTGAGTGTTCTAGGAGCTCTCCTTCTATCCACCTCCAAATATGGGAGAGATCACTAGTCTTAAGTTTAAAGGAGAAATTTGAGATCAAGAAATACAAATATTCAAGTCTGAGAATTGGTAGGGTAGGTGTAGACATTAATTTTTAAAGATCGATATGTAAGGGTCTGGAACAAACTTTTACACGACCCCAGATGTGTTTGCTTTATGAATGCAGAGACAAACATACTCTGTTGTTTCTATTAAGTAAGGTTAGTCATTTTACCTATACTCAAGGTATCCAAAAAATTAGCATCTGGTATAAATGTAATCAATGATTCCAAAGACACACCTGAGACACACCTGAGAAACACTCCTACAGGGTAGGGGAATACTATAATCTCTTTCTGAAGTTCATGAGAAGAAACATATATACATCGTCATCACATGTTCAAAGATAATTATTATGTCTATCACGGTAGCTGAATTAGTTTAGTTAAAAAGAACTATTAAATTAGTTAAGAACATATATCAGATTCATAAATACAAAAGGTTGGGATTTTAGAAAATCCCTGGATGAGAAGACAAAAAAAAAGTGAGGTATTTGGAGACCATAGAGAATGGATAACCATGACCATCTATGAGGTGATTTTGTTAGAAAGTGCTATTGAGGGGACCCCTGGGTAGCACAGTGGTTGGGCGTCTGTCTGTGGCTCAGGGCGTGACCCCTGGGGTCCTGGGATCGAGTCCCGCATAGGGCTCCCTGCATGGAGCCTGCTTCTCCCTCTGCCTGTGTCTCTGCCTCTCTCTGTGTGTCTCTCAGGAATAAGTAAATAAAATATAATAAAAAAAGAAAGTGCTATTTGAGGATTGCAAAGTAGAGTGAATGGGTCATGTCACAATAAGCAAAGAAGGGGGCACACTTGGGACTTGGTCAACTAAAAGATGCTGCTTCTAATTATTGCCCCACCACCTCTTCTTATATTTCAGAGCAAATATTCAATCTTTGAAGCCTCCTCAGATTAAGCTCATATTTCAATATCTTTCTTTTACATGTATTGAATGTGTAATAACATTTTTATAAATGAAAAATATAGAATTAAAGTTCATACAATTTTCATAACAAGTGATTTACTTCAATCACCATTTCCTACTTCTAAGGAATTAGAAAACACTGAGGAAATTATACAGATGATAAAAGATTCATATAATCTTCATATAGCTTATTTTCTTCTTTTAAAAATGAATTTGATTTGCACTCTGTTGTTGAAAGAACTCTTGTCTACTGGCTTTTTGGGTCAAAGTAGAAATGCCTGCAGAGTCATCACATAAAGGGTGGCCTGTGTGTGTGGAGGGGGGACTAATTGTGTCTGTAAAAATCTCAAGCACTCGAACAATCTTACCTTTATCTCTAGTGTTGTTTTATTCTTTACCACTGCTATCAAAACTGAAAAATATTCCTATTCTTTCACTTCAACTGGAAGTTAATGTCGTCTCTGAGGGGATATGTCTTTTTTTTTAACCAATCAGAGTTGTCACAAATGTTTTATTTCCTTGCAAAATACTATGAGTGTGCTTGGAAGTAATAGCAATGTTCTGATTTTTGTTCAGCACCTAGCAAAGAAAAAATTTTGAAATATGTGTTTTGATCTAAGTGATTCATTGGAAATGAAGTTCCATGTCAAAGACAATGGCACATGTCATATTTACAAATCTTACTGCTTCTCTCAGGCCTCAGTAATGCTTTTGTCATCTTGTTTTGGCTTCCATTTTCATGAAGGGCCTTGAACCAGTCCCGCAATCTGTTTGCCAATTCCCTGAACTCCAGGTCACTGCATGCTGAAAACAAAGCAAAACAACACAAATCTTGAATGATAATTTAGCATAATGCCAATGCTAGTTCTCAAATTATTTCAATAATGAAAAGCAACAGTAATAAAAGAAAGAAATGTAGTACAATTGTGTTTAAGCTTTTTAAAAATGAAAATTAAATATATGTTTCAAATATAATGAGATGTAATATAATGATGACATTTTGTCCAATAAAGGGAGATTATTAGTGGAGGTCTACTTCTACTCCTCAGTGGGGTATGGCACTTGATGGAACGTTCTTATTGATAATATCACATAAATTCAGTCTTAATATTTGTACACTGAACAATTTTGTTATGGTAAGAAGGTAGATGATCTGGGGAAATAATGGGCTGAAAATCCAAAATGAATATTTACACATTTATTATAGGCCATAGCTATTATATGCTATGATTTTATAAATCTGCATTAGTATATTAAATCCAGGTTATATATAACCCTATATATTTTTGAGCATAGAAAAGCAAAAGCTATTTTATTTAACATCAGAAATGATTGTAAAATATTTAAGAAAACAATATAAATTTCTGTTTTAAGAATAAGGTGTTAGTGAACTTTGACATTTGGAACTTGAATTAATTCTTTTAAAAATATTGTTACCTACCAATAATTATATTTCTAGAATAGTCTCTGCAATAGAGTAGTAGAATATTATAGATATGTATCTGTATGTATGTGTGTGAGAGATGAATGATAAAATATGGTGTGTCAAATTTAGTCATTTGTTGCCAAAATATTTTGAAAATATAAAAATATATTTATATTGTTTAGAGGACATCATTACTGTGGGTGTAACTCTTCTGCAAGTAGCATATATGTGATTTCCTGAACTGACTGCAAACACTCTTTAATAGTACTCTTGTTCATTTTGAAAAAAAAAATAATAACTTACATGCTGATTTATAAATGTCACATCACATTTAGTATAAACTACATACATCATCACTGTATGTATTATACACAATAAACATGTATAACATAATTTAACAAATGGAATATTATATGATGCAATATAATTTAAGAGCATTTACTAGTATTAAAGAGAATCGAATTCCAAATTAACAGGACCTTCCAAGTACCCAGTAGGATGGGTGAGCCAGACCAGTAATGCATTCTGATATTTTAGGACAGTAGAGGCAAAAAAAAGAAGATCCCAGAAGTTGCCATGGGGGGGGAGAGTGACAAAAATTTCATAAACAAAGAATGAAGAATCAGAATGTCTGAATTTTTCATTAGCAACATTGGCAATCAGAAAGCTGAAAAACTGCTTTGGAAGTCTATATCCAGAAAAACCAGCTGAGAGAATTAGCTAAAGAGATGTGCTAACGTACAAGACTTAGAAAAATAGCCACCCCCTTAACGTTTCTTTAGGAAGCTACTAGGAGATGTAACACACTAGACACAGAACTAAGAAAGAGGATGGCCAAGACACATGAAATAAAAGATTTAGAGGAGTAGTGAAAGCAATGTCTCTAATTATGATGAAGAGGAATCCCAGAATGCACGTTGCATGCCAAGCGTAGAGGCGGATGGCAGGAGGTTTGAAAATCCTTGGTGAGGAGGTACAGAATTCATCACTATCCCTTCTTCATTCAGGGAAAATGGTGCCCTATAGTGAGATTCCCAGGAAGCATCACTTTTCCTGATAAGGACTACGATGGCTGAGACTGAATGGTAAGGCCACATGATGTGCAATCCTGGGTGAACGGTTACCCTCGAGCCCAGTATCTCTGTTTAAACAAACATCTAGGCAAGAGTCTTCTGATGTCATAAGCTGTTATGCTACAGAAAACAACACTTGCCTGAAAAAGAGGGATTCTTCTCCGTACACATGTACACATTACCTGTCTCTGGAAGGATATTTAGACATAAAGCGGGTAAGCCTGATTATCTCTAGTCCAACAAACTGGATGAATATAGGAAAATGGTATGAGAGAGTCTTATTTTTACCATTCATTTTTTTCCTTTTGAGTTATGTGCTAAATGCCTGTATTAATATTCAAAAATAAATGTAAAATTTCTTTTAAAAATTAATTACCATGCATTATCCTTGACCTACCAATTCCTTTCCTTGGAATTATCATCCAGTATACTACATACATACTAACTGATTTAAATTGGACAATACTATTTATTCAGTACGTTTATAACAAGAAGTTACAGCTGTTAACGAAACTGTCCATGAGCTGTGGTCTGTCTGATGACATTGGTTAGATATATCCATCCAGGAAAGCTGTATAAGTCATAGAGTTTACAAGCTTACTAAGTGCTGATATAGACATCAACACACTATACAGCTTTTGGTGAAAAAAAAAATGAGAAGGTAAGAGTGTTTTGTATGCTTGCATTTGTATGAAAAGGAAGGAAAATGCATTTGTTTATATATGCCTAAAATATGTCTGGAAATACACATAAGAGATCAGAACATTGTCACCTGTGTAATGAGAATGCAGGAGGTATAAATTGCCCAGAGACATAAATGAGTACATTTATACTTTTAAGAGTTAAAGCATGTATTTTTAATCTAAGACTTAAAGCATATTAGTGCAGTAATTACTTTAAGCAAATGAGCATTTAAAAATGAATTTTAGTTCTTTATTTCCTTTACCCATCTTATGATTTGCCCCAAACCACACTCAACAAAAACCCAAAATTTATACAATAAAATATCTGTTGAAGAATGATGAAGTCTGTTGAACAGATTGGCATCTATTTTCTTGTCTTGCGGTTGTAAATACAGCATTCATTAGAGCATTAGAATGTTAGTACAGATGTTTTAAAAATTTGCCCAAAAGTGAAACATTATATATATCTATTGTGTGTCATACACACCTCAGTTTAAGTTTCAATATAAGGTCATGAATTTATTGTAATTAAATGTTTTAGGAATTAAGAATCCTTCAGTAATAATTATAATAATAATAATGGTAATAACAGCTAGCACTGCATACTTACTGTTAAATTATGTACATTACCATGCTTAATCATAGAAACTTTATGAGGATTGAGGAGGGGCAAGATGGCAGAAGAGTAGGGTCCCCACGTCACCTGTCCCCACCAAATTACCTAGATAAGCTTCAAATCATCCTGATAATCTACGAATGCGGCCTGAGCTTTAAAGAGAGAACAGCTGGAATGCTACAGTGAGAAGAGTTCGCGCTTCTATCAAGGTAGGAAGACGGGAAAAAAGAAATAAAGAAACAAAGGCCTCCAGGGGGGCGGGGCCCCACGAGGAGCCGGGCTGAGGCCCGGGCGAGTGTCCCCAGGACAGGAGAGCCCCGTCCCGGAGAAGCAGGAGCTGCACCGACCTTCCCGGGTGGAAATGGCTCACAGGGAGGTGGAGCAGGACCCCAGGAGGGCGGAGGTGCCCTCAGGCTCCCTGGGACACTAACAGACACCTGCGCCCCGGGAAAGTCCGCCGAGCTCCCTAAAGGGCTGCTGCACGCGCACGGCTGGACCCGGGAGCAGCGCGGAGGTGGCTCAGGCGGCTCTGCGGACAGGGGGCTGCGGGGCCAGGATCGCAATTCCAACAGCGCAGGCCCAGGAACACAGGGCGCCGGGGACACAGCCCAGGATCCGGCCTCCCCCCAGGACAGGCAGAGGCCAGGAGAGCCCAGGACAGCAAGGACGCTCCTGCCCCGAGATAAGCAGATCAGCAGCCCCGCCCGGAGCATCCAGGCCCTGCAGACGCAGAGCTCCCTAGTTACTGCGGGAGCTGACTCCAGGGCTCCAGAGCTGGCCTCTGCCACTGCACTTGTCCCTCCTGGGGCCTCACGGGGTAAACATCCCCACTGAGCCCTGCACCAGGCAGGTGACACAGCAGCTCCCCCAAGTGCTAATACCTGAAAATCAGCACAACAGGCCGCTCCCCCAGAAGACCAGCTAGATGGCCACGTTCCAGGGGAAGTCAAGGGACTTAAAGAATACAGAATCAGAAGATACTCCACCGTGTTTTTTTTTTTTCTTTTTGATTTGTTTGCTGCCCCCCACCCCTTTTTTCCCTTTATTTCTTTTTCTTTCTCTTTTTCTTCTCTTTTCTTTTCTTTTTTTTCCTTTTTTCTTTTTCTCTTTTCTTTCTTCTTTCTCTCCTCTCTTTTTCTCCTTTTCCCAATACAACTTGTTTTTGGCCACTCTGCACTCAGAAAAATGACTAGAAGGAAAACCTCACCTCAAAAGAAAGAATCAGAAACAGTCTCTCTCCCACAGAGTTACATGATTTGGATTACAATTCAATGTCAGAAAGCCAATTCAGAAGCACTATTATAAAGATACTGGTGGTTCTAGAAAAAAAGCATAAAGTACTCAAGAGACTTCAAGACTGCAGACTTTAGATCTAATCAGGCAGAAATTAAAAATCAATTGAATGAGATGCAATCCAAACTAGAAGTCCTAACGACGAGGGTGAATGAGGGGGAAGAACGAGTGAGTGACAGAAGACAAGTGGATGGCAAAGAGGGAAACTGAGGAAAAAAGAGAAATAAAAGACCATGAGGATAGATTAAGGGAAATAAATGACAGCCTGAGGAAGAAAAACCTACGTTTAATTGGGGTTCCCGAGGGTGCCGAAAGGGACTATGTCCAGAATATGTATTTGAACAAATCATAGCTGAAAACTTTCCTAATCTGGGAAGGGAAACAGGAATTCAGATCAAAGAGATAGATAGATTCCCCCCCCTCAAATCAATAAAAACCATTCAAAACCTTGACATTTAATAGTTAAGCTTGCAAATTCCAAAGATAAAGAGAAGATCCTTAAAACAGCAAGAGACAAGAAATCTCTGACTTTTATACATTATATAACTGACATACTAATTTTAGTAGCCATCCCTTTGGTATTTAATTTTTAATTTTCATATTTATTTTTTAATATTTTAGTTATTTATTCATAAGAGACACAGAGAGAAAGGCAGAGACACAGGCAGAGGGAGAAGCAGGCTCCATGCAGGGAGCCCGATGTGGGACTCGATCCCAGGATCCCAGGGTCACACTTTGAGCCAAAGGTAGACGCCCAACTGCTGAACCACCTAGGTGTCCCTAATTTTTTCTTAAAGATTTTATTTATTTATCCATCATGGACAGAGAGAGAGAGAGAGAGGCAGAGACACAGGCAGAGGGAGAAGCAGGCTCCATGCAGGGAGCCTGATGTGGGACTCGATCCTGGGACTCCAGGATCAGGCCCTGGGCTAAGGCAGGTGCTAAACCGCTGAGCCACCCAGGGATCCCCTAATTTTTAATTTTTATATTTTATTTTACTGAAGTATAGTTGACACATTAATTTTAGGTGTACAACACAGTGATTGGAAACCACTTTCAAACATTTTTCTTATTTATTTATGATAGTCACACAGAGAGAGAGAGAGGCAGAGACACAGGCAGAGGGAGAAGCAGGCTCCATGCACCGGGAGCCCGATGTGGGATTCGATCCTGGGTCTTCAGGATCACGCCCCGGGCCAAAGGCAGGCGCCAAACCGCTGCGCCACCCAGGGATCCCGGAAACCACTTTCTAAGGACTTACTTTAGATATAGGAATATTATTATTATTATTATTATTATTATTATTATTATTATTATTGGAACATTAAAAATTATCTATTCACTTGATTTTTTAAAATGGTGGTAAAAAATGCATGAGATAAAGTTAACCATCTCAACTCTTTGAAGTGTATGGGTAAGTGGTTTTAAGTACCTTGACATCGTGACACAGAACTTCAAAATTTTTCATCTTGTGAAGCTAAAACTCTGTACCCATCAAACAACTCCCCATCCCCACCTTCCCTCAGCTCCTGGAACCACTATGCTATTTTCTGCCTCTATGAATTTGACTATGCTAGGTGTCTCCTGGGAGGGGAGTGATGCAGTGCTTGTGTTTTTGTGATAACATAATATCTTCAAGGTTCATCCATTATAGAGGATGTCATCATCCCCCTTTTAAAGGATTAGTAACATTTGATTATTTGTAAAAACCATGTTTTGTTTATTCATTCACCTGTAAATAGATGGGAGTTGCTTCCACCTTTTGGCTGTTGTAAATAAAGATGCTATGAACACAGGCATACAAATGTCTCTTTGAGACTCTGCTTTCAATTCTTTTGGATATATATCATCCAGAAGTGAAACTGCTGGCTCATACAGTAATTCCACTTTTAATTTTTTGAAGAACTGCCATACTGTTTTCTACAGCAGCTGCGCCACTTCACATGCTCACTATTTCCAATTTTCTCACTTCCTCATCAACACTTGTTACTTTCTGTTTTACCAACAGTAGTCACACTAATGCGTGTGAAGTGGTACCTCATTGTGGTTATTTGCTGATTTAATATCAAAAAACAAATTTGAATGAAATGAAAGTTCTATATAGCAATGTTGCAAGATAGATGGGGTCTGGATGTTGAAGGATCTTGAATATGAAGCTAAATAATTTGGAATTTATTTTAGAGAAATGGAAGTTAGCAGAGATTGTAAAGAAAAGAGGTTTTCAATGCAGAGAAGCATTATATGAAATTGAATAAACTAAATAAAGCATTGAAAATGTAGTTAAAATGGTCATTAAACTTTATGCTGGATTTTAAAATGTTATTCTGTATGTTGGCAAATTGAACACCAATAAAAAATAAATTTATTATTAAAAAAACTAAAAAAATAAAATGTAACTATAAAGAAATTTATTATCTTTTTCTAAAATCTGAATTAATGGAACTTTCTTTGGAGTAGATGTGGGGAGGTTTGTGTTGTAATCTCAATCTCTGCACTATTCACTTTTATTTTTTTTCTTTTACAAAATAAAGAATCTAAATGATCATTTAGATTCTCAAAAGCAAAAGTCTCAAATCTCATCTTCCACTGATGATGTCATCAAGTTGAATGTTAAAATAAGTTGCTAATATTTCTAAAAACTCAATTGCATATTTTAATTTATTCAATTCACAAAACAGTGATTAAAGAGGTACTAAAATAAAATGGCAATATGTGAAATTCAAAGTCAAATTTAACATAATTGAATAATTACTTTACTGTAAAAATGAGTATAAGACCATTTCTTAAATTGTTCACATCAATTTAATAACATATAGGTAAAATTTGAATGTTAAGCAATATGAAATGTCTCCTCTGTGCTGGGCTCCTCTTATTTGATAAACTACTCTCTTACTGGACTATATATATATATTTTTAATATCTATTTATTTATCAAGAGAGACACAGAGAGAGGCAGAGACACAGGCAGAGTGAGAAGCAAGCTCCCTGTGGGGAGCCCAATGTGGGACTCGACCCTGGGACCCCGGGATCACTCCCTGAGCTGAAGGCAGATGCTCAACTGCTGAGCCACCCAGACGTCCCAGGACTATATATTTTTGAAGCTTAAATAACCCTTCAAAGCCACTCAATAGTATTAATTTGTGATACAACAAGACACTAAAAATCTTCCTCAAATGTTCACTCATATGTTTTCAAAGTACATTATAGGATGAGGAATGCAAGTAAACAGAAATTATGCAGACTTCTGAAAGTCATCCACAGAGAGAATTCATGGCAACATTAGTCAAACATAAAGCACATAAAGCATATATTTCAAAAAATGTAAAGCCATCTTTTAAAACAATGTTATATTGAGCCATATGAAATTGCTAATATTCTATGATTTTGACCTACCAAAAGACAATTTCATATAGCTCAATTTAATATATTGTATTTACTGGCATGGCAACTGTTATGGACATATTGAACTTATACATAAATAAACCTTCCTTCCTGAAAGAAAAATATAATTGCCTTGGGGCACCTGACTGGCTCAGGCCATGGAGCCTGTGACTCTCGATCTTGGGGTCATGAGTTCAACCCATACATGTTGAGTGTTAAATAACTAAATTGAATTGCCTATATAGACTTAAAAATTAGAAATGTCCTATATTAGCAATGCATAGGATGTTAGAACTCTCAGTGTATTTGAGTCTATGTTTTGTGCCAATTCTTCGGGTCAGAAAAAGTTTCTGATACTCATTATATTTCCCACCAGCACATTAACATGGTAATCTGTACATCACATGCTCTGAATAAATACATGATCTGATTTGGAATACAAACATAATCTATTTTCAAGTGTCTAAATCCTGACTTAGCTAACAGATTATGTTTGGTATATTTTGCTCAGCTCTGTTCACTGAGCTGAATAATTAAGGAATACCTAATAGTTTCAACAAATCAGATTCTTGACTCTATTAGGAAAAGTTACAGGAGATGTATGGTTTTGCCATCAGCTATGATTTATTTCAAGATTTCTGTCACTGATATTTGTAGACTGTACATCCTATTTAGAATATTACATGCTACTTTGTTCTTATAACTTAAGAATTTAGCTCCTAAAAAATTATACTATCCAATTATGTTGTTGAATCCATTATTTAAATGGGAAGGGGAGAAGTGATGGTAGAGGTCTAGAGTGTCAAATATGGCAAACTCATTTTCTAATTGCAATTACAGTGATAAGAAAGATACTTATCTTTCTGAGTTAGTTGATAGTTTCCTTGCAGACTGACAAAAATACACAGTTGATTACCGAGCAGCATCTAAAGAATGAACAAGTTTGCTAGTGATCACCAAGAGGTGGGACAGTCTGTTCTTCTATCACCAGCTGGACCCATCAGTCACACAAATGTTCATGAACTTTGCCTTTGCTTAAGAATTGCAAACTATTTTTTGAAGTTAATATACCCACATGCGAAATCAGAATAAATTATAGCTGGCAACAACCACTAATATATGAAAGGATAAAACAAAAGCTCAATGGCCAGGTATAAAGCAACTACATCCTTGCCCTGAGAAACAGATCTTCACTGATAACACAGGGTTAGAGGTAACTCCTGATTGCTGTGAAATTTATACCAGCATTTCTGCATGTAGTGCAAACTGTGTTTCTTAATAAACCAGTCCAGTTATTCTTTATTTACATTATAAAAATTCATGCTGTAAGAGAAACACCTTTCATCAGTGCTTTGCATATGTTTTTACAAAACAGAAACGTTTACTCTCTTATGTTATTACTGCTTCATCCTTTAGCACATCTTGATATATGTCTACTATGTGCCAGGAATATCTTGCATCAGAATCCCCTGGCAGGCTTATTATAACACAAATTGTTGTATCCCCACTTCCAGAGTTTGTGATATGATAGATAAGGAGAAGGGCATGAAAATTTGTACTTCGGATCCTAACAAGTTTCTAACAATTTCCCAGGTGATACTGATCCTGCTGGTCTAGAAAACCACTCTCCTGTGGGTAGGAGTTACAGGGCAAGGAGGACATAGCTTCATTCCTCATCAAATCTACATTCTAATAGAAAAGACTTGAACATATTAGTAGAAATAGGAACCTCCCCATTATTATCTTAAGGAAAATTACCTGAATTGCATTCACATACATACTATAACACCATTTCCCCTGGGCAGCTTGATTTTCCAATTCTCCATGTTTTCATGGCTAGATTCCTATGCCTGCTGTACTAACCAAACACAAGGCACTAAATCACCTGGATGCCACATCTGGGCAGGTTTCAAGGGTAAGATAAATCAATCAGATGCACCGATTTCTTGTTCGGACCCTAAAATGGCTAAATTATATTACACAGAAGCCTGTCTTTTAAAGTTTTAAGACTTTAATTTCTCTCCTCTGGTTTCTCAGCTTACTCATGCTGGTGGCAGGTCCTCCACTCAGGGGTCAGCAGGAACTGCATTGAATTCCCTGGGAAACATGCCTCTGTATCGCTGTCTTCAGGCTCAGGCTCCACCTCTGCACTGAGTTCACACAGGTGGGGACAGAAGTCTATACCAAATAGGTGGTGCAGCTGGGGAGAAGAGGGATGCCTTCAGCTACAGATGGTCAGAGCATCTATAGGAGCCATCTAGAAATTCCTGTTGCTCCAGCTTCAATATTTCATGTGTCTGGGGTGAAACTAGGCCTTCCGTTCACTCATTACTGAGGTCCAGAATGTCTCAGACCCAAACTTGTCCAAGAAATAACCATAGACAGGAATCTCAGAGTCATCTTTTCTGCAGCTGAGATGAAACTTGGGAGAAAACTGAAAAGTTGAATTTGAATATCCTATCATAGGTCGTTTGATAGACTAAGAAAAAATTAATTTTCTGGAGAAATGTCACGGCTAAAATTACATTCTTTCCTTTTATGGTTAGTAGCTCCACACATAAAATCTTTTGAGTGATGTACTCACAGGCAGAGGAGGAAGCATATTGTGGGAGCCATCCGCCAGGTGTCTCAACCGCAGTCCCCTGGGGATCTGTAGTCAGTGGCTAGGCTTTGGCCCATTTTACCAGGTAGAGCGATGTGTATCATCCCATTCTGTTACAACTACATTCTCCTTTTCTATGTACGTTGGAAATGACATCACAGTATATCTCCTCAACCCACAGTCCATAAATAGAACTAACCCAGGAGTAAAAATACTGTTAGCCAGCAGATTTGGATCCTGGCCTTAGCAATGCTGATTTCATAACATAATTATGGAGCATATAGAAAATAAATATTTATGGATATTCCTGTAGCACCTAGCAGAGGCCTGTGTGTGCAAAACAAGCAGACAGGTACCTTTTCATTGAATGTGACTTCTTTCATTATACCTACCAGCCACTGTGGATCCAATTTAATGCCAAATACAAGGTAGTTAACATCTGGAAGGCTAAGTCTGAAAGGGTTAAGTGTCAACATTCCACTCAGAGCTTGGGAGGCTCTCTATTTCACCAAACTCTTTGTGAAATCTTATTGCTATGAATTTGGTCAGGTTCCTTTCTCTGTCTATGCTCTTCATGCTTCTAGGTCAATACATTAACTTTGGTCTATGTCAGATGCCAACTCCTCTATTTAGCCCACTCTAATTTCTTCAGAACTGCTGCAGAACTTTATCTGCATATTTTTATGATTTTTATTAGTCTTTACTTCTTATACTACTTATGTACTGATTGCATAGCCTGTGGATTCTTGGAGAAGAAAAAGATCTACATCTTTCTCAATCAAAACTATATCTGGCAACACAACCTAACATTCAAAGAAAGATTTTTCTGCTGATTATAAAATAAAGGCAGACTTAAACTGTTTGAGAATATTAATTTGAGTATAATTTATGTGAAATAAATGGCCAGCTACTTACATGGAAAATAGAATAATTTAGAGATTTCATAAGAAGACAAAGGACTACCAAGAGATGTACTGCACAAGCAAAAAATTAATAATTTATTTAAAATAAATATGAAATATATAAGTCCATTATCTCCTCTCTGCTCTCTGGTGCCCTTTTTAGAATTATGGACATTAATAAATACATATATATATTTATACATGTATATGTATATTTATATACGTATATATGTATACTCACTATATGTGATAACATTATACATATTCATATACATATAGAGGGCCTGGGTTGGTATTCAGATATGAAGAATAACGACCAATATTGTCTCTAACAACGATTTATATCTTAACCACATCTACTCTGTGGGAGCCATTAGTTTCCATTACATCCACTTGAGTTTAAAATTGCACAAATGTATTTACCTTTCTTTAGTCAATAATTGCAAAGAAAACAGACTGGTCGGGGAAAGGCCATGTGGTATCTGACAAACAATAAAACAACATAGGATAACCAATGACTACTTCTAGTCCTGTGACATCTTAATATCTTTAACCACCACACACATATGCTAGTCATAGGAGCTATTTTGTCGCAATTCATACCTCTTAGAACCAACTAGAATATCATTGTTGCTATGAGTTGGACAAGTTAACCATTGTGCCATGGTAATACAACAAAACTATTATTTTTCTTCCCGAAGAAAGATCAGAAGGGGAATGTTTTAAGTGTAATTAGTCCTCCGGAGTTTCCTGGTACTAACTAGGATACACCTTCAGAAACGGCACCAAATTTGAAAAAGTCACTCTCCAAAGACACTTGGTCCAGTAGAAACCTACACAGCCGACAATAGCAGAAGTGCCTATTTTTTAGAGTACTTAGCAAGAAAGAGCATTATATGTGCATCAGTGTCCAGAACAAAGTCCCCATTCCTATCAAGAAGAGCAGGTGTGATCTATGTAGACTAAATACGGTGGCTAGGATTCACCTTATAAAAAATACCAATGGAACGTAAGAGATTCTAATAAAACTGCAGTCTATTCAGGTAGGTATCACTGTGTGGCAGAAATTTGTGTCCTCATAAATCAGGTATATTACCTTAAGAAGTGGAAAGGCAAATTAAGCCTCCTGTTGGCAGTGACCCCAATCTCCAGTGCCCTCCAGGGAAGGTTATGCCTTGAATACCATACACAGGGCTAGGGTGGTGTTGTTCACATTAGGAGATTTTCTCTGTTCACTGTCCTAATGCCAATCACTTCTTCCCTATGGTGGAGATATTTCAAGCAGCATCCACCAGGCAACATTTCTATGGCTGGAAAAGTTCGACAGGAAACTTCAAACTACCACTAGAGAAAAACACGGACCAAGCTGACAGCATGAAAACAGAAAGGAGAGAAAGAGAAGGAGGGAGAGAGGGAGAAAGGGAGGGAGGGACAGAGAGAGGCTACTTGGGGGGGGGCTGCTATTTGGGGAGCAACTATAGAAATGATTCCTGGCAGTGAGAAGAGCAGACCTCACAGAGTCAACAAGATTACTATTGAAGTCCAAGTGCTGCAAACAGAAAAACTGCTGCCTCCCAAACTGTGTAAAGTTTGTCAAAGAAGAGCGCAAGCCATCTGTGAAGGACCTGGTACATGTTTAAGAAGCTCACTCAATAATACAGAATCAGGAAGATGGGATAAGGGGCAGCTCAGAGACGCTCCTCTCCACATCGGACAAGAGGTTCCAGAAGTAGCGTTGGGGAGCAGCTGAGGCTTCCAAAGACCTCTCCCATCCCTCATCCTCACACGCATATGGTCCACATAAATCTGGAAGATACAGATCCATGTTAACTTAACTGCATTCCCAGTGTGTGACTTCTGGTAGACTGTGAGTTTGGTGATTCTCTGTCATTTCTAGGGATATAAGTCTGGAATAAAATGATGATTTTGGATATAATTACAGATACACATTTTAATGGTAAGGGTCTCCAATGGCACCTATGGTTTTCAGCTCCCTGGGGAAGGAGCTGGAGCACTCAGATCTCCTCACCCTGGGAATGAAATGACCATGAAGATCATCCCAGGGTCATGGCTGATTCAAAATACACTAGGAAACGGCCTACACAGAGCTCTCTTGAGGAATGCATTAGGCAAGGAATTGGGTTGCTTTGAATTAGTCCCACAGAAAGAATTACTGAGACTTGGATAATAAAACTAAATGCGGGGACAAGACCCAGTCCTGAGGGTCATTCCATCAAGGAGGAAAGGAACAGTCTTTCTGACGCTGGATCCTATGGCAGCTACAGCCAGTCTCGCCCTCTCTCAACTCTGCTCCCCACACCCTTCTCCGCGTCCTCTACTAATAACACGAAACACATTTTTCTCCTGGATCCACTTCAGGAAAAGCCAATCCTACTCTATAGAAAGCCCCTTTAAAAGGCGAAGTCACCACTTTTAAAATAGCAAAATCCTCCTTCAGTAGAGGTCTAAAAATCAGGCCAAAATCGCCACAAGCAGTTAAGTTTGCTTAAGATTAAATAGGGTTGAATAAACGATCTCTGCAGAGTGGGGTCCCCATTGTCTTTTCTCTGCGAGTCCTGTGGCTTCTAACACTTGGTACCTTCCAGTAGCACTGACCTTGAACCACACTTTTCATCTGCACTGGGGTTTCCCAGAGGCTGTTGTAAATATCCTTCCATGGGATAGAAATCCACTCTCCTTGTGCAGACTTTCCTGATTGAACATTTTCCTTGCTGTATGCATTAGGAAAAACATTTTGTGCATGCACGCACAAAGGTGGGGGTTTGGGCGGTGGCTACCCACCTCTGTGACACTTATTGGTGTGGGATCTTCCTTGGCATCCTCCCTTTAGCTTCTACAGAGTATAAGGAGTTGCTTTTACATCTGTGGATTCACTACCTCCATGTCACTAATCCCCAGATGATGTTGCATCCCCGTTTACCCCCCTAGGTAGACACTTCAGTTGCATGCCCTAGCTAGCCTGAGTGATGGCATTTGTCCCCCACACTGGGCTTAATCAAAGTAGGTTTTCTCTTTCCTTCTGTGAAGTCAGCAGTGTTGTTCTAGCACAGCGACTTAAACTGCATGCGTGTATACCTTCAGGAGTTCAGGCGGCAAGTGGGTTGGAATTGGATCGCGCTCCCTCAAAAGCCAGAAATAGAAGCTTAGAGAATGAGCACAATGATTAAATTAAGAACATGCAAGTAGGACCAAGGTAGATTTCCTACTCCGTGCACGCAGCACGTCTTTTGTGGTGTGCATTTGAAGGTAAGAAAGGTAAGACTCAGAAAGGCAAAAAAAGGGATCCCTGGGTGGCACAGTGGTTTGGCGCCTGCTTTTGGCCCAGGGTGTGATCCTGGACACCCGGGATCGAATCCCATGTTGGGCTCCCGGTGAATGGAGCCTACTTCTCCCTCTGCCTGTGTCTCTGCCTCTCTCTCTCTCTCTCTCTCTCTCTATCATAAATAAATTTAAAAAAAGAAAGGCAAAAAAATAAAAAAGGCAGGAATACTATGAAAAATACCTGAATGTAGACAATTAAATGGAAAATAAGGTGAAGAGGATACACTTGTTAAATACATGGACAAACAGTATATCTGGAGAGTTAAGAGAAATAAGAATTAAGAGAAAATGGCCAATTTGGTTATAAATCAGTTGAGTCATTATCTCTACATCTTATACAACAATATACTAAACAGTGACTTGAAACCTTAAAAACTGAGCCACCCACTTACAAGAATACTCCATTTTAAGTCTGTAAAATGCTAATATTAACAGTACGTAGGGGTGCCTGGGTGGCTCAGTTGGTTGAGCATCTGACTTAATTTCGGCTCCGGTTGTGATCCCAGGGTCCTGGGCCTGAGGCCCCCCCCAAGGGGCTCCCACTGGGTGTGGAGCCTGCTGAAGATTCTCTCTCCCTCTGCCCCTCCTCCCCGCCCAGGTGTGCTCGCTTGCTCTATTTAGAAAACAAGTAGTACCTAAATAACTTTCCTTCCTGACTGTAGGTGATGCTGCTTTCGCTGTATCTTGCAGGAAAAACAAGTGAAAGTGAGTGTGGACCCAGAGCTCTACATCATTTCTTTGCTTTTCCTTTAAAAGCTTTCAGTGGCCATCCCGTATCTACAACAGGACTCATGTTTACCCAGTGATTTCGTTCATATTATCGTTTGCAGTTGGTGACCACCAATAGTAAAATTTTGCAGAATTAGTACTGTTCCAATTTCACACATATTTCTGTGGCCAGGAAAAGGACACGCAACTTAAACTTATTTTACAACTATTTAGTCAGGTAGCATTAGCCAATTTATATACATGGACTTTTGTTCATTTAATAAAAAAATTTTGGATGTAATATTTTATTTCCTATCTCATAAGATTCCAAAATATCAAATTATAAAATGTAATAAGCCCTTATATCTAGATAACTGTAAAATACCTTCAATTATTAAAATCTTTGTTCTAATGTTTCTTTATTAACTAATCAGGTGAATAACTGTAGCTGTTAGGTAAATGTAGACTATTTATAAGACAAATTCCTAGGAGAATTGATGTATTAAGAAAAAAATTTCAAAAATTATAGCTGTGTATACAGTATTGATTAAGAAGTGTGTGGAACAATTTAATGACATATATCAGTTATACAGAATTATATGATTTATAGTGAAGTACACTCATTTCTTCTTTTACTTAAAAAATCAAGAGCAATTATAATAAATTACACTTCATTTGATCAGAAAATGTGTCTACACTGAAAGCACACACTATTATCAGTCTACTGTTGACTATGAAATTATCCAAAATAATTTAACACATTAAATTTTATCCCTTTGTTCCAAATAAAAATATACAGTAATTCAGAAAATTGCCTTAAAGAAGAAGATGTATTGACTAATATGTATAACATTCTAGGGAATTTGTCTTTTTTGGAAAGATAAACATTGATACGAATGCAGTAACATAATTGGAGTTTAATATTCCTAAAACTTAACTTAATGTCCTTATTAAAAACTAGATGTGCTTTATTTATCCATCCCCATGTTATTGGACACTTAGATTTTCTCCAATTTCCTATGTTACAGTCTTTGTCATCAATGAACACTTGTGTTCTATAATAAATTTGTGATCTTACCACCACTTGAAATCTATGCTCACAACTGGTAATACTAAGTCAAAAATTAAGAGTTTTTTAAATCCTCTAATGTGACTTGGTTTTCAGAAGTTTTATACTTTGTAATACCCTCTCTATCGGTTCTCATTCACCACACCTTTCCAGCCTGGTACTATTATTTTATAATTACGGTTTTATTAAATGGAGAATCCAAAAACCATATCATGTTCTTACTTGATTTGTTGGATTATTGATGAAGTTGGACAGACTTCTGGATGAAATTTCTGTATAAATTCTTTTGCTTATTTTTTCTAACAGAATTTGATAGTTTTCTATTATGGTGTGATCCCCAATATACTGAAAATATTAAATCTTAGTCTACAATATTTGTTGTTGATATTCCTTACAGTCTACCTAATCGACTTGGAAATTGTTTAGGTTATTTGATCCAGTAAAATTATCTTGTAAATGTAAACAATGTCTTCATTTCTTTAATTGTTCTTATATGTTTAAAAATATCTATAAGCTATCAGCTTGAAATTTACCTGTATTTTCTTCTTATTTAAAATGTTTGTTTATATGTGTATTTCATCCACCATTAATTTTGTTTAATAGTAGGAGGTAAGAATTACTTTTTTTCCCCAAAAATATAATCCATGATCCAGATATTGTCTGGTCTGGTGAGCTTTCTTTTTCCAATTAGTTGTGCTGCTGCCTCATGTATCAGAAACTAAATCCCAAAGCAAAAGTTCTTTTACTTATGAAAGTTTAGTTTCCAAAAGATGCTTCTAGGTTCATT
Organism: Canis aureus; assembly: GCF_053574225.1. Lineage (NCBI taxonomy): Eukaryota > Metazoa > Chordata > Mammalia > Carnivora > Canidae > Canis > Canis aureus. Next base: position 25,790,221 of record NC_135630.1, on the reverse strand, counting down.
TGTTAGAATTACATGATTGAACAAATGTAGGTTGGCAGAGATAGTGTATCTTTATTCTATATGTAGTTCTGATTTTAGTTACAAAAATCTAGATGGAAGACTTTTTTTAAAGATGTATTCATTCATTCATTCATTCATTCATTCATTCATGAGAGACACAGAGACAGGCAGAGACACAGACAGAGGGAGAAGCAGGCTCCACGCAGGGAGCCTGATGTGGGATTTGATCCCAGGACCCCGGCGTCACGCCCTAGGCCCCCCAGGGGCCCCAGAGAAGGAAGCAGTTCTTAATGAAGGGAGAGTCTACAAAGAGCAACATTATCTGTGCTTCTTAAATGCACATCTACAGAGATTTATTTCCATCTATCAAGACCTATAAGAATGCCGTGCAGTGTTAGCTATATAAACCCCTTTCTAAAGGTAGGAATTGCAGGATATATAAAACTTGGAGCTCTTCTTAACCATATTTTTGTCAGGTAGAGAAAAATGACTAAATTAAATGTATCTTGAATTCCTGGGATAAATTCAAAATACACTTGCTGCACCATATATGTTATTACCTAAAACGACTTGCTAATCTTTTGACATTGACATTTACAACTGATTTTTTAAAAATTTACATTATGCCTAGTTTTGAAATTCTTTCATCACAAAGAATTGAGAAGTGAGTCCTCTTTTAAGGGGTATATCTCTGGACTATTGTGGGTGAGACTGGAATTACACATTTCTTGCATTTTCAGTGTTTGGCAAATCAGTTTGTGAATGGTATTTTATTGTGAGTTGTTTTATTGTGGATTCAGTTTATTTAATATTATGTATTTATCCCATTTTTGTTAATCCCTTTGGTGGCAGTATTATTTCCTTATGAATTTATCCACTGAAGGTGCATTTTCAAATGTAATGTGATAAAGATAATAATACTTTATGTAATTAGTCTAAAAACTAACCTTTTGTTTTTCAAACTTATTTTATCTTTTTTTCTAATTCATTAATTTTTGCTCTTGTTTCCCTTCCCTTCATATTCATTTTTTCCCATTATTTGAAAAATAATTAAAATTCTAGGGGATCCCTGGGTGGCGCAGTGGTTTGGTGCCTGCCTTTGGCCCAGGGCGCGATCCCAGAGGCCCAGGATCTCTTCCTCTCTCTCTCTCTCTCTCTCTGTGACTATCATAAATAAATTTAAAAAATTAAAAAAAATAAAATTCTATCTTTAATCCCTTCACTTTTAGCCTTTTTTCTTTCCCAAAATAAGTACTTAAATTTATGTGTCCCTCTGAGTCCTGCTATAAAGTCATCCTGCAAGGTAAATGATACATAATTATTATTTTTCTTTTTTTTAGTTTTAAGGATGTTCTAATATTCATTATTTCTTGAAGCCATGATTTATCTATATTTTTATTTATGGTTTGATTAAGTCCATTATGTTCAGACCACATATCTAAATTATAGCAATAATCTTTATTAGCAGATTCTGTGTTTGCATATTTGTTTACTTGCCAAATCAATACTCATGGTTCTTTCACAGTCGCTCATGGATGTGTGCAGAGTGGGAAAAATTTGAGTCTACAAATGTGCACATTCCTAATTGAGACTGACCAGGGATACGCGCTGGTTTTCTGTTTCAGGTCTTATACTGTTAATACATGTCTTTCTTGTGATTTACTTAGGGGCACATGTTTTGCATTTCTGTGCTTTTTGTTGGTGATTTCACTTAAAATGGCCCCCAAATATACTGCTGAAGTGTCTAGTGGTCCTGAGCACAAGACTGTGACATGCCTTATGGATGAAATATGTGCTACATAAGCTCCATTCATGCACAGGTTATGCAGCATTTGGATGTGAGTTCAATATCAATAAATCAATAACATATATTAAACAAGTTTTTCTTTCTAAAGAAACACACATAAAACAAGGTTGTGTCTTGCTCAGTTGACAAAAATTTGTAACCGGAGGTTGACATGAACCCACCTCTGTTTCCTGTAGGAGCAACTGTTTAGTATTCACTAATTCAGTATCTGCAAACGTTTATAGAACATGAGCACGATAAATAATGAGAATAGACTGTACTTTGAGACTTGAAATTTATTTTGTGTATATACACGGAGTTACTTTTAATAAATATTCTATGAATGCTGGTATAGTACATATCTGATTGATTTTGATTTGTGGATGTGTTTTCTATACATGCCATTGATATTGAATCTGCTAAGTGATATGCAAGTAGTCTATATTCCAATTTTTTTCTCTGATTATCAAGTGTAAAAATCAGTATGTAATCATTTTCACAACTTCTATCAAAATTCTCATTTTGTATGTTTTGATGCTATTAGTATAGAGTATAGAGATTTACAAACTCCTCTTTATGGTTATTTTAACATTTTATATTTAATAGTACCTAAATTCTCTTCATCAAAAACTTTTTTTTGTTTTCTTTAAATGTTTTTGCATGTGGTAATTATACAGATGTACCAGATTTATTTTATAATTCCTGTTATGGCTTTGTCTATTCTGTAAACTTGAATTTTATTGAAAAAAAGTAAATATATAAAATGCATCTCTGTAACAGATGTCTTAAAGAATACTGGTAATCTTTGTTTTTTTACTGGAATATTTAGGTTTTTGGCATTAATACTGATTCATTTTATGTTTAGTTTTATGGAGTATCCAGTATTTTGCATAATTTCTTTTTTATTCACCTCCCATTTTTGTCAGAGTATTTTGTTCACTATATGACTTTTCATGTAAGTAAATATCTTTAAATTCACATAAAATTAATTCATCTGACTTTGTTTTATTACCTGATTTTGGGTATTCAGTTCACTTTTCTGTTGCATCCTGATGCAGAGAACAGAGTTAATTATATTTCTCTTTTCAAGAAACACTGTCTCCCTCAGACCATGGAAACGATCTCTTTTTACTTTTTTTCATTATATTGTTCCCCTTCAGCAGAGATCACTATAATCTTTCCTTTTCCCACAGGTATGCATTTTATTATTTTATATACTTCTGAAATACATACTATTGATTTTGCTTATTTTAATTCACATAAATGTTATTGTTTTAGAAATCATCCTGTGATACTTATTTAATGATAATTTTTAAGTGTACTCATTTATCTCTTTTTATATATTACATACATAGAAAACATCTAGTAGTTGTAATGTATTTTCTTGGTAGTTCACAGGAATTTCACATAATTATTAATGTCCTGTCAAATCTAGACATTTTAAATATCTTCTGCTGTGTCACACACATGTTAACTAAATGCCTTTTTTGGAATGGAAACCCTTACATCTGATGTAATAAGATCCATCAATGTTTCACATTCAGATTGCATTTTTAGAGTCTTTTTAAAAAATCTTTCCATATTCTAGAATCACATAGATATTTTCCTATTTGATTCTATTAACTTTATGGTTTTGTTTTTCAAGTTTAGGTATTTAACAACTGGAGTTGAAGATATAAATTATAAGCTAAATGTTTGACTTTGTATTTCTCCATATATGTCAAGGTCCCACATTCACATTTGTTTGTTTCAGAATTATCATTATATTCTATTAATTCATTTATCCACTTGGGTTCTATTTTTATGACTACACTTTTTATTATGTGTTAGTAGCTATTAAGTGTCCTTGTCTATGATACTATTTTTTTTCTTATGTTATTCTAAAATTCCCCTGGCTATTCGGGGTCTTTTCTGATTCCACACAAATCTTAAAATAATTTGTTTCAACTCTCTGAAGAAAGTCCATGGTATTTTGATAGGGATTGCATTAAACGTGTAAATTGCCTTGGGTAACGTTGACGTTTTCACAACATTAATTCTGCCAATCCATGAGCATGGAATATTTTTCCATTTCTTTGTGTCTTCCTCAATTTCTTTCAGAAGTGTCCTGTAGTTTTTAGGGTATAGATCCTTTACCTCTTTGGTTAGGTTTATTCCTAGGTATCTGATGCTTTTGGGTGCAATTGTAAATGGGATTGACTCCTTAATTTCTCTTTCTTCAGTCTCATTGTTAGTGTATAGAAATGCCACTGATTTCTGGGCATTGATTTTGTATCCTGCCACGTTGCCAAATTGCTGTATGAGTTCTAGCAAACTTGGGGTGGAGGCTTTTGGGTTTTCTATGTAGAGTATCATGTCATCGGCGAAGAGGGAGAGTTTGACTTTAATGTCTTTTTGTTGTCTGATTGCAGAGGCTAGGACTTCCAGTACTATGTTTAATAGCAGTGGTGAGAGTGGACATCCCTGTCTTGTTCCTGATCTTAGGGGAAAGGTTCCCAGTGCTTCCCCATTGAGAGTGATATTTGCCGTGGGCTTTTCCTACATGGCTTTTAGATGATGAGGAATGTTCCCTCTATCCCTACACTCTGAAGAGTTTTGATCAGGAATGGATGCTGTATTTTGTCAAATGCTTTCTCTGCATCTAATGAGAGGATCCTATGGTTCTTGGTTTTCTCTTGCTGATATAATGGATCACATTGTATGTTTTACGAGTGTTGAACCAGTCTTGTGTCCCTGGGATAAATCCTTTTTGGTCATGGTGAATAATTTTCTTAACGTACTATTGGATCCTGTTTGCTAGTGTCTTGTTGAGAATTTGTGCATCCATGTTCATCAGGTATATTGATCTATAATTCTCCTTTCTGGTGGGGTCTTTGGTTTTGGAATTAAGGTGATGCTGGCCTTATAGAATAAATTTGGAAGTACTCCATCTCTTTCTATCTTTCCAAACATCTTTAGCAGAATAGGTATGATTTCTTCTTTAAACGTTTTATAGAATTCCCCAGGGAAGCCATCGGGCCCTGGACTTTTGTGTCTTGGGAGGTTTTTGATGACTGCTTCAATTTCCTCCCTGGTTATTTGCCTGTTCAGGTATTCTATTTCTTCCTGTTCCAGTTTTGGTAGTTTGTGGCTTTCCAGGAATGCGTCCATTTCTTCTAGATTGCCTAATTTATTGGCGTATAGCTGTTCATAATATGTTTTTAAAATCGTTTGTATTTCCTTGGTGTTGGTCGTGATCTCTCCTTTCTCATTCATGATTTTCTTAATTTGAGTCTTCACTCTATTCTTTTTAATAAGGCTGGCTAATGGTTTATCTATCATTAATTCTTTCAAAGAAACAACTCCTGGTTTTGTTGATCTGTTCCACCATTCTTCTGGTCTCTATTTCGTTGAGTTCTGCTCGAATCTTTATTAAGTCTCTTCTCCTGCTGGGTGTAGGATCTATTTGCTGTTTTTTCTCTAGCTCCTGTAGGTGTAAGGTTAGCTTTTTTACTTGAGTTCTTTCCAGTTTTTGAATGGATGCTTGTATTGCGATGTATTTCCCCCTTAGGACTGCTTTTGCTGCATCCCATCGATTTTGAATGGTTGTACCTTCATTCTCTTTAGTTTCCATGAATCTTTTTAATTCTTCCTTAATTTCCTGGTTGATCCTTTCATCCTTTAGCAGGATGGTCCTTAACCTCCACGTGTTTGAGGTCCTTCCAAACTTCTTGTTGTGATTTAGTTCTAATTTCAAGGCATTATGGTCTGAGAATATGCAGGGGACGTTCCTAATCTTTTGGTATTGGTTCAGACCCGATTTGTGACCCAGTATGTGGTGTATTCTAGAGAAAGTTCCATGTGGACTTGAGAAGAATGTGTATTCAGCTGAGTTTAGATGTAAAGTTCTGTAGATTTCTGTGAAATCCATCTGGTCCAGTGTATCATTTAAAGCTCTCGTTTCTTTGGAGATGTTGTGTTTAGAAGTCCTATCGAGTGTAGAAAGCGCTCGATTGAAGTCACCAAGTATAAGTGTATTTTTATCTAAGTATGGCTTAACTTTGGTTATTAATTGATTGATATATTTGGCAGCTCCCATATTCGGGGCAAATAGATGGGTCCTGCTTTTTTTCCAGTCTGAAACCCTGCACCTTTTGATGGGGTCATTAAGCTTGTTCACATTCAGTTACTATTGAAAGATAGGAGTTTAGTGTCATCGTGATATTTATTCAGTCATTGCTTTTGTGGATTGTTCCATTGGACTTCTACTTAAAGGGGAATTGTGAGAGTCCCCCTTAAAATTTCTTGCAGAGCTGGTTTGGACATCACATATTCTTTCAGCTCCTGCCTGTCTTGGAAGCTCTTTATCTCTCCTTCCATCCTAAATGGGAACCTTGCTGGATAAAGTATTCTTGGTTGCATGTTTTCCTCATTTAGGACCCTGAATATATCCTGCCAGCCCTTTCTGTCCTGCCAGGTCTCTGTGGAGAGGTCTGCTATTACCCTAATACTCCTCCCCATAAAAGTCAGGGATTTCTTGTCTTTTGCTGCTTTAAGGATCTTCTCTTTATCTTTGGAATTTGCAAGCTTAACTATTAAATGTTGAGGTGTTGAACGGTTTTTATTGATTTTAGGGGGGGATCTCTCAATCTCCTGGATCTGAATGCCTGTTTCCCTTCCCAGATTAGGAAAGTTTTCAGCTATGATTTGTTCAAATACATATTCTGGACCTCTGTCCCTTTCGGTGCCCTTGGGAACCCCAATTAAATGTAGGTTTTTCTTCCTCAGGCTGTCATTTATTTCCTTTAATCTATCTTCATGGTCTTTTAATTTTGTGTCTCTTTTTTCCTCAGTTTCCCTCTTTGCCATCCACTTGTCTTCTATGTCACCCACTCGTTCTTCCACCTTGTTGACCCTCGTCGTTAGGGCTTCTAGTTTGGATTGCATCTCATTCAATTGATTTTTAATTTCTGCTTGATTAGATCTAAATTCTGCAGTCATGAAGTCTCTTGAGTCCTTTATGCTTTTTTCTAGACCCACCAGTAGCTATAATAGTGCTTCTGAATTGGTTTTGTGGCATTGAATTGTAATACAGATTTTGTAACTCTGTGGGAGAGAGACTGTTTCTGATTCTTTCTTCTGAGGTGAGGTTTTCCTTCTAGTCATTTTGCTCAGTGCAGAGTGGCCAAAAACATGTTGTATTGGGAAAAGGAGAAAATGAGAGGAGAGAAAGAAGGAAAGAAAATAGAAAAAGGAAGAAGAAAAAAAGGAAGAATAAAAGAAAAAAGAAGAAAAAGAGAAAGTAAAAGAAAGGAAAAAGGGTGGGGGAAGGATACAGAAATCAAAAAGAAAAAAAAAACACGGGGGAGTATCTTCTGATTCTGTATACTTTAAGTCCCTTGACTTCCCCTGGAACTTGTCCATCTAGCTGGTCTTCTGGGGGAGGGGACTGTTGTGCTGATTGTCAGGTGTTAGCACTTGGGGGAGCTGCTCTGCCCCCTACCTGGTGCAGGGCTCAGTGGGGGCTGTTTGCACCGTGAGGCCCCAGAAGGAACAACCACAGTGGCGGCAGCCAGCTCTGGAGCCCTGGAGTCAGCTCCCGCAGTAACTCTAGAGCTCTCAGTCTACAGGGGCCTGGAGGCTCTGGGGGCGGGGCTGCTGATCTGCTGAGCTCCGGGGCAGGAGCATCCTTGTTGTCCTGGGCCCTCCTGGCCTCTGCCTGTCCCGGGGGGACGTTGGATCCTGGGCTGTGTCCCCGGTGCCCTGGGCTCCCGCCGCGCAGCCCCCTCCACGCAGAGCAGCCGCCCGAGCCCCTCCGAGCTGCTCCCGGGTCCAGCTGAGCGTGCCCTGCAGCCCTTTAGGGAGCTCGGCCTGGGTTGTGGGGCTCTCCCAGGGCGCAGGTGTCTGTTAGTGTCCCAGGAAGCCTGAGGGCATCCCTGCTCTCCTGGCGTCCTGCTCTAACTCCCTGAGAGCACCTTTCTGCCCAGCAAGATTGGGGAAGCTCCTGCTTCTCCCAGCCGGGGCTCTCCTGTCCTGGGGACACTCGCCCAGGCCTTAGCCCAGCTCCTTGCAGGCCCCTCCCCCTTGGATACCTTTTGTTTCCTTATTTCTTTTTCCCCGTCTTCCTACCTTGATAGAAGCGCGAACTCTTCTCACTGTAGCATTCCAGCTGTTCTCTCTTCAAATCTCAGGCCGAATTCATAGATTTTCAGGATGATTTGAAGGTTATCTGAGTAATTTGGTGGGGACAGGTGACTTGGGGACTCTACTCTTCCGCTATCTTGCCCCTCCCCTCGTATCCTCTCGTTTTATTAATTAACTCTGTACTACTATAATTAAATGATTCCTGGGGTGCCTGCGTGGCTCAGTTAGTTAAATGTCTGCCTTCCACATAGGTCATGATCCTGGGTCCCCCATAGGGGCTCTCTGCTTTGCGGGGAGTCTGCTTCTCCCTCTGCCCCTCCCTCCCTCTCAAATTTTCTCTCCATCTCTCTCTCAAATAAAAAAAATAAAATGTTTTTAAAAAATGATCCTGAAATTAGAGCTTCAACATAAAACAGAAAACCTTGTTTACTGTCTTGGAAAATAGTCTGGAGGCTTGCAGTTCAGGACTGGTAGGATCTCTACACCCACTGTGGTTTCTCAAGATCTTCCAACATATTCATAATGTAGTGGGGAAGGAGTGAAAAATAAGTTCAGTATATATCTATTCCTTTTAAGGACATGAACTAAAATAGCCACATAATATTTTGGCTCACATTCCTTCAGGTATAAATTAGTCATAGGGCCATATCTGGATATAAGTGAGTCTTGCTGGCCCTTCCTGAGTGACTATGCACCAAACTAAAATTTGGAAATGTACTTTCAAAAAAAAAGAGGTGAATTAATTCTGGTGGAAAAGCTATTTCTCTGACTGATCTTTACCAAGAGCCATACAATACTTTCTAGATTTATGCAACATTTTAGGCAGTTTTTTTTTTTTGCCATATAACCCACTAGATAGACATAATTATTAAAGATGATAATTGACTAATATGCTTTATTTATTTAAACTAAATTAATCAAATAGAAGTCTATTGTGCAACAATAAATACAAGGTACTATACAGGGCAGCCCCAGTGTCGCAGCGGTTTAGTGAACCTGCAGCCCAGGGCGTGATCCTGGAGACCCTGGATCGAGTCCCATGTCGGGCTCTCTGTATGATGCCTGCTTCTCCCTCTGCCTGTGTTTCTGCCTCTCTCTCTCTCCCTCTCTGTCTCTATGAATAAATTTTAAAAATCTTAAAAAAAGAAGGTACTATACAAAATTCTTTGTAACAAAACAGAATAATTCCCAGTACAAATGAGGATAATACTATTAAATAGTTTCTTTAAAGGCTCTTGAAAGTGTTCATCAAACTATTTCAAGTTTATTGGCATTTTCCTTTATTAATTTATTTTAATATTTTTTAATAATTGCTATTATTTTGATTATTTAATAATTTTATGATTATTTTAGTAATAACTATTAGCATATATATGGAACATCATCTTTTTTTTAATCAGCTACATCCTAAAATTTTTAAAAAGACTTTATTTATTTATTTACCTGAGAGAGAGAGAGAGAGAGAGAGAGAAAGAGAGCAAGCAGGAACAGGGTGGGGTAGGGGTAGAGGGACAGGAGGAAGCAGACTCCTCACTGAGCAGGGAGCTTAATCAGGGCTCCATCCCAGGACCTTGAGATCATGACTTGATCTGAAAGCAGATGCTTAACTGAGCCACCCAGGTGCCCCACATCTAAAAAAACTTTCAGGAAGAAGGAAAGGGTTCAAATAAATTAGATGATTTCCAATTTTTGAGGAAAATAGACATAAACTATGAAAACAATATCAAGGAATAAAAGGATACATGAAATATCTTTTCGATATACTCATTTAGTAAGGAAAAATAGACAAAAAATATTTTAAAAATTGCTATAATTAACTACAAAAAGATTGAATTACCAAAAATATGTTGATATTAATTTGAAAGTGAGAGTTATATACTAACATGGAATGATAGAAATAACATCAGTGTTTTGCTTGAAATACCCAAATAATCTCTTCAATCTTATATTTGCCTTTAAAAAATTCTTTTGGATCAACAACTGAATACAGTAACAATAGATAGTACTGTATTTTACTATTTCCAGAAGATAGACGAATTGGCAATGTTAAATAGAATGGCCAGATAGCCCTCAGGGGAAATGCTATGAAGCAGGGAAATAATCTGGGGAAAGAGAGCCAGTACACAGGACTTAAGCTGGGAGACTGCCTGGAATGTTCTCGGAAGGTAAGAACTCCCAGAATGATATAAAGTAGCAGACATGGAAAGGCCTGAAGGAAAATGATCTGGGCAGAGGACTCTGAAGCTGGGAAGAGTTGGCCAGTGTGGCTAGAGAGACATGTATGAGTCTGAGAAAATGCCAAAGGCTTGAGTACAGAAACCTTGCAGGCCACAGGGAGGATGCTGAATTTTATTCTCTGTGCATTGAGAGACTATGGCAGATCTGTAAACAGCAGAATGATGTTATCTGGTTTAATTTTACGGAATTGTATGACTGCTGAGTGCAAAACAGAATGTAGAGGCAAAAATGGAGGTGTGTATAGGAGTCTACTGAGAGGTCCAGAGCTAGACAAAATGGACCTGCTGGCTTAGACCAGCAATAGAGGAAGCGGTCAGTAAAGGTCCGTTGAGGGTTAAATTTTTATTTATTTAATTTATTTTTTAAGGATTTTATTTCTTTATTTTTGAGATAGCATGAACAGAAGTTAGGTTCAGAGGAAGAGGGAGAGCCAGGCCATCAAACTCCTCACTAAGATGGGAGCCTGACAGGACCCTGGGATCATGACATGACCCAAAAGCAGATGCTTAACCCACTGGGACGCCCAGGTGCCCCAGGCATCAAATATTTAAAACAGAGTGAACAATATTTGATAATGGATTGAATATCAGATATGAAAAATAAAGGATGGCTCCTAGATTTTCTCCTAAGCAACTAAGTAAATTGAAGTAATATTTACTAGGCAAGTCCCCTTCATTTTGTGAAAGAATTCACTGCATAATTCTTTTCCATTACAAGTGTCACGTGTGCATTAAAAATATAATGAGAATAATGGTTAGATTTTGCACATCATATCAGAAATAAAACTCCAGCTTGAATCAAGAGATATATGTTTTTATTTAATATTTCTTTTCTGTGTTATATATAAATGCTAATTAAAAATTTAATAGATATTATCTATAAATCTACCAACGCAGAGAACAGAAAAATCTGGAGACTAGTTTTGAATAATCTAACATTACTGTACTTTCTGCCTAATGAGAGTGAAAATGAGGTAACCAACACTACACACCTGCTATTAATCTGAAAAAAAGGCCATTTTATAAGCATTAAACTCCTGTGGTCTGCCAAATGTTCCTAGTCACTCACCTATTGGGAGGGTAATTACCATTCTAAGATTGCTAAAGCAATAGAATATGCCTTTATCTATTTTCCTTCAGGCTGAAAATTTTTAAATGTTTTTGAAAGTTCACTTTCTGGGCTTCTTATTTGATTTATGGGAATTAAGGTGACATTACTGCATCACCTTAATCAAATATGACAATACTTTTCTTAACCTAATAAAATCTCCCCCCATAATAATAACCACAAGTTTATTTGCTGTGAGGCATTTTTAATTGCATAGTATATGGCTATAATTGAATTGTACCCATTTTTGGTTGACATTTTAATTATCCCATTACCAGAAAATAGATGTTGGGAAACTTTGAAAAAACAACTTTTGGTAGTTCAAAACTGTTTTTAGCCATTCTTATAAACATTTAATTAATCTTCTCCTGAAATCTTTTAAACTTGGGAGAAATTCTTCAAGTTAATTTCTTTTCTCTTAATACATTTAGCATTTTCCCTTAAGTATTAATTTCCCTCTTGAAGTTCTCAAGAAAAGTTAAATCTTATTACATCTTTCTCTCCTCTTTAATCTGACCCTCTTTTTGGAACCTTTTTTGCCCTCAGTTTTGACCAAAGATACCTGTTTCACATGGTTCAAAGAATGTCCAAACTTTTAAAGCTCACAGCTTTTTATCTTGGCTCTGTGGTGATGAAAAATGCATGAGAAATTTTATTATTATTTTTTCCAAGAGGCTCAGTAGCAACAGAAAAGGACAGGTAAGCCTAGGGCCTAAATGACATTAGAGTTTTCACCTAAGAAAGGAGCGTAGCCCAGGAATAGTCAGGAAGTAAGCCTTAAATTTAGCTCTACTAAAATGTTTAATGCCCAGCAAGAGATTAATCAGACCTAGAAAGGCAAAACTCACCAATGTAGAAATCTTAATGATTTCCAGAAGGACTAAGTGTATTGGGGGTTGACCTGGGACTAATGTCCCCTTTGAGGAATGATACCCCAGCTCTTTTTTACCTATGCTGTTGTACATAAGACAAAGCAGGGAATGTTTCTGGGTGTTAAGGGTTGGAGGAGAGAGAACATTGTAGTTATTTCACAAACTTTTGCCTCATCGTTTAAACTTTCACTGATGAAAAAGGGAAAAAAATCTGTCGTGAGGCAGTTTATATGTGGTGTTAGTTTCTCTGGACTGGGTGATGAGTATAGTTGGCCAGAAGGAAATCAGTTAACTCACTCAAGTTGTACCAGAGAAGGCTGGAATCTCACTCTCCTCTATGACTCCTTGTGACTCTTAAGTCCTCTCCTCTTACATCCTAGATTTTAGGATTCAATCCTTAATTTTTTTTCTTTCTCTACTCTCTCTCTCTCTTTCCACACAATATGTATTTCCAAAGATCTTCCATTGTCAGGCGCAACATCAGCAAAAGATACATGTAACCTCAATATTAAAATGTACCCTAAATTCAAAATTATGAAAATGTGAAGCATAGAAACATTTCAATCAAACAACATGATACTGTGTATTAATGATTCCAAAATTTAAAATTTATTCCCATCAAATCACCCACTAGTCATTTTTAGGTACACATCCCACCCCTAAACCCTGTTTTCCCTCTTCTCTTTGCTTTTTACAGAAATAGTAAATAAAGAGTGCTATCGTTGCTCTCCAAGTCAGAGATACTCTTTAACCTCCATTTCCTATGTTCCACAACCAGTCGGTCATCAACACTTTAATCTATTAAATCATACATATTCCTTTCTTTTCTAAGTTACAGCCCTCCTCAAGGCATGGCTAGAATATTGATAGAGCATCGCAATATCACTTTGCCTCTAGGCAGAAGCAGGGCAGGTATCATCAGGGTGTGTTCTTAAATCACATTTCCTTATTTTACTTCACAGGTCCACCACTTAATATGTGTGTGTAACTTTGGGCAAATTATGTTCTTCTTATGATTCTTTTCCTCACCTATAAACGAAGTGTAAGAATAGTACTTCCCTCATGTAATTGTTATGATTATATGAAGGAAAACATAGAAAATGTTAGAACAGCATTTGAAATTTTAGCAAGTCTTCATAAGATATTAGCTACTAAGGCATCACATTCCAATCCACTTGATACAAATGTGTTAGCATCAGCCTTACTAAAATATCAGTTAATTCAGCCACTAAACATAAATGTACTTAGCAAATGAGTGTCTTGTGCTTAAAGAATTTATTTATTTATTTATTTATTTATTTATTTATTTATTTATTTGAGAGAGAGAGAGTGCATGAGGGAGAGAGGATGTCAAGAAGACTCCCCACTGAGCACAGAGCCCATCTTGGGGCTTGATCTCACGACCCTGGGATTATGACCTGAGCTGAAATCAAGAGTCTGACACCCAACTGACTGAGCCACCCAGGTGCCCCAAGTGTCTGTTTTACAGTAAGCATTGTAGGTAAATAAGGTAAATAAAATCAACAAATTCAGCAACAAACAGATGAGAGTAGGAGGAGATAGGGATACTAAATAAGAAAACAAATATATGAACAAATAGTTTAATGTCAGTTTCATTTTCCAACCTTTTTAGCATGGCCCATACCTGTCCCATACATGAGCCACTTACTTTGGCATGGGGTGGTCACTGGTAGTCCATCCATTAGTTCTCAGCATCTTTTGTTATGTGTTTAGAAACAGATCCACAGTTTCAGAGCTCAGGAGCATACCCAAGGGTTTATAATGATTTTATAGTCTCCCCCTTCAAAGTTTTGCATTTTGGTCCTTTACCAGAAAGCTGAGATTTTAGTTAGACTCCACTCTGCTATACTCTGTCTCTGACTGTGTGCACATTCAGGAATGATGGGCAGTGGGTCAGAAGGAAGAAAAGCAATAGGGGTTCACTCCACCTTCTTGGAATCTCAACTCCTTCAATTAGAGAGGAAGACCTTCTTCCCTTTGAATTTTCTTGTTTTTTTAAGATTTTATTTATTTATTCATTAGAGACAGACATTGGGAGAGGGAGAGAGAGAAAGAGAGGCAGAGGGAGAAGCAGACTCCCTGCAGAGCAGGAGCCCAATGCAAGACTCAATCTTTGGACCCTTGGATCATGACCTGAAGCCAAAGACATATGACTAGTTGCTTAGCCACCCAGGGGCCCCTCCCTTTGAATTTTCAATACCTCCAGGCTCCTATTGCCACTCATTGGTGCTGCTCATTCCACAGCCACTGTAAGTTTGTCTGGTAGCTAGAGAATGGGAGAACTGAGAAAAGAGAAACATAAGGGACTCCCCCAACTCTCAGTATTTAGACCCCTTTATTCCACTCCTCAGACAGAATAAGAGGGTTTCTCCTGGAACTCTGTCTGCACCTTGCTGCCCTCTTCTGGTGTTTGAGCTGCCTTACATTCAGGCCAGGGTACATCGGAGGAAAATGGGAAACCCTTTGCCAATCTGGTGTACCTTGAATTCTGATCTTCTTCCCCTGTCCACCAGCCACTACTTATTTTTCAAACACCTCAAGTGAATTCCATTCTATAGGGTATATAAGACAGAATATACTTCATCCATCTCGCCTCAAATCAGAATTCCCATTGTGCTCTTTTTAGTCATTAATTTTCAAATAATGTATCTATTTGCTGCTGACTTGAATAAGTATTTGGTTTCTTTTTATTTTTAAGATTTTTTTTTATTCATGAGAAACACACACAGAGAGAGAGGCAGAGACACAGGCAGAGGGAGAAGCAGGCTCCATGCTGGGAGCCCAATGCAGAAGTCGATCTGGGGACTCCAGGATCACACCCTGGGCGGAAGGCAGGAGCTAAACCACTGAGCCACCCAGGCGTCACAGTATTTGGTTTCTTAAAATAGGAATAAAGAATGTGGTCAGAGAGAAAGAATGCAGAGGGATCTAGTGGAATAAGTAGATCCTGGTTCCAAGAGCCAAAGTAATATGCAGACTGCAAGTACTGAGTCAAAAAGCTAGACTGAACCATGTGTTCCTCATAACAGGAACTAACATATATTCATTCTCTTTGCACCCAGCACCGCTATAAAGTTGTATAAATGGTACCCATCAAACATTTGTTTCTTATTGCGTTGGTCAAGAGGTGATAAAGAAATAAGAAGGCAAAATGTACCACCAGAATTCCTGGGGGTTTCAATCAGCAAATAATTGGTGTAATCATATTACCATCTATGGAACATTTGTATTTCTTATCCTTCACGGGCAAAATTTGTCCTAAAAGATGTTGTCAAATAACTTGTTGAAACAGATAAATGTAGTTTCCATGTCCTTCTGATCTAAAAGTCTAGTGCTTATTTTTAAAGAAAATGGGATTTATTTTGGAAAATTTACATTTAATAAATACATTTTGGCTCCAAGAGATGATGGTGTCTTTTGAATGATTATTACCCACCAGCTTTTTAATTCCACCCTCAAAAATTTTGTAAAAGCTTATTTATGGTTTCTGAATTGGCAGTGGCCTATCATTGCTGAAAAAGTGAACAAATTGTATTGCTATTTATACTTAATGCATTCTAACTGAAGTAATTTAGTAAGAAATATTATAATCTTTTATCTAGCCCAATGCACTTATTTTAGAAATGAAAAAATTAAGACTCATAAAGACTAAGCAACTTGCACAAGATTATACAGAATAATAGGAAAAGGAGCAGGGCCCTGGTACTAATCAAGACTCAGAAGTTCTCTTGATCTTGCTCTAACTTTTCTATTTTTACTGTGTAGTCTTTTAGTTATTTTAACAGCTGTGACAATATCTGAAAGAGTTAAACCAATGTTACCTGTAGAGTTTAAAGCTACTTCCTCTATTTTACGGTTTTGGAAGATGTCAGTGGTTGAGAAAAAAAATTTTTTTTTTTTGTCTCAAGATAACTGTAGTTCCGAGCATCATATTTTAAACTACATATGAAGATATAAATGTGTTGGAGGACACACCATGCCAACATTTCTTCTAAATCACCAGGTTATAATCACTTCCTTCCTACATTCCTAACACTTATACCTTTCTTTCTAAGTTTTTTGTCTGGAAAATATCATAACTCTAAGATAAAATGAATCTCTGCCTTTTCCACCATTGTACACTGATTTCTAATTGTAGATGGAAAGAAACATATTGCCATGCCAACTCCAAAATATCTATCTCCAGACTGGACTTCTCTCCTGAACTCCACATTCAGAGTTCTCTACCTGACATCTGCACCCCAATGTATAATAGACATCTCAGTGTTAACACACCCAAAAACTAAGCTCCAGCTATTTCCCTGAAAACTTTACACATGGTGCCCCTTTGATTTGTTAAATTTTTTTTATTCTTAAATTTCTATTATTTTGAATACTTTAGATGAATGTTTCCTATACTCTGGCTTTCCTATCTTTAACTGTATTAACATAGTTGCTCTCCAGTATGACTTGGTCATTCCAATATCTGAAATCTCAGCAGGTCTTTTCCTGATATCTGCAATTCTGCTGAGCCTTGCCGTTTCCTGGTGTGCTTGAGCATATTTGTATACCACTCATTATTCTAGTTCAAAGTTACACACGAAGGCAGACCAGCTGGGTATAATGAAGTATTGGCTGATGTTGTCTCTCTAGCGGTTTCTAATCTTTAATCTTTAGGAAATTAGAGCAAGTCCCATACATCTATCTTCCTTTATTACAGTATTTGCAATTAGAATAATCACTTATTCATCAACTATTCGGGAGAGAAAATGTGTTTCTTAATATTTTGTTCTACTATGGTTTTGCCACACAATATTTCAGGAATTGTCTGTAAAAGGTTTTTGTTTTTTTTTTTTTTGTAATAGAATTTTGCTGAAAAACGCCTAGGTGGAAAAAACAAAGTATATTTTGTTAGTGATTCCTCCTCTCTTCATTTTGTTTGCTCTAAGTCAAAATAAACGACAGTACATAGTTAACTTTATTTTTATTCTCAATATATGTAAACACTTAAGCATTTTTCCAAAACTCATTGATATTCATTATAAAATACCCAGTGTCAAGATTTGTAAAAACTGAATAAATAAAAGTACTAACATCTTGGTTGGGAACACTCAACTTTGTAATCTGTAAATTCCCAAAAATTGTATCTGAAAATTTAATGTGCTACCAATCAGTATCCCATGAGATAATATTTCAGAACTTGACAATATGACTGTAAAGGTCACTTTAAAGCATGACTAATAAAAAGAGAAGAATACTGAAAAAGAATAAAGTTAAGGAAATTTGTCCAAACAGATGGTAATAGATATTCCTAAATCAGAAATAGATAAATCAGTAGATGAAATAAAAAGTCCAGAAACAAAGGTAGTATATGATACAAAGGTCACAGAATATCAATGTTGAAAATAATTGATTATTTAATTATTGGTCTTTGGACAACTATTTAACCACTTGGAAAAAATAAATAATCCAAATACTCACTATATCCATTACTAAAAATTACAGAGTAATAATAATTGAGAGCAATAAATATGCAATGCAATGCAAGTGGTGCCCTATAAACTTTTGTAATGTGGCAGCCTGGGAATTAGAGATTAAAAAGTGGTAGAAAAATATATGGACAAATGATCAGATAATCTTAGAGATCCTATGCTAAAAGCAAAGATAATGAAAGGAAAATGACTTTACTACATATAATTTTAACACTAGATACTGAAAAACACAAAAAATTGAAAACATTTGGGGCAACTGGGTGGCTCAGTCAGTTAAGTGTCCAACTCTTGATTTTTGCTCAGATCATGCTGTCCACATCCTGGGATCAAGCCAGCATTGATCTCCATGCTCAGTGGGGAATCTATTTGAGGATTCTCTCCTTATCCCTCTGCTCTTCCCCTGCTCATGCACTCTCTCTCCCCAAAATAAATAAACAAATCTTTTTTTTTTAATGGAAAACATTTTAAGGTAAATGATAAACTGAGAAAACATGTTTTCAACATATTTAGCAGACAAAATATCTATATGCTATGTTAAAAGTTTCTACAAAACCTGGAATAAGAAAGATATACATCTTCCCAATAGTAATGGAAGTATAAGAATATATTTACAAAGAAATAAGCAATAAATAGTATGCAGAAAATTATTTAACTTCATTATTGATAAAGAAATGCTTAATAAAATACTTTTCTAGATGTGGTTTATGTATACAATGGAATATTACTCAGCTATTAGAAATGACAAATACCCACCATTTGCTTCAACGTGGATGGAACTGGAGGGTATTATGCTGAGTGAAGTAAGTCAGTCAGAGAAGGACAAACATTATATGTTCTCATTCATTTGGGGAATATAAATAATAGTGAAAGGGAATATAAGAGAAGGGAGAAGAAATGTGTGGGAAATATCAGAAAGGGAGACAGAACGTAAAGACTGCTAACTCTGGGAAACGAACTAGGGGTGGTAGAAGGGGAGGAGGGCGGGGGGTGGGAGTGAATGGGTGACGGGCACTGGGGGTTATTCTGTATGTTAGTAAATTGAACACCAATAAAAAATAAATTAAAAAAAAGAAAAAACAAAAAAATAAATAAAAAAATAAAATACTTTTCTATCATAAAATTGGCGAGTATAAAATATTTATACACAATACTAAAATTGGTGACCTTTTAAAGAAAATGGTCAATTTTGTAATTTATTCATGAATAAATTGTGTTATTTTTCTGAAAACTTTAACACTCTTGTTTCATCTTTAACCTATCAATTTCACATCTAACAATTTGCTCAGATTTTTTTAAATTTTCTGTACTTATATTTAACTCTTTACTTCTATTTAACAAGTAATTTTAAAGTAACCTAAATATACAATGTATTTAGCAAATAAAGACTAATAGATCCCTGCATAGATATATGTTGTATATTAATCTTTATCACTAAGAAATATGTTTAGCTATCACCAAATTAAAAAGGTTGCAGGGCAGTATTTGTAGTTTGTCTTTATATACACTCATGTATGATCAGTCTTAAGGGTAGGATAGAATTGGGTAGCAGGGGACTCTAGTGAACCTGGTAGCAAACCTGAAGCGGTCACTTGCTAGCTATATGAACATATTCCATGGCAATAAATTTCTACTCCTTTGACATCTGATACCCACGATTTTCAGGAAACATTTACAATGTTGTTCCTAATAACTTCATCCATAGTAGAATGGGTAGAAAAAAGGAAGCATATCACAGAAAAACAAAAGTAAACAGAATACAGCTACACAAGTATGACTCTAATAAACATAATAGTAGGCAAAAGAAACATGACACATGCATACAGCATGATTCTATTTATATACAATTTAAAATCTAGTAAAGCAAAATCATATTATTTTGGCAAACAAGCATACATGAAAAAATTATGAGCAGACATAAGAAGGCATGATAACCAATAATCCCATGGCTTCTGGCATGCTCACAGTGTTCTTGACTTTGGTGAAGACGGAGGGAAGTGAATGGGAAATCACATTATAATAATTTACTTATTCACATATTTATATTTGTATGCCTTATATATATATTTCATAATAAAATAAGGATTTTTAGAAGGATTCTTGACATTTGTTTCTCTATCAGAAGTATGCTGGTCCTTTGATCATCTGATTATTTGGCTATAACATACAATGGGGTGAGAAGGAAGGACATGATCCCCACAGTGTCTATCATTCCATTCTGAGCCAGCGGTCATATTTTTGTCTCCACTTGTAGAGAATAAACTTGAGTTTTTCCAGTAGCAGGATGCATTTTGCTGCACCATACCTATGCCTTAGCCTTGTTGACATAGGGATTAACATAAAGCATTTATAAAACAGATGGCCAGCTTTGCATGCCATCACTCTCACAGGCCCAGATGTGGCCTGAACCCATGACCTTGTTAGTACCAACAGTAAATAACTGGAGTAACCAACTAGAGCATGTCCTAAAAAATGGTAAGTGAATAAAAAAATAAGGAAAATAGTAATGCCATTTAAAGTAAATAGTTAAAATATCTATTAGTTCTAGAATGAAAAATAGATGAATAGAATCAAGGCAGGCAACTCTTACATGGAGTTAAACTATAATATTGAGTTTTATCTTTCATTTGAGCAAGAGAAAGAAAAATTTTTTAAAAAGGTTAAGCAGCAGCTTTATATGTGAGATACAGTACATTTTTATTATTACTCTCTATAAGAGTATAGTTGACTATAGCTAATGGCACTTAAAAATTATTTTTTCATATCCAGAAATGAAGAAAAATATATAGGAATACTAGTAACTCTAAGATATTTCTTAGAAGAATAACTGTTGATAAAACAGAATCTAGATGACATATTTATATTTTTTAAAAGATTAAAATTTTAAGGAAGTAAAAAGTGAATGCCAAAAATATAAAAACATACTAAATATTTTATACCAACTGTTATTTAAGTAACAAAATAATGCTGTAATTAAATTTGAGAATTAGTATTATAATTTCCTCAAAAAATGAGCTATCTCTGCAAAGTATGCTTGTTTATAAAAATTATCGGAATCATTTTTTGCTTTTTTGCTTTATTGTAGAAAATTTAGACTAAACTTCTTGAAGGTCTCTTGAAAGCTCTTGAAGTATCTTAAAGACATTTTCTTAAATGGAAAATTTCAAGATTTAAAACAAATTGCTGTTTCTAACACACATTATATACTTCTATTTTCTTCACTTTTCATTGACCATTGACCAATTTTTTATCCATTTCCAACCACTCCCTATTTCAAATGCTATCTCTTTTGTATTTGTACATTGTTCTAAAAATGGAAACTTTTTTCTGATTTGAAATTATTTAAACATAATCTGCTTTAGTGCTTTGCCTTAGTTTAGCCTTCAGCTCCCTCCATCCCCCTTGATGTAGAAATGATGAAAGGTAGAATGAACACTGAGAATGCATCCCATCTCTTTAAGCCTAAATATTCAGGAATGGACAATGTTTCTTTTCAAGGGAATGACCCTTCCTGATTTATTAGCTTCTCCTTCTGGATTTATCCACATGGGAAAACACTGCCAAAGCTCATTTGTCTTTTCCTGCCTGTATCCTTATGTCATGACATTGAGGTACTTTGTTCTGCAAAAGTATTTTTAAAAGGTGACAAGCCTTTCCCTGTGGAACATTTAAATAAAAATAAAAAACACTTTTAATTAGGATCTGAAATAACTTCGAAGAAGAAACTGGGAACGGAACACAGCTCTCCACAGCTCCCACACAGTAGATTGATTTTATGTTTCTTGTCTACACTTGAACATAGCCCCGCTATATTGAAGTTGCTTTTCTTTAAGAATATTCATATCCAGCTCTCTCTTTCTCTGTAAGGCTGAACATTTTCTTTATTAAGGACTGCAAGGATCATATATCATTGTTCCTAGTACTATTTACCAAAACATTTCCACTTCATCTCTCAAAGGCATTGTTCCTCTCAATATTCAATTTAGAACATCAAGAAGAAAGAATAGTGGGGCACCTGGGTGGCTCAGTTAGTTAAGCATCTGGTTCTTGGTCTCAGCTCAGGTCTTGATCTCAGTCAGGGTTATGAGTTCAAGCCCTATGTTGGGCTCTGTGCTGAATGTGGAGCCTACATTTTTTTTTTTGGTGGGGGGAGCCTACTTCAAAGAAAAAGGAAAAAAGAATACTAAGATGTTTTTTATCATCCTAATATTTAATATAATGTCTTACTATATGTCTAGCTAAACGTTTGGAATATTTTTGTCAGGAGAAATAAAACAAGATTATATAATCGACCTTAATCATTTTATAGAATAGGAAACCAAAGCCAAGGAACAAAGTGGAAAATTCAGAATGGAGTTAACAGACAGTATTAAATCTCTTTGGCTTTCCATTAAGCATTTGAGGAATATTAATATAAGGCTGTTTAACAATTCTGTTTCAAAATAAAAATAAAGACAAAAGAACTTAGAAACAATTTAGACTGATGAAATTCAGGGAAAAAAATCAAAATTTTTGCTCTACTATCTATAAAATTCTGTCATGACTATTATTCAGACATATGACTTTTCTTTATAAATAAGATTTCTTCACCAAAAATAATTTCCTTATCTCCTCTTACTCTCTATTCTGTGTGCATGATATGTCCCAAGCACAGAAGGGAATGCAAATGACACTTCATCTATGGAGTCTTCCCAAGACTTCCCAAGAACACCTCACAGTGTTTTATTTCTCCCACCACCCCAAAGTGCTCTTCCATCACATTGTACTCTTTCATTTACTCATATTATGCTGCAATTATTGGTTCATATGCCAGTCTTCTCTATCTAAAATGTAAATTCACCCAGGGTAGAAAATATGGCATTCATTTTTATATCTATGGTGTTAGCACCATGGTAATTATTCAATTACCATTTACTAAGTGAATCAACATATGAATGATTGCCTCTTAGTAATTTTCCCAAGTATTCTTGAATATATATATATATATATATATATATATATATATATATATATATGTGTGTGTGTAGGATATATATACATATATGTATGTGTATATATATATATAATATTTTTTTTCAAGATGTTCTCAGTGTGAATTAATCCACCTACCTAGGTGGATGAAGAAGGGAACTATAAAATGGGAAATATTCCTAGATATTTTCTATCAACACATACAGAACTAAAGAATATGATATCAAGAGGAATTATTTAGGTATACAGAAGATTATGAGAGTGAAGGAAGGGTGTTCACTGTTTATTAATTTCTGTAACATTCAAAAAATCAAATGAACGTATGCTACTTTTATAATCATAAAATAAATAATTATAGAAAATGTCCCATACTCATAGTTCTTAAGCATTGAAACATTTTACGGCAAGAGGTTCTGAAATATCCATCCCTGGAGATTATTAGAAATAGGATAGAGACAGATTAGTTTGGAAAGGTCAAGTAAAACTTGCTTAAATGGTGACCTCTACATCTGCCTTCCATTCTGTAATGTCTATGATTGATCCTAAGTGTTGCTTAAGACAGGAAAATTGCTATTTTTAAAGAAACATAATCTAGCAGGCAATAGAAATAGTTTTTTTGTTTGGGGAAATTGTAAAATCCTTAAATTCATACTTTACTACATTATCTAATAAATCTTTTTCCTGTTTTCTGAGATTTCTTTAAATTTTGGATCATATTCTCCTTCTCTCCCCTCCAATAAATGATCCTTCAGAGAAAATTCAGAAAAAAAATCATAATAAAACCACAACTGATTATTAATGCAAATCCTTGTAAAGTATAAGTATAAAACCAGAGAATTGGATAATGGTCTGAAAATGGATAAATGGTCTGACCCACATATTAACCGAAATTTATAAAACACTATGCATAAGAAATGATATCACATACCAAAGAAATCAAAGATTTCTCAATACTCCAAAACCATTACCCAATAAAAATAGGTATGAGACAAAAAATGAAACTTTGGCATATTTATAGATCAAATACCTTGAAATTATTGACATTTGACTGTTTTGACCTAAATAAAAGTCAATTTCTTGTGATTCAAAGTAAGGCATGTTTATTCAAAAAAATCACAAAAGATGAATTATTATTATTATATACTATATATAATATATATTATATTATATATACTAATATATATTTCATTATATATCATGAAATAAATAGCATTAAGATAAATACTGTTCAGATACAAAATGGAAACTTTTTGTTTGATTCCTTTTAGCTATTTTGATTTGGAAATTTTGTTTGTCTTTTCCATAACTATGTTAATTAAACCCACTTTCTGATAAATTCCTAAAAGGAAGCAAGCAAGAAAGAGAATAGAAACAGTTTCATGATGGATAGAGATGGACATGAAAAAATTGTACCAAAAATTACATAAACCAGGCAAAATGTAGTTTTCATTGGTAGGTAATAACTTGCATATCATATGACATAATTTTAGTTTCAAACTTCAAATGAACCTTGGCTAAGTGTTACTTTTCTAATAATTTTCATGTCTTATATGATTGGTACCAATATATATTGATCAAAACAAGTAATATATGCTTGCAATTGTGTGAGGATATCACTCAACGATTTTTGCTGCATTTTCTTTATTTCATACATATCTTTTGAAGTTTCTAGCTTTAGTTGATAAAATCCTCAACCTAGAGCACTGAAGGTATTTCTCTCAAGATGAATAGAATCAATCCTAAAATCATTAGGTTATACACAGATCTTAAGATCTAGAAAAAGTATTCTAAATGAAAATTCTGGGTAAGTAACATTAAGATATATTATTAATTAAGGGCACGTAGGTAGATCAGATGGTTAGGCATCTGCCTTTAGCTCAGGTCATGTTCTCCAGGTCCTGGGATGGAGCCCCGCTCTGGGTTCCCTACTCAGTGGGGAATCTGTTTCTCCTTCTCCCTCTGCCTCTAAAACCACCCCCACTTGTGCTCTCTCTCTCTCAAATGAATAAACAAAATATTTTTTAAATATATATTATTAATTTATTGAATATTTAATGTATTTTTAAAGATTTACTTATTTGAGAGAGACAGAGAGAGAGAGGGAAAGAGAGGGGAGGGGCAGAGGAAGAAGGAGAGGATACTCAAGCAGATGGCTCACTTAGCATGGAGCTTGTGACTTGGGGCTCAGTCCCAGGACATTGAGATCATGAGCTGGGCCAAAATCAAGACCCAGATGCTTACCCCACTGGGCCACCCACATGGCCCTAATTAGTGTATTTTAAATATGCAACACAATCCCTCCTACAATGGCAAGCAATATTTACAGATAGTTATTCTACCTTTGATTCATAAGAAGGTACACACTCTCCTCTACTTTGTACTAAAAGCCTTCAGCCAAAGTAAGAGCAGCAGCAGTGCCATAGGTTCTGCAAATTCACATATTGAGGGACTTGTTTAATTTATAGAAAGAGGGGCAGCCCCAGTGGTGCAGCGGTTTAGCGCCGCCTGCAGCCCAGGGAGTGATCCTGGAGACCCTGGATCGAGTCCCACGTCAGGCTCCCTGAATGGAGCCTGCTTCTCCCTCTGCCTGTGTCTCTGCCTCTCATTCTCTCTCTGTGTCCCTATGAATAAATAAAATCTTTAAAAAAATTTATAGAAAGAATATTTCCCCCTCATCGATCACAGTGGAGTCAGATTTCAATTATACCCGATCAGATTCCTGCATCTATTGTTCTTTCTGCCAAAAGAGAGGATCTCAGAACATTTTGGCAAGATTTATACACCAAATCAATCCCTGCCAGCACTTCTCAAACTGAAGTTATAAAGCCATTTGTTGATGTTTAAATTTTCAAAAGCTCAGAGTGGATGGGATACTAAATGAAACCAGAAAGATGGAATATTGCACATCACTCTATTTTTTAACCAACTCGCCTTTGTAAAAAAAGTTTGGGCACTCTATTCCATATTTCTTTTGATTTCCAACTTCCCTTTTCTGCATATGAAATCAGAATGAAAAATTCCTCTTCTGCCAATGCTAAATTATTCATTCTGATTTCATGCCTCCATTTGCAATAGTATTATTCCTAACACCTTGAAACAACCTAATTCTTTCCCTCTATAGAAATGCTGAAATCAGAGTCTTTCACCAATTATAACAAAGCATAAAGTGATGCCCAATTTTCACTACTAAGCCAGAAATAAGCAAACTACTTAATTAAACATGTCTTGAATGTGTGTGTGTATGAGAAGGAGGGAGGGAAAGAAGAGAAGGAGGAGAAGAAGGAGAAGCAGAAGTAGAAGCAGCAGCAGAAGAAGAAGAAGGAGGAGGAAGGGAGGAGAGATGATGGAGAAGGACAAGAGGAGGAGGAGGAGGGTGGGAAAGGAGGAGGAGGAAGACTGAGAGGAAAGGGAGGGAGAGAAAGAAAGGAGGAAGGAAATCTGTAGGCAGGTTCTTGTTTATTTGTATGTTGTATATCCAAAGAATCCTAAATTAATGAATTATCTGAGACCAAAACTCCTTTATACAAAGAGAAGACTTTATGTAAAGTCATACAAATTTACACAATACCAACCACAATGAGCAAAGAAATCATAAAATTTGAAAAGTCTGTTTGTAGCAGCTATGAGACCAGAAATACTTCAGTGAGGACCTTTTATTTACCCCCTGCCTAAGTGAATATTGAATATACAATTTGTGCTTGCTTGTAAAGCCTTTGAAGGTTTCTTTAGTTCCCAGGCTTCTCTTCCTGTGTCCTTCCTCCTTTCCTAACATCGCAGCCCTCAAGGACCCAGTGCCCTCTTGTTCTCTTGCTCTCCCCTGACCTTTCAGTATAGATTTATCGATGAGAACACAACACATTTATAAGATGAACTAAAGTTATTCACAGTAAGATGTTCCACGAACCAGACATTTGTCATTTGAGCCTTTACAGAAAAGGATTGCTTATTTGTCTCTGCTCCTCATGTTTCTTTGAAAAAAAAAAAAAAACCTGGTTAGTATCAGGCTAGAAGGTGAGGATACCCTAACGGCCTAGCTGGAAAGAACAGAAAAAAAAGAAAAGTTTACCATTTAGAACACCGTTATCAAACACTGATCACTTGAATGAGAATCATCTGGAATCCTTGTGAAAATGCAGATCCCTGGGCCACATCCCATACCCACTGAATCCTAACCTCTGCCAGAATGGCAAAAGAACCTCCACATTGCCCGAATGTGCAGGTGATTCTCACACAACTGAATACCAAGAATTACTACCTGAGGATGGCTATTCAACTTCTATTCATGTAAAAAAACAATGCCACAGCTAAAGCTATTGTTTCTAAAATGATCTTTTCCTAAGATTTGTCTTTTATTTTTCTTTATTATGCTATTTCTGCTTTATTTTCTAGAGTCCATTATTTAGTGCAGGAAAATTGTTACAACAATTCTCTTTAAATTAAAACAAAAACAAAGCCCCCACTGGGCTGGTTTCACAACTAAAGATGATGTCACTGACATCTCTTTCAGCATCTCTGATCTCAACATGTAAAGGAAATTAAATTAATGAAAACAATGACCAGCAAAGGGATTATAAATTAATTTTCTCTCCACTAAAATGAACAGCAGGAGAAAAAAATCTTTTCTGTGATTAAAAATGACATCATGCTATCTTCCACAAAATAACATCCCCAAAAGTAATTCTATTTAATTTTTTTTTTTAAATTTAGTGCTTCGTTTTTAAAACTACATTATTTCAGGTGTGCCTGGGTAGTGCAGTCGGTTAAGTGGCTGATTCTTGGTTTCAGCTCAGATCATGATTTCAGGGTTCTGGGATTGAGCCCCACATTGGGCTCCTTCCTCAGCATAGAGTCTGCTTAAGAGATTCTCTTCTCCCTCTCCCTTTGCCCCCCACCTCAGTGAGTGCACACACACACACACACACACACACTCTCTCTCTCTCAAATAAATAAAATCTTTTTTTAAATAAAACTACATTATTTGAAAGATTTTTTTTAAATAAATATTGTTGGTTATATCATCTGGTGCCTAAAGTTGAAGGAATTAATGAGCTATTTGACTCTCTGCTATGACATTTTTCAATTTTAGGATAGATCACTTTATTATAATTAACACTTTAACTTAATGGAAAAAGCTAATTTTTAAAGGGATGGGCCAACATTTAGCAAATGTTTACCTCCATCATATCACCCCCAGGATTCTATGTCTGCTGGTTGACTATGAGGGAATTACACACACACCCCACTCTGCCAAACAACCTTGAAGAGAGTTAAGATGTCCAAATTGCTCCAGCTACATTTTCTAATCATCTGAAAAATGCAAAGTTTGTGGTTATGACTCTGTGTGTGTGTGTGTGTGTATGTATGTGTAAAAGAGAGAGGAGAGAGTTGAAGAGGAGAAATAAATGTATCTGCTTTTCTTAAAGAAAGAAAATGTATTGAAATTTATACCTGAAAGTACTATCATATCCTCATTCTATATATAGTCTAAACTGAACTCATCTTTTTTTTTCTTGAATATAATGACGTGTAGACAACAGTGACACCATAGAGTCATCCAGTCAGCTTGATGTCCAGGAAGTGAGACTGTACAGAAACTCCCTACATGGTATTAAGGGAACCATTCCATGGGCTCTATAGTGTTTTCAATATTGGAGCATAAATGAAACAGACACACACACACACACACACACACACACAAAGTACAAAGGTTGTTTTTTTAGAGCAATAAATGATTGTTCTGTTTTGTTTTCAGAATATTCCAATACGAACGTCTTTAAAACTTTCTACTCTGGCAAAATATTTGCCAACAGCTGATTTCACTCAGAGGCAGATGAGCACATTAAGAAGTTCCAGAAAGGCTAATAATTTGCAACAGCTTCAAATCAATAAGCTATCTTCAGAAGCAATTTGGCACTAGCCCCAAACCTATACAGAGCAAAAGAAAATCTCAGAAGTTAACCACACCCACACTCATAAGGCAATTAATTTATCCATGATTGCTTTTGTTATTCCTGCAAGGCCTTTGGAATTAGCTCAAGACTTCCTAACCCCTTCACTAACCCCAAGCATCTTATCAATTAATCCTACCAACACAACCCTGTGGTGGAGGTTTAATGTGTGATTGCTAGTCTCAAGTGGGCCCTTAACACTGTCAATTAATCCTGCTGCATTCCTTAATCCATTCACTCAAAAAATATTTATTGAGTGCTCCCTAAATTTCAGGTACTGTTCTAAGAACTGTGGTATAGCCAGAAGTAACACAAAAATCTACGCCCTCGTAGAGTTAATATTCTAACATGGGAAGAAATTTTTAAAATGAGTAAGTGATTTAATATATTAGGAAGCTTCAAATATTACGAAAAGAAAGGAGGAAAAGGAACATGTGCTTTTGAAAGGGTGTTATTTGCAAATTTTGGTAAGTAGGCCAGGTGCCTAGTCATGCAAGCATCTGTGGGAGTGCTTTCTAGGCACAGGATTGGGCAGGGCAGATGCCCAAAGGGAGGAACACATCAGGCATGTTCCAGAAACACTAGAGTCCAGTGAGCAACAGGTAGAGTGATTGGAAATGATGTCCCAGAGGAAGCAGTGGCTAAAACCATGGAAGTCCTTGTAAATTCATGCTAAGGTTTGGGCTTACATTCTGAGAATGAAGGGAAGCTGCCGAGGCTTTGAGCAGAAGAAGGATGTCATCTCACATGTTTTTAAAGAGTCTCACTGGCTGTTTTTCTGGATGGACCATAGGGAAACCAAGGGTGAAAGCAAGACACTGATTGGGAAATGACTGCAATAATCCAAGAAGGGAATGGTGCAACTGGAACCAGCAAGGTAGTGACGTAGGTGATGAATGATGCTTGGCTTCTCCATGTCTTTGGCATAGAATTCCACAATAAATTGAAAATCAGGGATCCCTGGGTGGCGCAGCGGTTTAGTGCCTGCCTTTGGACCAGGGCGCGATCCTGGAGACCCAGGATCGAATCCCACGTCAGGCTCCCGGCATGGAGCCTGCTTCTCCCTCTGCCTGTATCTTTGCCTCTCTCTCTCTCTCTCTATGTGACTATCATAAATTAAAAAAAAAAATAAAGCTTAAAAAAAAATAAATTGAAAATCAAGTATGAAAAAGTAGGGGAAAAAAGCCCCAAAAGTTCTCAGCCTAGAGTGCTGGATTTCTTCAAATCCCCAACTGCAATCCTCTCTCACTTGATGACCTTGCCACCTATTTAACTGAGAATTTGCCGCGGAACTCCCTACAGCCCTCCCTTTACGTATGGCTCTGCATTCACTTGTGCCCATATTCTCTGCCTCCTCTCCTCTGACTATGGATGAACTGTTGGTGCTCCTGTGGCCAATCTTTCCGTTGGAACACTAAATCCCATTCCTCCTTGTTTACCTAAGAAAGCTGCTTCGGCTAATCTGTCCTCAGCATTTATTCTGTCCTTACATGATCTCTCATTAGTATGCTTTTACCATTTTGATTCCATCTGTCTCCCTCCAACCACAACCCCATTATTCCCTCAAGTGACCTATTTATTTCTTTTCTAGAGTAGAGGCTTCTAAAGAATTGTCTCTACTCCTTCTCTGATTTTTCTTTCACCTTTTCATGAATGCAATAAAATTAAATTAAATTGAATTTTCCATCTACCATTCTACTGAAACTACTCTTAGCAAGACCCTCAGCAACTTCCATTTTACCAAGTCCAGGGTGAACTTCTCAGGCTACATTTCCCTGATATAACAAGTAAGTATTTGGTGGTTGAAAACTTCCTCCTGATTGAACCCGTACATTCAATTGAATCACAACACCATACCATCCTGGTTTTTCTGCTGTCTGATGTCATGATGAGTACTTCCTTCAGCTGCTGATCCTGCTGATACAAAGAATCCAAACTTCAAGAGCATCAGCCATACCTTTAAGTTTATCGAGACCTTTATTATATCTTCTATTAGAATTATGTCCTCTTAGGAAACAAGACTGCTGGACCATGAAGCCTGAAGTAGTAGAGATGGAAGCATAAATTCCCCCTAAGTGAGTCAGTGGGAGTGATGATGAGCAGAGACCCTTGACTGCATCCTGAAGAACAGCTCCTCTCCCTCCTCAGATGTCAGCTCTGAGCTGGCCCCTCAGCAAGGCCTTCAAGAGGCTATGCCACAACTTCTCAGACTTATGGATGATGCAGAAGGTGATAGGAACGATGCAAGCCATGGCCCTCCTCTTTCTCAATCTACTTTTTCCTCTTCTCCCTGACCTCTTAATATTAAAATGCCCTTGAAACACTTCTCAGTCCTTAAATTTATCTACTCCTGATAACTACATCCAGTCTCATGGCTTTAGATACCACATTCTCTTCCAAAATCATGTCTCTAGCTTTAACCTTTTACCTTCACATTCATATTCATATAATAGACATATATATATATGAGACGTCTCAAATTTAGCATGTTCAAAACTGAGTCCAGTATCTTCTATACTCCTTCCAACAAAAACAATAGAAATGACCTGCCTTTCCTGTTTCAATTAACAACTACATCCTTCCAAGCCCTCCGTACAAAAATTGTAGAGTTCTTCACCCTTCTTCCTCAATACATCTAATTCATCAGCAAATCCTGTTAGTTCCATCTTCAGAAATATATCTAGAATCTAACCAGAGCCTTTCAAGCCCACAACTATCCCTCAGGTCCAAACTGCCATAACCTCTCATCTGGATTACTTAGAC
The DNA here is from genome assembly GCF_053574225.1 of Canis aureus. Taxonomy (NCBI): domain Eukaryota; kingdom Metazoa; phylum Chordata; class Mammalia; order Carnivora; family Canidae; genus Canis; species Canis aureus. Next base: position 25,758,924 of record NC_135630.1, on the reverse strand, counting down.
AGCTTTCCAACTGATCTTTTGATCTTAGTCTTTCCTCCTCTTCAATCTTCACCACACAGCAGTCAAAATGGGTCTGTAAGTTAGATCTTATTTCTCTGTTAAAAGTAAAATCCAAAGTCCTTAAAATGGTGTATGATCCTCTACAATGTCATGCAACCTAATTACTTTAGTGTTTCTTGCTACCACTCACCTTTTTCACTCACCACACCACACAAAAGTCCAATCATCCTCGTTTTACTGTTCTGTAACCATGCGTGGTATACTCTCACTTCAGAGCCGATATATTTGACATTCTCAGCCTGGAATGCTATTCCCCCAGATAGCATCATCACTAGCTCCCTTAGTTCCTTTAGATCTTTACGGAAATGTCTTCTTAGTGACATTAATGAGATTTTCCCTAACCACCATATTTAAAATTGCAAACACACTCTCTCTAAATTCCCAATACTTTTTTCTTCATCTTTGTAACACATATTACTACTAACATTTTATATATTTTATTATATATTTAGATCTCTCTCTCTCCCTCTCTCTCCCTCTCTCTCTCTCTCTCTCTCTCTCTCTATATATATATATATATATATATATATATATATATATATATATGTATATTATATGTTCCTGGTCTTATTAGAACATAAATTTCATGAGGACAGGCTATTCATCTGTTTTGCTCCTTTCTGTATCCTTTATTCCTAAAAAAGAGCTGTCTAGTAGCCATTCAACCTATGTTTGTTGAGTAGATCCATGGAATATACTCCCCGAGAAACTCTATGGTAGTATCTTCTCTCAGATTAAAATGTACTTCATTTCTTTATACATTTTTGTGGTTACCGACCCAATGGCAGTAGTTGTTTCAGGAGGAGGAAACACGAACATTATCACTAATCAGAGCTCTGCTTATAATTCATTTTAAAAGGTAGTATGGGGAATCCCTGGGTTGCTCAATGGTCTACCACCTGCCTTCAGCCCTGGACATGATCCTGGAGTCCCGGGATTAAATCCCACATCAGGCTCCCTGCATGGCTCCTGCTTCTCCCTCTGCCTGTGTCTCTGCCTCTCTCTCTCTCTCTCTCTCTGTGTGTGTGTGTGTCTCATGAATAAATAAAATCTTTAAAAAATAATAAAATAAAAGATGGTGTTAATAAGACCCTACCGTTTTGAGGGAGGGGCAAGAAGGTGGAAGAGTAGGGTCCCCAAATCACCTGTCCCCACCAAATTACCTAGATAACATTCAAATCATCCTGAAAATCTATGAATTCGGCCTGAGATTTAAAGAGAGACCAGCTGGAATGCTACAGTGAGAAGAGTTCATGCTTCTATCAAGGTAGGAAGACGGGGAAAAAGAAATAAAGAAACAAAAGGCCTCCAAGGGGGAGAGGCCCTGCAAGAAGCTGGGCTAAGGCCAGGGCGAGTGTCCCCAGGACAGGAGAGCCCCGTCCGGGAGAAGCAGGAGCTGCACCAACCTTTCCAGGCAGAAAGACCTCGCAGGGAGTTAGAGCAGGAACCCAGGAGGGCGGGGATGCCCTCGGGCTCCCTGGGACACTAACAGACACCTGAGTGACCAGGAGAGTGTGCCCAGCTCCCTAAAGGGCTGCAGCGTGCACGGCTGGACACAGAGCAGCTCAGAGGGGCTCGGGCGGGGGTTCCGCGTGGAGGGGTGGCCCCGGGAGCAGCTCTGAGGCTGCTCTGGCAGAGGAAGAGGTTCCCTGCGGAGGGGACTGCGCGGCTCCAGGAGCAGCTCTGCGGGGCTAGGGCAGTGGCTCTGCAGAGGGGGTTGCCCTGCCGGAGCGAATCCAATAGTGCAGGCCCCAGAGCACAGGGCGCTAGGGACACAGCCCAGGATCCGGCCTGCCCCCGGGACAGGCAGAGGCTGGGAGGGCCCAAGACAGCAAGGACGCTCCTGACCCGAGCTGAGCAGCTCAGCGGCCCCGCCCGGAGCATCCAGGCCCTGCAGACCGAGAGCTCTGTAGTTACTTCGGGGGCTGAAGCCAGGGCTCCAGAGCTGGCCCCGCCACTGGGGTTGTTCCTCCTGGGGCCTCACGGGATAAACAACACCCCACTGAGCCCTGGACCAGGCAGGGGCAGAGCAGCTCCCCCAAGTGCTAATACCTGAAAATCATCACAACAGGCCCTTCCCCCAGAAGACCAGCTAGAAGGAAAAGTTCCAGGGGAAGTCAAGGGACTTAAAGTACACAGAAACAGAAGATACTCCCCTGTGGGTTTTTTGTTTGTTTGTTTTTGCTTTTTGATTTGTTTGTTACCCCCACCCTTCTTTTTCTCTTTCTTTCTTTTTCTTTCTCTTTTTCTTCTCTTTTTTTCTCCCTTTTTTTCTTTTTTCTTTTTCTCTTTTATTTCCTTCTTTCTCTCCTCTCTTTTTCTCCTTTTTCCAATACAACTTGTTTTTGGCCACTCTGCACTGAGTAAAATGACTAGAAGAAAAACCTCACCTCAAAAGAAAGAATCAGAAACAGTCCTTTCTCCCACAGAGTTACAAAATCTGGATTACAATTCAATAACAGAAAGCCAATTCAGAAGCACTATTATAAAGATGCTGGTGGCTCTAGAAAAAGCATAAAGGACTCAAGAGACTTCATTACTGCAGAATTTAGATCCAATCGGGCAGAAATTAAAAATCAATTGAATGAGATGCAATCCAAACTAGAAGTCCTAACAACGAGGGTTAACGAGGTGGAAGAACGAGTGAGTTACATAGAAGACAAGTTGATGGCAAAGAGGGAAACTGAGGAAAAAAGAGACAAACAATTAAAAAATTAAGAGAAATAAACGAGAGCCTGAGGAAGAAAAACCTACGTTTAATTGGGGTTCCTGAGGGTGCAGAAAGGAACAGAGGGCCAGAATATGTATTTGAACAAATCCTAGCTGAAAACTTTCCTAATCTGGGAAGGGAAACAGGCATTCAGATCCAGGAAATAGACATATCCCCCCCTAAAATCAATAAAAACCGTTCAACACCTCGACATCTAATAGTTAAGCTTGCAAATTCCAAAGATAAAAAGAAGATCCTTAAAGCAGCAAGAGACAAGAAATCCCTGACTTTTATGGGGAGGAGTATTAGGGTAACAGCAGACCTCTCCACAGAGACCTGGCAGGCCAGAAAGGGCTGGCAGGATATATTCAGGGTCCTAAATGAGAAGAACATGCAACCAAGAATACTTTATCCAGGAAGGCTCTCATTCAGAATAAAAGGAGAGATAAAGACCTTCCAAGACAGGCAGGAACTGACAGAATATGTGACCTCCAAACCAGCTCTGCAAGAAATTTTAAGGGGGACTCTTAAAATTCCCCCTTAAGAAGAAGTTCAGTGGAACAATCCACAAAAACAAGGACAGAATAGATATCATGATGACACTAAACTCATATCTTTCAATAGTAACTCTGAAGGTGAACAGGCTTAATGACCCCATCAAAAGGAACAGTATTTCAGACTGGATAAAAAAGCAGGACCCATCTATTTGCTGTCTGCAAGAGACTTATTTTATTTTATTTTATTTTATTTTATTTTATTTTATTTTATATATATTTTTTAAGATTTTTATTTATTTATTGAAGAGAGGCAGAGAGAGAGAGAAAGAGAGAGAGAGACAGACAGACAGGCAGAGGAAGCAGGCTCCATGCAGGGAGCCAGACGTGGCACTCGATCCCAGGTCTCCAGGATCACGCCCTGGGCCGAAGGCAGCGCCAAACTGCTGAGCCACCCAGGCTGCCCGAGACTCATTTTAGACAGAAGGACACCTACAGCCTGAAAATAAAAGGTTGGAGAACCATTTACCATTCAAATGGTCCTCAAAAGAAAGCAGGGGTAGCCATCCTCATATCAGATAAACTAAAATTTAACCCGAAGACTGTAGTGAGAGATGAAGAGGGACACTATCTCATACTTAAAGGATCTATCCAACAAGAGGACTTAACAATCCTCAACATATATGCCCAGAATGTGGGAGCTGCCAAATATTTAAATCAATTAATAACCAAAGTGAAGACATACTTAGATAATAATACACGTATACTTGGTGACTTCAATGTAGCTCTCTCTATACTAGATAGGTCTTCTAAGCACAACATCTCCAAAGAAACGAGACCTTTAAAAGATACACTGGACCAGATGGATTTCACAGATATCTACAGAACTTTACATCCAAACTCAACTGAATACACATTCTTCTCAAGTGCACATGGAACCTTCTCCAGAATAGACCACATACTGGGTCACAAATCGGGTCTCAACTGATACCAAAAGATTGGGATCGTCCCCTGCATATTCTCAGACCATAATGCCTTGAAATTAGAACTAAATCACAACAAGAAGTTTGGAAGGACATCAAACACGTGGAGGTTAAGGACCATCCTGCTAAAAGATGAAAGGGTCAACCAGGAAATTAAGGAAGAATTAAAAAGATTCATGGAAACTAATGAGAATGAAGGTACAACTGTTCAAAATCTTTGGGATGCAGCAAAAGCAGTCCTAAGGGAGAAATACATCGCAATACAAGCATCCATTCAAAAACTGGAAAGAACTCAAATACAAAAGCTAACTTTACACATAAAGGAGCTAGAGAAAAAACAGCAGATAGATACTACACCCAGCAGAAGAAGAGAGTTAATTAAAATTTGAGCAGAACCCAACAAAATCGAGACCAGAAGAACTGTGGAAGAGATCCACAAAACCAAGAGTTGGTCCTTTGAAAGAATTAATAAGATAGATAAACCATTAGCCAACCTTATTATAAAAGAAGAGAGAGAAGACTCAAATTACTAAAATTATGAATGAGACAGGAGAGATCACTACCAACACCAAGGAAATACAAACGATTTTAAAAACATATTATGAACAGCTATACACCAATAAATTAGGCAATCTAGAAGAAATGGACGCATTCCTGGAAAGCCACAAACTACCAAAACTGGAACAGGAAGAAATAGAAAACCTGAACAGGCCAATAACCAGGGAGGAAATTGAAGCAGTCATCAAAAACCTCCCAAGACACAAGAGTCCAGGGCCAGATGGCTTCCCAGGGGAATTCTATCAAACATTTAAAGAAATCATACCTATTCTACTAAAGCTGTTTGGAAAGATAGAAAGAGATGGAGTACTTCCAAATTCGTTCTATGAGGCCAGCATCACCCTAATTCCAAAACCAGACAAAGACCCCACCAAAAAGGAGAATTACATATCAATATCCCTGATGAACATGGATGCAAAAATTCTCAACAAGATATAAGCCAATAGGATCCAACAGCACATTAAGAAAATTATTCACCACGACCAAGTAGGATTCATCCCCGGGACGCAAGGCTGGTTCAACACTCATAAAGCAATCAATGTGATTCATCATATCAGCAAGAGAAAAACCAAGAACCATAGGATCCTCTCATTAGATGCAGAGAAAGCATTTGACAAAATACAGCATCCATTCCTGATCAAAACTCTTCAGAGTGTAGGGATAGAGGGAACTTTCCTCGACATCTTAAAAGCCATCTATGAAAAGCCCACAGCAAATATCATTCTCAATGGGTTAGCACTGGGAGCCTTTCCCCTAAGATCAGGAACAAGACAGGGATGTCCACTCTCACCACTGCTATTCAACATAGTATTGGAAGTCCTAGCCTCAGCAATCAGACAACAAAAAGACATTAAAGGCATTCAAATTGGCAAAGAAGAAGTCAAACTCTCCCTCTTCCCCAAACACATCATACTCTACATAGAAAACCCAAAAGCCTCCACCCCAAGATTGCTAGAACTCACACAGCAATTTCGCAGTGTGGCAGGATACAAAATCAATGCCCAGAAATCAAGGGCATTTCTATACACTAACAATGAGACTGAAGAAAGAGAAACTAAGGAGTCAATCCCATTTACAATTGCACCCAAAAGCATCAGATACCTAGGAATAAACCTAACCAAAGAGGTAAAATATCTATACCCTAAAAACTATAGAACACTTCTGAAAGAAATTGAGGAAGACACAAAGAGATGGAAAAATATTCAATGCTCATGGATTGGAAGAATTAGTATTGTGAAAATGTCAATGTTACCCAGGGCAATTTACACGTTTAATGCAATCCCTATCAAAATACCATGGACTTTCTTCAGAGAGTTGGAACAAATTATTTGAAGATTTGTGTGGAATCAGAAAAGACCCCAAATAGCCAGGGGAATTAAAAAAAACCACATCTGCGGGCATCACAATGCCAGAATTCAGGTTGTACTACAAAGCTGTGGTCATCAAGACAGTGTGGTACTGGCACAAAAACAGACACATAGATCAATGGAACAGAATAGAGACCCCAGAAGTGGACCCTGAACTTTATGGTCAACTAATATTCGATAAAGGAGGAAAGATGATCCATTGGAAGAAAGACAGTCTCTTCAATACATGGTGCTGGGAAAATTGGACATCCACATGCAGAAGAATGAAACTAGACCACTCTCTTTCACCATACACAAAGATAAACTCAAAATGGATGAAAGATCTAAATGTGAGACAAGATTCCATCAAAATCCTAGAGAAGAACACAGGCAACACCCTTTTTGAACTCGGTCACAGTAACTTCTTGCAAGATACATCCACGAAGGCAAAAGAAACAAAAGCAAAAATGAACTATTGGGACTTCATCAAGATAAGAAGCTTTTGCACAGCAAAGGATACAGTCAACAAAACTCAAAGACAGCCTACAGAATGGGAGAAGATATTTGCAAATGACATATCAGATAAAGGGCTAGTTTCCAAGATCTATAAAGAACTTCTTAAACTCAACACCAAAGAAACAAACAATCCAATCATGAAATGGGCAAAAGACATGAACAGAAATCTCACAGAGGAAGACATAGACATGGCCAAAATGCACATGAGAAAATGCCTTGCATCACTTGCCATCAGGAAAATACAAATCAAAACCACGATGAGATACCACCTCACACCAGTGAGAATGGGGAAAATTAACAAGGCAGGAAACAATGAATATTATAGAGGATGTGGCGAAAAGGGAACCCTCATACACTGTTGGTGGGAATGTGAACTGTTGCAGCCATTCTGGAAAACTGTGTGGAGGTTCCTCAAAGAGCTAAAAATAGACCTGCCCTATGACCCAGCAATTGCAGTGTTGGGGATTTACCCCAATGATTCAGATGCAATGAAACGCCAGGACACTTGCACCCCGAAGTTTATAGCAGCAATGGCCACGATAGCCAAACTGTGGAAGGAGCCTCGGTGTCCATTGAAAGATGAATGGATAAAGAAGGTGTGGTTTATGTATACAATGGAATATTCCTCAGCCATTAGAAACGACAAATACCCACCATTTGCTTCAACATGGATGGTACTGGAGGGTATTATGCTGAGTGAAGTAAGTCAGTCGGAGAAGGACAAACATTATATGTTCTCATTCATTTGGGGAATATAAATAATAGTGAAAGGGAATATAAGGGAAGGGAGAAGAAATGTGTGGGAAATATCAGAAAGGGAGACAGAACGTAAAGACTGCTAACTCTGGGAAACGAACTAGGGGTGGTGGAACAGGAGGAGGGTGGGGGGTGCGGGTGAGTGGGTGAGGGGCACTGAGGGGAGCACTTGACAGGATGAGAACTGGGTGTTATTCTGTATGTTGGTAAATAGAACTCCAATAAAAAATTAATTTATTAAAAAAATGAAAAGGCACACTGGACTAGATGTACTGCATTAGGAGAGAAGCAAAAGGGAATGGAGGAGGCCAGGTCACCCAGCATTCACTGAGCCTCGACTGCCAGGGTGGGCAGTGGGAAAATAAACATAGCTGTTCTATGTTCCTCAGTTCAGTTCTTGAGGAACTCAGTTCAGTGACAAAAACACATGTATAAGTAAATCATTTCTCTAAGTGAGCCCATGGATATATTACTAAGTCTGGATTTCTATTCTAGAGGTATTGGGAAAATCTTAAACAATTCTGTTTCAAATTCACTTAAAATGTTAAATTAGAAATTAAATAGAATTTAATTTTAAATTAGTAATAATAATAAATTTAAATATAAAATCGAAGACTCAGCACTTTTCCTCCCAAAAGAAGAATTTCACAGAATTCCTATTTTAAATTCTATTTCATACTTTCAGTATCACCAATCCTGTTAACAAAGGCCGCAGCTCGGTTAGGAAACAAACACTCTAGCTTCTCTTTGGTTGATGCCTCAGCGGTAGAATTTTACTAGCTTACAAATTATGAAGGTGTAGGCTCCCTTAAGTGATCTCTAAAGACCCTACCTACTAACATCCAGCATTCCCCATTTGGAAAGGTAGCTGACAGCAGGCAGAACGTTGACTAAGAAACAATCGGCTTGCACAAAACCTGCTTCTCTTAAAAAGCTGAAAGAAGTTTAGCATAATAATGATCTTAAACTTATCTCTAAAGCTGCCTAACCACCATATGTAAGAAATGTCTTACATTTATAAAGTCCTAGTAACCTTTCCAAAGAGAAGACAGGCCACCCAGCCATAGCCAGTACGATGGCCCCAGGAAACAATATTCAAGTGGCCTAAGCAAACACATGCTTCCCTGTGCATCTAACTGAGGAGCCCAGGAGCATGGCACTAGGCTGCTGCTGTCATAATTGGGAGTAGGCCTGTTAGGACTGTCATCCACATAGCATGTTGTTCCTTGAGTGGTGATTATTTACTAAAATGTCTTTGGCATGCTTAGAATTTATACCAGCTACCTTGAGATGTTAGAGAAATAAAACAGACTTTACTCTGTTTTATATAGAAACAAAACTACAGAGACAAAAACTATACACATGGCAGAGTTGTGATAAAAATACTTGCTAACTTATATTGGCACACATAGGGGCCAGACGTTTTGCTTATGTTATCTTATTTAATTTAATCTTCACAAAATCCAATGAGGTAGGTATTATCATCATTAATTCACATAAAAAGGAAGAGTTCCAAGATTATTTTTACCACTACGGAAACAATGACTAGATTATCTTTTGAACATAATATATCCAGTGTTGAGTATAGGCCCTGGCTCACAGCAGATGCTCGAGAGCTATCAGTTGAATGAATGCATCAAGTGAAGTGTTCAGCCAACAAGGGTCAGGGCCAGAAATTAGGCATTTAAATTGCCTTTCTTAACAGAATCCAAACTGGGCTCAGTTATGCATTCTTTCTACTTCTATATCAAGTGTTTGTTTTGTCCACTGACTCTAACTTCCTCATCCTCCAACAGAGCTAATTTCCCTCACCAAAGAGAAAAAGAGGCTAAAACACATATTGCCTAAGCATGACTTTTGGATAAAAGAAAATAAGGTGCAATGCTTTTGAATGAATTCAGGATGTTTTGAGAACTTAAAAAAATCAAGGAACATAAGTTCTAAATAACTCTAAAATATGTATATTCTTAAACGAAACTGTTTTGCAAATGTAGAGTAGTTTCAAAAATACCTAAATAATAAATTCAGAAGCATGGAAGGCTTTTAAAATCTGTGTTTGCTCTTTTGCAAATTAACTCTAAGGTGTTAGAGCACAGAGGTTTACACGGTGGACAGGGAAGACAGAGCACCTGGCCTCAGTTCCTATCCAGCTACTCAATGGCCATGTGGCTCAGGCAAGTTACTTAGACTCTGTATCAGCAACCTCACCTGACAAAGGAGGGGACGATTCTAGCGCCTTCCTCACATATTCATGGTACATATTAAAGTCATAATACACATGACCACTTTTTGGCACATAGTATGTATTCTGTGCTAGCTGCCATCACCATCATCATTATTAAGGATTAACTGATGTATTTCAAAGTTATCACTCTATGCAGCTTAAGGATATTTCTAAAAATAGTCATTTGACTTGCTGATAAACTACAATTGAATTAAAATATTTATAAGTAATATAATAATTTTACTTTCCATAGGAATATGTAGCCACAGTAGGGCTAGTACATAAAATTTCATAGGACCAACTGCTTGTAATTGTACTTATTTTAAACTTTTACCTAATGAAAGACAAATATGCACTTTACTATAAGATAATCCATTAAAAGATCTGCAAGTAATTTAACTGATATTATTATGGTATTACTAAAGAAATCATTAGACAGCTGCTCCTTAATATTCTGTAACACAGTCTAGAAAAATTATAAAAACCATTTATATAAATCTGATTAAAAAAACAGAAAAGAAACTGAATTAGAGAAAAGTCTTTATAATTTTTGGTATGAATGAAAAATCCATTTGATTTTCTTTTTGGTTGCTAGCCCCTGTGATATGAATGCTGCATCAACAACATTTAATAAGCCCGTGGATCTCAGTGTCTTGATGACAATGGAGAAAGTCTTGTCTGTGCTTTAGAAACATTCAAGTTGCTTCTCTCACAGGAAATCCACATTTGATCTCTCGACTCCTCCATTTTGAAATATCATGTGTCACCAGAAGACTCCAAGATAAACTGCCTAAGACTATCCTTCCTTGCACAAGGCAGAGAAAGGATAGAAAATAATATGTAATAAAATAGCTCTCCTGGTAATGGGAAAACTAAACAGACATCAGAATTGGGACAAAACTTTGTTGACATCACAAGTTTGGCTCAATACCTAGTGCTCTCTCAACATATTCAGTCCATCCCTCATGTGGTGTACCACAACCTGACATCCCTCATGTGGGGTACCAAAAACCCAAATGTTTTTCCATATGCTCCTTTTTCTTATAACACCAAGCCACCTTTTCATTTATGTTGATAATATACTGCAAAAAAGTCCCAGGGAAGGGATGCCTGGAACTATGTCCTTAAGAACATGAGATGTAGCACTATATCTAAAATATTCCAAGAATTCAAAGTCTTGACTTTAAATGACATAATTCTGTACTTAACTAATTTTCTATGAAAAGATCAGAAATTTTTTCATTGGACACCGAGGCTCCTTCCACAGTTTGGCTATCGTGGCCATTGCTGCTATAAGCATCGGGGTGCAGGTGTCCTGGCGTTTCATTGCATTTGTATCTTTGGGGTAAATCCCCAACAGTGCAATTGCTGGGTCGTAGGGCAGGTCTATTTTTAACTGTTTGAGGAACCTCCACACAGTTTTCCAGAGTGGCTGCACCAGTTCACATTCCCACCAACAGTGTAAGAGGGTTCCCTTTTCTCCGCATCCTCTCCAACATTTGTTGTTTCCTGCCTTGTTAATTTGCCCCATTCTCGCTGGTGTGAGGTGGTATCTCATTGTGGTTTTGATTTGTATTTCCCTGATGGCAAGTGATGCAGAGCATTTTCTCATGTGCGTGTTGTCCATGTCTATGTCTTCCTCTGTGAGATTTCTGTTCATGTCAAATGTGTGGGAAATATCAGAAAGGGAGACGGAACGTAAAGACTGCTAACTCTGGGAAACGACCTAGGGGTGGTAGAAGGGGAGAAGGGTGGGGGGTGGGAGCGAATGGGTGACGGGCACTGGGGGTTATTCTGTATGTTAGTAAATTGAACACCAATAAAAAATAAATTTAAAAAAAATAAAAATAAACCAAGGTTGGAGTTGGTGGAGATGAAAAAAAAAAAAAGATCAGAAATTTTTAAAAGCCTGTAAAATACTGAGGAGGTCAAATATTTCTTCAAATATTACATTTTTCCTTTGGTGTAATGAAATTAATAATTAGTAAGAATCACCCATTTTTTATGGAGCCTAAGAATTCTTTTGGTTCATTTTAAGCCACATCTTTCACACTTAGAATTTTCTGGTTCAGTTGGAAATACCTTTCAGAAGTCTTAACTTATAATTCAATGAATTGTTCTGAAATGTGTGCAAGTGGGAAGAATTTTTTGCTTACAAGATCCTTCAATAATTCATTTATTTAAATCATCATTTCCAAAGCAAATCTTACAAAATCAAATAAATTGCAAAACTACAAGTAAACTAAGTCTCCAAAAAGGAGTTCCAATTCTCTGCCAAAACAGACTTCACATTCTTAATCCCTTGTCCAAAAAATTTGGACCAACTATTGACATTTTCCACCAAGCAAGCCACATAGCCACAAATGTTTCTCATTTACTCCACTCCTGGGACATATAGGTCAAATAAAAAATTTCCTGAATACCCCAAATTTCAGATACAATTTGGAATGTAGGTGATTCATAATGTTATGCAGGAAACATTATGGTCTTCTCCTACCAGCTCAATGTTTCTGAAATGCAACCCTCAGGAGATTATTCCACCGAATCAGAAGGCTGACATCAGCCTTGTGACCCAACTATAATGTCCTCTGCTCCCAGCCCAGATGTGATTCTGAACCCTGAACAGTCTGCTACTCCAGCTACCATTCAAGTAAAACAGACGTTCCACCAAGGGAGCGAACAAAGATCCATACTGTGTTCTGTGGCAAGTAACACAGAGTGTGCTCACTCCCACTCTAAGGAAAAGTCAAAATAACGTTAAAAGGAATTAAAGACACTGTCATCACTTGTGCACCAAAAGACTCTCAGAGTGGCCTCTGAACAGATTCTAATTAATTTGAATATGAAACTTCACAGATCTTCTAGTTAGTTTATGAATCCTATTCCAATCCCACCCCCACTTCGCCTCCTCTTAAATCAAACAATAATTTCTGAGAGTATCAAAGTTGCCAACAGTCATCTTCTGTAGATTCCTACTCTATTTCAAGGAAGGAAGGGCACCTGACATAGCAGAAGACAGGTACTACACTGAATGACCGAATGACCGGGAGAACTGTGTGAGTCTTTGCAACACTGGCTACTAAACAAGAGAGACGTGCAGGTGGTTTCCATATAAAGAAATACATAAGTAGGGCCTAGAGGAGTGATGTGGGTAAAAGGTAGAGATAAACACCTACCGACATAGTATTCCATTACCTAAAGGGATCATTGCAAGCAAAATATACAGTTAAAGGGAACTCAAAGCTGAGCAGGCAATACTTTGGGAGTCTGGGCAAACGTAGAGTGTTATCGATGATACAGACATAACCACCAATAGGAAGAAAGGTCACAAACAAAAGGCATCTGAGCAAAGGTTAGAGTTACTATTTAAGCATAAGGAAAAAAATGGAGTTTAAACAGAATAACATTCTCTAAAACACATAATAAAGAAAGAACTCAAAACAGTGGGTTTGCTTAAAGTAAATTCCATGAGTCTACATGTAGGCTTTTTGATATCAGTAACATTCACAAGGAGACACTTGAACTGAGTTTGTAAATTAAAATTGTGAGGTCACGCTGGAGGTGCTGTAAGAGGACTGCATCAGGAAGCCATAAAAAAATACAAAATGCTTAAAAAAATTAATGTATACACATTTAAAAAGATCAGTTGAAATTTGTGGTTGGATCAATGTATATCATGAATAACCTAAAAAGTGGCTTGAATATCTCCAGCTGCAAAAAAGATTCTTTTTTACAGCCCAATCTAGCCTTTTGTAAGAGGCATCTCTCGTTTATCCAGACCAAAAAAAGACAGTAATTACTTTGGTTATCCAATGCTTATCTGTATGGAAAAAATATGGTTAGCTAATAACATCAGGAAATGGAATATTCTAGATGACTATCCTTTCTGGTTACTTTAAAACCTAATTCTGTGCATTTTCCCTCTTGTGAGTGTGGGGTTTACACTCAGAATTGAGTGAAATCAGCATAACTCTCAGCAAATTATTAAACTTACAGCCTTTCTGATCAGAGTAAATGACATGATGTACAATGAAGCTTCTAGAACAATACACATGGTAAATTCTTTGTTTTTAAGATTATTTATTTATTTATTAGAGAGAGAGACAGAGAGGCAGAGAGAGAAGCAGGCTCCATGCAGGGAGCTCGACGTGGGACTCGATCCCGGGTCCCCAGGATCACGCCCTGGGCAGAAAGCAGTGCTAAACCGCTAAGCCACTGGGGCTGCCCGCACATGGTAAATTCTAAAATATTAGTTCCCTTATTCTTTTCCTTCTCTCCTTCTGCCAACCATTGCTTTGCTTTTTCTTTTTGCAGCTTAGGTACCAGGAGCTGTGCTTTCACATGCAATCAACCAATTTCCCAATAAATTGCAATGTTTCTTTGTTCTGTTAACCATCTGATCAAGGAGTTTTAATTAGAGGACTCCTCTAAAAACTTATTGCCTAACTTTTTCTCATCTTGGCTGAATTTCTGCTGAAGAATCAGCTACGTTCAACTCACAGTTTCTATCAGAGCCCAATGTAATGTGTAGCACTATGCTAGGATACAGGGATATGGAATTCAATAAAATACGGTTCCTACTGAGGATGGTTAATTTTATGTATTAACTTGATTGGGCCACAGGATCACCAGATAGTTGTTCAAACATCATTCTGGGTGTTTCTGTGAGGGTGTTTTGGCATGAGATTAACATTTAAATAGATGGGTTTGACTAATGCAAATTGTCCTCCAGTGTGGGTGAGCCTCATCCTATCAGTTGAAGACCTGAACAGAACAACAGGGGGATCCTCCTCCAAATAAGAGGATTCTCCTGCTTGATGATCTTCAAACTAGAATATCTGCTCTTCCAGCCTAACAGTGTGTAAAGTGGGACACTGGTTCTTCTACGTCAGCCCGTGGCCTCTAGACTCAAAGTGGGACACTTGTTCTGCATATTCTGGACGTGGCCAGCCTCCATAACCACGTGAGCCAATTCCCTAGAATAAACCTTTCGATAGATAGAGAGATATATAAATAGATAGACAGAAAGACAGATATATAGATCCTATCGGTTCTATTTCTCTGGGAAACCCTGGCTAATACACTATCCTCGAGAAGCTCAAAATCTAGTAATGAGGGTATACCCAAGTAAAATTTCTCCATCAAGCCTTTCCCAAATAATAACACAGAATATTGTACTATGAGCCAAATAAACCATCAAATAAAGAAACTATCAATAAATGTTCACTGAATGAATCAAAAGTACTTGAAAACAAGATCTGCCAAGGACAATATCAGACCATGTGATTCATTCCCTCAAGAATTCTCATAAAGAGAATAATCTGGTGTCAATTTACAACTAGATTTTACCCTTTTCTGCATATGCTGAATAGATGAGATTTCTCTGCTTTAGGAGTTAGTTACTGTTATTTGAAGCAGGTCATTGGGAATAAATTTAAAACAGGGAGTGCAGTTATAAATTAGTTCATTCCTCTCACAGTACATAGTACAAATAAGCAAATAAGCTTACTTGAATGGCAGCCAAGTTTTTCTGCTCCTGAGATGGTGCCTCATGAACAAAGCGAAGCCAGTTGGAGTGTCAAGGGTTGGCAGCATCCAAAATGTATAGAACTTCTCCCTTACTCCCACGAACCTGAAACATAAAAAGCTCCCGAGTTTGTACATGAAGTTAGTATTAGTCATACTAAACCTATCAAGAGTAGGATATGATATTTTCTCAAAAGGATACACATTTCTTATTGACAGGTTTTGAATAGATGCTGGATTAACATCCATTCTTCCCCTTAAACATACGTACAAATAGAACCTACTATTTTATTTGGCAGATGTCTAGATGACTCACAATTGCAAGCAACTCTCAGAGTTGATAGCTCTTTTCTGGTTAAAATTATTTGTAAGTACGTATATTGTAATATATGTGTCGCAACTGCAATCACCCAGGGGACAACCATAATTGCAACCTGTCCCCTTTTTCCCACTGAAAAGGGGATACTGCTTGGTTCCCAGTTGAGGGGGGCAGAGCTGGAGTAATCCTTTCAATTTCACTCTCCACCTGTTTCCTGAATCACTTCCATGTGAAGAGAACTTGCTAATGAAACCAGTAGAATCTGACATCCACTGAGCCACATTTTCATATTTCTAACTAGTAGATAAATAAAATAGGTTCCATTTTGTCTTTTCATGGCCTGCTCATGGCTTGTTGAGGTCAGTGGGCCCTCTGTCTTTTGTTTCATGCCATAAGGCCTCCTGGTCAGACCCACTCAACATTCAGTTGGAGGGAGAGAGGTAACTGCCAAAGGAGTGGGTAGTTCATTTTACATTCTGGAAACCAAGTTGCTTCAAATCGAGCTTCTCCAAGGCCCCCACACTGTAGGTTATCAGGCGGTGCTCAGTTTAATAACGCATATATCAATCTCCATCCAACTCACTATGTGTTTAAATTCCATTGGAATCCAGGGGAGGAGGAAAGGAGTGAGTGATCAGCACTTCAGATCTCTAATACCAAGTAACACAAATATAAGAATATAAATTCACCTTTGCAGACCTGGGGTGGGGATAAACAAATTCTACATCTCCAAAACTTCATTTAATAAAATAAAGCACCATCAGCCTAATAAGGTCTGAATTTCCAAATGATTCATTTGGACAATCATGCATTCACTGGACATAGTTCATTGAGTCCCTACCATGTGCCAGGTACAACTTAAGGCACTATGAATCTTTCAGTGAACAAGACAGCTGGAACTGGACATCGTTGCAGCACTTAAGAACAAACAAGCAGGGGGGAGGAGCAAGATGGCGGAAGAGCAGGGTCTCCAAATCACCTGTCTCCACCAAATTACCTAGAAAACCTTCCAATCATCCTGAAAACCTATGAATTCGGCCTGAGAATTAAAGAGAGACCAGCTGGAATGCTACAGGGAGAAGAGTTCGCGCTTCTATCAAGGTAGGAAGACGGGGAAAAAGAAATAAAGGAACAAAGGCCTCCAAGGGGGAGGGGCCCCGCGAGGAGCCGGGCTGAGGCCGGGGCGAGTGTCCCCAGGAGAGGAGAGCCCCGTCCCGGAGGAGCAGGAGCTGCACCGACCTTCCCGGGGGAAAGGGGCTCGCAGGGAGGTGGAGCAGGACCCAGGAGAGCGAGGATGCCCTCGGGTTCCCCGGGACAGTAACAGCAACTGCGCGCCCAGGAGAGTGCACTGAGCTCCCTAAGGGCTGCAGCGCGCACGGCGGGACCCGGAGCAGCTCGGAGGGGCTCAGGCGGCGGCTCCGCGGAGGGGGCTGCACGGCCCCGGGAGCAGCTCGGAGGGGCTCGGGCGGAGGAAGAGGCTCCGCGGAGGGGGCTGCGCGGTTCCAGGAGCAGCTCGGAGGGGCTCGGGCGGCAGCTCCGCGGAGGGGGTTGCGCGGCCCGGGAGCGCGAATCCAACAGCGCAGGCTCCGGAGCACAGGGGGCCAGGACACAGCCCAGGATCCCGCCTCCCCCGGGACAGACAGAGGCTGGGAGGGCCCAGGACAGCAAGGACGCTCCTGCCCCAGCTGAGCAGATCAGCGGCCCCGCCCCGGAGCCTCCAGGCGCTGCAGACGGAGTTCCTGCCGGAGCTGAATCCAGGTTTCCAGAGCTGCCCCGCCACTGGGGCTGATCCTCCTGCGGCCTCACGGGGTAAACAACCCCCACTGAGCCCTGCACCAGGCAGGGGCACAGCAGCTCCCCCAACTGCTAACACCTGAGAATCAGCACAACAGGCCCCTCCCCCAGAACACTAGCTAGACGGACAACTTCCAGGAGAAGCCAAGGGACTTAAAGTACACAGAATCAGAAGATACCCCCCGGTGGTTCTTCTTTTTTTTTTTTTTTTGTTTTTTTGTTTTTGTTTTGCTTTTTGATTTGTTTCCTTCTCCCACCTCCTTTCTTTTCTCCTTTCTTTTTCTTTCTCTTTTTCCTCTCTCTCTTTTTTTTTTCTTTTCGTTTTTTTTTTCTTCCCTTTTTTGTCCTCTTTCTCCTTTCTTTCCTTCTCTCTCTCCTCTCTTTTTCCCAATACAACTTACTTTTGGCCTCTCTGCACTGAGCAAAATGACTAGAAGGAAAACCTCACCTCAAAAGAAAGAATCAGAAACAGTCCTCTCTCCCACAGAGTTACAAAATCTGGATTACAATTCAATGTCAGAAAGCCAATTCAGAAGCACTATTATACAGCTACTGGTGGCTCTAGAAAAAAGTATAAAGGACTCAAGAGACTTCATGACTGCAGAATTTAGAGCTAATCAGGCAGAAATTAAAAATCAATTGAATGAGATGCTATCCAAACTAGAAGTCCTAACGACAAGGGTTAACGAGGTGGAAGAACGAGTGAATGACATAGAAGACAAGTTGATAGCAAAGAGGGAAACTGAGGAAAAAAGAGACAAACAATTAAAAGACCATGAGGATAGATTAAGGGAAATAAACGACAGCCTGAGAAAGAAAAACCTACGTTTAATTGGGGTTCCCGAGGGCGCCGAAAGGGCCAGAGGGCCAGAATATGTATTTGAACAAATTCTAGCTGAAAACTTTCCTAATCTGGGAAGGGAAACAGGCATTCAGATCCAGGAAATAGAGAGATCCCCCCCTAAAATCAATAAAAACCGTTCAACACCTCGACATTTAATAGTGAAGCTTGCAAATTCCAAAGATAAAGAGATGATCCTTAAAGCAGCAAGAGACAAGAAATCCCTGACTTTTATGGGGAGGAGTATTAGGGTAACAGCAGACCTCTCCACAGAGACCTGGCAGGCCAGAAAGGGCTGGCAGGATATATTCAGGGTCCTAAATGAAAAGAACATGCAACCAAGAATACTTTATCCAGCAAGGCTCTCATTCAAAATGGAAGGAGAGATAAAGACCTTCCAAGACAGGCAGCAACTAAAAGAATATGTGACCTCCAAACCCGCTCTGCAAGAAATTTTAAGGGGGACTCTTAAAATTCCCCTTTAAGAAGAAGTTCAGTGGAACAGTCCACAAAAACAAGGACTGAATAGATAACATGATGACACTAAACTCATATCTCTCAATAGTAACTCTGAATGTGAACGGGCTTAATGACCCCATCAAAAGGCGCAGGGTTTCAGACTGGATAAAAAAGCAGGACCCATCTATTTGCTGTCTACAGGAGACTCATTTTAGACAGAAGGACACCTACAGCCTGAAAATAAAAGGTTGGAGAACCATTTACCATTCAAATGGTCCTCAAAAGAAAGCAGGGGTAGCCATCCTTATATCAGATAAACTAAAATTTACCCCAAAGACTGTAGTGAGAGATGAAGAGGGACACTATATCATACTTAAAGGATCTATTCAACAAGAGGACTTAACAATCCTCAATATATATGCCCCGAATGTGGGAGCTGCCAAATATATAAATCAATTATTAACCAAAGCGAATAAATACTTAGATAATAATACACTTATACTTGGTGACTTCAATCTAGCTCTTTCTATACTCGATAGGTCTTCCAAGCACAACATCTCCAAAGAAACGAGAGCTTTAAATGATACACTGGACCAGATGGATTTCACAGATATCTACAGAACTTTACATCCAAACTCAACTGAATACACATTCTTCTCAAGCGCACATGGAACTTTCTCCAGAATAGACCACATACTGGGTCACAAATCGGGTCTGAACCGATACCAAAAGATTGGGATTGTCCCCTGCATATTCTCAGACCATAATGCCTTGAAATTAGAACTAAATCACAACAAGAAGTTTGGAAGGACATCAAACACGTGGAGGTTAAGGACCATCCTGCTAAAAGATGAAAGGGTCAACCAGGAAATTAAGGAAGAATTAAAAAGATTCATGGAAACTAATGAGAATGAAGATACAACCGTTCAAAATCTTTGGGATGCAGCAAAAGCAGTCCTAAGGGGGAAATACATCGCAATACAAGCATCCATTCAAAAACTGGAAAGAACTCAAATACAAAAGCTAACCTTACACATAAAGGAGCTAGAGAAAAAACAGCAAATAGATCCTACACCCAAGAGAAGAAGGGAGTTAATAAAGATTCGAGCAGAACTCAACGAAATCGAGACCAGAAGAACTGTGGAACAGATCAACAAACCAGGAGTTGGTTCTTTGAAAGAATTAACAAGATAGATAAACCATTAGCCAGCCTTATTAAAAAGAAGAGAGAGAAGACTCAAATTAATAAAATCATGAATGAGAAAGGAGAGATCACTACCAACACCAAGGAAATACAAACGATTTTAAAAACATATTATGAACAGCTATACGCCAATAAATTAGGCAATCTAGAAGAAATGGACGCATTCCTGGAAAGCCACAAACTACCAAAACTGGAACAGGAAGAAATAGAAAACCTGAACAGGCCAATAACCAGGGAGGAAATTGAAGCAGTCATCAAAAACCTCCCAAGACACAAGAGTCCAGGGCCAGATGGCTTCCCAGGGGAATTCTATCAAACATTTAAAGAAATCATACCTATTCTACTAAAGCTGTTTGGAAAGATAGAAAGAGATGGAGTACTTCCAAATTCGTTCTATGAGGCCAGCATCACCCTAATTCCAAAACCAGACAAAGACCCCACCAAAAAGGAGAATTACAGACCAATATCCCTGATGAACATGGATGCAAAAATTCTCAACAAGATACTGGCCAATAGGATCCAGCAGTACATTAAGAAAATTATTCACCATGACCAAGTAGGATTTATCCCTGGGACACAAGGCTGGTTCAACACCCGTAAAACAATCAATGTGATTCATCATATCAGCAAGAGAAAAACCAAGAACCATATGATCCTCTCATTGGATGCAGAGAAAGCATTTGACAAAATACAGCATCCATTCCTGATCAAAACTCTTCAGAGTGTAGGGAGAGAGGGAACATTCCTCGACATCTTAAAAGCCATCTATGCAAAGCCCACAGCAAATATCATCCTCAATGGGGAAGCACTGGGAGCCTTTCCCCTAAGATCAGGAACAAGACAGGGATGTCCACTCTCACCACTGCTGTTCAACATAGTACTGGAAGTCCTAGCCTCAGCAATCAGACAACAAAAAGACATTAAAGGCATTCAAATTGGCAAAGAAGAAGTCAAACTCTCCCTCTTCGCCGATGACATGATACTCTACATAGAAAACCCAAAAGTCTCCACCCCAAGATTGCTAGAACTCATACAGCAATTCGGTAGCGTGGCAGGATACAAAATCAATGCCCAGAAGTCAGTGGCATTTCTATACACTAACAATGAGACTGAAGAAAGAGAAATTAAGGAGTCAATCCCATTTACAATTGCACCCAAAAGCATAAGATACCTAGGAATAAACCTAACCAAAAATGTAAAGGATCTATACCCTCAAAACTATAGAACACTTCTGAAAGAAATTGAGGAAGACACAAAGAGATGGAAAAATATTCCATGCTCATGGATTGGCAGAATTAATATTGTGAAAATGTCAATGTTACCCAGGGCAATATACACGTTTAATGCAATCCCTATCAAAATACCATGGACTTTCTTCAGAGAGTTAGAACAAATTATTTTAAGATTCGTGTGGAATCAGAAAAGACCCCGAATAGCCAGGGGAATTTTAAAAAAGAAAACCATATCTGGGGGCATCACAATGCCAGATTTCAGGTTGTACTACAAAGCTGTGGTCATAAAGACAGTGTGGTACTGGCACAAAAACAGACACATAGATCAGTGGAACAGAATAGAGAATCCAGAAGTAGACCCTGAACTTTATGGGCAACTAATATTCGATAAAGGAGGAAAGACTATACATTGGAAGAAAGACAGTCTCTTCAATAAATGGTGCTGGGAAAATTGGACATCCACATGCAGAAGAATGAAACTAGACCACTCTCTTTCACCATACACAAAGATAAACTCAAAATGGATGAAAGATCTAAATGTGAGACAAGAGTCCATCAAAATCCTAGAGAAGAACACAGGCAACACCCTTTTTGAACTCGGCCATAGTAACTTCTTGCAAGATACATCCACGAAGGCAAAAGAAACAAAAGCAAAAATGAACTATTGGGACTTCATCAAGATAAGAAGCTTTTGCACAGCAAAGGATACAGTCAACAAAACTCAAAGACAACCTACAGAATGGGAGAAGATATTTGCAAATGACATATCAGATAAAGGGCTAGTTTCCAAGATCTATAAAGAACTTCTTAAACTCAACACCAAAGAAACAAACAATCCAATCATGAAATGGGCAAAAGACATGAAGAGAAATCTCACAGAGGAAGACATAGACATGGCCAACATGCACATGAGAAAATGCTCTGCATCACTTGCCATCAGGGAAATACAAATCAAAACCACAATGAGATACCACCTCACACCAGTGAGAATGGGGAAAATTAACAAGGCAGGAAACAACAAATGTTGGAGAGGATGTGGAGAAAAGGGAACCCTCTTACACTGTTGGTAGGAATGTGAACTGGTGCAGCCACTCTGGAAAACTGTGTGGAGGTTCCTCAAACAGTTAAAAATAGACCTGCCCTACGACCCAGCAATTGCACTGCTGGGGATTTACCCCAAAGATACAGATGCAGTGAAACGCCGGGACACCTGCACCCCGATGTTTCTAGCAGCAATGGCCACGATAGCCAAACTGTGGAAGGAACCTCGGTGTCCAACGAAAGATGAATGGATAAAGAAGATGTGGTTTATGTATACAATGGAATATTACTCAGCTATTAGAAATGACAAATACCCACCATTTGCTTCAACATGGATGGAACTGGAGGGTATTATGCTGAGTGAAGTAAGCCAGTCGGAGAAGGACAAACATTATATGTTCTCATTCATTTGGGGAATATAAATAATAGTGAAAGGGAATATAAGGGAAGGGGGAAGAAATGTGTGGGAAATATGAGAAAGGGAGACAGAACGTAAAGACTGCTACCTCTGGGAAACGAACTAGGGGTGTTGGAAGGGGAGGAGGGCGGGGGGTGGGAGTGAATGGGTGACAGGCACTGGGGGTTATTCTGTATGTTAGTAAATTGAACACCAGTAAAAAAAAAAAAAAAGAAAAAAAGAAAAAAAAAAAAAGAACAAACAAGCATAGGATATAACTTCAGGTAAAGGTAAGAGCTGTGAAGACAACTCAAGCAGAGTAGAAGGAGGCAGAGTGAGGGGAGCTGAGCAATCTCAGAAGAGATGATACAGCCTCTCTGACCTGAGAGGAGCTCTATAGAAGGCAGGCACCGGCCAGTGGCCAGTGAAGGGCTGGAGATAGAGTGCTCCTACCCAGAGAGAACAGCACATAGAAGGCAATTAGAAAGGCCCCGGGAGTGGCACAGAAGCAACCAAGAAAATGAGGGGCATGGACATCAAACAGACTGCACAGGTCCAGCCACATACTGATGTACAGACTAGGAAGCCATCTACAGAGGTCAAGTTACCTCCAAAAAACTGTTACATTGAAACATCTGCTACTTGAGCTCCAAACACTGATATGTCAAGATTTTAGCATGTATTGTCCAGAAAAAATACAGTTTGCCTGTTCTGTCTTCATACATTCACTGCCATGTTTCCCTAACAATTCCTGTTTTCTTAAATGCCAAAGGATCCTCAATAATCATTTAAAAATCTTGCTGACAAAATGTGAGACCTCAATGAGAAGCAGAATTTTAATTTTTGATATTATAATTGCTAAAAGAAGAACTCAGGACTATAAACACCTACTATCTATATCTCATATGTTTAGGTGAGAAGCCATGGGAATTTGTAACTTCTGACTAGGAAAGCTCATACTGAGATCTCCTTTGGGAGGCATTTGAAAACTGTGCTATGTTGCTGCTTACCCCTCACTGCCCACTGGGTAACGTCAGAAGTGTCCAGAAACACTGCTGCGATAGATAGAAAGAACTCTCTATACCCCTCCTCAAAGAGGACATCAACTCACTTTTCTTCAAGGACAGTGAATAAATCATTAAATAATCACGTTAGATAATTGGGTATGAAGTCTCCTTTCCTGGTTCCTCTGTAGCTACAGTAACAAAACTGTTTACCTTGACAAAGAGCTAAATGAAGCAGAATGAGCAGCAATGCCATTAGATACTTGAAAGAAAAATTTTCTTAGAATCAGATTTTAACATCTGCGACTGTTTCGCAGAAGGGAGACGGAAGCAGTGGAAGGAACACCCTTAAGGCACGGTCCCCAGTCTTTAAAGGGGAATGATGGAGAGAGGAGCGGAGGCAAGGCTGGTGATTGATAAGCTACACATTAAAATCCTGGGAAGACAATGGCCTCCTTTGTAGTTTCTAAGACCTTGGGGTGAGCAGATCAAATACCTCGGGTGTAGAGCATGCTCTCTCCCCTTCCACCCCTGCCCCAAGGTAACCCCTAGACTCATTATAATGTATTTGCATAATGGGTACACCTCTCTATCCCCCCCCCCATGGAGAAGGCTGCCAAACCTCAGAGGGTCAAACTCTCACTCCCAACCTGTGGGAGGCGTTTCCCAAATGACTGGAGGCAGCCTCCATTAAGAGACCACCTCACTGCAGATCACAGCTCCTCCCAGCCCAGCGAGGCCCAGTAATACCCAATCCCAGAACAACCTAGGGGCCGGGTCCACCTCTCAGAACCTGCCTGTTCTCCCACCTTGAGGTGTACATTTTTTGCTTTAATGAACTGCTTTGCGTTTACTACATTCTTTCTGGCTATCTTTATTGGAGTGCAGATCCCCACATAAATCTTCTGGTGAATCCGAGGACTGAGGCCTCCATTTACACAAACAGACACTCTCATCCGGAACACCACTACTGCTGGAATCCACACAATCCAACGTATTTTATGTAGGGAAACACCAATGGCTCTGTCAGTGACATATCTCCGTTGGAGAGGATAGCACTACTTACAGAAACTACCTCTAAGTCATACATTTGTCGCCCAGTAGGAAGTACAACATATATCAGATGTGTCTGACATTTGCGATTCTTTCCTCAAACATGTGAATCATAACAAAGATTTCTCTGAGACTTATTAGAGTAAGCACACTCGACCAGGGGCATCGTTTGCTCTTTGTATATTTCAGCTTTTTCCCCAGGCCCTTTGCCTCCAACTAGGTCCAAGTATTCAGTATTAGTGATTTATTTCCAGCCCATTAGATGTATGCACTCTGGTCGTCTATAACTATCTCACACCACATCACAGCTTAGGAGACAAGCACCATTTAATTTTATATTAAACTTCTGATGAAACCTGTCACTTTCAATACATCCAAATTACATATCGATTCAGGATTACTTATATTCTCATAGCAACAAGGTCAAAGACAGCAATGTACTATATAGTTGCTTATATATTCATGGCTGAGATACTTCTTTTGTCCATTAACAGAACCACTATTTATTTTATTCAAAACACCCTGAACCAAATGACTTCTGAGTTCCTCTCTGCAGGCTACCTGTTCCCTCCAACTCTGAAGTGCCTCGTTCCCCTTCCCAGTCTTCAACACTTCAGTGAAGCTGTTAGAACATCTGCTCATGTGATTTGTATCTTCCCACCCTACCCACAGCATTCCCCTAATGAAATATCGAAAAGAGACATTCAAAGATAATCTAAGCCATCCTTCCTCTCTCCAGACTAACCAAGTAAAAACTCTCCAAACAGATGGCTACTATTAAAGTCTCCATTTATATATTTTGTAATGATACCAAACCCTGAGGCAATAAATTGAACATTTTTAAAGTCTAAGGAATAAGGAAGATATTCCTCTTAGTATCATTTTCCAGCATCTAACTAACCTTTGCAGCCAAAATATATTTTTTCCTGTCAAAACTGGTCTTCCAAATAGCATCATTTTTATTTGAATTTTCATGAAGATGAAGTGTATTGGTTACTGTCCTACTGAAGATCATCTTCCACATGCCTGGGGGCCTGTAATGAGTGAATGTTCTCATCTTGCAGTAAAAACCATCTCGATCCCAAACCCTGTTTGATTTGCACAGACCTCCTAAGCCAGTTACATAACAAAAAAAGTTAGCTAAGGTGGGGAAGGAAAATAAAAGAAAAAGAAGCTAGTTTTAAGCACTAATATTTAAGGTAGGGATATCTTTGGAGTATCTGAAGGCATCATATTTTTATATTAAATTACAGGCATTTTTTCCTTTGTTTTTAACTGAAGTTAGGCCAGATCCTCTGCCTTCAGTGTCTAATTAAACAGACCTCGGGATATCTTTAGAAGCACACACACACAAAAAAAGTCTGCTCACGTAATCAATTCTGACAGCACACCGTTCTCAGATTTAAACCCAAGAGAGACACATTTTTAGAAATCAACAAAGATCATCACTAGGACAGTAGAGATTTAGTTTCTCAGCAAAGGACACAGGGCTTTTTCTTTTGATTTTTCAAAGGATTCTTTTTTTAATAATAAATTTATTTTTTATCGGTGTTGAATTTGCCAACATACAGAATAACACCCAGTGCTCATCCCGTCAAGTGCCCGCCGCAGTGCCCGTCACCCATTCACCCCCACCCCCCAGCCTCCTCCCCTTCCACCACCCCTAGAGATTTTTCAGAGGATTCTGTTAAAAATTCTTGCCTATTTTCTGCTTATAAACACGTATACACATATCACTGAGGCCTATCTGTTTATATCTTCCCCAGGGGTATTATCCAATAACCCCGACTCATGGAATCCCCTATCTCTAGATGGAAAAGCAGATAGAAAACACAGATTTTTACAGATTGCAGTCTTTTTAACTGAACAGCATTCAGAATATAATACACAGGAAGTTAAATAACTTAAAAGGGTTGATGTGAAAAATTAAGTCAGTTTTTCATTACAAGTAATTAGTGCCCTAAATATGTGTAGCTGAAAGAACATCAGAAAAGTATTCTGGGTGAGATGGCGGAAGAGTAGGGTCCCCAAGTCACCTCTCCCCACCAAATTACCAAGATAACCTACAAATAATCCTCAAAATCTACCAATTAGGCCTGAGATTTAAAGAGAGAACACCTGGAATGCTACAGTGAGAAGAGTTCATGCTTATATCAAGGTAGGAAGACGGGGGAAAAAAGAAATAAAGAAACAAAAGGCATCCAAGGGGGAGGGGCCGCGAGGAGCCCAGCTAAGTCTGGGGCGAGTGTCCCCAGGACAGGAGAGTCCCGTTCCGGAGAAGCAGGAGCTGCACCAATCTTCCCGGGTGGAAAGGCACTCGCAGGGAGTTAGAGCAGGACCCCAGGAGGGCGGGGATGCCCTCAGGCTCCCAAAGGCACTAACAGACACCTGGGCCCCAAGGAGAGCTCACCACAGTCTGCAGCTGAGCATCCTAAAGGGCTGCAGCACACACGGCTGGACCTGGGAGCAGCTTGGAGGGGCTCAGGCGGGGACTCTGCATGGAGGGGGCTGCATGGGGGGAGCAGGATTCCAACAGCGCAGGCCCGGGAGCCCAGGGCACCAAGGACACAGCCCAGGATCCGGCCTCCCCCCAGGACAGGCAGAACCCGGGAGGGCCAAGGACAGCAAGGACGCTCCTGCCCAGAGCTGAGCAGATCAGCGGCCCCGCCCCTGGAGCATCCAGGCCCTGCAGACAGAGAGCTCCGGGGTTACTGCGGGAGCTGACTCTAGGGCTCCAGAGCTGGCCACCGCTACGTTGGTTGTTCCTCCTGGGGCCTCACGGGGTAAACAACCCCCACTGAGCCTCACAGGGTCCTCACCGGACAAACAGTTTAAACATCTTGCACTGAACCTTGCAGCAGGCAGGGGGCTGAGTAGCTCCCCCAAGTGCTAACACCTGAAAATCAGCACAACAGGCCCCTCCCCCAGAAGACAAGCTAGAGGGACAGGGGGAAAACAGATTATTGACTAAGCAGCACTGGAAAGTTCCAGGGGAAGTCGAGGGATTTACAGTATACAGAATCAGAGGATACTCCCCCTTGTTTTTTTGTTTTTTGATTTGTTTGGTTCCCCCCCCCCCCCAGTTTTTTTCTTTTCTTTTTTTCTCTTTTTTTTCTTTTTTTCTCTTTCTCTTTCTTTTATTTTGCAAGAGAAACAAAAGCAAAAATGAACTATTGGGACTACATCAAGATAAGAAGCTTTTGCACAGCAAAGGATACAGTAAACAAAACTAAAACACAACCTACAGAATGGGAGAAGATATTTGCAAATGATATATTAGATAAAGGGCTAGTTTCCAAGATCTATAAAGAACTTATTAAACTCAACAGCAAAGAAACAAACAATCCAATCATGAAATGGGCAAAAGACATGAAGAGAAATCTCACAGAGGAAGACATAGACATGGCCAACACGCAGATGAGAAAGTGCTCTGCATCACTGGCTATCAGGGAAATACAAATCAAAACCACAATGAGATCCCACCTCACACCAGTGAGAATGGGGAAAATTAACAAGGCAGGAAACCACAAATGTTGGAGAGGATGTGGAGAAAAGGGAACCCTCTTACACTCTTGGTGGGAATGTGAACTGGCGCAGCCACTCTGGAAAACTGTGTGGAGGTTCCTCAAAGAGCTAAAAATAGACCTGCCCTATGGTCCAGCAATTGCACTACTGGGGATTTATCCGAAACATACAGATGCAGTGAAACCCTGGGATCCCCGCACCCCCATGTTTATAGCAGAAATGTCCGCAATAGCCAACCTGTGGAAGGAGCCTCGGTGTCCAACGAAAGATGAATGGATAAAGAAGATGTGGTCTATGTATACAATGGAATATTCCTCAGCCATTAGAAATGACAAATACCCACCATTTGCTTCAACGTGGATGGAACTGGAGGGTACTATGCTGAGTGAAATGAGTCAATCGGAGAAGGACAAATATTATATGGTCTCATTCATTTGGGGAATATAAAAAATAGTGAAAGGGAATAAAGGGGAAAGGAGAAAAAATAATTGGGAAATATCAGAAAGGGAGACAGAACATGAGAGACCCCTAACTCTGGGAAACGAAATAAGGGTGGTGGATGGGGAGCTGGGCAGGGGGTGGGGTGACTGAGTGACAGGCACTGAGGGGGGCTCTTGACGGGATGAGCACTGGGTGTTATTCTATATGTTGGCAAATTGAACACCAATAAAAAATAGATTTATGAAAATAAAAAGTCACAAAATATAAAGTAAAATAAAATAAATATTTTTTAAAAATTAAAGGAAATGATGCATATAAAGTGACAGCATAGAGTCTCAGACAAACTCTATGCCTAATACAGTCTTTAATACATGATAGTTATTACTTTTAAGTTAATCAAACATTATTAAACGGAGTATACCTTCAAAAGTGATTTCTTGTAAAAATAAAAATTATTCAAGAGGCTTGTACAGAACAACTAGATGTTAGCCTCTGCTGCTTCTTAGGCTCCTGTTTTAAAAGCACTAATATCTGTACAGAAACACTTAAAGGAATAAAATGGTCTTTTCAATGCTTGTTTTCTCTCAATTTAGTACTGAAAAATCATTAAGGCTCTCTAGACTAATAACTACACTATATATGATGTAATTTTCTGAATAATTTATAAAAATAGCTGAATAGTTGAGAAAAATAAATATAAGAAAATATCTTGTTTTTTCATTACTATCAAAAACTTACTTTTTTTTCAAAAATAAGTTATTGATTTGGGGGACTTTTTTTTTCAAAATATCAAATAATTAACACGGTATGTACACAGGCAGGTAGAACAGTGAGGGTGGGATTTTCCATACGTTGTAGTTTACAAGTCTCAAAATAATTTTTCTGCCTATATTATGTTATGAATTCTTCAACTGACACTCAAATTCACATAAAGAGGCTGCGATTTCTAAAAAGCATCTATGCCCCAAGCTTGTAGCTTTTAACTAGGTGCTTAGCTCTGTGTTTGAAGATAAGTTATAACAAACAATGTAATATAGCAGCAGAACTCCTTTCAAGGTCAACCAATTGTCACAGGTATTTTTTTAATTTTATTTATTTATTCATTATATATATATATATATATATATAGAGAGAGAGAGAGAGAGAGAGAGAGAGGGGCAGAGAGAGGCAGAGACACAGGCAGAGGGAGAAGCAGGCTCCATGTAGGGAGCCGGACCTGGGACTCCATTCTAGGTCTCCAGGATCATGCCCTGGGCCAAAGGCAGGCACTGAACTCTGAGCCACCCAGGGATCCCCTTCACAGGTATTTATTTATTTATTTATTTATTTTTCCTTCACAGGTATTTAAAGAAGAATTTAGGAATGCCAGAAACCTTCATCCTGTTCAGGGACTACTTGTGAGGGCAGATCAATGTTTGATCAGTCTGGGGATAGGATAAAAAAGCATGCATGAATGTCAAATGACAACAATTAAATCAAATAAGGTAGAAATATTCCATCAACATGCCTGTTTACAGGCACAGATGCCCAATCTAAGTGAATCCAAATTTACTTTAAATTTTAAAAATGTTAAATGTTTCTACAGAACGATCTGTTTCATGGGGTCCTGAATCACAGACTCACTTTACACTCACAGCGTGTAACAAAAGGGAAAAAAGCAAAGTAATGTGAGCTTCTAGTTAAAAAAAAAATCCTAGCTCTAAAGTAAAAATGTCTGCAATAAGTTTTTACCACAACCATATGAATCACACTGGGTTTAGAAATCTGGAATTTGGGGGATCCCTGGGTGGTGCAGCGGTTTGGCGCCTGCCTTTGGCCCAGGGCGCGATCCTGGAGACCCGGGATCGAGTCCCACATCAGGCTCCCGGTGCATGGAGCCTGCTTCTCCCTCTGCCTGTGTCTCTGCCTCTCTCCTCTCTCTCTGTGTGCCTATCATAAAAAAAAAAAAAAAGAAATCTGGAATTTTTATAATCAACTACTGTCTAATCTCTCTTAAATCTCCAGTTAATGCCACCAAATATAAGCCCAAACCAGAACCCCTGACTACACACAGCTCTTAGATTATATTCTTTAAACTGACAGCTTTAGGTGCTTTTTAACTCTTAAAATTAATGGCCTGTACTACTCTTTAAATATTTTACACTTTCATTTTCTGACTTTTACTCAACATGAACTCTTACAGATAGGTATATAAGAGTATATACACACACATACGGTTTAAAGAAAGTGGTCGGTCTATTGTCAACAACTATAATATAATAACCGTAGCTTTAAAAAAAGTCATTTTTAAAGACTTTACAAGGAGGGCGGAGTAACGAAACCCTGGAGATCAGATTTGCCCTAAGACAACAGCTCTGTCCCCAAACCCCGACAGTGACGACAGCGACACCAACTCTTTAGGAGAAACAGCCTTTTGTGAAAAAACAAACAAACAAAAAAACAAGAGCCGCTTCTAAGATCCCAAAGTACGACTACGCGAAGAGAATAAAGGCAGAGAAACCTATCAGTCCGCTTCCAGGGAAGCCCCCCACCCCGGCTGACCCCGACGCCCCCACCCCGCACCCAGCCCCGCGCCCCCAAGGGAAGTGGGAAGGGGGGGATGCTCGGGAACTACCTTGTTCGGTCTCCAAAGGGCACCCGCCCTCCGCCGCCGCCGCCCGGGCGCTGGGCTCCGACCGGGAGGAGCCGGCCTCGGGCTTGGCCAGGCCCGGACCCGCCAGCCCCCCGCTGGCCGCCGCCGCCGCCCTCCCCAGCGCCTCCGTGCGCGCCGCGGAGCCCTGGGCGCAGCCTAGAGTGGAAGGAAGCGCGCGAGCCCGGGAGGGACTGCGGGGGGCGACAGGCGACCGCACTCACCCCGGGAGGACGCCGCCTGCTGCTGCCTCGGGCTCCTCCGCTCTCCCCCGCCGGCTTCCCCGCCCCGCGAGGGCCGGCGAGGGGGGCCGGGCGGAGCGGAGCCGCTGCGACCAGGCTGGACATGGTGCTCCCGGAGGAGCTGCAGGGGAGGGTTTGGGGGGCGCTAAGATTTAGGGGGCCCCGGAGGCTAGAGGGGGCCCGGGGAAGGCCTCTGAAGGCGGGTGTCTGTGAACAGTCGCCCTCGGGCATCGCCAGGGCAGCCGGGGGTGTGGGGCGGGGAGGGAGGGGTCCGGCCTGTACACTGTTGCATCTAAGTGTGAGCAAGTGGGATGGACCCCACGCTTGGGCGTCTCGACTGTACCGGCCACGGAGTCGCGTCCTCCGGGGTCCCCTCCTTACCTGGTGGCTTTCCTAACAAAGTAAGAGAAGGCGAAGTCCCGGTGATCACCAGCCACGCTTCCGCGGAGGCCTGATCCCGCTGCAGCTGTCCCCCCCCCCCCACCCCGGCGCCGGGGCTGCCCCGCTCCAGGACCCCCCGCGCGTCTGGGCAGCTGGCTGGTGCTGCTGTGCACCCGGCTGGGGTCCCCCCCGAGGAGGAGAGCTCTGCCCCCAGCCGCTCCCCCTCCCCTGCGCTCCAGACCCCGGGCTGTGGGCGGCGCTGCTCCTGCCCCAGGCCAGCCGCTGGCCGCCCCCGCCTCTCCGGGCCTCCCCGCTCGCAGGGGTGGCGGGTGGGGCAGGCACAGCGGCCGCGCGCCCTCGCCGGGTCCCAGGGAGACCGGGGCTCGCAGTCGCTGGGGGCCCCAGATTCCCAGGCGGCGACGGAGGCAACTGGTGAACTTGCCCGAAGCTCAGTGGCCGCCGCTGGGGTGCCCTGGGCGCTGCAAGGGCTGCAGGGGGGCGCGCAGAGGTGACGGGGGGTGGGGGGCGCGCGGAGTGCCCCACTTAAGAGAGGGACAGTCGCGATGAGTGCGCACACCCCCAGGTCCTGAGAGCAGGAGCGAGGGGCAGTTTCCACCAAAAATAAGAAGTGCTGCTACCCTGGGCACTTTGCCCCCACCCTGGGTGAAGCATCACCATCCAGCGCCCTGGGCTTGGGTCTGGAAGGAGCAGCGATCCACCTGCCTCTGAGCCCAGCCAGCCCGGGTGTGGGCCACAGATTTGTGGGTCCTGGTGGGTGACTTCCAGCAGAGGCATTCCCCTACTAGTATGTCCATGATAACGACGATGCTAATTATGAATTAGGCGTCTTCGCACCAAACACTCCCTTTGCATGACTGCAAACAGGATGTTCTGGGAAAAGGAGAAGGTAAACTGAAATAATCATGATGGTTTGGGGATGAAGTCAGGAAACAAGGGCACCTCTGCGCAATCGGGTTAACTTGAGAGCAAAGGCACTACCCGGATGCAGTGCAGAGCAGGCCGGTTAGCCCACGTTTAAATTAATTCCTCATCTATCTTTAAGTGGGATTAACACACTTTTAAAATTAGTATGTCATCTGACATATCTCAATTATTTATCAAGATGAGATATTGTTTCCTTTGTTCTTCTGACCTAAGATGTGGTGAGTAAACAACAAATTTCTGACCTAATTTCCGATGGAACCTGTCTCAGGGAACAAAATACTTTGGGAAGAAAACGATGAAGTCTAGATGTGGGTAAACCAACTCTCTCCTCTGGAGATGGAAGACAGTCGCATTTGGCAGGGAACGCTCAGTCGACTGATAGACCAGGCAATTGACAAAGCAGGAAAAGTGCATCTGGTGCATTATTAAGTATCAAGATGATGAACATAGGTCATAATGAAGCTTGTACTTAACAGCTCATTGACTTGAGTAATAATAACAAGGACTTTATAAAAGCACCCTCCTAACTTTTTTCTCATTGTCCTCGCAAAGAAATTTAACAATGTCTGTGTTGTCATTATCAGGAAAAGTCAGCCTTCTCCTTCATTAAAGTCTTCCTTGTAGTCTTCACATTAAAATTTTTATGTTTTCCATTTTTAAAAATTATTTCACTTGCTCTTTGGAGACAAATCACTGTATAAATCCCCACATACAAATAAATAAGTCAACCTATTACATGTTGTAAGACAGTTACTTCATTTATCTATCTCTGTACATAAGAGGCAAACAAATTATTAGAGAAATTTCAGATGAATGCTATATTTTGATGGATGGAAACACTAAAAGGAATTATGTAATAGAAATAACATACACAGTATTCTGTAAAATCTGTATTATATCATCATATATCTTTGCATGAAGATTGAGTGATTGTATGTCTCACCTGTCAGATGAAAGAAGAGAGTGGAAGGTACTAACCAATAATTAGAAATAATATTTTACAAGACTAGTATGTCCTAATTTATTAAAAGAGAGGGTAAGATTTGAGTTAAGGTTAAATAATAAGGAATTAGAATTCCATATTCAATGGAAATAAAGTGTGTAAGTCTGATTAAATAAGAAACCAATATACATTAGAAAAAAATAGCTGACAGAGCTATGGCTCATAGCTAATGAGCCATATTAGAGGGACTAATATGGCAATTAGTCCCTGACCAAATGGACAATAAAAAATTGGGTTCTGTGTGTAAATTTCACATGATTTTTCAAGGAAAAGTTTTTTTTAAGATTTATTTATTTATTCATGAGAGACAGAGAGAGAGAGAGAGAGAAGCAGAGACACAGGCAGAGGAAGAAGTAGGCTCCATGCAGGGGACCTGACGTGGAACTCCATCCCGGGTCTCCAGGATCATGCCCTGGGTAGAAGGCAGGCGCTAAGTGCCTAAGCTTACAGTGATTGAATGAAACACTCACATCATCTACAAAGGAAGTAGGAAAGGCTGCTGCTCTGGAAAAACAGGTAGAAGAAATAAATGAGCAGTTTAGAAAAGAGAAAGAGGAAGCTGAGGCTCAAATGCGACAAGCATCCAAGAATGCAGAGAAATCAACTGGTGGAAGTGGAAATGGCAGTAAAAACTGGTCAGAAGATGATTTGCAATTACTAATTAAAGCTGTGAACCTCTTCCCTGCGGGAACAAATTCAAGATGGGAAGTTATCGCTAATGATATGAATATACACTCTTCTTCTGGAGTCAAGAGAACTGCCAAAGATGTTATTGGCAAAGCAAAGAGTCTTCAAAAATTGATCCTCATCAAAAAGATGACATAAACAAAAAGGCTTTTGATAAATTTAAAAAAGAGCATGGAGTGGTGCCTCAAGCCGACAATGCAACACCTTCAGAACGATGTGAAGGCCCGTGCACAGATTTCACCCCTTGGACAACGGAAGAACAGAAGCTTTTGGAACAGGATTTAAAAACGTACCCAGTAAACACACCTGAAAGATGGGAAAAAATAGCAGAAGCAGTGCCTGGCAGAACAAAGAAGGACTGCATGAAGCGATATAAGGAACTTGTCGAGATGGTAAAAGCAAAAAGAGCTGCTCAAGAGCAAGTGCTGAATGCAAGTAGAGCCAAGAAATGACTTATGACAATCTTTGTTGTGTGGGAATTTTTATAATAAAATTGAAAATATTGTACA
This sequence comes from Canis aureus, assembly GCF_053574225.1. Classification (NCBI taxonomy): domain Eukaryota; kingdom Metazoa; phylum Chordata; class Mammalia; order Carnivora; family Canidae; genus Canis; species Canis aureus. The sequence goes on along the minus strand of NC_135630.1, from coordinate 25,724,045 downwards.
AAAAAAACCCACCCAGGGATCCCCCAGGAAAATGTTTTTAAAAGATTTTATTTACTTATTTGACACAGAGACAGAGCACAAATTGGTGGAGTGGTAAGCAGAGGGAGAGGGAGAAATAGGTTACCCACTGAGCAGAGAGCCTGATGGGCTCCATCCCACGGTCTTGGGCTCATGACCTGAGCCAAAGGCAGATGCTTAACCAACTGAGCCACCCAGGGAAAAGTTTTAGATCTATACCACAAATCAAGCGTTGGACAGCAGACACATCAGAGTTGTGGACCTCACATTTCTGAACAATTTAGTAAGCCCACAAATCCATAGTTATTAATATTGTTATTTTTTGCCATTATCATTGTTATTGTTTAGTTGAAATTCCATTATAACTGCACCTTCTGTAGTCAAGTAATTTATTTGTCTGGAACAATGCCAGTCTAGTGAAGCATGTGATGCACATTAAGATCTACTTCTCTGATTATCCCTAGTCCTCATACAGTGAGAGCAGGTGTTGGGAAGAGTAGCAGTTTTACTCGCTCTAGAGTCTCTATCTTCACCAAGATTCAAGAGAGCTGTTAAGAGAAATGCATTTGTTTAGACAGAGAGGGAAAACTTTTCTCTATCATTTCTATTTCTAACTTCTTTTTATTAAAAAAAAAAAAAAACTCCACCATTGTAGTAAAATTTTACTGATAGGTAAAAGAAGCCCCAGAAGATCCTCACAAATCTGAAATGGGGCCTTTTCATTTAAGTATAATGGACTTGGATGAAGATATGAATGCGAAGGGTGAAGCTTGAATATTCTTCTGTCTCACAAAGTTTATATCTGCTATCCACAGCGTGTTCTTGTCTATGTATATGATACAGGTTAAGAGCAAGGACTTTGGAAAAAGGTCTGTGTTTGAGTAAAAGCCCAGGGCCAGATGGCTTCACAGGCAAATTCTATCAAACATTTAAAGAGTTAATACCTGTTCTTCTCAAACTGTTCCAAAAAAAGAGAGGAAGAAAAGCTTCCAAGTTCATTTTATGAGGCCAGTATTACCCTACTACCAAAACCAGATGAAGACACTACCAAAAAGAAAAAAAGAAAGAAAGAAGAAAGAAAGAAAGAAAGGAAGAAAGAAAGAAAGAAAGAAAGAAAGAAAGAAAGAAAGAAAGAAAGAAAGGGGAAAAAAAAAGAAAGAGAACTACAGGCCACTCATTGTTTCTGATGAATAAAGATGCAAAAATCCTTAACAAAATATTAGCAAACAGAATCCAACAGTACATTAAAAAATCATTCACCATAATCAAGTAAGATATTATTCCTGGGATGATGGTGGTTTAATAGTCACATATCAATCAATATCATACATCACATCAATAAAAGAAAGGATGAAACCCATGTAATAATTTCAGTAGAGGGCAGCCTGGGTGGCTCAGCAGTTTAGCGCTGCCTTCAGCCCAGGGCATGATCCTGGAGACCTGGGGTCGAGTCCCATGTCAGGCTCCTTGCATAGAGCCTGCTTCTTCCTCTGCCTGTGCCTCTGCCTCTATCTGTGTGTGTGTGTGCGTGTGTGTGTGTGTGTGTCTCATGAATAAATAAATAAATAATCTTAAAAAAATAATAATAGGGCAGCCCAGGTGGCTCAGCGGTTCAGCTCGCCTTCAGTCTAGGGTGTGGTCCTGAACCCTGGATCAAGTCCCATGTTGGGCTCCCTGCATGGAGCCCGCTTCTCCCACTGCCTGTCTCTCTGCCTCTCTCTTTCTCTCTGTGTCTCTCATGAATAAATAAATAAAAATATTTAAAAAAATAATAATAATACTAATTTCAGTAGATGTAATGTGTTTGACAGAGTACAACATACACTCATGATGAAAACCCTCAACAAAATAGGTACATAGAGAACATACCTCTTATCTCTCAGAGTTTGCTGATTTCTTTAGTGGATTACTTGGATTCATTTCTCTTTATTTTTTGCATATGTGTTGCCAGTTTTTGATTTGTGGTTACCATCAGGTTTACGTATAACATCTTATGCATAAAGCAGCCTATATTAAGTTGATGGTCCCCTTAAGTTTGAATCCATTCTAAAAGCACTTAATTTTTACTCTCTCCAAAACATTTTATGTGTATGGTGACATACTTTACATCATTTTTATTTCATGAATCCCTTGACTAGTTTTTGTAGACTCACTGTTTTTTGCTTCTTATTTTTCTTACTCCTGCTTATGGTCTTTCTTTTTCACTCAAAGCCTCCCCTCTAACATTCCTTGTAAAGTTGGTTTAGGTGTGATGAATTCCCTTAACTTTGGTTTGGGAAACTATTTCTCTCCTTTTATTCTGAATGATAGCCTTGTTGGTTAGAATATTCTTGGTTGCAGATGTTTTTTTCAGCACTTTATATATATCATGTCACTCCCTTCTGGCCCACAAAATTTTTGCTAAAATCAGCTTATAATGAAACGCTGGGACACCTTCACACTGATGTTTCTAGCAGCAATGTCCACAATAGCCAAACTGTGGAAGAAGCCTCGGTGTCCATCAAAAGATGAATGGATAAAGAAGATGTGGTTTATGTATACAATGGAATATTACTCAGCCATTAGAAATGACAAATACCCACCATTTGCTTCAACGTGGATGGAACTGGAGGGTATTATGCTGAGTGAAGTAAGTCAATTGGAGAAGGACAAACATTATATGTTCTCATTCATTTGGGAATATAAATAATAGAGAAAGGGAATATAAGGGAAGGGAGAAGAAATGTGTGGGAAATATCAGAAAGGGAGACAGAGCATAAAGACTCCTAACTCTGGGAAACGAACTAGGGGTGGTGGAAGGGGTGGAGGGCGGAGGGTGGGGGTGAATGGGTGACAGGCACTGAGGGGGGCACTTGACAGGATGAGCACTGGGTGTTACTCTGTATGCTGGCAAATTGAACACCAATACAAAATACATTTATTATAAAAAAAAGAATTTTAACTATAGGAGAATTTCATTTTGGATAGGCCTTTTACTACATTTTTGTTTGAATACATGGTTTATCTTTATTGCAATAAAGAATAATAACATATTACAAAAAATAAATAAAATCAGCTTATAGTGTTATGGGGTTTCCCTTGTTTGTGACTATTTTCTTTTCTCTTGCTGCCTTTAAAATTCTTTTTCCCACTACTTTTTGCTGTTTTTAATTGCTGTGTGTCTGGTGTGGACCTCCTTGGGTTGATTTTGTTGGGGGCTCTCTGTACCTCTTGAATCTGGATTTCTGTTTCCTTCTTCAGATTTGGGAAGCTTTCAGCTATTATATCTTCAAATACGTTTTCTACCCCCTCTTCTCTTTCTTCTGGGATTCCTAGTATGCAAATGTTATTATGCTTGATGTTGTTGTTGAGTTCCCTAAATCTATTTTCATTTATTATTTTTTTTCTCCTACTTATTCAGCTCGATTGCTTTCTGTTGCTCTGCCTTCCAGGTCACTGACCTCATTCTTCTGCCTCCTTGAGTTCTGCTTCCTCTCTTCTATCCAGTGTGTTTTTAATTTCAGTTATTGAGTTCTTCATCTCTGACTGGTTCTTTTTTATGTTCTCTATCTCCTTGTTGAGTGTCCCATTGAGGTTTTCCACTCTTTTCTCAAATTTAGTGAGAATCTCTATGACTATTTCTTTAAATTCTCTATCAGGCATATTATCTGCATTTCATTTAGCTCTCTTGTTTTGATACTGTACTGTTCTTTTATTTGGGACATATTCCTCTATCTCCTTATTTTGTCTAATTCTCTATGTCTGATTCTGTGTGCTTGGAATGTCAGTTACATATTCTGCTCTTAACTATAGTGACCTTTTGAAAAAGAGGTCCTGTTGTGCCTTGCAATGCAATGTCCCCTGTTCCCCAGAACTTGATGCTTCTCAAGTGTCTCCTATGTGGGTTGTCTGTGCCCTACTATTGTGTCTCACTCGTGTTTGTCTTTAGTCCAGTAGTCTGCAATGGTTCTCTTTGCCTGTTGTGGCTAGGGCTTGGTCTCTGTGTTGTTAATAGGTCAGTCTGGGGCCCACCTTGGGCTTGAGTTTACTCAGACTAGCAGTTTTCCAGAGCTTCAGTCTCACTGAACTACAGGGCAGGCTCCCTACATTGTGCCCTGTGAAGCTTTGGTTGGTTGGTGGAGCCTATAGTCAGAACAGATGTCTGGCTCCAGCCCACCGCTGGGGCTGCAGTCAAACTGGTATGTGTGGTTTCTTTCCCTCTCCCCAGGGCAGGAGTCATTATGAAGTGGTGCTGGTCCCTGTTAGGGTTGCCTGCACACTGCCACTCTTGTGACACAGCTTTGGATTGACTCCTGCTGAGGGTGTGTTGAAGTGGACATGTCCACAGGAGAATACTGGGGTAAGGCATGAAGTATTAGCAAGCTAAATGGAGAGTACTCATGCTGAATCCTGCAGTTGTCCAGATATACAGGCTGAGGGTTAGAGGAGTGCAGTTGCATTTATCATTTCTTTTGTTCTTGGAGAAGTCTCCTGAAGATCCCTACACCCCCAGCACAAGTTGTGATATCAGGAAATCAATCTCCTCCGTGTGCTTCTTTTTTTTCTTTGTTTTGTAATAATAAATTTATTTTTTATTGGTGTTCAATTTGCCAACATACATAATAACACCCAGTGCTCATCCCATCAATGCCTCCCTCAGTGCCCACCACCCCCTGCACTCCTCCCCTTCCACCACCCCTAGTGCATTTCCCAGAGTTAGGAGTCTTCCATGTTCTGTCTCCCTTTCTGATATTTCCTACCCATTTCTTCTCCCTTCCCCTCTATTCCCTTTCACTATTATTTATATTCCCCAAATGAATGAGACCATATAATGTTTGTCCTCGCTGTGTTTCAAACTGCTGCTCCAAGGGATGCCTGGGTGGTTCAGTGGTTGAGCATCTGAATTTGACTCAGGGAGTGATCCCAGAGTCCTGGATCGGGGCCCACATGGGGTTCCCCGCAGGGAGCCTGCTTCTCCTTCTGCCTATGTCTCTGCCTCTCTATGTGTGGCTCTCATGAATAAATAAATTAAATCTTAAAAAACTAAAAGCTGCTGCTTTTGTGCTATATTTTGAGTCCATTTCTTGAGGCATTATTAGAGTTCCTGGTACAGTCCTTTTCATGAGGCTGTGAAACTGCCCTACCTTATTATAAAAAACAGTGTTTGGCCTCTGCCTCATGTCAGAGCTTTTGGGCAATCAGGAAAGGAAATCAGTATTACCTGTTGAGGATAAGGATGAACTACTATGGTTAATTATATCAGTAACCAACAGCATCAGAATGGAAGAAAGTTAAACCCTATTTTTGGATATGATATACAAATGTTATATAAGGATTATATCAGTTTTTCTTTAGGGTAGTAACATGTTGTGTGTGATATATGAGTACTTTTCTATAAAGTATATGATCTCAGAAATATATTTAGATTAATAACATTTTTTACCAGAATTTAACAACCAATAAAGTTGAAACTTGTCTGATTTCTTAATTCTTCTCTCGTAGCTTTTGTGATAGTACTGAGCTAATAATGAAATAGAATACACACACAAAAAAGATTATTACAGTATTATTTCCTACTGTTACTGTTTGTAAGGTAAGAAAAAAAAGAAAATGAAATAGTTTAAAAAGCAATGTGTGTGTGTGTATATATAAATATATAAATATAATCTGAAAACCCTAAGTGTCATAAGATATGGAACAACTGGAACTCTCATACACTGTTGCTTGGAATAGAATTTGATAAAAACTACTTTGGAACACTTTTAAAACTTTAATAGAATCATAAATGATTTTTTCATAAATGAAAAAAATACATCTAAACCACAAAAAGCCTTAATATTGTACTTAAGAACCTTTTAATAATTCTCAAAACCATTACTCTAGGATCACCTGAAATTTTCTTCACATTTTTCTGAGCTGAAATTTCTTTGTTTGCAACAACAAACATGTACTAAACAATGAGAAATTGTCTAGTGTGCTAGAAAGACACAATTATGAAGAAGACCTGTTTTTTGCCATAAAGGGACTTATAGATAACTTTGGATGACAGACCTGAAATTACTAATAGAGCAGATCATAAAAATACTAGATGGTTTTACAAAGTGATATGATGAAAGATAAACGGAAAGTAAAAAATGGCTTCTGCTCAAAGAGGTAGAGAGAGAAAGTACATAGGGAATACTTGCCAGAGGCGGTAGTATTTAAATCAGGTTCTGCAAGATAAATAGAAGTTTTCCTTGCAAACTTACTTGAGGGGAGAGATAGCATCAAAAAAAGATGAAGCCATAGGAAAGTGTGTGGTATGTTGGAAGGATAATTGTAATAGTCAAAGAAGAATTTCAGGAAGTATAGAGGGACTAAATTTCTCAAGATATACATTACAAAAAGAAGTAAAACAGCTATTGTGACTTCCCAGTACAAATTCCTGAAAATCTGGCTAATATATCATGTCACTGCCTAAAATCTTAGAGTTAACATATATATATATATAACTAATATCACAAGAATATTGAATATTTTAAGAAACTCCTGTTCTTTTAATTCAAAAGATTTAGGTCATTTTAATGAGAACATAATTTTGGTGAAGGTAAAATGAAATCTGAAATGCTATGTATGTGCATGTTTTATATGCCCCATTACATTGAGAAATTGACTGAATAAGAGTGTTTTTCTTCACTGATATTTTTTTAGAGGCAGTTAACCCTACCTGTTGGCTCTTGAAACAAGTAGATGAGTTTTTTATAGTGAAAAAAAATGTACTAAGACATACAGAAGCCTAATATATTAATGACCAGTTTAATGTCCTTAAAAGTTTTAAAATTTCAGTTTTAAAGTTGGATTCTTTCATATATATGTAACAGACACCCACTTATGATTGCTTAAGCCCCAAGAGGGAATTTACAATAAGGGGACTCTGGTATGTTGGTATGTTGAGAATCTAAGGAGATTTGAACAATCCAGCCTCAGGTTTTTACCACTAAAAACCAAGTTAAAGAGAAGAGTTCTGTGGTTTCTCAGGTCCAGTTGATTCTCCATAAGCCAAATGGCTACAGCCACTGGGGGCCTGTTTCACACTCAGCACACACAACTGAAACTATAACATTTCAGGAATGATTCTTCCTCCAGATAGATATTCTGAAGGATTAAACATTTTGTTCTGTACACAGGCCAATAAGTCTGGGGGTCTTACATGCTCTATCTCCCTAAACTTACACATTGTCTTTATTGTAGCACTTGTCTATAAAGCAAAAGTATGCAAAAATAGCACAGGCTGAGTTCAAACACTTTCTTTATGTTTTGTTTGGACAAATGTCTAACATGCGGTTTATCAGAAACAAAATGTGGAAGCTTCCAGGGAGCTGCAGTTAGTGGCTATAAAAAGATTAGGGCAAGCATTGTATTAAATGTTAACTCTTAGCCAGCTAAAGAAGAGAGTGGCAAATGAGAAGAACATTCCAGACTGATTCTACAGAGGATATGTGAAAGTTGCCTCTGGAGAAATCACAAAATCCCTGTTTGAATTTTAAAGATTTATTTATTTATTTATGATAGAGAGAGAGAGAGGCAGAGACACAGGCAGAGGGAGAAGCAGGCTCCATGCAGGGAGCCCGATGTGGGACTTGATCCCAGGTCTTCAGGACCACAACCTGGGCCAAAGCCGGCGCTAAACCGCTGAGCCACCCGGGCTGCCCACATGTACTCTTTTCTAATTAATACTTTCCCTAAGTAAATTTAAGGCTTTTATCTAAAATTTTATTTATGATGGAACTATGTAACTATTGCAAATCAGAAACCAGAACTAATTGCCTTAAGTAAGTTGTAGAAGATTTATACACTGCAAACAAAGTCTGGGTTTATATTTTTCCCTGCCCTTAAGTGAAATAAGGAGACAGAGAGAGAGAAGAGAGTAGCAATTACTGCGGGAGCAATAAATACAAACTGGCACCAGGTTGAGACTTTATCCTTGATGTAATAAAGTTAATTACAAAGAAGTTTTAAAGGGAATAATTTTTTTATGGTCTGATGCAGTTGTTACTTAATGCCACTTTGTTTAGTACCCATAATCATCTTGTTTATAGCCATGGCCTACTTTGGGAACATTTCTTGTAACATGGTCCCCAAACAGAACACACAGCACACCTAAATTCCGAATTGTTTGATTTTTCAGAAGTTACTTAATTCCTTTAAGCCTTGATTCCTCATTGTGAAAAAGGGCTAATATATTTACATTTCAAGATCACTTTGAGAATTACATGAGGTAATGTCCACAATGTGTCTAGTCCTGTGCCTGGAGTTTATTAAAATACATGAATACCTTGGGGCACCCAGGTGGGCTAAGTGTCAATTGGTTAAGTGTCCTACTCTTGATTTTGGCTCAGGTCATGATCTCAGGTTCATGAGATGGAGCCCCATATTGGCTCCATGATGAGCGTGGATTTTCTCTCTCCCTCTCTCTCCCCATCCCCTCCCCCACCCATGCATAAGCTTTCTCTCTCTCTCTAAAACAACAAAAACAAAACAAAACTATGTGCCAAGCACACCTCTTTGGGGCTCAGGCTCTAGAAGAACACGTGACAGAAAATGGCTCTGCTTTCATGGAACTTACAGTCTGTTGAGATAAAAATCAACCATAAACTCAACAAAAGAGCAAGTCATTCCAGGCAATATTGATAAAAGCTCTATAGTAAATAAAATGAAGCACCATGAAAGAAAGTGACTGGTGTTTATAGAATGCTAATTTTCTTCCTGATTTTCAACTGTATGTGATTGGTATTCCATATATGGAGAAAGAGATAAAGGCTATTGAGAATATGCTTGTCCAATGAGATAAGCAAATGGCAAAAGATAGAGAATGAGTAAGAACTGCAGTTTAAAACATAAATACGTGGCCCAAATTTTAAATCTGTACTGCTCTAAGATGTGCCTTCTTAAATGATGTTCTTTTTTATTAAATTACTTTCTATAGAACATATGATCCTCTCAGAAACAGAGAACATTTCATTGTTCATTGTCATGGAAAGGAAATACAGTTGGGGCTTTATCACTTACTTTTGTTGTGGTTGTGCTTAAAGAAAAAAAAAAAACAACATAACCAACTTCAGAACTTACTGTATTATGTGTGATGAGTTTGATTTTAGTAAAACTAAGAACATTTTTGTCACATAATTCAGGCCCCTAACTACACTGAAGTCTACAAATGCTGAGTTGGGCTGGGCTCGGAAGTCAGCGTGCTGATGAGGACAGAATGGGAATAATTAGGATTTGTTTCTAAAACAAAGGATGGATTTATATAGAGAGAACCAGTTCTGAGATTTCTGAGACCTATTATCTGTCCCAAGAATAATAAATGAAGTCATTTGAGGCACTGCAGATTAACTTTAGAGGGCCAGGAAAAAAGTTTCCTGTTTTCCAATCCCTTTATCTCTTTGCCACTCTAGTCATTTGCAGTGATTTTGAATCCTGTTGCTCTTACTGGACTCTGTTTAACATCCTTCCAATGTCTAAATGGCTTAATTACTGGAATTAAGATTTTGAAGAATCAATTAAGAGTATCTTGTTGGAGACAGGATACCCTATTAGGAAGTACTGAGAAGGCAGCTACTCTGCTCCCACCAACCTTCATCTCAGTCCTGCTTTTCCCTCTCAAATAACAATAAGTCTTTTGATCTCTGTGAAGGAAGCAAACATCAAGCTGATCCTCAGAATGAATCTCCTCCTTCCTCTACTCCTTCAAAGATCTAGTTAAGTGTGAGTTGTACTTATTTTTTTAAATGTTTTCCAATGCAATTACCAGACACAAAAGAAAATTACTTCCTTTATTATCATAACACAAAACACCATTTCTTTTTTCTTCTAGTTTTTTTATGTTACATTTTAAGTCAATGAGAGTCATGTAAATTTAACTTTTTTCTCTGACAGTTCACAGTAAGAGACTTCCATGGTAATGCCACAAATAGTTGCTTTTTTTTCTTCTGTAAGAACTCTTACCTCTAACACAAGTCATTCGGGGCTGTTGGTTCATAATTTACTTTGGAAACATAATGATTTTTATTTCCCAGAACAACAATTGAGAATGTTTAACAGACTAGATGATGTAGTGGATAAAGCTGTGATCTACTTCTGACCCAGTATTTACTATTTGTTTTCAGCAAGTGAAATCTGAATTCTGAATCCCCAGTTTCATATCTGTAGAACAATATTTGTCCATGGTGCTATTTGGAGGGAGAATCAAATGTGGAAATACATATGTGCTGTTTTTAAGCTGCCAAGGCTGCTACGATTAAGTTTTATTATTACCACGGTGCTAGAAGAAAAACATGAAAGGGTTCATAAAGCAAAGCAATAGTTAATCTCATGTTTTGGTGCTTACTTTATGCAGCTACTTGCATTCATTTGAATGCTTTCAAATGTCATTTCGAGAGTTTGAAATGCCCTTGAATGCTGTATCAGTTCTGCTCTAAAAAAATCCAGGAGATGACTACTGAGATTCCAAATACAGAATGAAAGAGCACCTCAGATCCACCCTTACTTAGCCACACTCCATCAGTCTTGACATATGTATCAGGGTACAGGCTTAAAGACTTCATGAAAATTTACCTTGAGCAATAATGACACAAATGATACACCATCCATGATGTGAAGTCAGTGGCAAATGTATATTAACATTTTGAGATCAGCCTGCCTCATCCATTTGCTTTTTTCACTCATTGTCTCTTCCACCAAACCTACCATGCAGGAAAACCTCTGATACACAAAGCTGTTGGGAATTTGGTCTTTGTGGCTGTGTCATCTAGAGAGCTCTTTGAACTCCTGATTAGTTCAGAGATTTTAGGTCTGTAGCAGATTGGAGACCCTTACAAGGCTGAATTCATATTGCATTTTATCTGGTGGAGTAAGGTGAAACGAAGTGGAGCTGAGTGAGGAAAAGAGGTAGAAAACATAGCCTAATAGATAATGACACACCGTGATGGCTAATTTTATATGTCATAGTGGTTATGCTATGGTGCCCAATAGTTTGGTCAAGAACTAGTGTAGATGTTACTGTGAATATATGTTTTAGATGTGAATAACATTTAAATTAGTAGGCTTTGAGTAAAGCAGATTACATTCTGTAGTATGGGTGGGCATTATCCAAACAGTTGAAGGCCTTAAGAGCAAAGACCAGTTTCCTATAGAAGAAGGAATTCAGCCTCAAGACTGTGCCATAGAAACCTTGCCTGAATTTCTCATTTGCCTGTGCAATTTGGGCTCAAGACTATCGCATCAATTCTTACCTGAATTTCTAGCCTGCAAGCTTGCCCTATAGATTTGAGACTTGCAGACTCCACAATTGTGTGAGCCCATTTACTCTTTTGAAATAAAGATTTTATTGATTGATTGATTGATTGATTGAGAGCATGCAGGAGAAGGGGCAGAGGGAGAAGATAACAAGTTTCTAGATAAAAGTTGTGGTTGTTTTTCCCTCCAAATTCTAATCTTCTCTTAAGGATAATACTTTCTTCTTAAATTATAGCCATTTACAGATTTTCTTAAAATCCATTCATGTGCTTTGGAACGAAATCTAAAATTTGCTGTCTGCAAAGAACTATTAACGCTATAAAATTTGTGTTCATTCTGGGAGGCCTGAGGCACCATTTTTTAAAGGAAAATGTTAGAAAGGAACTAACATTTAGGAGATTGGCACAGAGTTGTTTGAAAGATTAAGAGGAGTGATGACTATCGATGTAGTCTGCATGTTTGCACACAAACCAATCAAGAATAAGCTGACCCAATTATCTAGACATAACTGTGCCAGTCTCTTTGGGTGCATAAGCCTGTGTTCTCCTAAGAGAGACAAAGCTAAAACATGCTACACATTTATACCAATATTTTTGGGTTCACAAAACTTTTTGCTCAGACCCAAAAATAAAATAATAAAGCAAAAAGTATAAAAAAAAGAGTTGAGCTGCTTGTTCAAGGCTGTGGAGTGACCAGAGCAAGGCTCCACTGGTTTGCTTAAATTTCCCACTGCTCTAGCCCTGCTCTGTTACGTGCCATGGAGAACCATCTGAGAACCATTCAGAAGTCACATTTTCTATTTCCTCATATTCTAGAACCCGTGGATTACATATGTGTTATCCATAAAAAGCATTTGATGGGTAAACAGAGAATTGCTGAAAAAGATATAGATATATACACAGACAAAAGAGTAAAATTGAAATTTCAATTTCAGAAAATGTAAAATTAAAAAATGAAACGTGCCTTAAAGACTACATGTCACAAAAATCACAGGAAAATGATTATAAGGCTACAGAAATTCACAAGAGAAAATGCCAACATGGCTGATCAAATCAAGACAGACTTTGTTGGGAAGCTGACTCTATAGGTCGGACATGGATGGGAAGAAGACAAGAAGGGAACTGTCTAGGGGTAGCAAGAGCATGAGCACAAGTGCTAGAGCAGAAATGACAAACTGAGAAATTAGGAAACTTGAGAATTTTCCACATCTTTGAGTCCTGACTTCTTTTTGCTTAATACCTTCTTCAACTCATTTCTCTCTTCTTGCATTTTAGTATAAGGAGTCAGGAGGAAACAAGCTCCTTTAAAACTTTCCTGAGCAATCTACTCAGATAAATATCCGATTTTATTGTTTCCAAGTTCAAACTTCCACAAAATACTGGAACACTCGTTAAGACAAGTTTTTGCCATTTCATGACAAGGTTCTCCTTTTTTATGGTTTCCAATAACACGTTCCTTATTTCCATCTGAGATCTCACAGAAAAATCTTCAACATCCATATTTCGAACAATCTGTTTCTGATTAGTTATGTATTCTCTAAGAAGATAGAGTCTATCTCTGAAGTTCTTGCTTTTATTTCTGAACTCTTACCAGAATCGCCTTCAACATCTATTATTTCTACCAATAGTTCCTTCACAGCAATGTGGGCTTTTCCCAGTGTGGCCCTCCAAACTTCTACAGCCTTCCCCCTTACCCAGTTATAAAGCTGCTTTGGCATTTTTAGGCATTTGTCACAGTAAGACCTACTTCTTGGTACCAAAATCAGAGGGGAAAATGAATGAAATGATCTTTTTAAAGATTTTTATTTAATGAAGAGAGAGCACATGAGCGAGAGAGAGCAGGGAAGGAGAGAAGGAGAGAAGGTATCTCAAGCAGACTCCCCACCCAGTGAGGAGCCCCATGTGGGGGCTCCATCTCATGACCTGAGCTGAAATCAAGAATTGTATACTCAACCGACTGAGCTACTCATGTGCCCCTGAAATGATCTTTATTGAAAAAATATAAAATTGTATGAATAGGAAAAAGATCTGATTAGTAATCCCAGAAAACATATAGGTGTGGAAAAAAGAAAAAATATGAAAGTAAAAGAATAGACTCTAGAATGACCAAGGTTAAGGAATTAAACTGGAAAAAAGAACTGAGAATTTTACCCAGGATGCAGTACAAAGAGGAAAAGTGAAAAGGTTGTTCGTATCGAGTGTTCTTTGAGAATCATTGTTTCATAAAATTTTAATGGATTCTAGTAAGAGATAATAGAGGAATATTGGAAAAAGTGGTCAAAGATATAATAGCTAAGAAATTCTAATGTAAATAAAAATTGACATAGAGGATACAAAAATATGATTATGAATCTAACAAAACTTAGGAAAGAAGAAAAAAGGAACCAGGAGAAATCTTTGATGAAATAAAAATACAAAATATGGTTTGTCAGTATAACTCGAAATACACTCTAATGACAATAAATGTAATAGATTAAATCGGTTTAATAAATATCAGAAATTATCAGTGTGGATATAAAAAAATCAGTTATATGCTGCTTCCAGGGGACACTGCTACACACACAACCTAAAACAGAAAATATAAAAAGGAAAAAAAAAAGAAATAGACTAAGCATATATGAACCAAAAAACCAAAAAGCTAGTGCAACAATATCTGTCAAAGTCGAGTATGAAGTTGAAGCATTAATGCGAATAAAACAAATAAGCTATAATTTATAATTCATGAAAAGGCTATAGAAATTATAAATTTGTATGTGCCTAATAATATAGACTTAAACCATAAAACACCAAAAGCCAGCAACCACGAAAACTCAGAATTACAAAATAAAAATGAAAAGCTCACAGAAGGGAGCCCTGGGGGGCACAGCGGTTTGGCACCTGCCTTTGGCCCAGGGCGCGATCCTGGAGACCTGGGATCAAGTCCCACGTCGGGCTCCCGGTGCATGGAGGCTGCTTCTCCCTCTGCCTATGTCTCTGCCTCTCTCTCTCTCTCTCTGTGATTATCACAAATAAATAAAAATTAAAAAAAAAAGCTCACAGAAGCATAATGGCGAAATTTAACACCTCTCTCAGAAACTGCACATTTGGAGAATATATAGAGAATTTGAGTAACACGTATGACATAATTGTGAGTTTCCATATCCCTGCACTCAAAAGAGAATACAACAGAGAATACACATTCTCCTAAAGCATGCATGCAACATTTTAAATATTTATAAAATTAACTGTACACTCTCAGTCACAAAGAGTCATAGTTATTCAAACCATATTATCTGATTACAGTGCAGTTTAATTAGAAATTAACTATTACAGCTAGTAATTAAAATCCTATAGGTGAGAAAATCTGAAAAAAAAACAAAAGCTTAAGTAATGACTAGGTTAAAAAAGACTTCACAAGGAAAATCATAAACTGTAATGGTTTTATCAACAAACTAAAATATGAAAAATAAATTTGTGAGGTATAGCTAAAGCAATACTTAGAAGTTATGAATAGTCTTAAATATATTTACTACAATTAGCTAGCATTTAATCCAAGAAGATAGATGAAGAAATCAAGAGTAAGAAAGTTGAAGCAACAGAATTATAAAAACAAAACACAAATTAATAAGCCTAGGAAAAACATTTATGGAGATGATTTAAAAAATCAATTTCTTTGAAAGCTAATAAACTAGGTAAGCCTCTAGAAAGTTTGACTAGATGTGTACACACATAAATGTATCATCATATAATGGAGTACTACTGTTCAGCCACTTGGACTGAGTGAACCAGATCATCAATACAGAGGAATCACAGATAAAATTGCTGAATGCTAAGAATTTCTGTACTTTAGGGACCTCTGGGTGACTCAGCGATTGAGCATCTGCCTGCCTTTGGCTCAGGGTGTGATCCTGGTCTGGGGATCGAGTCCCGCATCTGGCTCCCTGTGAGGAGCCTGTTCCTCCCTCTGTCTGTGTCTCTGCCTCTCTATCGGTCTCTTATGAATAAATACAAAATCTTAAAATTTCTGTCGTTTGTTTACTTATTCATTTAACAGTGTTCTGTATGTTTACATATACAATTCAAGTGTGCGTTTGTGTATGCATGGGTATGTGGTAGATATTTATATGATCAAGTTACCTACAACATGTTCTTCCGAAGTATGAAGCACATGGTGAAGTGTAAGCATTTTTAAATCTTCCAAGAATTTAAATTGATGTATGTGTGCTTGGAGTTTCTTTCTTTCCCCTTTCTCCTAATCCTAGTCTTTCCTTGCACAGAGATAATTATTATCCTGAGGATGGTGTTGCTTTGTTTTGTTTATTTTTTTCCCAGCTAGTTTTATACTTTTACATTTTGGAAAACCTCCCATTCTTATAAAGCAGTTTCTCTTTATCCACTTTAAGAAATTACAATTTTCCTTTGGCAATTTGGTTTTTCTACTTGTTTCTTTTATTTGACAAAGGAATGACTTCATTCTTTAAAAGAGTAAGCCAACTAAATTAATACTGACATTGAGGCCCAAGACTATGAAGAAACCAATTTGCTCATAGCACCAGTTATGCTATGGGTAAGTAAAACAAAACAAAACTGGAAAATAGTCACCATCCACTATAAATCTTCAGAGTATTTATTGGCCCATTCGACTAGCATAGAAAGAATTACAGAAAAATATAAAAGGCATTGTTCAGTGCTCTCTGAAAAAAAGCTGGTTTCTTGTACTGATATATATTCCATTCACCAAATTCTTACATGTTCCTCGTATGAATAAAAACTGAGTGTTATTAGAGAGAGAGAGAGAGAGAGAGAGAGATTCATCATGGTAATTGATCCACCAATTATGAGAATTAGTTTTCTTATACTGGTAGCCTGTGAGTAACTTTCTTTCTGGAATAAAGTAAGATAGTCATTCTAAGTACCTTTATTTTCCTTTTAGACATGTTTAACCTTAACTGTATCACTAAGTGCATATTAACTAATGATTACACACATCTTACTCCCAGGTATGGTAAAGGCCAATGGGGAACACCTAATTGCCTGTCATTCTTTCTAGATTATGCAATTAGATCCTTTTACAGTTTATCAGAGTTCTCAGGATCTTTTCTTCAAAATTAAGAAATGAATTGCTGTTCTCAGAGATATTATGCTGGAGTATCCTGAGGGAAAAACTAACATTTATTAACTATTTCCCTGTCAGAAATCTCTTCTATGAGTCACAATTGACAAATTAGTTGTTTCAGCTTTTCTATACCTCCTTGTATTTCTATCTCCTCTTCTTGTCAATTTCTTTCTTTCCTTTTTTTCCAATATCTTCCTTGGTTTAAAAACTCACAGATGCCTTACCCAGCTATGTGTTGTGCCCCTTTTATTCTGGATTGTTGATATTTAAATTTCATACAAACATGCAATTATTCCCAAATACATCACATCAATATCACGTTGTTTGTATAATAAATAAAAATAGTCTATCCAAGAACATGTGAATCAGCCTGTGAAGTCATATCTAAAACAATTACTCAAACCTATGTCTTATTGTCGCCCCCTAAAATTTCATGTGCTGTGTTCAACCTCATGTTTTAAAAACTTGCAGTTTCTACCAGTCTCTATAAAATCTCTATACTGTTAGAAAATTGAACATATTAATTCATACTTTTTTTTGAGTAGACATTTAGCCAGGCTTTAAAAGTACTATAAAACTAACACAAGATACAGTTGTTTACCTCAGGAATTTGGATTTTCTGTATAACGTATGAACACATCAGCATAATTCCTGATGGTCAAAGCAGCATGTGAGCCACTGTCTAGTAGGGTTAGGTGCTCATATTTTATAAAGAAAAAATTAAATTGAGATCAGAAAGTCTTTGTGAAATTACTGGGATTGGAGAACCCAAATGCCTAGCCTACGTAGTGTGTGGCAATGCAGAGTCCAAGAAGAGGTGAGAATTCTAGTAGAAAAGTGAGTGTGCGGTGTTCAGGAACCAAGGAAATGTCTGACCCAGCTAAACTAAAGGATCTGCACTGGGAAAGAGTGAAGACAATACTAATTACTAGAGCAGGCTGCATTGGGGAGGATTTTAAAGATGAGATTTTTTTTTGGACAAAAAAGGAAAACACCAAAGATTTATTGAAATCCATTGATGGCTTCTAAGCAGGGAGTGGAATGTTAAACTATGACTTAAGAAATAAATTTAGAGAAATGTTTATTAATGTTCCAAGGAACATTAATTAATGGGGTCACTTCGAAAGGGTCAAATAATGTCAACTAAATGTGGAATAAACTGGCACATTTGACTTCCAAGAGGAAAGCATGAACTTCCCAAACCTATTTGACAAGGGAACCCTTTCTGGGAAAGGGAAAACAATGCATGGATCATATATTCTATATGCACTGATACAAATCTCAGTCTATACACAGGCATGTGTAAGAAATGTACAGTTCTGTAGTACTAAATAGCTCACTTGATGTCTAGTTTGATTCTCTGGTCCTGGGAAATTGGTCTGTACTCCTGTTGCTGAGGCATGTCTTTCAGACCCAGTGGCTTTCTATTTCTTCCATACTATTCTGGGACTGATGGAGATACTTTTACTAACTGATCTGTTCCATGTTGAGGTATAAGAAACTCTGCGTGGATGTAGAGGGCCCCATCTCTCTTAGACATGTCAGCTCACTATTCTGTGAGGAATTTCTGCTTCCTTTTGGTTTCCATCCAGGAATGGTGCAGATATCCCATGTACCTGCCTAGTGGTTTTGGGCTTTTCCCATGAGATTGCCACGTAAATCTTCTACTCTATGTCACAAATCATTTTTGTTTCTTAGAAAGCTAAATCTGTAAAACTCATAAGCAGCAAAGAACTCCATTTTCCTCATATTCTCCTCTTGCTTCTATGTCCGAGGAGGTGATTTAGTTGCCTTGTAAGCAGATTAAGACAGGAAGAAGGATGAGGGAAGGAACACCTGAGGTAAAAAAATGAGTTAGTATTTCAAAGATTCTACCTACCATGCTTGGAATACTACTTAGGAAATGCTGGTGTGGAGAACTGAGGATGAAAAGCCAGTGAAGGAAAGGATATGTGTGGTACTGGTGCTGCTGTGAGTTTTATGATGTGTTGTCTCAAGAAATATTGCCTCCTCGTCTTGTAAACCACCACTTTGGTGTGGTCCTTTGCACAGTCCTCTCCCACGTTAACTCTTGAAAAGTCCCTCTTGCTTCTGGGAACTCTTCCTCCACCATATGAAAGGAGGAGAAGCTACCTTATTGAAGACATGGGGACCAATTGAGAGACAGCGCCAATAGACAGACACCTAGGTTAGCTCCAGAGGAGCTTCAAGCTAACTGCAAGTGCACAGGTGACCTCAGCTGAGACCAGAACTGCTCAGATGAGCCTCCACTGAAATGTTATGTGAATCATAACCAAAGGAAATGGTTGTCAAGCTTACTGAGTTATGGAATGATTATTATTCATATAAATACATACAACACAACACAATACAAAACTATGTAATATGATAGATATGGTAGGCATTGAAGATAGAGGAAATAATTTGTGGGAAGATTTCCTCAATATGAATATATGGGACCAACGAAAAACCTTTAAATGGAAATAGCTGGATCGTGGAAGGGGTTCATTTTTCACTCATGGGAAGAATAAAGAAAAAGGAAGTGTCAAGTATCATTATGGAGATTCCAGTCTTCAATGACTTAGTAAACTGTAGACATGTAGGTGGATGGACCCATGCCAGATGGGGACTTGGTAGCATTCTGCAGTTGTGCCTTATTGGAAATCACTCTCTCTCTCTCTCACTGGCTTGGATTCAACAGGTGGTTTTTCTGTCACTGATGAAATAAAAAACAAACATTTGTCTTATAACAGCATACTGTCAGACATGACACTAGACTCATCTTAATTCCTAATGATATGGATTACACTAAAGAAAAAATGAAGACATGTCAAAAGTATGGAGGGATTGATGATATGTGTCTCCAGGTTCTGAATCTAAACTCCGTTTAACAAAATTGGGTGCTGCCAGTGAGCTGCGATTACCGAGGCTCCAATAATACTCACGCTAGTCTCAGGGAAACTTCTCCTAGTTCTATTAACTGCTTTTTCGGAAATGTATTTTACATATATTATCTTATTTAATCTGTAGAACATTTCTAAGATTTAGACATTATTTTTATCCACATTTTATGGATGAATGGACTGATATTATATTGTTATTATTATTATTATTATTATTATTATTATTATTATTATTACTAGTAGTCATAGTAGTATTAGTATTTGGCAAGAAGTCTTCAGGTGGGAAGTGTGTGGTGAAAACAGAGTGTATTTCTAATGTAAGGGGCTTTTAACTCCTACAGCAGCTTCCTTAAATTTTGATTTCTTGAAGTGTTTTCCAGTGTGTCAAGTTCTTAATTCGTTATGCCTATGTCAGTTCGTGGGCAATCATAATGAAAGACACCGATCACAGCTTCACATACTCATGTGCAGAAAAAGCTAGAAGTCTCCACCTTTAAAACAGATGTTACCACAAGAACAGATTCACTATCCAAGTTAACTCTGTCCCCAGAATTTAGTTTCTGCTTTAGGATTCTGCATGAGGGATCCCTGGGTGGCGCAGCGGTTTGGCGCCTGCCTTTGGCCCAGGGCGCGATCCTGGAGACCCGGGATCGAATCCCACGTCAGGCTCCCGGTGCATGGAGCCTGCTTCTCCCTCTGCCTGTGTCTCTGCCTCTCTCTCTCTCTCTGTGACTATCATAAATAAATAAAATTAAAAAAAAAAAAAAAAAAGGATTCTGCATGATTTTATACTGGCTGATTTTTTGAAGATGCCTCTGTGACTGTCATTTAACATATTCTGTTAGGATTCATGGATTCATACTTGGCACAGGATGAGTCTTTTGGCTTAGGTAAGATGTTTTCAGTTGTTAGATTAGGTAGACTCAGTTGAAAGAGACCGGAGACTACTGTGAGTTCAGAAGACAATGGGAAAATGTGAAGATGATTCATGCACACAGAGTCCATTTTGACTGATCTGAACAGGCCTACATAGGTCTCTGGGAAAAAGTGGAATGGACAAAAAGTTGTCCTGCTGTATTGGCCTCATGACTCTGCAGTAGCTAAATCAAATGACACTACCAAAGCTTCTCAGCCACAGCCAGGGGCTGTCTATTGATTTCCCCATTTGGGGTAGGTTTGCATGAGAACACTTGGCCTCTCTGAGGTCCCCCTCCTCAGGAAGGCAATAAAAGACCAGCCTGAGACCTACCAGAATTGGGAAGGGCAAGTTGTCATTACTACAGATATCCGCGAGAGGGAACTCCAAAGCGCTCTCTGGGTTCTGCAGAAGGCTCAGCTGTGCACTTGTTCCAGCAAATACCACCGCAGCACCAAAAGGCTAACCTTCTGAAAAGACTTCTTTTAGTGGTCTTCTGGCCTGAATCTAAGGAAGAAGGGAGGTTAGTGTATTTTCATTCACTTAGCCTTATTTTCACCATTGCCATTATACAGCATGTTCATTGTAGTGGCTAGAGGAGGGAAACGGAGTCATTTGTTGTGTACAACTCTCCACGTTCTGATGTTGGCTAACAGCATCGTTATGGTGTTGAAGAGTTCTTCCTCATATCCTTCAGACTGATCTGAGACTCGATCAGATTGAAGGTCAGTATTTCCTGTGCCATCAGTTACTGTCTTTGCAATGCAACAGGAGACACTGAACCTGTAGATGTTTGTTTTCTATTGGAGTGATCAGTGGGTTCAGGTGTCAGATCTGATTTTAAAGGCTAGAAGGATTTGGTATGCAAATCAAACTGAGTGTGGTAATCCTCTGCTTTCACAGCCAGTCTCCCCTCAGCCTGATTTCCTCTTTGACTTTCTGAGTGCTCAAGTTCTAACATCCAAAGGATCTGCCTCTCAGGACACAATCTGCCTGACCCTACTTCTCTGTTGCTCTGCTCTGGGCCATCTTCCAGGATGACTTTCTGCAGTCAGGGTCCAAGGGAAATAGTCATTACATGCTGGCTATGTGGTGGCTGTGTTCCCTTGTGATACCACACCAACCCACCCAGAGATGATGTTTTCGGTTAAATAGGTTGAACATTTACTGAAAAGAGCCTAAACCACAATGAAGTGTGGAAACACACTTCCTCACACACACACTAAAACATACATGTATATATAAACCTACACACAAGCACAAGGCTTGAAAGGGAACATAGAATAAGGAAAACAAGGTATCCTGAGGTTATGAATGCATTTATTGACCACCAGTTTCCAGAGATGATTTTTAGTTACTCAACATTCCCTACTGAAGCAAGAACTTTCCAAAGAAAAGTTGATCAGCAGTGAGAAGCTGAGTTCAAAGTTTCTACTGCTCAAAAGAACGTTTCCCTTTGAAGATACCTTAACATTGCTTAAATAACTGAATTCTTTAAGAGTCAACAGATGAGCCAAGGTGTCGAAGGATAAACAGATGAGCAACATTTCACCAAATAACCTTAAACACCTGGCCACTACTCTGCACAAGGCAATAAACGTTCCCAGGATGATTAATTAAGGGGGTCACTTCAAAAGGGTGGAATAATGTCAAATATATGTGGAAGAAAACTGGGGCATTTGACTTCCAAAAGGAAAGTAAGAATTTCCGAGACCTATTTAACAAGGGAAACCTTCCTGGGAAAGAGAAAACAATGCATGGATCATATATTCTATATGCACTGATAGCAATCTCCATCTATACACTGGCATAAGCCAGAAATGTACCGTTCTGTAGTTCTAAATAGTTCACTTGATGCCTAGTTTGATTCTCTGTTCCGAGACTGGTAGTGATTTAGGTTTTCTTAATTGCCCCCATGAGTGTGTCTATGTTCTGGAGTCTTCTGGTGCCGGGGAGGCTATAAATTGGTGAAGTGCCACTTATCTGGTTGCTATGTGTCATTGGTGTATACTAATAGCTGCTGAAGTGTCCAAACTGCTCTCTGATCCTGGGAAATTGGTGTGTACTCCTGTTGCTGAGGCATGTCTCTCACACCCAGTGGCTTTCTATTTCTTCCAACTATTCTGGGACTGATGGAGATACTTTTACTAACTGATCTGTTCCATGTTGAGGTATAAGAAACTGCATGGACATAGAGTGCCCCATCTTTCCTGGACATGTCAGCTTGCTATTCTGTGAGGAATTTCTACTTCCTTTTGGTTTCTATCCAGGGAAAGGTGCAGATATCCTATATTCCTACCTTGTGGTTTTGGCTTTTCCCATGAGATTGCCACCTAAATCTTCTACTCTATGCCATGAATCATTTTTGTTTCCTAGAGAGCCAACTCTGTTAAACTCATAAGCAACATGGAGATCCCTTTTCCTCATATTCTCCTCTTGCTTCTATGCCCGAGGAGGTGATTTAGTTGCCTCGTAAGGCAGCTTAAGACAGGAAGAAGGATGAGGGAAGGAATACCCGAGGTAAAAAAAATGAGTTAGTATTTCAAAGATTCTTCCTACCCTACTTGGAATACCCCTTAGGAAATGCTGGCGTACAGAACTAAGAATGAGAAGCCAGTGAAGAAAAGGATATGTGCAGTAGTGGTGCTGCTGTGAGTTTTATGATGTGTGATCTCAAGAAATAATTCCTCCTCATCTTGTAAACCACCACCTTTGGCGTGGTCCTTTGCACAGTCATCTCCCACATTAACTCTTGAAAAGTCCCTCTTGCTTCTGGGAACTCTTCCTCCACCATAAAAAAGGAGGAGAAGCTACCTTATTGAAGACATGGGGACCAATTGAAAGCCAGCGCCAATACACAAACACCTAGGTTAGCTCCAGATGAGCTGCAGGCTAACTGCAAGTGCACAAGTTACCTCAGCTGAGACCAGAACTGCTCCACTGATGTGTTATTTGGATCATAACCAAAGAAATGGTTGTCTAACCTACTAGGTTATGGAATGACTTTATTATCCGTATAAAAGTATACAACACAACACAGTACAATTCAAAAAGCATGTCTTAGGATATGATAGGCATTGAAGAAAGAGGAGATAATTTGTGGGAAGATTTCCTCAATATGAATATATGGGACCAAGGAAAAAAATTTAAATGGAAATAGCTGGGTCTTGGAAGGGGTTCATTTCTCATTCATTGGAAAACAGATAAAGAGGAAGTGTCAAGTGTCATTATGGAGATTCCAGTCTTCAGTGCCTTACTAAACTATAGACATGTAGGTGGATGGACCCATGCCAGATGGGGACTTGGTAGCATTCTGCAGTTGTGCTCTTTTGGAAATCACTATCACTCTCACTGGCTTGGATTCAACAGTTTGCTTTTCTGTCACTGACGACATGAAAAACAAACACTTGTCTTACACCAGCACTAGACTCATCTTAATTCCTGATGACACGGATTATCCAAAAGCTTCCCTCAACACAAAGAGGTATATGTCATAAAACTAAGACATGTCAAAAGTATGGAGGGATTGATGATGTGTGTCTCCAGGTTCTGAATATAAACTCCATTTTACAAAAAATGGGGTGTTGTCAGTGAGCTGTGATTAGCTAGGCTCAAATAATACTCGCAATAGTCTCAGGGGAACTTCTCCTAGTTATATTATTTGCGTTTTAGAAATGTGTTTTACATCCTTTATCTTATTGAATCTTGACAACATTTCTAAGATTTAGACATTATTTTTATCCACATTTTAGGTATGAATAAAGTGATACCGAGCTAGAGTAATTGGCCAAAGGTTGTATAGCTGATAAATGGGGCACTGGAGTTTGTACTCTGGAGAGATGTTTGACATCAAGTCAAGTCCTTTTCTCTCAATGATGCTGGTTCTTTTCAACTCATTTTAAAGAGCACTGGAATCCTGTGGTGCCTCAAGAGCCAATGATCAAAAAGAGGATGGAGCAGGAATAAAAGTCCCGTGCTCTGGTTTCAACCAGAGCACATTTATATATTATAAGTAGAAATAATTATGCATTACATGCTTAACTACATATATCATATAATATAGATGTGGGATCCATTTAAAATTGTGTTAAAAAAATCCCAAACACTGTATCATACCATGCTATCTCCTAATACTGCCAGAAACGTCTTGAAGTTTCTATGCTTTCTTGGGTCTCCAACAGTGTGAAACCTCCCTTGACCGGCTAGCCAGCCTTCAGAAGAAGGAGCAGCTGGGAAGCATTGCCCTGGGGATGCTCTGGGCTCCAGAACAGGGCTAAGTATCTGCCATGACCCCTGGCAACCTTGCTGTCTGTGTCTCCCTAAAGCCTATTAAACTATTCACAGTACCTGCAGCCTTCTCATTGTTATGACAACTCTTTGAATTCTCTCCCAAGAGAGAAGTGATGTCTTCTCCAAATATCCCGAGGCAATTTTCATACAAAAACTGTATAAGAGAAGCCTGTAATGCAAAAAGAATACAATGGGGTGCTCTTTTTCATATGGAAGAGTTAGAAGTCACATTTTGTTTATAAACCTTGGATCTAAGCAAAAATGTGAAAGAGTTCTATGAAAACTTCAGAGTTGATAAAAATATATAGAAAACCAAGTTCTCTAATAAAATAACAAAGAGTGATACTTTCTGTTGTACTTTGAGTACAGATTTTAAAATACTACTAGTCAGTGGGCAACAGTCCTAATTTGTGGCATTTAATAGCTAATATTGTGATACCAATGGTTATATCTTTAAAACTAGGATAGTTTTCAAAGTAACCTACCTTCTTAAAGTTTACTTATTTTGTAAACTAATGCTTCCAGAAAGTATTTGGTTGTAACTTAGGATAATATCTGATTAAAATGTATAAAGCATAGACAAAATCCTATGAAATCCATTTCTTAAATAGGAAGAATATTTTTTGGAAAGTGGATATTCCTGTGGATTTTTTTAAGTTTTTTTGTTTTGTTTTTGAGTAAAAACTCACAGGGCTGGGGAGAAAACATGTCTGTCTGTCTAACTACAGTCCCTTCTCAGGTCTTGCTTTGCCTAATGCTGGCTCTTGGCATGAGCTTGGGGAAAAGCTGTCATCTTATTAGGCATCTGTGGCTTCATTAGGATGTTCTGGAATATCTCTCTAGTTTCTGTCTGAGGTAGCAGAGGCAAAATAGTAGCCAAGTATTTTTCTAAATGAGCCACAGTTGCAGAGCAAAGCCAATGTGTTTGGAGCCATTGGTGATCATAGTGCCCGAGCCACCTAGGATGTGCCAGTAACGACCACAGGAGCTGGGTCTTGTTACCATTGTGTCATGAGGAAGCCATGGCTTTGCCCAAAGTTACAAGCTCCCCCCTCAAGGATCAGGCTGAGAGTTGAACTTCGGCTTGTCAAACTCCGGAGCCCAGGTCTTTTCTATCATATTATGCCACTCTTCTCTTTCTTTTGTTTAGTCAGTCTAGTATTGAATCTCCTGGATGGGAAAGAAGTATCTCAACTGCTCTATATTTCACAATTTAACAACACCCCTTCCCATATTCCACCAGAGTAGGATAAAGATCTCTGCTATTCCAAGGAAGGCAATGAAGATGTGCACTTTTCAGAACTGATCCTTCGCAATTACTACTACACATTTCAGACTCAAAGCATGGATTCTAAACCCCAGGGGACACATATGAGAGCTCTCCCTACCTTTCTTATGAAGTTGTCTTCCAATTCCAAGCTGCCAGAATTAGGTGGACAAAGAATGCTTGGGGCTATACACACTGATAAATCATAAGGTGTTATCTGGCTGGGTGAGGATTCTTGCTCAATGCTGTATAACACTCCAAAAAGGTACCGCAAGACAACAACATTCTCATTTGGCAGCTGAGCTAGAAGCCTAAAGTCAGAAAGATGTACTTTTGAATAAGGCAAGTCATTGCACTTAGCAGCTGGAAGTATAGAGATGTAGAGCAGAGAACATCTTTCTAGATCTAGTATACAACCTGCTATAACAGAGTTCCACGCGTGAACGTATACAAAAATGTTTTACTGAATTCAGTTTCTGAGCTAACCCACTCCGGTTGATGTTTGACAAACTGAAGGTTATACCACGGGCTGTTGATGCTCTGGCATCTCTCTTAGGCCACTGACTTTTGTCTACCAGTTTCATATAATCAGAAGGTGTACAATGGCTAAGGAGTCCACATTAATAAGGTCAGGCGAAGAGCAATAATAGCCATAAGGCATGCCTGTATTCTGAAACTGGCCTCCGTGGGTGTGAAGAATTGAAACTATTTGGCATTGAATGTTATTTTAGTGGTCAAAGTGGCAAGAAGGAAGCCAATATTTTCCTAATAGTATATTGGCTGTATTTCTTTCTTTTTTTTTTTTTTTGGCTGTATTTCTGAGCCATGACCAGAGTAGAGTAATTATTGCATCATTACCTCTGGGCTGCATTTATTTTCTCCTCCTCAGTCAATTCGTCAAGAACCTCAAGCCAATTTTCATAGAGGTCAGATGAAAGTAAACTTCCTTCGATATTTTCAAGAAAATCCTTATGTGAATAGAAAAATAAATAAATACATGCAGACACACCCACACAGACGCAGACACAAACACACACACACACACACACACAAATATATATGTATGTATGATACAAGATATATATTGGAAATACCACAGAGAAAACACTTAGTTCAAAACTTCAGTTCAGTCCCTAATTTCTTCATAGATACCCAAACTGTGACCCACACGGAGTTCACCTCATACTCTCCATTGACTTGCACGTGCAAAAACAGGTTCTGGATTTTCTCCAACAAAAACAAAAGCATCAAAGCAGAGCCTACGCTTCAGTGGAAAGGAAGACAAAGCTCCCTTCTATCATATGGCACTTACTCTTTTGTGTGCTTTTTGGCAAACTACTACAAAAGCTACTTTCATCATTGCTTCATTCTTCCTTTCCTTAACTCTACAAAAGTAGATGGTCTAATGGCAAACTCATGATGTTCCTGAGGATGTATTCATTTCTAGTGTAGACCGATACTCCACAGAGTTTGACATGATAATATTCAGGCCAAGGTTGCAGAGTCTGATTCTCCACAAAGATTAGTCAACTTTAGGTAGGGAAGGCTTCAGAAATGTCTAAGAACTCTGCACACGTGGTCACCATATTCCTAGGCTGTGCCTATAACACAGAATAGGAAAAGACCCTACTAAACCTTGCTAGAAACATCAATTGCAGGTGTGCACCTTCAAGAGGGCAACACTTATCATGTTATTCGAGTACCTAATGGATGATCATTCTTTTCCCTGTGTCTTGATGCCTATATATATATATTTACTGGTGTGTTTTACTCTAGCCCAGTGTAGTAGTGGTCAGGGACTATTGCTATTTATCATATAGTTGAACAGTAATGGGGGACAAGGAAAGACAACTTGTGACAAGGAAGGACCAAATATGACCTTGGTTCTAAGAGTGCCATAATCACTGCCTTAATATAGTTTTGTTCAGAGCAAGTGCCAAGGTAGATGGATTAAATTCTTTATTCTAGTTGTCACTTCTTTATCCATTACCATTTTAGCAATAGAATGGGATATCTGTGATGTAGCTGTATAATTTCCAAATTAATCTAGTTCTTGAGTCGATCTATTGTATTTTCAGAATTCCAAACTACTTTTGTCCATTGCACCTACTCCTAAAGTTAGATTTATCAAAAGAGGCATGTAGCTAGAGCTGGTTACTGTGTCGTTATAACCTTGGATGGTGGGCTAGACATCACAAATATTAACAAAAGGATACCTAGGATCAGGTGAAAGGAGACACAAATGGCAAAATCCTTCCTCCATGACTTATAAAAGGCACTAAGTAACAGGAGACAATGATGGTTAAGAATGATTGGTCGCCTCACTGAGCCTTTTTGTATTCCTCATAAAGTAAACATTTGCTTACTATTGTGAACTTCTAGATCTATTCTCAAATTTTTCATGTGATTTTTCTTTTCGAAACTGCCTTCATTAGGAGCATGGTGAGGAAGTTATCAGAAACAGGATGTTTTCTTTGGTAAACATTATGTATGTGTCAATGTATATTTTGAAATTTCTTATTATTATAGTAGTCACATTAGTATTAGTCTTTTGCATGGAGTCCTCAGGTGGGAGGTGTGTGGTGAAAACAGAAAGTATTTCTAATGTAAGGGGCTTTTACCTTCTACAGTAGCTTCCTTAAATTTTGATTTCATGAAGTGTTTTCCAGTTTGACAAGTTCTTAATCAGTTATGCCTATGTTGGTTCTTGGGCAATCGTAATGAAAGACACCATCACAATTGAGTAACTCATGTGTGGATAAAGCTAGAACTTTCCCCACCTTTAAAACAGATGCTACCAGAAGAACAGATTCACTGTCCAAGTTCACTCTGTCCCCAGAATTTAGTTTCTTTTTTAGGATTCTGCATGATTTTATACTGGCTGATTTTCTGAAGATGCCTTCCATGAGTGGTCATTTTTGATTGATAAAGGAAAGCACATAATGTAGGAAAAAAAGAAGAGTATATGGCATTTCATATCCCAAGCCCAGAGCAAAAGCTTGCTTCCTTTTTGAAAGAGCTAGGCTATCGGATGGTATACAGTTTTAGAGCTGCAAGAAGTAAAGTCAATTTAGATTCTTTAGTCAATGTCTCTCTATAGTTTTACCCAAAATCCACCTTACAGTCATACACTGAAACTTTGTAATCACTTATTTAAATCAGATTTTTTTCATTGAATTTACCCTTTTAAATCAAACTTCCATGTTTCAAGGCCTTGTGGAATCCTCGCCTGTCTCCTACTTTACCAGTCTTGGCTCCTTATTCCCTTACATAGATGCTCTTCCCCATATATGGAAATCTTTTTCCATACTCATTTCCCATTTGTTGATTCCTCTTTAAGTAATTGTATCCTTCATTCCTACTATCTCTATTTCCCTTCCTCTTTAAAAGAAAAGCTCAAATACTCTCTTATTCTCTGATTACATTCCCGTCATGAGTCTTTCAACCATCCTTCGCTCTATCTTCATGTCCTCTCCCTACAGTGTAGAAAGATATAACGGCTGGAGTCAGATGGATCAAGGGTTCAGAAACGTACTATGCTTCTGATATATTGTGTGACCTGGGGCACATGCGAACTGACTGAAAATTTTCTAATCCATTTATAATGTGTGGAGGATGATAGTTCTACCTACCCCCTAAAATTGCTGTGATGCAAGGACTGGGGGAGCAGCTAGCATGTAACTAACGTGGTTAATTTCTTCACACCTAGGATAAGATTCCCAAATCTAGTGCAGGGTTGCAGAGGTACTGGGTACTCAGTAAATTTCCACACTGACAATTCAGTACACCGATTTGAGATAACACAGGCCAAACGCTGTGGCTGTCATTTAACATGCTCTTTTAGAATTAGCAGATTCAGATATGCCTCAGGATGAGTCTTTATGCTTAGGTAAGATGTTCTCAGTTGTTAGATTAAGTAGACTCAGTTGAAGAGACCTGAGACTACTGTGAGTTCAGGAAGACAACAGCAGAATGTGAAGATGATTCATGCACACAGAGTCCATTTTGACTGATCTGAACAGGCCTACATGGGTCTCTGTGGAAACAAGTGGGATGGACAAAACGTTGTTCAGTGTATTGGCCTCATGACTCTGCAGTAGGTAAATCAAATGACACTACCAAGTTTCTCACCCAAAGCCAGATGCTGTCTAAAGATTTCTCCATTTGGGGGTAGGTTTGCATGAGGACACTTGGCCTCTCCGAGGTCCCTCTCCTCAGGAAGGCAATAAAAGACCAAACTGAGACCTACCAGTATTGGGAAGGGGAAGTTGTCCTTATGAAAGATATCCGTGAGGGAAACTCCAAAGAGCTGTTCTGGTTTTTCAGACAGTGCAGCTGTGCACTGGTTGTTCTGCCAAGTGCCAGCACAGTGGCCAAAGGACGAGTTTGTGAAAGCACTGCTTTCCTTGGTGTTCTGGTCAGAATCTAAGGAAGAAGGGAGATTAGTGTGTTTTAATTCACGTAGACTTATTTTCACCATTGCCATTATACAGCATGTTAATTGTAGAGGCTAGAAGAGGGAAAATGAGTCATTTGTTGTGTAGAACTCTCCATGTTCTGATGTTGGCTAAAAGCATCCTCATGGCATTGATGAGTTCTTGCCAATAACTTTCATACTGACGGTTAAACCTAGGGACTTGATCAGACTCAAAGTGATTATTTCCTCTGCCATCAGTTACTGCCGTTACACTGATCTGGAGGCACTGAAACTGTAGATGTTTGTTTTCTACTGGTGTGAACAGTGGGTTCAGGTATCAGATCTGATTTTATTTTTTTTATTTTTTTCTGATTTTAACAGCTATAAGTTTTGGGTATGCAAGTCAAGCTGAGTATGTTAATCCTGTGCTTTCACAGCGAGGCTCCCCTCAGCCTCAGATTCTCTCCTTGGGTTTCTGAGTGCTCAAGTTTCTACCATCCAAAGGAATTGCCTCTCAGGACACAATCTGCCTGACCCCTACTTCTCTGGTTCCACTGCTCTGGGCCATCTTCAAGGATGACTTGCTGCAGTCAGGGTCCTTGGGAAGTAGTCATTACATGCTGGCTATGTGGTGTCTGTGTTCTCTTGTCAACCCCACCAACCCACCCAGAGATGATGTTTTTGGTTAAATATGTTTAACATTTACTGAAAAGAGCCTAAACCACAATGAAGTGTGGAAACACACTTCCTCACACACACACTCAAACATACATGTGTATATACACCTACATAAAAGTACAAGGCTTGAAAGAAAACATAGAAAATGCAAAACAATAAGAGGTTAGGAGTGCATTGATAGACCACCAGTTTCCAGAGATGATTTTTAATTACTCAACATTCCCTATTGAAGGAAGAACTTTCCAAAGAAAAGGAGATCAGCAGCGAGAAGCTGAGTTCAAATTTCTACTGCTCAGCTGTGAATATTTCCCTTTGAAGATATCTTAACATTGCTTAAATAACCGATTGCTTTAAGAGTCAACAGAGGAGACAAGCTGTCGAAGGATAAAAAGATGAGGAACATTTCACCAAATAACCTTAAACACTGGGCAATTTGGCTTTTTTGGGATATAGTACGTCCATCAGCACCTCCACTCATGTGGGGCCAGCACTGCACCAGAAGCATCCTGGTTCTGCCACTTAGGAAGCTCAGCATTTTAAAGCTTTGGTTTGCTCAACTGTAACATAAATGATGCTGCCTACACCAAGTTAAACTAAATATATAAGATACTACTCGGCACAAGGCAATAAATGTTCCCAGGATCATTAATGAATGGGGTCGCTTCAAAAGGTCAAATAATGTCAAATAAATCTGGGAAAAACTGGTGGATTTGACTTCCAAAAGGAAAATATATTTCCCAAGCCTATTTGACGAGAGAACCCTTTCTGGGAAAGGGAAAACAATGCATGGATCATATATTCTATATGCACTGATAGCAATCTCCGTCTATACACTGGCATAAGTCAGAAATGTACAGTTCTGTAGTTCTAAATAGCTCACTTGTTGTCCAGTTTGATTCTCTGTTCCGAGACTGGTAGAGATTTAGGTTTTCTTAATTGCCCCCATGAGTGTGTCTGTTCTGGAGTGTTCTGGTGCCAGACAGGTTGTAAAATGGTAAAGTGCACTTATCTGATTGCTCTGTGTCATTGATGTATATAAATAGCCGCTGCAGTGTCCAGACTGCTCTCTGGTCCTGGGAAATTGGCCTGTACTCCTATTGCTGAGGCATGTCTTTCACACCCAGTGGCTTTCTTTTTCTTCCATACTCTTCTGGGACTGATGGAGATACATGTTCCATGTTGAAGTATAAGAAACTCTGCATGGACATAGAGGGCCCCATTGTTCTTAGACATGTCAGCTCACTGTTCTGTGAGGAATTTCTGCTTCCATTTTGTTTCCATGCAGGAAATGGTGCAGATATCCCATGTACCTACCTAGTGGTTTTGGGCTTTTTCCCCTTGAGATTGCCACCTAAATCTTCTACTCTATGCCATGAATCATTTCTGTTTCCTAGAAAGCTAAGTCTTTAAGACTCATAAGCATCAAAGAGCACCGTTTTCCTCATATTCTCCTCTTGCTTCTATTCCCTGAGGAGGTGAGTTGTCTCTTAAGGCAGCTTAAGACAGGAAGAAGGATGAGGGAAGGAATATCTCAGGTAAAATAAATGAGTTAGTATTTCAAAGATTCTTCCTACCCTACTTGGAATACCCCTTAGGAAATGCTGGTGTACAGAACTGAGGAGGAAAAGCCAGTGAAGGAAAGGATATGCGTGTACTGGTGCTGCTGTGAGTTTTATGATGTGTGGTCTT
This sequence comes from Canis aureus, assembly GCF_053574225.1. NCBI lineage: Eukaryota > Metazoa > Chordata > Mammalia > Carnivora > Canidae > Canis > Canis aureus. Next base: position 25,691,517 of record NC_135630.1, on the reverse strand, counting down.
AAGAAATAATGCCTCCTCATCTTGTAAACCACCACCTTTGGCGTGGTCCTTTGCACAGTCCTCTCCCACATTAACTCTTGAAAAGTCCCTCTTGCTTCTGAGAACTCTTCCTCCACCATATTAAATGAGGAGAAGCTACCTTATTGAAGACATGGGGACCAATTGAAAGCCAGCGCCAATACACAAATACCTAGGTTTGACATCAAGTCAAGTCCTTTTCTCTCAATGATGCTGGTTCTTTTCAACTCATTTTAAAGAGCACCGGAATCCTGTGGTGCCTCAAGAGCCATTGATCAAAAAGAGGATGGAGTAGGAATAAAACCCCCCTGCTCTGGTTTCAACCAGAGCACATTTATATATTATAAGTAGAAATTAATAATTATGCATTATATGCTTAACAACATATATAATATAGATGTGAGATCCATTTAAAATTGTGTTAAAAAAATCCCCAAACACTGTATCATACCATGCTATTTCCTAATACTGCCAGAAACGTCTTGAAGTTTCTATGCTTTCTTGGGTTTCCAACAGTGTGAAACCTCCCTAACCTGCTAGCCAGCCTTCAGAAGAAGGAGCAGCTGGGAATCATTGCCCTGGGGATGCTCTGGGCTCCAGAACAGGGCTAAGTATCTGCCATGACCCCTGGCAACCTTGCTGTCTGTGTCTCCCTAAAGCCTATTAAACTATTCACAGTACCTGCAGCCTTCTCATTGTTATGACAACTCTTTGAATTCACTCCCAAGAGAGAAGTGATGTCTTCTCCAAATATCTTGAGGCAATTTTCAATCAAAAACTGTATAAGAGAAGCCTGTAATGCAAAAAGAACACAATGGGGTGCTCTTTTTTATATGGAAGAGTTATAAGTCACATTTTGTTTATAGACCTTGGATCTAACAAAAAATGTGAAAGACTTCTATGAACAATTCAGAGTTGATAATAATATATAGAAACCCAAGTTCTCTAATAAAATAACTAGTGTGATACTTTCTGTTGTACTTTGGGTACAGATTTTAAAATTCTACTAGTCAGTGGGCTAAAGTCCTAATTTGTCGCCTAATTTCATACCTAACATTGTGATAGCAATGGTTACATCTTTAAAACTAGAATGGTTTTCAAAGCAACCTACCTTCTTAACTTTACTTATTGTGTAAAATTTTACTTCCAGAAAATATTGGGTTGTAACTTAGGATAATATCTGATTAAAATGTGTAAAGCATAGACAAAATCCTATGAAATCCGTTTCTTAAAGAGGGAAGAATGTTTTTTGGAAAGAGGATATTCCTGTGGATTTTTTTTTGATGTTTTGTTTTGTTTTTGAGTAAAAATCACAGGTCTGGAGAGAAAACATGTCGGTCTGTCTAACCGCAGTCCCTTCTCATGTCTTGCTTTGCCTAATGCTGGCTCTCGGCATGAGCTTGGGGAAAAGCTGTCATCTTATTAGGCATCTGTGGCTTCATTAGGATGTTCTGGAATATCTAACTAGTTTCTGTCTGATGTAGCAGAGGCAAAAGAGTAGCCAAGTATTATTCTAAATGAGCCACAACTTGCAGAGCAAGGCCAATGTGTTTGGAGCCATGGGCGCTCATAGTGACTGAATCACCTAGGATGTGTCAGTAATGACCACAGGAGCTGGGTCTTGTTACCATTGTGTCATGAGGAAGCCATGGCTTTGCCCAAAGTTACAAGCTCCCCCCTCAAGGATCAGGCTGAGAGTTGAACCTCGGCTTGTCAAACTCCGGAGCCCAGGTCTTTTCTATCATATTATGCCACTCTTTTCTTTCTTTTGTTTAGTCAGTCTAGTATTGAATCTCCTGGATGGGAAAGAAGTATCTCAACTGCTCTATATTTCGCAATTTAACAACACCCCTTCCCATATTCCACCAGAGTAGGATAAAGATCTCTGCTATTCCAAGGAAGGCAATGAAGATGTGCACTTTTCAGAACTGATCCTTCGCAATTACTACTACACATTTCAGACTCAAAGCATGGATTCTAAACCCCAGGGGACACATATGAGAGATCTCTCTACCTTTTTAATGAAGTTGTCTTCCAATTCCAAGTTGCAGGAATTAAGTGGACAAAGAATACTTGGGGCTATACACACTGATAAATCATAAGCTGTCATCTGATTGGATGAGGATTGTTGCTCAATGTTGTATAACACACCGAAAAGGTATCGCAAGAGAACAACATTCGCTTTTGGCAGCTGTGTTAGAAGCCTAAAGTCAGAAAGATGCACTTTTGAATAAGGCAAGTCATTGCACTTAGCAGTTGGAAGTATAGAGACGGAAAGCAGAGAACATCTTACTAGATCTAGTATACAACCTGCTGTAGCAGAGTTCCAGGCATGAACGTACACAAAAATGTTTTACCAAATTCAATTTCTGAGCTAACCCTCTCTGGTTAAATGTTTGACAAACTTAAGGTTATACCATGGCCTTTGATGCTCTGGCATCTCTCTTAAGCCACTGACTTGTCTACCAGTTTCATATATTCAGAAGTTGTACAATGACTAAGGAGTCTACTTAATAAGGTCAGGAGAAGAGCAATAATAGCCATAAGGCATGCCTGTATTCTGAAACTGGCCTCCGTGGGTGAGAAGAATTGAAATCATTTGGCATTGTATGTTCTCATTCATTTGAGGAATATAAATAATAGTGAAAGGGAATATAAGGGAAGGGAGAAGAAATGTGTGGGAAATATCAGAAAGGGAGACAGAACATAAAGACTCCTAACTCTGGGAAATGAACTAGGGGTGACGGAAGGGGAGGAGGGCAGGGGCTAGGGGTGAATAAGTGATGGGCACTGAGGGGGGCACTTGACGGAATGAGCACTGGGTGTTACTCTGTATGTTGGTAAATTGAACACCAATAACAAATAAATTTATTATTAAAAAAAAAGAAACCATTTGGAATTGAATGTTATTTTAATGGTCAAAGTGGCAAGAAGGAAACCAATATTTTGTAATGGTATATTGGCTGTATTTCTGAGCCATGACCAGAGTAGAGTAATTATTGCATCATTACCTCTGGGCAGCATTTATTTTTTCCTTCTGAGTCACTTCGTCAAGAACACCAAGCCATTTTTCATAGAGGTCCGATGAAAGTAAACTTCCTTCGATATTTTCAAGAAAATCCTTATGTGGATAAAAAAAAAAATACACACAAATATACACAGAAACACACACACATATATATGCATATATAATACAAAATATATATTGGAAATATCACAGAGAAAACACTTAGTTGAAAACTTCAGTTGAGTTTCTACTTCCTTCATAGATACCCAAACTGTGACCCACATGGGGGTCAGCTTGACTCTCCATTGACTTGTACATGCAAAAGCAGGTTGTGGATATTCTCTGACAAAAATGAAAGCATCAAAGCAGAGCATAGCCTTCAGTGGAAAGGAAGACAAAGCTCCCTTCCATCATATGGCACTTACTCTTTTGTGTGCTTTTATGCAAACTACTACAAAACTACTCTCATAATTGCATCATTCTTCCTTTCCTGAACTATACAAAAGTAGAGAGTCTAATGGCAAACTCATGATGGTCCTGAGGATGTATTCATTTCTAGTGTAGACCGATTCTCCAGAGAGTTTGACATGATACTATTCAGGCCAAGGTTGCAGAGCCTGATTCTCCACAAAGATTAGTCAGTCAACTTTAGGTAGGGAAAGCTTCAGAAATGCCTAAGAACTCTATGCACACGTGGTCACCATCTTCCTAGTCTGTGCCTATAACACGGAAATAGAAAAGACCCTACTAAGTCTTGCTAGAAACATCAATTGTATGTGTGCACCTTCAAGAGGGAAACACTTATCATGGTATTCAAGTACCTAATGGATGATCATTCTTTTCCTTGTGTCTTGATGCCTATATATATATTTACTGGTGTGTTTTACTCTAGCCCAGTGTAGTAGTGGTCAGAGACTATTGCTATCTTTCATATAGTTAAACAGTAATGGGGGACAAGCAAAGACCAAATGTGACAAGGAAGGACCACATATGACCTTGGTTCTAAGAGTGTCATCATTACTGCCTTGACATAGTTTTGTTGAGAGCTGTTAGCAAGTGCCAAGGTAGATGGATTAAATTCTCTATTCTAGTTCTCACATCTTTCTCCATTACCATTTTAGCAATAGAATGGGACATCTGTGATGTAGCTGTATAATTTCCAAATTTATCTATTTCTTGAGTCGATCTACTGAATTTTCAGAATACCAAAGTACTTTTGTCTGTTGCACCTACTCCAAAAGATAGATTTATCGAAAGAGGCATGTAGCTAGAGGTGGTTACCATGTCGTTATAACCTTGGATGGTGGGATAGACATCTCAAATATTAACTAAAGGATGCCTAGGATGTGGTGAAAGGAGACACAAATGGCAAAATCCTTCCTCCATGACTTATAAAAGGCACTAAGAAACAGGAGACAATGAGACAATGATGGTTAAGAATGATTGGTTGCCTCACTGAGTCTTTTTTAGATTCCTCATAAAGTAAACATGTGCTTACTATTGTGAACTTCTATACCTATCTTCAAATGTTACATATGAGTTTTCTTTTGGAAACTGCCTTCATTAGGAGTGTGGTGAGGAAGTCATCAAAAGCAGATGTTTGCTTTGGTAAACATTATGTAGGTGTCAGTGTATATTTTGAAATTTCTTATTATTACTAGTAGTCATATTAGTATTAGTATTTTGCATGGAGTCTTCAGGTGGGTGGTGTGTGGTGAAAACAGAAAGTATTTCTAATGTATGGGGCTTTTAACTCCTACAGTAGATTCCTTAAATTTTGAATTCATGAAGTGTTTTCCAGTTTGAGAAGTTCTTAATCAATTTTGCCCATGTCGCTCCTTGGGCAATCATAATGAAAGACACCAATCACAGCTTGACTTACTCATGTGTGGATAAAGCTAGAACTTTCCCCACCTTAAAAACAAATGCTACCACAAGAACAGATTTGCTGTAATGCCTCACTCTGTCTCCAGAATTCAGTTTCTTCTTTAGGATTCCGCATGACTTTATACTACCTGGTTTTCTGAATATGCCTTCTGTGAGTGGTCCTTTCTCATTGATAAAGGAAAGCATATCCTGTAAGAAAAAAAGAAGAGTATATGGCATTTCATATCCCAAGCCCAGAGTAAAAGCTTGCTACCTTTTTGAAAGAGCTAGGCTATGTGATGGTATACGGTTTTAGAGCTGGAAGGAGTAAAGTCGATTTAGATTCTTTAGTCAATGTCTCCCTATAGTTTCTACCCAAAATCCACCTTAGAGTCATACACTGAAACATTGTAATCACTTATTTTAATCAGATTTTTTTCATTGAATTTACCCTTTTAAATCAAACTTTCGTGTTTCAAGGCCTTTGTGGAACCTCGCCTGTCTCCTAATTTACCAGTCTTGTTTCCCTATTCCCTTACATAGATACTCTTCCCCAAGTATGGAAATCTTTTTGCCATACTCATTTCCCATTTGTTGATTCCTCTTTAAGTGATTGTATCCTCCATTCCTACTATCTCTATTTCCCTTCCTCTTTAAAAAAAAAAAAAAAAGCTCAAATGCTCTCTTCTTATTATCTGATTACATTTCCTTCATGAGTCTTTCACTGTCTTTTGCTCTATCTTCATGTTCTCTCCCTGCAGTGTAGAAAGATAATAAGGGCTGGAGTCTGATAGACCAAGGGATCGGAAACCTATTATTATGCTTCTGATCTATTGTGTGACCTGGGGCAAATTTGAACTGTACTGAAAGCTTCAAATTCATTTGTAAAGTGTGGAGGATGATAGTTCCAGCTTCCCCTAAAATTGCTGTGATGCAAGGACTGGGGAAGTAGCAAGCATGTAACTAACGTGGTTAATTTCTTCACACCTAGGATAACATTCCCAAATCCAGTGCAGGGTTGCAGAGGTACTGGGTACTCAGTAAATTTCCACACTGACAATTCAGTACACTGATTTGAGATAACACAGGCCAAACTCTGTGGCTGTCATTTAACGTGCTCTTTTAGAATTAGCAGATTCATATATGCCTCAGGATGAGTCTTTATGCTTAGGTAAGATATTTTCAGTTGTTAGATTAAGTAGACTCAGTTGAAGGAGACCTGAGACTACTGTGAGTTCAGGAAGACAATAGCAGAATGTGAAGATGATTCATGCACACAGAGTCCATTTTGACTGATCTGAACAAGGCCTACATGGGTCTCTGTGGAAACAAGTGGAATGGACAAAACGTTCTGTTGTATTGGCCAAATGACTCTGCAGTAGGTAAATCAAATGACACTAGCAAAGCTTCTCAGCCAAAGCGAGGGACTGTCTAATGATTTCTCCACTTGAGGGTTGGTTTGCATGAGAACACTTGGCCTCTCCAAGGTCCCTCTCCTCAGGAAGGCAATAAAAGACCTAACTGAGACCTACCAGTATTGGTAAGGGCATGATGTCCTTATCAAAGATATCCGTGAGGGAAACCCCAAAGAGCTGTCCTGGTTTTGCAGACAGTACAGCTGTGCACTGGTTGTACTGGGAAGTGCCAATGCGCTGGCAAAAGGCCGAGTCTCTAAAAGAAGTGATTTTCAAGGTGTTCTGGACTGAATCTAAGGAAGAAGGGAGATTAGTGTGTTTTAATTCACTTAGCCTTATTTTCAACATTACCATTATACAGTGTGTTCATTGCAGGGCTAGAAGAGGGAAACTGAGTCATTTGTTGTGTAGAACTCTCTATGTTCTGATGTTGGCTAACAGCATCCTCATGGCATTGTTGAGTTCTTGCAAATACCTTCAGACTGATGGTTAAACCTTGGGACTTGATCAGATTGAAAGTCAGTATTTCCTGTGCCATCAGTTACTGTCTTTGCAATGCAACAGGAGGCACTGAACCTGTAGATGTTTGTTTTCTACTGGAGTGAACAGTGGGTTCAGCTGTCAGATCTGATTTTAAAAGCTAGAAGGATTTGGTATCCAAATCAGGCTGAGTTTGGAAATCCTCTGCTTTCACATCCAGTCTGAGACCAGAACTGCACAGATGAGTCTCCACTGAAGTGTTATGTGAATCATAACCAAAGAATTGGTTGTGTAAACTACTGAGTTATGGAATGATTTTTATTATCCATATAAAAGTATACAACACAGTACAATACAATTCAAAAGGTATGTCATAGGATATGATAGGCATTGAAGATAGAGGAGATAATTTGTGGGAAGATTTCCTCAATATGAATATATGGGACCAAGGAAAAAGCTTTAAATGGAAATAGCTGGGTCTTGGATGGGGTTCATTTCTCATTCATTGGAAAAAGAGATAAAGAGGAAGTGTCAAGGGTCATTATGGAGATTCCAGTCTTCAGTGACTTACTAAACTATAGACATGTAGGTGGATGGACCCATGCCAGATGGGGACTTGGTAGCATTCTGCAGTTGTGCTCTTTTGGAAATCACTATCACTCTCACTGGCTTGGATTCAACAGTTTGTTTTTCTGTCAGTGATGACACAAAAAACAAACACTTGTCTTACACCAGCACTGACTCATCTTAATTCCTGATGACACGGATTGTCCAAAAGCTTCCCTCAACACAATGAGGTATATGTCGTAAAACTAAGACATGTCAAAAGTATGGAGGGATTGATGATGTGTGTCTCCAGGTTCTGAATCTAAACTCCGTTTTACAAAAAATGGGGTGTTGCCAGTGAGCTGTGATTAGCTAGGCTCAAATAATACTCGCACTAGTCTCAGGGGAACTTCTCCAATTCTAATATTTGCTTTTTAGAAATGTTTTTCATCCCTTATCTTATTGAATCTTGACAACATTCTAAGATTTAGACATTACTTTTATCCAGCATTTTAGGCATGAATAGAGTGATACCAAGCTAGTAATTGGCCAAAGGTTGTATATCTGATAAATGGGGGCACTGGAGTTTGTACTCTGGAGAGATGATTGACATCAAGTCAAGTCCTTTTCTCTCAATGATGCTGGTTCCTTTCAACTCATTTTAAAGAGCACTGGAATCCTGTGGTGCCTCAAGAGCCACTGATCAAAAAGAGGATGGAGCAGGAATAAAAGTCCCATGCTCTGGTTTCAACCAGAGCAAATTTATATAAGTAGAAATTAATAATTATGCATTATATGTTTAACTACATATATCATATAATATAGATGTGGGATCCATTTAAAATTGTGTTAAAAAAAATTCCGAAACACTGTATCATACCATGCTATCTCCTAATACTGCCAGAAACATCTGGAAGTTTCTATGCTTTCTTGGGTCTCCAACAGTGTGAAACCTCCCTTGACCTGCTAGCCAGCCTTCAGAAGAAGGAGCAGCTGGGAATCATTGCCCTGGGGATGCTCTGGGCTCCAGAACAGGGCTAAGTATCTGCCATGACCCTTGGGAACCTTGCTGTCCATGTCTCCCTAAGCCTACTAAACTATTCACAGTACCTGCAGCCTTCTCATTGTTATGACAACTCTTTGAATTCTCTCCCAAGAGAGAAGTGATGTCTTCTCCAAATATCTTGAGGCAATTTTCAATCAAAAACTGTACAAGAGAAGCCTGTAATGCAAAAAGAACACAATGGGGTGCTCTTTTTCATATGGAAGAGTTATAAGTCACATTTTGTTTATAGACCTTGGATCTAACCAAAAATGTGAAAGACTTCTATGAAAAATTCAGAGTTGATAAAAAGGGATCCCTGGGTGGCGCAGCGGTTTGGCGCCTGCCTTTGGCCCAGGGCGCGATCCTGGAGACCCGGGATCGAATCCCACATCGGGCTCCCAGTGCATGGAGCCTGCTTCTCCCTCTGCCTGAGTCTCTGCCTCTCTCTCTCTCTCTCTCTCTCTCTGTGACTATCATAAATAAATAAAAATTAAAAAAAAAAATCAGAGTTGATAAAAATATATAGAAACCCAAGTTCTCTAATAAAATAAGAAAGAGTAATACTTTTTGTTGTACTTTGGGTACAGATTTTAAAATATTACTAGTCAGTGGACTAAAGTCCTAATTTGTTGCCTAATTTAATACCTAACATTGTGATACTAAAGGTTACATCTTTAAAACTAGGATAGTTTTCAAAGTAATGTACCTTCTAAAAGTTTATGTATTTTGTAAAGTATTGCTTCCAGAAAATATTGGATTGTAACTTAGTATCATAACTGATTAAAATGTAAAAAGCATAGACAAAGTCCTATGAAATCCATTTCTTAAATAGGGAAGAATAGTTTTTGGAAAGTGGATATTCTTGTGGATTTTTTTTGATGTTTTCTTTTCTTTTCTTATCTTTTTTGAGTAAAAACTCACAGGGCTGGGGGAAAACATGTCTGTCTGTCTAACCACAGTCCCTTCTCATGTCTTGCTTTGCTTAATGCTGGCTCTCGGCATGAGCTTGGGGAAAAGCTGTCATCTTATTAGGCATCTGTGGCTTCATTAGGATGTTCTGGAATATCTCTCTAGTTTCTGTCTGATGTAACAGAGGCAAAAGAGTAGCCAAGTATTTTTCTAAATGAGCCACAACTTGCAGAGCAAAGCCAATGTGTTTGGAGCCATGGGTGCTCATAGTGCCCGAGCCACCTAGGATGTGCCAGTAACGACCACAGGAGCTGGGTCTTGTTACCATTGTGTCATGAGGAAACCATGGCTTTGCCCAAGGTTACAAGCTCCCCCCTCCAGGATCAGGCTGAGAGTTGAACCTTGGCTTGTCAAACTCCGGAGCCCAGGTCTTTTCTATCATATTATATCACTCTTCTCTCTCTTTTGTTTAGTCAGTCTAGTATTGAATCTCCTGGATGGGAAAGAAGCGACTCAACTGCTCTGCGTTTCCCACTTTAACAACACCCCTCCCTATATTCCACCAGAGAAGGATAGCAAACTCTGCCATTCCAAGAAAGCCTATGAAGATGTGCACTTTTCAGAACTGATCCTTCGCAATTACTACTACACATTTTAGACTCAAAGCATGGATTCTAAACCCCAGGGGACACATATGAGAGATCTCTCTACCTTTTTAATGAAGTTGTCTTCCAATTCCAAGCTGCAGGTATTAGGTGGACAAAGAATACTTGGAGCTATACACACTGATAAATCATAAGCTGTCATCTGATTGGATGAGGATTGTTGCTCAATGTTGTATAACACACCGAAAAGGTATCGCAAGAGAACAACATTCGCTTTTGGCAGCTGTGTTAGAAGCCTAAAGTCAGAAAGATGCACTTTTGAATAAGGCAAGTCATTGCACTTAGCAGTTGGAAGTATAGAGACGGAGAGCAGAGAACATCTTTCTAGATCTAGTAGACAACCTGCTGTAGCAGAGTTCCAGGCATGAACGTACACAAAAATGTTTTACCAAATTCAATTTCTGAGCTAACCCTCTCTGGTTAAATGTTCGACAAACTTTAGGTTATGCCACTGGCTGTTGATGCACTGGCATCTCTCAGGCCACTGACTTGTCTACCAGTTTCATATATTCAGAAGTTGTACAGTGACTAAGGAGTCAATGTTAATAAGGTCAGGAGAAGTACAATAATAGCCATAAGGCATGCTTGTATTCTGAAACTGGCCTCCATTGGTGAGAAGAATCGAAATTATTTGGCATTGAATGTTATTTTAGTGGTCAAAGTGGCAAGAAGGAAGCCAATATTTTCCTAATAGTATATTGGCTGTATTTCTGAGCCATGACCAGAGTAGAGTAATTATTGCATCATTACCTCTGGGCTGCATTTATTTTTTCCTTCTCAGTCACTTCGTTAAGAACACCAAGCCATTTTTCATAGAGTTTGGATGAAAGTAAACTTCCTTCGATATTTTCAAGAAAATCCTTATGTGGATAAAAGAAAAATACACACAGACACACTCACATATGCAATATAGATATTGGAAATATTACAGAGAAAACAGTTGCAAACTTCAGTTCAGTCTCTACTTATGTCATAGATACCCAAACTGTGACCCACATGGAACTCTGCTCTGATTCTCTATTGACTTGCACATGAAAAGCAGGTGTGTGGATTTTCTCCAACAAAAATGAAAGTATCTAAGCAGAGCCTAGGCTTCAGTGTAAATGAGGACAAAGCTCCCTTCTATCATATGGCACTTTTGTGTGCTTTTCTGCAAACTACTACAAAAGCTACTCTCATAATCGTTTCATTCTTCCTTTCCTGTACTGTACAAAACTAGAGAGTCTAATGGCAAACTCATGATGGTCCTGAGGATGTATTCATTTCTAGTGTAGGCCAATTCTCCAGAGAGTTTGACATGATACTATTCAGGCCAAGGTTGCAGAGTCTGATTCTCCACAAAGATTAGTCAACTTTAGGTAGGGAAAGCTTCAGAAATGCCTAAGAACTCTATGCACACGTGGTCACCATCTTCCTAGTCTGTGCCTATAACACGGAAATAGAAAGGATCCTACTAAGTCTTGCTAGAAACATCAATTGTATGTGTGCACCTTCAAGAGGGCAACACTTATCATGCTATTTGAGTACCTAATGTATCATCATTCTTTCCCCTGTCTCTTGATGCCTATATATATATTTACTGGTGTGTTTTACTGTAGTCCAATGTAGTAGTGGTCAGGGACTATTGGTATCTTTCATATAGTTGAACAGAAATGGGGGACAAGCTCTGCCTATGTCTCTGCCTCTCTCTTTCTCTCTGTGACTATCATAAATAATAATAAAAAAAATTAAAAAAAAAAGAAATGGGGGACAAGAAAAGACCAAATGTGACAAGGAAGGACCAAATATGACCTTGATTCTAAGAGTGTCATCATTACTGCCTTAACTTAGTTTTGTTGATAACTGTTAGCAAGTGCCAAGGTAGATGGATTAAATTCTCTATTCTAGTTCTCACATCTTTCTCCATTACGGTTTTAGCAATAGAACAGGATATCTGTGATGTAGCTGTATAATTTCCAAATTAATCTAGTTCTTGAATCGATCTCTTGACTTTCCAGAATTCCAAACTACTTTTGTCTGTTGCACCTACTCCAAAAGTTCGATTTATCCAAACTGGCATGTAGCAAGAGCTGGTTAACATGTCATTATAACCTTGGATGGTGGGCTAGACATCACAAATATTAACTAAAGGATGCCGAGGATGTGGTGAAAGGAGACACAAATGGCAAAATCCTTCCTTCATGAGTTATAAAGTAAAAGACATCAAGAAACAGGAGACAGTGAGGGTTAAGAATGATTGGTCACCTCACTGAGCCTTTTTGTATTCCTCATAAAGTAAACATTTGCTTACTATTGTGAAATTCCCTACCTATTCTCAAATTTTTCATATGATTTTTCTTTTGGAAACTGCCTTCATTAGGAGCGTGGTGAGGATGTCATCAAAAGCACTGGGGGTTATTCTGTATGTTAGTAAATTGAACACCAATAAAAAATAAATTAAAAAAAAAGCAGATGTTTGCTTTGGTAAATATTATGTATGTGTCAGTGTATACTTTGAAATTTATTATTATTACTAGTAGTCATATTAGTATTAGTATTTTGCATGGAGTCCTCAGGTAGGCTGTTCGTGGTGATAACAGAAAGTATTTCTAATGTATGGGGCTTTTAACTCCTACAGTAGCTTCCTTAAATTTGATTTCATGAAGTGTTTTCCAGTTTGACAAGTTCTTAATTAGTTATGCCTATGTTGGTTCCTGGGCAATCGTAATGAAAGACACCAATCACAGCTTCAGTTACCCATGTGTGGTAAACCTAGAACTTTCCCCACCTTTAAAACACATGCTACCACATGAACAGATTTGCTATAACAGTTAACTCTGTCCCCAGAATTTAGATTCTCTTTTAGGTTTCTGCATGAATTTATACAGGCTGATTTTCTGAAGATGCCTTCCAGGAGTGGTCCTTTCCGATTGATCACGGAAAGCATATCCTGTAGGAAAAAAAGAAGAGTATATGGCATTTCATATCCCAAGCCCAGAGCAAAAGCTTGCTTCCTTTTTGAAAGAGCTAGGCTATCGGATGGTTTACGGTTTTAGAGCTGGAAGACTAAAGTCAATTTAGATTCTTTAGTCAATGTCTCTCTATAGTTTTACCCAAAATCCACCTTACATACACTGAAACTTTGTAATCACTTATTTAAATCAGATTTTTTCATTGAATTTACCCTTTTAAATCAAACTTCTGTGTTTCTAGGCCTTTGTGGAATCCTCGCCTGTCTCCTACTTTACCAGTTTTGGCTCTTTATTCTCTTACATAGATGCCCTTCCCCATGTTTTCAAATCTTTTTGCCATACTCATTTCCCATTTGTTGATTCCTCTTTAAGTGTTTGTATCCTCCATTCCTACTATCTCTATTTCCCTTCCTCTTAAAAAAAAAAAAAAAAAAAAAAAAAAAAAAAAAAAAAAAAAAAAAAAACCTCAAATGCTCTCTTCTTATTATCTGATTACATTTCTTTCATGAGTCTTTCACTGTCTTTTGCTCTATCTTCATGTTCTCTCCCTGCAGTGTAGAAAGATAATAAGGGCGGGAGTCTGATAGACCAAGGGATCGGAAACCTATTATCATTCTGATCATTTGTGTGACCTGGGGCACATGCGAACTATATTGAAAGCTAATTCATTTGTAAAGTGTGGAGGATAATAGTTCCAGCTACCCCCTAAAATGGCTGTGATGCAAGGACTGGGGTAGTAGCAAGCATGTAACTAACATGGTAAATTTTTTCACACCTAGGATAACATTCCCAAATCTAGTGCAGGGTTGCAGAGGTACTGGGTACTCAGTAAATTTCCACACTGACAATTCAGTACACTGATTTGAGATAACACAGGCCAAACGCTGTGGCTGTCATTTAACGTGCTCTTTTAGAATTAGCAGATTCAGATATCCCTCAGGATGAGTCTTTATGCTTAGGTAAGATATTTTCAGTTGTTAGATTAAGTAGACTCAGTTGAAGGAGACCTGAGACTACTGTGAGTTCAGGAAGACAATAGCAGAATGTGAAGATGATTCATGCACACAGAGTCCATTTTGACTGATCTGAACAAGGCCTACATGGGTCTCTGTGGAAACAAGTGGAATGGACAAAACGTTCTGTTGTATTGGCCAAATGACTCTGCAGTAGGTAAATCAAATGACACTAGCAAAGCTTCTCAGCCAAAGCCAGGGTCTGTCTAATGATTTCTCCATTTAAGGGTTGGTTTGCATGAGAACACTTGGCCTCTCCGAGGTCCCTCTCCTCAGGAAGGTAATAAAAGACCAAACTGAGACCTACCAGTATTGGGAAGGGCAAGTTGTCCTTATCACAGATATCTGTGAGGGAAACCCCAAAGAGTTGTCGTGGTTTTGCAGATGGTGCAACTCTGCAGTGGTTTTTCTGGCAAGTGCCAGCGCGCCACCAAAAGGCCCAGTCTCTGAAAACAGTGCTTTTCATGGTCTTCTGGCCTGAATCTAAGGAAGAAGGGAGATTAGTGTATTTTAATTCACTTAGCATTATTTTCACCATTGCCATTATACAGTGTGTTCATTGTAGTGGCTAGAAGAGGGAAACTGAGTCATTTATTTGTAGAACTCTCCTCGTTCTGATGTTGGCTAACAGCATCCTCATGGTGTTGATAAGTTCTTACCCATATCCTTCAGACTGATGGTTAAACTTTGGGACTTGATCAGATTGAAGGTCAGTATTTCCTGTGCCATCAGTTACTGCCGGTTACACTGCATCAGGAGGCACTGAACCTGTAGATGTGTTTTCTACTGGAGTGATCAGTGGGTTCAGGTGTCAGATCTGATTTTAAAAGCTAGAAGGATTTGGTATGCAAATCAGGCTGAGTGTGGTAATCCTCTGCTTTCACAGCCAGTCTCCCCTCAGCCTCAGATTTCCTCTTTGGCTTTCTGAGTGCTCAAGTTCTACCATCCAAAGGATCTGCTTCTCAGGACACAATCTGCCTGAGCCCTACTTCTATGTTCCTCTGCTCTGGGCCATCTTCAAGGATGACTTGCTGCAGTCAGGGTCCTTGGGATGTTGTCATTACATGCTGGCCCTCTGGTGGCTGTGTTTTCTTGTCATACCCCACCAACCCACCCAGAGATGATATTTTCAGTTAAATAGGTTGAACATTTACTGAAAAGAGCCTAAACCACAATGAAGTGTGGAAACACACTTCCTCACACACACACTCAAACATATATGTAAATATACACCTACACACAAGTACAAGGCTTGAAAGAAATCATAGAAAAGCAAAACAATGAGAGGTCATGAATGCATTTATAGAGGTTATGAATGCATATGCACCAGTTTCCAGAGATGATTTTTCATTACTCAACATTCCCTATGAAGGAAGAGCTTTCCAAAGAAAAGGTGACCAGCAGTGAGAAGCTGAGTTCAAAGTTTCTAGTGCTCAGCTGTGAATGTTTCCCTTTGAAGATACCTTAACATTGCTTAAATAACTGATTTCTTTAAGAGTCAGCAGATGAGCCAAGTTGTCGAAGGATAAACAAATGAGGAACATTTCACCAAATAACCTTGAACACCTGGCCACTTGGCTTTTCTGGGATGTAGTGAGTGCATCACCACCTCCACTCATGTGGGTGCCAGCCCTGCACCAGAAGCATCCTGGTCCTGCCACTGAGGAAGCTTAGCATTTTAAAGCTTCAGTTTGCTCAACTTTAACATAAATGATGCTGCCTACAACTCGTTAAACTAAATATATGATATACTACTCAGCACAAGGCATGGCTCAGGGCAGCCTTGAAAGTGCTCTGGGGATATAGAGAAAGACAGGAGTTAATGGTCTTCCAAAAGATTTAAAACAAGAAAACAACCTTCATAGAAATGAGTTGGGTCTTGATGTCAGACTTTTGAATTTTTCTAAGCTTGATTTTTGGTAGTGTTTGCATTCTTTCCTATACTGTTCCTCCTCATTGATGACAATAAGCTCACCCAGAAAGAATAAACTGTGTGTCTGAATTGTGTTTAAGCATGGAGACATGAGCCAAGGGAAGGCACTTGAAGAAAGGCAAGTGGCTCACCTCTCCCTTGCTTGTTCTGGGCTGGGTGCCTGGGCTTCAGTATGAAATGGATTTGCATGTCTGTGATCTTCTGCTCCAGAAGGAGGGACTCCTGAGTAGGGGAAGGAGAGACGGAGTCCTCTGCTTCCTTTGGCAGCAGTTTAGTAGATGGAAGATGGCTCATTTTAATTCCATAGGGATGTTCATGTCCTGTATGGAAAGAAACCTGAATATTTAGGCTGATGGTGATGGCTGTCATCAAACCTACCTTACCACGAGTGTAAGCATCACCCTATTTGTATATGTTGGTATTTTTCTGGGACTTCTAGATAAAGAAGGCTGTGCCTCCTGAGTGAGCATCATATGCACCCTTGTGGGAACACCTTACAGAAAGCGTGTGCCCAAGGGAAAGATTTTAAGAAGAGAAAACAATTTAAAGCATGTTACATGAAATACATATATTCATGAGTGCATTAAACAATGCTGACTTTTTCTGTGTTTCTATCTGAGAATGTTTAAGTTTTTCTAGTTTGTGCCTTGACACTAACTAGATCTATACATCTTAGGCAAATTACTTGACCCCGTCGAGCCTTACATTCATTCTTTGAAATGCTTGTCCACACACAAACTTATCAGAGTGAATATATTAATAAGCATTGGTGGTTAATATTTTTTATTTTTTATTTATTTTTTATTTTTATTTTTTGGTTAATAAATTTTTAAATATTTGGAGTATATATATAAAGAATTGCTATCTTCACTATTCTCTCCAACAGAATGTCAGTCGAACAGATTTTTTTTTCATTTCCTTTTGTCAATTCTCCAGCCAGAGCTACTCGAGAGTAGTGGGATGTGTTGCCCTTATGCTTTATGGTTCCCTCCCACTGCTGCCCTCCCTCTATGGGTGTCCTGCCAGGCAATGATCAGAAGGAAGGGTGTGCAGAGTGGGAAACCCAGAAGCAAACTGTAAAACGATGGTTAGAGAATAGAAAACCACACCCACAGCCATCCAGAATTGCCTGCCAAGTGATTTGTTTTGCTCTTTTATGCTTTAAATTGTTTTTCCTCTCTAGAGAATTCTCAAAGACCCTATGCAATGATATGGATTTCATTTTTTAAGAATAGAATGAAAATTCTCATTCTGTCATTTCAGATTTATTATTGAATGTACCTAAAGGAGCTTTTGCTGTTCTTTTCATCCGTCATAAATGCAATGTTCACAAGAATCACAGGGACTTCCCTCCATTAAGGAAAAAGAAGCTTCTATGACAGCAATACAACCAAGCCAAGATAACCAGGAGTTAATCCACAATTGAGAATTGAGAGTATGTTTAAAAAATGCATTTTGAATGCTGTAATGGATCATCATGAACAACAGGCTCTTCAGATTCCTTAGAGCTGCGTTCGTGTGTGAAGCTATTCAAAGTCTAAAAAGTTATCATCTACATCATTTTTATCTAAATTAATGCACTTTATTAAAACATATATAAGTATTTAGCTTTTTTCCTTTTTACTGCTAACCATTTTTTTTAGATTTTATTTATTTATTCATGAGAAACAGAGAGAGAGAAAGAGGCAGAGACACAGGCAGAGGGAGAAGCAGGCTCCATGCAGGGAGCCCAATGTGGGAGTCGATCCCAGCTCTCCAGGATCACACCCTGGGCTCAAGGCAGTGCTGAACCGCTGAGCCACCAGGGCTGCCCCTGTCCAACTTTTACAAAGATATCAACATTAATTCAAAACAGGAAGTGGTACTGGGGGATTTTGATCTCAGTGATGAGCTTTGTGACTCTATAGTCTAAGACTGGGAATATATATTTTGCAGAAAGAAATTGGTTGTTTTTTTTAAAAAAGGAAATTGGTTGTTTAGATTTCCAGATTATTTGAAAAAGAGTTATAGCTTCACAGGTTTATTAAAAGGATAAAGAATTTCTTTTTTTTTTTAATTCATGACAGACACACAGAGAGGGAGAGAGAGAGGCAGAGACACAGGCAGAGGGAGAAGCAGGCTCAATGCAGGGAGCCCGATGTGGGACTCGATCCCGGGTCTCCAGGATCCGGCCTTGGGCTGAAGGCGGTGCTAAACCACTGAGCCACCCGGGCTGCCCAAGGATAAAGAATTTCATGTAAGAAGGAATGCTTTAAGATTTCTAGAAGAGATTATTGTCACCATTACCATCTATTACTATACTTCAAGGTCTGCTACCGACCCTGTCTTCTTTTTCTTTTTTTAAAATCCTTCCATTACTGGAAACACTAAACAATTTTGCTAATCCAAAGATTTTTTTTCAGAGAACTTGTGCTAATAACTATTTTAGAAGAGGTGCAATCTGTTTATCAATAACCTTAAGATCAGTGATGGAAAAAACCTGAGAAACAGCAAAGTGCAGGCGATTTCATCAGTGAAGACTAGAGGAGTTTAAATGTGATTATCTCATTTTCTTTATGATGCAGAGAAAAGTGGGCACAGGGCAGGGGTGTTAAATACATATCTGTAACCAGATTCAGGGACATAACTGGATTTTAGAGGATTCTCACAAAATAGAGGCTTCTTAGTAGTTAGGAACTAGAATTCAAGATTGAAATATGAAAAATAAATGTATGGGAAAAAAATTCCCATCCATTTTGCTTTCATACCTAAGTGAGTAAATAAGTAAGTAAATAGTAAATAATCACACTTTTTCAAGACAGCTCTGTTTGTCAGGTAACAAGAAGTAGAAACAAAAATTTACATTTCTCTCCCTCACTAAATCATAGCTGCTGAATGAAGAGATGTTATCAATGCCTGGGAAACAGTACCTGGTAATTATTTAATAAACATGTGAGGGAATATAACATGTGATTTTCACTTTTAAGGATTTTGAAGCTTAAGAAAGAACAACCATTACTTTGAAACTTTGAGTTACAATTTTGAACCTAATCAATCCCATCTTAGATTTTCCCTGACACTTACCAGTTAGTGGAAGTTTTTCCTTGCCAGAACTCACCCACAGCTGGAAGTCTTTCTCAGAGCCCTTGGAAACAAAAAGAACTAGGTGTCAAAACAAATCTTTCACAGTACTTGAAGAACACATTTCCTTAGCATATCTGTATTTCCAAAAAGAAGAATTGGGGCCAGGATAAATGGCATTTGGTCCATGGAGGTAGCTATAGTACTTGTTAACTAGTTCCCCTCACAACTTCCAATAGACTGTCCCAGATTCTTGTAATTTTTGATAAAGACCGGGAAACCACAGTACAGCCAGCCCCTCACTTTGTGGGTGATCCATGGCATAAGAAATGAGATTTGTGTCCCTTTACTACGGAGTAAAAGTCTCATCTCAGAGTCCTCTCTTCTGCTGTCTCTAGACTCCTTGGATAGTGTTGGCTTTTGTCTCCAAATGCCCCTGCCCAGAGATGCATGTTGTCCAGAGAGCCATATACTCTGCTATGACTAATCCTGAGCAAAGTAACTTGAGAGGCATCAATAGCTCAGCAGCCCTGAACAAAAGGAGACAAATGCCCAAGAGACCTTTAGGAGATCGTGGAGGGAAGTCAGCCACTGGCTTTGGGGCAGGCAAACCCCACTTTAGGGAGAGAAAGGATGAGGACTCTAGACATGTCAGATGCAGAAAACGATTACTCCCAGCAGAATTATTGCCCAGTAATACTGGAAATACCAATTGTTTGAAACAAACAATTCTAAATTATAAAGATTGCTGAACTATTTTAAAGAGTCTTCCAGGAGACTAAAACAAAAAATGTTTGAAATAGAATTATTGGTAATAGTTACCATGTGCCCTTGACTCTTGACTAAAAATCATGGCCTTCACCTTATGAAGGAATGTCACAGGTATGGATGGGCACAGACACAGATACACACACACACACACACACACACACACACACACAGCTAAATCTGCTCAAGATTGTGTTGCAAATAAGAAGTAAGAGCTAATAAGGTAGGGTAGGGTTTGGAAATGCCATGCTGGAATCCTTTAAATCAGGTATACATAAAGCCAAATAACCCCAGTTCTTCATTAAAATAGAAATTCTTTGCCTAGTGACATTGATCACTTTAAGCAAAGAAAATCACAAACGTGAAATAAAATGAGTTAAATCATTAATCAATCTCCCCACCTTCATCCCTCAAACCACTCACTCTCTTTTCCAGGATTTAATTCTTACTTAGGGTTTATATATCATACAGGTTAGAAATGTATGTAGAGATGTGCTTTAGTCAGTACATATAAATTCAATTTTATTTTGGATGTATTATTAAATGTTGTTTGTACAGAAATCATTGATCTCTTCTGCCAAATTCCAGTTGCTCTGAAGTTTTAAAGGGCTTTATTATACCATTGGGTCAGATAGAATTTACAAACAATCTTATGATTATGTCATGTCACATTTACAGAGGATTTTGGATAAGAAGCTGTGCTTTCCAAGTGCTCCCTTTGGTTCTCTCCATCTATCACTGTCCCTCTTTTTTCCCTTATAAAACCTCATCCTCAAATATATTTCTCTTTCATAAAAAGATATCAGCAACTCACACGAGCACCATCAAAAGGTAAAGAAAAGACAGTTAAAACCCAAACAAGATGAAAGTGCTATGTACAAATGCCCCAGATCCATGGTCTTATTCAGAACTTATCTTTGTCTTTACCAGTTCCTAAAGAGTATGAGCTGCTTCATCCTCAGGATCTGCATCAAACAGAGGTAGCTTGTAGCCATGTAGTCTTTATGTCAAAAGGTACAACAGAACATGTAATTTAGGATTCATTAAACAGATTGAGTTCTTCCTTGTGTGATAACTAGGGTCAATAGGGATGGGGACGTATCAGAATTGAAAACACAGAAAAGAGTCCAATAGAGGAGGAAATATTTAGAAATTTAGAAACAAAAAAAAAGAAATTTAGAAACATTGTTATTGTCTGTATTTAAAATATATACAATAAACTGCATGTTGTTATTAGCACTCTAAAATTATAGCCCAAACTTAGACTATGACTTTGAATTTTCAGAAAATTTAAAATGGGAATATAAGATAGCACTCATGTATAAGCTAATACTATAGCTTTGCTGCCTTCAATTTCTAAAGTTGGAAGGACAAAATATGACTGTTATCTACAATAATCAGCTGTCTTATGATGGGAGGTGCACAACACACACATACACATACACACACACAGACACAAATCTCAAAAGTCAAAGTTGGTTCGTAAACTAAAAATAGTTTATAGGCAACTTACGGTTATTCCCAGCATTGTTAGTAACATGTTGATAGTGTCATTTGCCGTGTCGGAATTTGTCACTGTTATAGTTACGGACTGTAAAAAATAAATAAGAAAAATTGCTACAAATTTTTTTTTAGATTTAAAGCATGTGACCAAATAATTGTCAAATTATTATCCATACTCCAAAGGTAAAGCTTGTTTTCAGGTAATGACAAAGTAAAGCACGTGTAGAACACGAACCCTTAATTATATTTTCATTTTTTTTATGTAACATGAAGCTAGTAGGAAACATGTCAGTAAAACATATATTTCCCTCCAAGAATTTGTGGCATACAAAATACAGCAGCTGAAGCAAGGAAGAGAAAAACTGAGAATTCCAAGAGGGCACTTGGGTGAAACTCAGCTCCATAAGGCTATTTCCAAAATGGTGGGAGGGGGATAGTATTAAAGGAAGGCACTAGATACTTTCCTCTCTTACTGAGTTGTGTTTGTATAGTATGGCTTAGTTCCTTTGTAATTACATAGTCGGTTTCAGTAAAATCAGATAAGAACTGGCTATGAAAGACACTTTTTTTAAAAACTACTATTTAGTCTGTATTTTCTTTGTCAGGCATCATGGTTAACTAAGACTTCCATTGTTGCAATCTGTTAAGACAAATAAAACCAATGAATCTAGGAAATGAGACTGGAAATGTTAGAAGTTTATGTTCTATTCACAACTCTGCCAGTGAGTAGATACTTATAATAGCTCTCTATCAGACCATACATTGAGAAACTGCTCCATACAACTAGGAAAAGTTTACAGAAAATTTTCTGAAAGGGGTTAATAGGAATCTGAGATGGATCTATAAAACTATCTCAATTACAAAAGTCATTTTAAAATAAGAGAATATGTAACCAGAACATTTACTATGCATACAGTTTTTGTAACATTTTTAGGCAATGGGGCCTGTGTCCTTCAGGAAACAGTGCATAAAGAAGAAACAGCACAAGTGGACACTCACAGGCCTTGAAAATATTAAAAGCAAAGTTAAAAGATGCTCTTTCATAATTCATTCCTTGTCCTTTCATTGTATTTTTCTTCCTATGAATTGAATGCAATTACTTGATATCACAGATGGTCCAAAAGTAATTCAATAGTCATTCAAATAGTCATTGAAATAGTAATTCAAGGGATGTATGTATATTTTCCTGCATGTTGTAGGATCTCCCAACAGACAAATTCCATTAGAAGGAACTCTCTCTAAACAAATAACTTCAGAAAAACAAACTATTTTTTGAAATAATTCAAAAGAAAAAGAAAAGTTAGTTTTTGTTCATGAGTCAAACTGTTACTTAATATATGAAGAACCAGGAAAATGAGATCAATTTTCAAGAGCTGAAGCCACACCTGAGATGATCTAGATGCTTAGACTATTAGCCAAAAACAGCTATTACAATAATGCTCAATGATACAAATGAAAATGTGCTCACAATAAACAAAAATAGAGGCATCTTAGTATAGAAATAAGAAGTATTTATGACTTTTCCTTTTTTGAGAGGAAAAATATTTAAAAATAGAAATTTTTATCTGAAAAAATATTTTTTAAAAATTTATTGACTAGGCTACATTGCATAATGGAGATGATGAAAAGAAGTCAGTGATTTGAAAATAGATACTAGAAATTATCCAGTGTGAAGAAGAAAAGGGGGGAAAAGATTGAAAAAATTAACAGAGCCTGAGAGATCTCTGAACAATGTGAAAGTGTCTGATATGCAAAGAATGGAACTGTCACAAGGAGAGAAAGAGAAATAATGAGGAAGGAAATATTTGATGTAATAATGATTAAAATTTCCCAAATTTGGTGAAGGCATCAATTTATAAATTCAAGAAATTCAAAAAAAATTCAAGAAATTCAGAATATGTCAAATAGGACAGATTCAAAGAAAACCATGCTTAGGTACTTCCTAGCCACACTGTTAAAAACCAAAAATAAAGAGAAAACTTGAAAGCAGCTAGAGAAAAAATGACAAATCACCTACTGAGGATTAATGTTTAATCACAGACTACTCATCAGAAAGCATCAAGAGCAAAAGACTGGAACATCTCTAAAGGACTAAAAGGAAAAAATCTGCAAACAAAATTCTACATCCCCAAAAATATCCTTCAAGAGTCAGTGTCAATAAATAAAGCCATATTCAGATAAAAGAAATTAAGTAAATCTGTTTGCACCAGTTTTGCACAAGGAATGCTAAGAATCATCTTTCTACGATGAAGTGAAACAGTGCAGTGGGAAACCTGGATCTTTAATAATGGGTGAAGAACATCAGAAATGTTTATTTCACCCAAACTATACCTCAATAAAGTTGATTTTTAAAAAATTCAAGGTAATTTTCCAAGGAAAGTTCTGAATGTAAACCACTGCCACAATTGATATCAAAGGCAGAGACGAGAATGTGCTCTGCTGCTAGAGAATTCTCTCTCCTTCATGCAGTGCATCTAGCCTGCACTTAGCAACAGATCAAAATATTTGCATGGCTTTTGCTTTAGCCAGGAATATCTTTTTTTTCCACCTTCAAATAATGTTTTGTGTGATCTAGAGCTACTTCAAACTATAACAACAACCACAAAAAAAATGCCATTTAAAGATACCCAAAGTATCTTGTTCATCACTGTAAATGTCTTGGCTACTGTACTACAATTTCAGAAATCAAATTTTACACACAAAACTGGGCCAATTGGTTTGATTTTTTTCTCCCCACGGTATAAAGAAATTGAAATAGAAATATGCTGATCCCTTAAAAGTGTCATCCCTCTTAGTTCAATTCAATCCTGATATTCCTTGGAACAAAAGACTTTTCAAAACTCCTCTGCATTTGACATAACTACTCAATGAAACACCTGATCCTTAAGTGGATCCTGTACTAGAAAGGAGACATTATTGAGGTCAACTGACAAAATGAGAATGGGAATGGCAGAGTAAAGTATTATGCCAAGGTTAAATTCACTAAAGGTGATAACTGTAGAATATCTTTATTCTTAAGAAATGCTTAGGTTTAAGGAAAAAGGGCCATAGTATATGTATGACCCTCAAACGTAAGTATACACATACATGTAATAGACAGAGAGAAAGAAAATAAGTGATAAAGCAAATGGAATAAAGTGTTACCAATAGGTGAATCTAGATAAAGAGTATACGGGGTCTTTTTGTATTACTTTTATACTTACAACTTTTCTCTGAGTTTATAGTTATACCAAATAAAATATCTGGAGGGGAAAAAGGACTGTGGAGACAATCCAGACCATTCTGTATGTAAGTGGTGGCCACTGGGGAAAAAATGGTTGATTCTAAATCACTGTATTACAAGCCACTATAAGCAATTAGAAGGATCCAGAGAAATGTTATAGACACTTAACATCCGATACTCTTTCCTTGCTTAAGCACTGTAGTATGTATTCCTCTTGCTTCATATTACCTAGGATGCAGTTTTTAGGTCTATAAAGCAGTACATGGAGAGGGGGAAAATACATTTTTCCTCATGGCACTTTTCTAAATATTCTCTCTCTCTTCCTACCTTTTGCTCTCTCTTTCCTCTCTCCCCAACTCACTGCTTCCTCCCTCTCTGTGTCTCCACCTCTATCTCCATCTTTTTCATTCAGTCAGAATTAGGAACTCAGAATTTAATTGTTGGTCTTAAAAATACTCACACAGGCACAGTTCTTGATGTTCTCAGTGAAGATTTTGAGGAGAATGCTTTTTGGCTGCTCCTTCTCTTTGGCTAGCATGATGTACCTAATCGAATTTGATAGTAACCCAAAATAGAGTAGGATAAATTACCTTACTTTCCAATCAATTTATGTTGATCATGTTTTCAACGTACTTTGTTATTTTTAAATGCATATAAATAAGCACAGCAAAACCAAATTTTGGGTCAGAAGGAAACATGCAAAAATATTTCAGGAAAATAAGCTGTGACTCGGAAAACAATGGATCACTCTCGTCATGTGAGATTTGACCAGCAGATCCAGTCACCAAAGCTTTCCTGCCTAGCTAGACCAGAGGGCATACTAGCACCTTCAAATGTAGGAATTAGAAGTTGCTTTCAGCATTACTCGGTAGGGTAGACTGCACTTATGGAAATTTAATATATGTTTTGAGAATAATGTTAGCTATAATCATGAGGTTGGAGAGCGGGGGAAGATGAGAGTGATAACCAGAATTTCATAAAAAATAAGCAATATATGCATGTAAAGGAGAGCAGGTTATTTGTAGTAATGGCCAGGGTACAATTAAATAAGAAATCATTGGAGGATAGTGTAACAATTTCTACTAAGGGGAGGGAACATAGTTTGGGGGCACTGCTTTGAAGAGATCTACATTTTTTCCATCATGGGTTAAAGACTTATAATAATACATTGACAAAATACCTTTGAAGGTAAGAACGCCATTTTTCCTTTTGTTCTGAAGAACTGCAATTCAAAAAATGAGAAGAAAAAAATTGAGGAACGTACAATACTCCTACTAACATATTAAGATCACCATTCCAGATTAAAAATATCAGGAGCCCGTTGTTAAGGGATGTGGATGTGTAAATTGTACTCCCCTTAGAGTTGGGCTTTTGGTGGACTCTATTAAAGCAATGGGAAGTAGATCCTAAAGAGGAAGAAAAGTTGATTTCAAATCTGAAAACTTAATTGTGACTATGTGATGCAAGCTATGTGATCATGGGCATGTTGTTAACCACTTTGATATTTAGTTTCCAGAACTGGAAAAAGGTTAATTATAGCTCAGAGTGTTCCTGCAGCTGCAAGGGCTATTCAGATATAAAGAATATTACCATTCAAATTAAATCACATTTAAGAAATTTAGCAATTTGATGGAACTGTCTTGGCTCAGAAACAAGAATATCTTTTTCAGAAAAAAACACCTGTAATATTTTTATTTCTTTATACATATGGCAGATTGTAATATGTTAAATTAGTTCCTAAAAACCGTATTCTTCATCACTGTGATCTTCTGAGAAAGATCAATCCCCTGATGCAAAATTACTAAAGATCAGTATGTTCTCTGCTAAAATTTTCACAGCATTTAATATCCAAAGTTGCAAATGTCTTAAGGCTCATTCACATGTGGGCTTATCACTTACCAGCATTTTTTTTGTTGTGGTAAATTACACATAAAAGAAAATTGACCATTAGTGACCTTTAGTATATTCATCGTTCTGTGCAACCATCGTGACTGAACATGTTTATCACCCCAAAGCAAACATGTGTCTATTAAGCAGTCACTCTCCCTTCCCTCCTGTCCCTAGCTCCTGTTCCACATTTTGTATATTTGTTGATATACACTTGGTTTCTTTTTCTTTATTCTCTTTCTTTCTTTCTTTCTTTCTTTCTTTCTTTCTTTCTTTCTTTCTTTCTTTCTTTACTATTGTCAACAATACTGCTACAAACGTTTGTGTATTAATTTTTGCATGGACATATATTTTCCTTTCTCTTGGATATGTGTCTGGAGGTCATATGTAATTGTGTTTCACTTATTGAGGAGCCATCAAACTGTCCACAGTGGCTGTCACATTCTATAATTCTACCAGCAACACTACTCCCCACCCTCTCCATCACCATTTCAGGACCTGTCGCATCAAGAAAGTAGAATGCCCATTTAGTGTCCCAACCTGCCTAGGTGCATAGACACAGCTTCTAGTTACTCATGCCAATATGCAGAACAGTAATAATAATCAATAACAAAAGCATTAGGTGCCAGATGTTGTTATATGTGCCTTCTATCTATTTATACAGCCTTTTTAACTAACAGTTAAATGGCTTCCACATTTTCCTCCTATTAGGGGGAAACTTTTTTTTTGGACACTCCCCTACCAAACACTTTATATATTCCCTTTTTTTTTTTTTAATTCCCATTTGAAACTCTTTCCTTCCACTTGCAACCTGGAGAAGATATTAAGCAATGGGAACTGATGATCTTTATGCAAAAGAAGACCTGCAGAGAGGATATAAATACATGTTTCTTCCTAATAAGATTTGAAAATTTTTCATTAATTCAACAGCTGCATTATAGGATTAATAAATTAACAACTTGTAAAGATTTTTGTTGTCTTACATTTATGATGACCTGTGAGATTTTGGTGGAGTGGGGTGAGGAGAAGAAAGCAGTGTGTTAAGTACAACCGCGTAAAACAGGAATGAGGCTTGGGGTGTGGATGTTTCAAACAGAGATGCAAGTGTGGCATGATCCCTGTAAACTCAGAGGTGTCTGCTCAGGATATCCAGGGTCGAGATCCACATTCCCCATCCTCTTGTCAGCCTAAAAATGTGTCTTACACAACTAAACTCTACTCAATGGAATCATATTTTGTTTTAGATCGTCACCAACTAAGATAATCTGTACACAGCAATTCAGGCAACCTAGTATCCAACGGCATGATCAATTTATTTGTATAATTACATACTGATGTTAAGGGAATTAACTTGGGAGTGTAAAAGCAATTTTTCAAATTTAATTGGACCCTTTAATAGTACTTGCTCAAGAAATCTATTCCGGTGATTTAAAAATGCAGATACTCCCTGGGAATCAGAGGGCAGGATCTTGGAGAGGAGACCTTGAACCTCACTCTGTTGATTCTCCTTCCACAGAACTAGAACTCCTAACTCCTCAAGTGGCTACTAGAGCCCATTTGAAAAACCATTGATCAAAACTGAAGGAAATTACTCCAGTAGTTCCCACTATACATTATCTACTTGTTTCCATGTGGATATAAGCACCTTCTTAGGCAAAGTACAAGGCAAAACAAGTGTCATGGGAGGTCAAAAAGTGAGTCACCAGCTTGGTAGACAATAGATTTCAATGTTATCCTTTTCAAGCCATGTAGATACAGGACACCAAGGCATCGGTCTTACCTGAAGGTGGCCACAAAGTTTACCGTGGGCCAGCCCAACACAAAGGACCTCCCAGAACTGATGTTGGCATCTCCCACTGTATCCATGCAGTTGGCAATCCACATGGTGTTCAGTGGTATTTTCTTTTTTATCTTAAAGTTTTTCTTATACCTAGAAAGATCCCAAACATGACCTCTGTTAGTTCATTTCAAAATGTTATGGGAGCAGCTGTGTTCATTAGAGACCAGTTCTCACTGCTCCGGGGCAAATCAGGTCTCCCACATCTCTATTACCCTCTGTGCACACACAGCAAATGGTTAGATGGGCCTTTGCAATGTGTGTGTTGAGCAAACTCTGGCTTGGAAAACTGAAAACACTCTAATGGCAGCAAATAGCCATATTTTTGAATGGTGAGTGTTGAGTAACCACTGTATATTTTAGAGCTTTGTAGGAAAACCATTAATTCATTTGCTATTGCTGGATTTGTTACCTATTACACATAATTTTATGGCTATTATTGCAGTTAATTATTCATTTATGACTTGCATACTTCAAAAAGTGTTTGAGGGGCTGAACAAAGGTACATGATACATGACTTATAAAAATAGTGATACAATTTTTTTCTTAAGAGAGACAAACCAAGGGCACCTGGGTGGCTCAGTCAGTTAAGCATCCAACTCTTGGTTTTGGCTTGGGCCACGATCTCAGGCTCTTGAGATCATGCACCTGTGTAGGGCTCACCACTCAATGAGGAGTCGGCTTCCTCTCTCCCTCTGCCACTCCCCCCACTCATGCTTGCTCTCTCTCTAAAATAAATAAATAAATAAATAAATAAATAAATAAACAAACAAACAAATAAATAAATCTTTTAAAGAGTGTGAGGGAGAGAGATGAAATCAAAACAAAAAAAAAACAAGCTTGGATCAGAAAGATTTAAAAGTTACTTTCAACCTTAATTTAAAAAATATTTTCTAGCCCTTAAAGCATAGGTTATTTTCAATTTGCTTTCTTAAAATTTTGTCCATACCATTTTCCCATAGATTCTGGCTAAAACAAAAAAATTGTTAGCCTACAGACTGAGCCCAACTGAAAAATCATCCATCCATCCATCCATCCATCTGTCCATCAATCAATCTAAGATCAGTGGTTCGGAGGTCTTATATGTAAGTCATGGATACTTCCCATTTCTCTGAGGGGTAAGAAGGGGTGAAATGGGTTTTTGATAATTTCTGCCTAATCTTCTTTGACCTCAAAGATAAAAACCACCATTGATTTATTTTGGTTGATTAATTAATTGATTAATTTGGTTAATTCACAACTTTGACTCGCAGGTGGGCTTGAGATTTAAACAGTTACAAGTCCTATAAGGAATGCCTGGGGAACTTGGATCCTCCACTCTGGAACTCCTTAGTATTCAGAAAGACATGTGGAAAACACTGAACTAAACTGAGATGAAAGACACCTCATGTGCAAAAATCCCTATGACTCCACTGATTCATGGAAAAATTAGAGCTAAAACTCTTCAGTGGGATTTATGAAATAAAAATAATCTTTTAGGAAGCCCACTTGAAGGATAATGTAGGTTCAAAGCTTAGGACACAATGAATATAAATATGATGGATACCAATATCTTTCCATATTTTTTTATTTCAACATTTTTTTATTTCAACATTACAGCCAAGTGCCTGTATCTATGTGCTTGAAGATTTTTATGGAACATAGTCAATTAACAGATAAAATCATTTTTCTAGATAGCAATTCAAAAGGCATTGTCATGTCAAAAATATATGCCCAAGGGGAATGATAGACAGGTATCTGCTTGTTTTTACAGATTTTTTTCTTTCTAATATAGGTATCTGTGTATATACAGACACCTAAGATCCTGTGTGGAAACTTCCAAATACATTGACCTGGAAAAAGCCATCCAATAAGCTTAGTTCAATAAAGCACCAGGATTAGTTGAACCAAGGAATGATCCTAGAGCCCAGAGTGTGGTTTCTACTCTCCTATAACGTTTTGAACACTTATCATATGCCAAGCTCTGTTCTAAATATTTTATAAATATAAATATAAAAATTTAATCCTCAAGCAACTACACTAGATGGTCTCTATTAGCTCCATTTTACAAATAAGGAAACTCACAGAAAGTTTAAATAAATTGTCAAATGCAGGAGACAGGGTTTGAACCCAGACAGCCTAACTCATAAGCCCATGTTTGTAACCACTTGACCGTGAAGTAACCTTTTCATCTTTCCTACCCTCAGCCTCATTTCTGTCCCCAGAGCCATCAGCCCAGCTTTCTCATGGGATTTATATTGGGAGTGAGAGGATAAATCTCAAGGCATTATATTAATAAAGCCAGTTGCTAGCTTGGAAATATTTAAAACGTGTTACAACAAAGCTTTATACTTCAATAGATTCTTCTAAGGTCTTACTGTGTTTCTTTACTCTCAATCACTGACCCAATTGGATTATCTCAGCAGAAATTAGAAAGCGATAATCTACTGTAAACTGACTTAAGAAGAAGAGGAGGAGAACTGCAGTTTTTATTTCTAAAAATAGTCATTTATTATAGTTGTATTAACATGATGTCCTTCTTGCTTTCCACTACCTTAATCTTTATGCCAAAAGGTAAGCCCCAGTGAACTGGGGAGTTTTGCAGAATTCTAGGGAGATATCCTCTGTTCTAAGATAGAGGCATTCTCTTACAAATGTTGGGAGCAGGGGTCATAGTCTATTCTGTAACTATTCATCATTTCACGACAATGAGTTAATAGTCATCTTCATCTTTTGACCAAATTAAATTCATTTTTTATTTCATTTCTACATTCCTTAATAACTTATTAAACTCAACACCAAAGAAACAAACAATCCAATCATGAAATGGGCAAAAGACATGAAGAGAAATCTCACAGAGGAAGACATAGACATGGCCAACATGCATATGAGAAAATGCTCTGCATCACTTGCCATCAGGGAAATACAAATCAAAACCACAATGAGATACCACCTCACACCAGTGAGAATGGGGAAAATTAACAAGGCAGGAAACAACAAATGTTGGAGAGGATGCGGAGAAAAGGGAACCCTCATACACTGTTGGTGGGAATGTGAACTGGTGCAGCCACTCTGGAAAACTGTGTGGAGGTTCCTCAAACAGTTAAAAATATACCTGCCCTACGACCCAGCAATTGCACTGTTGGGGATTTACCCCAAAGATACAAATGCAATGAAACGCCGGGACACCTGCACCCCGATGTTTATAGCAGCAATGGCCACGACAGCCAAACTGTGGAAGGAGCCTCGGCGTCCAACGAAAGATGAATGGATAATGAAGATGTGGTTTATGTATACAATGGAATATTACTCAGCCATTAGAAATGACAAATACCCACCATTTGCTTCAACGTGGATGGAACTGGAGGGTATTATGCTGAGTGAAGTCAGTCAGTCGGAGAAGGACAAACATTATATGTTCTCATTCATTTGGGGAATATAAATAATAGTGAAAGGGAATATAAGGGAAGGGAGAAGAAATGTGTGGGAAATATGAGAAAGGGAGACAGAACGTAAAGACTGCTAACTCTGGGAAACGAACTAGGGGTGGTAGAAGGGGAGGAGGGCGGGGGGTGGGAGTGAATGGGTGACGGGCACTGCGGGTTATTCTGTATGTTAGTAAATTGAACACCAATAAAAAATAAATTAAAAAAAAAAACTAATGATGAGGAATGTGATGTCTAAAGAGGGTGTGAGCTAAGTTCAGTCCCTTTTTCTAAATTCTTCACGGGTTTCTACTAGTACAAATATCTTAATATTTTATCAAATAGATACTCTTTCTTTTTTAAAGATTTCTTTTATTTATTCACGAGAGGCACAGAGAGAGAGAAGGCAAAGACATAGGCAGAGGGAGAAGCAGGCTCCCTCTGGGGAGCCTGGTGAGGGACTTGATCCCAGGACCCCGGGATCATGACCTAAGCCAAACGCAGACACTCAACCACTGAGTCACCCAAGGGCCCCAAGTAGATACTGTTCTTAAAAATAAAGTAATTTTTATTTTAATTTTTAAAGTACTTTAAAGTACTTTAATTTTTAAAGTAATTTTTATTTGAAAAATAACTTATTTAGTATTCTAATGAATACCAAAAATGATAAGGAAGATTCCATTTGACTTCAATTCTTGTGAACACAAGTTTCTAGTGTATGAAAGAAGTGAGAAAAATCCCCAATTTTCACTATTAGTTACATCTTGTACAACAAGAGAAATAGAATTTCTTTGTGAAGAAACAAACATTTAATTCCCCTCATTATTACACACAAGCCAAAATTCACTAATTCTGACTGAAAAATAGGTAGAAATTAATCAACTATTCAATTTCTGTTAAATTCTGTAGTGTCAACCTAAAGATGAGAGAGTCTCCAGCTGAAGCCTGAGGGTGAGCTGAGGTAAAATGGAACCTGGGTCAGCCTACCCCCTTTTTTATGGCTAATTGGAAAAATTAGGCACTAAACTCAGATTATTCATTTGAATAGATTGATTGAGGGTATTGATTCCTCCATGTAAGACCAAGGCATGACAGGGATGAAATATGTTTTTTTATTTCAGGGGCTATTTCTTCTTAGTTTTTTCCTTCTAGAAAAAAAGGTAAATTTTTTCATATTAACAGTGATCAAAAATATACCCAAATATTTACTATGGGAATGATCTCACAGTAGGTTTCTAAAGATTGTGGCAAGCATTAAGTGCTGCTTGCTACTGCTATGGATGAAATTGTGTCTCCCTCCCACTGCTTTCCCACCTTCTTACCATAAAGCCCTCTCTGCCAGTATCATCATGTTTGGAGATAGAGCTTTTGAAGGTAATTAAGTTTAAATGGGATCATCAAGGTCAGGTCCTAATCCAGTAAGATGGATGGTCTTGTAAGAAGTGGGAGAGATCTGTATGTGTGTACATACATGCATTGAGGACATGCCTTGGGGTACACAGTGAGAAGGCAGCCGCGTGCAAGCAGAAAAAGAGCTCTTACCAGAACCTGACCATGATGATATCCCGAACTCGGAATTCTAAAAATCTGTGTTCTCTCTATATCAAAGACCTTGGGTTAAATATGAAATTAACATGCCTATGATCACTTACATTTTCTAATATTACCAATGTATAATATAAAGTATATAAGATAATCTTTTGGGAACTGAGTCTCTTTCAAAGAACATTAACAAATAAATTGATAAAGATTTTGTCACATAAAAACCCTTGAGTAGACATAAGGACATATCTCAAAAGCAATATGTGAAAGATGAAAAATGTTCAACTTGTTTTGTCATAATGAACCATTCGAAATAAAAATTCAGCCCTTCAATAGATGCAACTCTCTAGTGGAAAAACAACACTATCTTTATATAAAAATCTTTTTAGTAGAACATCAGAGGCTCTGTAAAACCGGCTGAGAGGTAAGCAGCACCCAGGACAATAAATAGTTCTAGTAAGAAAAGGAAAGTCTTCTCCTGTCCCTAATGCTATAATAATTACAAAGATAAAAAAAAAAGAAGAACATATTCCCCTTGTAAATTGAATATGAGTGGTCTGCAAGGTCCTAACAACCAGGAAATGAGTTTGCTATTTGTTAGCATGTCTCTTGGGCTAAGGATGGAAGGGTACAACATGGTATGGAAGGAAGAACATGGCCTTGTGATGAAGGCAGGCCTGGGTTGGAATCCCTTGCATGGTTTCCCTATGTATGACTGGACCATTTCTGAGACTTCCTCTGTTCCCATTTTCATCTCTGCAGCCTGTGGATGATAAAAAATATGGGCCTTGGAGGGCTGTGAGAAATATTTTCTTTATTCATGAGAGATACACAGAGAAAGGCAGAGACATAGGCAGAGGGTGAAGCAGGCTCCCTGTGGGGAACCCGATGTGGGACTCGATCCCAGGACCCAGGGATCACGACCTGAGCCAAAGGCAGATGCTCAATCACTGAGAAACCCAGGTGGGTGAGACATCTGTGATGTTCCTAGTGTGGTTCCCAGCATGCATCCCACATATTTTGGTCTCCCATACCCACCTTGGTTAAATAAAGAGAATGGTAACTAGCCTGCATTTTTAAAATAATGACTTGGCCTTCTATCAGGAGGAAGAGAGTCTTTCATATGGACCTCATGCCAAGGCCTGGACATTCCTTTTCTCTTTGTCCTCCTTATGACATCACCACCTTCAAGGTTACATCTATGGGCAATTTCCCTAGTCTCAAATATATTTTACTACTATCTTTGACTCTGATTTTTTTGATGGCTGTACTTGCTTCATTTTTCAATTCACTAAGCATTCTGATCTATTTCTTACCAAGCAGATTGGAGTTAGTTGTTCACTCAATGTAAAGGAAGGGTCGATTTCAATAATGAAAGAATCTAGGTGTTCATGGAATGTTGTATGAAATTCAGGAAAAAAGAGAGAATAGAAATGGTAGCATCACATAGTGAATAAAAGCCTGTGCTTTGAAATAAATAGACCTGATTTCAAATGTAGACTCTGTCCATTACTAATATGGTAACCTGGGCAGATCCATTAGACTGCTGAGCATCAAGGTTCTCCAATATAAAAATACTCCCATCTCACAGGGTCATTGTAAGGTTAGACAAAATTAGGTACATAAAGTTTTTTAGCATAATATCTGACATGTAGTAAGCCCCTGATAAATTGTTATTAATGTAACTCAGATGAGTATATCATTTTGCCAAATTATTACTAGCATGTCGTACCTATGACATGGCATAACTGAGATCTAGGGTGAAAGCAGTAAAAAAAAAGAGGGAGTTAGTTTTTTCTCATGACCAAAAAACTTCTTGATATTTTGTTTGTGGGGGTGTTCTTGGTCTTCCACGTTTTGTGAATAATGCAAACAGAGATGGAGTAAGTAAACAGGTGACCTTCCATGACCTGCTCCCAGACATTTATTGAGCAATCATCATGTTCTAGACTGGATATTCAATGCATTTGTGTTCAGGGTTGAGAGGAAAGTACACACAGTCAATTCTTTCTCCTACATTCCATCTATCTGCTCCATCTTTTTTTTTTAAAGATTTATTTATTTATTCATGAGAAACACAGAGAGGAGAGAGAGAAAAACAGAGACACAGGCAGAGGGAGAAGCAGGCTCCCTGCAGAGAGCCTGATGTGGGACTCAATCCTGGGTCTCCAGGATCATGCCCTGAGCTAAAGGCGAAGCTAAACCCCTGAGCCACCCGGGCTACCCTGCTCCATCTTTCCTTTTTACTAAACTGCTAAGATAGAGCCCTGATACCATCCATCAGGACTATTGCCTCCCCTAACTACTCTCCCTGCTTCCACTCTTGCTTACCCATCCATCTATTATCTAGCAACAGTCAGAAAAATTTGCTAGAAATATAAATCAGATTTGGTTAGTCCCCTAATTACAAATCCTTTGGCAAAATATCTCCACTTTCTTACCATGGCCTGTGAAGACCCTGTGTGACTAGACCCCTGAGCATAGTATCATATCTGATAGCATGGCCTATGCTCTGGGCTCTAGTCAAATCAGGCTTCCCTGAGCCCCTCTCTCTGAGGGGTCAGATTGTACCCATGTAGACCTGCAAGTCTCTCAGCCTCGATGGCTCAGGCACAATGTGGCTGCTTCTCCTCTCATAGATTTGATTTTAATGCTCCACCTCAGAGAGGCCCTCCTAGACTATTCCTAACATGTTCCCACCCTCTCTGCACAGCCCCCTATCCACCTTCTATCAGCAGCACTAATCATTATCATTCCCCCTCTTATTTTATCATTTGTTAGTCCCAGGCAGGAGAGACATTGGTCTGTCACATTGTCAGTT
Organism: Canis aureus; assembly: GCF_053574225.1. NCBI lineage: Eukaryota > Metazoa > Chordata > Mammalia > Carnivora > Canidae > Canis > Canis aureus. The sequence continues at coordinate 25,655,624 of NC_135630.1, read as the reverse complement.
GTATTTGCTGCAGGGACATGACACAAAAGAAGACCTCCAGAAGTACTCATGGAATGAAGGACTCAAGCATTGGCAAACACAAAAGGGAAAAAATGTTATGTTTTCGTATAGTAAGGGTTAATGGGAATGCATTTTTTTTGAGATTCACAAGAGCACGAAACATGGTACACCTACTTGGTATTAGACATCAGTAATAAATCGCTGTACAAGAAAAGCTGCCACTTCTGCCTCCTCCAGCCTTTCTTGAGCTCAACGGGGCCATGGATGAGCAAGGTACGAGTGGCACCCTCAGATGATGTAGTGCTTTCGCTGTGGGTGTCCACCTCCACAGATGAGGTCTTCCTGCAACACATCAAACACAGAGCAGTTAGTTACTGGTCAAATACACAATATAGTTTAATGCCAAGTTTCAAGGTTCACACAACACTAAAATGTAGTCTCAACCCCCAAAGCAGAGCTCCAGAGCTCAGAATCAGGGATCCTTGAGTTACAGAAAGCTATAGAAAGAGGTGAGGTCACTTGGGAAACTGATGCAGAGGGAGGACAGTTTCAAGGACAAAGCCCTTGGGCATGCCAACACTTAGAGGTGTGGTGGAGAAAGCTGCAGAGCTAATTGTGAGCCATTAGGTAGGCGAGAGCCAAGAAGCCAAAGGTAGAGCAGATTACAAGAAGGAGAATGAACAACAACAACAAACAGGACAACTTGTGGCCTAATATAAAATAAAACAACGTGTGAAGAATTAATTACAAATTGCTTTTATGTTAAGATAAAATGAAGATAACTGAAGATCCTGGAAGTTGACCCCCATCTTATCTAATTCAATATTCAAAATTGGGGTAAAAATTCTCAAAGATCAACAAAAATATTGGAAACCTCAGAAAGTTTCTGAACACAAGAGTTTAGCTATTACTTGGCTGAGCTCTGACAGGACTTCCTGGTCAAAATAGGTAATAAAACAACTCAATTGAGCAGAGTGTAAAAATTCTTTCATAATTAGGACAGGTATTTTCATAGACCCACTGAAAACTGTCTCACAGAGAGAGAGAGTTGGCTCTCTCATGGAGCCAAGAAAGTGTCTCCGCCTCCCCCAAGGATGTATAAAGCCTGCTCCCTTCTGCTCAGCAGCACTGAATCTTATGAACAGGAGCAGCTTTTCAGGAAGCTGGTGCTGGAGTTACTAATTAGTTTCTATGTATTAGAGGAAACAAAAGAAAAGAACAGTTCCTGTTATTGCCGGTCTGTTTGGATGGTCAGAAATAGTGGATCAGAAGACTACCTCATGCGCTGAAGCCTTGAATGTCCACCTGTAAGCTCAGCGTGCTTTCTGATTGACGGGAACATCCTTTTCTTTTCAATTCGCGGGACGGGAAATCGAGTGAGTCTACAGCACTTGGCAGAGTACTGTCAAATGCTTGAAGCCTGAAGATTCCGCAGCGGTCCGCGGTCACTGCCATTATGATGTCACATATTCAAAGCTCATGTTGTAACTGCCAAACTGACATACTGGTTTCCTTATCTTGGCCTCCAAGTTTTGACTTTTTAAAAGTAATCATTTTATTTTGAGATAACTGTAGATTCATTTGCAGCTATAATAAATAACACAGAGAGATGACATCAGTTTTTTTACAGATGGAGTCTTCCAGAGACACTTCCATCACCACAAGGGTCCTTCCTATTCCCCGATTACAACCACACAAATTTCTTTCCCCCTCCACCACCTCTTTAATCCCTGGCAATCACAAATCTGTTCACCATGTGTATAATGTTGCCATTTCAAGAATGTTATACAGATGGGATCACATAGTTTATGAAATTTGGGGATTTCCTTTTTCCCATTTGATGTAACTGGAGATTCATCTAGATGGCTGCAAGTATTCACAGTTCATTTCCTGGTGTCCCTTAGTAGTACATCATGATATGGATGTATCACAGTTTGCTTAACTACCTGTTGAAGGAGTTCGAAGTGTCTGCAGGTTTTGGCTGTCACTAATAAAGCTACTATAAACATCTGTGTACAGGTTTTTGTGTCAGCGTGAAGTCTTCACTTCTCTGGGCTAAATACCCAGGATGGGAAGAGCCAGGTCATATGCTAGGTATGTTTTTTTGTTTTTGTTTTTGTTTTTTGTTTTTTTATAGTTTTATTTTTTATTTCTTAGGAACTGTCCAACTGTTTTCCAGAATGGCTGTGCCATTTCACATTCTCCCCAGTACTGTGTGAGTCATTCAGTTTCCCCTCATCCACATGAACATTTGGTGTTGTCATTTTTTATTTTAGCTATTCTGATAGCTGTGTAGTGTGATATCTCACTGTGGATTTCACTTGCATTTCCCTAATGGTTAGTGATACTAACATTGATTTGCCACCTGGACATCTCCTTCAGTGTCAAAGCACCTACAGGAGCCTGTTAAAAACATGTTACATGAAGACAGTGTTCCCTTTCCACTAGGAAACTGATGGTTTTACAGATGAGGAGGCTCCTGCGCATACAGGTTGGACTCTGAATCCAAGCAGCCGTGACATAATATGAAGGATTCAAATCCAACTGACTCAGGAGGTCACACAGCCTCCTGCGAGGGCCCCCCATCCCCACTCTTCCCACCATGGACAGTGTCTTTCTTTGACAACTGTGGAGGACAGAAATTTGATCCTACAGACAAAGTTTGTGGTTTCCCTTACAGGCTCCTGTAACAGGCATGTGAAAACCTATCTTTTATGCCCTACTAGACTCTATGGACCTCAAGGAAGGAGTCTATGTCTGACTTATCATTAAATTCTCACAAACATTGGCACATCGGAGGAATCAAAAAATTCTGTATTGAACAAGTGAATGAAATAGTTTTCTGGCAGGGATGGACAGGGAAAAAGGCATGACATAAAATAGTCTTTCTCTTATTTACTTTATTCATTCAACGGATAGTGTTTGAACCTGTACTAGGAGAAAGGCACTTGATAGGTCTGGGCAACAGGGAGCCAGGCCCAACTCTCACAAAACCAGGATTTAAGTGAGGAGGGGGGAAGACAGATATTAAACAGAGAATGTCATCAATAACTGCCTAACACAGCCTCTGGAAAGTACTGCAGAGGAAAATTAAAGATTGAGGTGAGAAATTTAGGGAGGGGCTTGACACCTGATTTCAATTATGGAGAGGAAGGCTTCTTTGACAAGCTCATTTGAAATGACCTTTAAAGAATAACTTGGGATTACTTAGAAGAGAGAAAGAGGAAGGAAGGGAGGGAAGATACATTTGTCAGTTGAAGGGACAGAATGTGACTAACTGATGTTTCAGAAACATGGAAGACTTTGCTGGATTGGAGACACAGGCAGAAGGTACAGGAGAGTGAAATTGGCCTGTAAATTAGGTAGAGGTGAGAGCACAAGTCCTGGTAGTCCTTTTAGACTTTATTAAGGCTTCTCATCTTAAAACCAAACTAACACAGAAGTGGCATGTAGATAGTGGCCTCCAGGCTTCTCACCACTTTCATTCATTTTTTAAAAAATATTTTATGTATTTGAGAGAGAGAGAGATAAAGAGACAGTGCATGTGCACAAGAGGTGGGGGCAGAGAGAGAGAGAGAGAGAGAAAGAAGCACAAATGGTGCTGAGTGTGGATTCTGACCTGTGGCTCTGTCTCATGATCCTGAGATCATAACCCTGAGCCGAAATCAAGAGTCAGAAACTTAACCAAGTAAGCCACCAGGCACCCCTTTCTCACCATTTTTAAAGGACAAGTGCTAGTCTGGCCATGCTTGACTATATTTAGAACCATGGAGGCTCATTGGGCAACACTTTCTGGCCTCCCATCAAGTACCTGTCAAAATCTATTTCAGGTAAAAAATAATCTATTTCAGGTAAAAAATATAGGCAGACTTATCTCTGCACCTTCCCCAATTCTCAGATTATGTCCCATTCTCTGCATCTCCCTTCAGAGAGGTTAGAGATTTAGAGGCCGGGAAAACTCTCCTTTTAGAATCTCGTCCTGTTGATCAATTCTGATATGCATCAGACTCACTTGGGAGGCTTTTCAGGCACTCATTCTGAAACTGCCTCCCCCAGAGGTTCTGATTCATCAGATCTGGAAAAAGCTCTTTGAGTGATTCTTACATGTAACCAGGATTGTGAGTCACTGGTTTTAAGGAATTAATTGAGAAAGATACAGTGTTTGATAGTATCTTCTCCTTGTAGTAAAGCAAAGGAAAGAAAAGTTTGTCTGAGAAAGATAAAGGGAGCTTCTTTTACCAGGTCACAGTTACCTTTGCAGTAATAGCTAAAGCTTAATTTCTTCCATAATACCATTGTGATTTATTTTAATTTGATGAATGAGCTCTAAATAGAATAATAATGATGGGGTCTTTTTTCTTTTTTAAAGACTTTATTTATGTATTTATTCATGAGAGACACAGAATGAGAGAGAGAGAGAGAGAGAGAGAGGGGCAGAGGGAGAAGCAGGCTCCATACAGGGAGCCCGACGTGGGACTCGATCCCGGTTCTCCAGGATCATGCCCTGGGCTGAAGGCAGCGCTAAACCGCTGAGCCACCCGGGCTGCCCGGGTCTGTTTTCATCTATTTCACCAAACACCTATGTTTTCACCCTAAATATCAAATAAAAGAGATACTCTAAGGTGATCTTTATGCCAGTAATACCGTATTATTGATCTATTGTCCATTTTTGTCAATACCATACTGTTTTTTTTTTTTAATACCATACTGTTTTGATTATTACAGCTTTGCAATATATCTTGAAATCTGGGACTGTGATACCTCCAGTTTTTTTTTCAAGATTGCTTTGGCTATTTGGGGTCTTTGTGGTTCCATACATGCTTATGAATTACTTGTTTTAGTTCTGTGAAAATACTATTAGCACTTTGATAGGGATTCCATCAAATCTGTAGATTATTTTGAGTATGGAACATTTTATTAATACTTGTTCTCTCATCAATAAGCATGGAATATTTTTCCATTTGTGTTGTCTTCAATTTTTTTCAATATATATATATATTGAATGTCTTCAATTTTTTTCAATATATATATATATATATATATATATATACACGTCTTTCACTTCCTTGTTTAAATTTATTTCTAGGTATCTTATTTTTGGTACAATCATTAATGGGACTGTTTCTTAATTTCTCTTTTTGTTCTTATTAGTGTATTGAAATGCAGTGGGTTTCTGTATATTGGTTTGTATCCTGTGACTTTCCTGAACTCATTTATCAGTTCTAGTCCATTTTTGGTAGAATCCTGAGGGTTTTCTACATATAGTATCATGGCACCTGCAAATAGTGAAAGTTTTACCTCTTCCTTACCCATTTGGATGCCATTTATTGCTTTTTCTTGTCTGACTGCTGGGGCTAGGACTTCCAGTACTATGCTGAATAAAAGTAGTGAGGGTGGAAATCCTTGTTTTGTTCTTGATCCTGGGGAAAAGCTCTCACTTTTTCACCACTGAGTATGACATTAGCTATAGTTTTTTTCACATATGGTCTTCATTCTGTTGAGGTATGTTCCCTCTAAACCTACTTTGTTGAGTTTGTATCATGAATGGATGTTGTACTTTTAAATGCTTTTCTGCATCTATTAAAATGATCATGGATTTGACCCTTCTCTTGTTGATGAGATGTATGATGTTAATGGATTTGTGAATATTGAATCACATTTGCATACTAAGAATAAATCGCACTGGATCATGGTAAATGACTTTTTTAATGTATTGGTGGATTTGGTTGGCTAATACTTTGTTGAGGATTTGTACATGTATGGTCCTTAACCTCCACGTGTTTGAAGGCCTTCCAAGCTTCTTGTTGTGATTTAGTTCTAATTTCAAGGCATTATGGTCTGAGAATATGCAGGGGACGATCCCAATCTTTTGGTATCGGTTCAGACCCGATTTGTGACCCAGTATGTGGTCTATTCTGGAGAAAGTTCCATGTGCACTTGAGAAGAATGTGTATTCAGTTGAGTTTGGATGTAAAGTTCTGTAGATATCTGTGAAATCCATCTGGTCCAGTGTATCATTTAAAGCTCTTGTTTCTTTGGAGAAGTTGTGCTTAGAAGACCTATTGAGTGTACCAAGCACTATTAGATGTCACCAAGTATAAGTGTATTATTATCAAAATATGTCTTAATTTTGGTTATTAATTGATTGATATATTTGGCAGCTCCCACATTCGGGGTATATATATTGATAATTGTTAAGTCCTCTTGTTGGATAGATCCTTTAAGTATGATATAGTGTCCCTCTTCATCTCTCACTACAGTCTTTGGGATAAGTTTTAGTTTATCTGATATAAAGATGGCTACCTCTGCTTTCTTTTGAGGACCACTTGAATGGTAAATGGTTCTCCAACCTTTTATTTTCAGGTTGTAGGTGTCCTTCTGTCTAAAATGAGTCTCTTGTAGACAGCAAATAGATGGGTCCTGCTTTTTTATCCAGTCTGAAACCCTGCGCCTTTTGATGGGGTCATTAAGCCCGTTCACATTCAGAGTTACTATTGACAGATAGGAGTTTAGTGTCATCATGATATCTATTCAGTCCTTTTTTTGTGGATTGTTCCACTGAACTTCTTCTTAAAGGGGAATTTTAAGAGTCCCCCTTAAAATTTCTTGCAGAGCTGGTTTGGAGGTCACATATTCTTTCAGTTCCTGCTGGTCTTGGAAGCTCTTTATCTCTCCTTCCATGTTGAATGAGAGCCTTGCTGGATAAAGTATTCTTAGTTGCATGTTCTTCTCATTTAGGACCCTGAATATATCCTGCCAGCCCTTTCTGGCCTGCCAGGTCTCTGTGGAGAGGTCTGCTGTTACCCTAATATTCCTCCCCATAAAAGTCAGGGCTTTCTTGTCTCTTGCTGCTTTAAGGATCTTCTTTTTGTCTTTGGAATTTGCAAGCTTCACTATTAAATGTTGAGGTGTTGAGGGGTTTTTATTGATTTTAGGGGGGGATCTCTCTATTTCCTGGATCTGAATGCCTGTTTCCCTTCCCAGATTAGGAAAGTTTTCAGCTAGGATTTGTTCAAGTTTTATCAATTTGGTTGATCTTTTTAAAGAACCAGCTCCTGGTTTCATTGATCTGTTTTATTGTTTTTTTTGGTTCTATTTCATTTATTTCTGCTCTAATCTTTATTATTTTATTTCTTCTGCTGGTTTGGGGTTTTATTTGTTCTTCCTTTTCCAGCTTCTGTAGTGTAAGGTTAGGTTAATACTTTTCTTGCTTCTTGAGGTAGGGCTGGATTGCTCTAAAGTTCCCTCTTAGAACAGCTTTTGCTGGATTTCAAAGTTTTTGGACCAGTGTGTTTTCATTTTCATTGGTCTCCAAGTATTTTTAAACTTCTTCTTTGATTTCTTTGCTTAAAATTTTAAATCTTTGATTACATGTGTACATCAGAAAACATCATGTAATGGCAAGAGCACGAGGTCGGGAATCAAATTATGTAGTTTTAATCCTTCCTCATAATTTACTACCTACATGACACTGGGTAAACTAGTTACACTTCTGAAGCCTCACTGTTGTCATTTATAAAATCAGGATGGTGATAAAAGCACCTGCTTCATAGGGCTGTTATGAGAATTAAATGAGATCATACCGCAGAAATCTTAGTATGATATCTAACAGAGTAATCCTTCAAATGATTTAGTTATGCTTATAGGAGACAATGAGACTTTTTATTCAGAAATAGTAACAATATCATGGGTATTCTCCATGACCAAAGATAGGGGGAGATTGTAGTAATGCCAATTGAGTAACTACAAATTGCCAAGTTCTTTGCCAGGCAGTTTATGGACATCATCTCATTTCCTTGCAGCAGGTTTGTGAGGTAAGAATCATTATTTCCACTTTATAGTTGGAGAAACTGAAGTTTAGTAAAGTTAAGGCACTGAAAACCACATACCTAATAATTCATAGCGTCAAGTTTGTCTAATTTCAAAGTCCTATAATTTTTCCTTGCCTAAAGAATGTGTCCGTCCTGGAAGAGGAAAGAAAATGTATTTTAAGCCACATCCCATTTAGGTTGGCTCCCAAATTATTTAACTGACACATAAGTGAGTTTTTCATCAACTGTCAGTGTTTATGTATGGTGCCCATGTCCCACTCTGTCTCTTCTCTCAGGAATGGCTGGTTGTGGAACCCAGAGCCACTGCTGGTACCATGAACTGACTGTCAGACAGGAAATTTGCAAAGCTCTCAATGTGGATAGGAGACTCCTGGGACTTTACAGAACGAGATCTTAGGTTTTAGGCAGGCTGGGAGTAAGAGTCAGGTCTGTGAAAGTCTAATGATTCCCCTCCTAATGTCCAGTGGTTCACATCTCTTTGATAGATACCAGGCTATGAATTTGTGACTAAACATTTCCACTGCCTTCTAAGCTTGATACCCATCCTGGATCAGTATTATGGATAATTTCTATCCTGATTCTGGCACTCTGGATTTTCTACTACCACTAATTGATCTCTATAAAGAGGGAAAAAAGGGATGCCCAGGCCTTGGCAGCTGAGTGTTCACTCTACTACCCTTTGCTGCCCTCTACTGACCATATCTGGAAATTACGTTTAACCTTCCAGGTCCTTGTCCCAAAGCAGATAGAGATACTGCAGTGAGTGAAACCAGGCACACAAAATTTGAGATGCACCAAAAAACTAAGTAAATAAGATATGATATTTTAATTTAATATTTTTAGAAGTCAATTTTCAAAAGATACATGATGAACAAAATACCGAAATGTACCCTAAAACAGTACTACTAGCTTATATGTACAAAGACCCTGCCATCCATCTTTTCATTCAAGAAAGAGGTCTAATACCACAGTGGAAAATCATGCTACCAGTGCTGATGAACCTTTTTCATCACTCGCATATTTGGGAAAAAGACCCAGAAAATTTAGAATAAACCAAAAAAAAAAAAAGGTGCAAGTGGAAGAGATATTATAACAGTAGACTCCTGAGGAAAACAAGAGAATGGAAAAAAAATTAAGAAAACAAAACCAACTAACATCTTTAGAGTCAAGAAGCCAAAAAAGAGGTGGCTATGAAATAAGAACAAAGGCAGATAAATATTTCTTGTATATTAAAGGTATCATCGACCAAATTGAATTTAATAGAAAGTCTTGAAGATTGAGTTCAAGGAATCGCATTTGACCTTGACACTTGGAACATTCATCTTTCAGTTTTCCTGACCTAAGGTTACCCTTTTTTTTCTCAATAACTAGAGCTATTTAGTCCTTCAGTAAGGAGTAATTTAATCATTGGAATAACGGAAATGCTATTTTAATTTGTAGAATCAACATACAAACAAAGCTTGGAAGACAACAACTGTAAAAGAGAATCTGACTAATAGTAACACTGATAATATGAAACAATGGAAGTCTGAATATTAAAGCAGCAGAGAGATATGGAAGATAATGTCACAGATTTTTCTTACCTATTTATTTATATAGCAAGAAATCAATTATATACTGTCTAAAATTGATGTAACAAAATAGAGTTTAAGTATACTCTTTAAAATGATAATCACCAGAAATATCAAAGCAATGTAACTGGAAAAACATAGACATGGATGGATCAAAGAAATAAGTTTCTCATCTTCCAATAAATGCTATCTAAAGTTGATAAACAAGATAAAAGAAGAAATCAAGTATTAACATATATTTCAGAGGTATGTGGTAACCACCAGGAAAACAGAAAATACTTAAAAACAGGGAGCTGGAAATGAGTCGGGGAACAAGTTCAGGCTGAGAATTTACTTTTCACTTGGTATCATTCTCTACTGCTTGATTTTTAAAATGTGTGTATGTATTAATTTTAAGTTGAAAAGTTAGAAGAAACAAAACCAACTCGACTTTTTGCAGCTGCAGCTCTTGGCACCACTTCCTTCCCATCTGCAATCTCTCTCCTTACACCAGTAGTCCGATCCTATGGAGGCAGGAAGGAATAAGAGAGACTAGAAAAGTTTCTGTCCTGGGGATCCCTGGGTGGCGCAGCGGTTTAGCGCCTGCCTTTTGCCTGGGGCGCGATCCTGGAGAATTGGAGAATTGGGATCAAGTCCCATGTCAGGCTCCCGGTGCATGGAGCCTGCCTCTCCCTCTGCCTGTGTCTCTGCCTCTCTCTCTCTCTCTGTGTGACTATCATAAATAAATAAAAAATTTTAAAAAAAGCTTTTAAAAAAGTTTCTGTCCTGAATTTAAGTTTCTTGGAATCTTTTTGGCTTGTGCTTGGGTTCTATCTTTTCAATGGTGCAACTCTTTGGAATACTAACTTTTGACTATTTTAATCTGTGATATCTAGAATCTCCTTAAAGTTTTGCTAAACTTTGTTATCCTTCTTTTACTTCTTGACAAAAGACTAATCCTGACTCACTGCCTCTTACTGTGATCACAGTATTTTATTTTCTTAGAATCTTGATTCTAGCCAACTACTGCTTTGCCTGGCCCAACTCAACCTGCCTAGGTAGGAATGAAACGTCTATGGAAGAGAGATGACAATTACCATTTTCAGAATAAGTAAAACGTCATATACTAGTAAGTTAAACATAGTACTAAGGGAGTACGGTGATGTTCATTATCCCATTCCTCATGCATTTACAGAGGAGAGTGTACTTCCCTGTTCTAGAGAGAACAGACTTGGAAGAATTTGGGAGTAGAAGTTTTCTCTAGACTTGTGGTCTCACAATCTTGTACCAAAGTAGCCAAAACATGAGACACAAGACACAAGGAAATGAAGAAACCAGAATACCTATCTACATTTTTGAAGAAGGCAATAATGTCTCAAATGTCACTCTCTGAGAGAAAGTAGGTAATATATATGGGAGACCCGGGACACATCACCAAAACAAAACAATAACAACAGCAAAAGCAAAGGAATACCTATATTAAACATGTGGAAGCACAACTATTGATGGGCACTTTCTGCTCAGTCATACAGATTCACAGGCCGTGGATTCAGTGCTGGTGCAGCTGGCTGGCTTGCCACCGGACTGAGACCAGGTCCTCGCTGTCTCCAGCATAGGTGCTACTAAGTTATCTGCTGTGCTCTGATAGCAGTGTCAGGTGACATTACATAGTCACTTAAGTGGGGTACCACAGTTTTGTTTGTGACAACTTCTATAGTGGACAGTTTCTTTTGTGACTGCTGACCCCTTGGAGACTAGAACTAATTAGAGATTTGAAGCAACTTTGAAGAGGCTGAAGAAGCTATACTCATTCCTGTGAAATCCCAGGACACAGCTGCAGCTATAGGAACCTTGGCTCTGAGTAAAAGCCTCTGGCTGACACTGAGCCAATTGTATAAAATGGAGAGTGAGAGCATTTGGACTTTAAATAAAAGCTCTATGAGCTTTTATTTGCAAGGGGATTTAGTTTGTGGGGAAGTTGAGTAACAAAAATGAGTTTCATATTGTTCAAATTTGGGACATTTTAATATTGATATAGTTCTCTGTATTCATTTCATAAAGTCTGGTGAGCTATTTTGGACATGACTGGGCATAATTAGAGATAAGAAATAGAATTAGAGAGTGAACTTTCAGCTTAGTACTATCTGACTCATGGTGCTAGTCTTGTATGGGCAAAAAACAAAATGCCCTTCAAGAAGTCCCAGAAGGACTCTGTGTAGGGAGAAGCAGACTTGGGGACTGTGTGAGCACAGCAGCACTTTGAGCATGCACCACTCGGCTGAGAGGGACAGCTGCCTGGTCCCCTTCTGATGCCTGAGTACAAAGGGTTATGACATTGTTTTTCAGCCTTCCATCATGTGTACACCGCCTTCATGACTTCTCTACAAATACATGTTTTTAAGTATTCAGCATGGACTTTACAATCTTTGCTCAGGGTAATATGTGTTAAAACATGTTAGGAAAAAAAACCAGGTATCTTTCTGACTACAGATGAAAATACATACATAATTACTAAAACTGAAAAAAAATATGCCTGTGAGTATGCTACTTAAAACAACTCACATGATGCCAGTGGAACCCACAATGTAATATATTTAAAAAATTAAAAAGCTGGCAAACATTCAGAGGCATACATGTTATTCCCCTCTTCAGGATTCTACTCCAATCCTGATGACAGAACATGGTGTTGGAGAAGAGATTTGGGGTCGCTCTCTTCACTTTCTCACACCATCCCAAACAATGTAAAACAGACCTTTTAAAAGACCTATAGAAGCTGTGTAGAGCTTTTGTACTTAAAGAGTTTCTTGGTCCCCTATTGGAGTGGGCTTGAGTGAGGACAACTGCAGTTGTCTGGCCATCCCATGGCTTGTTTATGGAGATGCAGTAGCAAACCCTGTTTTTGCATGAGGTCTAAGCCTCTACCCAGCTTTACTAGGGAACCCTATCATTTGGATGATAACATACATTTAAATTGCCTTCTGTCTCCCCTTTCTCAAACTGGTTCCAACCTGTAAAGAAGCGCAAATTCCAACACAGCTTGTAGTTACAAAAACAAGTGAAAGAATGAGAGAAGAAAACATTGATGGAAGAAAATGCATGATGCTATTATACAGCAAAAATACTATGTATATGTAAACATTTAATGCAACTCAATACTCAAATAGTGTTGAATTCTCCTTCCCCAACTTGCAGGTAGAGTCATGTAGTATTCCAGTCTTTCTGGCTGAGTCCCTGCAGCTGGAGCAGGGCACCTTCCGCTGTTGCTTAGTTTCTGAAAACCAATGAGAAAGAATATTGGTTTAGGGTCAGGCCTGGGGTTAGATCCTGGATGTCTGAAGTTCAGCAAATTACCTAGCCTTCCTGAGTCTCAGGTTTTATACGTGTAAAATGGGAACAATAACCCCTCTAGGTTTGTTGTGAGGATTAAGTAATAATGCATGTGAGTCAGTGACACTGCCATTCAGAAAGAAATTCAGATCCATGTCTAGGTATCCACTGGGTATGTCCATAACTAGATAGTTTTTGAAGAGGTTTGAGATCTTTTCCTTGCATGGATAGTGGAGTATGTGTGGTCGTGCTTATACTCAGAGGCTTTTTTTTAGCACAGATAAAATGCCAGAACAATAAAGATTTTGATCTCATGTGTTCCTTTATGCAAACAAGCTTGCCTAGCAAAATGGTGCAGATATACACAGATGAATGGACTTTATACAAATAAATGAAATTATGTTTCTCTAGTATAAAAATAGATCAAATGGTAAGAGCACAAAAGTAGGTGAAATGGTAACATAAACTGACTTGTGTAATCAGAGGGTCAACGCTTGGCATTTTCCTCTCTAAGCTTTTCTAATAGTTTTGTTGCTAAGGCTACCATGTTTTTGCCAGATTGGAAGAGGATTGTCAACTCTAATGAAGATTAAGTAGCCTTCCCAACTAGATTTTTTTAAAATAAGCATCAGTTAATGCTGCTGGCTTTCAAAGCCATATTCATGAAGAATGGAAAGATCTTTAAAGAGCTGCTCTCAGAGACTCCTAACTCTTGGAAATGAACAAGGGGTAGTGGAAGAGGAGGTGGGTAGGGGGATGGGGTGACTAGGTGACGGGCACTGAGGGGGGCTCTATGTTGCTCTATGTTGGCAAATTGAACTCCAGTAAAAAATAAATAAAAAAAAGAAATAAAAAATAAAGATCTGCTCTAAGAAGATGTAACTAATAAAATTTGAAATTTAGCAGCATTTCTATTCCATAGTTATTCCAACACAAGTTTTTATCATGGTTACATTGAACAAAAATAACTTAAAACAGAACTTTACATATTTAATAAAAAGATGAAGATATTATTATTTACAACTTTAGCCAAAAATTAATTCCCTAAAGAGTAAAAGGTTATTTAATGAACAATTCTTTTGACTGGTTGGGAAATTGTTGCACCACTGCTCACAAATTCACACTTGATTTATTCTTTGAACGATATAGGTAAGTTACAGGGTTAAGTCCTCTGTCTTTTGGTCCCTGCCATTAATTGGTTAAAGTCATCTGAGGACAGTGTAATTACAATGCTCCCAAAGAAACCTGGAGCTTTGTAAAGTACAGTAAATGGAAAGTAATTTGTTATGGACATTCAATTGCTAAAAGGATGTAAAAGGGTAGGAGCCATTAGGAAAGGTGAAGAAACACTGCTCTTGATGAGCTTGCTGAGGAGCCAAATGAGCTTCTTGATCATGAACAGAAGAGACCATCTAAAGTTTAAAAAATGTAGAGCTGTTTGTGTGTCCATTGATCCTGCAATTCTACTTGTGCACTAAAGCAGGAAAATTAAATGAAATATTACCTAACGAATACAGGTGCTGTGTTTTCTTCCTCTGATGTCTTTATATCTTTGTAGCCAGAAATCCCAATGTTAATTCCCAATAGGAAAGGCTGAATATTAAAGTTAAAAGTTCACCTTAATTTGAATATTGTAGCATTAGTGACATCTGGTGGAAAACAAGTTACAGGGTAGCATTATTTAGATATCCTGATCTATCCTGTATACTATCACTTTCACCAGATTTTCACACAGCCCTCTCCCCAAGTCCATGGGAAGAGTGTACTTTCTGGCCCCATTGAAGTTTGGCTTAGCCTTAAGTCTTACCTGCATCAGTGGAATATGGGCAAAAATGTCAGTGTGAAAGTTCTGAAGATAAGCTTTAGCAGTCCTGGTGAGGCATTGCCCCTTCAATGATAGAAGGAGACACGTACCCTGCAGATTTGCATGATAAGAAGACAAGCACTCCAGATAACCCACTGACTTACAGGGAAAAAATTGTTATTCTATGGTTGTTTGTGCAAAAGCCAATTAATACATGAGACTATTACACACCTCTGTGTGAATTCCCATGGAGGCTTGACTCCTCTCTCCAATTGATGACACTGGGAGAAGAATCCTGGAGACGTGTGGTTCAGTCCCTTCTGGGGCTCTATTTCAGACCCTGATAGGCCCAGTCGGAACATGTTTCCATTCCTCCACCTATGGTAAGCAAAACTGAGTCAAGAGTCCAGGGCAGGCCCATCAGGCTCTCTTAGAATCTTGGTTTCTCTGTATAACATGGTGTGGAAGTCATGTAGGGCTCTTTTTTTCTTCCAAACATTTATTTAAATTTTAGTTAACATATAGTGTAATATTGGTTTCAGGAGTATAATTTAGTGATTCATCACTTACACATAATACCCACTGTTCATAGGTCATTCGCAATTCTTGCATCTGTTGGTTTAAATATCTTCCTCTTAAAAAAAAATAAATAAATATCTTCCTCTTAAGGTGGACTTCAAGGTATAGGAAAAGAGGGCAGGACAAGTTTAGTTGGAGCCATAGGCCAAAGCTTTTCCGATTGAGCTTTGCCAATAAAGCTTGTAGCTTGGCTCCCACTCAACTCTAATATATGTACTAGTAGGACTCAGTAGTGTTATAAGCCACAAAGTATAAGTGGTAATATTAGGACTGTTTAATTTGGCGAATAAAAACAACTGACAGAAATTTAAGTATTATCCGTGATCTATTAAGAAAGTTGCTACTGGTGAACATTTTTCAGGGAATGACCACATTATTTCTGCTTATTTAGCAGAGGTATTTAGTGTTTCCTAAAGCAGTTACTGCTTTCTAAAAAGAATTTCAAACTTTTGTCCCAAAAGTAGGACCAGAATTGTTAACTCTTCATATTTTTACTGAACTTCCAGTTCTGCTTTCCTTCTCAACCTAATGTTTCATGTTTAGAGGTTACAAACAGCCCAGAATTTAAATGTTTTAATCTTACTAGTGTCCACTTTGTAACATACCTCATGTTTGGAAAACCAGACTCTTGACCATACCTTAATTCAACATCATTTTCATTTCTGCAGAACTACTTTTCTTATTCAGGAAAAGGACACATGTGGGTGGACCTCAATTAGATAGCTTCAACAATTCTCAAGGCAATGGGCTTTCACAGTAGCATTCACGATACCTGTCATCAATTACTGGCACTTATTTGTCTTGCAATGAGAGAATTGCCCTTTATTCTTAACAAGCAGGCAACTGGATCAAAGAGATTAGATTACTCAGGTGAAAAAACAAAGACAAATACATAATGAGATAAACCTGTGTAGTAACTGCCTGGAAGATTGCCATCTATTTTCCTCTCCATATCTCACGCTTTAGAAAGACCAGGACTTTGTTTCATTCATCCTAATACTTGGCACTTTAACAGGTGCTCACTTTGTAATTTCTGAATGAGTGATACAGGCCATGTGTTTTTACTTTATAGTGAAGGTTAATGAGTTAAATCATATAAAAAGCTTAGAACGGTGTCTGATACTAAGCACTTAATTACAAAACAAGGTAACATTTAGAATAGAGATGAGAAAAGACGTCAGAAGTTTGCCTTAAACTGACCCTTAAAAAATAAGGAAAACTAGGCTGGCAATAAGGCTAAGAGGATAGAAAAGTTCTCCAGTACACTACATGCTAAAATGAATTAATTCCAATGACATCTATTATTTTTTACAGAGAATGATGCTTATTTTAAGTCTAAGGTTATAAGATTAAAGGGATATAATCAAAGCTTGTTCATTAAATTGAAAGTAACTCCAGATTTATTCAAGTTTGTATCCTTAGGCCTCAGTAGGCACAAGATATTATTTGCTATACTGAATCCATTCTATTGTATGTGTTAATACCACACCAATATAAACATATTTTAAGACAAATTTTAAACATACATATTTAACTTTATTTCATCATCATTTAAAGCTTGATTTTAGAAAACATAAAAAAAATTAAGAGTTCTGTATCACAGGAATTTAAACAGTGGCAATATACGTAGCTTTGTAGGTTCGAGTTCTACAACAAATTAAAATCAAATCATTGGAAATGTTTTCAATATGGAAAATAGACAAATAAAATAAATGGCAGAGACCTATTATGAGCAATGTTTCATTACTTGCAAGTTATCGTTAGATAATTTCAGAATCTAAACAAAGACTCTCAATATTCAGACTTCTGTTGCTGTATTTTACATTTAATATCTCCCTACCTATATTCCAGAGTCAAAGTCCTTGACCAAAAGGTCTGATTTAAGAAGGCATTTAGTTTTATGGCAAAAGTTATCCATCTACAGTTACCACTTTCAAGGAATTGACAACAATGCTGATGTGATCTGCTAGTTCCCTTTTGAACAATGTGCAATAATTTATGTCAACCCTGTATAAAGTTATACAGGTAGAAAAAATTGGACAATTATGCACAGTTCAATAGATGTAGAATGTTAAGTTTTCCCAGTCTAAAAATTAACCAGTGATACAAAATTTATCAACTATAGTTGACTTGGTTTCAGGAAAACCGCATCTGAGAACTACAAGTACATCACTGTCCTTATCTCATCCTCAGTCACTGGTGGGAATTTTATAGGCCACCATGCTATTTACTTTGTGGATAGTAGTACTAAATGAACGAAGACGGACTTCCTCAGAATTGGTAACAAACTGTGGTCCTGACTCTTCCCATTTTTCAAGTACAACCAAATCCTTGTCTGTATAAATCAGTAGGTCAAATGAACCTAAATTGGATAAGATCATTAAAGTACAATTATTTTTCGAAAGGTACAACTATCCTTCCTGTCTCCCTCACATGTGAGCCAGCTATCATGTCAGAAAAGCTAGTTTAGCTTGATCTCTAATCAGTTATATTAGCTAATTGCTTTTCTTCAATGGAAATTTTAGTACAGAAAATACTGTACTCCCTTTTACTTAATGAAAAACTTGATTTTTTTCTTCAAAGAACCACTAAAGATATTTGCAGAAAGTATATAATTAATCACGAGACAGCATGAATCTAAGCCAGAGAAAAAGAACATCTTGGTTCTGTGACTGCTGTATCCCAATGCCCAGAACCGTGTTAGGCATACAGTAGGCATTTAGGGTATATCTGATGAATGAAGGAGTAACTAATCTAGAAAAGAAAGACACAGTTATACCTGTCTAAGTCTTAATTATATACAAGGAAATGTGTATAAAATAAAAGAAATGGAAGAAATTACATCAAAATATTCAGGAGCACTGTAGAAAATTTTCCTTCTTTCCCTATTCAGCACTTGTAAATAAAACACAGCCAGCATTGCTTTAGATTCATGACGTTTTTCTCACTTATATACCATGACATGGATAATTAAGAAAAAATTCAACAAAACAGTTAATTCTTAAAGTAATAGCTTTAGTAATAGTCTTTCCACAAGAAATCTGAACCAACGTGAAGTCATATAATACTTACAAGAGACTTCCAACAGCGGCAGAAATGTCACGGTAGCTGTGATCTGTTGGATTACGGAGAGGATCTCATCCTGGATGGCCTTCTGAGACTTTTCTCTGGGTGTGCTACCAAAGAAACTAAATGAGTTGATTCATTTTAAGTTTTAACAAGTTATTTAAAACACTGATAAGATTATTTGTTTGATTAAATGCTTCAAAACTCAAATTAAGTAATGCATTCCAAAGGAGTTTTTAAAAAACAATTATAATTTCATTTATTATTCCAGATATTAAGGCTGATCTTAGTATTAGATCATTAAATAACAGATGACTAGAAAACCTGCCGAGTGCTTCAAGTCAGGAAACATTCAGGATGTTGTAAAATAAAGATAACAATTAGTATCTAAGATCTTTAATTGGCATAATCATTTTGGTATTTTTAGGAATACCTAAATGTCTAATTCTGTAGTGCTTCAAAGAAGATGTTATATCAAGGTGTATTTATAATTAAACATTTTCTAGGGGAGGGGCAAGATGGCGGAAGACTAGTGTCCCCAAATCACCTGTTCCCACCAATTACCTAGATAATCTTCAAATCATCCTGAAAATCTATGAATTCAGCCTGAGATTTAAAGAGAGAACAGCTGGAATGCTACAGTGAGAAGAGTTCACGCTTCTATCAAGTTAGGAAGACGGGGTAAAAAGAAATAAAGAAACAAAAGGCATCCAAGGGAGAGGGGCCCCGCGAAGAGCCAGGCTAAGGCCGGGGTGAGTGTCCCCAGGACAGGAGAGCCCAGGCCCCAAGAAGCAGGAGCTTCACCAATCTTCCTGGGTGGAAAGGCCTCACAGGGAGTTGGAGCAGGACCCCAGAAAGGTGGGGATGCCCTCAGGCTCCCTGGGACACTAACAGAGCAACTGTGCCCTGGGGAGAGTGCGCTGAGCTCCCTAAGGGCTGCAGCATGGCATCGCTGGACCCGGGAGCAGCTCAGAGGGGCCCGGACGGCAGCTCTGCGGAGAGGTGGCTATGCGGTGGAGTGCAAATCCAACAGCGCAGGCCCAGGAGCACAGGGCGCCAGGGACACAGCCCAGGATCCGGCCTCCCCCCAGGACAGGAAGAGGCCAGGAGGGCCCAGGACGGGAAGGACGCTCCTGCCCCGAGCTGAGCAGATCAGCGGCCCCGCCCCCAGAGCATCCAGGTCCCTGCAGATGGAGAGCTCTGTAGTTACTGCGGGAGTAGACTCCAGAGCTCCAGAGCTGGCCGCTGCCACTGTGGTTGTTCCTTCTGGAGCCTCAAGGGTGTAAAAAATCCCCACTGAGCCCTGGAACAGGCAGGCGGCAGAGCAGATCCCCCAAGTGCTAACACCTGAAGATCAGCACAACAGGCCCGTCTCCCAGAAGACCAACTAGATGGACAAATTCCAGGGGAAGTCAAGGGAATTAAAGTACAGAAATAGAAGATACTCCCCTGTGTTTTTTTTTGTTTTTGTTTTTTTTGCTTTTTGATTTCTGTTTGCTTACCCTGCCCTTCTTTTTCCTTTCTTTATTTTTCTATCTCTGTTTCTTCTCTTTTTTACTTCCTTTTTTCTTTTTTCTTTTTCTCTTTTCTTTCCTTCTATCTCTCCTCTCTTTTTCTCCTTTTCCCAATACAACTTGTTTTTGGCCACTCTGCACAGAGCAAAATGACTAGAAAGAAATCCTCAACTCAAAAGAAAGAATCAGAAACAGTCCTCTGTCCCACAGAGTTACAAAATCTGGATTACAATTCAATGTCAGAAAGGAAATTCAGAAGCACTATTATAAACCTACTGGGGGCTAGAAAAAAGCATAAAGGACTCAAGAGACTTCATGACTGCAATATTTAGATATAATCAGGCAGAAAGTAAAAATCAATTGAATGAGGTGCAATCCAAACTAGAAGTCCACACAATGAGGGTTCATGAGGCAGAAGAATGAGAGGGAGACATAGAAGACAAGTTGATGGCAAAGAGAGAAACTGAGGGAAAAAGAGACAAACAATGTAAAGACCATGAAGATAGATTAAGAGAAATAAACGACAGACTGAGGAAGAAAAACCTACATTTAATTGGGTTTCCCAAGTGCTCCGAAAGGGCCGGAGGGCCAGAATATGTATTTTAACAAATCCTAGCTGAAAACTTTCCTAATCTGGGAAGGGAAACAGGCATTCTGATCCAGGAGATAGAGAGATCCCCCCCTAAAATCAATAAAAACCATTAAACACCTCGACATTTAATAGTGAAGCTTGCAAATTCCAAAGATAAAGAGAAGATCCTTAAAGCAGCAAGAGACAAGAAATCCCTGACTTTTATGGGGAGGAGTATTAGGGTTACAGCCGACCTCTCCACAGAGACCTGGCAGGACAGAAAGGGCTGGCAGGATATATTCAGGGTCCTAAATGAGAAGAACATGCAACCAAGAATACTTTATCCAGCAAGGCTCTCATTCAGAATAAAAGGAGAGAGAAAGACCTTCCAAGACAGGCAGGAACTGAAAGAATATGTGACCTCCAAACCAGCTCTGCAAGAAATTTTAAGGGGAAACTCTTAAAATTTCCCTTTAAGAAGAAGTTCAGTGGAACAATCCACAAAAAAAGGACTGAATAGATATCATGATGACACTAAACTCCTACCTGTCAATAGTAACTCTGAACGTGAACGGGCTTAATGACCCCATCAAAAGGTGCAGGGTTTCAGACTGGATAAAAAAGCAGGACCCATCGATTTGCTGTCTACAAGAGACTCATCTTAGACAGAAGGACACTTACAGCCTGAAAACAAAAGGTTGGAGAACCATTTACCATTCAAATGGTCCTCAAAAGAAAGCAGTGGTAGCCATCCTTATATCAGATAAACTGAACTTTACCCCAAAGACTGTAGTAAGAGATGAAGAGGGACACTATATCATACTTAAAGGATCTATCCAACAACAGGACTTAACAATCCTCAATATATATGCCCTGAATGTGGGAGCTGACAAATATATCAATGAATTAATAACCAAAATTAAGACATATTTAGATAATAATACACTTCTACTTGGTGACTTCGATTTAAGGCTTTCTGCACTGGATAGGTCTTCTAAGCACAAAATCTCCAAAGAAACAAGAGCTTTAAATGATACACTGGACCAGATGGACTTCAGGTATCTACAGAACTTTACATCCAAACTCAACTGAATACACATTCTTCTCAAGTGCACATGGAACTTTCTCCAGAATAGGCCACATCCTGGGTCACAAATGGGGTTTGAACCGATACCAAAATATTGGGATCGTCCCCTGCATATTCTCAGACCATAATGCCTTGACATTAGAACTAAATCACAACAAGAAGTTTGGAAGGCCTTCAAACACGTGGAGGTTAAGGATCATCTTGCTAAAAGATGAAAGGGTCAACCAGGAAATTAAGGAAGAATTAAAAAGATTCATGGAAACTAATGAGAATGAAGGTACAACCATTCAAAATCATTGGGATGCAGCAAAAGCAGTCCTAAGGGGGAAATACATCGCAATACAAGCATCCACTCAAAAACTGGAAAGATCTCAAATACAAAAGCAAACCTTACATATAAAGGAGCTAGAGAAGAAACAGCAAATAGATCCTACACCCAGTAGAAGAAGAGAGTTAAGAAAGATTCGAGCAGAACTCAATGAAATCAAGACCAAAAGAACTGTGGAACAGGTCAACATAAACAGGAGTTGGTTCTATGAAAGAATTAATAAGATAGATAAACCGTTAGCCAACCTTATTAAAAAGAAGATAGAGAAGACTCAAATTAAGAAAGTCACGAATGAGAAAGGAGAGATCACGACCAACACCAAGGAAATACAAACGATTTTAAAAACATATTACGAACAGCTATAGGCCAATAAATTAGGCAATCTAGAAGAAATGGATGCATTCCTGGAAAGCCACAAACTACCAAAACTGGAACAGGAAGAAATAGAAAACCTAAACAGGCCAATAACCAGGGAGGAAATTGAAGCAGTCATCAAAAACCCCCCAAGACACAAAAGTCCAGGGCCAGATGGCTTCCAAGGGGAATTCTATGAAACGTTTAAAGAAGAAACCATACCTATTCTACTAAAGCTGTTTGGAAAGATAGAAAGAGATGGAGTACTTCCAAATTCTTTCTTTGAGGCCAGCATCACCTTAATTCCAAAACCAGACAAAGACCCCACCAAAAGGAGAATTACAGACCAATATCCCTGATGAACATGGATGCAAAAATTCTCAACAAGATACTAACCAATAGGTTCCAACAATACATTAAGAAAATTATTCACCATGACCATGTACGATTTATCCCCGGGACACAAGGCTGGTTCAATACTCATAAAACAAACAATGTGATTCATCATATGAGCAAGAGAAAAACCAAGAACCATAGGATCCTCTCATTAGATGCATAGAAAGCATTTGACAAAATACAGCATCCATTCCTGATCAAAACTCATCAGAGTGTAGGGACAGAGGGAATATTCTTCAACATCTTAAAAGCCATCTACCTAAAGC
The DNA here is from genome assembly GCF_053574225.1 of Canis aureus. Classification (NCBI taxonomy): domain Eukaryota; kingdom Metazoa; phylum Chordata; class Mammalia; order Carnivora; family Canidae; genus Canis; species Canis aureus. The sequence continues at coordinate 25,632,950 of NC_135630.1, read as the reverse complement.
CCACAGCAAATATCATTCTCCATGGGGAAGCACTGGGAGCCGTTCCCCTAAGATCAGGAACAAGACAGGGATGTCCACTCTCACCACTGCTATTCAACATAGTATTGGAAGTCCTAGCCTCAGCAATCAGACAAAAAAAGGCATTAAAGGCATTCAAATTGACAAAGAAGAAGTCAAACTCTCCCTCTTCGCCGATGACATGATACTCTACATAGAAAACCCAAAAGCCTCCACCCCAAGATTGCTAGAACTCATACAGCAATTTGGCAGTGTGACAGGATACAAAATCAATGCCCAGAAATCAATGGCATTTCTATACACTAACAATGAGACTGAAGAAAGAGAAATTAAGGAGTCCATCCCATTTACAATTGCACCCAAAAGCATAAGATACCTAGGAAGAAACCTAACCAAAGAGGTAAAGGATCTATACCCTAAAAACTATAGAACACTTCTGAAAGAAATTGAGGAAGACACAAAGAGATGGAAAAATATTCCATGCTCATGGATTGGCAGAATTAAGATTGTGAAAATGTCAATGTTACCCAGAGCAATGTACATGTTTAACGCAATCCCTATCAAAATATCATGGACTTTCTTCAGAGAGAACAAATTATTTTAAGATTTGTGTGGAATCAGAAAAGACCCCGAATAGCCAGAGAATTTTAAAAAAGAAAACCATAGCTGGGGGCATCACAATGCCAGATTTCAGGTTGTACTACAAAGCTGTGGTCACCAAGACAGTGTGGTGCCAGCACAAAAACAGACACATAGATCAATGGAACAGAATAGAGAACCCAGAAATGGACCCTGAACTTTATGGTCAACTAATATTCGATAAAGGAGGAAAGACTATCCATTGGAAGAAAGACAGTCTCTTTAATAAATGGTGCTGGGAAAATTGGACATCCACATGCAGAGGAATGAAACTAGACCACGCTCTTTCACCACACACAAAGATAAACTCAAAATGGATGAAAAATCTAAATGTGAGACAAGATTCCATCAAAATCCTAGAGTAGAACACAGGGAACACCCTTTTTGAACTCGGCCACAATAACTTCTTGCAAGATACATCCATGAAGGCAAAAGAAACAAAAGCAAAAATGAACTATTGGGACTTCATCAAGATAAGAAGCTTTTGCACAGCAAAGGATACAGTCAACAAAACTACAAGACAACTTACAGAATGGGAGAAGATATTTGCAAATGTCGTATCAGATAAAAAGGGTTAGCATCCAAGATCTATAAAGAACTTCTTAAACTCAACACCAAAGAAACATACAATCCAATCATGAAATGGGCAAAAGACATGAAGAGAAATCTCACAGAGGAAGACATAGACATGGCCAACACGCACATGAGAAAATGCTCTGCATCACTTGCCATCAGGGAAATACAAACCAAAACCACAATGAGATACCACCTTACACCATGAGAGTTGGGAAAATTAACAAGGCAGGAAACCACAAATGATGGAGAGGATGCGGAGAAAAGGGAACACTCTTACACTGTTGGTGGGAACGTGAACTGGTGCAGCCACTCTGGAGAACTGTGTGGAGGTTCCTCAAAGAGTTAAAAATAGCCCTGCACTATGACCCAGCAGTTGCACCTCTGGGGATTTACTTCAGAGATGCAGATGCAATGAAACGCCGGGACACCTGCACCCACCTGCACCCGGATGTTTCTGGAAGCAATGTCCACAATAGCCAAACTGTGGAAGGAGCCTCGATGTCCATCGAAAGATGAATGGATAAAGAAGATGTGGTTTATGTATACAATGGAACATTACTCAGCCATTAGAAATGACAAATACCCACCATTTGCTTAACGTGGATGGAACTGCAGGGTATTATGCTGAGTGCAGTAAGTCAGTCGGAGAAGGACAAACATTGTATGTTCTCATTCATTTGGGGAATATAAATAATAGTGAAAGGGGATATAAGGGAAGGGAGAAGAAATGTGTGGGAAATATCAGAAAGGGAGACGGAACATACATACTCCTAACTCTGGGAAACGAACTAGGGGTGGTGGCAGGGGAGGAGGGCGGGGGTGGGGGTGACTGGGTGGTGGGCACTGAGGGGGGCACTTGACGGCATGAGCACTGGGTGTTATTCTGTATGTTGGTAAATTGAACACCAATAAAAAATAAATTCATTAAAAAATAAAATAAACATTTTCTAAAACAGACCAAAGGCTTCAGGAACAAACTACATTTCATTATGCGAGAGAGTTCTGAGTTTACAGGTAAGCATGCCTGGGACAATGCTAAGAATTAGCATATAATGAGGGGGCATTTCCCATCCAGAGGATCTAAGAACTTCAGTTCAGAGTGTCTTAGGAAGTTTATAGCGTTAAATGAAATACAGTAGAGCTGCATATCAAGCTAGGAGAAAATCTAGGATAATACTTCATGGTTAAAAGTACCTTGACACAATCCATTAAATGGCCCACCTAATACATCATGTGTAGCTTACATATAGCACCATAAATACTAAAGGGTGAAATTTATGGATTTTAGACTAAGGGCAGTTATGTTAAAAGTACACTATACAAGTCCATAATAGGCACGACTCTTTTGTGAGCACAGTTTGTGAGTCTTATTCTTCTCCACGGGAGATCTAACATAGTTAGAAACAAACTACCTTATACGAAACTAGTTCAATATAGTTAGAACTCAGTTAGTCAAGAAAACAAGTTTTGGAAAAAAAATCTATGAAAGTGGAAGCAGTTTAATTCATACTTACCTGTCATCTTTTGCAGTCTTGTCGCACTCAATATCAAACTTCCACCTTTCAAGGACTTCACCGCTTTCAATATTTGAGATGAATACCACCAGTTTCTGAACTGAACACTTGTATAACCAATCTGCAATACAGAACAGGGCATCTTTTTTGGTTCACTGCATTACAAAGTAACTCTTCCCAGGTCTCACTTTCTGCCCTTAGCAAATTCCTACCACTGGTATTTTGGAACTCCTCCAACCTGTACAGAAAACTTGCCTCACAATAACCTAGCTCCCGTTGTCCAATTCTCAGTATCCGTACCAGATGTAGTTAGTACTGAATGCTAAGCACAGAGTAGTGAACATGCAGTATACTCTAATCCAAGGTAAATTCCAGAAGATGAGCATTAATCTAATCACTGCAGCAATAAATGCAAATTTTTAATTGTAATAAATGTTAAGAAGGTGCAGTATGTGATCCAATGAGAGAATATAGGAAAACTTGACTCAGGGAATTCTCACTTGACTTCAGTTCTACAAATAAATACCATTAAATATGCAAAAGATTACAGAAAAGGGTACAGGTCTAAAATACTGAAAAGCGAAAAGTATCTGACCAGAGGATTGAAAGGGTAATACAAATACAGTTAAGAAAGGGAGAATGAACAAGGTCGGTTTGTGCAAGATACATAGGGGTCAGACCACACAAGGTCACATGGGGTAAATTAAAGAACTTATACTTCAAGAATCAGGGAAGTCTACTGTGTCTGAAGTAGGGTGTGATGTGATTAAACTTATATTTCAGAACTATCCTTTAGGCTGTGATGTGTGGAAAGTAGAGTGGAAGTAAAGAGAGGATCTAGGGATGCTAATTGATTAGTAATTCAAGCAAGAGGTACTGAAGGCTTATAGAAGGATAAATTGGTAGAGATGGATCAGTATAGGTAGAGTCAAGAGATTTCGTGGTTAAAATTGTTAAGATTTATTGGATACTTATGAGACTAAGGAAGAGGAAATACTCAGAGATAGTTGCCAACTTTCTGGTTTATACCACTGGTTGGAAGGTTGATCCATTCATTGAAAGAGAACGGAAATGAGACACAATGCTTACAATTTTTTTAAGGTTTTATTTTTCTTCTTTTGTAAAGATTTTATTTATTTATTCATGACAGATAGAGAGAGAGGAAGAGATACAGGCAGAGGGAGAAGCAGGCTCCATGCAGGGAGCCTGATGTGGGACTCAATCCCAGGTCTCCAGGATCATGCCCTGGGCTGAAGGCAGTGCTAAACTGCTGAGCCACCCGGGCTGCCCTAAGGTTTTATTTCTAAGTAATCTCCACACACAATGTGGGGCTGGAACTTACAACCCAAGATCAAGAGTTGCATGCTCTACTGACTGAGCCAGCCAGGACCCCCTTAAATTTAGTTTTCAAGTATCACTTGGTTAGCCACATGTGGATATCAAGGGAGCCACTTACTATATGAGCAAAGAGAAGACTTGGGTTGGATGTATGTTTATGAGTCAACTACACAAAGATTGTTAGTAAAGTTATGAATGTGTCAGAAGTCATCTTAGAGATTATAATAAGGGGGCCTCATAATGAGCCCTGAATTAATATTGGAACTTGGGATAATATACTCAAGAATACACAGTTTTGTTTTTTTTTAAGACACAAAAACAATCTTGTAATATTTAGGACTTGTGGGCCACCTAGGTCTCTTGCATAGTTTTTTAAAAACTAGCCTTTAAAAATCTGAAAACACTCAGTTTGCAGGTAGTACAAAAATAGGCCACTTGCTGGATATGGGCCATCAGTCTTGCTGACCCCTTGACAAAAACAAACCTTGTCTCAATTTTGCTCGGAAGAGGAAGAGATTGGGTAGTCACTTAAAGATCTGGGGTGGGTGGAAATTTTTTTCTTTTAAAACTGAAGACAAATGAAACCAATGAAAATATCTCAAAACAAAGAAATCAGACATACCAGAGAAGAACTAGGGTAGATTCCTTAAGAAGGCTAGAGGGATGGGGATTCAAAGAGATTGAACAATTTGCCTCTAAGAAGGGCAATTCCTCTATTCTAACTAAAATAAAAGGGACAAATTAAATAGGAAGGTCTACATACAACTGAGGTGAAATGTCCTAAGTGTAGTCTTAAAGGAGACAACCTAAAAACCAGTAACTTAGGCAGGGCTTGCTTCTTCATCAAATTAAGGTGACATAGATTCTTAGTTACTTCTATGTTTCAGGCTAAGTAATCTGAGTATCGCCCTGGGTGATTTAGCCCTGAAGATGATAAAAACACAATTAATAGAATTTTAAAAATAAAGCCTCTTGAAACAAACAAACAAACAAACAAACAAAAAATATATATATATATGACTCAGGTATAAAAAAATTACTGTAATTTTTTTTTTTTTGGAACTAGTTTTGGAAGGTGAAATGAGGAGCCAGGGAGAAACATCCTATAACACAGAAAAATTAGAAGTGAGAATCCTAAGTAGAGAAAAAAATGGGGGAAAAAAGAGACAGAATAGATGGAGAACAAGTATCCATTCAACAAGTATTCAGTAATTTCTTGAGCTAAGAAAAAACAAGGGGTGTTCAGATAGAAATGGCTAACGTACAGGCAGGATTTTAACAAAGACAAATGAAGACAGTAAGACATTAAAAAACTTTATTGGGTATTCTATTAGTAGTATTTTTTTTAAGTTTAGTTCCCAGGCTGGATCCAATTTCATTTTCTTTTATCTTAAAATAATGACGGTTTTAAACTGTAGGCAGCTATAGAAAATATATCATGTTAAAAATATGTAGTGGATTTCTCTCCAATAATAAACATCATCATAGTTATGTAAAATTCCAACTTGTTCCACCTGGCTACACGAACTGCAAAAATCACTTCAAAAGGAGTTGATAGAGATTGTTTTGTGAAGCCAGATCAGATTCCTAACATCAACGTATTTAACCCACTCAAAATGCGGTAGGGAAGAGTGGACTTTCTTTCACTTTATTATTTGCTTCCTTCCGATGGAGAATCACTATATTTGAGATTGCAGTGTTCTACACCTCTTTGTATAGAGCTGAAAAATGAACACCAAGATGCCAGAAAGTACGGGTCCAAGAAGACCTGCAAAACTCAAATTGGTTTTCAACAATTAAATACCTTTCACTTGTCCACTACATGATTGAATTATTTTATGAGCTCAGGATCTGTTGTTATAAGCAAGGTGAGTCCGTATTTCTGCCCTCTGGTAGAGGTTTCAGATGGATATATGCCACGCTGATATAAAATGCTGTTGATGCCAAATGCTGAAAACAAAAGGAATGTTAAAGTTATTTCCACTTTGTAACTCTGGAAAATAAAGCCTATTTAGATGTGGCTGCGGTTTCATTCATGGCATCAAACTGAAAAAGCCTAAACGTGCGTTTGTGCGTGTCTTGCTGAAAGCAGAGTAGGGGAAAAGTGCCACTGAAAATCCTTAAAAATGTTGCTTCTAAATCAAAAGAACACGATACCTGCGTTTATGCGGAAATAAAAATGCCAAACTGCATTAACCTAGCGTCCAAGTAGAACTACAAGCTCAGGGTAATGCAAGCCCCAATTCAGGTTACGTGATCACAGGGTGTGGAAATAGGCTTTTGCGTCTGGATTAGCAATTGATTGATTAACCGGTCGGATGCTCCAGAGCAAGCCTCTCCCTCACTTTTCCCTCCTCTTCTCCTGCCAGAGTCTATCAGAGGGTACAAGCATGGCCTGGTCCTAAATCTAGCCCATCGCCCTCAGTACCGGAATCAAAGCTTGGTGGATGGGCTGTTCAAAGTGCACTGGGCTCCACCGCTCGGGGTGGTGCCGGGCGGCCGGGCTGGGCAGCCTGTGGGATCCGCAGTTTCCCGCAAGGCTGCTGGTGCAGGGGCGCGGCGCGAGGCAGGCCGGGCAGCACCTGGGCTTCCCGCTCCCCCAGGAGCAAGGCGCCTAGATTAGATTCTCCAGCCAGGCGGGCGCTGGAGCAGAGCCGCCCCCCACCCCCGGCCCCCGCCTCCGGGCCGGCCGGGCCTCCAGGGCCGCTGGCCTCAGCTGTCCCCGCCCTCTGGCCTGCGGGAGGGGGACTCACAGAAGAACTGGGCCACGATTTCCGCCTCTGCTCGCGGGAGAGCTGCGGCGCCACGGCCAGGCCTAGGGACGAGGGAGCGCGCTGCTGCCCGGCAGACCAGACGGCGACCGCACAGCCTCCAACGGTTCCCGCCAGTCGTTTGGAAAGTAACGACGCTGCTCCCCGGGGCCTTCGCGCAGGCGCGACGAGCCTCTCGGCCCGCCCGCGCCAGTCTCCCCGCTCGCCGGAGGGGGCGCCTCGCGCAGGCGCAGTGGGTAGGCGTGGTCAGGCGCTTCCGGGCTGTCGGGGCTCGAAGGGTCCTGGCGGGCACCTGGAATTGTGGTCGCGGGGCCGCAGCTGAGGCGAGAGGACTGCAAAACCTGGCTCTGACGCCCGCTCCGAGGCCTGCGGAGTGAGGCCCAGGATCCCAGTTCGGCAGTTTCAAAGCGATTTTTTTTTTCAAAGCTATTTTCAAAGTGATGTGAACTGCGCGCCGGTTGCATCTTAACGTGGCCCCAGGGACCCCCCCCCCCCCGCAAACTTTTGCTTAGATGCTTCGAGCCAGTCAAGAAGCCGCCTGCGTGGCACCGAGCACAGCTGGAGAGGGCCTGGTGACTGTCTGCCCGCGCAGCTTTTAAGAAATTGGGGGCGGCCCGGGCGGCCCAGCGGTTGACGCGCCTTCAGCCTGGGCCTGACCCTGGAGCCCAGGGGTGGAGTCCGCGTGGGGCTCCCTGCGTGGAGCCTGCCTCTGCCTCTGCCTGTGTCTCTGCCTCGCTCTCTCTCTTTCTCTGTGTGTCTATCATGAATAAATACATTCTTCTTCAAAAACAAAGGAATCGGGTTGGGGTGAAAGGGGTGAGCCGCAGCCCTTGTCCTGTGCTGTCAGCCGGAGCCGCAGGGGCTGCCTCTGTGCGCGGGAATAAGTTGCTCGGGCATAAGTTCCCCCACCAAACAGGCCCAGACACACTGAAGAAGTTGTCAGGGAATTTTGACCCACGAATTCACGGATTTTACCTTAGGATGAGAAGCTTGGAAGAGAGCGCACAATCCATGTCAATTGCAAAAACAGTGTAGTCCTTGAAGGAGCTAGAAATATTATTTGTAAAACTCAAGCCCCGAAAACTACCTACCAGACATGCTATCCTACTTGCTTAAATGAGAAATGCCCTAGTGTCTTACTGTTCTATGATTGCATGACAAGTTACCGCAAGTTGATGGCTTAAGATAACACACATTTATTATTGTCGGGTAGGTCAGGGGTTGGTGTGACACAGCTGGATGCTCAGCTTAAGAATCTCACTCGGTTGAAATACAGGTGTCTCTGCAAGTGGAATCTCATCCGCTTGCATCCATCAACCCAGAAGATCCAGGGTTCTCTTCCAAGCCCCTTGGTTGTTGGCAGAATTAATAACCTTGTGTTTCTTGGACTGGCGTTATTGTTTTGCTCGTTGGCCAGAGGGGAGTCTTGTGCCTTAGCCAGATGGCTCTTCCATAGACCTTCTCATACTGTGAGTCTCTCTGACTTCATGGAGATCTCTTTTAAGGATTCATCTGATTGGATTAGACCTAGTCAGTTAATTTCCCCTTTGATGATTTTTTTTTTTTTTTTTTTTACCTTTGATGAATTTAATCCGGGAAGTGAATCCCATCATAGTCATGGGCTCTGGCCACACTCAAACAGAGATTATCTAAAATGTGCAGAAATGAAATTTCTAAAGCTAAAATCAAGTGGAACTTTAGAGGCCATGGATTTTTCTGCCATCTTAGAATGCTGCCTATGACAGTGTTACCATATATTGATCAGTTTGAATCATAGGTAATAGGCCAAGTAGCCCTAACATATTTTCCTTACACCCTTTAGTCTTTTGTACCTGTGTATATACACAGGTGTGTTTAAATCACCATCTTTTTACTCCTTCCACCAGGAATTTAGAGGCAGAACTCAGGCATCATACCGGTAGAGCCACATGCTCAGCTTACTACAAATAAAAATTGTTTCTCTTTCTGAGGAATTTTATATCGATACTCAGCACTTAAGGAAAAAATTTTCTTCGGTTTCATTTATCTGAATATATAAATAATTTTTGGTATAATTTTGGATATTCTAGAATTTAAAAGGCTGGCAAAGTATGTTTTTCATGTATAGAAGAAGCATTTATTAAATGCTTTTTTAAAGATTTTATTTATTCATGAGAGACACACAGAGAGATAGAGGCAGAGACACAGGAAGAGGGAGAAGCAGGATCCACGCAGGGAGCCCCACATGGGACTCTATCCCGGGTCTCCAGGATCATGCCCTGGGCCGAAGGCGGGCACTAAACCGCTGAGCCACTCAGACATCCCTTATTAAATACTTTTTTGTGCACTATGAGGAGATGTGAAATATTTAAGTTTAGAAGACAGGTATGTACCTTTGGAGGAGTTTGTAATCTAGTTTTGTTTAAGTATGCACACTTGAAAAAACACAAAATTGAAGTCTCATAAACTTGGCTTTATCTGGCTTCTGCCTAACTCTATGGCTGTCTTTCAGATTACTTTACCAATCTGCATATTCCTTTAGTCACTTTTCCATCTCAGGGCTTTTCATAATGTGCTTACTGCTGCCTAGAAATTTCTGCCTGTTCAAATTAATTAATTGATTGATTGAGTTTTACTTAAATGTAACTGTATTCTAGAAATTTCCTTTGGCCTCTCAGGACTATAAGATCCTGCCCTTATGCATTCTCCTAGCATTTCAGAGCACTATTTCAAAGCAATGCTTTCATTATTACAATGAAAACGATGACATTGTAATACTTCTGTAATGATTTGTGTTATATTTTCCCTGTTACCATGGAGGATCCATGATGAGATTTAGTGGGTACTCCATCAATATTTGTTGAATGAATGATCGTTTGACTATTTGCCTAGGAAAATTTCATGGAAGAACCCAAGACCTTTTCAAATTGGAGAGCAGGTTGGATGGATGAGGTGAGGCCACATTTTGAGAGCTTCAAATATCCACCTGAGTTGGATGTACCAGGGATTTCTAGGCTCTTAGAACTGACATAATTAAAGGGGCATTTTTTTGAAGTGTAAATTCAATAGTGGTTGTAGAGTGGATTGTATATAGGTCAGTCTAGAGTGGTGGTCCTCAAACTTGAGAGTGTGAAAGAATCACTTGGGTATTTTGCTATATGTAGACTCCTGACTTTTATTCTCTTTTCTTCGAATCTGATTCAGTCCAGTACCATAGCCACTAGCCACAGCTGGCTCGTAGGCACTTGAAATGTGCTTGTCTGAACTGAGATATGCTACAATTATAAAAATACCAGATTTCAAAGACTAGTATAAAAAAAAGAATGTAAAGTTTCACACTGATATGGTTTTTAATTGATTACATATTGAAATAATATTTTCACATGCATCAGATTAATTTTACTTGTTTCATTTTAGTTTCTGAATCTGACTACATGACTATTTAAAATTACGTTTGTGACTCATCTGAAATTTCTGTCAGACAGTGCTGGTATAGGAGATGACACACTTTAACCAGCATCCCAGATGATCCTTACATTACTTTTAGAAAAGCTTTTATGCTTTTCAGATATTCCATAACGGATATTTTATTAATGCAGGCCTAGGAAGTTGAGAGCCTGGACTAGATGGATGCCAAAGAGTTTGAATAAGAAGGTATATGTGTATTAGAACAAGATATTTTGAAAATTGAGTTAATGACTCAAAGGAAGAAGGGTACACTAAATAAATCCAAGGGGACAAGCCTGTAATACAGGCTAGTGTTGGTAAAATCTATGGGGATGTTAGGAAGAACTGCCCAAACTTGAGCCTATTCTGTTTCTTATTTATTTTGTAAACACTTAAGATTCCAGAAGCTTTGGAGAGATTTCTTTTTTTCTTTTTTAAGATTTTATTTACTTATTCATGAGAGACACAGAGAGAGAGGCAGAGGCAGAGGGAGAAGCAGGTTCCCCACAAGGAACCTGGTGTGACTCCATCCCAGATCCTGGGATCAGGACCTGAGCCAAAGGCAGATGCTCAACTGCTGAGCCATCCAGGCGTCCCTGAGAGGTGTCTTTGCTATTTTAATTGCTCGGTTTGACATTGACCTATCTTATTTAAATCATCATGAATGTTTTTAAAAACTTGTTTTCAGTTACTTCAGTTTAGTTTTATTTACAATTCGGTGATGTCTTTCTAATGTGTAGAAGGCTATTTGGGCAGTGAGAAGGATAAATATAAATTAAGATTTATTTCTGTAGAAAATTCAAGCAGAGAACATAACCAGACAATACCACATCAGTAAAAGAGATAACTATGAAAAAGTGTCATAAACAAGCCTACACTCAGTATTAGGATGCTAAAACCAGAAATGAAATTTCTAAAGGTAAAATCAAGTGGAACTGCAGACTGAAAGTAACTTAATTAATGACTTAGTTGAACAGTCTTATTTCCTCAGTTGAGGAGACTGAGGTCCTGAGTAGATATGTGATTAGTTTAAGATTCAATATCTAGTTAGAAGATTTAGTAGTGGATTCTAGAGTTCCTGACTTAGTCCCTTTTTAAATTTTATCAATTTAAAGACATGGTAATGAATGCTTTTATTTTTAAAAGCCATTTAAAAAAAATCAACTGATTTTAGTTTAAAGTTATTGCCCCCCTCCAAGATTTATTTATTTATTTATGTATTTATGTATTTATGTATTTATGTATTTATGTATTTATTTATTTATTTATTTATTTATTTATTTATTTATTTATTTATTCAGAGAGCATGCATGAGTGGGAAGGGCAGGGGGAGAGGCAGAGAATCTCAAGCCGACTCAGAACTGAGCTCTGAGCCCCATACGGGTCTTAATTCCAGGACCCTGAAATCATGATCAGAGCCAAAACCAAGAGTCGGAACTTTAACTTACTGAGCCAACCAGATGCCCCAAGATTAAGGGTTTTTATTCATTAAACTGTACACATTACTTGTCAAGAAAACGACAGTACAATCCATAATGAATTGTATGTCAATACACAAATAGTTTCAACTGCCAGAAGATGGCACTGTTTACATGTGAAATAACACCTCTTACAAATTCAGGGTATATGTTTAAATTCAGCTCAAAGTAAATGAAGGAAAAATGTATTTAATGGCTTCCAAGCTATCCATATATGTGAAATACATCAGAATGAAAAGTTGAATCATAATATATTACAGATTTCATATCCTTGTAACTATTTATTATAGGGATACTATTTATATTTACATTCACTTTGCATATTAATTTTTTACATGGACAAAGTATTGAATCATTTTTCTTCTTTTTTTTTTTTGAATCATTATTCTTATAGAAAGGTTTCTTTCAAATCACTAGGTGTTATTTTATTCTTGAGGCCAACATCTTGACATAGAGCAAGTTTGTTCTAAATCTGATAAAACAGAGGGATCCTTTGTGATTATTTTAATAAGAAATGCATTTACTAAATTTTGAATAAGATTCTTGTGCACCTAGTTAATAAATTAACAATTATGTCATTTTGGGGAATTTGCTTTGTTCTTTTTAAAATACGGATGTTGTTATAAACATTTATTTCCCTTAGATATTTCCTGCTAAGGACTTTCTTTGACTGTTGGCCCACATGTTCAAAAAAGTAGCACAACAAATTTGAATCATGACATTGTATTAATAAGTAATGGTTTAATAAAGTGAACAAATATATCTCCATACTAGTATAATTTATAATTTCTAACAATCCAGTTGCATATATAGAATATAATCTTTAGTAAAAATTAAGAACCAAGTATTATTGAGAACATATTAATAATTCCCTAAGTTCTTATAAAGAGCAATATGGGTTGCTTCTTATAAGAAAGTATTACCATGTTTTGTTATGATTTTGTTTTGATATTTTAATTCTGTTATGATAATGGCAAATAGTCACTTAGAAGTCTTTTCATGGCTCAACCATGTTAGGTACCAAAGGTATAATTTGAAAGGTAGGTGATAATCTTATTCATATTTAATCCCCGGAGACTGTTTGATGGAATGCGCATGTGTGTATGTATGACGTATATATGAAGAATGGGTTCTGCAGTCAGTTGGATTTGACAGCACAGTGTGTTTAAAGTATAATTGAAATTCAAAAGAACTTAGAACAGTTTCAGATATAGAAACTATCAACACAAAGCCTCTATGAAAAATTAACAAGCCATGGTTGCTATGAAATTAATAAAATAGATTTAATTTCCTAAATGATTTTATAATTATATACTAAATTTGATCAAACATTGTCTGCCCATGATACATTTTTAGCTTGTTTCTGAATATTTTGTTTGTAGGGTTATTTTTATTATTTGTCTATATGTAAGTAAAGGTGAATTAGTTCTGGTAAATCTATCAACTAATAGACTAAGATGTTATCTGAGTGAATGGAAAGATACTTATTGAGATTTACAGACAAAATAAACCATAAATCTGGGTCTTTATCGAATATTTGTGAATACCGATTTATAAAATACATATGGGAAGAAAAAGCTTTGTGAAAACATGGAAAATCACTTTAAATTTATATTTTTCTATTTGGATAAACTTGGTTTTTTCAACTGGAGCAGTTCTCTTATAACCTGCCTTGTATTTATAACTCATTCAAACAATGTAGTAGTCAAGCTATATTTATCAGGTTACAGATCAGTCATGCACATTAATTCTATTATTTCTGCTGGGATTTCCCACTTAAAAATTGGACATGACAGTGTTTTTTTATTCTGGAGTAATGTACATAGTCTTTAAAACATCAACTGACAACAAAAAGACTTACTGAACCCTAGAGTTTTTGGTTTCGTGTTGAAGATGAAGTGGATTAAAAGTTAAATGATATATTTTTATTATTGCTTGGTCTCAGTATAGTTATAAATAAAAATGCTAACTTTTCAAACTGAAAAAATGGCAATTATCTGTTGTCAGGTAGTCTTTTGGATGATTCAGAATATACCTTTTTAAGCTTGTGTTACATTAGTATCATAAGGAAACTGTGTCTCTATGTGAATATGGACAGTTAGCATTTACCAACATGTACCTGTCTACTTTCTCTTGTTTAAAAAAAGAAAAAAAAAACTTAAAAAAATGGGGTTATAGAAGGTCAGCAAAGGGTGGGTTTGAGATGTTTGGGTGGGTTAAGTGGGCATTTTGACAACATGGCTTCTCCTTTGGCATGTTTAATTGTGATGTTTAACAGACATCCTTGCAGTTTAAGATGACACTTTTAAAATAAAACTCTCCTAATGATGACTTGAGCCCTGCCACTCGATGGGAGAATCAGAAGAACCTGTAGGATCTTATTTGGAATTGACATTCTCTACTGTAATTTTGTTCCTGTTTATTTTTAAATTTTCTTTTTGTTTCACTTGAAAGGAAAGATGCTCAGTTTTAAACTTTAAAAGGGTACAAGTTTCTTTGTTACAATAAAACTAAATGTGTACATACACACACACAAAAAGGAAACTTGAAATGAAGTTTCATTAATTTCTAGGTCTCCAAGAATATTCTTGCAGACTCTAGTATGAGACACAACAGGCTGAGGCATTTAGATATTCACAGAATTTTGTTATTCTTAAAAGTGATGATATGAGTTCGTATAATTAAACAGTTATTAATAAGATAGGTTCCTTCTTAGTTTTGGAATTTTACATCAAGATTCTTATTAAATTTGAGTTATTTTTAGTTTCCATTGAATTAATAAGAAATTATAATATTTAGCTCCTAAGGGCAGCCAAATATGCTACTGTAATACAGCTAAACATCTTAGGGACTTAGGAAGTTCTGTGCTTCTATCCCTAGGATGGCTGCCTGCCTTAGGATAATGATCAGGAGTATGGGAAAGGCAGGCCATTACTTAATGCCCCAAGTACACTTGGCACTTGAAGGAAGGTTGCTTGAAGGACTCTGGAAATGTGAATATACCTGCCTCTTTTCTTTCTCAAAGATCTTGTTTAAAATAGTGTATCCCATTAGTAACAGAAAAGGTGATGAATATACACCAATATGGTTTATTTATCTCGAAATTATAAACATTTCCAGGCTATTAGGCACATGTGCTATCTACTATACTTTATATATATTTAAAATATATATTTACATGTGTATTTCAAATGTGATATTTTATATATGTTATATTTAAATATAATAAATATATATATATATTAAAACATACTAAAGTTAGAAATTGGAGATAGATGAGATAAATGTTTGTTTTAAAAATGATTCTTGTTGGAGAGCCTGGGTGGCTCAGTTGGTTAAGCATTGTTGGTTTCAGGTCAGGTTGTGACCTCAGGGTTGTGAGGTCAGGCCCCAAGTCTGGCTCTGAGCTCAGCATGGAGTCTGCACCAGGCTCTCTCTCTCCTTCCCACTCTGTTCTTCCTCCCTCCCCCTGGACTCTCTGTCTCTCTCTAAAATAAATAAATAAAATATTTTAAAAGGACTTTTATTATAACATTGGAAGATAATTTATTTTTACTTTCACTTAATGTATTAGTAACTATATTAAAGTGTATGTGGTTAATATGCCTCACTTTTTTAAAAGTTGATTTAATTACTTGTAAAGAACTATTTAAAAGTCTGATACTGAGTTTGGTTTATTTTACTACCAAATGTATTTCAAATGTTATATTTTTTGGGTTGTTTTTGAAATTTTTTTTGACCATTAGAGTTAAAGAGATAAATTACAAAGATATGAAGATGAAAATGGAAAAAGTTCATTATTGACTTATTCTTTATTTTTATTTATCTATATTTTTATAATTTTAATGAATGTATCTAAAAAGAAAGAATTAAGCAGTTTTGGCCCATTTCTTAAAAATATGAAAATACATCTTTATATTAGTTTAGAACTAAATGTTTCCATCTTCTAATTGCCTTTGGAAATAATTTGTAATTTAGAAAAATTATAAACAAATTAGAAAAATTTGTTTCCAAGTTTTTCAATTGTACAGGTGTTATTGGTTTTTTTGTAATAATTGATACCAACATGCTCTCTCAGTAGCATGACTGTCTTTTGAAAAACATTTGCTCATTCATTTTAAAAAGTCACATTTTCTTTAAAAGAACATATTGGGTGTAAATTTTTCTGAAATTCTTGTCAGATAGCCCAGTACCACGTGTTACCTACATAGAGAAAGGGTGAGCAAACTTGAAACAGTTGACTTTCATTTCCTCAAGATACCTATAGTGACCTGTAACTTTCTGATGTGTAGACTGCAGTGAGGGTGCTGGTGTCAATCCATTTGTTACATTTTATTACAGTTTAGTTTATTTTCTTAGATTAAAAGAATCAAACTAAGTAGAAGTTCTAACAGTTCTTTGTATACCCCCAAAGGATTGTTTTTTTGTTTTGTTTATAAAGATTTTATTTATTTATTCATGAGAGACACACAGAGAGAGACAGAGTCAGACACAGGCAGAGGGAGAAGCAGGCTCCATGCAGGGAGCCTGATGTGGGACTGGATCCCAGGTCTCCAGGATCACACCCTGGGCTGAAGGCGGTGCTAAACTGCTGAACCACTGGGGCTACCCACAAGGGATTGTTCTGTACACATAACTCACTTTGGAAATCATTAGTTGAAAGTATGTGTACAGAAATCCTATTGCCTGAAGGATAAGGCATCCTGAATTGGGGATGGTAGTGTTCCTTGCTTGCCCCCATGCTCAGGTAGACATGGGACAGATGGAAGCAGCTTGGATGACTGACCTGCCTGTGTGAAAAGTTGAGCTATCATTTTCCATGTTGCCTCCACCAGACCAATCCTGTGAGGAAAATACATTATTTCTTTGGGAAAGGGTGCCCCAGACTTTTGGACACCATTCATTTTCCACTTAAACCTACTGAAGGCACAGAATAAAAACCCTATTAGGAGTTTCAACAGTTCTCATGTGGTAAAAGTCCATTTGGATCCCATAAAATAATTTTACTACTGGTAGCACAGAGGTGGAATGTAATGGGATCATCTAAGGGAGCAGCAATCTTCAACCAGTCTACCAGAGGCATAGTTCACAGGTACATGCACAAGAAAACAATAGAATTTGTCACATAAAATTTTTGTGAGGATTACAGGAGATAATAAAACTGAAGCTTTGGCTATTTTAAATATATTATTCTTGTTCTGTTCTTCTTATTATTAATTATCATTATTATTTAGATAGCTTTTTTCCAACTTTCTCCAGCACATCCTGATACATCTAGGATAACTAAAGGAGTCCTCAGATGATGCAACCTAAGGAAAAGGTGAGAACAGACACTCTCTTACCATTATGGCAAACAAGGTGGAATTATAATGGCTAGCATTTGTTGAGCACTTCTTTTCTGCCAGGCACTCTTCCAAGGGCTTTATGTGAATCTACTTATTTAATCCTTTCACAAGCATGCAAGTTAGGTACTATTATTGCCTGTATTTTATAGCTAAGAAAATTAACTTATAGAAGGAATCTGAAAAATTTATCCAAGGTCACCCAACTTAGAGAACTGAGGTCAAGTCCCGACAATCTAGATTGCAGCAGGATGTGAATCCTGAAAATGTGAAAAGTCTGGCTATATTTTAAATAATCTCCTTTGAGGTGATGGACAGTGGGCCCTTATGTCCTGTCCCCTCCTCCATTCTTGACATAAAACTCCTTGGAGTCATGTAGCAGTGAAATACAACGTAGATGAATGGCCAGAAACCTAGTGGACACTCAGAGAGAAGACCCTGCACTTTAAGATATTATCTTAAAGGGTGGAAACGAGGGGAAGAGGTCCTAAGTAGAGTAAGAGAGACCAGAAGTGGGATCCAGGTTGGAGTATCGGCTTTTCTGAGTAGGTAGCCCAAATGGGTATCCCCAGTAGGGTTACAACATTAGAAGTAGTTTTCTATTTTGTGCTGTTTACAAATGCCCTGGCCAGGGACAGAATGATTGAAATCCAGTCTATTGCTCAGCTCGCCAATTCTGTGGATAGTTCTGGCAAAAGGAAATGAGAAAGAATATCCAGTACAGTAAGAGTGTAAAGGGCAGGGGGGAACCTGGGTGGCTCAGTCCATTAAGTGCAGGACTCTTGGCTTTGGCTCAGGTCAGAATCTCAGGGGCGTGAGAACCAGTTGGCCTGGGATTCTTTCCCCTATCCTGTCCCTCCACCTGTGCTCCTCCCACCACCACCATTCTTGCACACATGTGTGTGAGCCATAAATAAATAAATAAATAAATAAATAAATAAATAAATAAATATCTTAAAGAATGTAAAAAGATGAGAGATCTGAGAGGCATTTTGAAAATGTGTTCATATGTGTTTGGTCTATCTCTGATAAATAAAGAATCTTAGAGATCATAGTAGAATTGTATACATGGAGATGATGAAAAAGTTTGTGGGATCAGATTCATTTTCCTTCAAGTTTGTTTAGGTCAGGAAGAGAAAAGACTGAGGGAAGGATCTAGGGGTAATAACTAGTAAAATGGCACACAGAAGAAGAAGAGGTGATGAAGGAAAGTCAGAAGAAGTAGGAGGCATATCATGGGAGATGAATGTCAGAAAAACCTATTTAGTTAGAGGCACCTATTTGAGTTAGGTGAAAAAAAAAGTTTTAGTAGCTTAGTACACAATATAGAAATAAGAATGGGAAAACATCATCAGATATTGTATTTAGAAGATCTTTGATGAATTAAGAGGAAGCAATTTTGGCCACATGGTAGGGACAGAAGTCTTGCTGAGTTTTGAAGTGAGGGATGAGGAGATAGAAGCAAAAGTTTCATGAATAAGAAAATTGGAGGGTGGGGAAATAACATGAGCCATTGCTGGGTTTGGGGAATTTTATTTTTAGAAATAAAACAAAGAGGAAATATGTGTTTTTAATTTAATTTATTCTTTTAAATTTTAATTTTAAATTATTTTTAGGAATAAAATAAAGAGGAAGGATGAACCAGAGCAATATAAAAACTAAAGTTGAAGGTCAGAAAGGTGGAACCAGACATTGGAGACCACAGAAAGCAGTGGCATCAAGGACCCAAGTGGAGAATAAGCCTTAGAAGAGACATTTCCTTCTTGGAAAATCAAAATATATAAGAAAAGAAAGGCAAGAGTGTAGATGAATTTTTATTTTTGGGGAAGTATTACATTAAGTGTGGAATGACCTTCAGTTTCTCAATGGAGGAGGAGGTAAGATAAGGAAGTTGGGAAAGGCAAAGATAGGCAAACAAGGAAAAAGGATTGGAAAGATTCTGGGGGTAGCCATTCTGAGGAATGGGAAGAGAAATCAACCAAGGAAAAAATAATAGCACAGAGCATTGTTCCTCGATAGATGTTTCCTGAGTGGTATTTATCTCATGATGTGGAGCTGTATGGATACAAGAGGGAGAGAAAACAGCTTTTCTTTTCCAGGTAAATCTATCTGGGGAGCCAATACACAAAAATAGCTGCAAAGGAGGAGGTATAACATAAGAACCAAGCGAATATATGCTGTAAATGCAAAATGCAATTTTTAAAAATTTCTATGATAGTCAGAGAGAGAGAGAGAGAGAGAGAGAACCAGAGACACAGGCAGAGAGAGAAGCAGGCTCCATGCACCCGGAGCCCGACGTGGGACTCGATCCCGGGTCTCCAGGATCGCGCCCTGGGCCAAAGGCAAGCGCCAAACCGCTGCACCACCCAGGGATCCCCTGTAAATGCAAAATGAACGCAAAGGTAACTATGGGACAGTTTTTTGGAGGACATAGTAGTACTTGAAGGGTACTTGGAACTTCAGCAGGCAAAGATGGTGGGTGGCTGTTGGGAAAGGTTACATTGAGCACATGAAGTCTGATGTGGATCATAAAGAAAAGGTAGGACAATAACCTTTTTGGATGTAGACATATAGGTAGGACAGTACAAGCACAGAACTTAAAATCAACAGACCAAAAGTATGGAAGCACCAAACCAGTTCACTTTTTGCCCAGGACACAGTCTTCATGTAATTAGATCACATCGGGGTGCCTTTTCTAGAGAGCCTTGTGTGGCAGGTGGAAAAGTTGGGACTTTTCCCAGGAGACATGAGGAAGCCATTGGAAGTTCTGAAACTCGGGAAGAATGTAACTAAAGTGATGTTTTAGTAACATGATGGTAGCTGCCATGAAATACAGATTGGAAAGCTCTGTAACAGTCTAGGCAAGAAGCACTCAAGACTTTCTTCACTGTTTAAATCTGGTGAATGTTGTAATTACCAGGAGAAGCCTGTTTTACCCCATCATCATAAAGTCATCACTCCCCCCCTCACTTTTTCCTATCTTTGGTATCTTTGATTTCTGCCTCATTAATTCTTCCAAACTTTCAGTCTTCTTCTTAGCTCCTACCCTTTGCTGTTGGCCTTGTTTGGTTTGTCTTCCACTGCTCTATCTGTATGAGCTGTTCTGCTCTGTTCTTACTTGATTCAGAGAGTAAGCCTGCACATTTGGGCCTCGCCACAGGAGAGTCCAATCAACTGAGGACCTGACGTTCCGTTCCTAATGTTACTGCCATATCCCATAATATTTGCTAAGCTGTAATGGTCACTAATGTTTGATGTCATTTTATTGAATAAATTCAATAAAGTATTTCTTCTTTTTTCCTTGGGATTATAACTAACAGATGAGCATGTCAAATTTAGTGTGGTTGTATTTTTGAGTAGGAGATAAGGATAGTCGCTCCAGTAACGCTATACGTTTATTAAGTTTTCACATAATTGTATTCGGACTTGAAAGTCTTTAAAATTAAAGTCAGAAAATCATATATGTTAACTTGATCTTGAAGCTCACCTTTGAATACTAAAATATTGCCATTGGTTTTCTGTCTGGATACATTGTTTTCTTATTTAATCAATTCTCAGTTTCTGCCTTCCCTTACAGTGACTTAGACTCTGAAACATAGTAAACATTTAAGTATATGAGGCGAAAATGTATATAAAAATGAATGGAAATGTATAGAAAGTAGTCTTGGATCTGGCATGTGGATATATCTACACAACAGTTTGTTCCCTCTGCCATTTGAATCCATAATAACCTTCCTTTAAAAGCATCATTGCACTAGTTTCTAAGTATCTCAAAATTATCTTTAAGGCTTTAGGAAAGTAGAAATTTTGAGTAACTAATGCTTAATGCAAATTGTACCAAAGGCAGTAAGAAAACATCAAGTACCTAAGATCGTCTTTTTAATTATGAGATATTTTATAAATGATTCACTCCTGTACTTCTGCTTGGACGCTTCTACATGAACCTTTTTTTCTTCCTTTTTTCTTCAGTGAAAGAGGACAATCAAACTTGGTTTTATCTCAAGAGCTCAAGAAAGGATAAAAAATGGGTAGAAAGAAATCTTTATTGTGGAGTTTCCATTTTGAAGTTCAACTGGAATAAACAATTTTTGGATTTTGGGTAGACAATTTATCCAACTTCATAATTAACTTGATTATTTGATTTATTATGTAAACAAAGTATAATGTTCTGAAAGCCTATAAATAATCACTTTTTCCAACCATGAAAGATTAAGAGAAAACAAAGGGAGTGAACAAAAATGGGGGGGGGTCACAGATCTGTATCTGTATGGAGGAAGAGGGCAGTACTTTTGGGGAGTGCAATTTACATGAGCATCTGGGTCTTTTGTCATGTTTTGGATGGATGACCTGAGTCTGATATATTGGTGAATAGCATTAACAAAGGTCTGGTTGTCAAAGGCTAGAAAGAAAAATGCAATTAGCCACAGCAATGAGGTGATGTCTGTGTTTGGGGGAAAAAATCGACACCTAACTGGCAATAGAAAACACTGAAATGATAACATCAGTAAAAGGCCAGATTTTGTGTGTGTGCATGTGTGTGTGTATGTATTATATAATGATCTTAACTCAGTAGGATATGACAAAAATGTCATTTTTTGTTAATGTTTGGTTTATGTGATGCAAGTGAATGTGTACCTGTTACCAAAGAAATGACATGAACCCAATGAATTTTTAACTCGTAACACACCAACCTGACATTTGTAATACTGTTTGTTTCCATTTAAAGAAAATTAGAAATAAATAAAAGTGCACTTGGAGTCCAAAAGAAGTTTGCTCTTTTTTTGGTCTAATTTTTTTTTTCTTTATAAACCATGCTATCCATAGTAGAGAAGCATATCTAATCTCCCAATTAGGTCAGGCCCCAGGATAATCAATCTCTTTAACAGCAGATGCCTTGTTTTAGCAAATGAATGCTTGGTTTCAAAAGCAGTTTTGTGTTGAGAGAGGAGTGCAGTTGGCATGGGTGATTAGAACTCTTTTAAACCTTATAAAAAGCTTCTGTAGATTGTTTTATGCCCACACTTTGTGAACTGAAGTAAATGCTGTATATCTCCATCTTGAAATGAACATGGCGGGGACTTTATACAGCCTGTGAGAACATCAACATGTATATAAATGGAATTATCTGAAGAAAAACATTTTTATGTCCATTTGAATTAAACCGTGATTTTGATAACATCTAAAACTAGTGAATATGTTTTTAGTAAGTGATCTTCATATTAATTAAATATGCTCCTTAAGGAGTATAACTTAATTATTGGGTTAGCATTTTTAAAACTGAAAACTACAATGGCAAGTTAACAGGATTCTTATATTTATTGTTTGGCCTACATTTACACAAATCTGCAAATGCCTTTCTTCATGTCTGATGCCTTTTCAGTTCTTATTCACATTATGCATCAATGAGCAGTGTGCAAGAAAACTCTGAAATCAGGAAAAAAATCATTTAACATTGAAGTTTATAAACTGTATATTAAGTCAAAACTATAGATTGACTTTATTTTGCTCAAAACAACTAATTTAATGTAAGATGTATTGAAATATAGTGAAATACTTTTCACTACGGTATAACAAAAAACATCTCTAAGACTTCAGTAAATTATTTTAGATAATGTTCAAAATCTGATTGCTAGACCTCATCAGTTATGCCTGAATGTGATACATAAAATAATTCAGAAGGCCACATGAATATTTATTTCCTTTTTTAGGCGAGCAGTCATATAATAAAAAGCATTGAGTTGAAACATTTGCAAAGTAGTTAAGAAAAAAAGCACTCACCTGCATATTTGAGATGTTCTCATTTCAACTTTATTGTATAATAGTTCTACCAATTCTTCTCCCCTCTTAAAAATTGTTTCAATCATGCCTAATCTGTGGAAAGTTAATATTTTCCATAGTGAAAGTGGATAAGACAGCTGAGGAAAAATTAAAAGCAGATGGTCTTTAAGAAACATTTGATACTAATTACTTCCTACCTTTCACAAGACTTAAATGTTGGTGAATGTATAGGATTACATTACTTTTTTAAGCAAGGTTTTAAGGCCAAATTTGGTAGATAAGGTAGAGGTCCAGTAAGATGAGATTTTTAAAATACAAGCATTTTTTTTAAATACAGGCATTCTTTATAATACCAAATACCAGAATAGAACTGTGGCAATTCACTTGTGCTTATTCTAACTCATAATAGCATTTTTTCTTTCTTTCTTTCTTTCTTTCTTTCTTTCTTTCTTTCTTTCTTTCTTTCTTTCTTTCTTTCTTTTTTTTCTTTCCATTTATTTATGCGAAAAATCCACTTTAATAATCTAGCTTCAGCTCAGTTGACAACTTCTCAAGTGTAAGAGAAGTCTTTCCAAGAGGCCTCAATCCACTAAGAGGTTACAGCTCAGAGAAGGGAAGAGCTCCAAGAAGCCCTGGAAGGGGCTGATGGTCTGGAGGACTCCTGAGGTGCAGGCGGTCTCCTGGATGGAGTACATGGCCAGCTGGGGGCTGCCTAAATCTAGAAGCTGCAGGCCCAGCCGAGAAGCCAAGAGAGGTCCGATGGTGGTCCCACAGGGAGAGGCATTCGGCACCATGAGATCCTGCAGGGGCACCCCGACACTGTTGGCCACCTGTCAGATCAGGGCCTCGGAAACCGCATTCGAGGCACAGCGCTGCTTGCTGTTCACCATGATCACAGGGCCCTTGTGGAAGAGGGGCCTGTGGTTCTCCTCGTGCTTGTCCGGGTGGTCGGGGTGCACGGCGTGAGCCACGTCTGCGCTGATCATGTAGAATTTGGGGATGGCTTCCTCGACCCCCGTCAGGTGCTGGGAGGGGGCCGAGATGCGGCGCAGCACCAGCTGTCAGCAGTGACTGAGCCCCCTGGGCACCCTCGGAGCCCGCCTCTTCGTTGTCATAGAGAGCGACCATGCACAGTGGGGCTCCAGGGCCAAAGAGGCAGGGGCCACACAGGAGTCGATCAAAGCCTGCAGGGCACAGAAGCAGCTGTGCAGATTGTCTAGCCAGGCGCAAAGATGAACTCCTCATAGGCACCAGCCAGGACCGCAGGCTGCGTGCCAGCAAGGCCCAGCTCCACCTCCAAGATCTCCTCGGGGCTCAGTCCCAGAGGGGCCACAGAAGGGACATGAGAAGGAGTGGTGGCGGTCATCTGCAGCATTGAGAGGCCCAGGCTCAGGAGTCCCCTTCTCCAGCTCCTCCGGGACAGCTGCGGCAAGAATGGGGACTAAGGGCAGCTCCCTGTGGGGCCCAAAGTTCTCGTTGACATTTCACGGCAGAGGGATGGCCAGGTGGGGGATGGGGAGAATGGGCCGGTGCACGTGCCCCAGCCGCTGACCCAGCCGGCCTGAGGGAGGGCACTTGACAAGGACGCGTCCAGTCAAGGTCAGGTCCCCGTCGGACCGGGTGCTCCAGATCCCACAGCAGAGGTCTCCACGCCAACCTGCTGGAAGCCCACCTGGCTACGGCGGGAGCGCCGTTGCACCCGGAGGCAGGGACTGTCCGGGTGGGCCCCGGTGAGGCTGAAACCATTGCCAGGAACACCCTGGCCTCCCACAGCACAAGCGATGATCTGATGATCGTGGAGGAGCTCCCGGGCAGGAAGTACTTGCTCTCCGGCTTGATATCCCAGCTCTCCGTCTCTTTGAGTTCATGGAAGGCAGCCTGGAGGAGGCGGCTGCGGCACTGGGCCACCGCGTGGAAATGAGGGGGACTCCGGTTCACGAGCTTGAGGAGTTCCCGGGCCGCAGCCTGCACCGCCTCTTTGCGGGCCCTCCAGGTCACGGCCACCTGCAGGACCCCACCCGTGTGCCCGCGTCCTCTCATACTAGCATTTTGATATGATTAGTAGAATGGCTTCTGTATATTAAGATCCCTAAAGTTTTTAGGTGGAAAACAGTTTAATGTCCGATCTGTTTCTCAGCTATAATTTAGATTTCAAACGTATTTTTTTATTTTTATTTATTTTTATTTTCTTTATTGGAGTTCAATTTGCCAACATATAGCATAACACCCAGTGTTATGCTATAACATCTGGCAAAGTGCCCCCCATCACCCAGTCACCCCCACCCCCCGCCCACCTCCCCTTCCACCGCCCCCTGTTCGTTTCCCAGAGTTAGGTGTTCAAACTTAATTTTCTTGTAGTAATATATAGGGCAGTTTACATTTGATTTAGTGGGATTAACACTAATTATATGATAGCTTTCTTATTCTGACCCCAGTGATTTTTGGAAACCAGAGATTTCCAAGCTCACACTTTTTATCCTAGATCTCTTGTAGCTAAGTTTACACATGGATTATTTCTTCCTTAGACATGCACACACATTCACGCACACATGCAAATGCTACAATATGAAAAAAATACCTGAGAGAAAACATACCAAAATGTGAATGCTATTTTTGGCTGATGGATAAATTTGGGGATATTTATAGAACTGACTTAGATTTTTAATGATTTCTTTATAATGAGGAAGAAAGATAGCTATTTTCCATTTCAAATAACAGACACATTATAGTCCCAGCATAGGTAGTGTATAGTTTGACAATGATTTCCTCCTGTCCTCTGCAATCTCTGTAAGTGCAAATTCTCTGTTCTTTCCTTGGCACTACTACGTTAGCCATGGTGTTGAGGTAAACAACTCAGTGAAAGTTACAGTTTAATCCTAAACTGTAAGAAGTATGTTTTGTTTAAAGCAGTCCAGGAATGATCCAAGATAACAAATAGGGATCATGGTCAACAGAAATTGTTCCTACTCAGGATCTCAGGAGTACTTTGCAGTTTTAAAAATTATTGAAGACCCCCAAAGACCTTTTGTTTCTATCTATGGATTAATCACATTAGATATTTAATCTGAGATAGCTTTGAAATATTTATTAATTCATTTAAAAATACAGTGAATACCCATTACATGTTAACACACATAGTTTTTCCAAAATAAAATAAAATATACTGAGAAGAATGGCACCATTTTCCAGTTTTGTAAATGTCTTTTATGTATGGTTTAGCAGAAGACTGCTGGATTCTCTAATCTGCTTCTGCATTCAGTTTCTTACAGTGTGGCGTTTTGGTTGGAGTATATGAAAAAAAAAACTCGGCTTCATACACAAGAATAGTTGGAAAAGGGAGGGACATTTTAATAACTTTTTCAGACAGTTGTGGATATTCTTCTTTAATATTACACCAAATCTCAACAAGTACTAGTTTGTTGAAGATCATGTGCAATGTGAAATCTGAAACTACATGAACAAACTTTTAATGCCTTTGAAACTTGGGAAGCCCGTTTCCCAAGAAAATTTCTAAAAGGAGTCTAATTTATGCTTAAAGAAATGAATAGTAATATTGAAATAATAATAATACAACCCCAAGGTTATGAGCATAACATTTTAATCTGCATCAAAATTGTTTCCTGACAAACACTGCTCAAATTTCTGAACGTGACTTCTTGATTCTTAGGTGAATCCGAGTTCAAGTTTCTTTTATTGCATGGATGAAGTCTTAATGCCTTTGCTTTTCATCTTCTTTTTGAGATAACTTTATCTCTGCATTTAACTGCCATGAGCTGCATGGGAATATCGATAAGTGTTTGATCAATGGTTGTTGGCATGGTGTTCTGCTTTCCCAGATTTCTGTCCTCACAGTCATTATAAAAGAAGGTAATATCCAAAGTCTTTGCTTGAGTCCTGAGAACCAAAATATTGATTTCCAAAGGAAAATATTTGTTTCAGGGGTGAATTTTTATACCAGGAATCAAAGCCAAAATACACATTTCCTTTTATGACAGTCATATAATATGTCAAATATTATTAAAAATAATTTAGAATGTTCCCACACATTGTTTTGATGATGTCTTTTCCTTATAAACATTGGTACAAAATGTCTTAACAATGAACTTATTATTAAAAAAAATCTTTAAAATCGCTTTTCTTTCAAAATTGTCATTTGTCGTTTTTTGCTAGGAAATGTAGATGGTATGTTTTTCATGTTCTTTTTTTTTAATGATGACAACAATGATGTCACTCTTTGCTTTGGAGTCCAAAGTAGCAGCGCTAGAGGATTTCTGCAGATGAGGCTATCAAGTATATTCAAGACCCAAAGAAACCATCCTTTACCTTTCGTATTCTCCCAGAATAGGTAAGATTTCTCTATTGTGCATTCTGGTTTTTACAGCCTTGGATTTCCACACAGTGCGCTCATTGTAGTTGATAATTATTTACGGTACAATCAGTTGATTAATAACCGTTTCTCTTACTACACTCTAAGCTCCAAGAAGGAAGGATCTGAGCTGGTTTTTCTTTCTGCCCCGGACCTTGCACAGTATTGGGCACAGGTTAAGAAATATAAGAGCTGTTGAACGTATGACTAAACGAATGTCATTGAGCATTTGATGTACATTAAATTCCCCAGAATGTTTTCCTGCATCTTGTATATTTTGAAATTTCCATACTTCTTGAATAGGATTTTGTGATAAATCTCAGTTGCTTCTTTCTCACCTCCTTGACTGTTCCTTTCTTTTCTTCTTCCATGGCTTTTTTTCCCTTATGCATATATTTTATTATTTTTATTTTTTAAGTATTTGTTTTTATTTTTTTATTTTTTTAAAATTTTTATTTATTTATGATAGTCACAGAGAGAGAGAGAGAGGCAGAGACATAGGCAGAGGGAGAAGCAGGCTCCATGCACCGGGAGCCCGACGTGGGATTCGATCCCGGGTCTCCAGGATCGCGCCCTGGGCCAAAGGCAGGCGCCAAACCGCTGCGCCACCCAGGGATCCCCAGTATTTGTTTTTTAGATTTTATTTCTTTGTTTCAGAGACAGAGAGCAGGAAAGAATGTAAGCAGGGTGAGGGGCAGAGAGAAAGGGAGAAGCCGGTTCCCCGCTGAGCAGGGAGTCCAAGGTAGGGCTTGATCCCAGCACCCTGAGATTATGACTTGAGCCAATTGAGCGACCCAGGCACCCCAAGTTTTTATTCATACAGTGAATTATTAGTGTCAGGTATACAAAATAGTGACTCAACACTTTCATATAACACTTTCATAGGTGCTCATCATAGCAAGTGCACTCCTTAATCTCCATCACCTATTTCACCCATCCCCCACCCACCTCTTCTCTGGTACCCATCAGTTTATTCTCTATTGTTAAGAGGCTGTTTCTTGATTTGCATGGCTTTTCTTTTTTTAAATTTCTAGGTCCTTAGGGTAATCATGAAGTTCCATATTGTCTCTTACTACTTATATCCTTTCTCTGAATTAACCATAACCTCTGTGATTCCCATAGTTAAATTTCCACTGCTAGTTTCTCCCTCAAACTGTGTTTCTGCATTTCCAGGTGTTCTCTGTACATTTCCAATCAGACATACATCTTTTCAAAGCCCATAGGTCTGTGACATCTTCCACCCTATATCGACAATCCCTTTTGCTTGCTCTGAGTACCATGTAAGCACTGCTCTTCAAATTTTTGTACTGTTTCCGCCCATGCTCCCATTGAATCCTATCAGGTCTCTCACTCAGGGTCCAAGTTTTTATCCCAAATACCATCACATTAACTCACATCTTGGCTACCTCACAGCTGTTCTGTTATGATGGCCATTCCACTCCTCCTTTTACGTGCTGGTTTTCTTGTCTTTAATAAATCCTGCACACTAGAATAAGAATAGTCTTTCTAAATCACATAATTCTTTTTTAAAAACTTTCACGCTGGAGCTACTGGGTGGCTCAGTCAGTTAAGTGTCTGCCTTCAGCTCAGGTCATGATCTCAGGATCCTGGGAATGAGCCCTAAACATTGGGCTCCTTGCTCAATCCATGGTCTGCTTCTCCCTCTGCTCCTCCCCATTGCTTGTGTGTGCATGTGTACTCTTTCTCTCTCTTAAATAAATAAATAAAATCTTTAGAAAAATCCTTTCAGTCTGACACTCTAGTTAGTCATAATTATCATCAAAGAGCTCTCCATAACTTTTTCCTCTGTTTTGCTCACTTTCTTCATCATTTATTTGCTGTGTAGGCAACAAAAACCTCCGGGATGCATTTGTATCTGCCTTTGTAAAGACTTTTTGACTGGAGTGGGCCTTGTGAAAAGATGCAGCTTCCCTCAACCCCTGCATTCTGCAACCACATGCACTTCTTCCAAGAACAGTGACCATATACTTGAAGTCCCAGAGCTGGTGACACATAGCTCGGAAGCAGACCAGGCCCAGTTAGCAGCCATATGTTAAGGTCATGCAACACGTTTGCCTTTGGACCTTGAAATGAAGGCTTAAAGACTTGACTCAAAAACACTATAAAAGCTGCAAATATTACACCCCAAAATGCTGTAAAAAAACAAAACAAAACAAAACAAAACAAAACAAAACAAAACAAAACAAAACACCTAATCCCTACCTTAGCCACACCTGCAAGGGCAGAGAGAACTGTCAAAAGAGTCTCAAGTTACCTGCTGACTCTGCCCCACCCAGGATCCAAAGCCCACATAGCCCAACACACTTCATCCTCAGCCCTGATCAAACCACTGTGATTTCCGGTGCAATTTTGCTCCCTCCCTCATTCATCTCTTATTTATTCCTTAAGGTTTCCTACCAAATTACCAAGGTGTCAGAATTTGACTGGATCGATAAGTACTACTCCTTTGTCCTTACTCTAAGTCTGGAACCAATCCAGAGACAGATGCAGGATTTTGAGAGAAGAAAATCATCACTTAATATATCACTTTTATTAAAGACAAATCTGATTTCTAGCATCTCAGAGTATTCTGTCATAGTCCTTTTAAATTGAACTCTTAGCTTCTGGATTCCATATGTTCATTGAGTAGTATTTCTACCTTTCTTAACCCCAAAACTCAATTTTTTCTTCTCATAATATAAGCCTCCACTAATTGTTATTTATTCATTGGTAAATTATTATTTATTCATTGATCTATTACTTTTACTTGGATAAAATAACAATTTGGATTTCTTACGATCTATGACCAAATTGGTATGTGCACCCTAATTTAGACAGGTTACCCCCTTTGCCCCTGGCACAAGCCTCCCTCTTAGGGCAGATCCCTTTCTCCATCACAGAGAGCTGGCCCCAAGGCATCCTTTCCAAGGTCAGGTGGTCACTGAGAGAGGAATGGACTACATTGAACCACCCGGTTCATTCTCCTCAAATTCTGAGTCTGGCAAGTCACTCATCTGGTTGGAGTAGAAGTCACAAAGGTTACTGCAGCAGATAAACTTCCACATGGAACCTAAGACCAGGTAAATGGAGTGCCCCTCCCAGTAGGTATATTCCCTATAAGTATGTGAGAGGTAATTTCAGCACCTGTCCCCCAATCTTAACTCTGGGTAATTGGCATAAAGGCAGCTAATTCAGTAGATTGAGTAGTCCTCTGAGGAAAGTACCAGGAACACATCTAGTCTCATCCCTGAACAGAAATGATAATTGATGATGTAGGTAACCTACCAGTCAGTGGAAAGGTTCAAATTTAGGTGACAGAAGGTTTAGTTAGAAAGGACGGATCACATTTCCTGCTGTTTGACTTTCATTTTGTTTTCTCCAGTTTGAATTACTGAAAAAGAAATGGGAATGGTCAGTTAGCATTCCTCATGCCACTAAGGAAGCTTCCTGTCAAATTATATGGAAGGTGGGTATAACTCCTCACTTTGTTTTATGAGACTATTTTTAAAATTTTCTGTAGAGATAATTTGAGAATTGCTTAAGAATATTTGAGGATCGGGATGCGTGGGTGACTCAGTGATTGAGCATCAGCCTTTGGCTCAGGTCGTGATCCCGGGGTCCTGGGATTGAGTCCCACATCAGTTTCCCCGCAGGGAGCCTGCTTCTCCCTCTGCCTATGTCTCAGCATTTCTCTCTGTATCTCTCATGAATAAGTAAATAAAATCTTTTTTTTTTTTTTTTAGTAAATAAAATCTTTAAAAGAAAAGAATATTTGAGGATCACGACAAAAAGAAGAAACCCTGATTATACTTGGAAACAAATATTGCAACTTAAAATATAATGAAGTCTATAATAAGATGTATTGATTTATATTTTTAAATAACTGACTGTGGGATTTGAAGTGATCATAATATAGGAGGTAGAGAAAAAATTACATTATTGTGAATATAATTCAGTGCATTAAGAGCAAGAAATTAATATCATAAAATTCCAAAACTAATTTGCCATATCAGATATTAATATTCCTTCCCCCTCTTTTAAATTTTTGTTATCTAATAAATTGTTAATCTGATAGTTCAATTTATTGAGATTTCATTTTACTTCCTTTGTTAGTTTATTAGTTATAGCTCTCTGGTATATTATTATTATTTTATTTTATTTTTTTTTATTTATGATAGTCACAGAGAGAGAGAGAGAGAGAGGCAGAGACACAGGCAGAGGGAGAAGCAGGCTCCATGCACTGGGAGCCTGATGTGGGATTCGATCCCGGGTCTCCAGGATCGCGCCCTGGGCCAAAGGCAGGCGCCAAACTGCTGCGCCACCCAGGGATCCCCCTATTGGTATATTATTTTAGTGGTTATTTTAGCATATGTATTATACATCTTTAACCTCTCACAGTCTACCTCTATGTGATACTCTAATACTTTACATGTAGAAAAAGAACTTCCAAATTAATATACTTCCACTACTTTCCTCCCTGTGCTATTTCTACCATGCATTTTATGTATACATTTTTTTTACTTATACGTGTGTTATTTTTTTTTTTTTAATTTAAAAAAAATTTTTTTTTTTTTTTTTTTAATTTATGATAGTTACAGAGAGAGAGAGAGAGGCAGAGACACAGGCAGAGGGAGAAGCAGGCTCCATGCACCGGGAGCCCGATGTGGGATTCGATCCCGGGTCTCCAGGATCGCGCCCTGGGCCAAAGGCAGGCGCCAAACTGCTGCGCCACCCAGGGATCCCTATACGTGTGTTATTAAGCCCCTACTACATTATCATTTTTACTTTCAATAGTTGATTATATTTTTAAAATATTTAAGTAATAATGAGATGAGACTGATCTAGGCAAAACAGAAGTGCAAAATCCTGAAAGGGGAAAAAAGTTGATATTATTCAATGTACAGTGTGATGAACACAGTGATGGGAGAGTCTGTCACAAAATGAGATCTCAGACATAGGCACAGGCCAAATTATTATGGACCTGTGGACTTTGGTTAAAAAATTTGCATTTGATTCAATTTTTTGATGCTAAATAGAGGATTTCTGTTTTTAAAAGATCATTTGCAGGGCTCCTGGCTGGCTCAGTCAATAGAACATGTGGCTCTTGATCTCAGAGTTGTAAGTTTGAGGCCCATATTGAGTGTAGAGATTACTTAAAAATGATTTAAAAAATATTTTAACAAAAGATCATTTGGGCTGCTGCATTACATTATGGTAAGCAAGAATAGAAGCTCATAGCAGACTATCGAGGTAATTCAGAAGATGGTGGTATCATACGCCAGGGTGGTGATGAAATGAAGTAGGTGAACTTGGGGTCTATTTGGGAGACAGAACTTGCATTTTGAAATTAGGCCGGAGTTAGAATTCTTCTGCAACGTACTTGTCACATGACTTTGGACACTTTTAAAAAACTTTTCTTATATTGATTCTCACCTCCAGAATGGGGATTATGGGAAGATTAAAACAACACATATAAAATATAAGGTTTATGCCATGATGTCTGACATGTAGTAGGCACTCAATAAGATGGAACTATCATTCTTATGTAATCATAGCCCATAGCTGATTTTCCTGTGTCCCATGCTCTCTTCACAAAAACACATTTCCACATGGCCACTAGAACTGTCTTTATAAGTCAGAAATCATATCAGTTGTTTGCCTACGAACCCCTTCAGTCCTTCTGATCAGTATAAACTGCATGGCATTATTTGTCTTTGCATCCTCATTTCTCACATCATTTTTCCCCCAGTTACTCTTGGCTCTAGAGTGATGCTTCTCAAATTTTCATGCGCTTACAGCTTTCCAGGGGATCTTGTTAAAATGCAGACCCTGATTCTGGAGATCTGGGTGAGGCTTGAGGTTTGGCATTTTTAATAAGCTCCTGGGAATGCTTTTCTGCTATTTTCTAGACCGCACTTTGAGAATTGTAGCACTAGAGTACATAAAGTTCCTGCAAGGTTATTTTGGGCCTTTGTAATTTTGTCTTTTCTCGCTAGTCTGATGTCACTGTCTCCAGAGTGACCCTTCTGTATTTCTTATCTTCATGAAATCATTCTCATCTTTCAAGGACTATGTAGCTCAAAGGTCACTTCCTCTATGAAATTTTCTTCAAACGCTCATTTCATTCACCACCATGACTTCCTAAATGTTTGCTGTCTCCCTTCTTCATAGTATTTTGTAAATAGCTTTTATTGCAGCAGGTATCACTTTGCACTGCAGCTGATGTTGGATTGTCGGACTTGGTCCGGACAGGGATCCTAGAGGTGAAGCGCTGTGGCTCCATTGCTTCAATAAGTGGCACAGTTCCTTACAAAAAGGGCATCTGGCCGGTGCTCACTAAATATTTCTGGAATAAATTAAACTGTGATGTGTACTTTTGAAAAGTGGTGAGTCATTCTGTATAGCAAATATTATTCTAAGTAAATAGAAAAGTAATTTTGTTTTGTTTTAGCTTAAACTACTGATCTTGGATTTCTTTATGTAAAATAATCCTACCCTTCTTAAATTTTTTTCAGTGTTGTAGCTGGTCACCCAAAGCAATTATATATCCATAATCTATACCTATTAATTTTTAACAGGGCAATATATCTTTGCCAGGTTGGAAAGCCTCAGGCTTTCTCTTAGCTAATGCCAAGCTAACATTTTATAAATATTATACATCCTGTGATTTCTAATTTCATGATTTCTTTTAGTTGTACTACCAGAGGGTAACATGGTTAAAAAGTTTTTGCCTGAAGCTGGTAAGGAATGAGAAAGAGAATGAGAATATACCTGCCTTTTTTAACATTTAAATAAAATAAAGAAAAGAATAGGAATGCTACTTAATTCATATTTTAATATCTATAGCCAAATCCCCACAAAAAGCTCATTTCACACTTTTAAAAATTCTATTTGCCTAGTGGAAAAATTTAGGAATTGCACTGGATGAAAAGTGTCTTCAGGGCATGCATGTATAATTACTTCCATTTCTCAAGAATTTTTTAACCTTTATGAAATTTTCTCAGAGAAATCAGGTTTGTCTTCCATTCTCTGCCAGACACACCCTCACCCCACCAGTTACCAACCAGGGAAATCCTCTTTGAAGTCAATTAGAACTCCTTGCTTACACTGGAGCATAAAATGAGAGTCATTCCTAATATGACCTAGCTGGAGATCATGTAGAGCTCTCAGCAGATTGGACAGCTCTGTTCTTAGGACTGAGGAATTGTGTTTTCCATATGCACACTCTTGGTGTTACTGATCTCAGTTAAGTAGACTTTCAGATTTTAATTTACATAACATTAACACTTTTCCCTGAGAATCAACAGTCTTATGGAGACATTTCCTTGTCTGTTCTCATGAAATTAAAAAAAAAAAATCCACAGGGCATTCATTAACACTTCTAAAAGCGACAGGCTGTGTCTTTGTGCCATTTTCATTTGCGCTGCTTCTGATCTTGCCATCACTAATTAAAAAGGGAGTTTACGGTAATATAAATAATGCCTTTTGGCCACACTAGGAGCTATTTCTTGTCTGATAAAGGAAAGAAGTCCACAAGGCCTCTTGGACAAATGACAAGGATATGTTCTTTATGGCTTGGCTCTCAAGAGGCCTTAGAGCCTATGGTGTTTGAGATCCCTTCCTTGGGGAACTTTCTTCCAGCATAGCTTCTATTACCTATCATTATGTTCTTCTATGTCAGCCCAGGAGGATATCCTTGAATCAATTACTTGGGAGGGAAGGTAG
The DNA here is from genome assembly GCF_053574225.1 of Canis aureus. Lineage (NCBI taxonomy): Eukaryota > Metazoa > Chordata > Mammalia > Carnivora > Canidae > Canis > Canis aureus. The sequence goes on along the minus strand of NC_135630.1, from coordinate 25,597,979 downwards.
AATTTAAATTTGGTCTTGAAAGAGGAATATAATTTTAATATAAGGAGAGAGGTAGTTATGCTCGTTCAAGAAAGAATTGTCAGCTGAAGCCCCAAAGGTAGGGAGAAGTCAATAATATTTCAGTGACAGCTCAGTGACCAGCTTTGTTGGATAGTAATAGATAATTGAAAAAGGAAGCTTGAGACCAGATTGTTGAGAAACTTCAATTTGGAGCAAGTTGTTTGGATTTTATTCAGTATGTATTGATGTTAATAAGGAATTTTGGGTTTTTTTTTTTTAATTTTTGGGTTTTTTAATGGCAGGATGATAGCCGTATTAAATTTTGATGGTCATAAGTATGACATATCCTGGGATGAGGGTGATGTTCCATCAGAGAGGAAAGGGAGAAAATGCAGCAGATGAAACAGCCTTGGCAAGCTGACTCCCATATAGTGTAGTCATGGAAATGCACAAGCTCAAGCAGCAAATGGTCAATTTTAGTAATATGAATCATTTTTTTTTCCTGGAGAATAGCAATAAAGAATATTAAATAGCAATTTTGGAAGTCAGGAAAATCAGGGTGCATGTCTCCAAATCTTCCCATTTGGCAAGTCCCCTGCCAGTAGTGGACAAATTCTGAGTACAGTAATCAGGTAAAGAAAAGGGCTTTTCACAATTGAGGTATAAAGGACTAGGGACCCCTTATTATTTGTTGAGGTTCAAGACAGGATCCCAATTCTATAGTTTGTGTATAAAATAGGGTAAACATGAGGGCTGGAATTCTAGGCCAGTTAATTTGGCAGAAGGTAGAGAGGGAGATAGAGCCAGATGCTCATTTTTATGGATTAGGCCAGCAGGATCTGGCTACATGATCACCCCAGGCTTATTCTTCATTCACTGGACCCTCAGTTTGGTTGTTGACAAAGGAGGCTATATAGGTTGAGGAAATCCAGCTGTCAGTGCTAGGTCATTAGATCTGGAGAGGCCAATCTGATAGTGGTATTGAAGTTTCAAATTGCTATGGGGCCATCTAGTCAGACTGGTCAGGAAGAAAAAAGAGAAAAGACACATAATGCAAATGTCAAGAATAAGAGAGGTGACATCACCACAGACTATACAGATATTAGAAAGATAAATAGGGAAGAAGATATACAAATGGACAGCAGATACATGAAAAGGTGTTCAACATCATTAAAAAAGAAGGAAATGTGAACCAAAACCACAATGACCTCATACTTGAATGGCTGTTATCAAAAAGACAGGTAATAACAAGTCTAGCAAGGATGTGGAGGAAGGGAACCTTCATGTGCTCTTGATGGGAATGTAAATTGGTGCAGCCATTTTGGAAAACAGTGTGGAGGTTTCTCAAAATATTGAAAATAGAACTACTACATGATCCAGCAATTCTACTTCTGGCTTTATATCCAAAGGAAATGAAACACTAACTTGAAAAGATTTATGTACCCCTGTGTTCATTGCAGCATTATTTATAACAGCCAAGACATGGAAACTCCTTGTCTATCCATGGGTGGAGAAAGACGATGTAGTGTATATGCATGTACTTTACATTATGTTATATGTATTTATACACACACACTATATTATATAGTAATGGAATATTTCTCAACTATAAAAAAGAATGAAATCTTGCCATTTGCAATACCATAGATGACCATGAAGGCATTATGCTAAGTGAAGTAAGTCCAACAGAGAAAGGCATATACTGTATGATTTCGCTTATGAGGAATTAAAAAAATAAAAGAAAATTATATCCATAAATACATAGAACAGATTGGTGATTGTCAGATGTCAAGGGTGCAGGTGGAATATAGGCAAAATGGTTGAAAGTGATCAAAAGGTATGAACTTCTAGTTATAAGACAAATAAGTCCTGGGGATGTAATGTACAGCATGGTGACTATAGTTAACAATGCTGTACTGTAAATTTGAAAGTTGCTAAGAGAGTAAATCTTAAAAGTTTTCATCAGAAGAGAAAAATTATATCTAGGTATGGTGATGAATGTTAATTAAACATATCGCGGTAATCATTTCACAATATATACATATATCAAATCATTGTGATATCATGATATCATACATATATCATACATATATCAAAACTAATACAATGTTATATGTCATTTTGATTTCAAAAAGAAAGATAATAGGGGGATATTATGTACAATTTCATGTTAATAATTAAGATAACTGATAAAGACAAATTTCTTGAAAGACACAAACTATCAAAGAAAATTTTAAAAAATCAGTTACAGCAGTATAGAGCAGTGATACTATGTCATGATCAAGACAAATCCAGGAATGCAGGGTTAGTTTACATTTGAAAGTCTATTAATTAATACCCAATAATAAGGTCAATATATGCCGAAAAAATATTTGACAAAATCCAACATCCATTCTTAGTTAAAGTCTTTCAGAAAGCTAGGAATAAAAGAGAACTTCCTGAAACTGCTAAAGAATTGTAAAAAACATATAATTAAAGTTACACTCCATGATGAAAGACTGAGTATTTTGCTCTCTAAGATCAGGAACAAGTGAAGGTTGTCTGTTTTCACCACTTTTATTCAATATTGTACCCCCTCAAAATCCAAAGGCTCACAGATTGGAAAGGAAGCAGTAAAACTGTCTTTAGAGACAGATGGCAAGATTGTCTCTGTAGAAAATCCAATTGAATTTGCAAAAACTTATTCAGACTAATAAGTGAATTTTGCAAGTTTATAAGACACAAAATCAATACACAAAAGAGTCCATTGTAAAATGGCCTCTACCAGTAGTTTTGCTAAATTGAATTGTTTGAGGATTAGTTGGAAGGCAAGTCCTCCCTGTGACTATATCACTCTTTCATGGATACCAAGCTGTTAATACCCACGTAGAAACCAAAATCTACTTTGTTTTCTGTCTTGAGAAGTTTATTGCTTGCCTTCTGAAACAACAATGATTGGAGTTATACTAAGGACTCTCAACTCTTCAACTTTTTCCATCTATTCTGTTCTTTATTTGTTCTACCAAATTCTTGCTTTCCAGGCTATTTTATTGGTAAGTATATTACCACACAAAAATCAAGGATCTTATCTGATGTGGGGATTCACGATGTTCTTCAATCTTTTGTTTTGTCTCATTTGCTTACTTCACTTAAATATTCTAAATAGCAATATTCCAGGATTTTTTATGTCAAATATTTAGACATAGAATAGAATTCCAAGAAGTAAATAAAAATTTTATCTGCATCACATGATACTTACCTCTAGACCATTTCCCAGAATCTGATTTGACACAGGTGGGCCTTAAGAAGTTGGCTCATTTCCAAGCTATCTCATACATAAACACTGACAAAGAAACTGCTTTCAGTGTCAGTTATGGTCCATATGAGTGATTATGCTTAAATGACATTAAGAATGTTCTTTTTCTATATTTCCACCCAACTGGTCCATAAATATGTGACAGCCTATCCATGCATTTGAGTGAGAATGCATTGATTTGGCTGTATTTTTAGGATGAGAGAGGAGGTTTTTTGATGGACAAACCTCAGTGTTTGTAAACCAAATGTTTACAAACATTTCATATTGTAAAATGATGAAACATAGTAGAAAACATAGAGTCAAAGCTATGAGCACCAAATAAGCCATAAATTTACTTATTCTAAAATAACTTTTCAGGTTCTTTGACACTAGAGAAGTAAGAAACTAATGACTATCATTATTATATAGTAAAGTGTTACACAGTGAAGCAGAGATGTCCCAAGTACTCTAGCTTTTTGATTACCTACATTTTTTCCCTATATCCAAGTGTAATAGATGAACTCTTATTTTAAGTATTGTGAGAGGCATATTGCCTCACTCAGTATTTCTATTGATTCTTGGTTTGGGTGGGATGATCTCTGCTTTAAATTACTGCTCTTGTATATTTCTTAATTCCTATTTGTCATTTTCTTTAGGTTCTGTCATTTTCCTACTCTCTGCTTTCTTTTCTTTTCTTCTTTCTTTCTTTTTTTCTTTCTTTCTTTCTTTTCTTTTTCTTCTTTTCTTTCTTTCTTTCTTTTCTTTCTTTCTTTCTTTCTTTCTTTCTTTCTTTCTTTCTTCTTTCTTTTTTCTTTCTTTCTCTTTCTTTCTTTCTTTCTTTCTTTCTTTCTTTCTTTCTTTCTTTCTTTCTTTCTTTCTTTCTTTCTTCTTTCCTTCCTTCCTGACTTCCTGACTTCCTTCCCTCTTTCCTTTCTCTTTCATCTTTTTTTTCCTCTCTGCTTCTTTCTTAAGTATAGGACTCAGCCTTGGGTTTTAGTTTTCCAAAGCTATACTATAACAAGGATGTCTGTGTAAGTGGCTTGGGATTCATAGTTAATATAGGAAGATTAAGCACAGAAAGAATTTTTAAAAAGCAAATTAAATCAGAGCAGTAGTTCTTAAAAGTCATCTGGCCATGTTGGCTACTAGAAATTTCTCATTAGCCATCTTTTTTCTTTGTTGTCGTTTTTCTGAATTCTCCCTCTGTCAGATCCTCCTGTCTTCTCTCAAGTAACTGGCTACCATATCTTTATCATCTCTCACACATCAATGGAAAATGTGCACAAGTTTTTCTAAACAAGTAAAATCAAGATTCCCCCCCACACACACATTAATTGATTAGTTCAAGAAAATACAAAAATCTAGTAAGTAAAGCAAACAATAATTAAAAGACATCTTTCATTTATTTTTCTCATATATTGGGATGTTGAGCAATTTGTGGAGCACATCACCCGCTGACTTTCTGGCTTGGTATACAGTTGATAGCACATATGGTTGTTCTGTTTGTTGACAGCAGTGCCATTCTCATTGATTGGTGTCTGTGCCCAGTAGTTAAAGATTTTGAATATCATGTCAGGCTAAATCTACTTTCTTATTTGAAATAAAGGTACACTTTAATGTAATTTAGTTTTAGTGTTTCATGGTTATTATATATATTTTTTCAGTTGGTCCAGATTGCTTTTCTTTCATGCTTTTAATTAAAGGTTGGTAAAACTTATGTTTCTTGATGAAATAATAAACATATTGATGAAGTTTCTAAAAATGTCTAGTACAACATACCATTTGTTCTTTTTTCCCCCTAATCTTCCTTCCTCAAAATCTAGTTGCAAATTATGTGATTTTCCCAGGGGCAAATGGATCAGAACTTAGCATTTAAAAACATTTTACATTTAAATTCTCAAAAATCTTTTGTTTCCGTGTTTTCTGCTTTGTGGGATATTTGGTAAGTTGCAAAAAAAAAAAAAAAAAGCCTCAAAGCTGATCTGAGTCATAACTGCTATGAAAGCTGAAAAACCAAAATTTCAGTGTATATAATATATTCTGGCACACTATTTGTTTAGATTCATCTTGTAGCTGATTTTCTCTGGTTTAAGTGTAAACTTGCAAAAGTGAGCACAGCAATGCCTTAATCATATGTATCATATTCTTGTGATGCTAGGATGTTTACTTCAAGAGTATTGCTTGGCTCAGTGTTTATAGCCTCCAAAAATTTGAATCTAATTTCTAGAAGTTGGTCTATAACTTGAAATAAGAAGACAATATTTTCTCAAAACAAACAAACAACCCCAACAAAAACACCATTTCTCTTAGATTTACTTATAACATCTAAGAAGCAAGGATTTCACTTGTGTGTTTGTTTTTAAAATCTTGGAAATCTGGGAATAAGATGAGTTCAGTTCTACATAAATTTAACAGGTCCTAAAATATAAGTACAAATAGATGGTTTTGCTATAGCTGGTAAAGAAGCCAGTGCTGGTTTCTTTGTTGGTGCTGACATGATTGAAGCAGTAGAAAAGTTTAAGTTTCCAAATTAACCTTAATGAAATTAAGGATTACCTTCAGAGTAGGCTAATACTTTTCAAATGTTAGATTTATAATTCCAGATAAACAGTGAAGAAATTCTAGGAGCCTATAAGATATTAGAGCTGAATGGGGAGCACAGCATAAGGTATAAAGTTGCTGAGTCACTGTGTCGTATACCTGAAACTAATGTAACAGTGTGTGTCAACAATACCTTCATGGCGGGGGGTGGGGGGTGGGGGGTGGGGGGAGTGGGTGGGGTGATGAGAGCTATAACCCAAATTTCTTTATTGTATCTTAGCTCTTAAGATACATCCTATCTCAAAGATCCGAACATTTACATTTCTTCTTACCTTTGAACATTTCTGGAAACACGTTGTGTCTTGTGGTTCGATGTTGTTGTCATTGCTCATCCATGTGCATAAAAACCTACAGAATGAACGTCAGCAACTTGGAATGAAATTGCAGACAATACTGTATCACCAGTGCTCTTGATGGCGTAGATGATAGTATTGTGTGGGAAAACATGGCCACCCACGACTCTGAGTGTGAACATTTTTGGAAATATTGGACTTGGGATGTGAGCTGTAGGAATACCCTAAAAGATTTGTTTTGCTTTTATTTTATTATTTTTTAATATTTTATTTATTTGTTTGAGAGAGAGAGAGAGAGAGAGAGAGAGAGAGAGAGAACATGTGAGTGTGCATGCACGGGAGCAGGGGAAGGGGCAGAAGGTAGGGAGAGGGACAAGCAGACTCCTGCCTGAGTGTGGAGCCTGATCTGGGGCTGGATCTCATAACCCCCAGACCATGACCTGAGCCCAAACCAAGATTCGGTGGGATGCTCAACTGACTGAGTCACCTAGGCACCCCTCTTATATTTTTATTTTTATATAGATTCAGGAAGGACACACACACACACACACACACACACACAAAACTATGCCTCAGTAGGTATTAAAAAGCCCTTCGAATAAATATGTAGTGAAAGTTCTGGGTTACAGAAAACTGTTATAACTTAGTAGCCATATTTTTCCCCTTTCTTTGTGCTACATACAATAATGACTCCTTACAATCATTATGGTATTATAATTCTGAGTTGAACATAGATTGTGAGATTTTAGAATTTTTGAGTTGCTAATTTTAAAGAAGTTTTTGTTGCTATGTGTTTTAAAATGGTGATATGAGTCATATCATATCAAAGGAGTCATTGAAGCATTTCTTAGACTGAAAAATAAAATTTTACAGGGCTTAATATTCCCTTTCATTCTCATAATTAACATTCTTTTGGAGAACTACTAACAAATACGTTCTTTAAAAGTGAACTTCAAAGTCTAACTTTGGGCCATAAGTAAACTACTCTGTCTTGTTTATTATAGACAATCATCATTGAGGGTTTTGAAGTTTAGTTTAGAAGAGGATTTAGCACTCTGCAAGTTTATACTTTAGATCACAATATTGACTGATTATCTTTCTTAAAATGTAATAGACATAATAAATTGCTTGCAACACTCAATATTTTCAGAATGTTTTCCATTACTGTATTTGATGATTATTATTTTTTAAAAATCTCTCTGATCCCCCATTCTGAAAAGGAAACCAAAATTGCTTCTCAATCCCTTCACTGTATACATATAATCTATGATTTAATATTGCTAAACCAATACAGCAACACCTCATTTTCCAGCATTGACCAAGAAAACTTCGTTCCCTGTCCGTAAATTTCCCAGATAACTGAAACATAGACATTTAAATGACAAATCTATTTTTTTCACTGTTTCTGATAGAAACATTTCTACAACACACCTTTGTGTTATTCTTAGATAGAGAATACTGAAAAAAATCTCTAAAATCTTGTGCTTTGTGGTAATCTCAAGAAGGAGGCTGCTTTATTCATTGATGGGTCTTAAGCACATGGTAAAGAATGGAACAAGAAGAAGCAGTTAGTGGACGTGGGTTACACTCAAAATGAAATGGACTTTTCACCTTTCGTGGAACATGCAGACTCATTATTGCGAGTATCAGTTACAGCAGACAGCGTGCTCAATCGTGGGGGGCTGTAGGCACACCCTTAAGGCTCCCCCCTCCTGGGTTCTGGCACTGGGTTCTGCGCAGGCGCAGGACTGTCTCTACATTTCTCCAGAGGGCCCACTCTGTAATCTCAACATGCTTGTTGATTGAGAGTTCCAACGTAGGATCAATAATTGAATTAAGCATCACTCACTATAAATTAGGAAACCTGACTTTCTTCTTTCTAGTCCTGGTATAACTATTCACTTAGCCATCCAATTTTGAAATCTTGGCAGTCTGTGATTTTCTCTGTTTCCATCTTCCAGGTAGGTCAGTTGTAACGACTTTTCTCTTTGTGTCTCTACTGTTAACACCCTCTTTTCACCTTTAATTTGTATTTTCTTACTCTATTACTGCTTTTACCTAGACTATTCCAGTTTATCATGTGCTTGATCTTTAGGTCTCCAATCTCTTCAGTTTCCAGTGTATTGGGTACAGAATTAGCTAATCTTATCAAAGAGAGGTCTTTTCTTGTTCAAAAATCTCCAGTGGTTCCCTATTTTTGTTAAAATAAATTCTTTTTTAAAAATCAAATAATGAAAGACAGTTACTAGCAGAGGCTGAATTCTGTTGGGTCACATAAGGATAAAAGGATATATAATTATTTTGACATTAAGGAGTGCAATCCTTTTTGACCAGTCATCTGTATGGCAATCTGCTCTAACATCTCCTGAGTCATTAGGATTGAATGTGTTGAATACATTAATTTTCATTTCCAGGATAAATTACCTAAAAATTTTCTCTACACACTCTTTTGAAGCCACTCAGGAGATTCACTGACCTTTTGAAATTTATGTACAAATACTGAAGACATACCTGTACATTTTTTGAGCAACTTAAGATATCGCTGAATTTTTTAAAAGTCATCGATACTTAAAAAAATCATTTAAGTAGTTTTACCCCCATTTTATTGAGATATTATTATTATTTTAAAAGATTTTATTTATTTATTCATGAGAGACACAGAGAGGGAGAGAGAGAGAGAGAGAGAGAGAGAGAGAGAGACAGGCAGAGGGAGAAGCAGGCTCCATGCAGGGAGCCCGATGTGGGACTTGACCCCAGGACTCCAGGATCATGCCCTGGGCCAAAGGCAAGTGCTAAACTGCTGAGCCACCCAGGGATCCCCTTATTGAGATATTATTGACATAACATTGTGTAACTTTAAGGTATACAGGATGTTGATTTAATACACTTGTATATTGCAAAACGCTTGTCACTATAGTATTAGCTGACACCTCTGTCCTGTCACATAATTACCATTTCTTTTTTGTAGTGAGTACATTTAAGGTCTACTCTTTTACCAACTTTAAAGTATATTATTAGCTCTAATATAAATAAATATATATAAATAATACAAATCATTAGTAGGTATAATTACCATACTATATGTCAGATCTCCAGAACTTGTTAATCTTATAAGTGGAAGCTTATACCTTTTAACCAATATCTTCGCATGTCCTCCCCACCCCAAGCTGCTAATAACCACCATTTTGGATACCTTTTAGTGTGTATTCATGCCTCTGTTTAATTGTTTATCACAATTTTGACTGAGATGCTACTATGTGCCAGTGTGCCAGGTGTCATAGATGTGATGATACAGAAAAATAGTGTGACTTTTACTCTTATTTAGCCTATGGACTAGACATCTTCATCATTTGAGATTGAAATTTATATGTTTTCTCTGTATATTCTATTTTTAGAACTTGACGATCATTTTCCTTGCTGGCGGAAGAGAATTTCTAGTGTCCTTTCGCAAATTGCTCTCTTCCCCAAGCAGTCGGGTTCTTTTTTTCTTGCTTTTCTTTTCTCATTGCCTAAAATATGATGGAAAAGTACTTTATATTGTCCTAAGTATTTTTACAAGTCTCAGTTCATTTTGAATGTAGCACTTTTGACCTGATTTAAAACATACTATACATATAGCTATGCATGTTTTTAAACTTTACAGTATATCATATGTATTTTTCCATATAATTAAATATATTTTGAAAACATAATATTTAATGTCTGTTTAATAGTCCATCTTATTTAACCATCCCCTATTTTGGGCTATTTGGTTTGAGTCCACTTTTTTTTTTTTATTGTTCTGCAATTTTAAATAATGCTTCTATGAACATCCTGGTACACAATTCTTTGCTTGTGCTTCTGATTATTTCCTTATGTTGTACTCTTGCCTTCAAATACTGTCCATTTCTTGTGCCCAGGGACTAAATAGACTGGCTGTTTTTCCAATATATGTCCAGTGAATATATTTTTAAATGACTGACCAGATGGAGTATTGCTGAGTGTACCTCAAGATCTTCCAGAAACCCCTTTAACTCATGCTATTGCAGCAGGCTAGAACCCTGTAAGGACAGGAGAAGAAAGATGAGAGCTTACATGCCTTGCTGGGTGATGATGGTAGGATAGATAAACTCTAGTCCCCTTTCCTGGGGCTGTGCCTTTGTGCATTAGTGCCTGTGTTTGTGTGTGTGTGTGTGTGTGTGTGTGTGTGTGTGTGCATGCATTGGTGGGGAGAGGTGAAGTGTTGCTGCTTGCTATAGACTGAATTGAGTCTCCCTCTCATCCCAATTCATATGTTGAAGTCATAATCCCTGATGCAATGATATTTGAAGGTAGGGCATTTGGGAAGAAATTAGGTGTAGATGAGGTCAGGAGGGTGAGCCTCTCATCATGGAATTGGTACCCTTACAAGAGAAGCCACCAGAGAACTTGATTTCTCTTCTCTCTGCCATGTGAAGATTGCAAGAAGGCAGCATTTGCAAGTCAGGAAGAGATCTCTCACCAGGAACCCACTTGGCCCACACCTTGATTTTGGACTTCCCAGCCTTCAAAACTGTGAGAAAATAAATTTCTGTTCTTTAAGTCACTCAGTCAATGGTTTTTGTTATGGTGGCTCCCCCCAATACACTATTGAAGTCAATTTGTTTATGATTCCCTGTGAGGTGGGAAAATGGTGATACACAGATGTTTAAACTACTAATTAACTGTTTTAAACTGCTATTCAGCCATAAAAAGCCTGAAACTCCAAACCCAAAAGTTTAGTCAACTAGAGTAAAATATTTTGACTCGTTTTTATTAGTATTTTTTTTAGTCTTGCTACTTTTTTCTTATTTCTTCTCCTTTTTCCTTATGTAGTATTTTACAAATATTTAAACTATGTAAACTATACATACTACTTCAATCTTTATGGATTTTATCCTATAGTTCAAATCAGGAAAGAATCGACTGATAATCATTTCAAAGATTAAAGGCATATATCCAGTCATTAGATGGACTATTTTCAATTCTTGCTAACTGAAAAAAAATGAATATGGAACATCCTTTTTAGCTCCTCTTTTTGGTTGACACTTTCTGTTAAATTATAATATTATAGTTTTTCATTTTTACAGATCTTCTAGAATTTAGTGTTTCAATTTTGTTTGCTTTGCAATTGAGAAGGACATTACTTATATATTCTCAGTGGATTGTTAAAAGGAATTACTCATGTAGAACCATGTTTCTGGCACTTTATGGCATGGGGTTTTCTTCTCCATGTTGACTGTTTTGCCTCATTACATATGCTGTTGTAAATGAATTGTTGGATGTAATTCATATCAGGAAATATTTCTCTTATGTGGCCACTGCGTGTTGTGGGGATGTATGAGTGGAGAGGTGTGCTGGGCTATAAGTTTTCCTTTAGAATGTTTGAGGAGCCCTCAGGTGCTGTTGAAAGTGAAGTATAGGACTACTCTCAGGAAAACAAAGGTTTTATTACATTTTCTCATGTAATGAGGCTATCCAGAGAAAATAAAAAAACAAAGCAGTAAAAGTCACACATGTAGTGCCATATGCCAACAAGAGAAATAACTGGCCAAACAGAAAAAAGTCCCCAGAGGGTCTCCACTAGCTTACATTTATTTCCTCATGCTGTTTGTGGATCTTTCAGAGAGGAAATCAAACACTCTGACTCACACCAAACAAATACATGTTTGTAGAGTCTGTGTGTGTGTCCCCCCCCCCCCCCCCCCGTGAATCCAGACTATTTTCAAATAAACAAAGTAAACCTTGACTGGACAAATATCACTGGAGATTATGGTAATTATGTGATCAATTGTGTGATTCAGTAAAGATCTAAGAGTTCATACCAAAGGAGATGCTCCTAAAATCTTGCACAATTTTTTTTAAAGTTTCCATTCATTCATTCATGAGAGACGCAGAGACACAGGCAAAGGAGAAACAGGCTCCCCGTGGGGATTCTGATGCAGGACTTGATCCCAGGACCCTGGAACCATGACCCGAACTGAAGGCAGATGGTCAACCACTGAGTCATCCAAGTTCTTGGGCATTTTTATGACATAAGAAAGTCTGATAGAGTTAAACTCTTATGCTACACTGATAGTCAACTGCATCTATGTTTCTCTGGCATGGCAAGCTAAAGACTTGCCAGGGATGGAAGTGAAGAAAAGTCTTGGCTCTTATATTTTCCAGAATGTAGAAGCAGGATTTCTTAAGATTCCAGATTAAATATTTTGGGGATACCTTATATGTCTGAGAAAATAAGGAACACATTCAGGATTCTACTGGATGGGTTCTATTAACTCAGCTCCATAAATATCTTTTGTTTTATTAGTCTCCTCTCACTCTTACACTGGGATGAAGATGATATTTTTTTTTCAGTTCTACTAGAGAAACAAGATACCTTGGGCACTCAACGAGAAGCCCCGTGAGTGGCATGCTTACTTGTATTTGTACTAACTGGCTTCAGTAGCAATTGAAATTGAAATAAGTGTGGATAAGATAAAAATCTAATCTAATTTAACTGGACACTCACCAAATCCAACTTCTTGGTTTTCAATGTAAAAAAGCAACTTGTGACTGCTATATGACAAAATGCGATTTGTTCTCCTGACCACTTTGATTGTTTTCCCTAAAATAATCTTACTTCTTAAGGAAATGTAGTAGAAGATGGGCTCTTTCTAGTTCCCTATGCTTTGACTGAGACAGCGGAGTTAGTTATGTCATTAACTAAGGGGAGTTCTCAGATAAGAACATGGGTGCAGACATTCTCAATCAAATCCTAAGCTATGGAACACCATCAGTTATTTTTTTGTATATACTTGTCCTGCTTTGCCTAAGAAACACATCCTTTAAAGCTCTGCATCTCATCAACTGTTTCTAGAAAAGTGATGTTTTATTCTAATGTCCTTTGTAAATCTGGATGTTCTTTTTATGTGTAATTCTGGAATGGTTCAGGTAGGATAACCCTTGGTCTTTCATAAGGCTATGGCTTACCGTCTCTGAAGGTTGTGGGTCTGTCAGGATAAATAAGTGTTTGAGTCATGGTGGCAGGAGGAATATTTAAAGTCTTTTTCAGTGGGAGTCACTTTATATTTGAAGTCTAACCTGAAATGTCTTCACTGGTGCCCAGCGCCATCGCAGTTTCTGTGTAATAGCAGGATACCTGCAGGATACAGCAATGATGGGCAATATCATTTCATGCCTGGTGACCACATCATATAATGTCCCTATTAACATTATGAAGAAGACCCTGGAATATGCACAGCATCTAGATGCCCTTCCTTAGGTAGAAAAAAACCTGGGAAAATGATTGACGTAACAACTTTAGAAATGGAGTCTGGGGTCATGTATGGACAGTGAAAGGAACAAGTAAGGAGGCTTGCACTTCAAGATTCAGGGGACAGTTTGGAACGATCAATAAGAGTAGCAAAAGGCACTTATATAGAGAGGAGATATTCTAGATTTTTTTGTTCCAGGGTCAAGCTAAATTTATCAGATAGAGTAGCTAGGTACCAGACAAGAACAAGTACCAGGGAGATGAGTAAAATCTGCATCAGGAAACTGTAGGCATCCACGTGTACTAAGAGAAGCAGGCTAAAGCCGAGGAACCGGTCAGAAGGTGTGCTGCTTTACTGATTCCTTTTGTTAATGGGAGTTGCTTTCACAGTGAGGTTAGCAGACCACTCTGATGTAACCACTTTTAAAATTCATTCTGATAGAGTTATTTCACCTGAGAAAAGTTTCATAATGCAGCTTTGGTGAAGCCACATCAAAATGACTCTGCTTCCAGCTTTTTATTAGCAAAAATTATGCCTTCTATTTATTCTATCGCTGTTCCATGCTTTACTTCCAAGAGAATTTTTACTTTCTCCTTTACTGCTTTATTTTAAAGGTTTTTCATAGCCATGTTTTACCTGTCTTTCAAATCCCCAACGTGTTTTATATTATAGAAGTAAGATATGCTTCTGGAGACAAATAAATAAATACAATGATATCTATATTACTTTACATTAAAGAAGTGAAAATTCTCTGATCTTCTCCATTACCACCTCCTAGGGTTAACCATCATTAAAAATTTACTACAAACATCCCAAGAACAGTCAGGAAACATTTCTTGCACAGCAGTGAGAAACAGTTTTCTTTAAGTCCTCAGGAGATAATCTACTTGGCAAGTCTTTAGTAAAATGCTCTGTTGCAGCAGTATATAAAATAATTACAATTCAATTGAAATTTTGGCTGAAGCACTGAGATAAAGGGTTTATGAGAATTAAAGATTAAGAGGAAGATTTTGGGAAAGGAGTATTTGTGTGCTGTCATTCTCCTAACCCACAGTGGGAAGGATGAAGATGTTTGCCCCTTCATACTCAATAGAGAAGGGCTTTGAAAAAACCATTTGAGTATTGGTTATCTATTGGACATAGAAGACCAGGTAGGGTATAATCCATGCCTGAGCAAGTCAGTGGGTGAGAGATCAAGTTTGATAAATTAGATGAATATGTCCTAGGTGACTTGGAGTTAGTATATACAATTGGTTTTCAAGGTGATATGAAAACTAATGATTTCTAATGAATAATGAACAATATCACATTCATTATTTAGAAATTAAATACAGAAGCTACATTTTACTTACTTTATAATTAAAGTGTTTTTGTTTGTTTGTTTTTGCTTCTCTACTTCCACGTATCTTATCCACGTAATAGGGAAAACTCTTAATAGGGAAAAAAACCTATGTGGTTTTGAAAATTCAATTTCAAAAGGAATTTTTGATATGTGAAACTTAACACTCAAAAAAAAAAAGAAACTTAACACTCTTAGTTTTGTTTGAAAATGTAACATTTATGTTCCAGATTAAGATAAAATAAAAATGTATATACACACCAGTATGCTCTTAAATAATTTTAAATAGAATGCCATTTCATATCATATACATTTTCTTTTCCATGAAATTTACAAATTTAGTTTGGAGAAAAATATGTCAAGACTATATTATAAGTCATTGAACTGAACACTTAAAATTGGTGAATTTTACTATATATAATTTATGCTTTAATAAGGTTGTTTTAAAAATTCACTCCCTGGAAAAAAAATCTGTTAAAAGTTATTAGACAGACTAGAATAATGTAAGTTCCTGAAGCATAATTCAGAAATGCCATTGAAATGTGTGTTCATGATATTCATATGTGGAAACCTTGATAACCAGGTTACAAAATATTCTTTTCTCTTGCTTTGGGTCTATACTGGTTATTCATGTTTTCTGTCTTTTATGTTTACTTTCCCACTGATTTGACATCGAATCCTAGCACATTACATTTGGAAACTGAGCAATCATTTTAAAAAATATATGTTCTGTGCTTGCCAGATGTATTTGGAAGCTCTCCCAGTAATGCTTTCATTGTCATAACCCACTTCACAATTCCATCATGAATGAGGTCATTAGGGAATGACATCATTTTCAATACCTCCCAGATTGCAATATTAAAAAAACCCCACAATGACCCTTGTATTTGTTTCTCTTAACATTATCATATCCTAAGCTAAGCAAGACATAGTTCCTAAATCACACACATATGTGTGTGTGCACACTCACACACAGGCACAAACACACAACACAACTGAAAATCATGTAACTGGAGGAATTTCTAAAGACATATTTGGTTGTGGGTAGTTACAGAGTGCTAAAAGTTCAGAAAGTAAAAAGGGATATTTAAAGGTAGACCAAATGGGCAGCCTGGGTGGCTCAGCAGTTTAGCACTGCTTTCAGCCTACGGTGTGATCCTGGAGACCCAGGATTGAGTCCCACATAGGGCTATCTGCATGGAGCCTGTTTCTCCCTGTGTCTGTGCCTCTCTCTTTCTCTGTGTCTCTCATGAATTAATGAATAAATAAAATCTTAAAAAAGAAATAAAGGGAGACCAACAGAAAGGCCTCCAAGAGTGAGTGGATACATTTAGAGAAGTAAGAAAGTCTTAGGAGCTTGGCTGCCTTTTTTCCTCCTTCAGGAGATTATATAGAAAGTCACTGCTCTCTTTACAAAGAGGGATTATGTAACAAGAGTCCCAATCCCCATTTATTTATGCAGTCATATACAGCCATATATTAAAAAAATATTTGTGATGTATTTGATGTGTAACGCATAAAATAGCCATTGGGTATACAGTGGTGAAGAAGTTAGGTATGGACTCTGCTCTCATGGAGCTAAAATTCTACTTGGAGAGACAAGCAATCATTATCGATTATAAAGATAATTTAAAAATTTCAAATATGGTCAGGATTATGAAAAAGAAGTACATGTTTCTATCAAAGTTTACATCAGAAGGTCATAAACTGACCCAGAGGTCATGAAAATGAAAATCTTCCCTTGGCTTAGCCTTCTAAGATAACTAGGAGTTAATTACATGAGAAAGTGTGATGTGTGGAGGAGAATGTTCTAGGAAGAAGAACCTCATATACATTATTCTTGAGACAGAAATGAACATCCTATAGGACAGAGCTCTGAAGTTGGGAAAGGAAGAGCAGTTCTCTCTCGCCAACATATTTCCTTTACCAGAAAAACATATTTGGATGAAAATATTTCTTCCTTTAAAATCAAATGTATTTTAAAAGAGTGAAATCAATCACATCTTAAAGAGAGTTGTTTTTGAAAGTAAACATCAATTATAATTTGATTCTTAGATCATGGTTTGGGAGTGAAGAAGGTAAGGGCCAGGATGGACCCTTTGCTTATATATTCAAAAACAGCAGGGATCCCTGGGTGGCGCAGCGGTTTGGCGCCTGCCTTTGGCCCAGGGCGCGATCCTGGAGACCCGGGATCGAATCCCACGTCGGGCTCCCGGTGCATGGAGCCTGCTTCTCTCTCTGCCTGTGTCTCTGCCTCTCTCTCTCTTTCTCTCTCTCTCTCTCTGTGTGACTATCATAAATAAATAAAAATTAAAAAAACCCAGCAGATTGGCATTATGGTGGGGACCACTTAAAGATTCGATCCCATACTTTAGTAATGTTGGATGATTTAATAGCATTCAACAAATAGCTACAGAACATCTGTTATATACCAGTCGCTGGATGGCTTCAGAAGTCTTATTGTAGTGCCCGTATCAGTAATGACGATGATAGTTGTAAGAACACAAATGAACAGCAATGACAAGATTTGACCTCTGATCTTTTTTTTTCTTTAAAGATTTTATTTATTTGAGAAAAAGGGTGCACATGCAGTGGGGAGGGGCAGAGGGAGGAGCAGGCTTCCCACCGAGCAGGGAGCCAGACATGGGGCTCCATCCCAGGACCCCAGGAGCATCACCTGAGCCAAAGGCAGATGCTTAACCGACTGAGCCACCCATGGGCCCCTGACCTCTGAACTTCTATTTCCTGCTGAGTGGCCCTAGTCTTCCGGATGTGTGCCAGAAATCATACAGAGTAATTAGAGTTTCAGCTGTGCTGAGCTTCCCTGATGGAGATAGGAGAAAGGACAGATTATCTTATGCAGAAAAGTAACTTCCTAAGCAGTACCTACTAATGATAGAAATTTAAAACAAGACTCAATACCATTTTTAAAACCACAGGCTGTTTCTGAAGCTCCATAGATGATTTGCTTCTCTGGGAAAGTGGCATGAGTGCATGGTCTTAATTTTTTTTTTTTTTTTACTGTTTTCATTGAGGATATTTGCATCATAGAAAAAAATCATTAGAATGATTTGAAGAAATTGCTAACCTATACATTTAGTATGTTGTATTACTATTCATAATTATTCATGGTACCCACTTCTCATAAGCAATTTATACTTCCCAGCCCATTGCCTGCTTCCTGTTGCAGGGAGTATATGTGTTCGTCCTTTGCCATTGATTTTGGATTTAACCATGTAATTTTTTCTTGCCATTGGAATGTGAACAGATATGACTATGCGACATCCAATTAGAAGCTTTTAAAAGGGGATCCCTGGGTGGCGCAGCGGTTTGGCGCCTGCCTTTGGCCCGGGGCGCGATCCTGGAGATCCGGGATCGAATCCCACGTCAGGCTCCTGGTGCATGGAGCCTGCTTCTCCCTCTGCCTGTGTCTCTGCCTCTCTCTCTCTCACTATGTGCCTATCATGAATAAATAAAATTAAAAAAAAAAGAAGCTTTTAAAAGATATTCTAAGAATTGGCTTAGTCTCTTGCTTTTCTTCTCAGCCTCCAAAATGGTATGCTACATCACATACACGTTTCAACCTCGGCCATGGTCCTCAGATAAGATTCATGGAGCTGAGCCAGGCAGAGCCAATATAGCTGCATCTGTCCAATAGTTGCCTCTATGAAACATTAACAAGAATGAAATGCTTATTTTTGAAGGTCCATGAGATTTTACAGCTGTGAGGCAGCAAAGTTGGAAGGTACAGAATTGGATACTTAGAGGGGGAGTGTTACCATAATACAAACTTAAAATATGTAGCATGCATTGACTTTAGGGTCCAGATTGCAAGCAGTTAGCACACTTCCTGGGGGCTGGGTAATTGGAGACACATTTTATGCAGTAGCAAAACTTTGGTAAAACTGACACCTGAGATAATGTGGAGGGCAAACACTTATATGATAATGTACTTAGAGCTTTCTGTAAAAAGGATTTGAAATGTCACTAATGTGAATTGCTTGTTAGAAGCTGCATTTGATAAGGTAATACTAGAAGGAAAATGAGCTCAAATGTAAGTGACTTTAACATAAAGGATGACAAGGATACTAAATTGCTGACAAAGTCCAGGATGTGCAGGTTTAGAAAATCATCTCTAACTGGTTAGAAGATAAATACCATGAGCCACCAAGGCTAATTAAGACACAGATGAAGACTCAGTTTAGGGACAAAGACCAAATTACTGGCTTGTGCACAAAACCTGATTGGATTAAGGTGGCTCTCAGTAGATCTTTTCAGTTGGACAGAATGGCTCAAGAAAGTGAAAACAAGAGTGATCTCATGAAGCCTGATAAGCTCAAATACCTATACTTACATTTAAAGAGAGAAAACAGTTTTGTAAATAGAAGAAAGAAAGAAAGAAGAAAGAAAGAACAAAAGAAAGATAGAAAAGAAAAAAGAAGAAAAGGTGAGTGTGAAGTTTTAGTGCATTAAGTGTAGAAAGTGAATATCTGTGACCAAGAAGGTGAACTGAGATAGATTATATTCACAATTACTCATTTCTTTTTCTTTTTTTAAGATTTTATTTATTTATTCATGAGAGACATAAAGAGAGAGAGGCAGAGACACAGGCAGAGAGAGAAGCAGGCTCCATGCAGGGAGCCCGATGTGGGACTCCATCCTGGGACTCCAGGATCACGCCCTGAGCTGAAGGCAGGTGCCCAACTGCTGAGCCACCCAGGCATCCCTACTCATCTCTTCCTTCCAAGCAAGAGGATTATATATCATTACCATTACTGTGTGATTTCCTTGGTCCTGTGGGAGGAGTGTAAATCCTTTCCCCATGTTCTTTGGTTTTGGCCATGTGGCTTGCTTTGCCCTATGAAATATGATGTTTGCCACATAGAAACCAAAGCTTTAAATGCAATCCTGTTGCTTAAGCTAGCTAGATCTCTTGTTTTCTCTTCTGCAAGTATGTATGAGATTGTCTCATAAAGTGCTGCTCCTTTAGTCTGGTTATAGGAAAAAGAGGACACATGGAGCAGAGACAGAGAGAACCAAGCAGTTAACCCTCAGTCATTGACATGTAATATGAGCAAGAATAAATGTTTATTTAGTAAGCCACTGAGCTTTTGGGGTATTTGTTATGCAGCAAAACTGGCTAGGCTAATTTAGCACTTAAAAATTTAAGGGATTTTTCAATATTGATTTGTTTAGTCCTGTGAATTTGATCTTTGTTTATAAATCTAAACCATTTTTGCAAAGATTTTATTTATTCATGAGAGAGAGAGTGGCAAAGACATAGACAGAGGGAGAAGCAGGCTCTTAGGGAGCCTAATGCAGAACTCGATCCCTGGACCAGGATCATGACCTGAGCCAAAGGCAGATGCTCAACCACTGAGCCACCCAGGAGTCCCATTCTAAACTATTTTTAAGAGAAGAGTATTGATATACACTTTCATCATGTGGCCTTTGCACAAAGATCCCAGAAATAAACCCTTGCTTATATGGTCAATTACTTTACAACAAAGAAGGCACAAATATAAAATGGGGAAAAAGACAGTTTTTTAAATAAATGGTGTTGGGAAAACTGGAGAGCTACATGCAAGAGGATGAAACTGGACCACTTTCTTACATGATACATAAAAGTAAACTCAAAATGCAGTAAAGATCTAAGTGTAAGACTTCAAACCACAAAATTCCTAAAAGAAAACACAGAGTAATTCCTTGATTATCAGCCTTAGCAACATACTTATGTATATGTCTCCTGAAGCAAGGGAAACAAGGAAAAACAAACTATTCGGTCTACACCAAAATAAAAAGCTTTTGCACAGCAAAGGAAACCATCAACAAAACAAAAAAGCAACCTATTGAATGGGAGAAGATATTTGAAGACATACAGATGGCCAACAGACACACGAAAAGATGCTCAACATCACTTACCATCAGGGAAATGTAAATCAAAACTACAATTAAATATCACCCGACACCTGTCAGAATGGCTAGAAGTTAAAAGACAAGAAATACAAGTGTTGGCAAGGATGTGGAGAAAACAGAATGCTCATGTACTCTTGGTGGGCATGTAGATTGGTATAACCACTGTGAAAAGCAGTATTGAGGTTCCTCAAAAAATTAAAAGTAGAAATACTGTATAAGCCAATAATTCTAACACTTGGTATTAACCAAAGAAAAGGAAAACACTAATTTAAAAAGCTTTATGCCCTCCTATGTTTATGGCAGCTTTGCTTCAATAGCAAAGACATGCAAGTAACCTAAGTATCTATCAACAGGCAAATGGTTAAGGGAAATGTGGGGTATATCTCACATTTGTGCCATTTGTGACAACATGAATGGAGCTAGAGGGCATTATGTTAAATGAAAAAAAGTCAAGACAGAGAAAGACAAATACCATATAACTTCACTTATATGTGATTTAAAAAATACAACAAACAAAAACCAAACTGACTCTTAAATACAGAAAAAAAAAAAAACAACTGATGCCAGGGGGTAGCTATGTGGGGGTGGGTGAAATAGGGTGGATGAAGGGGATTAAGAGGTACAAACTACCATGTCTAAAATAAACAAGTCATGGAAATGAAGAGTACAGCCTCAGAAATATAGCCTAAAATATTGTAATATTATTTTATGGAGACAGATGGTTATGGTAAACATGAGTAATATGTAGACTTGTTGAGTCACTATGTTGTGCACCTGTATGTCAACTGTACTCCCATAATAAAAATAAATAAATAAATAAACAAATAAGGAATAGATTTTTCAATATTCATTTATTTAGCCCCATGGTGTTGATCTTGATTTTTATAAATCTATGGTATTTTTAAGAGAAAAAATCTCAATGTAGACTTCCACCTCTGTTTTAATAAAGCTTGCATATACTCTTATATTTATGTTTTTTTTGAACATAAAGTTTAATGTTGAGAGGCTATACACAGAACATTGTTTCTAAGGGCAAAACACAGTCTTTTGGTCAGAAAGGTTATCCTCAGTGCTTTGGTTGCTGTTAAGTTTCAGAGTGTCTAAGTCCGTTTAACATCTCTAGGAGTCAGTCTCACTGAGTTGTAGTGAGAGGTACAAGAACTCCATTTGATAGAATCTCTGCAAATTGCCACTTATTGTTTCTTTTGCTTCCTTCAAAATCTCTGCGCTATTTACCCAGGAGATATACCAGATAGAAAGAGGTGAAGAAATGAATGTGAGATATAATAATAGAGTGGATAGTCAATGAGAAGTAAATAATATACTTATTTGGAGTCAACAGAGAAATCACCTGTAATTTTAATCTTTTGCCTTGCGTTTCCAAAACCCAAGTGCTATTTTTTTACATTTTCTTTCATATTTGTAAAGTGTATTTTGTGATCGAGTTGCAGCTTTTAGAAAGCCTGTCAAATAATCTCGAAAATTCCTAAGTTCAGGTTAACTCTTCATTTGTGTTACACAATCAAGCACAATATTTACTAAAACAGGTATAATTCATAATGTGGATCATTTTTTAAAGGAGAAAATCTTGTTTTGTTCAGGAAAATGGCACTATCATTCTAATTTAGTAGTATCATTATTACAGGACAATTCCATAATATTAGAGGTACAGTGTTATTTTGAATATTCAGGATGACTTGAAGTTGTTAGAAAAAGTTTATAAATTTGGGAAAACAGATACCATCTTTTCAGTGATTCATAGAAGAAAATATTTCCATAGTCACAAACATCTATTCTTAAAAGGGAATATGTATAGATTTTAAGGGCTCAGTATAAAGGCATCTATATTTAGAAGCAGTATTTAGTGAAATTTGTACTGTTCTGTCTTGGATGAAGATCTTTGTAATAGATCTTTGGCCTTATTCAAGCTCATCAGAGGTGAAATGCTGAAGATTCAAAGACTAAGAAGTTATCACTTACCTTTGGTCATTCTGAGAGAAATATCCAGAGTTTGAAAATTATTTTCCAGGAATTTGGGGGTCATCCTGGAAATCTGGCCTTTTAGAATTATAGATGTGGAAAATTAGTGTAACAATACTTTTATTATAAAATCAACAGGGCATGATCTTAAAAAAAAAAAGGATTTTTAGGAATCTTCCATAACTTTGACTTACCTGGTGTGGAAGCTTAAAATCAAATTTTTTTAATCTTGGGAAAGAATTATGCTTGCTTTTGACATTTATTTCACTCAATATAAAGTATATATATTATACAATATGCTTAATTCAAAAACAAATTTTCCAAAAGCTTTAATTTCTATTACAAAAATCTACCATGAAGTTTATTGCTTATTTCTGTAGGAAAAGATATTTTATGGAATTTAATTTACTCTATTGAGCCTTTCTCAAGTATGGTTGTTGTTTCTTACCACTGGTACATCTTACATGAAATTTAGCCACAAAAAGCCACATGCCACTGTGGTCCCAATTATGTGCTATCCATGAATGGTGTTATGTAAGGACTTACATTTTGAGAAAGAATCCTAAAGCTTTCCTAATAATGTGGAGAGATACAGAAGGTCTACAACCACCCCCAATGGGCTGATATATTTTGGAGATTTATACCACGGTGTAAACAGCTAAAGCTTTAAGTATCCAAAGATGGATCAATCATTTACCTGCTCATTGGCTTCAGAAAAGTTTTTTTATTTTCTCTAAAGCACAATTTCTTCATCTGAAAAAGAACCATAAAGATATATAACTTTTTAAGTTAGTGTGGATGGGAAGATGAAATAAGGTATTGAATGTAAAAGCACCTATTGTGCCTAGCACATTGGTTTAAATTCAATATATAGTAGGAATAATTTGTTTTCTTATTTATGTCTCTAGGCCCAATTTGCTTGTTCAGTGCTTGTGGTTAATTGTTCAAAATCCTGGAAGAATAATATATGCGCAGTTCACTTTTGATGGCTAATTAGCATGCTGCCCATTAGCATGTACTCTGTAGTATAAAATATTAATCTGATAACCTATGCATGTATCTTCTTTAGCTGAAGGATGGGCTCCCTGATGTTTGTTTGGCTGCCAGAGATTTTTGCTCTTGTACCTGCTAACTAAACAGCGAGAGAGGTGCTGGGCAGGAGCAGGTGCAGGGAATTTAGGTTAGTGAATGAAGTCAGGCAGGGAAGAGTCGGGGCTGATACAGAGCTTGGTGGTAGCTCCACAGGGGAGGAGCAGAGCCCACCCATCAGGGGGCAGGGGCACAAAGAATAAGGCTTATCCAGAGAAGAAAGGGATTGGGGCCATCACAGTAGTGAGGAGGGAAAGAAGGAGAGGTCAACTGCCAGTGGGTGGTGGACAGCTAGACAAAAGGTGTTCATGTTGAAACAGAAAATTCACCCGGGACAAACAACGCTGTTTCTGAAATTAACCATTTTTACTCTAGTGCAAGGAAATTTTCCTCTCAACTTTTTATTCAAAATACACAGATCATAGAGTCAATTATTTTATTCCCTTTTTACAGATGGATAGATACATTGAGTGACAAAAAGTTAGTAGATTATTGTATTTTTTGTAACAAAGTGAAGTAGAATCCAGTGTCAAAATTAAATGTTTTTATTATCGTCTTATTTTTCTGACTGTAAATTTTTAACTAAATCTCTTACCATTCATCTTGCTGAATTGGGATTAAGTAATTGGGATTACTTCTCAATTAAGTAATCCTAGAACTTAATAATGTATCTCTAGACTTGCCCTTGCCTCCCAAAGGGAAGGCTACACAATAATAACTGTGTTCAAATAAACAGAGAATTTTTATAAAGAGAAAAATGACCACCTTACTCCCCCACCCCTCTTTTTCACAGAAAACAACCTAAGAGGAATATTAAATTTAAAAAAGATTTAGGCTAGAAATCACATTCACACAAGCACATGCACGTGCAGCCCCCCCCCCCCTGCCCCTTGCCCCAACACACACACAAACACACACCCCTTGGTACCAGCTAAAGTTTTGAGAGGATAGCAAAAAAAGTTCCTGGAACTTTTAAAGATTTAGTAGGTAATTATGGGAGCAGTCATCACCTAAAATCAAATTAATAATACCATTGAAAAGTATAAAGACATCAGATACCTTATGTAGTTTCAGTTTATGCTTTCGACACAATCTACAAAAATATTTAAAGGCTACCCACTTCCAGCATTGTTATACATGGATAGATTTTATGAGAGCATCTATTTATTGAATTACACGATGTTACAGGTAGCTAAGATGATATATGATGGAAAAGAATGCTTTACCTCTGGGTAATTATAAAATATATCTCGGGGATCCCTGGATGGCTCACAGGTTTAGTGCCTGCCTTCGCCCAGGGCGTGGTCCCGGAGTCCCGGGATCAAGTCCCACATCGGGCTCCCTGCATGGAGCCTGCCTCTCTCTCTGCCTGTGTCTCTGCCTCTCTCTCTCTCTCTCTCTCTCTCTGTGTGTCTCTGTGTCTCTCCTGAATAAATAAATAAAATCTTTAAATATATGTATATATATATATATATATAATCTCGGATGTTCCTATAATACATAAAATACCTAAATGTTTTTTTCTAATGACAGAGATTTCTTTACCAAAATGAGGGTGTAGAGAATGTGGCTATGAATGTGGGCCCCAAATCAAACAGCCTTATTCACACCTCAATTTTATTATTTATCAGATGTGTACCTTGGTAAAGTCATTTAATTTTTCCCACTTCAGTTTTCCCATGTGTACCTTGGGAATGATAATAATATTGATAATACTTTCTAAGAATGGCATGTGTTACAAGTAAGAGAAGGTTAGCCATTTAAAATTACTTAGCATAAAGAACTCAATATTTGGCTCTTTTCATTATTGTTATTAACTGATTTTCTAACTATGGGCAAGACACTTAATTTTTGTGAGCAGCAGTTTCTCATGTGTAAGAGGCAGATAAAGCCCTACTTTGTAGGTTTGCCAGTAGGAGTATAATGAACTTCCAGCACATAATTCAGATTAATAAAATGTTTCTCTTGTTTATTCTCATCTTAATGAAAATTATTAATTTTTACCTAAAAAATGAAAGTAATTGTCTTTCAGCAGCAATTTGTCTAAATTTGAAGTTTGCCAAGGGGTGAGTAATATATGCATAACCTGCCTAGTCCTTGTACTTGATTAGGTATCAGCATTATCATTGTAGGATATGGGGGCTGTCATGAACCACTTTTTGGGGCAATTAGCAGGGAAGTTATGGTCCCAGGGGGTAATTCAAATGGGGCCCAGCAAAGTTATAGAGGCGCAGGCTGACTCCCTTTTGCTGGATGATCCGCAGATGGCTTTAGTGCTGATCCCTTCTATGGATGAGGAGCTGTACATGGTCTAGGGCATTGGCTTGGTTCCCATATGGCCTCTTGGCTGGCCATCTCAGATACTTTCCTGGCACTCTACAAGGCATCTCCCCTCTCTCTGAAGATCTCATTCTCCCTCCCCTGGCCTCCAAGCCCTCCAAGACAAGGCTCCAACTCTTCTGTTCCTCTTTCCAGATTGAGGTACTTTTCTATTTTCTCTGTTTTTTTCTTTTTTTTAAGATTTTATTTTTTTATTTATGAGAGACACAGAGAGAGGCAGAGACATAGGCAGAGGGAGAAGTAAGCTCTGGCCCCCAAGGTTCATGCCCTGAGCCATGGCAGACACTTAACCACTGAGCCACCCAGGCAGTCCCTTCTCTCTGGTCTTTACTTGGGCATACAATCCATATTCTGTTCACCTCAGGGTCTTCCCTTTTAAAACGTATAAGCCCAATTTGGAAATCTTTTTCTTCTTAAAGGACTTGATATTTCTTCAGGCAATGGGAGTGCTGCTGCCTATTAGGCAGATGTCCACGAGGTGGCAGGAAGAAAGAAAACCCCAACAATAAAGGTGAATATTCTAAGAATTTCTTTCACCACTTGTGTAAGATCAAGTGGAGTTTTCTAGTCCTCTAAGATTGCAGAGGCCTAGGCCATTGCATCTACTTGACCACAATAATTGGCATTTGGAAATCCCACCAACTCTGCATTTTAGGAAGCTGTGTGTGTTAGCCTGTTAAAACAAAGTACCACAGATTGGGTAGTTTAAACAACAGACATTGGGATGCCTGGGTGGCTCAGTGGTTGAGCATCTGCCTTTGGCCCAGGGTGTGATCCTGGAGTCCCAGGATCAAGTCCCACATCGGGCTCCCTCCATGGAGCCTGCTTCTTCCTCTGCCTGTGTCTCTGCCTCTCTCTGTGTCTCTCATGAATAAATAAATAAACTCTTCAAAAAAAATTAAAAACAGAAATTTATTTTCTCACAATTCTGTAGGCCAGAAGTCTGAAATCAAGGTTCTGGCATAATTAATTTCGAGATCTGGCTCCTCTGCTCTAGACAGCCATCTTCTCTCTGCACCTTTACATGACCTTCCTTTGGTGGGCACCTATGTCCTAATCTCCTCTTCCCATAAGAACACCAATTGCTGGACACTGAGGCTCCTTCCACAGTTTGGCTATTGTGGACATTGCTGTTAGAAAGATGAATGGATAAAGAAGATGTGGTCTATGTATACAATGGAATATTCCTCAGCCATCAGAAATGACAAATACCCACCATTTGCTTCAATGTGGATGGAACTGCAGGGTATTATGCTGAGTGAAGTAAGTCAATCGGAGAAGGACAAACATTATATGTTCTCATTCATTTGGGGAATATAAATAATAGTGAAAGGGAATATAAGGGAAGGGAGAAGAAATGTGTGGGAAATATCAGAAGGGGAGACAGAACATAAAGACTCCTAACTCTGGGAAACGAACTAGGGGTGGTGGAAGGGGAGGAGCGTGGGGGGTGGGGGTGAATGGGTGACAGGCACTGAGGGGGGCACTTGACAGGATGAGCACTGGGTGTTATTCTGTATGTTGGTAAATTGAACACCAATAAAAAATAAATTTATTATTAAAAAAAAAGAACACTAATTGCATTGGATTGGGACCTACCCAAATGACCTCATTTTACCTCGATTACCTTCTTAAAGCCCCTATCTCCAAATACAGTCACATTTTGAGATACTAGGGGTTAGAATTTCAACATATGAATGGGAGTGGGTGTGCACAATTCAATCCACAGCACCATGCAACCATCACCTAGGCTCAAGCTATTGCAATTACCTATAAAAACGTGGTTTGAGAAATGTAAAAAGCCGCCTATGTCCTTTGGCCCATACCTCATAATTGCATAACCATAAATTGCGTGCCTATAAAGTGCCAGGGCACTATAACTACAGTCAGTCTTTGTATACGGTATCTCTTACAATGCCTCCATCACTTCAAGATCAGAACAATGCTAACAACAGGAGCTGAAATTCACAATGATCTGTCTGATTCCAATTTTGAGGTTACTTCCACCGTGCTATATTGAGATTGCAAGCAAATCAGATATTCGGTTGGACAAGAGCATGGTGTAAATTTTACTTTTGTTCCAAGAAACAGTTTACAGTATGTTGTGAATAGCTAGTGTAGGGCCAATGGTTGGTTATTTCTGAGCATGCTACTATTTTAGAGCCTGTACAAAAATTTAGTAATGTACTATGTTCTTTATTTTAGAAGATAAGAAAGTATTACAGATTTTAGGAAGATATTTGATATGATAATAGTAAAAAAATGTTAAGATTTGGTACTTAAAGGGGTACCTGGGTGGCTCAGTTGGCTAAGCTACTGACTCTTGGTTTCAGCTCTAGTCCTAGTTTTGCTGTGCATGGGATCAAACCCCACATGGGGCTCCATGCACAGCAAGAATTGGCTTGAGATTCTTTCCTTCTCCTTCACCCTTTGCCCCTCCCTCTGCTTGTATTCTCTCTTCCTCTCTAAAATAAATAAATCTTTAAAAACAAAAAGAAAAAAATAACATTTGGTGCTTAAAATGTTAATATTTTAGAAATCTAGAAAAATGTCTCAGCCAGCCACTCCCTTTGCCCCCAGGAGGTTGATTTGTATAGACTACATCAACAGGCTTCTTTTAGTTGCCAGTGAGGGGCCTGGTAGGACACCCTCAGGAGGGTGTCCCCTCCTGCTCCCTCCTTGCCTGGTCACTTTGGGTTGGCTCCCTCTTTTGACCCAATAATTTTATCATTGGGATCCTCCCTACACAATTAGCTCCTTCTGAATTCCAGTAAAACTGCCTCCTTTTGTACTTTCTGATCTGCTCCTCTCTCCTCTGGTTTCCTTATGGCCAGCTCACACTTTTGTAAATAGGTTTTTCACTTAAACCCTCCTGGAATTAGCCTAATTGTGTGTCACTGGCTTCTTTAGCAATTGGTTATTTGAAATATGTCTGTATAACTTGATAATACAACTTGTAATCATCTTAGCATAGTTTTTAAAAACTGGATTCGTATTATTTCATTTTAAAATGTCTAAAGGAAACCTTTAAAATAAACGTTTTGCTAGACAGTGTAGAATTAACCCTGACAGCAGAGCTTGATGGTTAGATGCAGAAACTCTAGAATGAAATTGCTTGGGTTTTAATTTTAATTCTGTCTCTATTAACTAAGTCATTTAACCTCTTGGGTTCTCAGTTTCCTTATTAGTAGAGGAGAGATAATAATAATAGTTGACCTGAGGATTGCTATGAAGATTTTTTTTAATATTTTATTTATTTATTTATTCATGAGAAACACAGAGAGAGTCAGGGACATAGGCAGAGGGAGAAGCAGGCTCCCCACAGTGAGTCTGATGTGGGACTCGATCCTGGATTCTGGGGTCATGCCCTGAGCTGAAGGCAGATGCTCAACCACTGAGCCACCAAGACATCCCTGTTACAAAGAGTTTTAAAGTTGATATTAAAGTTGGTATTTTAAAATATTGAAAATAAGGCAAGGTCCATATTAAGTGCTAAGTATTTGTATAATAAACATGATTATTTTATTGAGTGCCTAGTATGCTCTAGGCAGTTTGCCAAATACTTTTTCATACCTTATCCCATTTAATCCTCGGAACAATCTTGTGAAGGAGATATAATATAATTCACTTAATAATAAATTAAAACCAGAGTAATTAAGTAATTTGCCCTTGTCCACCTGGTAAGCAGTGAAGTTGAGATTTGAAGACAGATTGGAATATCATTATTGAATTAAATTATAAACACACTGTGTATATACATACACACTCTGACGTATCTTTACATACTATATACAGTACTGAATACACAGCACTTACATTTATAGGATGTTTGTGCCTGGCATATTGTGGATACTCAACATATGATTGTTGCTTCCTCTCACTCCTGATTTCAAGTTCGCTGCTTTTTCCACGTTACCACACAGCCTTGCATCTTACAGACAAAGGGGTAAAGTGAACTTTCTAGAAGTTCTGTGAGTATTAACTAGAGAGGAAAAGAATGTAATTTATACCTATTGCTGAACCTCCCTTCCCCTTCCAAGATAATGAAAACATTACTATAACACCATACTTGAAAAGATACCAAATTTGCATTTTCCCAAATGTGCGGAGCTGCTAACTTGGAAAGCCACAGAAGCCTGTGATTGCTGCAGTGGATGCACCCCAGATAAAAAGATCAAAGGTTATCATGAGGCTAGCCAGATGTCACCATAAAGAGCTCTGCCTGTTTTCAAAGTGACTGATGGATGATGTGAGAGCTTCCATTGGAATGCTTTTGAATGTTCTACACAGTGTCATAAATATTAGAAATTTTATCAATGGGTCAAATGGCTTTGAGGCAATAAAACTTGTTAAATCACCATTCACTTAAAACACCGTCTCATTTTATACAAACATAATTAGGAATTCATTAAGAAGGGGACTTTTCAGGACACCATTATAAAATTTACTCATACCACCGCTATGGCAGTCTTCCACACCGAATTAGAAAATACCTTTGAGTTCAAGATCTCTTTAGTCTAAAGTATTACTCTCTTGTGTTAGTTCCCTAAGGGTTTAGCTGACTCGCAAATGTCAAATAACTAGTAAGTGGCAGAGAATGGATCTAAACAAAGGTCCTTCTGTTACTCAAGCCCATGTACTTTCTTACATATATAGTTGTGTATAAAGCTGGAGTCAGTACAGTACAGTGTAAGTGGACTAAGTGTTTATTAGATATAAGTTTTAAGTTTCATTATATATTGGCCACTTCTACCCTTCCCCTTAAAATAGATCATCTCTCTCTCTCTCTTTCTCTCCCTCACATGATTTGCCTTTAGTCTAAAGGCTCACAAATGATTTGGCAAGATGGCTTCTCGTGTCTCCCAGTTTCATTTCTCCCCACTTTGTGATGTTAAAAGGTCTTTTCTTATTAATGAACAGGAAGACTAAAGAAAAGTTTTATTTTCTAGCTTCTAAGTTATCTCATTGAAAGATGTCTTCAGAATCTACCTTTTATATTTTCAGTTTCTTGACTGTGCTTATTCTAACTTCAGGGATAGCATTTGTTATAGTAGTGAAACTCTCTTACTCTTTGACTTCTGACTTTGTTTTAATTGGGCTTATTTTTAAACAAAAATCAACATGTATAATATCTTTCCATTCCATACAATTATTATGGACACTTATTTTGAATATTTAATGGAATCACTATGTTATATGGTTATTTGCTGAATTTTTTTTTTTTCCTGTGAATAGGGGCTGATTCAACTATGCTTCTAAAAGAAACCAATGATTGATTCAGCTTCTGGCCCCATAGGATACTTGAACAGTGGATGAGAAAACTGCTATTTTCTTCCCAACTCTCCCCCAAAACAGGATCTCTGTCTGGCCTCCAGACTGGAGCCTTCCTGGTCACCTTGGTTAAAGTCTAACTATAAATGCTGACAGAATTATATAACAGTTGCCAAAGCTTTGTGAATTTGCGGACTAACAAGTCATTTGTCATATATTGGAGGTAAGTGGGAGCCTCAGTACCAAGGGGAAAGCCCTTTGTCCTATGAACCATGACCCAGACACTGGTTGGATTTTTTATAGTCATGCATATTGAATAGTTTCTGTAGAGGCCTCAGTCTTCTGCTCAGTTCCAGGTGGGCAGTCTTGTCCCTTTGAGGGAGAAAAGCATTTGATAATTTCTCAGTGATAACCTTAGCATTTTATGGTCAAGAAAGTGCCAAGATTCTTTAGATTTATTACACACTATTGTTTCCAAGTGTTGTATATTCCTTTTCTTTTAGGATAGTTTCTCTCTTTCTCAGAGATTCTGAGATACGTAGCTCATTTTTGGAAAGTCAGAAAGTACTTCTAAGGAATGATTTTATTAGAAAGGCAAACCATTTGATCAGCCCTCTGAAGACTGTGACAGAAAAGGAGAGCTTTCTTTCAGGGAGAAAGACATTATATAAATGAACTCATCAACATTAGATAGAACATTTTATATCGTTATTTCTCAAATACCAAATTGTTATTACTGGCAAATATCTATACTGGATAAACAAACAGCCAAGTATTAGAGCTTCAGAGAGTGAAAGAAATGACCTGTATCAGACAGAATAAGTGCCGGGAGCGTATTAGAATTTTAATGCCAATGACACTTACAACAACAGTTGCTGATACACACTTCAATCACTCGATGCTATTGCTCTTCATCTAAGCAGAATGGCATAGTGTTTAAATGCGTTGACTCAAGATCCAGGTCATTTGGATTTGAATCCTAGCAGTACCATCAGAGAGCTGTGTGTCTAAGTTACTAATCGTCCCCAGACCTAGTTTTTTTTATTTATTTATTTATTTATTTATTTATTTATATTTATTTATTTATTTCAAGCCAAACTGTATCCAGCTTTATTAAAGACACCTTTCATAAACCATCATGGTAGTTCAGACAGAACATGGGCAGATGATGGTTAACAGGATACAACAACTTTCAAACTCCCTTCTTCAATGGACTACCAAAATCAGAAAGCTACTATAAAACCCAACGAAGTCCTCACGTGATGCTCTGAAAAGGGAAAGTTTAGAGTGAGGGTTGACAGTTCACATTCAGCAGTACAGTGTAATTTTTCACAAGCCGACCCTGACTTTCAGGAAATGAAATGAAAATGGCAAAATTATCAATCTGAAGATCCCCAAACTAAAAAAAAGGGACTCTTTTGAGGGACACC
The DNA here is from genome assembly GCF_053574225.1 of Canis aureus. Taxonomy (NCBI): domain Eukaryota; kingdom Metazoa; phylum Chordata; class Mammalia; order Carnivora; family Canidae; genus Canis; species Canis aureus. The sequence continues at coordinate 25,565,193 of NC_135630.1, read as the reverse complement.
ATCTCAGTGGTGACACTCTAAAGTCCGGATTGCCTGACATACTGGGAACCATTTCTTGAGGTCAGGTTCCAAAAGGCCTCTGGGTTTAAGGGAGTCAAGTCTATGTTGAAGGCAGAGAGGGAGAAGAAGACATAAAAAAATGAGTTTTAGTTTTTCCACACCACCAAAGTGGCTCATGTGTGTCAACATCCCTCCTCCTGGGAGCCAAGAGGAAGTTTCTCAAAACTAGAAGGGAAAGGTGTTTTTCCCCTTGTTATCAAACTAGCTTCAGAGATATTCTATTAGTGACACCCCAAACAACAATGAAGTGTTCTGTGTGCTAACAACATAGCTTTAAAAAAAAGTAAAACAAGATTTTGCATTTTTATTATTTATTTATTTATTTATTTATTTATTTATTTATTTATTTTAAAGTTACATTTATTTTTTTTAATTTTTATTTATTTATTTATGATAGTCACAGAAAGAGAGAGAGAGAGAGAGAGAGAGGCAGAGACACAGGCAGAGGGAGAAGCAGGCTCCATGCACCGGGAGCCCAACGTGGGATTTGATCCCGAGGCTCCAGGATCGCGCCCTGGGCCAAAGGCAGGCGCTAAACTGCTGCGCCACCCAGGGATCCCTTGCATTTTTATAAAACTTGATAAAACATAGTATTTCAAACTGTACAGTCACCAGAAGTACACAGTTATCAAAAATGCACACATTTCACTTGGCATCTCTAGCACCTTCGGCTTTTCTGTGCCTGGTCTGTTTTGGCATCTCCATTTTCTGCAGAGTTATTTCCATCCTTGCCAGCATCAGCTTTCTCCTTTTCTCCTTTGGGTACCTTCTCTCCCTTCTTTGCAGAGGCCTTTTTAGGCTTGGGCTCTGGCTTTGGAAGAGCAGGTTTAACAGATAACCTTGCAGATCTTCTCTGTGGCTTATCCTTCACCTTGGCTTTATCTCCTTTAGCATCCCCTTCAGCCTCTCTCTTGGGCATTGTGGTGACATTGAGGGAGGTAAGTGCTGGCATGCAAGGGGTTAGGGTGCACAGTATGCAAGGGGTTTGGCTGGTCCAGGGTCACGAGGTCATCCTTACCTATTCTTCTTCGACTTTCCCATATTTAAATAAAACATCATAATAGTGCCAACTTTAGAAGAAATGTTATAAAGATTAAATTAGTTATCATAAAGTACCTAGCACTAAATCTTACACAAAATAAATACCGTGTAAATGTCTGTTAGGTTCATATTATATCATCAATCTATTTATAATGTTTATAGGTCTACTGTGTTCAAACATACTGTATTACAGGATGGTCCTTGCCTACAAGAGGTGTTTAGTCAGAAAAAAATTGATGTCATTCAGTTTAGAAAAGTGGAAGCTGGATGTTTGGTTTCAGAGATAATGATGTAAAATTGTAGATACTAATTTTTAACTAGAAAATTTAAAATAAAAAAAGAAAATTTAAAATGGTTACTTTTTATTTTTTTATTAAAAAAATTTTTAATAATAAATTTATTTTTTATTAAAATTTTTTTAATAATAAATTTATTTTTTATTGTTCAATTTGCCAACATACAGAATAACACCCAGTCACCCCCATCCCCTGCCCTCCTCCCCTTCCACCACCCCTAGTTCGTTTCCCAGAGTTAGGAGTTCTTCCATGTTCTGTCTCCCTTTCTGATATTTCCTACTCATTTCTTCTCCCTTCCCCTCTACTCCCTTTCACTATTATTTATATTCCCCAAATGAATGAGAACATACACTGTTTGTCCTTCTCCTATTGACTTATTTCACTCAGCATAATACCCTCCAGTTCCATCCATGTCAAAGTAAATGGTGGGTATTTGTCATTTCTAATGGCTGAGTAATATTCCATTGTATACATAAACCACATCTTCTTTATCCATTCATCTTTCTATGGACAAAAATGGTTACTTTTTATTGTTAATCTCTAAGACTGCTCTAAATATATATGTTTATACATACACATATATTTAATAATTCACAGGGCATAATAGAGGATTAGATACAATGGTAGAAACCAAGTATACTTACTTTTAAAAAGATATTAAAATATACTCATATAGATATCAAGCTACTTTTTTTGGTCTTAATAAACACAGCCTTGGAGTACAGAATAAACACAGCCCTTGGAGTACAGACATGACCCTTGAGTCACAAGTATATCTGCTTGCTGAATTACATAAAATTCTTGCTATAGTTCATGTTATAGTGGACTTGTTAAAGACTAAACACAAAATTCTACTTTTACACTGTCTGTCAGTGGAATAAAATGTACATACAATTTATTCATAAGTAAATTTAAATAATCTACATTTATAAAATAATATTTTAAGAATTAAAATTCTACCAAGTTTCAATAGAAAAAAATGCATATCCACTTAACTAATAGCAATAAGATGAAAAAAGAAAAATTTCAAGATTATTATAAAGGATAAAGTAAATTTATTTATTTTTTTTTAAATTTTTATTTATTTATGATAGTCACAGAGAGAGAGAGAGGCACAGAGACACAGGCAGAGGGAGAAGCAGGCTCCATGCACCGGGAGCCCGACGTGGGATTCGATCCCGGGTCTCCAGGATCGCGCCCTGGGCCAAAGGCAGGCGCCAAACCGCTGCGCCACCCAGGGATCCCGGATAAAGTAAATTTAAAATGGAAGAAAATTACTTTCAAAAATCACACTTAAATGTTCTGCATTTGTGAAGTATTACCTGAATCATACTTCTATCAGGCTTCCGTTTGAGTAATAGTATAATCACTTAACAGCAATGAAGCTAAAAGACAAAGTGTAGATTTTCTTTAGAAAGGTTTGTTTAAATGGAATATTACTCAACCATTAGAAATGACAAATACCCACCATTTGCTTTGACGTGGATGGAACTGGAGGGTATTATGCTGAGTGAAATAAGTCAATAGGAGAAGGACAAACATTATATGGTCTCATTCATTTGGGGAATATAAAAAATAGTGAAAGGGAATAAAGGGGAAAGGAGAAAAAATAAGTGGGAAATATCAGAAAGGGAGACAGAACATGAAAGACTCCTAACTCTGGGAAACGAACTAGGGGTGGTGGAAGGGGAGGTGGGCGGGGGGTGGGGGTGACTGGGTGGTGGGCACTGAGGTGGGCACTTGATGGGATGAGCACTGGGTGTTATTCTGCATGTTGGCAAATTAAACACCAATAAAAAAATAAATTCATTAAAAAGAAAAAAGAAAGGTTTGCTTAGAAAGGAATTTTGCTGGGGGTCAGGATCTTCAGAATAGGCTCAGTAGAGGGCCGAATTTGTCTGCTTTCAGGATGTGGGAGAGGGGAAATATTTCTGTGCTTAGTGTAGAAACATTTTTTATGTAAATGGGAGATGTGTTAGACCAAGGTCATCTCTCAATATTGAGTATTCTTCTGGTTGTCCATACTTAACCTTGCACTGACTGTCACGTGTAACTTGCCTTCAACATCTGACTGGAGGAACAAGTAGAGGAAGAAAGGCTGAACTTGGATCAGATGTATGTACATGTCCAAGACCATCATTGGCATCATTTCTACTGGATTCCATTTTTGAAGATGCATAATTGTATGGTGTTAAGAAAAGGAGGCATAGTAAATCTTCAAGTCTGGTGCAGAGAGAGTCTGTCATGTTCAACAGGATAAACTGTATATGTCTCTTGTAGAGAAATTATTGGGAAAAATAGAATGATTTGATGGAGGGAACATTCCACGATTTTGAGCACACAGAGATGATATTTGGTCCACAGAGGCTATTTAAATACTTCATCCCCCAGCCATAACAGTTTAATGCTTCCTTTTTCTTGGTGATCTGATAATCCATATGACTTGGTGGTCCTCTCAGACCTTTGACATATTTGCCACTTTAAACATTGGGCATAAAAAGCCCCTTTGCATCTAAAAGATTAAATGTAAGTTCTGCTTTATTGAAAATTTTCCCCCTGTCCTATGCATTTTCTTTTCTTTTTTTAAAAGATTTTATCTATTTATTAATGAGGGAGAGAGAGAGGTAGACATACAGGTGGAGGGAGAAGCAGGCTCCATGCAGGGAGCCCGACACGGGACTCGATCCCGGGTCTCCAGGATCAGGCCCTGGGCTGGAGGCGGCACTAAACCGCTGAGCCACCTGGGCTGCCCTGCATTTTCTTTTCTTAAGTCATTGAGTTTTCTCTTGGCCAATAGAGTTTTGACCAATTATTATGGGTTTTATTTCTCATGGGAAATCACTTGGCTTTAATAAGAACAAATGCTTCTTTTTGCTTTTCCTGTAAGAATTTTTTTTTTAATTTTTATTTATTTATGATAGTTACAGAGAGAGAGAGAGAGAGGCAGAGACACAGACAGAGGGAGAAGCAGGCTCCATGCACCGGGAACCCGATGTGGGATTCGATCCTGGGTCTCCAGGATCGCGCCCTGGGCCAAAGGCAGGCGCCAAACCGCTGCGCCACCCAGGGATCCCTCCTGTAAGAATTTTTACTTGTTTTCTGAAGGTGTGCAGCTGCTCACAATTATAGTTGATTGTTTCATCTGTTTTGCACAATTTCTCCTCTGTCTTTAAGTGGTAAATTCCCTATTAAATGAACATTCCAGTGTATTTTATTTCATTTTCTCAATGATGGTCAGAAATGACTAAGTTTTTGGTGAAGATTTTGAATATTACATTCAAACTGTGTATTTTCTGTCTTCAGTGAAATCAGTTTTAAAAATTTGAAATTCTCAGTTTGGAGAATTTTATTTTGATATGTTAATACCTTATGTATAATAGAAACATGTTTGAGAAGGTGAAAACTGTAGAAGAAAATAATTTCAGTAAATACTGATTTTTCAAAGCAAAACTTTGACATTTTAGAGATTTTAAAAATCAGTTTTATTTTTATTGTGAAGACCTTTCAAATGAGTATAGTTGAAGATACTTTCTCAAATGCAAACAAGGCTTAGATAATTTTCCCGATGTCTGCTGGTGTAAACATTGTCCATGGTTATTAAAATATTTTTAACATCACAGTGAGATGTGACTTTATCTTCCTGTCTTTGGCATCTGCAGGAAATGAGTGAAATATCCTTTTTGGTATGTAACAGGAAATATATCTGCCATCACACTGTGGTCACGAAGTCATCAACTTAAGTCCATGGTTTCTCCCTCCTATTTTGCAGTGTTGTTAGGAAATCCATTTCAAGTGATTGAAGTTTCTATGCCTTTGTGAAATAGCTCGGTGTGAGTGTGTGTATTTGGGGAAAGGCTTTAATATCTTTATATTGGTTTTACTGCCAATTGATCTGCTTATTCAGGCAAATAGTGGCAATAGTATTATTTATTGGCTACATCTGCTATGAGAACCCAAATAGTATTCCTTATAAGAGACTGGAATTGCCATAAGATTAACGTCTTGTTTCTCTTCAAATATGATGAAAGATGGCAAAAATAAAACACTCTTGTAAAATGATCCTTTTTTCTACTGTATTTCATTATGGGAAGGAAAAATTTTAAAGGCATTTTTCAAAAGCCTATAATATATTTCACCTAAATAAATCCCTCTATTCAAAGATATGTATATACAGCATATGTATTTATGTAAAAGCAGCATTTTTGTTTATGTCTGTGTATACAATATCCTTACCTCTTTTCATTATAGGATAGAATGCAAATCTAGGAAATCCTCTCAAAGGGGATTATCTTTTAACATATTTGAGTCAATTATAAGAAAATAAACCACAAAACTTGATTAAATTACCAACTTTATTTGATTTTGTTTATTTTTAATGAATTCTTTTGTGATTTTTGTCTGGCTAAAATTCAGGTTACATATTGTACCTTTTGGAACACACCCATTGACAAATTGCAAACTTCTGTAACTTCTACCATTTTGAAATTATTTTCTTTTGTTAAACTTTTTACAAAATCACCCCTCAAAAGTCAAGAAAATATCATCTAAAGTGTACTCCATATAACTTTAGTACTTATATTTGTTAGTGCAAATAGATCTGGGAACAAATAGATTCCCAGTGTAAACCAAAATGTTTTTATTAAAAACTTGTGTTTCTGTTAGTTTGAGGTCTTGTCTGTTTACTCACAACTATTTTCCCAGACTCTGGAATAAAATATACGAGTAGAAGAAGAATAAATATGAGATCTTCATAAAATCATAGGAAAGGGTGGGCTTTTGAGTTGTCATTGCCATTGTCAGCATCAACATAAGCGTCTATTGTTGAGCGGTATTTTATACTTACCATATGCTTTTGTGTACAAGATGGTCCTTATAAAAAACATATGGGAGATGAAAAAAAAAAAAAAAGACAGTCAGAATGTAACTATTTTACTGATGAGGAACTTAACAGATGGCATAATTAGGCCAGAACTTCTGAGCTGTGATTCACCACACTTTTCATTATACTGCCTCTCAATAGATATCTGCTGTAGCCAGTGATCAAACGAAGCATAACATCTACTGTATTTCCAGGGAGAGATGTTGTTGACCTTTTGTTTATGGTATATTCCAATATTTAATCATCTTTATTGATCAACAATTTACTCTAATTCAATCAAATTATTTGGCTGAAAAGTTTTTGAAGTTTTTTCTTTTTTTTTAAAGATTCTTTATTTATTTATTCATGAGACACACACACACACACAGAGAGAGACAGAGAGAGAGAGAGAGAGAGTCAGAGACACAGGCAGAGGGAGAAGCAGGCTCCATGCAGGGAGCCTGACGTGGAACTCGATTCCAGGTCTTCAGGATCAGGCTCTGGGCTGAATGCAGTGCTAAGCTGCTGACCCACCTGGGCTGCCCATTTGGCTGAAATTTAAGTCCATTTCTCCATAAGGGGACTCCTGCATTAATGACAGAAAGTGAGTTATATTTTTCCACATGGTAACTGTCTGTATACTTAAAACATTTAGAAATAATTTCTTAGGCTTTTCATCTCTTTTACTTCTTTTTTTTTCTTTTACTTCTTTAATATTTTCTGTAAGACATTCACTACTTTCTTGCAGTAATTTTTTTCCCATTCAATTAGCTATCTTTTGTTTCTCAGTTCTACTCTACCTTCAGTTTTTGTATCTCCAATTCACTTTACACATTTCTTTCAAATTTCATTTAGCACAATTTCATATTCAAAACCTTTTTAAAAGAAGATTTATTTATTTTTAGAGAAATTGAGAGAGAGAGAGAGAGAGAGAGAGAGAGAGAGCAACAGAGCTTGCGGTGGGGCAGGACACAAAAGATCTCAAGCAGACTCCTCACTGAGCCCAAAGCCTGACTCAGGGCTCCATCCTAGGACCCTGAGATCATAACCTGAGCCAAGAGTCAGAGGCTTAACCCACTGAGCCACCCAGTTGCCTCTCATTTTCAAAATCTTAATTACCTTTCTATAGCATGCAGAAATATATCCTCAGCCTAGAGTTCAAGACCTTAAATGATCTAATTCAACCTACCATTACAATGTAATTTTCCTCTACTCTTACTGGTAGTTTTTGTACAACTGAGCTTTAGACTGAACTAGGATAGAATTACGGAGTTATGGTTTTATGGTGATAATCAGTGTCTCAAATGATATGGTGAACATTGTTTTGATTTCATAGACTCCCTGAAATGGTCTGTGGAGCACACTTCAAGAAACATTAATATAATAAGAGTTTAAGCCCTTCCCCACTGTGTGTGTAGACAAATTTTCTTCGTGTCCTAGCTTTATGATCCTGGGCAAGTTGTTAAAATCATGCCTCAGTGTGCTGTTCTTTAAAGTGAAATAAATAATAATACCTATTTCTTAGAGATGTTTTGAGGATTAAATAAATTAATACTAGTTTGCAATTACAATAGTGCCTATCACAGGGGATAATTACCTTTGTGATGAGGAAAATGCTTTTTTTCCCTCTACCTTCCTATATTACTGGTTTTCAATGTCTTTTCTTATCCAAATTAATATTTATTTGTTTTAAAGAGGGAAAAGTATGAAATACCTTTTAGCTTGAGCAATTCTTTTGGCATTGTTAATCCTTTGATTTTCATTTAAGTATAGCTAAAGTATCCATAAGTATTTCAATGTGTACCTGAGAAAAATAAGAGCAAGTTCTAAATTTTTTGTTAGCCTATAAAATTTAATTTGTTCCATTTATATGCATCAGTTCTTTCTTTTTTCCTTCAGCAACCTGTCATCTTACCTTAATATTTTCCTTCTCACTAGGCTAAGAGAACAAAAACAAGTCTAGAATGAATTCATTCACTCATTTATCACAAAACTATTGTACATATGCCAGGCATTCTGCTGAGTTCCGGTATATGATCTTTTATCTAGTGGAAAAGGACATACCTCAAACCAATCAACAATAAAATGGTGTGATTAAAAATGTGAGAAGGTTTTAAATACATTTTCTCATTGTTTTTTATGTCTTGGATATTATTATTGTTAATTGAGGTATAATTGACATATAATATTATATTAGTTACAAGTGTACAACATAATAATTTGACATATATATATATTGTGAAATGATCACCATAATAAGTCCAGTTAACATCCATCACCATACATAATTACATTTTTTAAAAAAGATTTTATTTCTCTGACAGAGCACAAGCAGGAGTGTCAGGCAGAGGGAGAGGGAGAAGCAGGCTCCCCACTGAGTAGAGAGCCTGACATGAGGTTTGACGCCAGGACCCGGGACCATGACCTGAGCTAAAGGCAGACACTTAACGGACTGAGCCATCCAGGTGCCCCACAATTTTTTTTTCTTGTGTTAAGAGCTTTTAAGATCTACTCTCTCAGCAACTTTCAAATATATAATACTGTCTTGTTAACTATATTCACTGTACTGTATATGTTACATCCCCAGAACTTAATTATTTTAATTTTATAATTAGAAACTTCTCTTTTGACCCCTTCAGCCATTTCTCCCAACTGTCCCCACCTTCTGCCTCTGGCAAGCACCAGTGGTTTCTCCGCATATTTTAACTCAATTTTTTGTTTTTTAAATTTTACATATAAATGACACCGTATGTTATTTGTCTTACTTATTTCACTTAACATAATACCTTCAGATTCCAACCATGCTGTCATAGATGGCAGGATTTCCTTCTTTTTATGGGTGTGTAATATTCCATTATATATATATGTATGTATATATATATTCCATTGTATCATTGTATGTGTGTGTGTGTGTGTGTGTGTGTGTGTGTATATACTCAGACCACATCCTCTTCTGGGTATTAGCTTGATGGCATATTATAGGCCTATATTTTTATTAATATGCTTACCTTTACTTTGTCATCTGTGAAGTAATCAGTAAGAAATTACCGTGCAGAAAAGGAAAGCCATGGAAAGAGCACTAGTTGGTCTGGGTTCTGGTTTGAATAAGATATTAATATTTTAGTTTTAGCTTTCTTAAATGAAAAAAAGCCAGTTGTCTAACATTGCAGAACTATTACTCTCTTTGTTATTCTGAGAGTGAGTATATCGTCACATAAATTTTCACAGAAATGATGGAATTATTCTATTGCAGCACTTTTATTTCATTGCATTTCTTTCTTTAGATCTATTAACACATGAGACTACTAGTATTTTGAAGGCAGGCTGCTGAGTCCTCTTTATCATGTGTTCCCAGAATACTCAGAGCTTGTTTTGTTGAATGTTAAATTTGCTTTTAAACTATATTCGCTGGGGCAAATATTCCAAAAAAAACCTTTTTCACTTTATGGTTTACTCAGTAAACTCAGTTCTGGTTTACTCAGTTGAGACACAGCGTTGAAACTATTTTTCTGGGACAGTGTGTTTTTACAAAGGTGAAATTTTAAGGAACAAGGGCTACACACTTGGTTGGACTTTTTTCACACACTGAACAATGGTCCCCAGTCTCTAATTTTATTTGTATCCAGCAGATGGCACCAGTGCCTCAAAGAAGAGCCCAGTCTGAGACACAACAAAAGTATCCAAGAATGCGCACGTTTAAAACTAAGCAGATGTCATTAAAATCCAAGAGACTATGACACAAATATTCAGACCTATACAGTTAAATACAAAATGAAATAGTTGAAGAAGTGTTTATATCTTTAAAAAGTTTCTCCAAGTTTTCAGCTTGTCATTCATGGCACCTGCTCTGGGGGACTGGATAGAAAGAAACCAATACAAACTGGATGGTGATTTCAGCAGAAAAGCTTCCACCCAGGTCAGGACATTGTCTAAGATGCTTTCGGCTGGATCTTCTATGCAAAATTTATAACTGTAATCACAAAAATTCAATAAAGATTGTCTAATTTCCCCTTTTCCTAAGCTATGCCTCATTTTTGTTATGCTTTGGTATCTCACCAATTGTGTACAGCTATGAAAGAGAGACACACACTAGATACTGCTGAAAATTAGAGGAGAGTACTAGCCACTTCCAAAATTTGACCTGAGAAAATTAATATTATTCAAAGTCTTCTTGGCATGGAAAGCCTTGATTCATAATCTTAACATTCTTTTTTCTGAATATTGTTACATTTCTTTTCCCGATGGGGTGGCCGACGATTTTCCTTTTCTTTAAACTCTGGAATGAAAGAATGTTTACTCACATTTTCTTGAAATGTCATGTCTTTCTTTTGTAATTTTATTTTTTAAATCCCCTTCCTGTCTTTCTTTTTTTATTTTGTGAAACAAGATTGAGATATTAACTATATATAACTTTTAACTATAATTTAGATTCATCATTCCTTATATTCAATTGTCCAAATATAATGGGTTTCATTAGTTGGTTAAAATCAACAACTCTTGTAAAAGAAAGCAGGATTTCCCAATAAACCATGATTATGCCATAGCATATTATATTAACATATTATAATAACTATTCACATTAGATCACATTAATGGTTGGGGTTTAGTTGCCTTTATTTAATATAGCACCTCTACTTAAGAGATTTAAGAAATACTCTGAGAAGCTATTTAGAAAGATTTTATCATTCGATCATGCTTTTGATGAAATAAAGTAATTATTAAGGATTAACATCTAAAAAATACATTGTGGAAATGAGAGAAATTTATTTGTTTTAAAATTCAATAATTTAGGGCATCTAGGCGGCTCAGTCAGTTAAGCTCCTGCCTTGAGCTCAGGTCATGATACCAGGGTCCAGGCATGGAGCCCCACCTCTGGTTCTCTGCTCAGCTGGGAGCCTGCTTCTCCCTCTCCCTCTGCCTGCTGCTCCTCCTGCTTGTGCTCTCTTTTTCTCTTGTCAAATACATAAATAAAATCTTAAAAAAAAGAGAATTCAATATTTAATATTAAATGGCATTCAAAGGAAGAAATGGAATTCTCTATTCTCAAAAGTGTAGTTAATTGTGACTTCCCTGAAATTGCTAAGAGATTATTTTCTCACCTGACTGTGAGTCTGACTCAGTTCCTCATCCCTCTCCCACTTCCATCTGGTGTCATCTGCTTGAGTAAATAAAGAACAGAGAAGGACAATAAGAATGAGGACCTCCATGTAGGGCAAAGAACGGTACCATCTTATATTGAGGATTAAATCAAAACAGACGGTGAACCGATAATAGTCATCAGGGCGCAACGTGTAGTCAGTCACAGACTTAAGTTTTCTTTAATTATTTCACTGTCATCAGAAAAAAAAAATTACCAGTGATAGGTGCTTTAATGCAGTTTGGTCTCTGTCTTGATATTATGAACTCTGTCAGACTCATCCATATAGGCATATGAGCTTCATATGTTCCTTCAGAATCTTAGGTTTTTGTGTTAATTTTTCTCAGCTTTGATTTCTTATGAAAATAGACATATACTCATGAGTCTAGTGTTTTAGAGGATCAGGACAGAGTTCATAAAGAGAACTTTTCTGTCCTCTGTCCCCTCCATGTGTTCAATGGTACTGTGGAAAATATGAGCATTCAGTGGGTTGGCTACATGCAAGCAGTTACCTAGAGGTGGAGTGGCTCTAGAAAGAAGTGGGATGGTTAGGAAGGGCTGGAAATAGCACTGGGAAATGTGGGTAGAGTCTATACAAATTCTGCGGGCTCAATAGAATTCTGGTGGTTGGAATGTTTTTTCAAACGATTTTAAAAGTTAATTTACATGGTTTCTGGGAGTAAATTCCTCCCCCCTCCCCCATTCTCTTCCTGACTTAAAAATGTCTAAAATATTATTTTTCTTTCTTCCACTGTCACTGATCTATTCAGGAGCAATAGCAAGGTTTTCCCAATTTTACTAACAACGCGGTAACATCGCGAACTAAAGTTCTTTTTACATTTCTATTTTTAAAAGCAAGTAAGTTATTTCAAGACAAGAGCATCTACTTTAAAATAATACTTAAAGAAACAAAACCAAAAAACCTTACCATCTGGGGAAGGCTACGTTTGCACGACAATCTTGGGCAGTAAATAAAAATCTGGTCCATTTAGAAGTATCTTTGCTCAGAGGCGCATCCTATCAAATGGGGCTGTTTTATAGTCTACCTTGTATTTCAGGGCTTGCGAACTCGGTGAGCAAACAGAATTTGTTCACAGGGTGAAACACATATTTATGGTCCTGAATAAACTGCTCAGATTCAAAAACTATTTGTGTGACAGTGCTAGACACAGGGATTCCGCAGCCCAATGGGATGTTTGTAGCCCACATTTGCATATCAATGAACAGACTCCTTTTAGGAATACTGCTGCTTCATGACAATGCTGTTGTCTGAGGTCTGGGGGAAAGAAAACCCATAAAAGTTTGGACTCACTTTTCAATGCCCTCGATTCTTTTTTTTTTTTTTTTTTTTTTTTTTTGTGCTTTGGAAAAGTGTGAAACAGGGTCACCAAGTTCCATTCTCCATAGTTTTATTATGTTTTCAATGAAGCGATTGAACCTGCACAGAACCCAGACAGACAGACATCACAAGGCCACTTTGTGGAAAGGCAGCTTCTTTAGAACCTGGAAACAAGCTCGTCTTCAGTGTTTATGGATTTGGGGCCAGTGCATCGTTCCCTCAGTTTAAAGGACCAAAGGGACCAACCCCCTTAAGCAAAATACTTAGAACCCTTCTGCCTGGAGAAAACATATTAAATAAGAGGTTCTTTTAGCTCTGAAGAAGCCAACCTCAGAATGTCAGTTATTTGAAAACCAGGCCACAGATCAGAGGGGATTTTATAAAGTCCTGTCATTTTCTACCTGGCTGACAATCTTATGGCTGTCAGTCCCAAACTTTGAAATGGAATCAAACACAGCCTGCTCATAGTTTTGCTAAAATTTAATTTAGAGAAAGTCTTTTTCTTTCTTCTTTTTTTGGGGGGGAAAGCAATTTTTATTTTTAATTTTTGTGTGATAATCCTTTGGTTTTCCTGCTGGACATTTTAGTAGAAAGTTTTACTTTATAGAAAAAGTAGTAGAAAATTTTAGTAGAAAGTTTTGTTTTATACTATCATCAATTTAGTTCAATGCAAAGTGCTAAAGAAACAAAGATAAAAAGAAGGACATGTTTTTGTACTGCTGCCCTTACCCACTACTTCATATTTGAAAACATTTTGTGAGTGTGAGTGCCAGGATAGCAGATGTCAGGTTGAGTAGTATTTCTTCTTCATATTTTTACTTGTGATGTGTTTAACACACAACTACACTGTATTGTGTAGCCTAAAAATCCTTTTTCAAATCTACTCCACTTTAACTGTTATCAATATTGTTTTGTCATGTGATTTTGTCATTAATTTGCTTTTTCTATGTAATCCAGACTATTTCTCCTGAATGTCCTTTTATAGCTGTCTCAAGAATGATTTATACCTTATAAATTGCTTGAATATAGGTAGTGCTGTGTTAACAATATTTCAATTGCTTTGTCCAGAGCTCTGAACAATTTTCTGATTCACCTCCTATTACCTACCTTACTATTTATCAGATTCAAAGGAAGAAAGCCAAATATCTATTTGATAAAAGAAGCTTCACTTGCTGTGACCATATAGATAACTCCAAAAGTGATCCTTTTGGCCCAAATTGTATTTCAATAGCCAAGTTGTCCACTTGATATTTCCATTGGTGGTTGTGCTTATTGCAAAGTAAATACTGTAGACGATTTTCCTGTGCTGCTTTTATCTTCTTATGTCCAAAAATTCTTTGACACTCCTCTCTTCAAAAGAATGTGTGAAGAACTTAATAATCCCTTCTAATGAATAGAATGTGTGACTGTATGTATTTCATTCACATAGAAATGACATGTGTGACTTCTAAGGCTAGGTCATATGTAAAAAACTTTACTGCTTTTGATTTTGCTTCCTCTTAGGTCACTTACTCAGGGATAAGCTAGCGTATTGTAAGGACAGTCTCCACAGCCCATGTGGAAGGGAACTGAGGGCTTGCAGCCACAGCCAGCAGCAATGTGCCAGCTGAGTGTGTGCGTATGTGCATGTGTGAGAGAGAGAGCTGGCTTGGAAGTGGCTCTTCAGCTTCAGTCAGCCTTTAGATGGTAGCCCTCGCTGACATGTGCCTGACGCAAGCACATAAGAGACACTGAGCCAGAACCACCAAACTAAGTTGTTCCAGAATTCCCAGCTTAAAAGTTGATCTCAGATTGTAAATATTGTTATTTACAAAGCTTTGAGTTAATTGTTTGTGCAGTAATTGGTAACCATTCTACCACTCTTCCAAAATTCACTTCTTTTCCTATATCTGACAATATTTAAGTCTCATGGTTTCTTGCTTTGATGTGATTTTGGTGTCTGTCCCTTCTTTGCCACGTGATTGCCATGTGACCTGCCAATTTAGTTCTGACCAACACTTCCCAGATGGCTGCCATGTTAACCCTTTAACCAGTCTCCCTGATATCCTTCATTCAGTCTCTGTAGTATACACCTATAGGTTATTTTTCTCTGAAACACATGGATACCATACATTTCTTCTGCTTGAAAAAACTAGAATTTTCCCATTTACTTCCAGATAAAACCTTGTATTTGTTAGTGTGGTATATCAGAATCTTGTTCAGAATTATTCACCCCTCCTCCCTTGATTTTGCTTTGATTTCATCTGAGAGTTGTTTTGAACTCATGGTGGGCAGAATGTACTTTCCACTCCTTGACATTGGGCTTGGCCATGTGACTTACTCTGGCAATAGAATCGGGGCAGACAGGATGCAAGTGGAGGCATGGAAGGCACTCAGTTGCTGGGTTACCTAACTGCATTTCTGCCACTACCGTGAGAGGCCCGCAGCCCAGCTAGACTATGATCCGGGGAGGATGAAAGAATTGGGGGAGCAGATGTGAGCCTGACATAGGGTGGAGAGCCCAGCTTGGCCAGACCTGTAGCTTGAAGCAGAGCTGCTTACCTGTGCAGACTGGATCAGCCAACTCTCAGCCAACCTAGTGAGAATAAATAATTGTTTAAGCCATTGAGGTTTTGGAGTGGTTTATTATACAGGAAGCTCTGTTACCTTAACTCCATCTCCTCTTTTCAAATATATCATTTGTTTCTGTTTATTACTCCCTGTCTGCTTCATTTCCTAAACACAGTTGCCCATTCCTGTTGACACAGCTTATTCATTTTTTCACATATCCTTTAGGGTCTTTTCAATGATAATATTTGCTAAGCTACTGATAACTTATTAAGTTGTAGTATTATCACTTTTATGACAGCCTGATAGAAGCAATCTTATTTTCACTTTAAAGGTGAGAAAGCTGTGGCTTAAAAAGATTTTAATTTTTTATTTTTTAAAAAGATTTTATTTATTTATTTATTTATTTATTTATTTATTTATTTATGAAAGACACAGAGAGAAGCAGAGATATAGGCAGAGGGAGAGGCAGGCTTCAGGCAAAGAGCATGATGTGGGACTCGATCCGGGAACTCCGGGATCACTCCCTGAGCCAAAGGCAGACACTCAACAGCTGAGCTACCCAGGTATCCCTTAAAAAGATTTTAAAACTGTTCCAAATTCACATGGTAAATAATCAAGAATAGGATTGAAATTCAGGGCAGTGCGATTAAAAAAATCAATGTTCATAACTAAGATTCTATGTTCTTATTTTAGCCCCAGTGCCTTCTTTTTGACAAATCTGGTCCATAAATTATGCTAACAGTTAATGCACTTAATTCTTAATACACCTATAGGTTATTTTTCTCTGAAACACATGGATACCATACATTTCTTCCGCTTGAAAAAACTAGAATTTTCCCATTTACTTCCAGATAAAACCTTGTATTTGTTAGTGTGGTATATCAGAATCTTGTTCAGAATTATTCACCCCTCCTCCCTTGATTTTGCTTTGATTTCATCTGAGAGTCGTTTTGAACTCATGCTGCACTTATTTTGCACTTAATTCTTCCAGCACTAATCATTTTTATAATCACTTTGATGTTTTTTTCTTTAGCATTTTGTAGTTAATATTGCACATTACAATCTCTTATTCTGTTCAGTTCTCACAATCTCTTTTTGAAGAATGAATGATTATATTCTCCATGAGGAAAATGAGAATCAGAGGTTGATTTGGTCCTGGGCATTCAGCTGTATACATGGTAGAGCTGAAAGAGAGCTGTGATGGCTGAATTAGGTCTCCTTCCTGTTCCCCAAAATCAAATGGTGAAGCCATAATCCTCAATATGATGGTACTTGAAGATGGGGCCTTCCTTCCATGAGCTGGTTAAGGTTAAATGAGGTCATAAGGGTGGGGCCCTAAGTCCATAGTACTAGGGTCCTAATAAGAAGAGGAAGAGACACCAGAGTTCTCTCTCTTTTTGCACACAGAAGGAAAGCAATGTGAAGACACAATGAAAAGGTGACTGTCTACAAGCCAACAAGAGAAGTCTCATCAGAAACCAACCCTGATGTCACTTTGCTCTTGGACTTCTAGCCTCCAGAACTGCAAGAGAATAAATTTCTGTTGTTAGAACTGTCCACTCTGTGATATTTTGATTTAGCAGCCTGAACAGCCTAATATAAGAGTTAAGGTTTTCACACCCAATGTCTCTGTCGTTAGCTTCTTACACTTATTCTACGTTATTTTTATCATTAGCTCTCTGAGAACAGTGACAATAGTTTTGTATCCTCCACCATATATTATTTGTGTAGTATATCCTTAAATATTTCATACACTCACAGCAGGTTTAAAAGTAGAAGAGGTCTAAGATGTCAACCTATCTTCTCACTTAAAGCTGAGCAGCCTGGATCTGGTGAGTTCCTAAGACTTGGCCAAAATGCTCTGCAGTTATTGAAGAGCAGAGAGTGGAATCCAGGCCCCACCTTCAGTCCTTGAGATACAATGTTTCAATTACTTTACTGATAGACGTGGATATTGAATGCATCACTCTCATTGCTGTTATCATCTCTTATTTTTATTATTGTTGTATGAGGGAACCCAAGCTCAATAGAAACTGAACAATTGAGATTACATCCTAACTAGAGTAAGAAAAATTGATGCCACATAACACACCAAAAAGGAAATAGAAATCCAGGATTCTTAAAGAATGTGACAAAGCAAACATATTTAGCAAACATATTGTTTGTTTCTTAATGACTTATTAAGTGAAAAATTAAAAAATGTTATATTTGTATGTGTGAGAGTGAAAAATGTAAACATATTTATGTGGTAATCTAATTGCACATAATGTCCTTGTTTTTATTCTCCAGAATGGAAAGCCAGACACAGGGGCCCAAGGACATGTCAGAGGCATATACATATGTTCCCCTATCTGTCAAACCAGGCTGTCCAGGTGGTTTGCTGCTCTGTGGTAGGTACAAAATGTGTAAATGACTGGAGTTAGAACAGAAATCATGAAAACCCCTGTAAAAATTATGAGGATCCTTTGCTATTATCAAGAGTTATTTTAAATACTAAATCAAAAGGAGGCCAACCAGTGGCCTTGTTGACAGTCTCAGTAGAGAAGGAAATGATTAAATTAACATGAAGCTTCAAATCCATTCCCACTTGGTAGAGAGGTCTCAAACTGATCAGCATGGTGGCATGTGAAAACATGCATAGCTGCGGTTGGTGGTGCCTTTGTTTAATGGATTAACAACACTCACAAGTAGTGCAATTTTTTATGTTTACTCAGATATGCATCCAAAATTTAGACCAGTGAGTTAAATCACAAAATTTCAGGATTTCTCTCTAATTCAAAGATGAAGATTGAATCACGTTGATATGCAAAGCCACCAGAAAGGTGGCATGGTGCAGTAGAAGGGTGTTGGAAAGAGAGGCAAGTCATTAGGATCCAACCTCATTGCATTCCTTAATGTCCCTAAAGAGCCCCTTAGCCATTTGGAATCTATGTTTTCCTCATCTGTACAATGTGCACAACACAGTCCTTGCCTAAGGTGTGGTGAAAATCAGACCTAAGCAAACCATTGACATTTGTATGATCTTTTGTAGTTCATCCAATCCTTCCTGTCTTTTTCCCCTCATAAAAACACAATGAATTTAGAAAGGCAGTAATTTATTTTTTCCATTGCAGTGATAGATTCAGAGGTTTTATGTGCTTAAGGTAAGGAATTGAGAATAGAGGCTCTTTGTCCCAGTCATTTAATAGTGTTCTCTGGCTAACTGTGCAGATTAGCACTATGCTTGCAAAGGAGAAATATTAGGCCAGGACAGCTCTAATTTTTAAAATAGTCTGTTGACAATCTAAAAAATAGCTCTGGGCTTCATTTTGAGTATAGAATGTAATTTTTTTTTTTTTTTTACTTACCATAGTTTTGGTTAAGTAGATTACTGAATTTACATTTCATTTTCCACATTCATAAGATGGGAATAAAAAATATGTAACAAAGGAAAGGTTGTGATAATTAAATGTATTAAATGATGTAAAAGCTTAGAACTTAGTATATGTTAAGGATTCTGTAAGAACAATCATTTTTTATTGTTGAAATTGGATAAAGAAAAATTACGTGTGTATAGGATGAATTCTAACCCTGGGAAACCACTTGTAACTGAGGAAGTCCTTTCTGGTAGTTACATGAAATAGCCTTGACTGGTTGCAGTGAAGATAGTGCTATGTAGGGGATGGTAGTAACTTGCTGGACCAAGTGTCCAGAGGTTGATGTCCTGATTGCATTTTGTCACTGATTTTTTAACTTGGTCACTTTCTTATCATAGCCTTGATTTCTTTGTATACAAAATAAAAACACATGATTTTGTGCTTTGCCTTATTTAAGATTCAGGTCCTGATTCATTCACTTATGAAGCAAAGAGGCAATGTGCTAGAAGCTAAAGAGACAGGATTAAAAAGAAATAATCCGTGACCTCACAGATCTTAAAATCTGGTAAAGGAAGTTGAATCTGTATAGGAAAAATTATAGGGAAGTGTTTATATATATATATATTGAGATGTGTGCAAATGGTAGCAGTGAAATAGAGGTAAGAACAGGATTCACCAGACCAAATTCAGAAAGTAAAAATAAATTAGGGAGATCAGAGTGAAGAAACAGGGGACTCAAGATGAGATAAAGTTCAGAGTGATTAATGTACTTAATTGTATTTACTTTTTTATGTTTTTTGAATTATCTATCGAAGAAAATATCCACTCGATTTCTGATATTTTTCCTAAGATACATTTAAAACTATGATCATGTGGTGCCTGGGTGATTCAGTCAGTTAAGTGGCCAACTCTCAATTGCGACTTGGGTCATGATCTCAGGATCCTGGGATTGAACCTCACAGTGGGCTAGGCAGTCAGCATGGAATCTGTTTCAAGCTTTTCTCTCTCCCTCCCCTTCCTTCCCTCCCTCCACTCTCTCTCTTTAAAGTAAATAAATAAATATTTTTTTAAAATAGAAAAAATAAAACTATGATCATAATAACCAATGAACTAATTGAAAAATAACCTGTTGGGTGATGTGGATATTTAAAAATCAGTGAAATATATTTTGTCAGATAGCAATTTCCAGCCTGACTGGGGAGAGAAGATAGCTGCATTTAAATACACAAACCACACATGCACAGATACATGCATGCACATGATTTACTGAATACCAAATAGTCATTAATGATAACAAGTGTTATTTAGAGTTTGGAAGAGGCATAGTCAGCAAAATGTTCCTGATGGAGATGGGCTGTGTGCTGAACTTTAAAGAATATGGTACATTTCTGTTTCAGTAAAAGGGAGGAGAGAACAGAGGAGAGCCATGTGTAAATAAACAGAGGTGGAAAAATGCAATGTGTAACGTATGTTTGATTAGATCAGAAAATATGTTTGTACAGGAGTAGTGGGGGAGTTGAGGTCATGTTATGTATCAGAGGTCCTTAAATGCTTCACTAGTAATTTAGATATTATCTTATAAATAGTGGGGAATCATGGTAGGTGAGTACATGAGCTCCTCAATAGTAGGTTCTCTTAAAAAATTAACTCTTGGGTGCTTCTAGATGTATATAAGGAACACTTTATTATAAAAATCTTTTAAGAGCCCCTCCACTGCTAACTCTAGCAAAAGTGTTATACATTTAAATGTTACTGGTGACTGATTCATATGGACTTAATATTATAATCTGGCTTTTATACTTTTTAAGGTACAAGACCAATGATATCAGTGTCCATTACATGTTCTGCACTTAAATCCTTGTGAAAACTTCCCAGCATAATAAGTTGATGAGGTGGACAAATGAAAGAGAGAACATGGAAAGGAACATTATCATAACTGTGTAGTCTTCCTTTAATCTTTCCTCCCAAGTACTGATTGATTTACTATTTAATACCATAATACAGTATATATCATCAATGTATATCATTAATTTATTATATATCCCCATCATTTCAGCTAGGTGCTGAGGATTCATAGATGAATTATGCTTGACCTCAAAGACACGTGTACTTGGATAGAGCATAAGATACATATATGTTAGATGTACTGGGTTCATGGAAGGAAGAATGAGCGAACGGCTGTTCTACTATGTTGTTGTACATGACTTCACTATGGGCAGAATGTTGACTGAGTCACTCCTGTTACTTCTCCTTTCACCCAGACAAACCAGGTGTACCACTACCCCCAGCCCATTTTTTGAGGTGGCACTTTGAAACTGGCCTCTAAACTTTCCTATTTGCAATATGTAAAGAGTACTTCATTCTGTCATCTCAGCATGGCAAAATCCTTTTTTTTTTTTTTCAAAAATCCTTTTTTTAAAAAAAGATTTTATATATTTATTCATAAGACACACACAGAGAGAGAGAGGCAGAGACATAGGCAGAGGGAGAAGCAGGCTGCTCACAGGGAATTCGATGCAGGACTCGATCCCAGAGCCCTGGGATCATGCCCTGAGCCAAAGGCAGATGCTCAAACACTGAGCCACCCAGGCACCCATCAGCATGGCAACACCTTAACCATTTTTCAATATGTTATACATTTGTGCACACCACTGTGGATCTATGCCACAAAATCTTTCTACCTCAAGGTAGTGTCCCCTAAAGGTAAGAGGTGATAACAGCTGCAGAAAAATTTAGAGGACTCTAAAAAATAGAGAAGTCGAAAAAGGACTATCTCTGTTCCCACTGGGACTTCTAGGAGGCATTGAGTGTGTCTAAACAGAGAGGGCTGGGATTATCCCAGAGTCTTCTGTGCCATGGAAGCAGTGTGGAAGAGGTCCAGGAGTAGGGATGAAGAGGACAATAAATGCAGGACTGCTGGGGGGGGGGAATTTCTGATGTGTTAGCAGATGCTAATGAGTTATGATGCCATTGACCAAAAACTATGAAAGCAAGCCTGTACCAATTTTTTTTTAATGTATGCCTGATATTTGGATTGAAAACATTGTGACTGCTACCTAAGTCATGGGATCAAATCTCTTTTCCCTCAGCCTTCTCTATTAAGAAATTATCTCTGTCCTCTATATGTCTACTCCTTGTTTAAATAATTCCTATGACACTTTTGTGGGGGAGATTATAGTAGAGTAACTAATGCTACATGTTCTGTTTTCTTTACGAGATTGAAATTTTGTTGGATTAAGTCGTATTTATCTTGTTATATCCCATTCCTTGTAGGGTCAAACACAGGGTCTTATACTTCTCACATAGTAGGTACTTCATATATAATATGTCATATGTTATGAAATGAACTGAATTGTAAAGAAAATACCATTGAGTTTGTATTCCAGAAAAGACCCTTTCATATACCGCATTGTAGGACAAAGTAGCATCACACAGTTCTTTATCACATACATGAATGAGTTCTTACATAAATAATCAAAGGAACAAAAATATTAGCAAAATTCTGTCAGTTACATAATAAGAGTTTTGCAGAGAATTTACTCTGAGTTCTGTAAAGCAGATAATTCAGTCCTGTGGCTCCAAATAGGCAATTATTATGTCTCCAGAATGCCCCTTTCTTTATTCCATCATTATAGAAGCTCTAATCGTAGGGCACAATTTTAGAGAATATGTAAGTTAACATGAAGATTCAGATTTCCACTTATGGAAAATTGCATGTGGAAAAACCCCAGCTGTGATTCCTAAATAAACATCAAGAAAATGAACAGAAGAAAACCTTAGTGTGAAACATTTACCTTGAAGAATTTTCTTCTTACTCTGGTATTGGCTTGATTACAGTGGGCTGTTGGAGTAATAGTTATCTTTCCTTTGTGATTTTTTATTTTATGCCATTCTTGTAAAAATTGAATTTGTCTGATTTATTCATTTCTGTTTTGAGACTTGAAAAATCACTGATCTCTATTTAAGTTTTCTTTTTATTGATTACCAACATCTCCATGAATCTGTATGAGACTGTCCCAGAAGACGACTTACCTCACTTTGAAAAGATGAGATATCGATTCTTTCATGCATATAGCAAAATGTTAGAATAGGGTCTTGTAATTAAAAGTAACTGTATCTATAAGGATATGATTATGAAATAAACATTGGAAAATCTGGTGAGAAAATAGAAACTACTCGCCCTATTAAAAATAATTTTTAAGGGTGCCTGGCTGGTTCAGTCAGTGGAGCATGTGACTTTTGATCTTGGGGTTATTTATAAGTTTGAGTCCCAAGTTGGGTCTAGAGATTATCTAAAAAAATTTTTTTATATGTCTCAAATTATGAAACATTCATGATGAACATGACACCCAAAGTGCATTTTTACAATAAACGTGTTACTTTGAGAAGAAATATTTGTGTCTAACTAAAGAATATGACAAACCTGAACTTTCATGTTCTAGAACTAAAAGTCTTACTGTTTGACATTTTTATGTTCACTTATACATTTTATATAAATATAGACATTTCTAGAAATATAAATATTTTCACATTTCCCCCTATACATATGCTTACATATTTATATTTCATTTCTAAGGTATTTATATTTTTGACCCACCTTACACATTAGAGATAGTGATGGTTAATTCATTAAACACCCAAACCAAGCAAATAGAACAACAGCACAATTGTTAGACTCTATAGTGGCGCAGGCTATGTATGTGTGTATCTCCTAACATGGATCCCACAGCATCATGGTAAGCAACACAAATACTTTGGATAGAACAAATGCCTTTGCAATGTTCTTGCAAATTTATATTCCCATTAATGGCGATATACCAAGAATAGAGTATATTTTTAATTTCTTTTAGGGCCACAGCTATGTTTTCCTTCTCACAGCAAATGGTAAGATATCATCACTATTGGGAATTGAAGTCCACAAAAGAGAAAAAATAGTTCTTCAATGACCAAATGCGATTTTCAGAAGTCATGTTTAGTGAGTAACATGATTAATCTTGCATTTAAAAAAGAGTCAGAAATGATAAAAGGAAGAACATCTTCCTTCTTTTGAACTACATTTCACTCCACAAATACTAATAAACAAAGAGTAGAGAGTCATGTGAAAAACCTATAAAGGATAATTCAAAACAGGAACTTGCATAGAATCATTTTCCATTAACTAATCAGAACCTGCATTAATATAAATGAAATCTATTTTAGCTTCCAGGAATGTCATTGATTCTTTAAGGGACCTAGAAGAATAAAGAATGAATGTATAAGAATAGTAATACGATGGTAATGTGTAATAATTATACATCTACCTAATTGCAGGATATAGTGCAAAGTGTAATCAGTACTGTGAAGAGCAATTTAGTAATCATTAAAAATTCTTAGGTGTTTCCCTCATAGTCCAGTGATTCAAAGTAACTTGTACATTTTCTGCCGATATCAACCATCACTTTAAAATTGATTTTATCTTTACTAAGTACAAAAATTGGCTGTTTTTTATTTCAAATAACTTTTAAAGATGAAAATATTTAGATATTATGTTACATATGTTGTACTTAAATTACATGCTGTAGCCTTCCACAACTCACCTTGATACTTTTGGTTTTCTTACATGTAACTGAAATGTCTTTTGAGTAAAATCCTTCATTAGCTGATAGGTCTCCTTTTGTTGAGAAATGCTAATTCCAGAAAGAGAATAAGGAGACAAGAATCTTAATCACTAAATCACAAAATCTTTTATAAAATTGAATAACCTCCAGATGCTATCTTTTTTGGCCTTGTAAACTAATGGAAACATATTTCAAACTGTAGATCTTTCTTCCTTCTTCCCTTTAATGAGGTCACTTGTACCTTTTAGTGGTCTACAAATAGCAAGCTAAATAAAAGAATGTCTTCTTTTTTATTCTCTGATAGCACTAAAAATGAACAACAGCCTCTCTGCTAAGCTTGTCTACTGTTATCTCCAGCCTCATAGGCATATTTCTTTTAAATTAATCCTTGTCTTTCATGAACATACACATTTGGTCTTGGCATGTAGCTGGGCCAGTGGCTATTTTTAATGTTGTGGCATAATAGACCCAGGGGAGGAGAAAATAGTGTTCTATTTGTTAGTACTTCTCAAAGTACATTGGTTTGCATACAAAATTACCTGGGGATCTTGGTAAAATATAGTTTCTGACTCAGAAGGGCTGGGGTAAAGCCTGATGATTCACATTTCTAATAAATCTCAGGTGACCCAGTGCTGCTGGTCCGCTGACCCTCACTTTGTTTGCTAGGTATGATCAAAGTGATGTATTTTCATCTTTTCTCTTGAATCGAGTGTAAGCTTGGGGGAAGGGACCTAACCTATCTTTATCTATTCTTTAGCAGGGCCAAGCACAGCACTCGGCATCTGGTGGGCGCTCAATAAACATATGTTGCATACCAGACGATACACCAAGAGTAAAGACTCCCTGTTCTCTGGTGCCCTAAATTTTCTTTTCTCTCAGAATGTATAACAACAAGGGACCCTCTTCTCACCTAGTAACGTGATCTGGTTACAAGTCAGAGTAGTAAACTGAAATTATAAGGTTGCACTAGAAGTCACAGAACCAGGATGACAATTTTACAACTGTTTTTTTTTTTTTTTTTTTCACCTCTTCCCTCCTTTCCCTTGTCTAGCTAGAACATATTCTAGGAGTGGTGCCCTCTTCAACTCCTCATGGTCCAAAGTGCTGAAGTCTTAAGCCTCTTAGAGGGAAAGTGAGGGAGGAGCACAGGAGGCTGAGGGTAACACCTTGAAAGTTCTCTTTAATTTGAGAATATCAACAGAGGGTCACCCAGACTTACACATGCATTGCTTTGACCTTCTTCTAAGATGTGAAATCGTTTGTTCTTGAGGCAATTTATCCACAGTCATTTTTTTAGTTAGAATTGCTCCTAAGCATTTTTGGAAACTGAAGAGGTCACAGGTGTGTGGCTGTTGCATTTTGCCCCTAGATCATTAGGCATCCACCTTCAAGAGTGTACAGTGAAGCCATCCTGTGGGATGCTTGGGCAGCTTGCCTTTGTGTGATGGACGTGTAGACAGTCTTATACACACTCTGTGCTTAGAAAATCAGTGTTAGTTTGACTTTTTTCTAGTATTCTAAGTAATGGCTTAAATGAGAAGAATCATTAAAAAGATGCTAACATGAGGTCTAAATAAAAAGAGATGAAATGACCTTCCCAAGGTCATTGATAAATGACACTGGTCGTTGACAAATATGCACCAGATATCTCATCTCTATATCCCCAAATTACTTTACCAAGTTAGCTCATCCTTTCTTCCTATTCATTGTATTTTCCGGGAAGTAGTGAAGGTCTATAAAACTCTTGAAAATAATAAATATATTTTACTGTCAGACCCGAGACTAGAAAAACAAAGGTAATGCTGTTAAAAACTTTACAACTTACAGCAGACTTTAAAATTGACTTCTAGCTATGTTTAGAACCCTAAGGAGATAATGGCAAGTCATTCTTCTTTAGAAATATGTCATCATTAAGGGATAGAAAATAGTTCTCCATTCTAAAGAACAGCTCTCTGTAGGATTTGTTGAGCTTTCTATAGCTAAAGTTACTAAACAAAATAAATGACATCTCAGAACATTCTGTTGTCTTTGGTTTCAAATAACATATTTTATTATGTTTTCTTCACTCCTGGCTCCATAAACGGCAGAAAGAAAACCTCTCTTTAAAAAAATAGTGCCTGCCAAACAAATCTTTGTGGATACTGGAGTAAGTGTAAATTCAGGGTACAAGATATCTTTTTTGGCTTTAGTACTTTCTCAATGCTTGTCTTAATAAACATGGGTGGTTTGAAAGTATGAAGTTTCTGAGAAGGTTAATGTCATGGGCTGAAAAGATTGAAATCACAAAGCTTGAAACCCATCCCTGTTAATGAGGTTTTTTTCTGAGACACTTGCTTTTCATATTATCTTTCTTTTTGCAACCATTCTACCCTGGCAATACTAATACCAAGTGTTCTTTTCTTTATTGCTTTAAATGGAGAAAACAAAACAAAGGTTAATGAACTTGTCTTTTTTTTTAAGGATTTTTATACTATATTTTAAAAACCACAAAATAAAAAAGGGATCATTCAACATATATCTTAGAAGTCCTTCCAAGAATCTCTGTACGCAGCAGCCACACAGGCTGGCTGATGCCTTTTCCTTCTCTGCTCAGCCTGCAACTCATTTAAGGATCATCTGAGATGACTCCTGCTCTAGTTCTTAAAATCAGACTTGTTCCACCAAATCCAAGACCCTGAACTTAACCAAATTGTAGAAACGTGCTTTTACCACCCGTCCACCAAAATACCTCCCATTCAGGTGGCGCAGCGGTTTAGCGCCGCCTGCAGCCCAGGGTGTGATCCTGGAGACCCGGGATCGAGTCCCACATCAGGCTTTCTGCATGGAGCCTGCTTCTCCCTCTGCCTGTCTCTGCCTCTCTCTCTCTAGCTGTGTCTCTATGAATAAATAAATAAAATCTTAAAAAAAAAAAAAGATCAACAACAGCTTTAATTGCTGACCCAACTCTCTCAAACTCTAAAAATATTCGTACTGTTTCATCATCAGGGGCACCAGGAATTTCAAATATCGCACATTTTCCAACTTTGCCGTATTGTTCACACTCTTCCTTGGTTTCTGCTTCCAAGTCTTCATCTACCTCTCCTGCATCAACCATGCTCCTTAGGAGGACCACTTTGGTAGGACACTTAAGTATTTCAGTTAATGGATTTGAATCTGACTCCTTGGATGCATCTTTCTCGGTGGCATCACCCACAATGATCTTGCCTCCTCGCTTGCTTGTCTTCTCCACGGACAGTGCTATGCTCAGCCCTTGTTGGTGCTTCCCAAGACCCTGGCCTTCCCGGAAGCGGTACTTCTGCATGATTTTATGTGCTCCTGTGCCATCCATGTTGGCAAGGAAGGAGCTGCCAGGTGCAGGCGGAGATCTGGGGCTGTCTTGTTCCTCGTACACTGGAGGGGGGATAGCAGCTTTGGAAGACGGAGAGCGAGGTCTGGAATCCTCTTCGCAAGGGAAATCTCGGGGCAACTCTTTGTCCTTCTCTACAAGAGAAGTGGGTGGTGCAATGGCAGCTCCGCCCATGCTTCTTCTCCGCCTCTCCCGCTCATAATCCTCGGCCTCATCACAGCTGGATCTGGTCGCCTCGAAAACCCACTAGCTTCCTGTCCGTCTCTACGCCTCTTTCCTCGCTCTTCTATTTCTTTGTCTTTCCAGCTCCCGCTGTCTCTGTCGTTCCTCTCTTTGGCGTTTCACTACTTTCTCATAATCGTCAGGAGACATGGGATCGTATTCATCAGCTAAAGGCATCAAAACGTCTCCTGGGAGCCGCATCCTTCAGGCGGCCGCCGCGTGCGGGGGGGGGGGGGGGTGGTGGGGTGGGGGGGAGGGGGGCGCGATCTGCCCCCGCGCCCGGAACCGGTCTTTCGTAAAAACCTTTTTTTTTTTTTTCTTTTTTTCTTTCTTTTTTAATTTATTTATTTATGATAGTCACAGAGAGAGAGAGAGGCAGAGACATAGGCAGAGGGAGAAGCAGGCTCCATGCACCGGGAGCCCGACGTGGGATTCGATCCCGGGTCTCCAGGATCGCGCCCTGGGCCAAAGGCAGGCGCCAAACCGCTGCGCCACCCAGGGATCCCTCGTAAAAAGCTTTTAGAGAAGTCCAAATTAAGAAAACATATGAACTGGACAGAAGGCCAACTTGACATTAATGAATTACATATTAATTTGTAAAAATATAGTGCATTCAACAGCCTAATGTCAGAAGGGTGTATCTCTAGATGGTGGATCACTTTTCTCTCTCTCTCTTTCTTTCTCTTTCTTTCTTCTTTCTTTCTTTCTTTCTTTCTTTCTTTCTTTCTTTCTTTTTCTTTCTTTTTCTTTCTTTCTTTCTTTCTTTCTCTTTTTCTCTTCTTTCTTTCTTTCTTTCTTTCTTTCTCTTTCTTTCTTTCTTTCTTTCTTCTTTCTTTCTTTCTTTCTTTCTTTCTTTCTTTCTTTCTTTCTCTTTCTTCTTTTTCTATGTATAAATTTATTTTTTATTGGTGTTCAATTTGCCAACATATAGAATAACACCCAGTGCTCATCCCATCAAGTGCCCATCACCCAGTCACCCCCACCCCCGGCCCACCTACCTCCCCTTCCTAGATGGTGGATCACTTGATATTATTTTATCAATTATTTTTCAATCCACATTCACTACCTGTGTTATCTAAAGCAATAAAAAAATTGTAAAAGATTAAATATATACATATTTTAAAATTTTCCACACTGAGTGTTAATACTATCTGTTGGCAAATTGAACTTAAAAATAATTTTTAAAAATTTCCGTAGTTATATTAGCAAATAGTGGTATATAAATCTTGAGAGGTACAAAGGGAAGTCCTGAAAGGAAAGTGGGGTAGAAAATTGCCACTGAATCATAGCTTTGGCACAATCCCATCAGTTTGGAGGACAGCTTTCTCCTCTCCTGTTCACGTTCCTGTCCCAGCTTCTCACCAAATCTGTCAGGGCAGTGATGCTGGTCAGTAGGCTTGAGCTTAACCATGGTGGATCCTTGCCATTCTTTCTCAATTCTCACCACCCTCTTCCCTTCCAGCATTGGCAGGCTGGCTCATGTCTTCAGCCTCCCCTCACAGTTACTGCTGTATCACACTGACTTCTCTGCCTCCAGGCTTTTATTCCATCAACACATCTCTGTTACATCAACTAAACTTTTCCAAATATTTCTTTACCGTGTCACACATCTGTTAAAGAATCCCACAGAGACTCCACTTCTTGCTTTCTCTTGTTCCAAGTTTGAATTTTTTTGATGCCGTCTAGTTAAGCTATAATTGATTGTTAAGTCACCAAACTCTTTCCCTGAGCTCACATTCTACTCTTCACCATGCCTCGATTCTCGTCAAGCACTTCTCCTCTTTCTCTCTCTCCTACATAAGTCAGGCATAGTTCCATATTTCAATCCTTATTTGCTTGTTTACCGAATAGGAATATCTTCCTTTTTTCAATCTACTCAAGTGCTAGCGCCTCTTTGATCTGACCCAATTCCTATTTTCTCCACAAAGTCTGATGGACAGGTCTAACCCAGGGAGCTCTCTCTTACTGATTCTCTACTATTCCAAAGTAATAACTAACAGACTACAACCACTTTCACATACTAGGTAAGTAGCATTTCTATATAAGGAAAGGTGATTCACTTTAAAGAGAGATTGCTTGGCAGGATCTTTGGGAGCAGTGAGATTTCTCTATAGCAGGTATTATAAAAGGGGTGCCAAATTGTTCTTCAGAGTTAAAGGATAGATATGGATTATCTGAGATTGTGTATAAGAGAGTAGGAAGTTTGGAAATACTGGAGAAGAAGACATACAGGAGAATCCGAGAAAATGTAGCTAAGTCTATAGGTCTAAGGAAGCATGGACAGTGAGAAGGCACCCATGCCTCAAAATGGTAATAATATATATGTTAAATTTTAATGTCTATTCTGTGCTGTAAACCACACCTTCCACTCTTTCAAGTCTTAAATAAAGTTCTGTCTTGTGTCAATGGCTTCTAAAGGACTGAAGGAATCAGAGCTATAGCCTGTTGGGGGCAAAGGTGAGCAGCTCAAGGGCAGCAACTGCAGAAGTGAGATGCCACATATAAATCATTAAAGACTAGAATCAGAAAACTGAAGCAAGAGAAAACTAGAAGAAATGCTTCAGCAATTATTCTCAGCTATTGGAGTGGTTACTGGGTTCTTCATAGCGCGTGAGAGAAAGCCAAGTTACTGTATTTAAACATTAAAGAGAAGAGGATATCAAAGTGTTGAGGACACCCAGGTAGCTGTCTTTGTGGTGGGGCGGGTGGGGGGTATGACACAATTTTAAGCCAACTTTAATTCATCTCTTAAGTCTGTGATAGTTTCATATCTGTAAACATTAACTCCTCCACCAGATTATAATCTAATTAAGGGAGCAAATTAATTTTATAATTTTTTAAATCTCTACAATTGCTTCCTTAGTGCAGGTTCTCAATAAATATCTGATGGATGGCAATAAATTAAGTTGAACTAAGGGACTATATTTTCATAATTACAAGAAGGCTCATCAAACATTATTGCTGGTGTAAGAACACATATAGAATCAACCATTTTTAAAGTGCGTATATATATTTTTTAACACTTTTAGAAAATTATGTTGAGGGGCACGTGGGTGGTGCAGTCAGCTAAGCATCTGACTCTTGATTTTGACTCAGTTGTGATCTTGGTGTTATGAGATTGAGCCCTGTGTTGGGCTCCTGGCTCAGCATAGAGTCTGCTCAAGACTTGCTCTCCCTGTGCCCCCATTCCATATGCTCTCTCTCTCTCTCTAAAATAAATAAATACATCTTTAAAAAAAGAAAATCATATTGGAATTTATGTGGAAAGACAAATGAAACTGTTATCAGAATTCACATAAAAAAGGATGATCAGAAAATATTTTTCCCCTGTAATGAATAGAGAATGATCATTAGAATTTGCATTTCTAGCTGTTAGCATTATGGTTCAGAGTTTGAATAAATCATGAACCAAGATTGTTGTTTTTCTCTGAACATTATACCACTAAATAAGTTATATAAGGCAGGGGAAAGGTTATTTTATTCGAACTTACAGCCTATCCTTCTTTTCAACATAATAAATGAAGTTATGCTACATGTAAATAATAGTTAAGATATTTCAAGGCTTATAATTCATACCATTAAGAAATCAGCCTGTCATTTTTAAACTATGGTTTAGGGTATAATATAATATATATAATTTTATATAGTTATCAAAACCTATAGAATATAACTTACATCTGGCCCCTAAGATGGTCTCAGTGAATATATATCTGCTAGTGAGATCAGTTTCAAACTTTCAGAAAGGGAAATCAGAACTGAAGATGATTGATAAAGTTTTTATTCTTAGAGTATGATGGGGGAAATGTCATGTACTTTAACTCCTGTTTTCTCTCATGACCTCTAAACCTGGTTTAACTAGAAAAGTAGAGGCTTTTCATGAAAAAAACTAATATTTTTTAAAGATTTTATTTAGGTATGAGAGAGAGAGAGTGGGAAGAGAGTGGGAAGAGGGAGGAGTAGAGGGAGAGGGACAAGCAGACCTACGCTGAGTGCAGTGGAGCCTGATGCAGGGCTCAATCTCAGGAACCCGAGATCATGACCTGAGCTGAAATCAAGAGGTGGACGCTTAACCAACTGAGCCCCCTGGAGCCCCTGTAAAAACCTAATTTGATGAGTGAATCTGAAGAAGTCAAGTGTGAGAGAGGTAATAGACTTTAGAGAGTTGTGCTTACTGGTGTTGAAGGGAGGAGGGGAAGAGCAAGTAAACCAAAGGTAGGAGCTTCTAAGATGATTCAAAAAGTGGTATTTCTCAGGAAATTCTATTCAAATGTGATGTCCATGACATTTTGGACACATTCCCTGGAACCACTAATCTGTATAAAGTGCTCAAAAAATATCATCCATTTGTTATCTGAAAACGGATGATCAAATTGTGTTGAGAAGCACAAATTGTCAAAATAAAAAAAATGTATTAGTAACTAAGTGCCAATCAAATATCCCTCTTTCTGTAATACCTGTATTGGTGTTAAGCCACATCTTTGTCAGTAGTTTCCTTGAAGATTATCACACGTTTATGTAATTCAGCAATACAATTTGGTTTGATTGAAAAATGAAAGCACAAAAGAGCCAAGCTTTCCAAACTCACGTGGGAGAATTGTTTGACCATCACATGCCCAGGAAACGTGAGGCTTAGGTCAGAGGAGAGGAACAACATGCTTTGTACATGATGGGCTTTCAACAAGGAATGACTTGAGAACTATAAGATTAAGAGGTGCTGGAAAACACGTATGAGTATCTTTGCATCTGTGACATGAAATTTCAATTTGGGGCATAGCATGTCTTACAACACAATTTCCATAGGAAAAATATATTTGTCATACAAATCAGTGAATACTGGACTTGTTATTTATTTGTTTTAAAAATTCTTGTAGGGCAGCCCTGGTGGCTCAGTGGTTTAGCGCCCATCTTCAGCCCAGGGCGTGATCCTGGAAATCCGGGATCAAGTCCCACGTCAGGCTCCCTGCATGGAGCCTGCTTCTCCCTGGGCCTCTCTCTTTCAAATAAATAAATAAATAAATAAATAAATAAATAAATAAATAAATAAAATATTAAAAAAATAAAATAAAAATTCTTGCAAAATTGGAATTACGACATGAATTTTTAAAGATACAAATTAAGCCAACTTATTTGTATTATTCACAGTTTCAATTTTCAAGACTAAAGTCTAATACATTTCTCTTCCTGATGTAATATAAAATTCTTCATCTTCATTTTAGGCAGACTCACTTAAAATGATCTTTCCTTTTGTAGCACCAGTTATCCTTGAATTCACTTGTCCATTTTTCTGTTTTAGTTTCTTTTCTAGAGCATTATTAAGATAAAAGCTGAGTAAGAGATAAAAACAACTTCTTTTTGATTAAAAAGATATATTAAATATTCTTTATAATTTCTCTATCATAACAAAAAGGAATGTGCTATGCTCAATGTTTGAGCTACGAGTCAGAAAACGTGAGTTTCAATCATCTTATCCATTTAGTTTTGTTGCCTGATTAGGTGCTTACTGAGCAGGAAGGAGTTCTCGTTGCTGGCCTTAGAGCAGTGAACTAACACAATCCTACCTGGCTTTTCCTCTTCATGCTCTCAGGCAAATCCAACCTGGCCTCTCTAACACTGTTCATCAGGGAAGTGAAAGGAAACTTTGTTCCTAGCCAGCTCTAACTTTCATTATTCCATTTAACTCTGACAAAAATCCTATTCTAAAATATGAAGATGAAAATATAGTGAGTGTGAATGAAAATACAATATGGCTTCCCATACTCCCCCATCATTTCTCTTCTGCATATTGGTAACTACATTTTTCCCCCTCTTAGATACTCTTTCTTAATACATGCTCCTGACACCTGGACAGTTCATGTACTATATTAAATTTTATTATTCCTGGGAGATCATTATTAGGTATATTGCTCTCAATTAACTTTTCACTTTGTTATAAGCAATGTAGACCGATTACATGGGGTATAACTATACTCGTGTCCCCACTGTCAAGTCAAGAAAGTGACTGTTTGAAGAAGTCAAGCAAAGCAATGATCATGTTGTGTTTTGTGAAACCTGGTGCAGAGCCTTAGAGGGTGAAATATTTTAATATCTCTAAAGATGTAGAGATATTGAAATCATCTCTTTACATTTTAAGTGATGTGTGTCTATGAAATAGTCCAGGGCTTTCATAGATGTTTTCCACATCCCATTACATTTGGAAGGTAAAACATGCTATCAGGATGTGATAGGTAGGTTCTTCTTGATCCTCACTGATCTAGAGAAAGCATCATCGGATGTGCCCTGTGTGTCTTAAACACACTAAAACAGCAAAAAACAAGACCAAGAACCAAAATTGAAATTATGACTAGTTAAAATGCTTGTTATTCAAAGAAGACTGTCACCATACAAGTATTTAGTTGGGCAAAATGTCCTTCCTCTTTCCAAGGCCAGTTTTTCTTTGATTCTTTTAATCCCATCCCCTTCTCAGTAGCCTCCTCAGTGCTCAGCCCATCCAATATCCTGCCGTTGGCTTTCATGTTCAGTAGCACCCACTATGTCTCATCTATTTTATCTGTTCACAGTCATTGGAAAGACATTAAAAATTATTTTTTATATATTAAGCACCATGCACAGTATGTATCCATGAAAATAAAAATAATGACATATAATCATAATAATCAAAAACATTTCTGAGGTTTTTCACACATTACTTTGAATTATTCTCACAACAACATATGTGGTCAGCAGTGCTTGTACATCTACAGATAGAGATGCACATAGAAGATGCTAGTAGAGTGTGAAGTTGGCATTTGAACTTAGTTCTTGAAACTGCAGAGCAGTATGGCCTGGGCCCTTAGGGAGGAGCAGCTAAGTATAAAAAGGCAGACACAAAACCAGCCAAGTAGAATTCATGATCAGTTAAATAATGGAAATACTTAAAAGAAGTGATCATAATCTGGAGGAGCTATAGATAAGATTTCACAAAAGAAGTAGTGCTTGAATTGAGTTTTGAAGAAAGACTGGGACTTTACAGGGATAACAATTCTATTATTCCTCTCCCACAAAACCTTGAAGTCATATTTAACTCTTGCAGTATACTGATTGTATTATTGGACCCAGTTAATGGCCTCCCTGTACCCATACTCTTTGCTCTATAACTTTCATAGTCCTTTTCCACTCTGATTGGCAGTTTCACTGCGTGATTTTCTTGGGCCAGTGGGACCAAACATGATGGAAACTGTCTTCAAAGAATTCTACACATTTATGCTCATGCATTTTCTTCTTTGCCTTTGTCCCATTCGGACATACCTATACCAGTTGGCTAGAGGATGAGACAGTGTGAAGGGCAGAGTCAGCCCTGTTGTCCCAGCTAAGGTCCCAGATGGAAGAGAGAGCCCGGGGGATCAGCAGATGCCTGAGTCAACCTCCCTTCCCCTCTGCCTAGTTCAGGTAACTGACCTGTCTAGCCAACCCATGAACACATAAGCAAATGTTTTCTTTTTATTACATTCCACTGAGATTTTATGATTCTTGTCACACAGAATTATGGTTGCAAAAGATAACAGATATAACTCCTGTCTGTAACTCATCTCCCAAATCCAAGGTAGTCCAGTGACATCCATTGCACTTCTGTGGTATCACCTCAAGCACATTTCTATCCTTTTAAGTTATCATTACAACTATTCTAGATAAATTCATCATCGCTGATATATTGGGATACTGTAATAGCCTACCATCTTGTCTCCTTGCCTCAAAATCTTTCCCCTTTTCAACTTAACCTACACAAAAGCTATTAGGCATTTTGCTTAAAAGAGAGTCCTCCTACTGTCATTCAACTCCTCAAAAGCCTTCAATGGTTTTCTTATTTTCCTAACAGCAAAATCCTTAGCATCCAATCCTTCCACACCCATCATCTGGTTGCACACCTTCTAGCTTCCAATCTTCATTTCTCTTTTTCCCTTATTGTGCTGTACTACTTACTCCTCTTTGCTACCTGACATTTATCCAAATGCAGTTCCCTCCATCTAGAATTCCCTGCACTCCATTTCCAGACATCTAAACCTTACTATTCCCACATATCCTAAGATCTTATGTCTCAGGGCACCTGGGTGGCTCAGCGGTTGAGCGTCTGCCTTCAGCTCAGGGTGTGATCCCAGGGTCCTGGGACCGAGTCTGCATCAGGTTCCCTGCATGGAGCCTGCTTCTCCCTCTGCCTATGTCTCTGCCTCCTTCTCTCTGTCTCTCATGAATAAATAAATACATCTTTAAAAAAAGACAGAGAGAGAGATCTTATGTCTTTACTCCAGGAAACTTTCCCTGATTCCCAATTCTAAGTCTTTCTCACATCTTGATCCCACTTATAAAGTTCTGAGCACTCCCTTTTTACCACTCATTTGTGTATAGGGCTTATGCATACCACAGTATTTATTTCCTCTGGTGGCCTTAACAAAGTACCACAAACTGGATGCCTTGAAACAGCAGAAACTGATTCTTTCACACTTCTGGAGGCTAGAAGTCCAAAATCAAGATGTCAGCAGGGCCGTGTTCCCTGTGAAACCTCTAGGGGAGGATCTCTCCTTGCCTCTTCCAGCTTATATTAGCTGCAGGTGTTCCTGGCTGTGGTGGCATAACTCCAATCTCTGCTTCTGTTTTCACAGGGTGTTCTCCTGTGTGTTTCTGCCTTCACCTGGCATTCTCCCTGTGTGTGTGTGTGTGTCCAAACTTCCTTCTTATTAGGACACCAGTTTCATTGGATGAGGGCTCATCCTAATGACTTTATCTTAGCCTGATCACCTTGGCCAAGCCCCAATTTCCAAAGAAAATCACATTCCTAGATATCAGGGGTTAGGATTTTAACATATCTTTTTGGCAGTGGTGGTTGAGAGACACAATTTAACTTCTATACCCAGTCCATTTGAGGGCAAGCCCTAAGTCATTTTTCATCTTTACCTTTGTACTATGACTGGTAAAGCTCTCCCAGGGCAGACTACTTATTTATTTTGTACCTGCTTTGCTCATAACATTTGCTCATTGTTCAACCTTATGCTGAATGGAATCAAATTGTTCATCTAAACATATTTGGAAAGATCATAAGAAATATCCCGAGACTGCCAAGAAGGATTTCTTAAGCATCAGTAATATGTGAGGTGTTATAAAGCCTCAAACATGGGGGTGGTTATTAATCAACACATTTTAAAAATCTCAATTTGGCAGAGAAGAAAGTCCCAAACATGCCACCAGAGACTGGCAAATTCAATTTGGGGAGGTCTGAGTGAGGGAAGAAAACAATTATCAGTTGAATATACTTTCAGATGGGTCAATAAATTGGCTAATTTGGAAAATTAGGTTAAAACTATTGTGTTATCTTCAGCTTTTAAGTAGTAAACTTTTGAAGAGAACATGGAGGCCTATCATTCCCAGAATGTGGTCATGTGGGGATCAAAGAGACAAGATTATAAAAGCCAAGATATCCAATAAAGAGCAGCCAATACACCTGTTAAAGTCAAGGGATATGTGGACTCAACACATCTTTTTAGTCAAGCTATCTTCCTGGGAAGAACAATAATGGTGGCACCACCTCTGCAAGCAAAGGCCAAGAAAATTGTGTGTAGATGTTATGAGCCAAGTCAGAATAAGTGAATATTTTCCATATTCCAAACTGTCACCACAGGAGGGCAATGGGCAACTCAAAGTGCTATTGCCCCCAGGAGGCAGTTGGTATAGACATGGCCCCACAAAGAGTCAGGCTATGAGCTTGATTACATGCAGGGTCTTGGCTTGCAGAATTAAATTTGCCTCTGGTTACCAGCTGGACTACTGCTCTCCTCAATCAGCTTGTTAATGGGAATTTTATTGAAGGAAGATTCAGTAAGGGAGGAAATGATATGTGAAATAGAAATGTGATAGGTGAACATAGAATGTCTTAAATGGATATAGACATTATAAAGAAAAAATGATACAGTTTAGGGGGTGAGCATGGATTTAGAGTAGTGTTTGGGTCTGGGTTCTGCCACTTATGAACGACAACCATGAGTAAGTGCCTTTGTCTCTCTGGACCCCACTCTTCTCATTTGTAGACTGGAGACTGTCCTGGTTTGTAGGAATGGTATTAGAATTCAGTGAAAATATGCATTTAAAATGCTTAACTCTTGGAAGGCGTGTATAAATAACTACTGTTACTATTCTCATTCTATTAGAAACCAAAACTCAAAAAAGCATTTATATATCACTTATTGTGGAATGATGCTGACATCTTTTTGTGATTTAGGTCCACACTTAAAGTAAAAAGACATGATGATTGACAGTTACTGATTTTACTTATAGAGATGACTTTTTATTTTCACTGACACGCAAATTGAATAGAAACTTGGACATTCAAGTTAAGAAAAATAAAAATTATGTTGAAACCACAGAAGTAAATATTAACAGCATCTAAAGGTACAATTTCAAATTATGCATGATCACTTAGATGATGCACATTGTGTGTCACACCCTGCTTCGAGACCTTTATATACACTCATACCTAACCACTCAAGTTTGGCATGAGCTTAATTAATTTAATATACAACTGGGGGGGGGCGGAACTCTAGCAAGCATATTTGACAAACTAAAAAGCACGTTCTGGGTTATGTGTCTGTTCAACCTGGAAGTTTGCTACTAGATCTGGGCTTGTCAAACTTATTCTGTAAATGAACAGATGGTAAATATTTTGGGCTGTGCGGACTATACAATCTAAGTATGTAACTTTGCCATTGTGGCATAAGAGCTACTTTTCATAAACAAATAGGTGTGACTCTTTTCCAGTAAAATTTATTTGGAGACATTGAAATTTGAATTTTATATGATTTTCAAATGTCAAAATATATATTTTTTAAATTTATTTTCAACCATTTGAAAATATTTTTAAAATTCTAGTTGGCAAGTGGCAACAAAAAAGGCAATTGACAAATCTTGTGTTAAACAAGCAAATATGAATATGTTAACTAAGCACTTATGGAAAAGACTACATTACATAACTAGAAGTAGCACAATTTTTCTCAGATGTCAGTCCTTTTCTTTACCTTTGTAATCATGGAGCTTAAGGAATTGTTTCTTGTATCTGATTAGACAGTAATCTATTCAGGTTAGGCTTTCATACATGAAGGGAGTATGAGATTTGGAGCCACAAACACATGCTTGCAGAGGGGTCAATTTCAGTATAAATATGTCCTCTCTATAGAGCTTTCTTGATACCTCAAAATCCTTTTTATAGGCATTGAACACTCAGTCCTGAGCAGTTCAGGATTTTCCTCTGCCTGTGCTCCCAGCCTGTATTTGAATTCTGGAAGATTACATAACACTAAGGCAAAGCACCACATATAATGCTTAGCCCTTTTGTGGCATCTATCCATGCCTGCATCTGTTAAAATGTCATGGTCCATGGTCCACTGACAGTCCATGGTCACTGTCAAACCCCCATGATGACACGTCTGACATCCAGTTTCCTATCTTGTCTGTAGTGATAGCTGTGATTGTTTCTACATCCTCTTCATCTGTACTTGGAGGCCTTTTCAAGTTCAGCACTCTTTCTCATTTAAATTCCATCCCCACTTGGGGCTTGTGAAGTGTTGAACTGCTCTACAACACTATGCTGGGATTGTGACAAACTCAGCATTTCTGTCCCCGGCACTGTCATCCATACAGCCATCTCTGTATGAAAACTTGCACACTGTAGTGGAGTGGGAGTCTTGCAAGCCTGCCAGGTCCAGCTCTCATAATGGGAAGTGGGGCACAAGTCCTCCCTACTTTTGGACCCCAAACCAATAGAGGGTTCTGTTGCCTTGGGCTCCCTGCCTCTTCTCAGAGCTCACATCACCCTATCACAGGATCATTCTCCTTGAGTTCTGCTTCACCTCTAGTTCAGAGGGATTCTTTTTTTAGTTACTAGAATAGCAAAAATCTGCTCTTATGTCTCATGCATTCTTCCAAATATGTTCTTTTTGGCATTAACTTTGGGCTTTGATTCCTTCAGCATCTGGCCTTTTGAGATTGAAAAGCTTTTTTCTTTAAAACTACTGTCTCACTATATATTTCCAAAGTCAATTTGAAACTCAAAAGCTAAAAATGGAATCTGTTTGCCCCTCCCCCTTGCCCCATCCTTTAGTGACCTCATCTTGAGGGCATGGAGTACAGATTGCCCTTGTTCATGAGTGAATGGAAGAAAAGTAATGGGATCACAGGTATTCCCTCAGCTGGTATATGGCATTGTTAACAGAGCACTGCTGTATCTGCCACTGTGCCCTGATGAACTGGATGTACACTCAACATATGGTGAGATGAAGCCCACTCCAGAGTCCACAGGAACATTCTTTTGAAACATTTGACTTGAGAGCTCAGAATTTAAATTTAAATCTTTGAATGAAAGAATATATTTGGAATGTGTTAGATTCCTTGCCACATCTCCAAAGGAGGCAGATAGCCAAAAATTCTCATGGCTTTTCTTCAAGTTTTGTCTTTGGAAGTTAATATATCCTGTAACTGTGCTGAAGTTATGTATCGCCAGCATTGAATTCTATCTTATCTTTTATGTTAACTAATTGGGTCCTTGGTTTTGTGAGCAGAAGCAAAAGAATGTGGGTCCATGAGTATCATGCCTCAAATAATAAAATGTTGTCAAAATTAAGAACAGAAAAACAGAAAACATTATCTATTGAGCATGAAATGTCAAAGACATATGATATTTTTGTTCGAGTCTTTGAAGGTTGAAACCTTGTTTTATGTTTAAGCCATGACGGAAGAGCTGACATGTGGATCAAACAGAATTTTAATGGCAGCCTTCCCTACAATTGTAAGAAGCAATATCAAAAGCACTATATTTAATCTCATGTACTGTGATTTGACCAAAATTGTGAAACTAAGTTGTGGGAAATCTCACATCTTCGGGAGCTTCAGAATGTATGAGGAGATGAAAAATTGCTGACCTACTAACTGTCATCAGGTCAGAATTGATCATCACAAGTTATTGACAGTCTCAAATAAGAATGTTTAACAATTAAAAAGTCTTTTAATGTTTTCAAAACATGCAGGGTAATTTTTTTATCCTTTAGAAATCCGTTTGGTTTCTGTATTCACTTTTGTCAATCATTCTGAATGTGGGTGGTGGGTTTGCTTTGAATAAATTTTCCTTGTAGCCTAAAAGGTAAACCAAAGCCATCGGGTTCGCAAACCTTTCTTATTATCTTAAATTAACAATTCTAGAAAGTCCTGCAATTCATGGGACTTGGTGAAAAGAGATTAGAGCTTTTCAAAAGTTTTTATGAAGTTGGCTTTAATTTTATGAAACGGTTTCTAATTTAGGAAAATTATTTATCTTCTACCCAACATCTAAGTGCTCTGTCCAATTAACAAGACTTTGGCCACCCATGACAAAGTTTATCCACTGGTTATCTCACTTGCAAAAATGATATTGATGGAATGTGTGATAAGCTTTGATTTCTTCAAGGGATACTCAATCTGTAGCCAATTCTAACTATAAAAGCTAAACAAAAATATTTTGTGATCTCTAACAACTGATTGATTGGGGATGACGTTTCAAGCTTTGAGCTGGATATCCAGTAATTGGGTCTTGAGTAGGAGCTTTAAATTCCCATGTCTTCCTCTGAGTGTGTTTGTTAAACATGGAACAAAGCTGCCTGGTTTGCTGACATTAGCTCTCTACTGTTCACAACTTGGTCTTCTTATTTGACTCGCCCATCTTTTGGTGAGGATAGGCACAACCAGGCCTGGTGTGTGAAGCTATTGACAGATGAGCAGTCCCGCATCCTGCAGAAGCCAGAACAAAAGAGCTAATCATCTATGGAGTGAGGGTGAGGTCACCTGCCTTCCTCCCCAAATAAACAGATGGAAAGAGTTTGCAGTTTGTTGCTTTCCAACGTTAATTATTTATTCCAATTCTATGTTTTACAGTAATGGAACAAAAAGTTCTTCTCTTCATAGAAATTTTATTTTTCCTTAATTATTCTACCCAAACAGCAAGAATGCTGAGTCTTCTGGGGATAGATGCAGTGAAGTCAGAGTTAATTAGTTTTCTCAGTGTGCACTGCATTGGGGTAAAATATCACTGCAGGGGCACACCAACAGTCAGAGTACTTGATCAAATGCTGTGTTCCTAGAAAGGCAGAGTTCTATCAGAAAAATCTGCATGGAAGTAATATTTCATCTTCTTTGAGAGCTAACAACATTTGATACCTCAGAGTAATTTCTTTCACCTCCATTTAGTCTTTCCTTTAAGATGTTAGATGTCGAAGGAGAATGACAGAGTGGTCTGCAAGTCCCTAGTGAACTCAAGAACCACGTTCCTATTTAGTTGTACAATAAAACTCACAAATCAA
Source organism: Canis aureus (assembly GCF_053574225.1). Classification (NCBI taxonomy): domain Eukaryota; kingdom Metazoa; phylum Chordata; class Mammalia; order Carnivora; family Canidae; genus Canis; species Canis aureus. The sequence continues at coordinate 25,523,046 of NC_135630.1, read as the reverse complement.
ATCAAAGCAGTTTATGTTTCTCTTGCGATTGTGAAAGTTACATATTCTGCAAAATATCAAGGCTAAACAAAGAAATCTACCTTCATGATCTTTTGTCATTTCATAGCTGGATGTTCAAATCAGGCTATCAGTATTACATGAATACATCTATGGCATGAAAATGAGCTTTCAAATTAAGTGTTTGTTCTTTTCTTATCTGATTATGGGCTGATTACATGCAAGCATGCCAAGTACACGATTTACATTAGGAAAATAGAAAGCTTCAGCATTGAGTATTATTCCCAAGTGATCCTATTATTAACTTATTAAGTATGTGTCTTGTAATGGACTCAAGGTTTCTGCCACACAAAAGAATAGCAGTTATCATGTACTAGAAAAATAGGCAAAGTCTGAACATCAGACTAACACTAAAGACAAGTTGCACATTGATATCTTCAAGTCAAGATCTAAGAAAAATTGCAATGTAATTATGGTAAAATTCTGAAGACAATCACCTCAGGCTTGGTTCTGTTAATTTAAAAAATAAATAAGCAATTAAAAACCAGGTAAGTAGCTAAAACCAACACCTCCTTCAACAAGTTTGCTTCTCTATTCAACTCATTTCTTCCTTAGGAAATAACAGATAATAAATAAAAACCAAGAAAAACAAGATTCCTTTATGCAGTTTTCATAGCCACCTTTTTCCTTCTTGGATCTATTTTATACAAGCATTTCGTGTAGTTGTAAACACTGGAACGTCCAAAATCTTCACTGCAAGAAAATTGCCTTCTTCGAAGACGTTTTCAAATTTCAAAGCTGAGGACTTAATTTCTCTCTTATCTGCATTTTTATCTGTGTAAAGAAAGAGAAAAAGCATTTTTCCACAAAATTATGGTGTTAAGAATATACAGTGACTTTTCCTTCGAGTTTACCTGCTTTATTCATGGATGGATCACGGAAGGATGAGATAAAGGAGAAAGAGTGTTCATCAAAGTGTCAAACAAGTGCCTTCTACTCATTTTCCTTACATAGCTGACAATAACAAAAGCTCAGTTATTAATTCTGTGCCACAACTATACATGCTTTGTTTATATTTGCCCTTAGTAAGGTCAGCTTATCCTGGTTCATTTTTTAATACTGTAATTAGCTCATACCTTAATAAGGATTCTTATCGTCCATGGCTTTCATAAAATCTGATACACAAAGTGTGAGACTGTTGACAGCCTGATGTGATGATATGAATTCCTCTGATATACTGCAGCAGACTTGATTTCTGTTTCCAATTATGAAATAAAATAGAATTTGTATTTCTTTCAAGATGAAAATTAATTCACTATTGTTAAGTATCTGACATAGCCATTTCAGGCCCATTTTTTGGAACTTTCAGGAATTATGGAAATAAGAAGCCTTTTCTTGAGAGACCAATGGTGCAATGACATGTAATTGTGGAGTTGATAGAATTAAAGAATGCAGTTGGGACTAGTTTTCTATGGCTGGCAGTTCCCACAAAAGAACAAATCTAATATTACAGTTTTATTAATTTTAATTTTCCCCATTCTCACTGGTGTGAGGTGGTATCTCATTGTGGTTTTGATTTGTAGTTCCCTGATGGCAAGTGATGCAGAGCATTTTCTCATGTGCATGTTGGCCATGTCTATGTCTTACTCTGTGAGATTTCTCTTCATGTCTTTTGCCCATTTTATGATTGGATTGTTTGTTTCTTTGGTGTTGAGTTTAAGAAGTTCTTTATAGATCTTGGAAACTAGCCCTTTATCTGATACGTCATTTGCAAATATCTTCTCCCATTCTGTAGGTTGTCTTTTAGTTTTGTTGAAAATGGTCTTGTTTTAGCTTAGCATGATAGAGTAACGTCAGTTGTTTAGATCATCTGTCCTTCAACTTGAATAACATAGCAAGGAGGAAAAAAGTATAAATTCCTCAAGACTAAGAGAAAAGCAGTAGACAGAGCTGATAAAGGAGTGGTAGCTAAAGTAGTGTAGAGTGGAAAACCACAAGAAGCTACCAAGCTGTGCACAAAGTATCAACAAAGTCCCAGAATTTGGAGGCATCAAACACCACAGATGGTAAGTTGGATACTAGACTAAAAATGGGGGCATTTGTTTTAAAAACGTTGTTTGAAATGGAGAAAATAGGTGATCCAGCTGGAGAGTCATGCACTTCTGTCCTCCCCTCCAGCTATCCCCCAGTCTGCATTTTTTTGTTGTTGTTGTTCTTAAGAAATTTGCTGGTAGGAAATTTAGATCTTATTTACTCACATATTCATTTATTCGTTCCATGGATATTTGTTAGTTATCTACTATGTACCAGGCAGTGAATAAAACAGATAATGGTTCAGGTCTCATTCCAGAAGGGGATAGAGATAAAATAAAGAAATAGTAAGTAAACAAGAAAAATATTATGACAAAGATTATGCAGAGGATTAAACAAAGCATGATGTGATAGTGAGTGACTATCATCAGCGTGGCTGGTCAGAAAACATTAGCTTCATCACATTGGCTGGTCAGGAAACATTAGCCACAGGTGTGGGTGACATATCTAAAATGGAAGTTAGGAGCCCATCTGCAAGATACTCTTTTTCCTATTATTCAAATTCCAGAATATCAACAGAATATCTGGAATATATGGTCTATCTTCTCTAGAGTAAAACAAAAATAAAAACAAAACAAAACAAAACAAAACGCTATTAGGCTTCTTCTTTAAAAGGTCACAGATAAGCAACCTCTAGATGCTGACACAGAGCTATCCCCAAAGTAAAAGGAAAATATTGTTTGTCGGCATAAGGACCTTATAGGGAACCCTCAAGTTAACAATTACTACCTCCAAACAGAAGAGTTCCTGTCAGCTTTAGTGCTTTACTTTTAAACATGAATGGACAATCAAGGATAGCTAGATATCCTAGAGGCACTTCAGAAGCCAGATCAAAACAAATGGAAAACTAAAAAAGGAAGTAAAAAAGGAAGTCAGGCAGCAGGAAAAAAGAAAACTTAAAAAAAAATCCTTAAAAAATCCTTGAATTAATATCCCCCAATATACATGTTTTTCCATAAATCAAAACCTGAATCCATGAACACGAAACATGGTTAGGAAAAATAACATTTGGAAATTAAAAATATAAGTGCCAGAAATTTTGAAAAATAGTGTCAGATATTTCCCCAGGAGATTCATGAAAACTAGTAATAAAATCAGGTACAATTCTAAGAGAGGCACTGGAGAAGAGTCAAGCAGGGTCTGTTAGGGATCATACATGAGATAGCACAATATTTATTCTGTGTGAAGGTCACATGTTCCTATCCTATGACTTTGTCAACATCCCTACTACCTGAAAAATAGACATACTTTTTCAGGGAAATGATTTTTCTGTTACTATGCTTCTGCACCAGTAGGTTGATTCAGTAATAAATGTGTGAGACCATTTGTTTGAAAAAAAAAAAAAAGGAAATAAAAACATGATAGAAATTTAGAAATTTTAGTAAGGAAGAGCGGAGAGAGAGAAAGAGAGAGAAGAAATAAAAATATAGAAAAAACACCCCAGATATTAAAGATTTGGCTTTGTAAGTTAAAGGGCCCAAGTAAAATCTTATGATGTGAAATAAATACTAATTATAATTACAAACCACACCAAGGCACATAATTGGGAAATTTTAGGACGCGGGAAAACCTATCTACTGACAGTGAATGGAGTGAAAGGACAGGTAAAGTACAAAGAATAGAAAATTATGATAGTGGGAGGGAATCTCAATGGCACCATTTGGAAGACAGAAGATGTGGAACTATAACTTCATAATTTGAAAAGTATTTTCATTCTGTAATTCTCTTCCTAGCCAAACTCTAAATCAAGTGTAAAAGCAGAACAAACAAAGCAAGGATTCAACTCTCCATTGTATTTTAGCTGAAGAAACTATTGAAGGATAGACTCCAGCATAAATGATAAACTCAAGAAAGTAGAAGAAACCAGGAGATTCCACATTAAAGATGATTGAACCAAATACCAGTGATGACTGTTGGCAGTTCCAGAATGACAGCTGAGCAGCAGGCTCAGGAAATATTCTGTCTAAATTGGAGCAGGAGGATAAGACTTTGGGAAGGAGATCTCAGGGAAATGAAAAGGCAAGCAATGATGGGTGACTGACATGTAAACATTCATAATAATATTGGTAGGTATTTGACACATATACTGGAGAAATTAAGCTGGTAATAGATGTTGAGGCACATTGAAACTTAAGTGGGAAAATAGTTCATTTTTGTCCAGAGGAAATGAAAATATTCTAAACAGGGAAACACTACTTGATTATGTAATGAATAATATTAAGACAGTCACAGTAATGGTCGCAATGGCTATTGAATTAATGAAAAATTTGATAACACTCAACGGGAAAAGGATAATAGGAAAAAGTAGTGGTCAATGGTATAAAAGAACTAAACCTTCATCTAATTTAATAGAAGTCGATAAGCAATTTCTAAAGTTAATAAGTGAATAAATTTCAGGGTAGTAATGTAATCATTTTCAAACAAAATAACTAACATATCAATATCTAACAAAATTTAAATATATTAGCTACATGAAATTAGGATTGATTAACTAGATTTTGTTAAGATTATTAGTGTCAGTTTATAAAGGCAATATAATCTATGAGTATGTTTGACTTTCACACATTTTTTTTTTTAAGATTTTATTTTAAAGTATTCTCTACACCTAACATGGGAATCAAACTCACAACCCAAAGATCAAGAGTTGCATGCTCTATCCACTGAGTCAGCCAGGAGCCCTGACTTTCACAGACTTTAGAAGGGATTAGAAATCAGTTATCATTTTTAAATGATACCACCTTTAGTAAAACTATAGGGTCATATTAACACCATCTTTTATTTTTTATATTATTATTTTTTAAAGATTTTATTTATTTATTCACGAGAGACACAGAGGGAGAGAGAGAGAGAGGCAGAGACACAGGCAGAGAGGGAAAAGCAGGCCCATGCAGGGAGCCTGATGTGGGACTCAATCCCAGGACTCCAGGATCATGTCCTGAGCTGAAGGTAGGTGCTAAACCACTGAGCCACCCGGGGATTCCCCATACTACCTTTTAAAATGAATTATAAGCAGAGCTCTGATTAGTGATAATGTTCGTGTTTCCTCCTCCTGAAACAACTACTGCCATTGGGTCAGTAACCACAAAAATGTATAAAGAAATGAAGTACATTTTAATCTGAGAGAAGATACTACCATAGAGTTTCTCAGGGAGTATATTCCATGGATCTACTCAACAAACATAGGTTGAATGGCTACTAGACAGCTCTTTTTTAGGAATAAAGGATACAGAAAGGAGCAAAACAGATGAATAGCCTGTCCTCATGAAATTTATGTTCTAATAAGACCAGGAACATATAATATACATATGTGTGTATATATATATATATATATATATATATAGAGAGAGAGAGAGAGAGAGAGAGAGAGAGAGATCTAAATATATAATAAAATATATAAAATGTTAGTAGTAATATGTGTAACAAAGATGAAGAAAAAAGTATTGGGAATTTAGAGAGAGTGTGTTTGCAATTTTAAATATGGTGGTTAGGGAAAATCTCATTAATGTCACTAAGAAGACATTTCCATAAAGATCTAAAGGAACTAAGGGAGCTAGTGATGATGCTATCTGGGGGAATAGCATTCCAGGCTGAGAATGTCAAATATATCGGCTCTGAAGTGAGAGTATACCACGCATGGTTACAGAACAGTAAAAGAGGATGATTGGACTTTTGTGTGGTGTGGTGAGTGAAAAAGGTGAGTGGTAGCAAGAAACACTAAAGTAATTAGGTTGCATGACATTGTAGAGGATCATATACCATTTTAAGGACTTTGGATTTTACTTTTAACAGAGAAATAAGATCTAACTTACAGACCCATTTTGACTGCTGTGCAGTGAAGATTGAAGAGGAGGAAAGATTAAGATCAAAAGATCAGTTGGAAAGCTGTCTAAGTAATCCAGATGAGAGGTTATGGCAGTTTGGACCTGAGGGATAGTTGTGGGCTTGAAAAGCTCTGGTTAGATTCTAGATATATTTCTGAAGATGGAACTAACAGGATTTGCTGATGAATTAGATGTATTGAGGAAGAAGGGTGAAGAACTCTACAATTTTTGTACGGAGGGCTTGGAATGATGTGGTTGTTAATTGAAACAGGAAAGGCAGGTCATTTCTATTGTTTTTGTTGGAAGGAGTATAGAAGATACTGGACTCAGTTTTGAACATACTAAATTTGAGATGTCATATATATATATATATATATGTCTATTATATGAATATGAATGTGAAGGTAAAAGGTTAAAGCTAGAGACATGATTTTGGAAGAGAATGTGGTATCTAAAGCCATGAGACTGGATGTAGTTATCAGGAGTAGATAAATTTAAGGACTGAGAAGTGTTTCAAGGGCATTTTAATATTAAGAGGTCAGGGAGAAGAGGAAAAAATAGATTGAGAAAGAGGAGGGCCATGGCTTGCATCGTTCCTATCACCTTCTGCATCATCCATAAGTCTGAGAAGTTGTGGCATAGCCTCTTGAAGGCCTTGCTGAGGGGCCAGCTCAGAGCTGACATCTGAGGAGGGAGAGGAGCTGTTCTTCAGGATGCAGTCAAGGGTCTCTGCTCATCATCACTCCCACTGACTCACTTAGGGGGAATTTATTCTTCCATCTCTACTACTTTAGGCTTCATGGTCCAGCAGTCTTGTTTCCTAAGAGAACATAATTCTAATAGAAGATAAAATAAAAGTCTCGATAAACTTAAAGCTATGGCTGATGCTCTTGAAGTTTGGATTCTTTGTATCAGCAGGATCAGCAGCTGAAGGAAGTACTCATCATGACATCAGACAGCAGAAAAACCAGGATGGTATGGTGTTGTGATTCAATTGAATGTAGGGGTTCAATCAGGAGGAAGTTTTCAACCACCAAATACTTACTTGTTATATCAAGGAAATGTAGCCTGAGAAGTTCACCCTGGACTTGGTAAAATGGAAGTTGCTGAGGGTCTTGCTAAGAGTAGTTTCAGTAGAATGGTAGATGGAAAATTCAATTTAATTTAATTTTATTGCATTCATGAAAAGGTGAAAGAAAAATCAGAGAAGGAGTAGAGACAATTCTTTAAAAGCCTCTACTCTAGAAAAGAAATAAATAGGTCACTTGAGGGAATAATGGGGTTGTGGTTGGAGGGAGACAGATAGAATCAAAATGGTAAAAGCATACTAACGAGAGATCATGTAAGGACAGAATAAATGCTGAGGACAGATTAGCCGAAGCAGCTTTTTTAGGTAAACAAGGAGGAATGGGATTTAGTGTTCCAACGGAAAGATTGGCCACAGGAGCACCAACAGTTCATCCATAGTCAGAGGAGAGGAGGCAGAGAATATGGGCACAAGTGAATGCAGAGCCATACGTAAAGGGAGGGCTGTAGGGAGTTCCGCGGCAAATTCTCAGTTAAATAGGTGGCAAGGTCATCAAGTGAGAGAGGATTGCAGTTGGGGATTTGAAGAAATCCAGCACTCTAGGCTGAGAACTTTTGGGGCTTTTTTCCCCTACTCTTTCATACTTGATTTTCAATTTATTGTGGAATTCTATGCCAAAGACATGGAGAAGCCAAGCATCATTCATCACCTACGTCACTACCTCGCTGGTTCCAGTTGCACCATTCCCTTCTTGGATTATTGCAGTCATTTCCCAATCAGTGTCTTGCTTTCACCCTTGGTTTCCCTATGGTCCATCCAGAAAAACAGCCAGTGAGACTCTTTAAAAACGTGTGAGATGACATCCTTCTTCTGCTCAAAGCCTCGGCAGCTTCCCTTCATTCTCAGAATGTAAGCCCAAACCTTAGCATGAATTTACAAGGACTTACATGGTTTTAGCCACTGCTTCATCTGGGACATCATTTCCAATCACTCTACCTGTTGCTCACTGGACTCTAGTGTTTCTGGAACATGCCTGATGTGTTCCTCCCTTTGGGCATCTGCCCTGCCCAATCCTGTGCCTAGAAAGCACTCCCACAGATGCTTGCATGACTAGGCACCTGGCCTACTTACCAAAATTTGCAAATAACACCCTTCCAAAAGCACATGTCCCTTTTCCTCCTTTCTTTTCATAATATTTGAAGCTTCCTAATATATTAAATCATTTAATCATTTTTAAATTGTCTTCCTATGCTAGAATATTAACTCTACGAGGGCGTAGATTTTTGTGTTACTTCTGGCTATACCACAGTTCTTAGAACAGTACCTGAAATTTAGGGAGCACTCAATAAATATTTTTTGAGTGAATGGATTAAGGAATGCAGCAGGATTAATTGACAGTGTTAAGGGCCCACTTGAGACTAGCAATCACACATTAAACCTCCACCACAGGGTTGTGTTGGTAGGATTAATTGATAAGATGCTTGGGGTTAGTGAAGGGGTTAGGAAGTCTTGAGCTAATTCCAAAGGCCTTGCAGGAATAACAAAAGCAATCATGGATAAATTAATTGCCTTATGAGTGTGGGTGTGGTAAACTTCTGAGATTTTCTTTTGCTCTGTATAGGTTTGGGGCTACTGCCAAATTGCTTCTGAAGATAGCTTATTGATTTGAAGCTGTTGCACATTATTAGCCTTTCTGGAACTTCTTTATGTGCTCATCTGCCTCTGAGTGAAATCAACTGTTGGCAAATATTTTGCCAGAGTAGAAAGTTTTAAAGACTCTAGTATTGGAATATTCTGAAAACAAAACAGAACAATCATTTATTGCTCTAAAAACAAGAGTACTTTTTGTATTTTTGTGTGTGTGTGTTTCATTTATGTTCCAATATTGAAAACACTATAGAGCCCAGGGAATGGCTCCCTTAATAGCATGTAGGGACTTTCTGTACAGGCTTGATTCCTGGATGTCAAGCTGACTGGATGACTCTATGGTGTCACTGTCGTCTACACTTCATTATATTCAAGAAAAAAAATGATGAGTTCGGTTTAGACTATATATAGAATGAGGATATGATAGTACTTTCAGGTACAAATTTCAATACATTTTCTTTCTTTAAGAAAAGCAGATACATTTATTCCTCCTCTTCAACTCTCTCCTCTCTCTTTTACACACACACACACACACACACACACACACACACAGTCATAACCACAAACTTTGTATTTTTCAGATGATTAGAAAATGTAGCTGGAGCAATTTGGACATCTTAACTCTCTTCAAGGTTGTTTGGCAGAGTGGGGTGTGTGTGTAATTCCCTCATAGTCAACCAGCAGACATAGAATCCTGGGGGTGATATGATGGAGGTAAACATTTGCTAAATGTTGGCTCATCCCTTTAAAAATCAGCTTTTTCCATTAAGTTAAAGTGTTAATTATAATAAAGTGATCTATCCTAAAATTGAAAAATGTCATAGCAGAGAGTCAAATAGCTCATTAATTCCTTCAACTTTAGGCACCAGATGATATAACCAACAATATTTATTTAAAAAAAAGAAAAAGAAAAAAATCTTTGAAATAATGTAGTTTAAAAAAAAAAAGATTTTATTTATTTGAGAGAGAGAGCATGCACTCACTGGGGTGGGGGTGGGGCAGAGGGAGAGGGAGAAGAAAATCTCTTAAGCAGACTCTATGCTGAGGAAGGAGCCCAATGTGGGGCTCAATCCCAGAACCGTGAAATCATGATCTGAGCTGAAACCAAGAATCAGCCACTTAACCAACTGCACTACCCAGGCACACCTGAAATAATGTAGTTTTAAAAACGAAGCACTAAATTTAAAAAAAATTAAATAGAATTACTTTTGGGGATGTTATTTTGTGGAAGATAGCATGATGTCATTTTTAATCACAGAAAAGATTTTTTCTCCTGCTGTTCATTTTAGTGGAGAGAAAATTAATTTATAATCTCTTTGCTGGTCTTTGTTTTCATTAATTTAATTTCCTTTACATGTTGAGATCAGAGATGCTGAAAGAGATGTCAGTGACATCATCTTTAGTTGTGAAACCAGCCCAGTGGGGGCTTTGTTTTTGTTTTAATTTAAAGAGAATTGTTGTAACAATTTTCCTGCACTAAATAATAGACTCTAGAAAATAAAGCAGAAATAGCATAATAAAGAAAAATAAAAGACAAATCTTAGGAAAAGATCATTTTAGAAACAATAGCTTTAGCTGTGGCATTGTTTTTTTACATGAATAGAAGTTGAATAGTCATCCTCAGGTAGTAATTCTTGGTATTCAGTTGTGTGAGAATCACCTGCACATTCGGGCAATGTGGAGGTTCTTTTGCCATTCTGGCAGAGGTTAGGATTCAGTGGGTATGGGATGTGGCCCAGGGATCTGCATTTTCACAAGGATTCCAGATGATTCTTATTCAAGTGATCAGTGTTTGATAACGGTGTTCTAAATGGTAAACTTTTCTTTTTTTTCTGTTCTTTCCAGCTAGGCCGTTAGGGTATCCTCACCTTCTAGCCTGATACTAACCAGGTTTTTTTTTTTTTTTTTCAAAGAAACATGAGGAGCAGAGACAAATAAGCAATCCTTTTCTGTAAAGGCTCAAATGACAAATGTCTGGTTTGTGGAACATCTTACTGTGAATAACTTTAGTTCATCTTATAAATGTGTTGTGTTCTCATCGATAAATCTATACTGAAAGGTCAGGGGAGAGCAAGAGAACAAGAGGGCACTGGGTCCTTGAGGGCTGCGATGTTAGGAAAGGAGGAAGGACACAGGAAGAGAAGCCTGGGAACTAAAGAAACCTTCAAAGGCTTTACAAGCAAGCACAAATTGTATATTCAATATTCACTTAGGCAGGAGGTAAATAAAAGGTCCTCACTGAAGTATCTCTGGTCTTGTAGCTGCTACAAACAGACTTTTCAAGTTTTATGATTTGTTTGCTCATTGTGGTTGGTATTGTGTAAATTTGTATGACTTTACATAAAGTCTTTTCTTTGTATAAAGGAGTTTTGGTCTCAGATAATTCATTAATTTAGGCTTCTTTGGATATGCAACATACAAATAAACAAGAACCTGCCTACAGATTTCCTTCCTCCTTTCTTTCTCTCCCTCCCTTTCCTCTCAGTCTTCCTCCTCCTCCTTTCCCACCTTCCTCCTCCTCCTCTTGTCCTTCTCCATCATCTCCCCTCCCTTCCTCCTCCTCCTCTTCCTCCTCCTCCTCCTTCTTCTTCTTCTTCTTCTTCTTCTTCTTCTTCTTCTTCTTCTTCTTCTTCTTCTTCTTCTTCCTTCTTCTGCTGCTGCTTCTACTTCTGCTTCTCCTTCTCCTTCTTTTCTTCTCTCCCTCCCTCCTTCTCTCTCTCTCTCACACAACACACACACACACACACACACATTCAAGACATGTTTAAGTAGTTTGCTTATTTTTGGCTTAGTAGTGAAAATTGGGCATCACCTTATGCTTTGTTATAATTGGTGAAAGACTCTGATTTCGGCATTTCTATTGAGGGAAAGAATTAGGTTGTTTCAAGGTGTTAGGAATAATACTATTGCAAATGGAGGCATGAAATCAGAATGAATAATTTAGCATTGGCAGAAGAGGAATTTTTCATTCTGATTTCATATGCAAAAAAAGGAAGTTTGAAATCAAAAGAAATATTGAATAGAGTGCCCAAACTTTGTTACAAAGGTGAGTTGGTTAAAAAATAGAGTAATGTGCAATATTCCATCTTTCTGGTTTCATTTAGTATCCCATCCAACCTGAGCTTTTGGAAATTTAAACATCAACAAATGGCTTTATGACTTCAGTTTGAGAAGTGCTGGCAGGGATTGATTTGGTGTATAAATCTTGCCAAAATGTTCTGAGATCCTTTCTTTTGGCAGAAAAAAAAAATAGATGCAGGAATCTGATCGGGTATAATTGAAATCTGACTCCACTGTGATCGATGAGGTGGAAATATTCTTTCTATAAATTAAACAAGTACCCTCAATATGTGAATTTGCAGAACCTATGGCACTGCTGCTGCTCTTACTTTGGCTGAAGGCTTTTAGTACAAAGTAGAGGATAATGTGTACTTTCTTATGAAACAAAGGTAGAATAACTATCTGTAAATATTGCTTGCCATTGTAGGAGGGATTGTGTTGCATATTTTAAATACACTAAATAGGGCCATGTGGGTGGCCCAGTGGGGTAAGCATCTGGCTCTTGATTTTGGCTCAGCTCATGATCTCAGTATCCTGGTATTGAGCCCCAAGTCACAGGCTCCATGCTAAGTGAGGCATCTGCTTGAGTATCCTCTCTCCTTCTCCCTCTGCCCCTCGTCTCTCTTTTTCTCTCTCCCTCTCTCTCAAATAAGTAAATCTTTAAAAATACATTAAATATTCAATGAATTAATAATATATCTTTTAAAAATATTTTGTTTATTCATTTGAGAGAGAGAGAGCACAAGTGGGGGTGGTTGTAGAGGCAGAGGGAGAGGGAGAAACAGATTCCCCACTGAGTAGGGAACCTGAAGCAGGGCTCCATCCCAGGACCTGGAGAACATGACCTGAGCTAAAGGCAGATACCTAACCATCTGAGCCACCCATGTGTCCTAAATTAATAATATATCTTAATGTTATTTACCCAGAATTTTCATTTAAAATACATTTTCTAGATCTTAAGATCTGTGTATAACCTAATGATTTTAGGATTGATTCTATTCATCTTGAGAGAAATACCTTCAGTGCTCTAGTTTGAGGATTTTATCAACTAAAGCTAGAAACTTTAAAAGATATGCATGAAATAAAGAAAATGCAGCAAAAATCGTTGAGTGATATCCTTGCACAAATGCAGGCATATATTATTTGTTTTGATCAATATATATTGCTACCAATCATATAAAAGACATGAAAATAAATAGAAAAGTAACACTTAGCCAAGGTTCATTTGAAGTTTGAAACTAAAATTATGTCATATGATATGCAAGTTATTACCTATCAATGAAAACTACATTTTGCCTGGTTTATTTAAGTTTTTGGTACAATTTTTTCATATCCATCTCTATCAATCATGAAACTGTTTCTATTCTCTTTCTTGCTTGCTTCTTTTTAAGAATTTATCAGAAAGTGGGTTTGATTAACATAGTTATGGAAAAGACAAACAAAATTTCCAAATCAAAATAGCTAAAAGGAATCAAACAAGAAGTTTCCATTTTGTATTTGAATAGTATTTATCAACTGTGGAAGGAGCCTCGGTGTCCAACGAAAGATGAATGAATAAAGAAGATGTGGTTTATGTATACAATGGAATATTACTCAGCTATTAGAAATGACAAATACCCACCATTTGCTTCAACGTGGATGGAACTGGAGGGTATTATGCTGAGTGAAGTAAGTCAGTCGGAGAAGGACAAACATTATATGTTCTCATTCATTTGGGGAATATAAATAATAGTGAAAGGGAATATAAGGGAAGGGAGAAGAAATGTGTGGGAAATATCAGAAAGGGAGACAGAACGTAAAGACTCCTAACTCTGGGTAACGAACTAGGGGTGGTAGAAGGGGAGGAGGGCGGGGGGTGGGAGTGAATGGGTGACGGGTACTGGGGGTTATTCTGTATGTTAGTAAATTGAACACCAATAAAAAATAAATTTAAAAAAATGAATAGTATTTATCTTAATGCTATTTATTTCATGATATATAATGAAATAATATATATGTAATATATATTATACTATAATATATATAGTATATAATAATAATTCATCTTTTGTGATTTTTTTGGAATAAACATGCCTTACTTTGAATCACAAGAGATTGACTTTTATTTAGATCAAAACAGTCAAATGTCAATAATTTCAAGGTATTTGATCTATAAATATGCCAAAGTTTCATTTTTTGTTCTCATACCTATTTTTATTGGGTAATGGTTTTGGAGTATTGAGAAATCTTTGATTTCTTTGGTTTGTGATATAGTTTCTTATGCATAGTGTTTTATAAATTTCGGTTAATATGTGGGTCAGACCATTTATACATTTTCAGACCATTATCCAATTCTCTGGTTTTATACTTATACTTTACAGGGATTTTCATTAATAATCAGTTGTTGTGGTTTTATTATGATTTTTTTCTGAATTTTCTCTAAAGGATCATTTATTGGAGGGGAGAGAAGGAGAAGATGATCCAAAATTTAAAGAAATCTCAGAAAACAGGAAAAAGATTTATTAGATAATGTAGTAAAATATGAATTTAAGGATTTTACAAGTTCCCCAAACAAAAATCTATTTTTATTGTCTGCTAGATTATGTTTCTTTAAAAATAGCAATTTTTCTGTCTTAAGCAACACTCAGGATCAATCATAGACATTACAGAATGGAAGGCAGATGTAGAGGTCACCATTTAAGCAAGTTTTACTTGACCTTTCCAAACTAATCTGTCTCTATCCTATTTCTAATAATCTCCAGGGATGGATATTTCAGAACCTCTTGCAGTAAAATGTTTCAGTGCTTAAGAACTATGAGTATGGGACGTTTTCTATAATTATTTATTTTATGATTATAAACATAGCATATGCTCATTTGATTTTTTGAAAGTTACAGAAATTAATAAACAGTGAACACCCTTCCTTCACTCCCATAATCTTCTGTATACCTAAATAATTCCTCTTGGTATCATATTCTTTAGTTCTGTATGTGTTGATAGAAAATATCTAGGAATATTTCCCATTTTTATAGTTCCCTTCTTCATCCCAGGTTTTAATTGCTTAACTTCTGGAATTATGATACCTTTTGTATCCTTTCTAAATTCTTTATATCTCTCTTACGTTATGAAACTCCAACTGGATAAAACATTTTATTGACTGTTGTTGTTAATATTGATTCTATATATTTTTCCTGTGGACCTTTGTTATTCCCTGGTAGTTCATTAAAATTTTGAAGGCTACATTCATTCCTTTTAAGCCATCAGAATATCAATTAATGCCTTTTATTAGGCCTTGAAACATACTGGAAATAATTTGACAGCATAATAAAGGGGATAGTGAACCTAAATATATCTCTATTTGAAATTCCATAGCTTGCTAAAGTGTAATTACTAAGTGAATGCCTTATAATAATCCTCTTTGAAGGCTGAAATCATGGTTATGTTCAGGGGAGTGGGGGAGGGAAAATAGTTTATTGTTCTAAAACCTAGGTAGGTGGATTAATTCATACTGAGAACATCTTGAAAAAATATTATATATATATATATATACACACACATATGTATATGTATATATATCCTACACACATATTTATGTGTGTAGAAAGTTCAAGAATACTTGGGAAAATTACTAAGAGGCAATCATTCATACATTGATTCACTTAGTAAATAGTAATTGAATAATTACCATGGTACTAACACCATAGATATAAAAATGAATGCCATATTTTCTACCTTGGGTGAATTTACATTTTAGATAGAGAAGACTAGAATATGAACGAATAATTGCAGCATAATATGAGTAAATGAAAGTGTACAATGTGATGGAAGAGCACCTTGGGGTGGTGGGAGAAATAAAACACCGTGGGGTGTTCTTGGGAAGTCTTGGGAAGACTCCATAGATGAAGTGTCATTTGTATTCCCTTCTGTGCTTGGGACATATCATGCACACAGAATAGAGAGTAAGAGGAGATAAGGAAATTATTTTTGGTGAAGAAATCTTATTTATAAAGAAAAGTCATATGTATGAATAATGGTCATGACAGAATTTTATAGATAGTAGGGCAAAAATTTTGATTTTTTCCCTGAATTTCGTCAGTCTACATTGTTTCTAAGTCCTTTTGTCTTTATTTTTATTTTGAAACAAAGAATTGTTAAACAACCTTATATTAATACTCCTCAAATGCATAATGGAAAGCCAAAGAGATTTAATACTGTCTGTTAACTCCATACTGAATTTTCCACTTTGTTCCTTGGCTTTGGTTTCCTATTCTATAAAATGATTAAGGTCGATTATATAATCTTGTTTTATTTCTCCTGACAAAAATATTCCAAATGTTTAGCTAGACATATAGTAAGATATTATATTAAATATTAGGATGATAAAAAACATCTTAGTATTCTTTTTTTCTTTTTTTTTGAAGTAGGCTCCCCCCACCAAAAAAAAAAACAACAACACAAAAACAAACAAACAAACAAAAAAATGTAGGCTCCACATTCAGCACGGAGCCCAACATAGGGCTTGAACTCATAACCCTGACTGAGATCAAGACCCGAGCTGAGACCAAGAACCAGACGCTTAACAAACTGAGCCACCCAGGTGCCCCACTATTCTTTCTTCTTGATGTTCTAAATTGAATATTGAGAGGAACAATGCCTTTGAGAGATGAAGTGGAAATGTTTTGGTAAATAGTACTAGGAACAATGATATATGATCCTAACAGTCCTTAATAAAGAAAATGTTTAGCCTTACAGGGAAAGAGAGAGCTGGAATTGAATATTCTTAAAGAAAAACAACTTCAATATGACGAGGTTTTGTTCAAGTGTAGACAAGAAACATAAAATCAATCTACTGTGTGGGAGCTGTGGAGAGCTGTGTTCCATTCCCAGTTTCTTCTTCGAAGTTATTTCAGATCCTAATTAAAACTGGTTTTTATTATTATTTAAATGTTCCACAGGGAAAGGCTTGTCACCTTTTAAAAATACTTTTGCAGAACAAAGTACCTCAATGTCATGACATAAGGATACAGGCAGGAAAAGACAAATGAGCTTTGGCAGTGTTTTCCCATGTGGATAAATCCAGAAGGAGAAGCTAATAAATCAGGAAGGGTCATTCCCTTGAAAAGAAACATTGTCCATTCCTGAATATTTAGGCTTAAAGAGATGGGATGCATTCTCAGTGTTCATTCTACCATCATTTCTACATCAAGGGGGATGGAGGGAGCTGAAAGCTAAACTAAGGCAAAGCACTAAAGCAGATTATGTTTGAATAATTTCAAATCAGAAAAAAGTTTCCATTTTTAGAACAATGTACAAATACAAAAGAGATAGCATTTGAAATTGGGAGTGGATGGAAATGGATAAAAAAGTGGTCAATGGTCAATGAAAAGTAAAGAAAATAGAAGTATAATGTGTGTTAGAAGCAGCAATTTGTTTTAAATCTTGAAATTTTCCATTTAAGAAAATGTCTTTAAGACACTTCAAGAGCTTTCAAGAGACCTTCAAGAAGTTTAGTCAATTTTATACAATAAAGCAAAAAAGCAAAAATGATTCTGATAATTTTTATAAACAAGCATACTTTGCAGAGATAGCTTATTTTTTGAGGAAATTATAATACTAATTCTCAAATTTAATTACAGCATTATTTTGTAAATTAAAAACAGTTGGTATAAAATATTTAGTATGTTTTTATATTTTTTGCATGCACTTTTTACTTTCTTAAAATTTTAATCTTTAAAAAAATATAAATATGTCATCTAGATTCTGTTTTATCAACAGTTATTCTTCTAAGAAATATCTTAGAGTTACTAGTATTCCTATATATTTTTCTTCATTTCTGGATGTGAAAAAAATAATTTTTAAGTGCCATTAGCTATAGTCAACTATACTCTTATAGAGAGTAATAATAAAAATGTACTGTATCTCACATATAAAGCTGCTGCTTAACCTTTTTTAAATTTTTTTCTTTCTCTTGCTCAAATGAAAGATAAAACTCAATATTATAGTTTAACTCCATGTAAGAATTGCCTGCCTTGACTCTATTCATCTATTTTTCATTCTAGAACTAATAGATGTTTTAATTATTTACTTTAAATGGCATTCCTATTTTCCTTATTTTTTTTTTTTTTATTCACTTACCATTTTTTTAAGATGAACTCTAGTTGGTTACTCCAGTTATTTACTGTTGGTACTAACAAGGTCATGGGTTCAGGCCACATCTGGGCCTGTGAGAGTGATGGCATGCAAAGCTGGCCATCTGCTTTATAAATGCTTTATGTTAATCCCTATGACAACAAGGCTAAGGCATAGGCATGGTGCAGCAAAATGCATCCTGCTACTGGAAAAACTCAAGTTTATTCTCTACAAGAGGAGACAAAAATATGACCACTGGCTCAGAATAGAATGATAGACACTGTGGGGATCATGTCCTTCCTTCTCACCCCATTGTATGTTATAGCCAAATAATCAGATGATCAAAGGACCAGCATACTTCTGATAGAGAAACAAATGTCAAGAATCCTTCTAAAAATCCTTATTTTATTATGAAATATATATATATAATATACAAATATAAATATGTGAATAAGTAAATTATTATAATGTGATTTCCCATTCATTTCCCTCCGTCTTCACCAAAGTCAAGAAAAGAACACTGTGAGCATGCCAGAAGCCATGGGATTATTGGTTATAATGGCCTCTTACCTCTGCTCATAATTTTTTTATATATGCTTGTTTGCCAAAATAATATGATTTTGCTTTACTAGATTTTAAATTGTATATAAATAGAATCATGCTGTATGCATGTGTCATGTTTCTTCTGTCCACTATTATGTTTATTAGAGTCATACTTGTGTAGCTGTATTCTGTTTACTTTCATTTTTATGTGATATGCTTCATTTTTCTACCCATTCTACTACGGATGAAGTTATTAGGAACAACACTGTAAATGTTTCCTGAAATTCGTGTGTATCAGATTTCAAAGGAGTAGAAACTTATTGCCATGGAATATATTCATATAGCTAGCAAGTGACCGCTTCAGGTTTGCTACCAGGTTCATTAGAGTCCCCTGCTACCCAATTCTATCCTACCCTTAAAACTGATCATACATGAGTATATATAAAGACAAACTACAAATACTGCCCTGCAACCTTTTTAATTTGGTAATAGTTAAACATATTTCTTAGTGATAAAGATTAATATACAACATATATCTATGCAGGGATCTATCGGTCTCTATTTGCTGAATACATTGTGTGTTTAGGTTACTTTAAAATTACTTGTTAAATATAAGTAGTTAAATATAAGTGCAGAAAATTAAAAAAAATCTGAGCAAATTGTTAGATGTGAAATTGAAAGGTTAAAGATGAAACAAGATTGTTAAAGTTTTCAGAAAAATAACACAATTTATTCATGAATAATTTACAAAATTGACCATTTTCTTTAAAAGGTCAGCAATTTTAGTATTGTGTATAAATATTTTATACTCGCCAATTTTATGATAGAAAAGTATTTTATTAAGCATTTCTTTATCAATAATGCAGTTAAATAATTTTTTGCATACTATTTATTGCTTATTTCTTTGTAAATATATTCTTATACTTCCGTTACTATTGGGAAGATGTATATCTTTCTTATTTCAGGTTTTGTAGAAACTTTTAGCACAGCATATAGATATTTTGTCTGCTAAATATGTTGAAAACATGTTTTCTCAGTTTATCATTTACCTTAAAATGTTTTCAATTTTTTAAAAAAGATTTGTTTATTTATTTTGGGGAGAGAGAGTGCATGAGCAGGGGAAGAGCAGAGGGATAAGGAGAGAATCCTCAAATAGATTCCCCACTGAGCACGGAGCCCAACGTTGGCTTGATCCCAGGATGTGGACAGCATGACCTGAGCCAAAATCAAGAGTTGGACACTTAACTGACTGAGCCATCCAGTTGCCCCAAATGTTTTCAATTTTTTGTGTTTTTTAGTATCTAGTGTTAAAATTTTATGTATTAAAGTCATTTTCCTTTCATTATCTTGGCTTTTAGCATAGGCTCTCTAAGATTATCTGATCATTTGTCCATATATTTTTCTAGCCTTTTTAATCTCTTATTCCCAGGCTGCCACATTACAAAAGTTTATAGGGCACCACTTGCATCATTCCATATTTATTACTCTCAATTATTATTACTCTGTAATTTGTAGTAATGGATATAGTGAGTATTTGGATTATTTATTTTTTCCAAGTGGTTAAATAGTTGTCCAAAGACCAATAATTAAATAATCAATTATTTTCAACATTGATATACTGTGACCTTTGTATCATATACTACCTTTGTTTCTGGACTTTTTATTTCATCTATTGATTTATCTATTTCTGATTTAGGAATATCTTTACCATCTGTTTGGACAAGTTTCCTTAACTTTATTCTTTTTCAATATTCTTCTCTTTTTATTAGTCATGCTTTAAAGTGAACTTTAGAGTCATATTGTCAAGTTCTGAAATATTATCTCATGGGATACTGATTGGTAGCACATTAAATTTTCAGGTACAATTTTTGGGAATTTACAGATTACAAAGTTGAGTTTTCCCAACCAAGACTGTTAGTATTTATTCAGTTTTTACAAATCTTGACACTGGGCATTTTATAATGAATATCAATGAGTTTTGGAAAAATGCTTAAGTGTTTATGTATATTGAGAATAAAAATAAAGTTAACTATGTACTGTCGTTTATTTTGACTTAGAGCAAACAAAATGAAGAGAGGAGGCATCACTAACAAAATATACAAAATATACTTTGTTTTTTCCACCTAGGCGTTTTTCAGCAAAATTCTATTACAAAAAAAAAAAAAAAGAAAAAAACCTTTTACAGACAATTCCTGAAATATTGTGTAGCAAAACCATAGTAGAACAAAACATTAAGAAACACATTTGCTCTCCCAAATAGTTGATGAATAAGTGATTATTCTAATTGCAAATACTGTAATAAAGGAAGATAGATGTATGGGACTTGCTCTAATTTCCTAAAGATTAAAGATTAGAAACCGCTAGAGAGACAACATCAGCCAATGCTTCATTATACCCAGCTGGTCTGCCTTCGTGTGTAACTTTGAACTAGAATAATGAGTGGTATACAAATATGCTCAAGCACACCAGGAAACGGCAAGGCTCAGCAGAATCGCACATATCAGGAAAAAACCTGCTGAGATTTCAGATATTGGAATGATCAAGTCATACTGGAGAACAACTATGTTAATATAGTTAAAGATAGGAAAGCCAGAGAATAGGAAACATTCATCTAAAGTATTAAAAATAATAGAAATTTAAGAATAACAAAAATTTAACAACTCAAATTAAAGAGGCACCATGTTTAAAGTTTTCAGGGAAATAGCTGGAGCTTAGTTTTTGGGTGTATTAACATTGAGATGTCTATTATACATTGGGGTGTGGATGTCAGGTAGAGAACTCTGAATGTGGAGTTCAGGAGAGAAGTCCAGTCTGGAGATAGATATTTTGGAGTTGGCATGGCAATATGTTTCTTTCCATCTACAATTAGAATTCAGGGTACAATGGTGGAAAAGGCAGAGATTCATTTCATCTTAGAGTTATGATGTTTTCCAGACTAAAAACTTAGAAAGAAAGGTATAAGTGTTAGGAATGTAGGAAGGAAGTGATTATAACCTGGTGATTTAGAAGAAATGTTGGCATGGTGTGTCCTCCAACACATTATATCTTCATATGTAGTTTAAAATATGATGCTCGGAACTACAGTTATCTTGAGACAAAAACAAAACAAAACAAAACAAAACAAAAAACCATTTTTCTAAACCACTGACATCTTCCAAAACCATAAAATAGAGGAACTAGCTTTAAACTCTAAAGGTAACATTAGTTTAACTCTCTCAGATATTGTCACAGCTGTTAAAATAACTAAAAGACTACACAGTAAAAATAGAAAAGTTAGAGCAAGATCAAGAGAACTTCTGAGTCTTGATTAGTACCAGGGCCCTGCTCCTTTTCCTATTATTCTGTATAATCTTGTGCAAGTTGCTTAATCTTTATGAGTTAATTTCTTCATTTCTAAAATAAGTGCATTGGGCTAGATAAAAGATTATAATATTTCTTACTAAATTACTTCAGTTAGAATGCATTAAGTATAAATAGCAATACAATTTGTTCACATTTTCAGCAATGATAGGCCACTGCCAATTCAGAAACCATAAATAAGCTTTTACAAAATATTTGAGGGTGGAATTAAAAAGCTGGTGGGTAATAATCATTCAAAAGACACTATCATCTCTAGGAGCCAAAATTTATTTATTAAATGTAAATTTTCCAAAATAAACCCCATTTTCTTTAAAAATAAGCACTAGACTTTTAGATCAGAAGGACATGGAAACTACATTTATCTGTTTCTTTTTTTTTATTTTTATTTATTTATGATAGTCACACAGGGAGAGAGAGAAAGAGGCAGAGACATAGGCAGAGGGAGAAGCAGGCTCCATGCACCGGGAGCCCGACGTGGGATTCCATCCCGGGTCTCCAGGATCGCGCCCTGGGCCAAAGGCAGGTGCCAAACCGCTGCGCCACCCAGGGATCCCATTTATCTGTTTCAACAAGTTATTTGACAACATCTTTTAGGACAAATTTTGCCCGTGAAGGATAAGAAATACAAATGTTCCATAGATGGTAATATGATTACACCAATTATTTGCTGATTGAAACCCCCAGGAATTCTGTTGGTACATTTTGCCTTCTTATTTCCTTATCACCTCTTGACCAACCCAGTAAGAAACAAATGTTTGATGGGTACCACTTATACGACTTTATAGCGGTGCTGGGTGTAAGAGAATGAATATATGTTAGTTCCTGTTATGAGGAACACATGGTTCAGTCTAGCTTTTTGACTCAGTACTTGCAGTCTGCATATTACTTTGGCTCTTGGAGCCAAGATCTACTTATTCCGCTAGATCCCTCTGCATTCTTTTTCTCTGACCACATTCTTTATTCCTATTTTAAGAAACCAAATATTGTGACGCCTGGGTGGCTCAGTGGTTTAGCGCCTGCCTTCTGCCCAGGGTGTGATCCTGGAGTCCCCAGATCGAGTCCTGCATTGGACTCCCTGCATGGAGCCTGCTTCTCCCTCTGCCTGTGTCTCTGCCTCTCTCTCCCTGTGTTTCTCATGAATAAATAAAAAAAATCTTAAAAATAAAAAGGAACCAAATACTTATTCAAGTCAGATGCAAATAGATACATTATTTGAAAATTGATTACTAAAAAGAGCACAATGGGAATTCTGATTTGAAGCGAGATGGATGAAGTATATTCTATCTTATATACCCTATAGAATGGAATTCACTTGAGGTGTTTGAAAAATAAGTAGTGGCTGGTGGACAGGGGAAGAAGATCAGAATTCAAGGTACACCAGATTGGCAAAGGGTTTCCCATTTTCCTCCGATGTACCCTGGCCTGAATGTAAGGCAGCTCAAACACCAGAAGAGGGCAGCAAGGTGCAGACAGAGTTCCAGGAGAAACCCTCTTATTCTGTCTGAGGAGTGGAATAAAGGGGTCTAAATACTGAGAGAGAGTTGGGGGAGTCCCTTATGTTTTTCTTTTCTCAGTTCTCCCATTCTCTAGCTACCAGACAAACTTACAGTGGCTGTGGAATGAGCAGCACCAATGGGTGGCAATAGGAGCCTGGAGGTATTGAAAATTCAAAGGGAGGGGCCCCTGGGTGGCTAAGCAACTAGTCATATGCCTTTGGCTTCAGGTCATGATCCAAGGGTCCAGGGATTGAGTCTTGCATTGGGCTCCTGCTCTGCAGGGAGTCTGCTTCTCCCTCTGCCTCTCTCTCTCTCTCTCTCTCAATGTCTGTCTCTAATGAATAAATAAATAAAAGCTTAAAAAAAAAAACAAGAAAATTCAAAGGGAAGAAGGTCTTCCGCTCTAATTGAAGGAGTTGAGATTCCAAGAAGGTGGAGTGAACCCCTATTGCTTTTCTTCCTTCTGACCCATTGCCCATCATTCCTGAATGTGCACACAGTCAGAGACAGAGTATAGCAGAGTGGAGTCTTACTAAAATCTCAGCTTTCTGGTAAAAGACCAAAATGCAAAAAAGGACTTTGAAAGGGGAGACCACAAAATCATTATAAACCCTTGGCTAGGCTCCTGAGCTCTGAAACTGTGGATCTGTTTCTAAACAAATAACAAAAGATGCTGAGAACTAATGGATGGACTACCAGTGACCACCCCATGCCAAAGTAAGTGGCTCATGTATGGGACATGTATAGGCCATGCTAAAAAGGTTGGAAAATGAAACTGACGTTGAACCTAAACTTCATGTCATTACAATCACAGACGAAGAGAAAAAATATGTTGTCTAAAACGTATTTGAAGACATGATGGCTGAAAGCCAGTAAAACTTGACTAAAGATATAAATCTACAGATTCCAGGAGTTCAACAATTCTTAAACATGATAAACCTAAGGAAACGTAGACACATCATAATCAAACTGCTTAAAACCAAATACAGAGAAAAAAATCTTGATGGCACCCAGGAGGCATGACCCATTACTTTTAGGGAACAATGACAAATGATTTTCAGAGACTATGGCACTCAGAAGAAAGTGGGGCAAAAATTTTAAAGTACTTCAGGAAAAGAACCACTAATGCAGGATTCTATATTCAGTAGAAATATCCTTCAAGAATGGAAGTGAAATAAAAACGTTTTTAGATGAAGGAAAAGTAAGATAAGTTGTTGATAGCAAAATCATTATAAAATAATTGCTAAAACTAAATTCTTCAGAGAAGGAACATGATACCAGGAGGAAAGTTATACTGTCTGAAGAGGGAGCAACAGAATGGTAAGTATCCATGTAAAAACTCCTGAGTTTTTAAAAACATATAGTTAAAATAAGAAATTATAACAACTTGGATGAATCTCAAAGGCATTATTCTGACAGAAAGCCAGTCTCAAAAGCTTACCTATTACATAATATACCAATTATGTGATATTAATGAAAAGACACACATCACCTCTTTTATGATGTTTACTTTAACCTCCTAGTCTAAAGTAGCCATGACTTCCACGTCCATCACATCTGGTTTTATCTTAATCATAAAATCATACCCATTATCACAATTTAAACTATTTGTTCATATATTTGTTTTCTTATTTAGTATCCCTATCTCCCCCTACCCTCATCTGTTTGCTGGTGAATTTGTTGATTTTATTTACCTACAATGCTTATTATAAAACAGACACTTGGGGCACCTGGGTGGCTCAGTCAGTTGGGTGTCAGACTCTTGATTTCAGCTCAGGTCATAATCTCAGGGTAGTGAGATCAAGCCCTAAGTTGGGCTCTGTGCTCAGCGGGGAGTCTTCTTGACATCTTCTCTCCCTCATGCACTCTCTCTCTCTCTCTCTCTCAAATAAATAAATAAATAAATAAATAAATAAATAAATAAATAAAAATAAATCTTTTTTTTTTTTTTTTTTTTTTTAAGCACCAGACACTCATTTGCTAAGTACATTTCTGTTTAGTGGCTGAATTAACTGATATTTTAGTAAGGCTGATGCTAACACATTTGTATCAAGTGGATTGGAATGTGATGCCTTAGTAGCTAATATCTTATGAAGGCTTGCTAGAATTTCAAATGTTGTTCTAACATTTTCTATGTATTCCTTCATGTAATCATAACAATTACATGAGGGAAGTACTATTCTTACACTTAGTTTATAAGTGAGGAAAAAAATCACAAGAACATAATTTGCCCAAAGTTACACACCCATATTAAGTGGTGGACCTGTGAAGTAAAATGAGGAAATGTGATTTAAGAACACACCCTGATGATACCTGCCCTGCTTCTGCCTAGAGGCAAAGTGAAATTGCGATGCTCTGTCAATATTCTAGCCATGCCTTGAGGAGGGCTGTAACTTAGAAAAGAAAGGAATATGTATGAGGCATAGATTAAAGTGTTGATGACCGACTGGTTGTGGAACATCGGAAATGGAGGTTAAAGGGCATCTCTGACTTGGAGAGCAACGTTAGCACTCTTTATTTACTATTTCTGTAAAAAGCAAAGATAAGAGGGAAAACAGGGTTTAGGGGTGGGATATGTACCTGAAAATGACTAGTGGGTGATTTGATGGGAATAAATTTTAGATTTTGGAATCATTAGTACACAGTATCATGTTGTTTGATTGAAATGTTTCTATGCTTCACATTTTCATAATTTTGAATTTAGAGTACATTTTAATATTGGGGTTACATGTATCTTTTGCTGATGTTGCGCCTGACAATGGAAGATCTTTGGAAATACATATTGTGTGGAAAGAGAGAGAGAGAGTAGAGAAAGAAAAAAAATTAAGGATTGAATCCTAAAATCTAGGATGTAAGAGGAGAGGACTTAAGAGTCACAAGGAGTCATAGAGGAGAGTGAGATTCCAGCCTTCTCTGGTACCACTTGAGTGAGTTAACTGATTTCCTTCTGGCCAACTATACTCATCACCCAGTCCAGAGAAACTAACACCACATATAAACTTCCTCACGACAGTTTTTTTTTTTTTTTTCTTTTTCATCAGTGAAAGTTTAAAGTAAACGATGAGGCAAAAGTTTGTGAAATAACTACAATGTTCTCTCTCCTCCAACCCTTGACACCCAGAAACATTCCCTGCTTTGTCTTATGTACAACAGCATAGGGAAAAAAGAGCTGGGGTATCATTCCTCAAAGGGGACATTAGTCCCAGGTCAACCCCCGATACACTCAGTTCTCCTGGAAATCATTAAGATTTCTACATTGGCGAGTTTTGCCTTTCAGGGTCTGATTAATCTCTTGCTGGGCATTAAACATTTTAGTAGAGCTAAATTTAAGGCTTACTTCCTGACTATTCCTGGGCTACCCTCCTTTCTTAGGTGAAAACTCTAATGTCATTTAGGCCCTAGGCTTACCTGTCCTTTTCTGTTACTACAGAGCCTCTTGGAAAAATAATAATAAAATTTCTCATGCATTTTTCATCACCACAGAGCCAAGATAAAAAACTGTGAGCTTTAAAAGTTTGGACATTCTTTGAACCATGTGAAACAGATATCTTTGGTCAAAACTGAGGGCAAAAGAGGTTCCAAAAGGAGGGTCAGATTAAAGAGGAGAGAAAGATGTAATAAGATTTAACTTTTCTTGAGAACTCCAAGGGGGAAATTAATACTTAAGGGAAAATGCTAAATGTATTAAGAGAAAAGAAGTTAACTTGAAGAAATTCTCCCATGTTTAAAAGATTTCAGGAGAAGATTAATTGAATGCTTATAAGAATGGCTAAAAACAGTTTTGAACTACCAAAAATTGTTTTTCAAAGTTTCATAACATCTATTTTCTGGTAATGGGATAATTAAAATGTCAAACAAAAATGGGTACAATTCAATTATAGCCATATACTTTGCAATTAAAAATGCCTCACAGCAAATAAACTTGTTGTTATTATTATGGGGGGAATTTTTATTAGGTTAAGAAAAGTATTGTCAGATTTGATTGAGGTGATGCAGTAATGTCACCTTAATTCCCATAAATCAAATAAGAAGCCCAGAAAGTGAACTTTCAAAAACATTTAAAATTTTTCAGCCTGAAGGAAAATAGATAAAGGCATATTCTATTGCTTTAGCAACCTTAGAATGGTAATTACCCTCCCAATAGGTGAGTGACTAGGAACATTTGGCAGACCACAGGAGTTTAATGCTTATAAAATGGCCTTTTTTTCAGTTTAATAGCAGGTGTGTAGTGTTGGTTACCTCATTTTCACTCTCATTAGGCAGAAAGTACAGTGATGTTAGATTATTCAAAACTAGTCTCCAGATTTTTCTGTTCTCTGCATTGGTAGATTTATAGATAATATCTATTAAATTTTTAATTAGCATTTATATATGACACAGAAAAGAAATGTTAAATAAAAACATACATCTCTTGATTCAAGCTGGAGTTTTATTTCTGATATGATGTGCAAAATCTAACCTTTATTTCCATCATATTTTTAATGCACACGTGAAACTTGTAATGGAAAAGAATTATGCAGTTAATTCTTTCACAAAACGAAAGGGACTTGCCTGGTAAATATTACCTCAATTTACTTAGTTGTTTAGGAGAAAATCTAGGAGCCATCCTCTATTTTTCATATCTGATATTCAATCCATTATTAAATATTGTTCACTCTGTTTTAAATATTTGATGCCTGGGGCACCTGGGCGTCCCAGTGGGTTAAGCATCTGCTTTTGGGTCAGGTCATGATCCCAGGGTCCTGTCAGGCTCCCATCTTAGTGAGGAGTCTTCTGGCCTGGTTCTCCCTCTTCCTCTGAACCTAACTTCTGTTCATGTTATCTCAAAAATACATAAATAAAATCCTTAAAAAATAAATTAAATAAATAAAAATTTAACCCTCAACCGACCTCTACTGACCCTTCCTCTATTGCTGGTCTAAGCCAGCAGGTCCATTTTGTCTAGCTCTGGACCTCTCAGTAGACTCCTATACACACCTCCATTTTTGCCTCTACATTCTATTTTGTACTCAGCAGTCATACCATTCTGTAAAATTAGAGCAGATAAGATCATTCTGCTGTTTACAGATCTACCATAGCCTCTCAACACAGAGAGAATAAAATTCAGCATCCTTCCTGTGGCCTGCAAGGTTTCTGTACTCAAGCCTTTGGCATTTTCTCAGACTCATCCATGTCTCTCTAGCCACACTGGCCAACTCTTTCCAGCTTCAGAGTCCTCTGCCCAGATCATTTCCCTTCAGGCCTTTCCATGTCTGCTATTTTATTTCATTCTGGGAGTTCTTACCTTCCTAGATCATTCCAGGCAGTCTCCCAGCTTAAGTCCTGTATACTGGCTCTCTTTCCCCAGATTATTTCCCTGCTTCGTAGCATTTCCCTGAGGGCTATCTGGCCATTCTATTTAACATCGCCAATTCATCTATCTTCTGGAAATAGTAAAATACAGTACTATCTATTGTTACTGTATTCAGTTGTTGATCCAAAAGAATTTTTTAAAGGCAAATATAAGATTGAAGAGATTATTTGGGTAATTGAAGCAAAACACTGATGTTATTTGTATCATTCCATGTTAGTAGATAACTCTCAACTTTCAAATTAATATCAACATATTTTTGGTAATTCAATCTTTTTGTAGTTAATTATAGCAAATTTTTTACATTTTTGTCTATTTTTCCTTACTGAGTATATCCAAAAGATATTTCATGTATCCTTTTACTCCTTGATATTGTTTTCATAGTTTATGTCTATTTTCCTCAAAAATTGGAAATCATCTAATTAGTTTATTTGAACCCTTTCCTTCTTCCTGAAAGTTTTTTTAGATGTGGGGCACCTGGGTGGCTCAGTCAGTTAAGCATCTGCTTTCAGATCAGGTCATGATCTCAAGGTCCTGGGATGGAGCCCTGATTGGGCTCCCTGCTCAGTGGTGAGTCTGCTTCTTCCTGTCCCTCTACCCCTACCCAACCCTGCTCCTGCTTGCTCTCTTTCTCTCTCTCTCTCAGGTAAATAAATAAATAACATCTTTAAAAAAAATTTTAGGATGTAGCTGATTAAAAAAAAGATAATGTTCCATATATATGCTAATAGTAATTGCTAAAATAATCATAAAATTATTAAATAATCAAAATAATAGCAATTATTAAAATAAATTATTAAAATAAATTAATAAAGGAAAAATGCCAATAAACTTGAAATAGTTGGATGAAAACTTTCAAGAGCCTTTAAATAAACTATTTAATAGTATTATCCTCATTTGTACTGGGAATTATTCTGTTTTGTTACAAAGAATTTTGTATAGTACCTTCTATTTATCTGTTGCACAATAGACTTCTATTTGATTAATTTAGTTTAAATAAATAAAGCATATTAGTCAATAATCATCTTTAATATTTATGTCTATCTAGTGGGTTATATGGCAAAAAAAGAAAACTGCCTAAAATGTTGCATAAATCTAGAAAGTATTGTATGGCTCTTGGTAAAAATCAGTCAGAGAAATAGCTTTTCCACCAGAATTAATTCACCTCTTTTTTTTTTTTAAATTACATTTCCAAATTTTAGTTGGGTACATAGTCACTCAGCAAGGGCCAGCAAGACTCACTTATATCCAGATATGGCCCTATGACTAATTTATACCTGAAGGAATGTGAGCCAAAATATTATGTGGTTATTTTAGGTCATGTCCTTAAAAGGAATAGATATATACTGAGCTTATTTTTCACTCCTTCCCCACTGTATTATGAATATGTTGGAAGATCTTGAGAAACCACAGTGGGTGTAGAGATCCTACCAGTCCTGAACTGCAAGCCTCCAGACTATTTTCTGAGACAGTAAACAAGGTTTTCTGTCTTATGTTGAAGCTCTAATTTCAGGATAATTTTTAAAAAACATTTTATTTATTTATTTGAGAGAGAGAGGGAGAGAAAATTTGAGAGGGAGGGAGGGGCAGAGGGAGAAGCAGACTCCCCACTCAGCAGAGAGCCTCTATGGGGGACCCAGGATCATGACCTGTGTGGAAGGCAGACATTTAACTAACTGAGCCACCCAGGCACCCCAAGAATCATTTTATTATAGTAGTACAGAGTTAATTAATAAAACCAAAGAATACAAGACAAAAATTATTTTAAAAATGTGCATTCAGGATTCTTGTACAGTTAAGATGACACAGTCAATTTTTGGAGTTTTAGGATTTGGAGAACTTTGAAAATATTACTCTGATGCTTCCTAGAATCTAATGTAGCCAATGAGAAGGCAGTACTGGGGGACCAAAAAATGAGTCACTTTGAACTGAAGATAAGCATTGTTACTCAACTCTAGAACATTTTCCCTTATTATTTCTTTAATAATTTCCCTTCCCTCCTCTAATTTCTTTTTATTATTTCTGGGCCTTCTGGATTGGTTTTTAATGTCTCCTATGTTTTTTCCTCATACTTCTGTTACTTTATTCCCAAATTCCTGAACTCTAGGGTAGCCAGCAATAAACATATTGAAAAATAGCCCTTCATTTGAAATCTTAACTCTCCTCGTGTGAGGACTAAGGGAGGACTGTAAGTGCTCTCTTTTTTTCCCAATGTGTTTTGAGGTGAATCTCATCACTTTCCACAGACTTATTGCTCTGGCTTCTTACAAGTTAGAGTCTTTAATGCTCAGCCCCTTTATTGTGCTACCTCACTAGAATAGTGAGGATAATAATAAAATTGGTAACAATTGTAGGAATTTAATGAACATTTACTGTGTGACTGACCAGATTATAAGAATTTTGCACCTATTATTCATTTAAGACTTCCACAAAATATTTATAATTATTTCCCTTCACAGATAAGGCAGATGGGGCAAGGAGATGTTAAAGCACTCACCCCTAGTCACACAGCTAATAGCAGGTTGAGCTGAGAGGTTAACCTTCATGGTCACGTGCCCTAAAAGTTTTAATTCCTAATAAATGGATAGAATACTATATGGTTATCTTTTGTATTTTTTCACAGAACCGTGCTGGATATTTGAGTTTACTGCTTCAGGTAAGTAGAGCTTTGCAAGAAAAAAAGTATTGCCTGTGTTTATCCTTGGAGCCCTGTAGGAATCCTTTGAACATTTTATTGGCATATGTTTTAAATAGTTCTACTGCAGAGGAACTTCCTTTGTTTATTTCTCACTCATGACTTCTATCTGTCTCCTTAAGCCTGCTTCTGACCTTTATCTTTTCTTCAAACTGTAAGAAAACAAGAGGTATTTCAAATTAGCCCCGGTTTTCCAATTTGACTGAACTGTATCAGAGATAATGGCCTGATAAAGAATAAGCAAAAGGGATTGCATTTAATCTAGGAATTGTTTAATTCAGAGTTCTTTTTGAAAACTGCCCCAAAAGATATTAAGTTGATTTGGAAAACTAGGAGGAAGAGTGAGAAGGATACAAGATTAATTTTCACTATCTCTTTTCATGTCTTTGGAGACTATTTAGTTACTAAATTATTGCCTAAGTGTGTCAATATTAAATGATGCTTCAGAAAACGGTGTTACCAGAATGTATGTAGAATTATAATGGCTCTAATCCTGGAAGTAGAGATAAGTATTTGGTAAAACTTTATCCAATGTATTTGAAATTCATAAAGTTGTTACAAGTCATTTGATATTTTAAAAAGTAACTTTCTTTGATTCTTCTATGGAATTAAAGATTAAAGTTCATATTTTACTATAAATATTATTCTGTTTCTGTTCAGTGATATCTATTGTAGTTCTATCAATTCTATAAATCAATACTCTAAGAAATTCTAAAGAAATTCTAACTAATTCTTCTTTCTTTACAAGGATTTGTTGACCTAAGACCACTTTTTTTTGCCTTTACTGAAAATAGAAATCATATTACCAAGAAATGGATGGAAAATTATTACATGATTTTTAGCTAGATCCTCAAAGAACCTCCTACTTTCCATCCCCATTTGTTTACATCTTGCAGAGGAAACATTAAACAATCATAATATTCATCTGATCACTTCATACTGATAGATGAGACATTCTTTCAGAAGAGCCAGCTGGGAAAAAAAAAAGAACTGAAAAATGATTTAATGGAAATGTACCGAAGAAGTAGGGAAATATTAGAATGCCGGTGAAAGGGAAGTGATCATGAAGTGTCACAAACTATTAATTTTGAAACATAAAATTTAGGCACTTTCAGTTTTGTTATTGGTGTGAGAAAATCCATTCAGTGGAGATATAAAATTTAAAAGCCGAATTGGACACTTTGAAAATCAGATCCAAGTGTTTGTGTGAATATGTGTCTGTGTGTTTTGGGAGAAGTTGTGAAGAATAGTTTCAATCACATGATCTCCATTTTAATTTTATCCACATGACCTGGGATCCTACAGGGACCCCTTAAGAAGAGAGAAGTAGGTTGGTGCAGGTGTCAGAGCAAGATCAAAGGACAACAGGCCATCTTAAAAAAAAATAAAACAGGAAAATAACAATCTGGAACCAAGGGTTCAAGTGCTTTGATAGTGACACCTACTTCAATGAAAGCCTTTTGCGAATTTGTGATCCACATTTTATAAAAACTTACAAATATACTTGTATATTAAAAACAATCAGTTACTCATCAGGACATGTGAAACAATATGAAAATTGCTGTAGTACTCAAAAACACTCATGATGAGATCTGGTTTCCACAGCCATAGCTTATTTGTAAGAAATATTACCTGGAGATGCAAATTATCTTTTTGGAGACAAAGATGAACTAAAATATTGTTCCTGGAGCTTACACTTTGTATGGGAAGCTGATATTATGCAACTAATCAAATGAATGAATGTGTAATTTGAAATGTGATAAGTTCAAAGAAAATTTAAAAAGTCAGTTCTGGAAAAGTACATCACAAACAAATTTGACATAATATGGAAAAGTGAAGATCCTCGAGATCAGAGGATTGAGTAGGGGTTCACCAAGTGAAGGTGAGAAGCAAAAAGAGAATTCTGTATTGAGGGACCAGAGCATGTAAGATCCTGTGGAGGAAGGAATCTTGGAAAGAAGAGAGTGACTGGTGAAAAGAGAGGAGGGTGGGGGCACCTGAGTGGCTCAGTGGTTGAGCATCTGCCTCAGGTTGAGATCCCTGGGTCTGGAGATAGAGTCCTACATCAGGCTCCTTGCAGGGAGCTTGCTTCTCCTTCTGCCTATGTCTCTGTCTCTCTCTGTGTGTCTCTCATGAATAAATTAAAAAACAAAAGAGGATGGTGGAAGAGGAGGGAGAAAAAAAACTGGAGAGTTGGCAAAGAACCAGATCATGCAAATAATAGTGCCCTCTTTGCCATATTCAGGATTTCAGTCATTATTTTAAGACAACAGGAAAAAAAAAAAAGAAAAATTATAATGGAGCTGTGTAGGGGAAATAGGATTACAGGTGTGTTAACATCAGATTTACATTTTGAAAAAGTTACCTTACTGCAGAGAATAAGTTGGGCAGGGACTAGAATAAACTTTGGGAGGCCAGTTATTGCAGTAATCCAGGTAAAAGATGAAGACATGTTTGATTAGAAGAGAGCCAGTATAGTTGGAGAGAAATTAATAAAATTTAGAAATGATGTGTGAGGGGCGCCTGAGTGGCTGAGTCGGTTAAGTGTCTGCCTTTGGCTCAGGTCATGATCTCAGAGTCCTGGGATTGGCCCTGCATCAGACTTCCTGCTCAGCAGGGAGCCTGCTTCTTTCCCTCCCTTGCCTTTCCCCAGGCTTGTGCACTTTCCCTCTCTCTGTTAAATAAATAAATAAAATCTTAAAAAAAAAAAAAAAAGGAAACAATGCATGAGTTGCCTGAGCTTGGTTAATTCCTTTGATGTCGGAGGTGATGGAATGAGAGGTGTCAGGCATCCTTGATTGCAGGTTAGGTTCTAAACAATGGGGCAGGATGTTGCCATTCACTGAGATAGTGAATACTTTAAAGAGTGTCAGGTTTGTGTGGGTAGGATCATGCTTATCCTAGGGTGTGCTGATTTTGCAGAGCCATTGAGAAACTTATATGGCATGTTTCATAGGTGTCTGGAGCTTAGAAGATAGTTGATTATGAGGTATTAATTTAGAAACTGGAAATGGGTGCAATTAGGCTAGAGAAAGAGCATAGTATGAGAAGACTACTAAAAATAAATCAAGATAGCGTTTAACAGCTGGATTAAGGATGATGAGATCTCAAAAATGAAAAAGAAGTATCAAATATACTGTATCAAATATGTGGGAAGAAAACAAAGAATATGGTTTAGGGAGGACAAGGAAAAGATAACTAAAGAAGTGAACATTTAGGACTGTTCATGACTCATGAATCAAAAAAAAAATCAGGACTAAAATTTAGTCATTACAGGGGTGCCTGGCTGGCTTGGTCAATGGAGCATGAGACTATAGATCTCAGGATCATGAGTTCAAGCCCCTTGTTGAGTGTAGAGATTACATACATACATAGATATTTAAATGAATTAAAAACATTCTAAAAATTTAGTCATTACATTTTGTGACAGAATCACTGTCTTAGGAACAATTTTTGTGTTGGCATTTTTTTTAAATCTCTGTTAAGTAAATATATAGTAAACCTGGTCCTAGGTTTAACTTTCTAAGACATTGCAAGACTATTTTCCAATGCACCTGAATCAAACATTCCACCAAAAGTATATATGAGTGTTCCAGGTGCTCCACTTCCTCACTAACATCTAGTAGACATTTTAAGGGTTTAACAGGTTTTCTGAGGTAAAGTTGACAAACCAAATCAAGATAGTATACATGTCCGTTACCCCAAAGTTTCCTTTGTGCTGTTCCTCCCTCCCACTACTCCCCTACTCAACCACCCAGAAATATTAGTTTGCATTCTCTAGAATGCCGTATACATTGACCGTACTTAGTGGTAGTTCCCATTCTCCTTTTTGTAGTACCATCAATGAGAATCTGTGCTAAAATTATCTTAGTTTACTAAACCTGTGTAAAAATTGCATATGAACTAAACTTTGGAGCATTTTCATATTCTTCCTTGATCTACATAATTTTAAGATAAAGTATTTTTATGTGGCTTGGATATATTACATATGTATATTTTAGCCAGACTCCTTTTGTTATTTACATTGATTGTTACTATTTTTTGGAAATTATGAAACATATTGTAATTAATATCCTTTTAATGGAAATTCATACAATCTAAAACGTAGGGTGTAGAGACTTTCATATTTTACCATGATTAAACTATATTTAAAGTGCTTGAAATACATTGCTAAATTCATTCCAGAGAGACTGAACTAATTTACAGTTTTGGTTATGGGACTGCCAAATTATGTATATGCCCATTGACCCTGGGTACCTATCATTAAAAAAAAAAAAAAAAAAAAAAAAGGATTTGGCCATTGGTAAGCAAGAATTGGTGGTTGACATTTTTATATATTTTCAATTGAAAAAAGCACATTTCATAATATCATTTATGTTATAGTAATTCATAAAATTTTTTATGAGTATAAATGTGAATGTATATATAATGCAAATATATGTAATCAAAATATATGTGTCTGTATATGATGGACCCATATATGTAGATTTGTTTTAACCTTAACTTTTTATATTCTAATACTACTGTCATAACCATGAATTGTTTTAGTAATAATTTGAAATCAGTTCTTAACTTTGATTTAATTAAAAATCTAACTTTTGCCAAACCATATTATTTAAAATCAGAATGTAAAACATTTTATATTGATCGTCTGCCTATACAGATCGGTGGAGACATTTGGCTTCTTTCATAGATGGGAAGAGTAGGAAAGGAATAACTCTATTTTTTAAAAAAATTATTTTTTAATGGTGTTCAATTTACCAACATATACAATAACACCCAGTGCTCATTCCATCAAGTGCCCACCTCAGTGCCCATCACCCAGTAACCTCCCCTTCCACCACCCCTAGTTCATTTCCCAGTTAGGAGTCTTTCATGTTCTGTCTCCCTTTCTGATATTTCCCATTCATTTTTTCTCCTTTCCCCTTTATTCCCTTTCACTATTTTTTATATCCCCAAATGAATGAGACCATATAACGTTTGTCCTTCCCTGATTGACTTATTTCACTCTGCATAATACCCTCCAGGTCCATCCACATCGAAGCAAATGGTGGGTATTTGTCGTTTCTAATGGCTGAGTAATATTCCATTGTATACATAAACCACATCTTCTTTATCCATTCATCTTTAGATGGACACTGAGACTCCTTCCACAGTTTGGCTATTTTGGACATTGCTGCTAGAAACATCGGGGTGCAGGTGTCCCGGCATTTCATTGCATCTGTATCTTTGGGGTAAATCGCCAGCAGTGCAATTGCTAGGTCGTAGGGCAGGTCTATTTTCAACTCTTTGAGCAACCTCCACACAGTTTTGCAGAGTGGCTGCGCCAGTTCACATTCCCACCAACAGTGTAAGAGGGTTCCCTTTTCTCCACATCCTCTCCAACATTTGTGGATTCCTGCCTTGTTAATTTTCCCCATTCTCACTGGTGTGAGGTGGTATCTCATTGTGATTTTGATTTGTATTTCCCTGATGGCAAGTGATGCAGAGCATTTTCTTTTTTTTTATTTTTTTTATTTTTTTTTTAATTTTTTATTTATTTATGATAGGCACACAGTGAGAGAGAGAGAGGCAGAGACATAGGCAGAGGGAGAAGCAGGCTCCATGCACCGGAAGCCCGACGTGGGATTCGATCCCGGGTCTCCAGGATCGCGCCCTGGGCCAAAGGCAGGCGCCAAACCGCTGCGCCACCCAGGGATCCCTGCAGAGCATTTTCTCATGTGCATGTTGGCCATGTCTGTGTCTTCCCCTGTGAGATTTCTGTTCATGTCTTTTGCCCATTTCATGATTGGATTGTTGGTTTCTTTGCTGT
Source organism: Canis aureus (assembly GCF_053574225.1). NCBI lineage: Eukaryota > Metazoa > Chordata > Mammalia > Carnivora > Canidae > Canis > Canis aureus. The sequence continues at coordinate 25,486,039 of NC_135630.1, read as the reverse complement.
TGAGTTTAATAAGTTCTTTATAGATCGTGGAAACTAGCCCTTTATCTGATAGGTCATTTGCAAATATCTTCTCCCATTCTGTAGGTTGTCTTTGAGTTTTGTTGACGGTATCATTTGCTGTGCAAAAGCTTCTTGATGAAGTCCCAAAAGTTCATTTTTGCTTTTGTTTCTCTTGCCTTCATGGATGAATCTTGCAAGAAGTTACTGTGGCCAAGTTCAAAAAGGGTGTTGCCTGTGTTTTCCTTTGGATTTTGATGGAATTTTGTCTCACATTTAGACCTTTCATCCATTTTGAGTTTATCTTTGTGTATGGTGAAAGAGAGTGGTCTAGTTTCATTCTTCTGCATGTGGATGTCCAATATTCCCAGCACCATTTATTGAAGAGACTGTCTTTCTTCCAGTGGATAGTCTTTCCTCCTTTATCGAATATTAGTTGACCATAAAGTTGAGGGTCCACTTCTGGATTCTCTATTCTGTTCCATTGATCATGTGTCTGTTTTTGTGCCAGTACCACACTGTCTTGATGACCACAGCTTTGTAGTACAACCTGAAATCTGGCATTGTGATGCCCCAAGCTATGGTATTCTTTTTTAACATTCCCCTGGCTATTCGGGGTCTTTTCTGATTCCACACAAATCTTAAAATAATTTGTTCTAACTCTCTGAAGAAAGTCCATGGTATTTTGATAGGGATTGCATTAAATGTGTACATTGCCCTGGGTAACATTGACATTTTCACAATATTAATTCTTCCAATCCACGATCATGGAATATTTTTCCACCTCTCTGTGTCTTCCTCAATTTCTTTCAGAAGTGTTCTATAGTTTTGAGGGTATAGATCCTTTACCTCTTTGGTTAGGTTTCTTCCTAGGTATCTTATGCTTTTGGGTGCAATTGTAAATGGGATTGACTCCTTAATTTCTCTTTCTTCAGTCTCATTGTTAGTGTATAGAAATGCCACTGATTTCTGGGCATTGATTTTGTATCCTGCCACGCTACCGAATTGCTGTATGAGTTCTAGCAATCTTGGGGTGGAGGCTTTTGGTTTTCTATGTAGAGTATCATGTCATCGGCGAAGAGGGAGAGTTTGACTTCTTCTTTGCCAATTTGAATGCCTTTAATGTCTTTTGTTGTCTGATTGCTGAGGCTAGGACTTCCAGTACTATGTTGAATAGCAGTGGTGAGAGTGGACATCCCTGTCTTGTTCCTGATCTTAGGGGAAAGGCTCCCAGTGCTTCCCCATTGAGAATGATATTTCTCTTGCTGAAATGATGAATCACATTGATTGTTTTACGGGTATTGAACCAGCCTTGTGTCCCGGGGATAAATCCTACTTGGTCATGGTGAATAATATTCTTAATGTATTGCTGTATCCTATTGGCTAGTACCTTGTTGAGAATTTTTGCATCCATGTTCATCAGGGATATTGGTCTATAATTCTCATTTTTGGTGGGGTCTTTGTCTGGTTTTGGAATTCAGGTGATGCTGGCCTCATAGAACGAGTTTGGAAGTACTCCATCTCTTTCTATCTTTCTGAACATCTTTAGTAGAATAGGTATGGTTTCTTCTTTAAACATTTGATAGAATTCCCCAGGGAAGCCATCTGGCCCTGGACTTTTGTGTCTTGGGAGGTTTTTGATGACTGCTTCAATTTCCTCCCTGGTCATTGGCCTGTTCAAGTTTTCTATTTCTTCCAGTTCCAGTTTTGGTAGTTTGTAGCTTTCCATAAATGCATCCATTTCTTCTAGATTGCCTAATTTATTGGTGTAGAGCTGTTCATAATATGTTTTTAAAATCGTTTGTATTTCCTTGGTGTTGGTAGTGATCTCTCCTTTCTCATTCATGATTTTATTAATTTGAGTCTTCTCTCTCTTCTTTTTAATAAGGCTGGCTAATGGTTTATGTATCTTATTAGTTCTTTCAAAGAACCAACTCCTGGTTTTGTTGATCTCTTCCACAGTTCTTCTGGTCTCTCTATCATTGAATTCTGCTCGAATCTTTATTAACTCTCTTCTTCTGCTGGGTGTAGGATCTATTAAAGGAATAACTCTTAAGAAGAGAATGGTGGAGAGAAGGGACAGGAAGACTGAATTCAGGAATATTATTTTACAAAGTAGCTGGAGGAAATAGTCACCAGGGACTCTCTTAGCCTTTAAAATAGCCATCATCTGGGCATCTGAGTGGCTCAGGGTTGAGCATCTGCCTTTTGCTTACTTAGGGCCTGATCCTGGAGACCTGGGATCGAGTCCCACATCGGGCTCCCTGCGTGGAGCCTGCTTCTCCCTCTGCCTATGTCTCCACCTCTCTCTGTGTCTCTCATGAATAAATAAATAAAATCTTAAAAAAATAAAACAGCCATCATCTTTCTATTTTATTGTACATAAAATAATTCATGTGACTCAGAACATTTTTTTTATTTTTTTTCTTTTTAAGTTTCATAGGTGTTTTTTGATTTTTAAAATGTGTTATGTCAGATTTAGCAGGAATGATTTCTTTTGCTAATGGATTCAAAATATATTACTTTATACTTAGAAAGCTTTTTCTTCTTTTTTTCTTGAGTTCAAAGTAATGATGGGAAATCTAGATTTTGTTAGTGTTTGCACTTTTCAGAGGAAGCACAACATAAATCACATCAAGTATTTTAAAATGCTACTCATTTTAATTAATTTAAAACTGTTTAAGAGAGTATTTTTTTTAAGAGAGTATTAACTTAAGCTCATGTACATGATTTGTTTTTTTTTTTTTTTTAATTTTTTATTTATTTATGATAGTCACAGAGAGAGAGAGAGAGGCAGAGACACAGGCAGAGGGAGAAGCAGGCTCCATGCACCGGGAGCCCGATGTGGGATTCGATCCCGGGTCTCCGGGATCACGCCTTGGGCCAAAGGTAGGTGCCAAACCGCTGCGCCACCCAGGGATCCCTCATGTACATGATTTGACTTTAAATAACACACATGCAAAATCTTTGTCGATGAAAATGTCTCATTCTTAAGAAAGTTTAAGATATTCTTCTTTATTATAATTTACATAATTAATTTAAGAAGAAATTATATCATACCTATTATTAAATGTTATAATTAAAGAGAAATTATTATATCATCCCTATTATTAATTGTTAAAATTGTTTTTGGATGATTTGGTATTAATCAAAAAGGAATCATTTAAACTTTTATACTACTTCATATATAATTTTAATAAATAAGATAGAGATAAAATTACTTTTCTGTTATTTATTGTTATGTCAATCATTTAATCAATTTTTTTGCATGTAAGTAGATAAAAAATGGAATTATATTGTCTAAAAGCCATCTTTTCACATACATGGTAAGCATGAAAGGGTCTAGAGATTTTATTTTTCAGGTTTTTTTTTAAAGATTTTACTTATTTATTCATGAGAGACACAGAGAGAGGCAGAGACATAGGCAAAGGGAGAAGCAGGCCCATGTAGGGAGTCCTATGTGGGACTCGATCCTGGGACTCCAGGATTATGCCTTGAGCCAAAGGCAGACACTCAACCGTTCAGCCACCCAGACATCCCTATTTTTTAAGTTTCAAGTTGTGTAAGTAACAGGTAGCAATCTCAAAATATGGATGAAGGACTTAAAAAAAAATTCAGTCAGCTTCCTTTTTATCTTTCCAAACTTTTGCACATGCTCCTATATCTCAAACAGTGATTACATTTTCTAAGATTAAGTTTTGAACATCCAAGACTAGGCTCCACAGGCAAATTTCCCTTATACACACCATGCCTAAAATACCTAGCCCACAACATAGAACATAGTACATGCTAAATATGTTTATTTAGTAGGTGAATCTTTGCTTTGTAGAAGAATAAAATACAAAGGATTTAAAGCTTTCTGATTGTTTATCAACTAGGATTGTAAATTTTGTGATGCGAAGGTTGTAGATACAAATAGTAATAAAAAATTGGGTTTCAGATTCTCTAAATTGGTCTCTTTCTGAAGATTAAATTTTCAGATCTTCCTTTAGGAACTATTCACTGCTCAAAAATGTTGAAGGAAGACATACTGTAGATAAGTAGGGATTTTACATAGTCTTAACTGTTCTCACTTTTGTCAAGCCATCCTTAATTTCTAACTTTTAGTCTATTAAGTTTACATAGAAAGATAGATATAGTATAATATATGACATATAATATGCACTTGCAAGCCCTACCCCCCTCACAATTTTTCTAGGTTGTGATAAAGAATTATTACTCTATCCAAAAGAGACAAGAAGTATTGACTGGCCACAAGGAATTATTGCATTGGCTATATAGGTATGGAATATATTTAGTCTCTTGCTTGTTGTAGTGTTCACCAAATAGAATTATTGTAAGTGCCAGTTGGTATGCTCTAAATCTTTAGTTTTTCATAGAACAAATCCAGCTCCTCACCACAAATGAAAGTGGACTGTCCTCTAAGCTACAGTCAAAGCCCCAGAGTGAAATCTACTTTTCCTTCTATTTCTTCTATATTTCGTGCTTCTGTACATTTCTTGTTGTGGGGTATTCTCAGAGCCTCCAGGGTCCTGATCATTCTGCCACTTTTATTAAGGATATTGGCACATTTTTCACAGTCCTTCCAAAGTTGTCTAGGGCCATCATAGGCTGGAGGAGTCCAACATCCATATAAAATGGCAATCAACTACTATCTGGCCTTAGATTTCCTTTGTCTCTTTAACTTCAATAACACATTTTCTCCCCTTTATTAGCACTTTCATGTTGTTTCACCTTGGATTTATTATCACTGTGGAAATTTCAGACCCCATGTCTGAAATCTTTACCTGTAACTTTAATCTGTAAACTTTAACTGTAATCTTTAATTGCCCATTTTCTGAACAAAATCTGCTACTCTTTCATTTTCTGTGCCCCTAATTCTAACTCAGTCTACTCTTCCACCTTAAGAAGACTATTCCTGACACTCCATTTTCTTTGCTTATCAAACCCAAAAAGGGTTTCCTTTTTCTCTTTTCTGAGCTTAACCCCATTATCCAATCATTTAAACTATGGTCCCTTCTACGACCAATGGCCCCCAAATAGGCAAAATATCCTATCCTAGTACAATAAAGTTTTGATAGAAATTTCTCTAATATTAATAGCAAGTTCTTTAACATTAATCAACACAAGTGCTGCTTTATAAAATTTTATGGGTAAAATTTGTTTTGATGGGTAAAAGTGACCATTCCCCATAGTAGTATTTCAAGCCTTCACTCTTTCCTCAGGGCCTAAGGCTTCAAACCTTGCATATTCTTGGTAGATAATCTTGTTTCCCACCAGCTCAATCATTTTTGGAAATTTTTCTCACCTCCTCCACCCTGCTTCTTCCCATTGCCTACCAAAGTCCCCCACACTTATTTATGCCTGATACCATTTTTATGTTCTTTCATCCAATGTTAGAGGGATTAGTGTCCCTCCTTCAATTTTGCTCTTGATCTGAATCCCTCTTAAATTATCAGGGATTTGGCCTCATCTGATTTTACTCCTGTATTTCTCACCAAAATCTATTCCATATATCTTCTTGCAAAATATTCATTTTAATCTCATCTCCTTATTCCCTCCTCCCTGGTTGCCTATTGATTTCTTCTTCAGCTGAACTGCTGGTCCATTTTCATTCATCTACATTATTATTGATTTCTAGTCCTGGTTCATATCACTTCAATGAACACCTGAGTTTTGACAACCCTATGACTTTGGGTTTGGGTTTATTCTCCCATTCTCCACTCCCTGATGCAAGAGTGTTTCTTATTTATTCATTGTCTATTTATTCAATAACTGTTTATTGATTGTCTGTTATGCCAACCACCATGCTAGGCACTACAAAAAGAGTGATGAACTACACAAAAAGTGATGAACTACACAAAAAGTGATGAACTACAAAAAAAGACAATCCTTTCCTTCAAGGGCACTAACAATGTATAATAGCTCCTTGTCTATCTCCTTGCAGGGCTTCAGAGATATGTCAAATGTGCTTCATCCAAGCAGTTCTTGGTACTTCCCCTTACACCTTAGATGCCTTGTATAGTAGTCAGAATTCAAAGATGATCTCCAATAATTCATGCCCTGTATATCTCAGCCCCTTCAGGTATCTGTGAATATAGTGGTTTGTTTATATTATGCATGGCAGTTTATTTTAGAGAGGAAGATTACCCTCAGATCTCACTTAATTAAGCAAGCCCTTAAGAGAGATGGCATTCTTCCTTGAGTAAAAGATTTGTCAATCCAGATAGATTCAGTGTTCCACTGTTGAGGTCAATGGAGGGGGCCATAAAGCAAGAAACTGTGGGAGGGCCTCAAGGAGCTAACAGCGTGCCCTGGTTAACAGCCGGAAAGGATATAGGGACCTCAATCCTGCAACTCCAAGGAGCCGGACTTGCCACGACTAAGTGGCAGAAAGAGGGGCCCATGCTTCCGATAAAAATGAAGCCCAGCTGACACCTCAGTCTTAGCCTATAAGACCTGAGTGGGGAACCTGGTCTTGCTATGACCAGACTTCCAATATACATCATGGTGACATAATAAATGGGTGTTGCTTTAAGCTGCTAAGTTTGTGATACTTTGTTGTGCAACATTAGGAAATTAATACATCTTGGCCATGCTTAACCTCAGAAAATTGTAGTAAAATTAACTATGTATTTTGGCAGTTCCTTGATTGAACTCAGTAGTCTGAAAATGAGAACTATAAAGACAGAAAATGCTGGGAATATTCCAATACGCAACATAAGCTTTTGGAAAATACTCTTTAAGAAAACCAGCAAAAAGACAATTCAGATTTCAAGGGTATAATTATCTGTGGAAATTCACTTCATAAGAGATGGAAAATTTTATCCATACCAATCCCAACAATTCCAATTATTGAAATAAGGAGAGGTATCCAAAGAAAACATGTTAACTTTATAAGAATTTTCTTTTTTAAACAAATGTTTACAATCAATGGGCAAATGAAAAAATAAGAAAATAATATAAAAATGAATATTCATTTGTATAAAAAACAGGAAAGGTAAGTACCAGAATAATTTTAGGTTTACAAAAATTAAAAAATAAGAGGTAAACTTTTGGTTCATTGCTAGTCTATTTGATTTTTATATATGCACTCAAAAATACTTCTCTAGTTTTTCCATGCTCAGTACAGATGTAGGCCATAAAAATGCATACTTTATTTGTCATCATATGCTGATGTGTAAGTCATCCATATATTAAATGATATGTTATTTATACTTAGATTTTAGAATAAAAAGCCTGTCTGTATCTCTTCTATGGTAGGTCAGGATTTTTTCAGTCATCATAAAAATTGTTCTTCAGTTTTCTATTTGGAATCTTAGAAAAATCCAATTTTTAGGCTTTACTGACTTCTGACAAAACCCAGGGCTTTAGTCTACCATTGATATCACTTTACATGTGGCTTCATTTGGACCTGGGAAACCTGTTTATTTTAACGTAAGTGACTTTTTTTGAGGGAGTCAATTCTTGGTCCTTACTTGAAATGTCAGCTTCTCTGAATGTCCATTGACTCCCAGACTGCTGCCCCTAAACAATCTGGGATTCTGGGATTTCCTTTCCTTTCCATCTTCTCTTTTTTCATCAATAAAAAAGAAAAATTTTATTGAAATTGATCATCTAGTAATGTAAAGAGTTCTCTATCTCTGGCAAAAACTGGAATTTGGAGACACTAAAGATCACTTCTACCTTAGTGAAAGCAATGGTCCCTAAGATCAGAGGAGAATCCATGGATGGCTTATGTATCCGCTGAACCTCAAATGATATTCAGTATTAAGTAGAGTGGGAAAGTAGATCACATAACCAGACAAGAGCATAAATAAAAACATGGGAATAGAAATATACATGGTATTCCCAGGAGATATAAAATAAATATGAGTAAGTGCAGATTTTGAACATCATAGGTATTCAGAGTTGACTTGGGAAGCAGGGCTGTAGCAATGGATGGATGACCTCAAGTATAAGCCATAGATTTGGGATTTTTTTTTAAAGTTTGCTATGAGCATGGCCTATACTGAGTGTTGAGTAGAACTGAGATGATCTTATTTTCTAATCATTTTAAAGGGGAAATACTGATGAAATTAATGGATATCTCATTGTGTTGGATTCTGAAGAAGTAAAACTATATGGCATAAATTAAAAAATATCAGATTAAATCAGAAAAATGATGGCAATTCTGTATAGTTGATGATGTCCTATCTCAATGATTTCATGTTGTCCTTGCCATACATTCATCATTAGACCAGATAGAAGTCTACAAAGAAATAATATTTCTTTGCTTTTCTTTTAATTTTTGACTTGTTCTGTCTTTACTATCTTCTGTGTTTAGGCACTAGTACAACATCCACTTCAGGGACTTCTTAAGACAAATTAGAGCTAGTGTAGAGTTTGTGATTTTGACCCTAGAGAGAGAATACTTAAAAATTCACAGTTGTCCTCATGTGGTTTACTGGTTTATTATAAGGGATACAACTCAGGAACAGCCAAATGGAATAAATGCATAGTGCTAGGTGTGGGGAGAGTAGGGGATACAGAACTTTTATGTGTGTGCCACCTTCCCAGCATCCCTATGTGCTCACCAACTCTTTTCAATGTGTGTCCCCTTCAAAGGTAAACAAATTTGAGATACTTGCATTCACAGTCATGGGAAGCCAGGCTTCACTAGCCCACTCTTGGCTTCCAAGAGATGGGACTTGGCTGTTATGACTGGAGTAGAATGTCTTAGCCAGGATAAGTGAGTAAGAGAGGTTGGAGGGCAGGTAGGCTGCTGGGTCTAGCTTAGAGCCTGTGAATAGCCCATGCATTGCAGGTGGGAAGAGGGTAAGATCAGGAATTGTTTTGAACTTGCCCTCTTTTTTCAACTTTATTATGGCAATTGAGCTTCTAAGGCTCACAAATCAAGCAAGAGAAGAAACCATAGCTCAGTTGGAAGAAGTAGAGAGATGATTCAGGAAACAGTGGATCCAGCAGGGTTAAAGGAAATAAAAACAGGTAAAATATTCAGTAATAGTAATGGGGAGGCCTCTCATCACTGAGTTGGACCCAGCTGTGGTATATTTCCAGAAAATTATGACTTACTGATACATGCATCTCAAAGTATTCATGTGAGATTCTAAATGGTTCAAGTGGTGAATGGAAAATAAACCCTATTTCAATTTTTACTTCAAAATTAGATTACATCTCTATATGGCCTAGGAGCCTGTCATGTTTAGTACAAATAAAATTAGGTGGTGTAAAATACTTTACTAGATTAGATTAGTATGTAAGAGACTCAGAACAAGATGCAACTGGTTCAAATACCAACTTGATTTTTACTAAGTTGCCTCAATTTCCCTAATGTTATCAATCTTGGGGGGGCTTAAAAATGTAATTAGTAAGCCTAACAGATTGAACTCTGCAAAATGTTTTACGGAGCTCAGCTTTGAAGAGCCCTTTCGGGTATTGCCCCAGAAACGTGAACAGCAAGAGAGGAAGTGTAGATTCATGGCTCATCATAAAACTCTGTAGTCTAATTTTCTAGGTTTGAATCCTGCCTGTGATAGTTAATAGCTGTGTGAATTTCAGCAAGTCCCATAACCTGCCATTCTCAATTTTCTCATTTGTAAAGATCAGTTAATAATAGTATGTATCTCATGGGGTTCACGTGTGCATCAAGTGAGATATTGCAAGTCAAGTGCAGAGGAAGGAGTCTGGACCAAAGAAAATAATCAGTTAAGACTGGCTAATGTCATTAGTAGGGACTTGTGGGAGGCACTTTTCTATTTATCACATGTGATACTTCCACACATCCTGAAAGCTGTAGTGCCATCCCTGGGCATTACTAAAATATCTAATTGAACAGAGCCTCTTGATTTCATTAATATCCCCAGTCCTTTTTATGTGCTAAAGTCTCTACCTAAAATTGATATTCTCCTGCTTTATCAACACCCCTGCCAGCTGGGAAATAATTCACATTCATAAAGGAGAGGCAAAATTGTGTTTTGCTCTTAGACCAGTGAGAAAAATACCCCCATCTCCAACCACATTAGTCTACAGACTGCTTGTTAGTACAAGTGCCAGAGGACAAGAAATAGCAAACATTTGGTTTGCAACAATAATTATATTAATATAATATACTAGTTAAGCAAATGACTTCTAATAACCCGTTAGTACAAATGTTTCATGTTCCTTAATCTTGTCTGAACTTTTGATTTTAGATATTCGATACTCATGTATTAAGTTCAAAGGCATTCTTTTCCTGATTAATAATAACTCACTGAACATAGTTCTCTCTACATATCAAATGATGGGTGAAAAAAGATAACTAATATATAGTGAGTTTAAATACTAATTTGAAATTTAATATTCCAAACTTATTCTGTACCATTTGTTGCAGTAGGTGTTCTACATGCTGTATCTTATTTAATCTGCGAAGAAACTATTTGATGTTTAATCAATGAATTTTACAGATGAGAAGATACCTGTGTCTTAACCCCACAGGTTACTTACCTTAACGCTCAGGCCTAATTTAAACTGAGATATCACAAACAAACAAACGAACAAACAAACAAACAAACAAAGATAGCTGGTGGCTATTAGGTTGGGTTGATTCTAAACTCTTGATTTCAAATGCATTCTAAAATGCTTCTTTTCTTTTCTTTCTTTCTTTCTTTCTTTCTTTCTTTCTTTCTTTCTTTCTTTCTTTCTTTCTTTTCTTTTCTTTTCTTTTTTTTAAAGAAAGAGAGAGAGAGAGAGCATGAACAGTGGGGAGGGACAAAAGGAAAGGGAGAAGTGGACTCCCTGATGAGCGGAAGTCCTTGGTGGGGCTCTACCCCTGAACCCTGAGATCATAACCTGCACAGAAGGCAGACCCTTAACCAACTGAGTCACCCAGGTGCCCCTTTAAAATGTTTTAAATGTTAGATATTTTACACAGGTTAGAGTCACTCAAGGCTTTTCTGCCAGGCTAATTTTATTTTCTTGTTTATCTGGGATTTTTTGGCCTAATTTACTAGTTATAGGTTTCTTACTACAAAAATTAAATTACTGGTCTGTTAATGAGCCCACACCCGAGGAAGTAAGGAATACTTATCCAATTTTGCACATTATGCAGAAAAGTGAGTTAGGGCTGGGTGTAATTGTGCTCCAAGAAGGTAAGAATATTTATCAAGGCTATCACCTTGTTGCCAACAGTTAAGTATTATTAGGTTTTATTTACGTGTTTATGTACATTCGAGCTAAAGCCATCACTTCCTTCCAGATATCCTGGCATTTTGGGCAGCAGGTGGCCTAAGGCTGAAATACCAAATCTGATGGACTTCCAAATATCTCTACTTTCTAATCCCTGGAACCCGTGAGTATGCTACTTTACATGGTCAAAGGGACTTTGCAAATGTGATTAAGTGAAGGATTGTATGAAGGCATAAAATCCTTAACTTGGATTGTATGTCATCCTGGATTGTATCCTGGATTATCCAAGTGGGCCCAGTGTAATTATGCTTCTTATAATAAGCAGATAAGAGAGGCAATGTCAGAGAAGAAGACTGAGGATAAGGGGGAAAGAGGAGAGAGGGAGAGAGAGAGAGAGAGAGAGAGAGAGAGAGAGAGAGAGAGAGAATACACACAATTTGAAGATACTGTGTTGTTGGCTTTGAAGATGGAAGGAGTCATGAGCAAAGGAATGCAGACCACCTCTAAAAAGTGGAAAAGTCAAAGAAATACAGAAAGAATGCAGCACTTCTGATAACCTTGATTTTATTTTTATATTTTTTTAAGATTTTATTTATTTATTCATGAGACAGAGAGAGAGAGAGAGAGAGAGAGAGAGAGAGAGGCAGAGGCACAGGCAGAGGGAGAAGCAGGCTCCATGAAGGGAGCCTGATGTGGGTCTTGATCCTGGGACTCTAGGATCACACCCTGAGCCAAAGGCAGATGCTCAACTGCTGAGCCAGGAGTCCCAGATACCTTGATTTTAGTTCCATAGGCCTGTTTTAGGACTTCTGATCCTCAGAAGTTGAAGGTGATAAATTTATATTGTTTTTAGCCACTAAATTTGTAGTAATTTGTCACAGCAGCAATAGAAAACTAATACCGTACATCTCTTTGGACTCTGTCCAATTAGGATCAATGCTCAGAAGTAAGATTACAAATTCAAACCCATTTTAAATTTGTTGTGTGTCAACAAAATTCCTCTGAAGATTTCCAACTACATACCATGTGGCTTTTCTCTTCTCATTCTCCACATCTCCCAACCCCACCTATGTTCTTTTTCATCTACAGCATTGAAAACTACTTCTTAAAGTAGTTTTTGATTAATGTTTATTAATTGAAGTTAATGATTATCAAAGTTTGATAAGCACCAGTGCTCTGCACATGAGAATCAATGGGAATCTTTTTAAAAGGTAGATTCTGATTCAATGGGTCTGGGATAGGGCCTTAGATTCTGCCTTTCTAATAAATTCCCACCTGATGTCCATGCTGCTGGTTTTTGGAGCTGAGCTCACATAGAAATCCAGGGTATAGACTTTAATATTATTTATTTATGGGAGGTGTTATTGAACAATTATTAAGATCACAGACTTAGGAGTCAGACAAATCAAGCCCCTGCTCTGTTTCTCTGTAATTATGTGAGTTTAGATGTAGGACTTTCTAAGCTTCAATTTTCTTATCTACAAAACTGGAATAAGAGTGCATGCAAATTGTATACATTTTTGTGATAATCCAATAATATGATGCATCTCATTACTTTAGCACAAAGCCTGGAACTCATCAATTATTATCATTGTAATTATTATTAGCTGTATCAATTGAATTGGCTATATTTTTCCTTCAGTTTCTCTTGGAATATGCACTTTTTCTAATTGTTGCAGATGCTCTTATATGTTTCAGACATCAACTCTTTTCTGTCATGTATTCTATAATGCTTTCTTCTAAATTTTTAAATATGTATTTTAACTTTATGACATATCTCACATTTATGTGCTCAAATTGATCAGTATTGTTCTTTATTATTTCTGGGTTTTACTCTTGTTTAAAAAGGATTCCCCCAGGCCACAGTTATTTTAAAAACACATGTTTTCTCCCTGTGTTTCAAGGGCTTTTTTAATTTTTTCTTTAGACTTTAACTCCTTTATTCACACAGAATTAATTTTGTAGCAGAGTGACATAGGGATGCAATTTATGTTTCCCCTTGAAGATTAGTCATTTATCTCATCATTTATTGAATAATCTGTCTTTTCTATTATTTAAAATTTTACCAATTTTTATAAACCAAATTTTAAATATAGTTGGTTCTCTTTATGGACTATATGTTTTATTTCACTGTTTAGCTCATTTATATATAGATCAATACTGAACATTTAATTACTCCAGCTTAAATTATATTTTAATATTCAGTAGTTCAAAGTTCACTCAATGTCTTTATTTTAGAATTCTCCTCATTCTAAATGTGTGGAAGTTCATATATATTTCTGGGAAAAACTTGCTGACCTAGTTATAGTTTTTCTTTATATCCTCAAGTAATGTTAAGATATCTTTCTTCTATTCTTACTATATTTACTTGTCTTTTTTATAGCACTGGTGCTAAGTTAGCCACATGTTATCTTAAAATAAGCCTGTGGATAGACTTTCTGGGGCTGGTCACAAACTGGAAAATTAATGGATAAATAATGGTTATATTAATATTTAGATTTTGGGTAAATTATATTGTTAAATTGGAAATAATTAGAAACCACTACAGAAAATCATGTACTTTGAACTCATACTGTTTGCAGTTGAAAATTTCTATTGCTTGGTGGCTGCTATCAAAGTATGAGCTTCTTTTGGCAGTTTTGAGTAATTCCATATAGTTCCCATTCCCTTTATATCAGAGAGATTATAGCACCAGAAACTGGCCCCCTCTTTGGTGGGAACATTTGTAATCTTTGATTGGTATCAGGCTCCAGTCGTACTTTCTGTGATTAACATCAGTTATTGATTCTGAAATCAAGTTCTCTACATCTTGAACTGCCTCCAGTGAACAAAGGGGCTATAGCTCAGAGACGATTGGGGGGTTGGGGGGTGGGGGAAGCATTGAGTATTAACCATACACTATTTAAGATTCTACAGAGATATTTGCTTCCCCAAATTAAATGTAACCTGAGCATACTAATGAATTTGGGATAAACTGTGACCTCTTGTGGTGGGCTTTTTGGCATTGTTTTATTTCATGTGTGCCCAGTATTCTCAGGCTAAAAATTAGTGTACAGGGATTTGTCACTATCTAAAGACCTGTGTAGCAGGAAACCGTTTTCTTGGCTATTTTGATGCCTCAAGAAAATCCAGGTGAAAGAACGGTTTTCCTGCTAATCTGCAGGGTTTTTGGCTTTTGGCTCTTACAGAAAGCCTCCTTCTGTTTGTTTAAGGTACAGTAGTATTCGTACAGTTCAAACAGAACTTTTTTCTTAATGAAGTCTTTGTCACCATTCTTCTATACTTCATTTGCAAGATAAAAAAAACTCTCTTCACGTGTCAGAGCAAACCAGGGCTTGAGAAGGGAAGCAACATTCTTGCATCTCTTTTTCTCTTTTTCCTTTTTTCTTTTCTTTTCTTTTCTTCTTTTCTTTTCTTTTCTTTTTTTTCTTTTCTTTTCTTTTCTTTTCTTTCTTTCTTTCTTTCTTTCTTTCTTTCTTTCTTTCTTTCTTTCTTTCTTTTTTTTTTTAATAGAATGGTCTGTTTTGTGGAACGGCAGGTCTCTGTGCCACGTCTTTTTTCAATGTGGACTTAAAAAAAATTATTTTTAGTTACAACTTGTGTCACGCAACAGGCATGGAATCTCCCCTACCACCATTTCACGAGAGTGAAGTAAAGCAGTTGTCACTTGCACTTGCAAAACGAAGAGTAAAGGCAGTATTTATAAGTCAAATACTTGCAGCATGGGAACTCTTTGTACTTAAAAGTAAAATTTGAATTCTTTTAAAAAATTTTTTATGTTTCTTTTGCAATTTATTCAAATTAATATTTTACATTAAATGTCCCAGGTTTATCGTAGTGGTACTATCTTTTCACAGAGGTGTATCCATAGGTTCATGGGACTCACAAGACCAGTATTCACTTTACTTTCTTCTATGCTATTGTACTCTTTGTAAATGCACCAACAAGTGTATGCCTGACACATAGCAATCAAGGAAGTTTCTCATTAATAGCCAAAACCTTATAATCTAAAACTAATTATCAACTATTACTTCCCAGCCTCGATCAACTGATGAACCAATATAACGAAAAACAAGCTTCAGCTTTCTCCAGATATTTAATGCGAGACGCTGTGTAGTGCATGTAGTGCATGTGGCAGACGGGGGGGGGGGGTGGGGGGGGGTGGGGGGGTAGGGAGGGCAGGGAGGGGCATTCACGTTTTCTGTGGGACAATTTGCAAAGGCGCGGTGCTGTGGATACTTTGCAAGAGGAGGGTCTGGGGGGGGGGGGGCGGCGGGTGAAGGGCTCCGCAACACCTGTAGCAAGACACAGTGCAGGACCCAGAGCCCATCTTACACTGCTTTATTCCCCTGCAAGTTTTCAGCATATGTTCCTTTCTGTGAAAAATAAAGGGCTCTCTCAGAGGGTACCTATCAAGCGAGCTCAGGAGGTTAATAGCTTAGCTGCCATCAATCTAAGCCTTCCCTAAGCCTTGCCTCACGACACCCTAAGGCCGGGATTCACCACCCCTGTTAGGATGATGCTGCTCATTTTATTAGGGCCTGTGGCTCCATCGTGGAGCCGCCGTGTGTTTACGGTGGAAACCTTTCCGCAGGCCTTCTCTTCTCAGGAAGAAAGCACCAGTAAAACGGTAAGCACTCCCTTTACAAGACTTGCAGTGAATCTAGAAGAGGCGAAAGAGGTTTCCCATTTTAAATGAGCCCTAGTGAAGGTCCAATCTCTGCCCAGGCCTTGGCAGGACGTTGGCAGGCGGAGGTTTCTAATGCAGTGTTCAGGGCTGCAGGTCCCTAACTCCGCCCTTGCAGTTTCCTTTTCCCCCCTTCTCTTTCTGAATTGGAGCAGTGGGGTCTGCCCAGGGACACGTAGGAGTGATGCTCTGTGATTCAAGTCAAAGAATGTTTAGTCTGGATCCCACAAAGGCCCACGATTCCCAGCCCAGAAACACATGCAGCAAAGCAGAGAGAGAGCAAACATGGCATCAAAGAAAGCTCGTGAATATAGACACCACTATAAAAACTAACTCTGTGTTAGCCCAAGAAAGAAAGAAATGACAAGGGTTTTGAATGCTAAAATATAGACGGTGGTATGAAAGAGAGGGAAAACATACACAAAGTAGATGGACTGAATAAAAGTATTTATCTTTAAACCACACGAGTCATGGTAATTAAATTAGGTCAGGCTGGTTACAACGCTACAAAAAGCAGGCTGTAACTAATTTCAAAAGGAACAGAAAAGACCTGAAAAAAAAGAAAAACCATCAGATTGACAGCTTCTTATTTTTTTGTTTTCATCCAATCAAGGCAGCCCAACATCAAAAACTGGGAAGAGAAATCCTGATTTGCAGGAAATTTGTCTCATTACAGAATATAAACTTTGCAGCTAGATCCAGATTCAGCTTAGAATTTTGGGAAATTATTATTCGTTCTATGAGAAAAACAGTATTCACACATAAGGTTCACCATTTGAAAGAGCAAACTGACAAAAACTCTGCTCTCTAAGTGGTTCCAAGCCTATTAGAAATGCTACATCTTCCCTATTCTTTGTATGGTGGAGAGACGTTTGCAGCCTCAGTATCTTCTGCAGTCAATTATTCAGTACAACTCTCAGAGTATTATATGAAGAGGAGAACACAGTGAGACTTTTCTTTCAAATTGTCTCTTTAAAAGACCACTTACTGATGTCCATTAAAATGACTTTGAAAAACAGTTTCAAATATTTACTTTGAATGTAGATGTGCCAAGTTGTAAAGGACATGTGCCATAGAAATTGGGGGATGGGAGAAAATAACACAGGGAGATCTTTACTTAGAGCCCATTCTGTATTTTTAAAAGAAAGTTTAAAATGTGTCACTTTCTTCCTTCCTTTCTTGAAAAAAAAAAAATAGCACAGGATTTGAGGGATTTTTGTGAGCATCATTGAAGTAGGAAAATTGCTGAATACCAAGCAATTAATAATGCAAGGAAACCATGATAAAGTTGCCTATGAGAGTCTCAAATACAGCTTTCACCCTTGTCATCCCATAATCCATTTCATTTCTCTTTATGAATTGCTGGGGTGATGTGAGTCAGGAGCATTCAGTAGCTGTGCGAGTGTGGCTATGCACTGAGCAACACAAGTAACTGCCAATTCACAGATTTAAGGTAGTCACTTCCCTTTTTTTTAATTATTTTATTTATTTATTCATGAGAATACACAGAGAGGAGAGAGAGAGAGA
This sequence comes from Canis aureus, assembly GCF_053574225.1. Classification (NCBI taxonomy): domain Eukaryota; kingdom Metazoa; phylum Chordata; class Mammalia; order Carnivora; family Canidae; genus Canis; species Canis aureus. The sequence continues at coordinate 25,468,662 of NC_135630.1, read as the reverse complement.
GGCAGAGACACAGGCAGAGGGAGAAGCAGGCTCCATGCAGGGAGCCTGACATGGGACTGGATCCCCAGTCTCCAGGATCACGCCCTGAGCTGTAGGAGGCGCTAAGCCTCTGAGCCACCGGGGCTGCCCGTCACTTCCCTTTCTGTATCATGGACAAAATCCTGACTTCAGCCGGTGTGATACAGAGACCTGTTTTCTTATTCCTACAGTGTTCCGCTTCTGGGAAACTTAGATTTAGCCAGGGAATGCTGGTATATGTAAACCCACGATATCATGGGAGTATTTAAACAAACATAGCTTTGCCTTTCCAATGGTTTGGAAGCATGTTTAGCACTTGGCATCTCCTAGAGGTCTTTCCTGAAGTGTGACTTGGTGATTTCACTGGGATGGACTAGGTGACAATTGCTGTGCATGATGTTGAAATACGAGGTAGGGAGCATGAAGACCCATATCCATGAAGCAGAAATGCTACTGTTACTCTCAGAAAGGATTGTGGTATAACAGTGAGGCAGGAAAGGCCTGCATGGAAAACAAGTCATTTAGATTTATGATGGCGACTGATAGCACCATCATCAAATGAGCTTAACTTTGGTTGAATCTCATGCCTGCATCAGGAGGGAGCAGTGTGAAGGATGCAGAGGAGGCTCTGCTGTATTAGTTCCCCCATGTGGTGCCAATGGCATGGACCCCCAGCCACATGACAGTAGGGGTCTCCTGGGATGGTGAAGATTCTTACTGGTGTCCCTCTGGAGTAGTCTTTTTAATATCCAGAGATCTTAGCAAGGTCTATCGTGTCCCTGAGGACGCCGGCAGAGTTGTCTGTGGTCTTCTTAGCAGGAGGCATTTCTCATCTGCTGTGCACAGCGTCCCACCTATCTCCAACAGCCATCAGAATTTGTACTACGTGCCTACTAGCTAAGTTTTGTTTTGTAGGAAAGGCAACATAATAGGGGAAGCACATCAAGGCCGAAAGGGGGTGGATTTGTAGAAGGAAGAGGGGAGGGCAAGCCAGGGAGAAAAATGGGGAAATTGAAAGAGATGGAATGTTTTGGAAAATGCACCAAACAAAGGAGCTAATGTGACCCGTGCCCTCTTGTGAAGGTCTGCATCTGCGGTAATGAGGTTCTGTTGTTGGGTATTCAGCCTCGTAAATGGGAGCACCCGAGAGCCCAGAATGGGGGTGGGTGGAGCAGAGTTGAAGGGGAACAATCTGGCTTCCCCAACTCCCTGACCTCGGGCTGCCGGGAAACCACTGAGCACACCCACAGTTCTGACGCCCAAACAGGAGGCACTTTAATTGCACAAGCCAGGGCACAGGGAAAAGCCTTTTCTTTTTAAAGGTAGCTCATGGAATTAAGTTAGTCATTTAACCTTAGACTTGATGTATGAATCCAGACAGGATGAATTCAGGTAGAGTAGCCCCCGAGGCACCAAATGACAATGCGGAAGATAAAGAACCACATCACAAAAAGAATAGTTCTTTATCATGAAAACTACAGCGTAACCCATTGACTACGATTCCCAGCAGTTTCTTTCAAATTGTCTGGTTTTTTAGCCACCATATTCCATAGTTCAGTGGCTCTCAGGGTTGATTCAGTGTAACAGCCTAGAATAAGGACTCTGGACACCATAGCCTGGGCTGGGATTACTAGCTTGGTGTCATTGGGTGCTTGGCTCAATCTACTGGAACCTCAGTTTCCATGTTTGACACATAGGAAGTACTCAATCCATGTTAGCTACTATGATAATGAGACTCATGGAAATTATAATTTAGATCACAGTATTCAACACTTTTTGGTTTTCAGCTATAACTCCTCACGCTGTGTCATAGTATTAATCTTAGATTGGGGGGTGCTCCACCGCAAGGACCACATTTCACTTATCCCTTTGTGTCTAGCTCTTAACATAGTACCTGGCACTTAGAAGGGGTCAGTGGATGGCTGAGTGGCTGAATGGATGAATGAAGAAAATAAAAGTTGTTTTATACTTAGAGATTTATTTTTCAGTTGAGTGATGGCTATGCTTTCAAAAAATTCAGCAGTTTTGAAGGAATGCAAGTTTTTAGACACACTTTCAGAACATAAAATTGGCTCAAAATCTTTTAAAAACCTCAAATGAACTTTTCAACACATCAGTAACTATGATCTCTAAAACACTTTTTGCATTTACATTAATTTCCAAAGTTTCTTGGAATGCTGATCCACTGTGATCATTTAGCTTTTACCAGGTGTTTTAAATTGAATCCCTATAGTTTTCCATCATGAGATGGCATAAGATATTTTTGTTCCTTGGATAACTCTCAAAGAATAGGAAACTTGTGAAAACGTCATACTAGGGGCCTCCAGATTTTTGTGGTAAAAAATATGTATTTTGTTTCCTCATAATATGTGGTGTTACTACTATCGTGTTGCCCTGAACTGTAATCCTATACTTTAAATATTGAAGCCAGTGGTTCTCAACTTAGGATCAGATTTTATTTTAATAAATTCTATTTTATGTTGATTTCCTAAGACATGGAGCAGGTATTTACAGAGAAATTATGTTTTGTAATGGGTGTTGAGTAGCTCTACCTTGTGAAGAAACTTTTTGGTTATTAATAAGACGGGATTGACAAGGATATTGTAGTGTTTGAGAAATGTGGACAGTGGGCACAGACTAGTTCTGTTGTCCTGGCTCTGGTAAGCCCTAGGCATTGGACCTTAGACAAAACAATGATCTATAATTATGCTCAACAAATGGTCTTGATTTCAACATGAATTTTAAGTACTGCATACATCCATAAAAGTACGTAAAACCTGTGTACAACTTAATGAATTTTTATAAATTGAATATGCGGAGGTAACCAGTAAGCAGATAGAGAAATAGAATATTAACAGCCCTCCAGAAGCTGCCTCCTGTCCTTTTTCAGTAATTAACCTCCTTAGTTTGTGAACTTTAAAAAAATGGAATCCTAAAATACGTATTCTGTTTTAGCTGGAGTCTTTTGATCAGTGTGATATTTGTGTGTTTATTTTGTTATGTGTAATTGTATTTGGTTTATTTTATTTTTTGTATTTGGTTTAGTTTCATTATTATGTATAAATTTAGCATCAACCTGTTGATTTCCATGAAACAAACTGCTGAGATTTGATTAGAATTATATTGAGTCTATATTTCAACTGGCACATAATTGACACATTTACATTATTAAGACTTTCGACTCACATACATGATATACCCTTCCAGTTACTTTGGTCACCTTTTATATCTTTGATGTTTTCAATTTTTGGTAGAAAGTTCTGGTACATACTTCATTTAGATGTATGTTGTTTTGATGTCATACTAAATTATATCTTTTAATATAATTCATTCTGTTTTTTATTTGAGATGTATATAAACATAGTTCATTTTAGTTTATTGATGTCATATTCAGAAATATTATTAAACTTACTTTTTACCTTTAGTTTTCTGAAGACCCTTGAATTTCTGCACAAAAAGCACATAAAAATATATAATAATTACAGATTTATTTCTCCCTTTTTATCCATATAACCATTATTTTCTTTTCTTGCCTTCTTGAACTATTTAAGACCTCACTTGAATGTTGAACATAAATTGTTATAAACTGATTTCACAGGATTTCACCAATAAGGATTATTTACAGTAGGATTTTCTAGGTACTCTGTCAGATGAAGGAACCACCTTCTGTTCCTCCGTATTAGTGTTGGAGTATTGGAAATTGTGACTGTTTTTAATTGTACCTTATAAAATTTCTATGAGAAAAAATTAGTCAGATGTTGCTAGTGAAAATATCTGGAAAGCCTGTTCCCTCTCACTCTAATTTCCAGCAAACAATTTCCTATATTTTCAGAGCATCTCTTCTTCCTCTACACACTGGTTTATTCCCTTAAAGTAAGCCTGTAATGGCAGCAGTTTTTGTTTCCATACACATCAATTTATCACTAAGAATTGGGGTTCTTTTTTTTTTTAAGAATTGGGGTTCTTAGTAGAGTTTTACTAAAAGAGACAGATATAGATGCAGAGACTATAGTTATGAAAATTTTTGCAGTCCCTCTTCTCATTTGAGCCCATGGAGGTGGGGCTCTTAGGGAAAAGGCTAGTTTTAAAGGAAGAACTGGTTTGAGAGTATAAAGCATGGTGGTTAAAAGCTTGAGCTCTGGAGCCTAACTTCTTGAGTTTAAATCCCAGCTCTGCCATTTACAAACTATATCTTCTTAATAATTTAATTTTCAGTTAATTTCACACTTCTTGTTGGTAAGGGGGCTAACACAGTATATAAGGTTGTAGTATATAATGCACTGAGTTTGTATATAACGTACTGATGACAGTGTTTGGCACATAAGCACCATCCGAGCAAGTGTTTACTATCATCATTGTCATCATCATACCACCAACAGTAATATTATCACCACATGCTTTCCAGGCAACAGCTGGCCGATTGTCCACTGCTATGAACTAGAGAGGGTGGTGGATGTTGAAAATTATGTGAGGTATAAATTTTAGTGAAAAAGCAGCATTTGATGTTGTATAGCTATATCGGGACTACTGATATGGGATCTTCATGTTTGTGCTCTTTAATCACAAGACAACTTTATGATATTTTATTTATTTATTTATTTATTTATTTATTTATTTATTTATTTATTTATTTATTCATTCATTCAGAGAGAGTGAGAGAGAGGCAGAGACACAGGCAGAGGGAGAGAAGCAGGCTCCATGCAGGAAGCCCGATGCGGGACTCGATCCCGGGTCTCCAGGATCACACCCCGGGCTGCAGGCGGCGCTAAACTGCTGCGCCACCAGGGCTGCCCTATGATATTCTTATTTCAAATAATGTTTCCTTTTCTGATGTTTGTTCTCTTATATTGTATGAATTTCATCAATATAAACAAAAGAAGTCTACTTAATCACCACCATTTCAGTCTTGTTGCATTTGCTAATTATGCAAAAGGGATGGCTAACTTTATTTTTTTAAGATTTTATTTATTTATTAGAGAGAGAGAAAGTACAAGTAGGCAGAGTAGGAGAGGGAGAAGCAGGATCCCCCCCTCAGCAGGGAGCCCAACGTGGGGCTCAATCCCAGGACCCTGGGATCATGACCTGAGCCAAAGGTGGATACTCAATTAACTGAACCACACAGGTGTACCTAGGTGGCTAACTTTAAACCATAGATGCATTGTGGAGGCCGAGAATCTTGGGCACAACAGCATGCTTTTCTTCTATTGTACAAATTTGTTGCTAAGGAGTGTCTGTCCAGTCTGGAGCCATCATTCTCAATGCTCCTCACTTCAAATCTAGGTGGGAGCATGTGACTAATTTTGCTCTGTGGAATGTAATAGAGGTGATGCAAGACTAAGAAGCATATGTCTTCTCTATATCTCCTTCCCCATCTATTGGCTGCACAAAGAGGAAGATGCAATGAGAAAATGAAAGGAGATTTGATCCCTGAAAGATCCTGATGATGTCCTCTTAACTGGGAAAACCCACAGGATATGGTGACTTGAGCAAGAGACACACTCATTTGTTAAGCATTTGAGATTTCACTGTTAATCAGCTATAGCAGATAGCATTATTTTAATGAATACATTATTCTCCTCTTAGTTTCAATTGCTTATGATGTGGTTCAGTTTCCCAAGGAATTGAAACTCAGAGGAATATGATGGCATGTACATATAGTATAGAAAAGATGATAAATAAGACATATAGAGAAAATCCATTTAAATATCTTTAGATTTCCCCATTTGTCTGAGTTTTAATTAATCAAATACCCCTTTAACTAAGGAATTTAGTGATAATCCTTATAATTGCATTTTGCAACTGACTTTAAAGATGAAAACTGCCTTCAAACTTTTATAAAATGATGAGAAAGACCATACACTGTACCTTTTGTTGACAGCTTTTTATTTAAGTAATTTTATCTTGAAGAAGCCTAAAGAGAGATCAGACTATAAGTGGCATGTGCAAATAATCAAAGATTATTTAAATGTCTTCTCAGGGCTTGGTGTTGTGCCCAAGATTGCGAATCCAAGAAACCACGAAGGAGCCGACGCCGATGCAAACACACGAGGGTTTATTTACAAGCTGGAGCTTGGGTCCAAGTATACCCCACACAGCGGAGCAGGGACTTGGACCCCGAGGTGGGTTTCAGCTGAGTTTTAAGGGCTGGTCTAGGCGAACTCCAGAAGGGGGGAGGAATTTGTCAAGTTCTATTTACATTCTGATATGGGGCTTTCAAGGGCATTGAGCTCTGTTCTTATTCTGATATGGGACTTTCTGCCATGGGCATTGAGCTCTGTTCTTATTCTAATACAGGGCTTTCTAGGACGTTAAGCTGTTAGCTGTTTTCTTCCTGTAACTGAAGTAAGGTAAATGTCAGCTCTTGTTCACAGGGGCCTGGGATGGCTGTACCTGTGCTAACGCTGAACTTTAAGTGGAATGGCCTTAATTTTCTCAGCCTGCACACTTGGGTCCTTATCTAGAAGACATCAAGTTTCACTGAGTCCAATTATGGCTTTGAGAGGGTAAGCAGGTGATGCAGAGGACCTAGACAGTAAGGGATTTTAAGTTTCTGAGAGAAACACAGAAGAGAGTGGAATAGCTGCTTTGTGTATATTGTGTGGAGGAGAGTAAAAAAAGGAAAAACTGTGTAGGCTGGTCATGATGGAAATTTGAAACGCAGATATGCCATAGATAGACGTCTAAAGGTGTTTGTAGTGAAATGTGCAATATAGACCTCTTCTTTAGCTTGCCTGGCAAAAATGTTCAGTTTATTCTACACTGCTGGCTAAGGGTTTAATTCATTAAAAAGGAAAGAAAAGAAAAGAAAAGAAAAGAAAAGAAAAGAAAAGAAAAGAAAAGAAAAGACACCTATTTTTGATTTGCTATTTTCCTAAAATAGAAATAACGTATAAAGACCTCAAAACATCTGGATTGTGGATATCTATTTTATTTGCTTTCTTTTTTTCCCCTAACATTTAAATTCAGGAAATATGCCTAATCATGTAACATTGAAAATGGTGTTTGTAAGGCAAGTAGAAAATGAGAAGTTCTGGGGTAAAGTTTAAGTAGTCTTTCCTCCTTTAGATCACCATACATTTGATATTTCACTCTCCTTCCTTTTCTTTCATTTATCTTTGTCTGTCCTTCTTTTCCCTTCTCTTTTTATTTCTCAAATTACTGTAATTTTAAAATATAAATTATGATTATGTTAAATACTTTTATTTTCATTACTTTTTTGGTTAATTTTAGCTAATTGAAAAATGTAGGCATGAATATTTTTTTCTAGGGTCAAGACAATTATATACTTCTTCATTAGTGTAACTAGAGGCAAAACAGGGACTGAAATCAACCTTGATCAATTGAAAGACAATTGGACCAATATCAATGAATCCTTTCCTTTCCTACCCCATAAGAAAGCTGCTGCTTTGTATCAGCTCCCCAAGTTACATGGGAGATGCTTCTGATCACATTGGTCAGCATGGAATTAGGTAAAATTTGAGTATTGTTTAAACTGGAAATTGAACTAATATACTATCAGAAAAGTAGATTTTTGGTGAGGAGTATTTCATTCTATCCTATTCAAAATTCTATTCAGAATGATATACACTGACAAAGTACACAATTGGAAATCTTGTCTAGAAATTGAAAATACTTAGGAAACAATTTTTATGGGAACTAAAATTACAAATAATTTTAGGTTCTTAAATTGCAAATAACTATGAACTGCTTCAAATACCTTTTCTCTGACACCAGATATATATATTTCTTTATTGTCAGAATAAAGCTTTGGCTGTCCTTTGCGACTATCTCAATCATTTTCTTCCTATTGTGTTGTGGGGTATTTGTGTCATACATTTACATTTTAAAAGTTGTAGTCTATGCAGTGTGACTTTCAAACAATTGACAAACCTATTCCCATGTCAACCCCTCTGCTTAATCAGCAGTCACTTTATTCCTACTCTTTTCAAAAGCACTTGAACTGCCTGAAAAGCTAAAGGACAATTCAAGTGAGTGTGCTGGGCTGGTCCCCTCCAGTGTTCATCCATTGAAATTCGCGCATGTAATCTTCTGGTGAAGAAGAGTGGTTCAGTGATACCATCACAGCTATGCAGAACAGATGTCCTAAAAATAAAGGCAAGAAGGTTTCCTTCTGGAAGGGGGAGTTAATTTTTCTTATCTGGGTATCTGAGTGTGTAGTATTTGTGAGATGAAGGATAAAGACTAAAGGGTGGGAGAGAAGATACTTTACAGAGGCAATGCATGATCCTACAATCTCTTCTTGTTTGGCAAACATATCCTGAATAGTTTTTACCAAGTAGCATGCTGTCCCATCTATCGCTTGTTAGATTCTAAAGATCATCTCCACCTTGTTGATTTAAATATATACTCAGTATTATCCAGAATCCTTGGTACTTAGGGGTTTAGGCATAAAACAACTAGAGTATTATTGATGGAAAGTGAGGTTTTATTTGCCTGTTGGTTTTCACAGCAGACCATTGGATGCCAGTATGCTTATTAAGTCCTTTGAAGTTTTGAAATAAAATTTTAATTTTTACCTCGGCTAGCCAGATTTGGCCAAAAGTAAATGTAATGAGGAACTGAAATACAAATAATTTTGGATATGAATAAAATACTCAGTTTTAGAAATTTGACTACAAGTCAGGAATTTTTTAAAAAATGTGAATTGATGGGAGGTGGAATATAGAGCTGAAACTTAAGAAATGTACATACTTTTACAACAGACAATTTTGTGACAATTTCAATTCCCAATTTAAGATTGTTTTATAGTAGACTTAAGAACAAGTTGGCTGTGTTCAAAATGTGAATGTTGACATATTAGAGAAGAAAACGTTGATGACAAAGGACACTGAACAAAGGATGACGGTACTAATGTTGATGTATTCCCAACCATTAACTATGAGACCAAGATCCAGCTGTCACATTATCATTGTCCACAGTGGGAAAAGCACAATTTTAGAGTCAGACACGTTTGAGTTTGGTTTGGGTCATTAGCTGTGTGACCAGGAGAAATTATTTTACAACCTTGGAGCTTCAACTTCCATTATTAATAAAAGTACCATTTTTTCTTCCCAAAGGGCTTTTTTCATTTATATATGATAGCTATGAATATTTTTTACCCAAAGTCTTTATCTAAATACATTATAGTAAATATTTGTGAATAAGAATAAATCATTTATATTTCAAAGATATTTTATTGTGATTAATGAGATATATTTTGTCATATTTAACATATGTATCCTTTCCTGAAAATGACAAAGTGCGAATTTCAGGATTTTGCCTACAATAGAAGATTTAGAGTTTCTATGTTGTGATGATTAATTTTAGCAAATAATTTTGCTTGCTGACTTTTGGTTGAATTTCAAGCCTACTGTTTTTTTGGCTTGTGGGGTTTGTTGGGGCCAGGCGGGAACGGAAACTCCTCAAGATGGCAGATACGCCAAAATGGCTGAGGTTCTTGTCACCACCTCCACTTGGGACGCCAATGGACCAATGACCTGCTGACAGCTTGAGCAGAGCCTTACACCTCTCCTTTGGACTTCCCCAACCGAAACCAATGCCCTTCAAACCCCAGAGGAGGAAGTCACCTTTGACTGGTCGCATTGCAATCCTTCCTTTGCATATGAGCCAACCAATAGGAAACCGTTCTGCCTTACAACGTTATGGAAACCCCCTACCACCTTGTCTTGGCGCGACTTCCCCGACTCACTCTCTTTCCCCCGTGAGTCGTGGAACCTCGCCCGAGGGTGCCTGCAATAAAATCTGTTCTTGGACCCTCGCTTGCCTTGGCGGTCTCATTTCCATCTAGTTACTAAAAAACTTGACAGGGTTTAGGATGCATTTATCCTATATATTAGACACGGACTCTTTGGGGTAACGTGGTTTTATTTCTGCTCTCTTTTTATTTTTTCATCTGAGGCTTTAGAAATGGTTGGTATTAAGTAAGGTTTAGGATTAGGCCTCAGAGGAGCCCAGGAAAGACTGAGGAAAAAGAAGTTCTGGATAGGGCCCTTAGACGACACTTATACAAGAAACACATTTCAATGAAATACATGAAATAATTGCAAGTTTTTTAAATTTAAGAGCGAATTGCTTCCTATGTACGAGGCACTGTCTAAGGTTCTCTATGGTAACCATAGCGTGGGGAAGTTGACATTACAAAAAGGGATGTTAATAAGAGTAGGAACATATATTAATATGCTTGTAAACATTCCTTTTAATAATTCTTAGGTGTATGTCATTCTGACTCACATCTTTAGGCAAAACTCTTTTGACTCCAGAGACTCTCTTCTCCCCAATTTAACTGATGTTTTCAGCCTTTTATATTTATTACAACCCTGTACTGTTCACAGTTGACAGCTTCAGTAGATCTCCAACATCATCATATTGTGGGCCCCCAGGGCAGTCTCTGAGCCTGAGAGTTGATAATCTTATCTGATAGTCCTACCTGATAGTTCTACCTCTTGTTTCCCTCTGTTTCCAGTGGTTAGGTTCCTCTCACTCTTGTCTTTGAGCTAAAGTGAGGCCACTGTCTGGGGGAGCCTGAGTGCCTGAGTCATGGGTTGCTATCTATATTGGGTTGAAGACAAGAGTTACTCTTTATGGTTATCACAGATAGTACAAAGCACTACTTTCATGATGTGAGTATTTTTCACTCAAATTAAATCTAAATAGTTCTGTCACCATGTCCATATGGTCAAAAGAGCTGCATGTCCTGCACCAAAATGACAGGCATCAGATTCTCCCAACACAAAGATTATTGGTGGATGTTAGGATTTTTGTTTTTTTTTGTTTGTTTGTTTGGTTTTCTAGATTTTCCTTTTCCTTTTTCATGCTGACAGTAAACTAAATCCAAAATCCAAATACTCAATAATGAAAGTGACATTCAGGGCCTTCCTTTTCCAGGAGATATGTTTGCATTTATTTAGTATTACATTTCAATTTTTCTGTATGTGATATTGGTTAGAAAAATGCCTTCCAGTTGATTTCTTAGCTAACAGTAGAATCTATTTTCCTAAACAGTAGTATGGAGATTCTTGATAAACCACCTTCTAGAGGTACTGAAAGGAATTGAGTAATGTGCTGAAATCTGGATTTATTCACAAACACATTACAGACTGAGTCATGGTGATATCTGTCAGTTCAAGTCATTGTTTCTTTTGTCTAAATCATTGTTGAGCCACCTCCATCTGTATATGTAATGTTAATTTGGTAACAACTTCTTTATACTAAGCCAGAACTCATTTTACCTGGGGGTTTTATTTTAAATGTATGAGCTTTATTAAATAACATTCAAATAACTAATAGAAATTTAACTCAAAGAATATGGAAAGAAAAGTCACACAGGCACATTCAAAAGTAATTGGAATCTGGCACCTGACAATGATTAACAAGTTGAACAGATTAGCCTAGATCTAAATCTCTGTAAATAACATTGAGAGACAGAAATATTTTTATTAAAAACAACCTCAACAACTTAACAGTTCTATGAGATGTGAACAAAAATTTGATTTGTTTATATATCATCAATCAATATTAGGATAGGCTGAAAGAGTTTGAATACATCTTACAAAACAGGAAACAATATTAGTCAACTATCCCAAAACTTCATCTGATTGAAACCATACTTCTTTTGGTATTTGAAACATCAAATTATGGTTGAAGAATATCGATTTTGAATGGATATTTGACCTGAAAGAGATAAACTTCTAATAAATAAAGCAATAATATTTTATAGTGATTGATATTAGATTTGATTTAGGAAATAGTTGTAAAAGTATATCTCTGAAGTAAAAGAAAAAGCAGCCATTTAAATCTGCTGTCTAAATAATTTTATTAAAATATGGGATATAGTGTGATCTACTCAGATTGAGTACCCACACCCACAAAGTATGGTGAACTGCACATTTCCCTACCTCATTTTGCCTCATGAAGACAAATCTGAATCTATGATTACCCTTCTAGGAAAAAACTCTTCCAAGAAACCATGTGAATATTTTAAAAGATGTAGAGATATTGGGGCATTTAGGTGGCTTAGTCAGCTGAACATCTGATTCTTAGTTTTGGCTCAGGTCATGATCTCAGAGGGTCATGAGATTGAGCCCCACATTAGGCTCTGCAATCGGCATGGAGCCTACTTAGGATTTTCTCTCTCCCTCTCCCTCTGCTACCCCCCCCGCTCTAAAAAATAAAATAAATTTAAAAATAAAAAATAAAATAAAAAGTGTAGGGATATTAATATAACTTGTTACATACATAAAGAGTTCGCTAAACTCTATGGTAATTTTGAATTTTTTTTACTGTACATCAATTTTATATTGTATAAAACATAATAGAGTTTTTAAATTGTTATGTAAATTATACAAAGCCCCAAAATAAATCCTGATGGATAGTCACCATGATTGCCATTTAAAAAACTAAATATTAGCACAGTACACTGCGTACATGCAAAGGAAAACTAAACTTTGAAGAGATACCCTTCTGTATATAGATAATGGCTTTTTCTCAGATAAGCCTGTCTTCTGAAAGATAAAACAATTCTTTAATCTTTCATCACCTTGTCTTCTAAACACATCCAGGAGATCAATTCAGAATTAGTGGTGAGGTGAATGCAAAGGGAGCTTGTTAATACGTGTTTGCTGCCCCATTCCCAGAATAAAACAAGTTTTCTCCACAAATTTCTTTGATGGCATTTTACCTTCAAAGTTTTATTTAGACCTAGTTCTAGAGATATGACAAACAAATAAATAAAAAATAAATAAAGTGAAATGAACTAAAATAGAATAATAAGCTTAGCCTTCAAAACACGAAGTTCTTCCTCTAAACAAATCTCTCTTATTGGAAATCTGGCTCATATTAGATGTATATAGAAATATCCTGGGTAAGTAACATGAACAAAACATGGTATCTGGTGTACAGAAATATCCTGGGTAAGTAACATGAATAAAACACAGTATCTGGTTGAGATAAAAGTCCTCTTTGAATATTGTTTGTAACTTGAAGACTTTGCTCACTCATTGGATAGATTCCATTAAACACAGCCGGGAGCAATATATAGTGTGGATTATATGAATTTGCTGTAATGGGCATGCAAATACATATTTTTCACATACCGTATACAAACATCTCAGCAGGACAATTGAGTAAATGGAGCCAAAACATCAGAAAACTGGCAAATGTGCAATGGATTACTATGGCTTGATTCCACTCTCCAAATATAATGAACATTTAATTCATTTGATCTCTTTTTCTAATTGGAGACACATTGGTTAGGAGGGCATTTGAGTTCACAAACACTCAATTATTTGCATGTTAACCACATTTCACAAACTTCCACCTTGTGAACTGTAGCTAATGTAATAGAACTTGCAAACTTTTACCAGTACAACTTTTCATTCTTTTTTTTTCTTTCTGTGGCTTTGCCTTTCAAATTAGACTCCACTGAAGTCAGATTTTACATTTCATTCTCATGTGGCAATTTATATGTAATTATAATTATCACAATTTTAAAACTAAAATTTTAATTAATTTCAAAGAGTGCCAAATTGACATTAAACTTCCAATAATCTTACCTGAATATTATTCTTCATTAACTTCTATATAATTCTACAAGCTAAACTATAGTAAAATAATAAAAAAAAGTCCTGATTTGTGTAGCTTTATGGTTTACAAAGACCATATATTCATTCATTTAACTTGTAAGTTTTGTTGAGCACACACAGTGTCATACATTTTGCTAGCCTCAGGAAATAAAATGGGAAGGAGAAAGTACTGGTTCCTGCCCTCATGAAACTAGCAGTCTAGCTTCATAAATTCATTATACATTACAGTGAAATGGATACTCTTGAAGTCTATTAACTTCCCCCAAAGTAACTGTTACCCTAAACTTTGTGGTATAATTTACCTGATTCAATTACATCCTTAAACAGTATATTGTCAATTGTGCCTACTTTTTGCCTTTATGGAAAAGAAATCATCCTATCAGCATTCTTCTGTGCTTCATTTTTTTCATTCATAATTTGTTTTTTATATTTACCACGTTGGTTTGCATGTGATAGTTGTCTACTTTCACTGCTGCAGTGTGAACATGCAACGAGTTCTTTTTTTTTTTTTTTTCATGCAACGAGTTCTTTATCAAATCTTTTGCTCATGGATATCCATGAGTTCCAATTACTCCACATCTTAACCAACTCTTGGAATTTTTAGCCTTACAATTTTTTGTAAAAATGGTGGATTAAAAAAAAGATATCTCATTGTATTTTTAATTAGGATTTCCTTAATGGTGACTAATGAAGTCAGAATTTTTCATAAGTTAATTGGTTATTTGTGTTTTAAGACTTGCCATGTGTCCTATTTTAATGTTGTTTCTAAAAATTTTCCTGTTGCCTCCTATGTATTCTGTAATATATATTTTCTGGATGTTAATCTTTTGTAAGTATATGTATTTTCTAAATATTTTCTTCCAGTTATGGCTTGCCTTTCCACCATCTTTATCAAAAAATAATTTTTTAAAAGCTCTTACTAATCAAAAGTTCTTAAAATTGGTGAAATCAAATTTATCAATATTTTTATACATGATTCTTATATTGTGCCATGTTTAAGAAATTTTCTTTACCTAAAGTTATAATAGTATTCTCCTATGTTTTCTTCCATAAGATCTAAATCCTTAGTCTATCTAGAAAGAGTTTTTGTGTGAATTGCTTTGCAGGGATCAAATCTCCCTATATAGAACTGATTGTGGAACTACCAATATACTGAATGGTCAGTTTTTTCCCCAGTGATATGTAATGCCAGTGCTGTCATATACCTAGTTTCTCCTTTGCTCCATTTGGAGAGAACCACTGATGAGATATTAACTCAAACTGATGACAGTGGCATCTTTGTCATGTAATGATTCAAAAGGAAAGCTTTCAGTATTTCACCATGCACCTTTACTGTGGTTTATTTTTACACAACTCACACATTTAGAAGTTCTTTTCAGTTGAGTGGCTGACTCCTGGTTTCAGCTCAGGTCATGATCTCTGGGTTCTGGGATCAAGCCCTGAGTCAGGTTCCACACTCAGTGGGGAGTCTGCTTGAGGATTCTCTTTCCCTCTGCCCCTCACTCCATTGCTCTCTCTCTCTCTCTCTCAAATAAATAAATAGATCTCAAAAAAAAAAAAAAAAAAAAAACTCACCAACCCCCCCCCCCCACACACACACAAAATGAAGGATTCTACTGCTTAAGTGGGAAAGTCTGGCTCTGCAGGGTGGTTGGTTTGATGATAAGAGGAGGATCAGAAAGCACTGATTTAATGTTTCATTTACATCATTTCTTATTTTTAAGTTAATTCAATTCCATAAGTAACATAAAAAATATAGGAATGTATCTTAAACATTACAGGGAATGTTAATTTATGTTTTACTCTCTACAGTACCAATCAATTCTAATGTCCTTTCTGCAAGTATACCTATGTAAGTTCATGGTTTATCTTTACACAATTTGTGTGTGTGTGTTATATTTTATTTAGAAATATGTGTGTGTTCACTGAGTAAGGCAGTATGTTGGACAGTTAGGAGAGCAGTCTCAGACTACCTCTGTAACTTCAGGCAAGTCAATAACCTCTCTAGGACTCATCTTTTAATTGGGGATGATACCCTGGCCAATGAAACTAATGCTATTCTTTGAAAAGTTTAATATTATAATTGCTCAAACCTGGAAGCAACCAAGATGTTCTTCGGTAGGTAAAAGGATAAATAAATTATGATAAGGATGATAATGGGATATTATTTAAAGCTAAAAAGAAATGATCTGTCAGGCTGTAAAAAGACATGGAGGAAATTTAAGTGCATATTCCTAAATGAAAGAAGCCAATCTGAAAAGGTTACACGTATGATTGCAATGATGTGACATTTTGGAAAAGGCAAAACTATGAAGACAGTGAAAAGATCAGTGTGGATAAAAGGGAGTAGGGAGGCAAGTGGGATGAAAAGGCAGAGCACAGAGGACTTTTAAAGGTAGTGCAACTGCTATGTATGGTATTATAATGGCGGGTACATGTCATTATACATGTGTCCAAACCCATAGAATACATGACATTGAGATTGAACCCTAATGTTAACTATGGACTTTGGGTGATTATGATGGTCAGTATAGGTTCATCAGTTGTGACAAATGTACCACTCTGGTGAGAGATGTGGACAATGAGGGAGGTCATGCATGTGTAGGAGCAGGAGGTGTATAGGCAATCTCTGTACCTTTTCAATTTTGCCACGAACCTAAAACTATTCTAAAAAATAGTCTGTTTAAAATAATTTTAACAAAGTAGATAAATTTCTTTTAAGAGAAGGAAAAAGGGGAAAGCCTAAATAATAGGAAAGTTGAAAAGGAATATTTATAGATACAGTCAAGATTTAAACATAATACAATAATGTTGGAAATAATTTTAGATCATTAAATTAGAAAATTTAGCTGAAATGATTATTTCCCAACAAAATATAAATGATAAAGATTTGGTCAAGAAGAAATTAAAAAGGCAAATAGAAAAAGTAGAAAACATTATCTTTAATTCAATGCACATATAGAAAAATGCATAAATTATGAAAGAACAGTTAAATTAGTTTTTATAAAGTGAATATACCCTGAAACCAGTACTTGCTGACTGAAGAGTGTCAGCAGTCATGAAGTGCCCCCTCCCTTATGCTCCTTTTCCATCACCAATCTCCCAAGAGTAACTTATATCCTGTATTTTTATAGCATGAATGAATTTTCCCTGTTTCTGAACTTTATATGGATGAATTCATACAATGAGTTCTTATCTTTGACTGGCTTCTATTGCTCAACATCACATCTGTGGATTCATCTCTATTGTTACCTGTAATTGTAGTTGGTCATGCTCTTTGTTCTACAATGTGCCATTATATGAATATACTGATTTATTTATTCAACTGTTTATGGATATTTTGATGACTTCTCAGTTTCTTTAAAGTGCTTCTATGAACATACTTACACATATTTGTTTAGAAAAGTATTATGCAATTTTGTAACATATAATCATAAGTGAAAGATAGGTGTATCTTCAGTTTGGGTAGATAGTGACAATCTTCTAAAATTGTTGTACCCATGTTTACTACCCAGAATGAATGAGGAAATTTTTACTCTTTAATTGTCTTTATCAACCCTACAATGTAAGCTTCATGAAAGCTGACACCCTTTATTCCATTCATTCTATTTCACATTGATTTTTTAATTAACTAATAAATTTGGTATTGACATTTAAGCAGTTTATTTCCTTGAAAATCATTGCACTGAAATCAATGTACTTAATCTTCTCTGAACACCATTTTATTTCCCACAATTCTATATCTTTACATGTGCAATTATTTCTGCCAAAAATTTCCCTGCCTTCCTTGACTACTCTTTGTTATGGAAAGCTTTTCCCAAGAGATGTTGTTACCAAGCAAGGGCCATTATAGCACAGTCTTGAAGACTGGCTGGTCATCTTTGTTCTCTCAAGGAAATCACTCAGTACACCAGAGTGAGCTTTAATTCAGTTCTGCAACTCCTTTGGGAGTTTATCCATCCATCTGTGCATTTTTACATTCACTTAAATATTTATTGAGCAACTTCTGTGTACTAGAACTGTGTTATATGAGAAAAATCAGATCCAGCCTCTGTCCTCCTAGGGCTTACATTTGGTAATACACATACACATTTTATAAATAATCACAGATATAAATGTCAAATTACAAATGGGATAAATTCTATAGAGGTATAGTGATTTATAAAAGGATAAAATAGAAACATTTTCCTATTCAAGAAAGTAAAAAAGATTTGCAAAGAATTTGCAAGTGAACTGAAATTTTAAAAGTTAAGCATGTGGAGAGGAAAGCATTCCAGGCATAGGGAAAAGCAAGTATAAAACCCTATGAAGAGAAACATGACAAGTCCCCACGATGTAAGAAAGCCAGGGTAATTGGCTTGCAGAAAGCTAAGGGACCAGAGGAGTAAATTAATCCTGGAGAGGGAAGTACATATTTGCCTTTTAAAAGATACATCTTTATGTACAATTAGAATATATAAAATATTCCTGGAAATACATCTTGTTGAGCAGGACATCTTGATGTGGTACAGAATCAGATCTGCATTTATAAAAAGACATTGTGGCTGAAAGATTGAGAGTCTTTGGAGGCAAAAAGCAACTATGGAAGCAGAAAGACCTCTTAAGGGTCTATGGCAGTGGCCTATAAAGAAGAGGGTTCTATTCAGGTAGTGGTGGTGATGAGGACCGGTGACAACACTCAGCAGAGACTTGTAGGATGATACTGGCAGGACTGTTGATGAGTTTAAGAAGAAGGATGAAGAGATGTTGATGTATCATCTGCATTTCTGACATTGCCAGCTGGTTGTATATTGATGTCATTCACTGGGATGTAAAATGGGCAGAGGAAGATAGCAAGGTCTAGTTAGATCAGGTGAGGATGGGCAGGAGGCTGTTTAAGAAGGAGGGGACAACATGTTCTAGACAGGAACAGGAAAGAATGATGTATTTAGTGACTAGCAAGTAACCAAAGGGATCTAAACAGGAGATTTACATAGTTTCATGTTTGAACTTAAAGAGTGATATTTAGGCACATCCTTCATTGTATTAAGAAGTGTAAATTAGTTCAGCAATAGAAGAGTCAGAGAGATAGAACCAAAATTATTACTGCAAAGACTGGGTAACAGTGATTGGCTTAGGAAAAATAACCACAAATAACCAAAAAATAACCACTTTTTAACACTTATTCTAAGAATTGAATTTGCCTAATTCCAATTGCAGCTTTTCTGGTCTAATAAGGCCAAGCCTGCTCAGCTAATGTACTTTAAGCAGGAAAGGCCAGGAGAGTGCATGCTTCATACAATTCTAAATTCTCCCAATTAGATATGTCACCTTGCCTCCTTAGAAAGGACCCAGTGAAGGTCTGTAGAGAAGAGCAGAAGCTGTCATCTTCGAAACTTTCTCCTTACATAATATGCTCCCAGGAAAGAAGGGATAGGCTGTCTTCCTTGCAAATAATAACTGGCAATGATATCAGTTGGCACCTGAACAGTATAGGGCTAGTGCTCTAGTCAGATCAGATTACCCAAGGTCATAAATGTCAGGCTACAAGAACTAAAAGCTGCAGAGTTTTGACTAGAAAAGTGGCAGCTGAGTGCAGCCCCGGTGGCTCAGCAGTTTTGTGCCACTTTCAGCCCAGGACGTAATCCTGGAGTCCTGGGATCGAGTCCCACATCGGGCTCCCTGCATGGAGCCTGCTTCTCCCTCTGCCTGTGTCTCTGCCTCTCTCTCTCTGTCTCTCATGAATAAATAAATAAATAAAATCTTTAAAACAAAACAAAAGAAAAGAAAAGTGGCAGCTGAAAGTCACACTCTAGAAGGCACTGCAGTGACTAGGAAGAGGACTTGAGCCATGTTAACCACAGAGGGTTTTCAGCTTTACTAATGTTAGTATGAGGTGACAAGGGCCAATATTCAATTGGTGAATATTGATGTGACACACTTAGATTTATTTTACTGTCCTTTTACAAAGCTTTCAAGATTTAACCAGGAGTGACCAAATTTTCTCTAATTCATCTGATTTGCTCTGCTGGAGAGACTTGCACTCTAAGAAAAATGTAAATAAGCACCTTGTGGAAATGCATCATTTTTAAACAATTTTATTTAACTTTAATTAAATAACTTTAATTTTATTTTATCTATTAAATGACACATAGAGTCATTTGTAAAGGTAAGCACCCTCTCTTTATGCTTCCTTTCTCCTTTTTGAGGGCTAGACTTTTGGCTAGCATCGGCAGATGTTAGAATTTAGCCATAAGATTTTAAAAAATTGGCATGTTTTCAAAATCAGTCCATGTTGAAAACTTGAAGCCAAACTTACGTCTTGAGAGAATCTTATCTTTAAAAGTGAAATGGGGGGGTTGGTCCTGGGGGATGTGGAGAGCTGGCAGCAGGTCGGCGGAGCTGGGAGTCGGGTTCGCACCGTGGACAGTGAAGGAGTGCATGCAGCAGGCGGTGGCGTGGCGGCCGCGGGATCTTCCAGCCGTCCAGCCCCGGCTAGTAGCAGTCAGCAAAACCAAACCTGTGGAAACGGTGATTGAAGCCTACTGTCATGGCCAGCACACTTTTGGGGAGAAGTATGTTCAAGAACTGCTAGAAAAAGCATCAAATCCTAAAATTCTGTCTTCGTGTCCTGAGATCAAATGGCACTTCATTGGCCACCTACAGAAACAAAATGTCAACAAATTGATGGCCATCCCCAATCTCTTCATGCTGGAAACAGTGGATTCTGTGAAGCTGGCAGACAAAGTGAACAGTTTGTGGCAGGAAAAAAGGTTCTCCCGAAAGGTTAAAGGTTATGGTCCAGGTTAACACCAGTGGAGAGCAGAACAAACATGGCCTTCTGCCTTCAGAGACAGTATCCATGGTGGAACATATAAATGCCAAGTGCCCCAGCCTGGAATTTGTGGGGCTGATGACCATAGGAAGCTTTGGACATGATCTCAGTCAAGGACCAAATCTGGATTTCCAGGTGTTACACTCCCTGGAGAGGAGCTGTGTAAAAAGCTGAGTGTCTCTCCTGAGCAGGTGGAGCTAAGCATGGGCATGTCCATGGACTTCCAGCATGCAATTGAAGTAGGATCTACAAATGTCCAAGTAGGAAGCACCATTTCTGGAGAGTGAGATTACTACAAGAAACCTCCCTTAGACAAGTCCACTGCAGACCTGAAGACCCCAGTGGAAGTGGCAAAGACACACTGAGCCCAGCACAAACAGCTGTGGCTCCCATCCCGTGGGCCCGTCCAGGAAGACTAACTATGCGCTCACCTGGAATTCCATTTTGAGGTCCCCTGTGTTACAGCACAGCAACACTCTCCTTGTAACCTGGAGAGAGCGTTCTGATGACTATGTGTATTGACAGGAACCATCTGTACTTAGGATCTGATGTAACAAGCTCACTGCAGATAGTAGTTTTGGATTGGATTTGAGAAATCCTGACATTTCCACAGAACAGATACCAAATCAGTAGCCAGGCATCGAGTTCAGTTTTGAATCCTGCCCAGGAACACCAACCAACCCATGAATGCCTTTCCTGGATTAAAATGTGGCCACTGATGCCTGTAATCACCAAAGTGAAAGGGATTTGCATTTGTCATCCCCCTTAATAGAAAATTTTCTCTTACAAACCCCTCCTGAGTAACTGTCTTTGTTGCTGTGGAGCGAAGTGATTGCTGACCCCAGTTCCACCACTCCCCACCCCTCCCCGCCAGTAAATATTGTCTCTACTCTGGAATGACAGTACAGGTACCCCTCCAAACCCAAATCATTGCTGATAAGAGTTTATAGCATTGGCCACCTTGTGGTGTTGATCCTGAAAATCACAGGTGTAACATAAATGGGCTTGGGCCTTTCTCACATCCTCCTGAAGAGACAGGGCTCTGAGCTTTTTCTCAGTGACGGGAGGTCAAGGCTGTGATTTCTTCACCATAATCCTTTTAATGGTGATTTCTCATCAAAGACCAGTGAATCTCCTAGCTCCCCAGAAATTGCTTCAAGGCCAGGTCAGGTTCACAGTTTCGACAAGGCCTGGCTTTGAGGTTCCCATCCCTGCGACCATTACCCAGGCACATCTATAACCTCCCCTCCCCTGCTACATTGATAAGCCAAAATTTTGTAACTTTTTGATTGTTAATAAAGTAGCAAGATCTTCAAAAACCAGAAAACACAATCCTCAGACTCATAACAGATGACTTCCGTCTGCATTGTTTAGTTCCTAAATGTCTTTTTCCCTATTTATTTAAGCCCCAGTCTTTAATTTCATGAAACAACTTTCAGAACCTGCTGCTGCTGCTGAATGTAATTTTGTAAAACTTAAAACCATTATGATTACTGTTTCAGTCAGAACTTTAACATGATGTTCCAGAGTATATTAAATAAAAATGTGAATTTGAATTATAAAAAAAAAGTGAAATGGAGTTGTCAGAAAGAAAAATACACTAAACTACTAATTAATGTGTTTTTAAAGGAAATAAATAAAATCTTAACTACTATAAAAGTAAGAGAAAATCAGCCTTAAATTACATGGGGAAAGTTAAGCAGGTTTGTGTATATATTAGAAAAGTCTGAAATGCCAAAAGCTTTCAAGCCAATAGAATATTCTTGATCATTTCTTTTAAAAACTAGCACTTCTCTGGTGACAAAAGATTTATTTTTCACTTCTGGCAATTTAGTAATTATTAACTCTTCCATAATTAATGAGTAGAAGCTGAATCACATGTGGGAATCTAATTTTTATTATAATGAGGCTTTTCATGTTTTCAAAAATAATTGTCTAATTTTTTCTCCAAGGATTAACAATTAATAGGTAATTTCAACATTGCTGTGTTCATATCTCCTGAGATTATTAAATGTGAATAACTTCTTATAAACAGAATTCTCTGGGGTGGAATTTCTCATCCTTTGCAGCTCCTTGGAATGACATGTCCCAAGAGAACTGTGAATTTGGAAATGGCAAGAATTAAGCCCAGACTTGTTCAGCCGAGAAGTGTCTGGGTGTCTACCGATGGAGGTGACTTCACTACCCCCCTTGACCTTCTGTTGAAGGGCCAGTCTGAGTCTGGTGATTTCATCCTGAAAGAGTCTTACCATTTTAGGGCTGGAATTGGAAATGAGAAAAAAAAGACAATTTTGTCTTATATTTTTCACACGTAGTAAGAAAACAAAGCGAAATGTAAGTGGGTGACATTCAAAGCACCTTCTCTATCTTTACTAGATAACCCGAGATATCTGAATTTCTTTTATGTTCAATCATAGTATGATCTTTAATGCTGAACACTAGTATTCTAAAGCAAGTTCTAGCTAGTAACTCCAGAGTTGTACTGTACTGAAACTTAAAAAAAAATCATTAGTGGTAAAGCTTCCCTTGTGATCACTTGTTAACAGGTAGGCTTGATGGGTCAATGGATTGGTGTGACCTCTGCCAAAGTGGGGATCACAGCCGGTTCATTGTTGATCCTGTTTTCTCTCTGTGGATGTTTGCAAGGCTTCAAGCTATGTTTCAGTGTAACAGAAGAGCATATAAGTTGAAGAACTTGTTTTTTAGTTTCTAGGAGTTATACTTCATTTTTGAAACAGGATACAACAATTTGAAGGGCATTATTACTTTGCCAATTTAATCTGCATTTGGCTAGAACACACTTCAAGTTCTTGGGAGAGGGGCCAATTGTTATGCAAATTTAGACTGCTGCCTTATTATAGTTGAGGCAAAGATGTGCAAAAGGAGATAGCAGCTGTTTAGATGAAATAAGAATTTAACTGGATTTGAACCCTGTTGAAGGCCAGACAAATTTAGGCAAAAGCCTAAATGAACACTCTATAATGTTAGAAATTAAGAATACACTGTTATCTTCTTACAGGATATAATGTTCTAACAAAACTCCCATTACAATTCCAGATTGGGCTGGTTGATAATAATTCAAAATAAGTAAACGAGATTCCTTATTTAAGTTATAAAGTATAGGAGAAGTAATCCAAAATGGTTTATTAAGTACAACAACAAAGGCAAAGATGATTATTATAAAGACAATTACCATGAATCCTATTAGATTATTTCTATTTCTATATTTCTTTCATTTGAGATTTTCAAAGATGTTTACATCCAAAGAAAGAGCCAAGACAGTTTTCCTAAACCTTCTTTGGACAGTTAACAATAGCTTGTGTGTTAGCGTTCATTTTTATAGCAAAGATGAGAGCAAAAAATAAATTATAAAAAGTGGATATTCAAAATGGCTCTGAAACAGGGAAAAAGTAAGCCTGTCTGGCTCTATATTGCTTCTATTTCCCTTGCCACTGTGACCTATAGCTTAGAAACTTCTGCTTAGCCCTGCAAGAATCACAGCTAAGATTTGCAAAAACTGCTCTTTACCTCAAACCTACCTCATTGGAGGAGAAAGGAAGTATGTACAGAAATGACTATCCTAGGTTTAAGATCAACAGGAATGACAGGACTAGGTTCTTGTATGTGAAGACGAACTTAAAGGAAGCTTGAATTTTTTTTAATTATTATTATTTTTTTATTTATGATAGTCACACACACACACAGAGAGAGAGAGAGGCAGAGACACAGGCAGAGGGAGAAGCAGGCACCATGCACCGGGAGCCCGACATGGGATTTGATCCTGGGTCTCCAGGATCATACCCTGGGCCAAAGGCAGGCGCTAAACCACTGAGCCACCCAGGGATCCCAGAAGCTTAAATTTCAAGTTGAGGGGAGATAGTTCTTTAGGAAGGTAGTTTGCTGGCTTTTTGAATAAAGTCCTTTTCTTTACCCCAACATTTTGCCCCTTGGCATATTGGCTGTTCCTGCAGTGAGAAGCAGAACAAGCTTGGACTCTGTTACAGCTCCGTTGAGAAAAATGGAAAAGTTTCTAAAAGTTTTGCCTGGGGTCACTCATATCTTACCTAAATTCAGAAAAATGGGAAACTTTAGAATTAGAGGTTTCAATCCACTTTAACATCTGTTGGCAGCTATGTCAATTACTAGCTTGAGATAGTATGTAGCTTCAACAATAGTTTGAACTACAATTCTTTCTATGTCTTCTCATCTTTGTGAAGTTTGGTTTTTGGTCATCTGATAAAAGCAAGTTTTGTGTGAAAATCAAAGTGGAGCAGAAAATGACAGTGGTTAGGCCTGATCTAATTTCAGGGTTTGAAAAGGTGTGCAGTGTCTCTGACAGGCACATACGTCTCATTAGAGTAATTGTGGTTATTTAAGAATGAAACAAAACTGTTGTTTTTTTCTTTCACAAATTTTTTTCTCTTTTTCTTTCTCTTGTCTTCCTTTGTCTTTCTTCGGAGACAATGCTATGAAGCAAGGTCGAGTGGCTGGCAAAGCCCAGGAAGTTGCAAGGACAATGAAGTAACAATGGGGCCAAAAAAAGCTTCAGAGGTGGTGGATGGGTGGTTAGGAAATCTGTTGTATACAGGAGGAATGAGCAAGTAAGCAAACATTAAGGATATTAGGAGCCAAATTTCTCACTGTTGGAGGAATTTGTAAAGAAGGAAAACTAGAAATTTGTAAATTCAAATTTGTAAAGAAGGAAAACTAGAAAAGTATTGAATTGGAACTGGAGTTGTTGACATGAACTCACCCCCCCAAAAACAAAAAACAAAAAACAAAAAAAAAAACAAAACCCTGGTAGGTAAATAGATACAGAAGTAGATCTAGATACATGTGTATGTCTATGTGTGCATATTTAATTTCTAAATATATCCACTTAAGAAGGCCTAGAAGCAATGATATACCTCAGTAGCAACGAGAACGTAGAGCACCAGGCTTCTGTTTCCAAATATCATATTCCCCTAAAATAAGCCAAGACTCTCGACATAATTGACTGATTCAAGGCTGACACAGAGAGAGTACAAGTTGAGCCTATATATCATATGGGGCCATAAAGTAAAAAGGTTCCAAAAAATTGTTGGAGACACTTCAAAAAGACACAGGACCTGCCTTGAAGGGGTCCCACTTGTATAGAGCAATTTGATCATCAAAATAAATAATAATATCAACAGTTTATTATCCATTGGAAGACATAGAAACCTATGGATCCACACTGATAAAAACAAATTAAAAAATAAATAAGCAAGGAGAAAGCAAAGGTCATGTTTACAGAAGACTGCCAACTAATAATTGTAATGCTGGTAAATAAAATCATCCTTTGTCAATTAGCTTAGTGGTGTTGGGTTCAGGTAGGAGTCATCCATGGAAATGAAAGCTGTGGAGTAAAGGTTTGATGAAGAATAAGGTATTGATAAAGTCTCAGAGTACCTTCCTATAAAATATTTATCAATTACATATGGAAAAATGATGACTTTATGGTGAAAAAAATCTGACATGAACTTGATTGCGTGCTTTCTGCTATGATGTCTTGAGATCACAGCATTATTTCTGTGAGGTTCCAGTGAAAGATACAGGACCTAAGTCTGGACGTGTGTAAATATCAGATGGAAATAGGTGAAGCACATCTTTCAGGTAGGAGGGTTTATACTCTTTAAAACTCTCAAAGTCAAGGAAAACAGGGAAGGATGAAGGTACTGTTTCAAATTGAATAGGAGACTAAAGAGATATGACAACTAATGTAATTTGAGGTCCTCAATTAGATCCAGGGCCACAGATTTTAATTATATATATATATATATAATATATTATATACATATTATATATAATTATATTATACTATCTTTTAAAATATATATTATATATTTAATTATATGTATGAAGTTCAGAATACAATACAAATTTTGGGTGCCATAGTAAAAGAAATACAAAAGTTCTTTGTACACCTCTTACAACTTTTTCAAAATTTTGAATCTAAGTTTTAGATTCAAAATAAGTTACTAGAAATTTGTCAACCTAAAATGTAAAGTAATATCAATAATAATGTTACTATTTAGTAGACTGGGTGAAAAAGATATTTAGAGTTGTGTGAGTTTAGGTTGTGGAGAGAATGAATGAAGGCTTTAGGGACTGAAGAAGACTGAAGTAAGCTCTGACAGTATTTTGATAAAAAACAGAGCAGGGAGGAAGAAGAAGGGCATTCCAGGTCAGAGAAACACTAAGAACAAAGGATTTGGGATGGAAATGAATATGGTGTGCTTGACAACCAGCAAATAAGCAATGGCTGAGCTGAAGGACTTGTGAGAGAAATAGAGATGGGTTGAAAATGTGATAGGAGTCCGCAGTATGGATGGTTCATCAATACAAGGCAGAGCAAATTAAGGTTTGATCTCAGTTTCAAAAGAACTTGTAGACCAAAAGTTCAGGCAAAGCAAGATAGAAAATGATGATTTTGTGTTTTACTTTGTTCACTGAATTTTTACAAGCAATTTTACCTGAAAGATATATCATGAGCTCAAACTTTATCATTGGCTCAATGTTACTCTGTTTTGGGTAAACTATTATCCATTCACTCAACAGATATGCATTACCTACTTCTTTGAACACATCAGAACCCACTGTCACCTAAGATCTTTGCATGGCTCTTCTCTCTAAGAAAAACATGCTTCCTGTAGATTATCATTTTAATTTATTTAACTTTAAAGGAATAGCCTTGAGTTTGAATTTTAGAACCATATTAAGAATGCTTAACTTATGGGGCACCTGGGTGCTGAATCAGTTGAGCATCTGCCTTCAGCTCAGGTCATGATCCCAGGGGTCCTGGGATCTAGTCCCAGAGTGGGGCTCCCTGCTCAGAAGGGAGTCTGCTTCTCCCTCTTTCCCTGCCCCGTCCTCATGCTTGTGCTCTCTCTCATGCTCTCTCCTGTGTGCTCTCTTTCTCAAATAAAACCTTTTTCTTTTTAAAGAATGCTTTTTTTTCATAATAGCAAGTTTTTCCCAATGCTAGTTGAAAATATCTTCAGAAAATGACAAAGGCCTTCTCTAGAGTTTTATTAAAAATTATTTATTACCTGTCCCTCCCCAACCCACCACCACTTCTAGGAAAGCAGAAACTTCCCATGGGTGATGAGTGAAGTCTGATAAGACAGATCTCAGTGACTGAGCAATAGGATGGCATTTATCTTGGGAAGTTCAGTCATAAAAATTGTATTTACCTATATAATTTTCCATTTTTATTGACTTATAACTTTACATAAAGTCTAAAGAATATGTAGACTAAGTTAGGAAGTAATGGTTCAAACTTGAGTTTTTAGTATTGTTAAAAATTGCTAAAAATTATTTGGGTAGATCAAGCAACTTCTTTTCTCATTGATTTGTGAAGCCATTGACATCCCCTCCTCCATTATTATACGTATCATTTCTGTCTGGATGACTGTTCTTTTCTACTGGTCTATCTCACACATTTTATATCATTAACCCAATATGTACTGATATAAGTTTACAATGTATTTTCATTTCTGAGCACATAAACTCCTTTCATTAAACTCTTCTTTTTCATAGATGTTCTTTTTTTTTTTTCATAGATATTCTTGACTCATTTGTTTATTCAAAAGTTTAGAATCAGTTTCACAACTACCAGGTTTTTGTTTTTGTTTTTTTTAAAGGAGAAATTTCCATAGGGGTTGCATTTTGTTATAAATTAACTTAGAGAAAGCCAAATACAATTTGTACTTTTTAGGTCATTTTTACCTTGCAGGATTAAATACATTTCAAAGAAATGCACTTGCATTAAATCTGGAAGGTAGATGAAACAGAGGCTCTTCTTTCTGTGATGGTAATAGTTGACTGACAGGTTCTGGCAGACACAAATTATTTAAAGGCCAGACTGCACATGTCACTCTCTGGTGGTATGGGCAGCTGTGATAGCAACACCAGTTTCCAGATGTTTCCTGAGAATTCCTTGAGAATAGCAGCAACAGTTTTCTGATATTTTGATAGTAGTTGCATGGCATGGCTTTGCAATCTGATGGTAGTCTTATGGCTTCCACCTTTCCATTAATTTCAGCAAAATTTTAAGTGCCCAATTCCTTTTCTGTATGAAACATCCAGACTGATTTCTCTTTCCTGCACTGAAACTTATTCCCATAAACAGATTTACATAGTATGGAATCTGAGATTATCTTAGCAGTTTGGCCGGCCTAAAAGCTAAAATGACCTAATTGCCAGTGAAAAATGAGATACTGGTGGTTAATTGAATAAGTAGGAAAACTACCTATTACATGATTACTTGAGGTTCCCTGGAAGAAAGGGGCTATTTGAGGCACATTCTTTTTTTTTTTTTTTTTTTTTAAGATTGTATTTATTTATTCATGAGGGATACAGAGAGAGGCAGAGACCTAGGCAGAAGGAGAGCATCCCAGGATCATGCCGTGAGCTGAAGGCAGACATTCAACCACAACCCACCCAAAAATGTGCCCTTGAGGCACATTCTGTAACTGCTGTGATAAACCGTTGTGATGGAACTAAAGGATACCTATCTCCATTTTAGGTAGTGGCTAATTCCAGAAATAATAAAAGGCTTAAAGAAAGCGAATAAAATGTCCTGAATTTTAAATGGTAATCTCACAGCATGCCCTGAGGACAGGAGACCTTCTCTGACTGCTCTAAGAATGTCTTTTCTTGTAAACCCAGAGTTAATATAGCTGAAAAAATAAGAGTCTGATCTTGCAGTTTGAATTCATAGCTTCATCACATTTCTTTTTTTTCAAGTGGTAAAATTTTAATTTTTTTTATAGTGGGCTACATATTATTCCAAAGTATAAATATAACAATTTAGGCAACCCTTTTCCTATTAGTTGATAATTAAACTTTTACCCAAGTTTTTAGCACTGTGAATAATATTGCAATTAATAATCATAGTTTCAGGCTTATATAGTAATGCTTTTATTTTTATTAGGTTCCTAGGAATGCTATTTCTTTCTTTCTTTCTTCTTTCTTTCTTTCTTTCTTTCTTTCTTTCTTTCTTTCTTTCTTTTTCTTTCTTTCTTTCTTCTTTCTTTCTTCTTTCTTTCTTTCTTTCTTTCTTTCTTTCTTTCTTTCTTTCTTTCTTTCTTTCTTTCTTTCTTTCTTTCTTTCTTTCTTTCTTCCTATTTTATTTAAATTCAATATGCCAACATATAGTATAACAACCAGTGCTTATCCCATCAAGTGCCCTCCTTAGTGCCCAATCACCTAGTTACCCCCTTCCCCCCTACCCATCTCCCCTTCCGTAACCCTTTGTTTGTTTCCCATGAGAGAGTTAGGAGTCTCTCATGGTTTGTCTCCCTCTATTTTTTCCCCACATTTCTATGGGAAATTTAGGACATTGATTACGTAAGTGTGTAACTTTAAGAATGAGAGAGAAGGAACAGTTGCTGGATTTGAATGAACCTGGGTTCTGTGAATCACCAAGACTTGATGAGCTATTTTGCTATCAGTAGTCCCTTCTCATAGATGAAGCCTGTGCTGTCTTGCTTGAAAGTCCTGCAAGGGTTTGATTTGAGGCAGTTACCTCCAAAGGGATTCTAATTCTCTTCATGTCTGCTTCATCATTGCCATCAGATCCACATTAAAGTCAGATTCCAGCATGTCTCAGGAGAACAATTATGGAGTGGAAAGCAAAGTATCTTAAGATTTTTTAATCTACCTTGGTAGAAACCAGAGCAATATGTATGAGAATCAATTCAAAGAGTGCTGATGAGGAAGGAAGAAGGTTGTTACTGCAAATTGAATTTATCTATACGGGCAATTATTAGAGATGTGCATTCAGTGTGCTCAAATATGTTCGAGAGGCTGAGATCAGCACTGGAAATCTGCTTGACTGGCAAAGAGAAGTCTCAGTGGTGGCCTTCATTAGATTAAAATGGGGTGCCAGACTTCCCTGTCATGATGGTGGCTGTGGTAGACATTAATTTTCGTTGACAAAATTTAAAAAAAATATATTTTATTTATTTATTCATGAGAGACACACAGAGGGAGGCAGAGACACAAGCAGAGGGAGAAGCAGGCTCCCTGCAAGGAGCCCGATGTGGGACTCGATCCCGGAATCGGGATCACGCCCAGGGCTGAAGGCAGAAGCGCATCTGCTGAGCCACCCAGGCGTCCCTCATTAACAAATATTTCAAGTCCTCTACTGAGAACATCACAAAAGTGGCCTTGTTAGTTAGTAGAGGGTGTGTAACTAATTCTGTTCAATAAACTGTTAGAGAACTTGACACACAGCATTTGCAGGCTATTACATTTAATTGCTGAATCCACACTTCCAGAGCATTTCTTCCCTGTGCTATGGTGACAGGCAATGTTTCCAGGTGGTGGCTATTTAATGAGCTCGGTCCATTGAGTAACTCTGGGAGTAGAACCCCCTTGCTGACTTGCTATGAACAAGTGGTATAAATAAAACCTAAATCTTTCATATACAAATAAAACCACTGATATTTGAGGATCGTTTATTACAGCATTGCTGGGGAACATGAACACAAAGACCTGACCACTGACTGACCCATGAGCTGGACCGGGCGCTTGGAGGCTCCTCACCCCTCCCCTGTCCTTGGAACATGGGTTCCACTTGCATTTTCCTCTTCCAAGGACAGAGCCTTGAGATGGTGATGTGATGTTGAAAGCACTTGTATGGTGTATGTGACTGAGCCCAGTTAGGGCCTCCTTACAAACTTAAGATTTGGAGGGCAGGTGCAGGGATCCATTCATCTTGCTGCTGCCCAAGATAAGTGTGGTATACAAAGTCCTCTTTGCTGTTATTAAAACTTCCATCTTCCTACCTGGAGTGTTGCTTCTTTCTTCAGTGTCTCCCTGCCCTCAGTGTATTAGATTACATTAGGACAGCTCCTGACAGAGGGTTGTGAACCAAGCTAAATTTAATTTATCTTGACCTAGAGGAAGAGAAATGTTGAGGGTTTATCATGTTATCCATTTTTTCCGCTACATCATGGTATACCCCAGAACATTTCCCAAAATACTGCCTTTACCAAAGCACTGGGAAATACATTGACAAGAGAAGCATCAATTTCCTTAGGAAGGCCTGTGGTAAGTGCCTTCTGAAAGCTGGAGCTGACAAAGGAAGATGCCATGATGAAATGGACCACTTCAGCAGGATGATGGGATACCAGAAATGCAGTGCTGTGTGGTAGCTCTTAAACGCCACACACAAAGTGCAGATGGGCAACAGGACCAAAGCATGAATTGCAAAGATTTGCCCTACAGGCACCACCATCTTCTTAGGACTCACATAACATTGGCATGAGCTGCATACCGACTCTTACTTGATATGTAAGTCAAAAAATGAAACACTGAATCCTATTGCCCTGTTGGTGAGAGTGCAATCTGGTGTAGTCACTGTGGAAAATAGTATAAAGATTCCTCAAAAAAGTTAAAAATTGAACTACCAAATGAGCCATAGATGTGAGTTTCTATTAAATCTCAGTTTAGCATGCTTGTTTGGCCTCTGCAGGGATGGATGTGCCATGTAAAATGCAGCATGTCTGTAACCTTTCCAATGTGAAGCATGTCTGCAACATGTCTGTAACCTTTCCAATGTGAAGGATAAGTTACTGTACCTGTGAACACCTGCC
This sequence comes from Canis aureus, assembly GCF_053574225.1. Lineage (NCBI taxonomy): Eukaryota > Metazoa > Chordata > Mammalia > Carnivora > Canidae > Canis > Canis aureus. The sequence continues at coordinate 25,436,605 of NC_135630.1, read as the reverse complement.
TCCATGAAAGAGGCACAATGCTTTTTGGCATCTTTAAATTTGAAGACAAAATATGCAATCTTTGCAAATGCTGCTTCAACTCATTTACAGGATTGCTCACAAAGCTGCCTAATTTGGTGAAGCCCAGAGGCAGCTCTGGAGCTGGTGCATCCTGGAGGGTAAGCACACAGTGATGCTTGAGAGTATGCAGCAGATCATTGTACTGAACAGAGGCTTCAGTAAGCCCCAGTGACAATCACAGTGTGGAATTCTAGAAATGTGGAAGAACTCCATGTCCTTTTTGTCCAACGTGTGTTGAAAAATGGCTCTTGGCTTGCTGCTAGACTCTTATAGAGACTGAGGAGCTGGTCACAGGACATTGAGTGACCATAAGACTTGAGGTGTCCATTACAAACTGGGTGTGATACAACCCTTCAAGGAATGGTGTGAAAGGTGCAGCCGCTGTACATAATTAAGAAAAAGTGGTATATGGGTCGTGAAGCTTCAGCAGGCCCTACAGGTATGAAAATGCTGTATCTGTCGATAACATATCTCCATGACATCCACTTCTGCTGTATTGCCACCTTTCCCTCAAACCGCAACTAAGACCTCATGGGCAGTTTCTGATAACCAGTTAACCCAGGGAGAGAAAAATTGAGCCTGTTTCCAGATGATTCTGGTACAACCCTAAAGTAGGCTGCCACTTGGCCTAGGCTAAAAACTGAAGAAGGAAAAACCTCTCCAAAGGCAGACTTTGAACAATATATCTGGTGTTTGTTCTCTCTAGAAGTATGCATCTGCATGTATTCGTTGGTAGTGAGTGTCAGTTTGGAGCTGGAAGTGACTTGGAGAGAACAAGAGGATCAGCAATAAGGAGTCCACAAAAGAGGTAATGGGCAGGCAAGTTGGAAAACACAGAGTGTGACAGTATGCGTGTCCCGGGTGGATGTCCCCCCTGAGCCTTTACTGTAGGAGGGGCTGCCAAAATAGGGTCACAGAATGACGATTCTGTGGGTGTCAGTCAGCCTCCTTCCCCACCTTCCCCAGGGTTTGCACCATGGACTCATGGACAGCGTGGCCATGGTGGCAGGGCGGAGGTCATGCATGTGTTCAACAGCATGGATTTCCCTTTCCCCAGCCTGGCTACTGTTCTAAGTGAGTACCCAGGCTGTCAACTATGAGTAACACTGAGCCTCCAAAGCGGCACAATACCTTGTCTGGACCAGCTAGGTTCCTGCTAAGATTTAAGTAATATTCTTTCCCTTTCTTCATTGAAGGGGTAGAGAATTGTTCTCACTGGAATGGATGCTTATTTTTTAATATGGACTCCCCTCTATTCTGTTTCTCCCAGCACCAAATTCTCTGCATTTGCTGAGTTCTTATTCTTTGTCATATTTTACATATCATTGCTACTGCTACTGGTGATGGAGCTCATTTTACAGAAAAAAAGTGATGCCCATAAGATTTATGGGTCTCATGGTATCCCTTATCTCCTAGAAGAACATAACATACCCTGGGATGCGGGCTTTCTGTCACATAAGATGTGGTGTAGACCCTGAACCAGGAGCCTATACATTCTGTTATAGCTGAAGACATGGTTCCATGGATTAAGGACAATTTGAAACAGTTTATTGAACTTTCTTCCTTGAGGAAGTGCATGAGAAAACACCATCTCCAGGTATGCTGTTCTCTTGGCTTTTCACCTTTTCACCTTCTTCCCCTTTCTGGTGCAATTCTAACATCCTACATCATCAGTGTGAACTGTGCACTTCCAGTTCCAACTGTGTTACTTTACAGAAAATGTTGGCTGCAGAATGGGTGGCTGTAGAAAGAAATGAACTCATGGGGGGATGTGTTCCTCTGGGTGCAGGTAGAAACAAACACACTCATGGGAAATGCTAGCGATGCTATTACATGGTATGGAAACTTTAAAAAGCATCTACCCCTATAAAATATGGAAAGAGGTTGTGGGGGTTACTGGCTTAAAGCTTGCTAGGTACTAAGCTCCGAGCATTTTAGCTAAGGATATTTCATAAGGGATGAGTGGCAACTTCTCTTTGTTTTTGTTTTTTGTTTTTTTTTTGAAGATTTCATTTATTTATTCATGAGAGACATAGAGGGAGAGAGGCAGAGACACAGGCAGAGGGAGGAGCAGGCTCCGTGCAGGGAGCCTGATGTGGGACTTGATTCCGGGCCTCTGGCATTACACCTTGAGCCAAAGGCTGATGCTCAACCGCTGAGCCACCCAGGCACCCAAGTTCTCTCTGTTTTAAAGTCCCACCTCAGGCAAGTTAAAATCTCTTTACAATATGGAAAATTTCAGTTCGTTAATTTTGGTTTTCCTTCGATTGAAACTGTGGTTATCTCTCTATATTTTCATGACTGTTTCCATGGAAAGGTAGGGAAATATATATTAGCTACACACACACACACACATGCGCATGTGCACACACACACACACCTGTCACATATTGTGGTGAAAAAAAGCAATGGTCAAAATTTATTTCTAATTTTAGATAATCCAGACCCTAGCTCTGGTTCTTTCTTTAAATACTTTTTACATGATAGGAGATTCTCTTAACCTCCTTGAACCTCTTTGAACCATCAATTAAATATGATGAAAAGTACGTGAGGTGTTTCATAAGTTTGCTATGAGGCTTAAATAGAAGGATGTGTTTGGATTTTGTCCTTTGTAAATGTAGATGCTGTAGAAATATTTCTTTCTCGTTTTTTTCTCAGATTCTCGCATCAAAAATTTCTCAAGGGGAAGATTGTGGCTTATTCATTTTTGACTCCTCCAAACATCTAGCATCGTGCATTGTACATGATAGTTACTTAGCCATTGTTGAACTTCTTAGTTGAAATGAGAACAAAACATTAGTGCACAATATAGGATTTTGGTGAACTGGGAACGTCCTCCGTTCACCGGGTCCCTCTCTGTATATTATGTTTTACAGTAGCTAAGTAATCAAAGAGGCTTACTGATTCTAAGGCAGTGACTCTTTACATTGAACCTTTTTAGTAGCCTCTTAGTCCAGTGCCATTGAACATACCCTCACTAATTCTACCTTTCTCTTGCCTTCCCACCAGGCAGTATCTTGCCTCTCCACATCGGCCTGACATCCATCCCTGTTATCTCTGCCGCCTCCTCAACAGTGGACCTTTGCTCAACTCCCAAACTATGCCACAAATAGAAGAAACCTCTAGTAGGGTCAATGGTCCCATAGACCTACTCTTCAGGATGTGTCCTGATACCACCAGACCCAAAACTGAAAGTAAAACCTTGAGGTCTAGAATGTGAATTCTTTGTAACATAATTTCACTTAAAAGGGAGTAAGAGGAGCACCTGGCTGGCTCAGTCAGTGGAGCTTGCAACTCTTGATCTTGGGGTTCTGACTTCGGGCCCCACCTTGAGTGTAGAGATCACTAAAACTAAAATCTTTAAACAACAGCCACAATAGCAACAGGGAGTGAGACTCACAGGTAAGTTATCATCTTGCCCTAGAAGAAGACATCTTGCTGAGTTTGTTTTGCTCACTCCCTACAAAAGCATCACATTTTTATTTTACTTGATTATAAAGTATGCAACTCACTTCAGTGAAATGGTTTTAATAACTAGAAAAACTCCCAAAAGCAAGTGTCATCATGTAATATGAATTACTTAACCTTATGTGGTACATGACCCTGGATGCTAGGTTTTTTCAAAATGTAATTCCAGCAATTGCAGATAGTTTGGCGATTTGTTTATTTGCTTCATTAATTAAATCTTTTGTAAGTTTGCAACTTGTTTTCCTTCTTTGCAAAATGAGTTAAGTTCTGTATTTCAAAAGTAAGGTTGAGTTTCATAGTGATAAAATATGAATCTATGAAGATTCGTTCTCATTAGTGGTTTATCAGGAAGTTGTCATTAGGATATCAGAACACCTAGGAAACATTTATTCTAGATTTAGATAGAAGGTGAACAAGCAATTGCTTTGGTGAGTTCAGAGCATTTCTAAGTTATCTTGTTTGGTCTAATTTATTTAAAGGTATCCTGACTGTGGAAGGGCTGAGTCTGCAAATAGATCTAGTTGAGTGCAGGAGTGTGAGAATATGGATGTGTGTGCATGTTTGTGTAGTGGGGAAGCTGGAGATGAAAATCAAAGTCCTGAAGCATGATTGTTATCACAACATGTCATGAAAGTCACCTATTTGTCATTTTGCAGTGTGTCCTGTCTACACAGGTTTGTTCTCTGCTTTCTGAGGTTGTGGTGGCCATTTCAACTTTTCTAATTTAGTTATTTTGAGTGACTCCTCGGATATCTTCCACTAGGGGAATTTGTGATTTGTCATTATTGTAATTCTTGGGGTCATCTGCATAGAATATCCTCTTTTCCTTTATTGTTTAGAAATATCAAGAACTGTCTTCCTTCTTAATCTGTTCATGTCTTTTTCTGTTAGCATAAAGTAGTGACTCAAACATTTTTCATAAATGAAAAGTCTACTTGGTTTCTCTTGAAGTCTCCTCACTTTAGGGATAGGGAATAAGTAAATTTCAATAAGGACCAAATTGGACCGACTAAAGATTGATTGAAACTGTTAGAAAATTTCTTAAATAAATTTACCATCAATCCTGAGATAATTCTGAATCCCAAGTTTTACTCAAAAAAACCCCCACAATAATGTGGAGTTGGCTTTGTGTTTTAAAGAGAAAAGGAGCACAACAAGATTTCCTTTAACTGTTACAGACCTGAAGTCCATGAAATTTATTAAAGAATTATACATCAAAGTGAATCTTTTGATAGCATTTAGTTACATGTACAATAAGTTATACCTGCAACTACCATCAATAATCAATATCTTTCTCTCATTTAAAAAAGATTCTTTTAGTATTCCTTTTCAAACAATAGTGGTCATGTTTTCTGGGCTATAGCCTAATATGAAAGGAAATATTTGAAATCTGGAGGTTTTCAATTTTCACCCCAGTTATCATTTTAGTCTTATTGTACTATTATATAGGACTGTTGAAAGGAGTATATAAAATTAACGAGAATATTTACATCTAAAAACATATTTTCAACTTATTGTATTTCTCTTTAAAACATTGTGATAGTTTTGAATCTTAATAAAAAGAAATCAGTCAAAAGTATTTCATATCTTTATTTCAATGATATCCAGCTGTACAAATAAAGCTCTAATGTTGATTAAAACAAGTTTGTGTTATATATTTGAATGGATATAATCCACCAGGAAATGAAAAATGAATATTGACTCTGAAAATTCTCGGTGTTACAAAATTTCTTCCCTGCATTCTGGATTTTCACATAAATGAAATATTTGTTCATAGTAACAAAGACATAAATAAAATAATGACTCACTTTACAGTATATAAAACTCTTGACACTAAAAATTCAAAAAAATCAAAAGAAATATTTTTTCATTCCATTTATAAGGAGTCATTTTTTTTTTTTTTAAGATTTTATTTATTTATTCATGATAGTCACACAGAGAGAGACAGAGAGGCAGAGACACAGGCAGAGGGAGAAGCAGGCTCCATGCAGGGAGCCCGACGTGGGATTCGATCCCGGGACTCCAGGATCGCGCCCCGGGCCAAAGGCAGGCGCTGAACCGCCGCACCACCCAGGGATCCCGATAAGGAGTCATTCTTATTGATGATCATATCTTTTCCTAGAAAATAAATATTCAAATAGTTTTATTTTATTTTTTAAATTTTATCTGACTTCACCGAGAAGATTGGCTTTGGAAAGTGAATCTTAGATTTGTCAGCAATATATGCTAGAATTAAAGCTCAGCAGTTGTAGTAAGTGTATTTTCTTATGGAGTTAGACACTTCCACTTTTGAATAATTGTTTTAGGTTACTTGATGTGATGGTTAATTGTACATTATTAATGTGAGAGCACCATGGGATGCCGAGATAACACATTATTTTGAGGTGTGTCTCTAAGACTGGTTCTGGATAAAACCACTGTTTGAATTAGTAGGTTAGGAAAGTATCTCAATGTGGGTAGGCATCATTTGGTCTGTTGAGGGCTTGAATAGAATGAACAAAAGGAATTCACCCTTCTTCCTCTTGTTTTCCTACTTATGCTGGACATTGGTCTTCTTCTGCCCTTGGACTGGGATTTATACCATCAGCAACCGTGGTTCTCAAACTTTTGGAAATGGACTGGAGCTACGCCACTGACTTTTCTGAGTCTCTCGCTTGAAGATAGCAGGTCATGGGACTACTTGGCCTTCATAATTATGTGAGCCAATTCTTCATAATGAATCTCCATTTATAAAATATACCTATGTATCTCCTATTGATTGTGTTTTTCCGGAGAACCCTAATATACTTGAGCCTTTAGGGTTTTTTTTAGTTTTTTTTTTTTTTAATATGATTTAGGACTGTGTGTATCTGCCCATAGTGATTTAAAACCAGGAATGTACTTGAAAGCATCTTTAGGGATAGGGAAGGAAGCATTATTTTCACTCTTCTTTAGACTGAATTATGGAAGATGAGATTAGCAAAACACTCTCTAGGTCTGGAGTATTAAGTGTCTTTTAGTCCATTGGTAACAATGGGTTTATAACAGGTGGCCAGTGGTCAGCAACAAGAAGCAGGGGACCTACCAAAGATAGTAAGCAGGTCAGCTTGTGAAAGGCAAAATAAAAAGCACTCCTTGCATGGACTTGGGAAGCATTGCAAATTTTAACAACTAGGGTGCACTGACACCTCAGTTATAAATAAGCAATCTTGGTGACTATAAAGATAATTTATATTATTATTCATTTATTTATTTTGTTGTTTATATATATAGTGTATTCTGTAACAAGATCATTGGATCTCCACATACAACTTTTTTTTTTTAAGATTTTATTTATTTATTCATGAGAATACACAGAGAGGAGAGAGAGAAAGGCAGGGACACAGGCAGAGGGAGAAGCAGGCTCCATGCAGGGAGCCCGACGTGGGACTCAATCCCGGGTCTCCAGGATCACACCCTGGGCTGCAGGTGGCAATAAACCGCTGAGCCACCAGGGCTGCCCTCCACATACAACTTTTATTTAAGAGCAGTAGAGAACATTAGTAATAAAAATCTATAATACAAGTAGAAATTCTAATCATAAGGAAAATTAAAAATGGAGGTTGACCACTCTTTATATTCTGCTTTAAATGCTCATAAAGGGGATGCCTGGGTGGCTCAGTGGTTGAGCACCTGCCTGTGGCTCAGGTCGTGATCCCATGGTCCCGGGATTGAGTCCCACATCGGGCTCCCTGAGTGGAGCCTGCTTCTCCCTCGGCCTGTGTCTCTGCCTCTCTCTGTGTGTCTCTCATGAATAAATAAAACCTTAAAAAAATGCTCATAAAGATCTCAGAGATTCCAAGGAGCACCTGCTTTGTTTTTGTTTTTAAGATTTATTTATTTATGTTTAGAGAGGGAGGGGCAGGGGGAGAGAGAATATTGACCAGACCCCTGCTGAGTGCAGAGCCCAATGTGGGGTTCAACCTCACAGTCCTGAGATCATGACCTGAAATGAAATCCAGAGTCAGAGGCTTACCCAACTGAGCCATGCAGGCACCACAGGAGTACCTGCTTTGTTAAAAATAACGTGAGCATAACATTTTGAGATGGCCCAGGATAAAGATAACTGTCAGTGGGAGAGTCTTTTGCACTTGTTTTCTACTATCAGAATGAGTCTTACAAAATAAAGTAGAAAGGAAGAACAAAGTGACTACTTTCAGTATTCTAAGCAAACCCAACCCAACTCAACCCAAACAAGTAAACAATTCCTTGCAGACTTATGACGAGAAGTATTTCTGGACCACTTACTCAGTTTTCAATATAAATCTTTGGCTTGATGTGTTAAGCCCTGTTATTAGCTGTATGTGTGTACACAGGATGCTGCCGCCGCCACCACCACTACTTCGAGGACACAGATGGCAGTACCAGTCATGTGCCCCTTGGGGACTCTTCAAATCTAAAAAGAAACCTGAGGTTGCTGTGAGTTTTTCTGTAGTCGCCAATAGACTTCTGATAGACTGAATTAAATTAATTTAATATTATTATTTTTAAGTAAATTCTGCCCCAACATGGGGCCCAAAAATTCATGACCATGAGATCAGGAATCACATGCTCTACCAACTGAGCCAGCCAGGCGCCCCTCAAATTAATTTCCTAATTCAGAAGACTATCAAGGCACACCACTTCCTTTCTCTTGCATATCCTCATCCTTCCCCAAAGTCAAATAAACAAATTAAAAATGTTCACAATAATAAAATTAGTTCTGCTCAACTTTAAAGGATCAGACCTCACATGTCAGGAATAATTATCCACTGGTCATTTATAAACTTTTCATTGCTCCGGACCCCATCATGGTCTACATGGACACATCCCCATTTGACAGTAGAGTGCTGCTAAGGTCACTTGAGACAACTAATTCTCATCACCTTCATTCTCAGGTGTGCTGCTCTCTGCCCTAAAATTGGTGCTTTGTTCAAAAGACCTCTGTCACTGTAACTTGAGATAACCTAGATTATAAAGAAAAAAGGTAAAAAAGTGTATCTTTGAGCACATACATAAACCAACAAGTTACTACTATTAGTATGCATAATAGCTTTGAGTCAGTCCCACCTCATCACTTAGCATGTGTGCAACACAGAACAGGTTAACATCACTAAGCCTCACTAGCTTCATCTTTAAAATGGGGATAATTATGTACCAATGTCTTCAATTTAAATGAGATAACACATGTAAAATGCCTTTCATTGATCCTGGCAGTTAATAAAAATAGTCAATAACCCCATCCTCTTCATCCTCCTTCTAGTAGAAAAGTATTAAATAAAAAATATGTTTATTAGTGAATCTATCATAATTTGGAATCCAGTTGTATAGGAAGGTGTTGTGGTTAGTTGTGCTCTTGTTCCCAGATATTTGAACCTCCTGCCAAAGGGAGGATTATATTTCCTTGACCTACTGACATCACACTTGGCAGGGTGACTTGCTTTGGCCAATAAAAACCAACAGAAATGATACATGTCTCTTCTGAGCATAAATTCTGAGTCAACATGCATTGGGCATTTCTTCTTTCCCCCGTCCCATGATAATCAGGAAAATGTAGAGAGAGGCCTGGTTTTTCGTATGAAGACAAGGAGTGAAAATGCACTTTATGCGTGATAAAATCCACAAGCAAGAAATAAACCCTTTTTGTGAGCAACTGAGATGTTAAGATAGTTTTTTTACTGCAGCATAATTTGTATTTTAAAACATTTCAGTTGTGTAAATTAATATCAATATTCCCCATCCCTGACCCCCCCTTCCTGATGGAATTATTTTGCTTAGGGCCCAATGATGAAGCCATTCCTAAAACGAACACAGAAAAGGCTTCTCAGTTTGGTATCTGTCTTTTCCAGTGGAAGGAACAGTTCTTTCCAGAGAATGAAATTTAGGTTTGGCACTAGACCGAGAGCATTTTGTGGGCTCCTGGTGCTTTGCTTTCAAGTGAATTGCAATTGTGGGTACTGATCCTTCACAACTCTGCATAGCAGGCAATTACTACTAGTGTTTCTCAAATGGTCCCTTTCCAAAAACAACTTATGAATATAAAAATCAAAAGCTAAAGTTTCATTGTTCTTTACTTGGAATAAATCCCAGACAACTGCATTGAGTTTATTCATAATACATGAAAAGAAAAGGCTTAAGAAAAATCTCAGTGGGAGTGGGAAGAGAAGGTAGGAAATTGGCATAATAATGAAAATGAAACTTTACATAATCATAAGGCAAAGAAGAGGCAAGGTCAAGGCTTTTTTAATTAGAAATTTTATACCTTTGAAAATTAGACTTGTTTACTTATAGTATTACATGTGTTTGACCATTAAATGTCTATTTGAGTTCCAAAATGTTAATTTCAAGGATGTCAGCTACCGACTTTTCTCTGGTGAGCCTTTTTTATTTTTTAGTTCTGTGTCTGGATATACAGTAGAGCCCCAAATGAGGTTGTCTTGATGTAGATTGTGAGTAGTTGTAGACGTGATCTTGATAATTTGCATGAAAAGTAATCACACTTTATTTTATTTTATTATTTTATTTTATTTTATGATTTTGTTTATTTGAGAGAGTGAGAAAGTGAGTGAAAGAGAGAATGAGTGGGGGGAGGGGCAGAGAGAAAGGGAGAAGCAGACTCTCCACTGAGCCAGGAGCCCAACTGACTCAATCCCAGACCCTAGGATCATTACCTGAGCCACCCAGGTACCTCAAAATGATTACATTTTAAAGTAACCAAGGAAGTATCAAGGAAGTTTACTATTTACTATTTTATTTTAGTTAGGTCACATTGATGATTTTTAGTACTGAAAAACAATCACTTCCAATCTTAGTTGGCTTAGACTGCCATTACAAAATACTATTGGCTTAAACAACAGTTTTATTTTATCACAGTTTTAGAGGCTGGAAGTCTAAGATCAGGGTACCAGCATGGTGGGATTCTGGTGGGGAGCCTTTCCCTGGCTTGCAGAGAACTACCTTCACTTGGTGTCCTCACATATGGAGAGAGAACTCTGGTGCCTCTTCCTCTTCTAAGAACACCAGAACACTTCCTCTTCTATTGGATCTGGACTTCACCCTTAAGACCTAATTTAACCTTTTCACCTCTTTAAAAGCCCTATCTTCAACACACTTACATAAGGGGCTAGGTAGAGCTCAAACATATAAAATTTTCACAGATACATTTCAGTCCATAGCACTTTCTGATTTACTATTTTTCATCAGACTGGCTATTCATATTAAAGTCAGGAATAAATCAAGGGTACCAGCATAAGAAGCTTGAAAATTAGAGATCTTTAAATCTTTTAGGGACTTCCTTTATGAAGTAATTACAGAACAATCAATTTCATATTTTATTTATTTATTTATTTATTTATTTATTTATTTATTTATTTATTTATTTTTTAAATTTTTATTTATTTATGATAGTCACAGAGAGAGAGAGAGGCAGAGACATAGGCAGAGGGAGAAGCAGGCTCCATGCACCGGGAGCCCGACGTGGGACTCGATCCCGGGTCTCCAGGATCGCGCCCTGGGCCAAAGGCAGGCGCCAAACCGCTGCGCCACCCAGGGATCCCTATATTTTATTTATTAAAAAAATCATTGAGTATCCTTTATATGTGGGGTACTGCTCCAGATAATAGAGATACATCTATGAATAATACAGGCTCAAGCTGGTGTTTTGATGGAAGATATATTTTGGAGAATATTATAAGTGAATGAGTACACTTTACAAGTAGACCTTGGCATTCCTTGTTATATTTATACTCGAACTGAGGTACAGCCAGATAAAATTACTGTCTTAATTGTAATACACACTTAGATTTAAGTGTGTATACTATAAGTCATAGATGCAAAAGTTCAATTATTTTTTAATAGGTGAACTCAATCTTCCATAGATGATGGTGGGAGGGCCTAATCTTAACCATTTCAAGGCAGCTCAGTCTTTCTGGCTTGTAAAGTTAGTCCCTGATGGGTGAATATTTAGTCACATTTTGCATTCTCCATTTCCCCATTTTTCTGCTCTTCTCTCAAGGCCTGAGCTCAGTATAGGCTGGGCTTATGGATTTTTTTTCTGGCTGGGAAAGGATATTTGTCCCTGACTGGGGCCCAGATGTATAGTCCAATCTGCTGTCTGGATGTCACTTGTTGTCACAGTCTTCCTGTTGAAGACTCCATATCTGTTGTAACCCATGCTTTTCCCCCTGTATTAATACAACTCACAGTGATTGTCGCCGGGGAGCATTGCCATATCACCCAGCTGGAGGCAATCCTCTGTGGGCCATTGTTGGTGTTATTTGACCTGCTAAGACTCAGCTATATTTTCCACCTGACTTTGTTTTGTGTTAGGTCTTTTGAGAAAGGTTTGCCTTGTATCTTGGGATTTCAGCCCAGAGTAGGAATGGTTTGTGTGTGTGTGTGTGTGTGTGTGTATGTGTGTGTGTGTTACATGCACATATTCATGGACAGGGAGAAAGCTATACATCCTTTTCAATTCCATTAGGCATTCTCTGTCCAGCTCTGAGGACATTCTCTTTTCTGTTGGATGAGAAGTATCCCTAAATCATACATTCTTTTTTCTTACTCTGTGGCTTATGGTAAAAACTTTATGTCCTTGCTTGACAGTCTCTGCTTATGCCCATTTAAATCACCTCTACCATCATCATCATCATCATCATTTAATTTCGATTATTTTCTTTTTCTAAAAAGCCTAGATTCTCAAATTTATCACCTGTGAAGAGAGCATCAAGTGTAAGTTTCAAAAGTCAAAATCTGAACTGTATTGCTCTCACTTTTGGTTGGCCTCTGCCCTCTTCCTAAAGTTAAGGATGCCTCATGCAGTGGGTAGAGAACTTCAGGGCAGCAAGAATTACCAGGAATAAACAATTACCAGATAACATTTCAAAACATTGTCTTTCCTCATGAGAACTTAAAGATAAGAGAAAATACAGTCAATTCTTACCAATAGTATGATTAGAGAAAACCATTGTTTTAGAAACTGTTGTTTTAGAAACAACAACTGACTACATTTTTAAAAGTTGGTGATTCAGTTACTAGTATCCTGGAATAAAGTTAGCATATATTTATGCACATACTATTTCAAATAAATAACATACTTTTGGCCAGTAGTCAAAAACATGAATATTCTGCTTTCAGAAAGATTGAAACCGATTTCAGCCTGGACAACATCTGTAGGCTTGGAAGATATAAACATCAACAATTTTGAAAAGATGTAAGTCCTACCCTTGGCTAGTTACCCCAAAGCACAAAGCTCAAGGGTACTATCTTTAACATTATATGCAGATAGGTCAACCAACAAATTACGATGGAAATCATAAAAAGATCACAAAAATTATTCCAAATACCTAAAAAACCTCTTTATCCAACAGGGGTTAAGAAAACCACCTTTAAATAAAGTTTGGCAATTTGGATTTGATGATGGTGAATTGCCAACGAGATATCTCCTTCACTGTTTCTTTTAGGGATCTTTTTAGCATTGATAATATCCTATGTAACATCTCTTAACTTTCAAATTAGATCTTTCCCACTGGATTGAGAGTACTCATGAGAGCAAAGCCATGCTTGTCTAGCTCACTACTTTACCTTACTTTGTACTCAGAGCTTAGTACAGTACCTGGACTTAGTGGGTGCTCCAGAAACATTTGTTGAATATTTTCCACCAAAACGGTCCCATTTAGCTCCTTTGCCATAAGAAAAGTCAGTTTGGAGTAATTTGTAATGATCCAGATATCTGAATTTAGATAAAGACAAATGAGAATGTGACCAAGACTTGGAAATATTTAATAAATTCTCCCCTCTTCCAGAGGGGAAGCTCTTCCCTTTTCTGGAAGCTTTCTAGTTATATATATATACAGAGTATTTGCTGGGTAAAGTCTTTTTAGATTGTAGATACAATTGCTCCCTGAAGAGAGCCTAATGCAGTACTCGATCCCGGCACCCTGGGATCACACCCTCAGCTGAAGACAGACACTCAGCTACCAACCCACCCAGGTGCCCCAACATGAAGGATTTTTATCCCTAATTTTCAATATACAGGCAGTCATAGAAATAAGCATATATTGATGATATAAGATGATCATTCTTATTATTTTCCATGCCCCCCCTTTCTTTTTCCATGCCCTTTACATTAAAATTTGTTTCATATCTTTGCTAACTTTCTGACAAGCCATCCTTAGAGTCTGAAGTAGATTGGCTGTTTACTTTTTTATTTTTCTTTTCTTCTTCGTTTTGTTCGGTGGCCAGTGCTTTGGGGTTCAGTGCTCTCATGGTCAGGCAATATCTTAAAATATTAATGATCAACTTTAATTATATACAAACTTGTGAATAGATGACCAACCAACCCTCAGAGGATTTAGCAAATATAGGGAAAAACTATTAAAACATTCAAGATTAAAATCTGTAAACCTGATATCATCTCATTTCGTCATTTGTGATTATTAAGGATGGAATGAGAAAGATAAGGGTGAATAATTCACATGCTGTCTGGGTGTTTCCTTTGTCATATCTGATTTCCACAGTCTTCTAAATTATTTTCCTTTCTCTTCCTCTCACTCATGCCTCTCCAGCTTAGTCTCTCCCAAGTTTATGAGGCAATGGATCACAAAGTAAAAGGGCTGAATATCAAAAATGGAAAAAGTGGTGACCTGATGTAGGATACCATTCTCACCACAAATGATGGGTTAGAATGCTAGCCTTAGTTTGTGGAGCAGTGGAACCCAAAGTTTTAGTGGAATATCAGTCAGGCATTAGTTTGATGCCAAATGATGGATTTTATTTTGGCTCTTACACAATATTTATTTAACTCAAAACTGAGCCATTGTGTAAATTAGTAGGCACAGCAGTAGTATGTGATTTGGGTACAAGTACTTTTTTTCCCTTCCTATTTTCAGGCATAAAAGAAGAAGGGAGGGCGGAAAAAAATAATACTTTTTGCTTGCAAATGGAGGACTATGGTTGGGATAGGGTAGAGAAAAAAACAAATGAAATGCAACAGTCAATTTTCTTTTAGATTTATTTGAACGTTAAATAGAGCCCATGTGCTACTGAACTACGGATAATAACCCATGAATGACAGTAATATATGCTTTATTAGGGGCCCCTGGGTGGTTCAGTTAGTTGGTTAAGCCTCTGACTTTGCCTCAGGTCATGATGCAGGAGTCCTGAGATGGAGCCCCACTTCTGGCTTTGGCTGTGTGGGGAATCTGCTTCTCTATCTGCTCCCCAGCTTGTGCTCGCTTTGTCTCTCTCTCTCATAAATAAATAAGTAAATAAATAAATAAATAAATAAATAAATAAATATCTTAAAAAAATTTGCTCTTTATTAAACACTGGAAGACTGTACAAATATATTTTTGAAATAAATTCCTTTTCTTCTGGAATTTCCTTATGAGGAAACTACTTAAGAAAACAATAGCAGACATCTAAAAGAACACTGAGCAAGAATTAAAGTAAGTCTGTATCACACTGCGGGAAAGTTATGTTTTGTTTGTCAGCTATTGTCAAAACAATGCTGAATAACAAACAGTAACAGTGACATGTAGAAATATGCACTTATTTCTCAGTCCCATGTCTGCAAAGTGGCTGCGGAATGCTAATTCTTGGCCAGGCCTGCTGGGTTTGATTTGGTTGGTTTCATATCTGCCCCACTTTCTCATTCACATGGGGTCAGGGGGTTTTACAATGTAGGTTACTCTCAAGACAATGGCGAAAGTGTCACAGGGCAAGTTTGAGGACTCCATCACATTTCAAGCCTCTGGCCAAGATAGATGTGTTTTGGGGAAGTATAGCTTGCCCACTGTAAGACCATGGCAAGTATATGACAAGATCTTCCTATTACAGAGAAATGAAAAATCAAGCTGCTGATTCAATAGGCCAAATAAAATGTATAAATTAATGCTAATCTAGAGTGAATGATATTTTTAGTTTAAAATACAATGAATTCTGTTTATGGCAGCAGTTTATTTCAGTATTAGCAAATACTATTACAAAATGAGAGCCCTCAATATGATTATTTTTTATCAAATATTAAAGATATTGTAAACTCTGGAAAAACTGAGGAAACTGAGGAAGAGAGAGAGAGGGACAAGCAGACTCCCCACTGAGCAAGGAGCCCGATGCAGGGCTCTATCCCCAGACCCTCAGTCAAAATCAGATGCTTAGCCTACTGAGCCACCCAGCACCCATCTCTCTCTTTTCTTTTAATCTTATATTTTTATGTCCATTTTGTGCTTTTATTTTTTCTCAGCATCTGTTCATTGCTATTTATTCATACCATTCATATCTATTCATATGCATGAACACTAGGCTAAGAGTATATTTGTCCATTTTTAATCTTCAGTTTGACATGTGTTGTTCTTTTTTTGTTAGAATGTAAGATTCATGAGGACAGGGTCCTTTTATATCTTTTTTCACTCTGTATTCTCAGCATGTTAATGAGTGACTAATACATGTTGAAGCTCAATAAAAATATGTTGACTTAATAAATAAGTAAATTTTTTCACCGAGCTTTTATCTTCTTTTCATTTTATGAGATCTTGGTAATTCCATTTTATGCTATCCTATTATATCAACACTACATTAAGCCAAAAATCTTAGGTTAATGTAATGAAAGGATATGGGATTTAGAAGAGAGAAATCTATATTCTAGAATTACCCAGTCACGGCAAGATAGAGATCAAAGATCTAAAAATAAAGTAAGTGTATATCTAACTTACAGGATTAATTTGAGAATTAGGAAAAGTCATGTATATAGAAGTGCTTTGGAAAATATCAAATAAGATATAGCATTGGTTACTACTATTATTAATATTATCTCTACATGGTCTTTCAAAAGCCATGTAAGATGTTCATTCATTCACTTCCTTATTCAACAAATGTTTCTTGAATAGCTGCTTTATCCACAACAAACTGGTAAGTGAGACAGACATGGACCACCATTTTGCCCCCTCCAGGAAGCACCATATTGCCACAAGATCTTTTTCCTCATAGACCAAACGGTTCAGTTGAGGGAAAAGATAATTACCAAGTAT
Organism: Canis aureus; assembly: GCF_053574225.1. NCBI lineage: Eukaryota > Metazoa > Chordata > Mammalia > Carnivora > Canidae > Canis > Canis aureus. The sequence goes on along the minus strand of NC_135630.1, from coordinate 25,420,052 downwards.
TACGCAACTAAGAAATGTGATGAAAACATGTCTTGTGAAAGGGAAAGAGAGGACAGGCCTGACATTCATTGCCTCAGTGGCCAGTGCCATGAAAGAGTATGATGCCTGCATCGGAGGGTCGAAGAGGGTCTTACACCAAAGAAAGGAAAAGAATCAAATGGACCATTTCAGTACAAGATGCGAAATCAAAGCATGTGCCTCTCTCTCTCTAGTATTACCTTGAACCGAAGTGGGTGTTGTGTACTTTCTGATGACAGTTGCAAGGTAGAAGCTCATGTAAACAGCACCAAGGCAAAGATGATGGAACTCGTAGAAGGTGAAGGCAGGAATGTGTGAGTGATTCAAAAGGAACAGATGTGAGCAAGAAGGGACAGAGGAAAGTTCTGCTACCAGCAGATGAAGTGATTTTGGAAACAGATATTAACGGACTTGAGTTTATCAAGTAATATATGTCAGGTCCTGTGCTCGAGGTCAATGCCAATCATAGATTGTTCTGACTCCGAAGGACATGTTCTTTTACAATATATAAAAGTTTGATGGGGTTTTATAAAGCTGTTGGTGGTCAGTAAGAAAAAGAATGATTTTTTTTTAGATATATTTGCACAAATCAGGTCTTGTGCTCTAAGGGTAGATAAACATTAAAAGATATTTGTGTGTTTTCTATGCTTCAGAAACATTTCCACATTGGAAAATGGTTGCTAGTCTACCCTGCTAGTGCACTGCTGTCTTGTTTATGGTGTCTTGAAGTACTGCAGAGGCCCCATAAAAGGGAAGGAGTGAGCAGATGGGGTGTTTGGTTCTCCTGACTTCAATATGCATGGCTCTGCTTTTCATAAGCTGACTAATTTTTGTTCTACAAAAGTTTTCTAGTAAAAGTAATGTTTCAAAGGCTGAAATTAGCATGAGCCCTAAATTCTACCAGTCTTCCAAAGATAATAATTTCCCCAAATATGACAGCATTATTTGAAGCACTTGAAAGAAAACCATTACTTTAAGGTTTGCAGTTCAAAATATGTCATATACATACACGGTCTTCATCTAAACATCAGTCAACAAACCCTGCTCTACCAACAAAAATTAGAGCAAAGACTTGCCATTTAACTTCCCAGTCTCCTTTAAAGCAGATGTGTAACGAAAATTTATGCAAGTTTGTTTTATTCCAAAACTTTCTTGCTTTGTCCTTTAGCTTGCCCTTCAAATTATGCACATAAACCATCACCAATAATTTTAAATGGAAATTGTACCTCCTCCTAAGAATAGTGTCTCTTAGCACAGCATGCTATGGTTTAGCACTTTTCACCCACAGCACCTCTTCCAGCATTTTAATCAAACATTTACTCAGATCTTTCTGACACAGGAATAATATTACTTTATATGAGAAACAGGATTTTTGATGTAGGTTTTCCTCCTCTACGGCTACAAATAAAGGCAATACCGAACAATTCAAACATTGACTATGTTGGAATGCTCATTTTATCAGAAAGGCTCAAAAAGATTAGCAATACTAACTGCTACAGGGAGAAAGTCTTCAACATGAAAATCCTTCCAGATCAGGATGAGTAAAATGATTTTAAAAGTTCAGAACAAAGTCAGTTCCCCTGTTGTATTTAACTAATTACCCACATCCAGACCCTGGCTGTCTTAGCTAATTTGAATTTTCTGGAATGCTGCTAGTCTGGGTGTGACATGCTATATGGAATTAACTTATTTTCTAATTCATCTAGAATCACACTTTCAATCTCTAATTCAATCACCCACTCATTTATTCTACAAATACAATATTGATTGAGTGACCTTTCTGTGCTAGGTACACAAGAAACAAATCAGTGGAAAACATAAAATCCCTGCTCTTATGGAGGTTGGGTAACTCTCCACTGGGGAACCTGGCTCTGGAGCCAGACTTTCTGGAAGGAGCTCAGATCTGCCTGTATAACCTTGGGCAGGTTATTTAACCTTCGGTGCTTGTTTCTGTCTCTTAAACAAGGAAAATGTTAGTTTTTGCTTCATAGGGGTATACGAAGATCAAAGAATTTAGTACATGTACAGTTTTGAAAATAGTCCCTGGTTCATATTGAGAGCTCAATGACTTAGCTATTATTATTATTATTATTATTATTATTATTATTATTATTATATTAAATGGTAAATATAAGCTACTATTTTATGCAGAAATAATACTGTGAAGAAAACTCAAGTAGGATAAAGAGCTGGGGAGAGACCAGAGTTGGCATGGGTTGTGTTGTTTAGACAGGCAGGTCAGGAAAAGTTTCTCTGAAGAAGTGACATTTGACCCAAGCTCTACAAAGAAATTGGTGATTCTGTCAAATTGAAGACCAGAGTCCTCTGTGTGATGACCAGATTTCTACACTGTTTTCTCATCTCTCTGGCCTTTTCTGAAGGGTTGCGATAGGTGGATGCAATAGGATAATGAAACAGAATGAACAGGGATAGACTGAAAAACCAAAATTAGAAATTCAAAGCAAACATTTTCCCTTTTCTACAATAAAAACAATAGCGAATCAAGGTTTTTAAATAATTGTCTGGTAAGTGAATACCAAGAAAGAAACTACAGGGCATTAACTATAGTCTAACCTCTATGATCTACATGTAGATTGCCTTCATTAATTGGTCACAAGCTCTATCCTGAAGAAGTCATGGTTTTTAGAAGTCTAGTAAATACTCAGACCTAACCTCTTTGGTTATAAGATTTTGTAGAAATCAAAAACTGGTCCATTTCAGGTTGAAGATTAATGATACTGGCTGTTACTAACTTTATGATGCAAATTTTGTTTTGTTTAGATCCACAAATCACTTATTTTTCACAAGTTTTTCTATTCTACATAATGGAGAAAAATGCCCGAACCCCACATGTTGCTGAGATGGAAACAAAGAAATAGTGAAAGGATCCAGGTATAGAGCCAGGGGCTCCTTTAAAATGTGAGAAGCAACAAGAAATAGTGAGAAGACAGACTATTACAATTTACTGGTTAAATAAATTGATTTTATTTATCTTGGAACTTGACCTGAGTTAAATTTGCCTAAACACCAGACATGTGTTTATCTTTACTTTCATCATTAACTTTTAGTGCTTGGTTAGCTATGAAGAGACGACTTGTTCTATTTATATTTATCAAGGAACATAATTTGTGATGCAATATACTTTCTTATATTTTTAAAGTATATGCAACTGGATGAACTTCTCATTAGAGTAGAATTTGTTTTAGCATAACTTGGCCAGAAAATTCCCTTTGCAGCCTTATTCTTCCTCCGGCTATCCTTATCCTTATCCAGCCCAGCACTGTGGGCTGACTGGAATACTCATCTACCTCTAAATGCCTGCCAACATTTCCTTTCTCCTAGTTCTTCAGTGCAACCTCTTTCTTATTTTTATTGAAATATATTTGACATATAACATTGTGTAAGGTTAAGGTCTACAACATATTGATTTGATTCATTTCTTTTTGTGATGTGATTGCCTTCGTAGCATTAGCTATAACACTCCTGTGTTTATTGGTTGTCAATAGCCTTCCTTTGAGGCAGAGCATATTGCATTTGAGTTAGAGGAAGAGATAGTGTAAAGTAGTATAAAGAAGGAGAATGCATCCACAAAAATACTTGTGAGCACAGAGAGGAGCATGCAAAATAAGGAGGTTGGAAAAGAAGTGCAGAATAGTAGGCAGTGTGGTATAGTTTCTAAAACTGCCTGAAAAGTCAAGGAGGGTCAGGTGTGGCAACAAACATGTATTTGGGGAGAAACTAACTGTTGGATGAAAAGCTGTGGATGGTTAGCACAGTTATGATTATAAAAAAATATTTTTAGCTTTTATTTTTATAGACACAGAAACCTGTTAACAAACAATGGCTAGTAAAAAAATAGAATTTTGGAGCAAAGTTTCCACCAGTCCTGGAAACACCCCTTAGCTCATAGTTTCCGTGACTACATAGGTCTCTATATTCGGTCACCCTCAGCGAGGATGACCCAGCACATGTGTACACCGCACGGCCAGATTCCACCTCCCAGACTAGTGATGATGTAGCCGAAGAATTTGGGCCAACTTAAGAAGATTCCTTTTGTTTGTATCAATATCTGATGAGAGAGAATGTGTATGTGTTTTCATTTTATGGGGCAAGTTCAGATCTCCCTTCTATTTCACGATAGGTGGATAGGTCAAGATCCTAGATTTCTTTTTCAACTGGTTAAATGTTAAATATTACTGGTTAAATATTTCCACTAACTTTTACTTCTTTATGACTAGTCCAAAATAAACAGTTTTTCAGTGACTCTTATTCTTTTTCTATCTTTGTTCTAAAAATTTCAAAACACTATTGTTTGAAATACATTTTAACTCAAAAGTGCGGTGGAAGCTGAAACACCCAGGCCCCAGTAGTTCACAGGAAATTGAAAAGTGGGACCTATTTTTTAAAGTAATACATATATATCACATATGTATTTAAAATTTATTAGTATATAAGTTCACTCACTAATTAGATGATGTAGGACCAGGTGGAACAGATTGAATTTTCCTTCTTTCTAAAAAACCCTTGAAAGTTGAGCAAGAAAGTCATGCAGCACTTTTTTTTTTTTTTTTTTGGAATACAGTTGACATACAATGTTGCATTAGTTTCAGGTGTACAACTTATTAAATTGACAAGTTTATACATTATGCTATGTTCACCCCAAGTGTAGCTACCATCTGTCCTATTACCTCATTACATAGCTATTACAATATCATGGATTGTAGTCCTTATGCTCTGGTTTTTATTCCTGTGACTTATTCCATATCTCCCTCTCCCCCTCACCCATTTTGCCCAACCCCTTACCTCCTCCATCAGTTTTTTTTCTCTGTATTTATAGGTCTGGTTCGGCTTTGTGTTTATTCCTTTTTTTTAAAGATTCCATTTATGAGTGAAATCATATGGTATTTGTATCATATTCTCAGTCTGAATTATTTCACTCAGCATAATACCCTCTAGGTCCATCCATGTGGTCGCAGATGGAGCCATCTCATCCATTTTTATGGCTGTGTACATTGTGCAACAATTTAATTCAGGATTCCTTTACTATGGAATTATTTTCCCCATTATTTTGTAGTTATGTTACTCACATTTAATTCAACTCAATGACATTGTTCTTTTTTTAGATACTTAAATTTATTGAGTCTTTCCAAAGATTTCAACTTAATTTTCATGGAAACTCCATTCAGTTGACATTTTACATCATATTTGATTAATAATTATGATAAAAAATACATAAACAAAATTGAAAACAATCCTTGGTGAGCATACAGCTCAGCTGATGGTAGCTAACAGTCACAGGTATATCGCAAAGTTCATTAATTATTAGTTATGAGGAGCTGATGTCCTGTGGCAGCAGTAACGTGATTCACTGGGAAGTGGAGAACCTTAGTGGTAACTCAGCTAAATAGAGGTTGGCTAACATAGCTTCCAGTGCAATGTTCTCTAACTCACTGTAACATAGTCTTGCTCAAAATGAGTACAGTTTGCAGTGACAACATAAAAGTGTAAAGGGTATCTTCACTTTGATCATGAGTTATTTGTGAATGCTTTTAATCGTTTTTGACAAAGTAGTAGAGTAATATTAATTAATCATCAAACCTTTTAAATTAGTTTCATAAAGCTGATGATAGTTGCTTTTTTTTATTTTTCTAGAACAGCAAAATGACTCAGAGTGGAAGCTCCTTATTCAGGTTTTAGGTTCATACTTCTGGTTGTACCATTTGCTGTGACCTTGGGGAAGCTGACACCTTTGTGTCTTGTTCTTCAGCTGCAAAATGGAGATAATAATGGCAGTGAACTATGAGGATTACATGAGACAATATATGCATAGTACTTACCATTGTGTATAGTCCATACTAGGAATTCAGCAGATGCCAGCTACTCTTATTCTCATTCTCCTTCTTCCTGTTACTGGTTTCATTTGTGTCTGAAATACTAAATATATGATTGATGATTTCCAAAATACCTGTGAAAAAAATTCTGAGATGGGTACGAGGGAAGGGGATCAACTAGAAGGATCTGGAAGGAGGCCAAAATGAGGGGGAGGAAACGTAACGTTTTCCACTTCTTAGAAATTGGAGTATTTTTTCCTTTTTGTTTCAAAACAAAAAATTATATTTTTGATGGTTCTTATTCAAAGACTCCACAAAATACATTGATCCAAGTTCTAACTAGTGAGTAACTTGTATAAGAACAAACACCTCTTTAGTATGAGTTTTGAAAAAACTATTTAATGAAAAAGTCCAGATGAAATATCAGCATTCAGATGAGCTTTCTATGATTTTTATAAATTCATAGCATGCTATAAATACTATGAGCTAATTGGGACATATTTAATGTGGTAGGAATGATTCTACCTGAATTTTCAAGGGAGGCCAAAATTAGTTTGTTGTAACTTTTTTAACCCAAATTAATTGGGTTTTATCTGCTAAAGAAAAAAGGTGCTTCCTTTAAAAATAAAAATGTCAAACCAATAATACTGGTACTGATGTATTCTTGAATTTAGTTTGTAATATCTAGAAGGATAATAGCATTTCTTTTCTTTTTTTTTTTTAAGATTTAATTTATTTATTCATGAGAGACATAGCGAGAGAGGAAGAGACACAGGCAGAGGGAGAAGCAGGCTCCATGCAGGGAGCCCGACGGGGGACTCGATCCTGGGTCTCCAGGATCAGGCCCGGGGCTCAAGGCAGTGCTAAACTGCTGAGCCACCCTGGCTGTCCCAATAATAGCATCTCTAAAAAAATTACCAAACAGGTGATTATTGATTATTTATCTATTGTGAAATTAAGAAGATGATGAAAACATTTAGAAATATATGTACTATATATATGCATATATATGCATATTTAAATTTTATATTCACAGATACATTTCCCTCATACCCTCTGTTCCCATCCTGCATTGAATCAAATTTCTGTCTTATGGGGCTACCCAGGCGGGTGGCTCAGTCAAGTATCTGACTTCAGCTCAGCTCATGATCTCAGTGTCCTGGGACAGTCCTTTTGTTGGACTCCTAGCTCAGCAGGGAGCCTTCTTGTCCCTTTCCCTCTGTCCCTCCCCTACCCCTGGTTGTGCATGGCACGCTGCTCACTCAGTCTCTTTCAAATACTTAAAATCTTAATTTTTTTTTTCCTGTCCTTTGGGCATTTGGGAAACCCTTCTCTTGCTGTTTTTTCTTTCTCTTCTTATTCTCCATGATTTCCTTTGTCCTTCTCATCTTTCTGTAGGTGGCACCTATATCTTTTTTACCTTAATGATGCCAGGTCCTTGTGACTCTTGATAGTTTTTTTGGTCTGTCCTTGAGTTGCTGCTTGGGTCTGTCACTGACAAAAGACTTAAGTCCTTCTGATGCCAGAACCATCAATTTACAAAACAAACAGACCATCTTCTGATGTTGACCACTTCTTATGGTATAAGGTTAACATGTTGCTAGGTTGACAGTATCTTTCCCAAAGACAGCTCTCTCCGTATCACTCTACCTCCTACAACCTGAATGGAGGGAACATTCAAGGTTGTTGAGTAAAAAGAAAATCTCCTTCTATCACAGTGGAGTAATTCAAATTCAGTCCTGTTCCAAACTCTGCAACTGAGGTGAATCTATACAATTTCGGTTGTTAACAAAAAAAGCTGAAAATGTTTCATTCACACGATAATGTCTAAATTTTCAGAATCCAAGTAAGTCATGATAAGTCCTTATTGACTCACCATGTCAGTTTGCCTCTTTCAGATTTTATCAGTTATTAAAATTTTAACAGTAACAACAGTCCTTCAAGTTAAAAATGACACAAGACAAGAAGGCACAAAGAGACATATAGAATACCTAAAGTGACAGGACTGTTTTCAGATGCTGAGTGGTGAAAAATGGTAAAATCTTAAAGTCATATATCTTTAAAGGCAAAGAGGAAAACTTTGTGTAGTGTTGCATGTGTCTTCCTAGGATTTTAGAAATAAGGAGCACTGGATTATCTATAAACAGCTCTTAGTGGATCAGAGCAGAGATATGCAAGCCTAATACTGATTAGATATCCACTATCATCCATGTAAACATAATTACTAGAAAAGACTCTTTAACACTTGAAAATTTTACACTATTTCTTTTTTACTTTAAATGATTGCTTCCATTTTGCTTCTCCTTTTTCTCCTTTTTCTCCTTGAAAGTCCTTTATTGATTGTCCTATCATATGTCATTATTTTAAATATATGTTACACTGAAGTTTGGATTTTAAAAAATTCCTTTGATCATAAGGTTTGAGTGTTACATTTTTTTTCTAGATTGAGTTATTTTTATTACTGGGAAACAATGGATGAAAACAAAATAGATTTATTACAAATTTTTATAAATAATTACTAAATATCAAAACCAATTTTGAAATATTAGAAATGCATCTGTTCTTTAAATACTTTATTTTGGAAATTTTTAAATCAACAGAAAGTTTAAAGAGTACTATGAATGTCTTCACATCATTTAGATTCACCACTTGTTAATGTTTTGACATGTTTACCTAAGGAGGATTAACTATATATTATATAGAATGACATTATGCTTCCCAAGGTCATACCAACCCCAGATTTAAAATGAAATCAGAGTAATAAATTGTAGCTTATGTACAGTCTTTTTTTTTTAAGGCTCATAGTCTACTCAAGGTCTCCCATCTCCGCAGGTATTCCTGAGATGTCCTGGGGGTGTCTCAGGTGTACATGTAAATAAGTTTTGTTGGCTATCACCTGACACCTACTATTATATTCTTCTCTTTACATAGCCCTCTGTGGAGAAGCATGTCATATTTATAAAGGTGTGACATGGAACCTCCCCAGAGTCCCAGATATGCCCAGAGCTACCTAACCTTCCCAATAGCTTCAAGAACTTTGACCCACCATCTTTTCAGCAGAGCACCACTGTTCCCAGTAAAGAACACACTTTCTTCCTCAGGCTATTGCTGCTGTTTTTGTGTTTTCTAATGTTCCTGATGGTCTGAACCAAGTCCATTTATAAATGCTTCCCTGTTTCTTCTTTCATGTTATGCAAATCACATAGATATCAAACAGTGCTGTTTTTTCCAAATCTCTTTTCTCTTTTCTTCTTCTTCTTCTTCTTCTTCTTCTTCTTCTTCTTCTTCTTCCTTCTTCCTTCTTCCTTCTTCCTTCCTCTTCTTCCTCTTAATGAAACAACTGTTTCTATTTTAGCTTACAGTTTAACCATATCACCAAAAAATTCAAACATGAATTCCTGAGGAACTGGGCTCTGGACAGATTCCTTGTCACTGTATAATAGTAAAGTCTGTCTCATCTCTGTGATATCCAGATCCTTATTACTGGGCCTGATGTGCCTGCCTTCCTGCATTCTCTCTTAGAAAGAATGCTCTCTAGCAGGCTCTTCAGTCTGTCATGTATTCTGACCCCTAATGGACCTACCATATCTCAATACCAGTCATGGATACCATTGGAACTTAAGCTCTTCTCCCATGATTTGTGCACATTCACGCACATACATAAACAGTGCCTTTAGTAGACAGCCAGAAGTTGGATCTCAACCTAACATGTCTGCAAATATGGGTAACATTGTAATTCAAAATAAGGAGGAGAATAATTTAGGAATAAAGTTAACAGAGAAAGATACTTATTGATGGTCAACCTGACTGTAACCTTAAAAAAAAGAAAAACATATACGATTTGGGTTGTTGAATCCTGGTTGTGAATTCCAGGAACAAAGATTTCTTCTCCCTTTTGCTAGTATAACTAATGACTGGGAGAAGGGAAGAAAAGGGGTTAACATTTGAATGAGTTCTGGAATCTTTATTCTTCATTTTGAAACCAATAAAACAAACTAAAGACTTAGTTTATTTCAGTTTGCAATTGTGGTAGTTAGGGGCTTCCTAGAAGTATATGTGAATATTGTTTAAAGCTTGAGCAATTGTTCTGTTCTGATTGGACTGCATGAACGAGCACACTAATTATAAGAAGTGACCAATCTTTTCCTCCCAATCTTTGTGGTTTCTAATGGCATGATGATGTCTGGTGCATCCATTTAAAATTTCTTTTGCTGGATTTAAAACAGAAACATATTTTAAAATTTTATTGAGTGATTTCACATTCTTGTCTAATTGTGTTTTCATTTTAGAAAAGCAAAAATAACCAGGGGCTGTTTAAAAACAAACTAATTAAAACAACCTTTCTTTAAAGGCTTCTCAACATAACGTTTACCTTATGAAGATTAAACATTTAAGTTGGGGGAATGTTTTCTTTTTTCTTTTCCCCACAACTGTCTTTATTTTTGACCCTCAGGCCCCAGGAGCTTGGAAGATGAAACTGCCCAATTTGAGCTTTCTATGTTGTAATAATTTCTTAATGATTTTCACTATGTCTTCATTTACTCAATGTATAGTAAGAAAAATAGTAAATTTACTTGCACAATAAACCAACTGGTAAGAGATTCTGTGAATGCATCCCTTGTTATTAGAGAGGCAACAGTCCTAAAAGAGGAGCTGTTTTTACTGTTAATATTTCTAAATTCAAAAAACTAAAATCAGTGAATTTGCCCAATTTCAGGCCAAATCATTGCATTTCAACTTGCACTAGTCAACTGAAACTGGCTTTGAGGCAGAGGCTGGTTGGCACTGTGAAGCATCCACCTTTCCTTATTTCTCCTTTCATTCTATATTTTTTTGGGGAAAAGACAGCAACATTCCACAAAATCTCACATTTTCATTCCTTTGTTATTGTTGACACCTTGTTCACCTCATTGGCTTCCCACCTCATTATATCTGTCCTGTCTTTATACATTAATTTTTCTTTTCTCTTATCTCCTCTCTAATGAGATATTCCTGTTACTTTCCTTTCCCCTAGACTGAAAAGTTACCTTCAAGTGGGAGTCAGGAGAAGATATAATGCCCCACTATTCTCTTAATCTTTATAAATAGCACTTTACTAAAATTTCAAGTTTTTCATTTAGTTGTTTCTTCTTGTATTTAAAGGAATTATCAAAAAGAAAATGTGCACTTAATAAAATTTTGGAAAATGAAATTAAATTTAATTCTAAACAATGCTTAAATAGTTTGTGTTTCAGGGTTTTTGAGGATTTCCAGAGCAAGAATTAATTTAGATATGCCTTACCCATCAGGTGTAATTAAATGAATTTTGAGTTTGCAGGATATAAAAGAGTTTTGCTTTACAGCTCTTTTATGAGTCATGCATTTGTATAATACATATTATTGTTTTATATATGTTTTATTTGTAATGTCTGAAAAACAGATGCCAAGTTGGTACTAAGCACTCAATAAATCCTTGGCAATTAAGCCTGGCTCCTGGGTACTGGAAGCCCTGCCAAGATTTTGCATTCAAGAGAGAGTAAGGGGTAGGGAGGGTTGATGGGGATATGATAAGTATGGATAGCAGGATTGTGAGGTAGTTTCAATGTGTCTTACATTTTACCTTTAGAATCTCAATCAATCTGATATTATTTAATTCTGTACTTGGGGAAAATCTGCCCCATTCATTCTAGAATTGTTGTAATTACTTTAATGATTTTATTATCTTCTTGGCAATATTTGATATGTGAATATTCTGACACTTGTTTGATAATATGTCACAAATTTTAATTCCCACTAAGCCTATGCTAAATTAAGGTTTCAAATAACATAAGAATATATTCACCATTTTACTTTCCCTGTGTGCCATAGTTTAGGACTCTATTTATTTTTTTAGGACTCTTTAATACAAATTCTTTTGCACTGAGGTTTCTTAGGTTTTAGGTCTAAGTTTCTTAGGAACTTAGGTGTAAGTTCTTAAGTCAAAAAAACAAGTTTGTATTCAGAAGGCTCAGGGAAAATCTTTCCAGTCCAGATTTGAGTGTGTGTGTGTTTGTAGGTACGATCTGTTTTCCTTTAGTACAATTAAATCAATTATTTTTCTTAATATATATCTAAAAGTGAAAAGAACAGTTCACTTAAAAACAACAACAAGTGGATCCCTGGGTGGCGCCGCGGTTTAGTGCCTGCCTTTGGCCCAGGGCACGATCCTGGAGACCCTGGATCGAATCCCACGTTGGGCTCCCTACATGGAGCCTGCTTCTCCCTCTGCCTGTGTCTCTGCCTCTCTCTGTGTGTGACTATCATAAATAAATAAAAATTAAAAAAAAAAAAACAAAAACAACGACCACAACTCCATAAGTAAAGAATTCTCACGAAAGAAGTTTTACTGACCATTTGGAAACATTTGTTTTTTTATTTTTTAAACAAACTGGTAAAGCAGAAATAGCCTTACCAGGCAGAAAATACTGGTCTGGAACAAAATTTCAAGTCTCCTCTAAAAAATACAGTTGTGGTTAAATCCATGGGTGGTTTGTTTTGCTTCTGTTGCCAAGTGTTTGGAACCAGTGGTCTATGGTGACCAGTGGCAATTCTCCAGGGACTCTTAAAAGCACGTGACCTTCTAAACTCCAGTGCTGCTTTTTAGAGTTACATGAAAAGCTGTCTGATCGGCCAGACGTTGTTCACTACCATCCTGTGCCTAGCTAAACAAGATGGTCAGATTAGGAAATGTTTATGAAGGGACTGATTGCTTAATGGATCATTTATTTTTAGTGACTTAAATGGAAAGTTTGAGGATATTTTCTCAGAACAATTTAGCAGTTACTTTTGGGGGTGCGCATTGGTCAACTTTCATTTCTTATAGTTACCTTTTTAATCCTAAATTGTCCCTGCAAAATATTACCACCTTGTTCTTGTAGATGAGAAAAAAGAAGACCAGGAAACAGTAAGCAGTCTGCCCACTGTCGGGCAGCTAGTAGCTACTCAAGCCCACGGTTGCTTTCAGCCAAACTTGATTTTTTTTTTTAATCACATGGGCCCATCTTCCAAATTTGGTACCTACAAGGAAGTCCTTTACAGGCATTTAGAAATAAAAAGATTGCCTTTGGGGGCAGGGCTGGGTGAATAAACTTTAGTCTTCCTTCTGCTTATTCTATTAGGTGTGAAATTATCCAACTATTTAATCACTTGCTTACCAAAACTTAGAATGTTTTCATTGTGCTTGATTTGCGACTTATGGAGGAGTCTTGTGAATTTAGTTCTACGTGTAATTGAATACAACAAGAAAGAGTATTTAAAATTACAGCATCTTTTATAATGCTATAATTAATCTAGGATCATTCTTCAAAAAGCAACTCAATAAAAATATAAATAGCACTTTAAAACATTTTTTTTTCTCAAATTGCTCACAATTCTACTGTTAGAGAATGCTTTTGGAGGAACTGTTTGGAGTAATAATAGAACTGAAAGTGAACGCAGTGAAGATGTCAAACATTGTTAGTCCAGTATTCCATTATAAATATGCTAATGTAACCTATCTGGCAGGAGATAGAGTTTTTAACATGCAGCATACTGATGCATAATGAGTTTATACTATATAGTTATCTGACAGAGTCCAGCATATCCTCCAGTTTTTGGCAAACTTGAGTGTGATTAGCAACTCTCTTCATCCCTTTCCATCATCAGAGCTACCATACTTGGATATGAATTGTTTACCAATGTCAGTGGATCAGAGTCCTGGGTGTTAATTAAGAAAGAATGAAGGGTCACAGGTTAGAGACCTGTGGAAAGTGCTAATCGCTCATGTGTGTCTGGCCTGTGTTACATCTGATTAGGCCTGTCACTTCAGCAAAGCTGCTGAGAGCCTGGTGGAGTTTGCCCTATATTGTATGTGCTGGGAGTGCCTAGGGTAAATGACCTCTGCTTATTTTAGCATGAGTTTATCTCTTGGTCTCTTTGATCAGGTGGAAAAAATTTATTGTTGGTTTCTATAATTAGTGCTCACATCCTCCTTTCCATATTTGTAAACAAACTGACAAGCTGTTCCTGCTGATAATTAAATGAGAGTGGAAGAGTGGAGTTAGTATCCATGAAATTTAAATCTAGAGTCAGGGTGTGGTCACCTATCTAAAAACTTGGGAGATTATTCCTTTTTTTTTTTTTTTGAGATTATTCCTAACTCCATACAGTTTTTGCCTCATTTTATCCAACACTCAGTAAACAAACAAACAAATAAAATACTTGGTTGGATTTTGAAATATTGTAACCAAGGTTTTCATAGCTTCTCCTGAAAGTCACTTAAAATAGCTGAGTGGTGAAAAGAAAAGGACAGAGAGAAAGAGAGGGAGTTCATCCTTGATTTCCTTCTAGATAGGTTAAAAAAAAACTACCTTATGCTACTTGCATTTAAACTTCGTTTCTGCGTGTGGTTAAGCAACTGCCATAAGCTGCTTCTCCCTGACTCACAGAGGAAAGAAGTCTCTGATGGAGTTTTATATACACAACTGAGGACAAAACAGCATGGCCTTGGGCGGAGAGCAAGGATTCATGGATTCATGTTGCACAGCCCTGATGGCCTTTTCTTGAAGCCATCCACAATAATCCGGGCCTTCTGGAAGATACCTCATTCATGTCCCCCCAACCTGTAACTCTGGGGACTGAACAAATGTTTGTTTTTATTACTCTTTTTTGTTCAATAAAAATGTTCACTTAAAATTAAATAATATAGTGCAGGGGCTAATTTTTACGTCCTTTTCTTAAAACTGTCTTGTGGTAAAGACCCCTAGCAAGATGGATTCCAAAGAAAAGGCCTGCAGATTGCCCTTGTTCAGTTCTGCTTTCATTCCAGCCTTGGAGCATTAAGGGATTTGGGAAGTTAAGATCAGATCCCCTATTCTAACATGCTTCCCTTTTATCTAAACAAAATTTAAAACCCAAGTCAGGTGTCCATTAAACAGACACAAATCAAAGGCACTACTAAACTTTGTTGCTTAAAAGCCATAATGGTTAAGTGGTTAAATATTGAACACACATATAAACAAACAAGACAAGAATTTTCTTAATAATTTTGGTAAGAATTTTTAGGAATAAATCTTAGTATTTTCCCACTTCTCCAAAATTCTTATTTCCATTTTGCTTCTCCAAAGCTAATTATATCATTGCTGCAATCCCCACAGAAATTAAATTTTGGGGCATATTCATACACAACTTTTTTTTTTTTTTACTTTCTTCCGATTTAGTTAACTGTTCATACACAGCTTTCTTTCATTCTCTTCCAATTCAGTGAACTAAATTGCTGTCATGCCCTCTGCTTAAACACAGATTTGAATGATACTTGCTCAGAACTCATAGGGAAAAGCCATCAGATAATATCAAAATGTATTTGAAACTATATAAATTATGCCACATACCAAAGACATAATTCTATTTTTAATGAGTCTACTAAAAAGTGAATTGTCCTTTCCAGCAAGCAAAGACAATGTTTGAAGTTACAAAAAAGATGGAAAATTTCTCTTGGAGGTCTCAAAAAAAATATTTCTTGGCTGCTTTATAAGATAAACACTGTAAAGCTGTACTAAAATTTATCATTTTAATAAAGTGATTTTATACACTGAACTGCTTTGAATTCTCACTTCTTTTATACTTGCTCTTGTAACATCTTGTGCATTTTGAGTATTAAAAAAGTCTCTTCTTTAGAACTATAAAGAATCCAACATAATGATCTTAACGCTTACACTCATATGCAGTGAAATAGATTATAAAAATGTTTATTTCTCAATAAAACAAAAGCTATTTTAGAGAAATCTTTGCTTAGTTGACTCTTCATATTCACATTGCTTTTTGTTTCTGATAGCTGCTTGTAGTCCCTGTATAGGGTAGCACAAAAGCAAATCCAGGGTTTTGTTTTAACTAAAAACGTTCGATACAATGTGCTAAGTACTACCACTAACCTACAGGATTGAGAGGCTAAAGACAATGCATTTATTCTACTCTCTCTAAAAATTATTTTCATAGCATTAAATAATGTCAATTTATTTAACAGTTATCATTGCTCCTAGGAGAAGAGTTATGATTTTTATAATTTTTACATACTATATATAAACAAACATATCTAATATATTAGTAAATTAAAATTCTTAAAAATCATAGATAATTGCTGGTGTTGAAACAACTTTAATTTCAATGGCTAAGAAAGATTTCTCTTATATGAATTTTTAAAAAATGATTCCACAAAAACCTTAGGATCAATAAAGAAATGCTTGTGGCTTGATAGTCGCAGACAGGCTATGTGTGATGGGAATGTACATAATTATGGTCTTTCTGAGATCCTGATCTCGTTTTTAAGACTACATTTGCTTCCATTTTTGCAAACAGCAGATAATCTGAAATGATGTGCAGATTTTGTAAGAAAAAAAGTCAAATTTACTGAGGGGTAAAGGTGTATTTCATAGGGTTACTAAATTCACAGTTTAAAAGTTATTAGAGAATATGTTATTTTAAAATAAGTCAGCAGTGAGTGAGGATGGAATTTATTTTACTTCAGATCATCATTATTATAAGCTATCACCAAGGTATAATCACAAAAATGATTGAAATTCTAGCACAGAACAAAGAACTTGCACAAGGCCTAGTAACTCAAATATTACTTGGAAAAATGAATAAAGAAAGTTTAATATCCCCTAATGACATTGAATTTTTTAAGGACAAGCGATTTGTTGACTTTAGGCATTGATGGTTTCAATTTAGAAAAGACTATTTGGGGATTCATCCACCAAAAGTTTATTTATCCACTTTATTTTCTTAAAGTCCCTCCTACAGGAAAGCATTTAAGGGTGACTCTTCTTGAAAGAGTTATATGGACTATGTGTATCCTCTCATTGTTTCAATTAAGGGTTCTCAGCTGTTTTTCCCATTGTGAAGTGAAAAATAAAGAATTAATTTGTTCTCTTCTGTTAAAGATTTGTTTGGCAAAGGACAGGCATTTTGTTTATTCACATGGAAAGATAGGAGCTTTATGTGAAACAGCTATATTCTCGCCTAAGGAAATGCGTAGAATGTATTCAGTTATGGTGTTTATGAGAAACTATTTCTGACACTTCAATAAATAAAGGAGTATTTGGATTATATATATATTATGAATGGATCTGGTGCTATGCAAGTGTTTAAGGCAAGCCACACTGTGGTTAATTTATACATAGTCCACTTGCCTAATCATCTGGAAAAGAGGGCTGAGCTCTTTGAAGAAGCCTTTATGATACTGAGTAATAGCCAGATAGCATTAAATATACTTGTGTCACACTGGAATGAACAATATGAGAAAATGTAAGGAATGAATAGACCCATATTCTTCACCATTTCATATCTTCAAAAAAAAAAAAGCACACAAAAATTAAATGAAGTTTTCATGGCTTATATGTTTCATGTTAATCAATTTTCAGGCTATAAAAATTGAGGGAAATATAGCTTTGATAGAAAAGCTTCACCTTTTTAGTATCTTACATTTGATTCAATATGAAAAATAAAAAGATTACAGGGGCCAAATGAAAGATAAACAACCTAACTGCTTAATTAAAAGTAGACTCGGGATGCCTGGGTGGCTCAGTGGTTGAACGTCTGCCTTCGGCTCAGGTCATGATCCAAGGGTACTGGGATTGAGTCCCACACTGGGCTCCCCACAGGGAGCCTGCTTCTCCCTCTGCCTGTGTCTCTGTCTCTCTCTCTGTCTCATGAATAAATAAATAAAATCTTAAAAAAAAAAACCAATCAGACTCATTTAGTGTGCTCTTTATTCTGTCTTAGAAAAATGCTAGATTTACATGTACTTTTTTTCCTTTTCAAGTTTTTATTTCAATTCTAGTTAGTTAACCTACATGGTAAAATTGGTTTCAGGTGTAGAACTTAGTGACTCATCATTTATATGCACTTAAAAAAATGTTAATAATAATCCTATTAAGAGTGGATTGTTAACCTCATTTTATTGATGAGATTAAGTGACCTATCTAAGGTCACACTACTAATGCACCATAATCCTCTTGTGTATCAGGCTGCATCCTTTAGGTAGTCAGGTGCCCATGATAATCATGTCTTAGCCAAGGTTCTTATTGGAAATAGAAAATGCACTCAAGGATTAAAAAAAATAGTTGAGAACATTATTGTAAATGCATGTAAGATCTTCATAAAACTCCAGGGCAGGCTGAATTTGCAACCCCTCCGAAGAGGTCCAGAGAACGCTTTCTCTCATCTCCACCAATTCTGTGCTCTCCATGGTGTTTATTACCAGCTCCCAGTCAGCCTCCAAGTCCTCTGAAGTTGCTACCTATAAGAAAGTCTCTGTGGGACGTCTGGGTGGCTCAGCGGTTAAGTGTCTGCTTTTGGCTCAGGGATCCTGGGATCAAGTCCCACATCAGGCTCCATGCAGGGAGCCTGTTTCTCCCTCTGCCTGTGTCTCTACCTCTTTCTCTCTGTCTCATGAATAAATAGATAAAATCTAAAAAAAAGAAAGTCTCTGTAGGACTCTGATTAGCCTTCCTCATACTTGGGAGCCGGAATACTCAGTTGAAGATCTCAGGGCTAAGGTCTCACGTGTCATTCCCGGTGCAATCAGGTCTGATGGTAGGAAGGGCCATGCAGTCTTCCTGCCCACTCAGAGGGGCACAGATGTGCATCAGATATTATCTCGTATAACCCAGAACTTCTATTCTCCTGCGATTTAGGAACTTTATTTGTATTTTACTATTCCACAGTTATGAGGAGCATGAAAAATTGGTTAAATTTTGAAAGTTCACGCAAAGCATTGCAGAATTGATTCAGTAGATGCTTTACAGTTAGTGATTGGTAAAATATTTTGAGTTTCTAGAGTCTAAATGAATACTTCTAAAAAGGTAACAAAGGGCTTTTATGGACATTTTTTCCTGGGGGAAGAAAATGGAGGTTATATTCTCTACTGCTAGTCATTAGGGTCCTATAACAATAATATCCTAGAGGAAACATGAGAGGTCATTAGGACAATTTTCTCTTGCCTAAAAAAATAGCAAACATGTCTATATAGATGAAAACCTCTCTATAGATTATTTGTGTTTTCATTAACTTTAGGCATTAGTAATTGTTTCTTTTAGTTTTTTTTTTTCTCCAGCTGACTGGATTTAGAGAAAAAAAATCATAATATAACAACAACAACAACAAAAAACTAACTGACAAAGCCCTAAGGGGTTTGCATAATAAAGAAATAATTCAAAATGTTAAATATATTCTTAGTGGAATTTTAAACATTACAGAGTTTGTTAACTTCATATTGTAGCAAGGTATTTATTTGTTTCAAGGTTTGTGTTGATAGTTCTTGGTTCTAAAAGACACCAAACAATTGGTATTACATCCATAAACCCAAAGAAGTAAAACTAATCTCATAAGAAACACAAGATTATGTCATCAGTTGCATGCATTTTGTGGCAGAGTCTTTAACTTCCAGTACA
Source organism: Canis aureus (assembly GCF_053574225.1). Taxonomy (NCBI): domain Eukaryota; kingdom Metazoa; phylum Chordata; class Mammalia; order Carnivora; family Canidae; genus Canis; species Canis aureus. Next base: position 25,400,758 of record NC_135630.1, on the reverse strand, counting down.
AAAATATTGCCCTAGGGAAATGTAGCTACAATTGGAATATGCTTTAACTTGTCATGCTTTTGTGTTATTTATTCATTAATTTATTGAATAGTTTGAATTAAAATTACATTTTTAATAGCTGTAGCTATTGCTTGATCATGTTACTAGGACAAATGAATTTCCATAGACTCCATTATAATACAGAATAGTTTACTTTTCCTATTTGACCTTTTTTTGGTAATACACTACTTATAAAATAAAGACATATGTTGTGTCTCAAATTTGAGATTATAAATGAAGGCATCTTATTCTGTCTTTTGGCTTTGGGAGATTTCAAGACATTGTGGAAATATCTCCAAACTACATCATCATATGTCAAGGAACTGACAAGATCATCCTAGACTTTACAGTACATAACTTTTTAGTTCACATAGATTTCTTGTCAATCATCTGTTTCTTACTTAAAAGCTAATGAGTCAATCTATGGTAGGTTAAATTGAATATTTTATCTAAAACCAATTTTGTGTATGGATTCTTTGACAATGCCCTGGAACCTAAAAAAAAGATTAAAACATGGAAAATATTATCAGAGTAGTTATATCTTCAGCTATTGCTGCTTCTTAAGAAATACAAGGTATTTATTATGTAAAAAATACATAAATATATATGAAGCACACTCACGTGCATATCTATAAATGCACACACATTCACTAGTTTGCACATGTATTATCTCACCAACTTTTAGGGTAGTTATACATTTTGGTTGGATAAATAGTTCTACATTATTATGAATGTGTAATACTATTCATGATTAATGTTTACAGTAATGTTTTTGTACAAATTTTTTACTTTCCCTGATGTTAATTGTCTTATATATTCACTTGGTTTCCTTTCGGTATAGTCATCACTAATTCATTCCCAGACTTTCTACCATAAGTGTAATAATCTTTTCAGTAACTTCAAACACATCAGGTATCCTGCCAAGTTCAGCTGCTTGGGGCTCTCTTTCAGAGCCCTCTGTCCTCTGCTTTCATTTACTAGCTGTGGCTGTCACATCTCCCTTTCTCTGCAGAGTATTCATGCCTTGTTTTTGTTTTCTTTTTCCTGCATTGGTGCCCTTGTTTTCAGGATCTCATGGTTTATCCTTCCTTGGCTTAATACCATTTTAGTGGCACCTATCTCTCGTAACACCCTAAGAAATGTATTTAGCTGTGGATCCCTTTTTCTGAGAATGTGCAAATCTGGAAATGTACTGATTCTATTCTCACTGAACTCTACTCTTCACAGAACATAGGATATTAGGGTTAAAATTATTTTCATTCATAATTTTCTATTTATTTATTTATTTATTTATTTATTTATTTATTTATATTGGAGTTTCATTTGCCAACATATAACATAATACCCAGTGCTCATCCCATCAAGTGCCCACCTCAGTGCCCGTCATCCAGTCACCCCATCCCCCTGCCCACCTCCCTTTCCACTACCCCTTGTTTGTTTTCCAGAGTTAGGAGTCTCTCATGCTCATTCACCCTCACTGATTATTTCCCACTCATTTTCTCTCCTTTTCTCTTTATTCTCTTTCACTATTTTTTATATTCCCCAAGTGAATCCCCAAGTGAATGAGACCATATAATGTTTGTCCTTTTCTGATTGACTTACTTCACTCAGCATAATAACCCTCCAGTTCCATCTACATTGAAGCAAATGGTGGGTATTCGTCATTTCTAATGGCTGAGGAATATTCCATTGTATACATAGAACACATCTTCTTTATCCATTCATCTCTCGATGGACACTGAGGCTCCTTCCACAGTTTGGCTATTGTGGACCTTGCTGCTAGAAATATCGGGGTGCAGGTGTCCCGGTGTTTCACTGCATCTGTATCTTTGGGGTAAATCCCCAGCAGTGCAATTGCTGGGTTGTAGGGCAGGTCTATTTTTAACTCTTTGAGGAACCTCCACACAGTTTTCCAGAGTGGTTGCACCATTTCACATTCCCCCCAACAGTGCAAGAGGGTTCCCCTCTCTCCTCATCCTCTCCAACATTTGTTGTTTCCTGTCTTGTTAATTTTCACCATTCTCACTGGTATGAGGTGGTATCTCATTGTGGTTTGCACCCAAAAGCATAAGATACCTAGGAATAAACCTAACCAAAAAGGTAAAGGATCTATACCCTAAAAACTACAGAACACTTCTGAAAGAAATTGAGGAAGACACAAAGAGATGGAAAAATATTCCATGCTCATGGATTGGAAGAATTAATATTATGAAAATGTCAATGTTACCCAGGGTAATTTACACATTTAATGCAATCCCTATCAAAATACCATGGACTTTCTTCAGAGAGTTGGAACAAATAATCTTAAGATTTGTGTGGAATCAGAAAAAAAAACAACCAAATAGCCAGGGGAATATGGAAAAAGAAAACCAGAGCCAAGGACATCACAATGCCGGATTTCAGGTTGTACTACAAAGCTGTGGTCATCAAGACAGTGCGGTAATGGCACAAAAACAGACACATGATCAATGGAACAGAATAGAGAATCCAGAAGTGGACCCTCAACTCTATGGTCAACTAATATTTGACAAAACAGGAAAGATTATCCACTGGAAAAAGGACAGTATCTTCAATAAATGATGCTGGGGAATTTGGACAGCCACGTGCAGAAGAATGAAACTAGACCATTCTCTTACACCATACACAAAGATAAACTCAAAATGGATGAAAGATCTAAATGTGAGACAAAAATCCATCAAAATCCTAGAGAACACAGGCAACACCCGTTTAGAACTTGGCCACAACAACTTCTTGCAAGATACATCTATGAAGGCAAGGGAAACAAAAGCAAAAATGAATTATTGGGACTTAATCAAGATAAAGAGCTTCTGCACAGCAAAAGAAACAGTCAACAACACTAAAAGACAACCTACAGAATGGGAGAAGATATTTGCAAATGACGTATCAGATAAAGGGCTAGTATCCAAGATCTATAAAGAACTTCTTAAACTCAATAGCAAAGAAACAAACAATCCAATCATGAAATGGGCAAAGGACATGAACAGAAATTTCACATTCCATAAGGGAAGATAAGCAATAAATAAGGTTAACTATTAAAACACATAATACATTAGATAATAATAAGTACTTATATGGGAAACATGCTAGAAAGGGAATGACATTGCAAATGGACTGGCAGGAGAAGGCAATGCAGTGAAAATGACTGAGTTAAAAACAGAAGGAAGTGGGGTAAAAAGTCATTTAAATATCTTGAGAGGAGGGGATCCCTGGGTGGTGCAGCGGTTTAGCACCTGCCTTTGGCCCAGGGCGCGATCCTGGAGACCCGGGATCGAATCCCATGTCGGGCTCCCGGTGCATGGAGCCTGCTTCTCCCTCTGCCTGTGTCTCTGCCTCTCTCTCTCTGTGTGTGACTATCATAAATAAACAAAAAGAATTAAAAAAAAATATCTTGAGAGGAATCTTTTTGACCCCAAGGAGAATGAGTACTTGTAAAGTTTCAGCAAAAGCAAGACTTTTGAGTGAAGGCAAAACGTGAGGGGAACACTGGCCCACGATGAGATTTGAGAAAGGCAGACTGACAGACTGCTCACATAAACCTGCAGAATTTTTGAATTTTGTTCTGCATATGAGGGGAATTTGAGAATTATTGGTCTCAATGTATGGAAAATAAAATTTTAATTACATGCATGATTTATGATATATATAATACCTCAAAAAAGCTGTACCCAATGGAGGACATGCCCATGTAAGTAGTTAGAATTAACTCAAAATGGAATATTCCCTTTCTAGACTATACCAAGTGTCTTTTTTTCTAGTGTGGAAAAGGAAAATGAATGCTTAGAGTCAAAGAAAAGGATATGATTCTGTTAAGAAACATTTTATCCAAAAAGGGATGACACTTTTGTGTATTTATAGTAATGGATAATGTCAAGCACAATGGATATCTGGAACTTTTTGCAAAATATATTTTAATTGGGCAGCCCAGTGGCACAGTGGTTTAGCGCCGCCTGCAGCGTGGGGTGTGATCCTGGAGACCCGGGATCGAGTCCCACGTCGGGCTCCCTGCATGGAGCCTGCTTCTCCCTCTGCCTGTGTCTCTGCCTCTCTCTCTCTCTCTCTCTCTCTCTGTGCCTCTATGAATAAATAAATAAAATCTTAAAAAATATATATGTATATATTTTAATTAAAAATAATTAAAATACAACTTTTCAAGAACCAGTTTTTCCTGCCAAAATTTGGTTACTTTCAAACACTTGCATTGTCATACCCATATTATCAAGTTACCCCCTAGTCCCCTAGGTATCTGTAATCCACTATTATCAGTTAATTCACAGAATCTCCCAGTAGCCAACATGCTCAGTATCCACATTACCAGGGACTCCCATGACAAGTAAAATTAACACAGCCTTAGCTAGTAAGTTTATTTTATATTCACTCAGCTAAATAAATTTCTTCATCTCATAAATCTACGTATACCATCTCCCCAACTTAAAGTCCTCTAGTGACCTTCTATTATACTTGGAATGATATCTGACTTCTTTTACATGATTTGTAAATCCCTACATAATCTAGGCCTGACCTCACAGATCTTATTTCCCTGATATCTATCTGCATTTCCTTCCCTATGATCTAATCACACTAGCTTTGTTCTTGGAAGACTTATTTTTACCGTTTCAGCCAAGCTCATTTTTTAACTTGGGGGCTTTGCAGTTCATTTAGAATGCTCTTCCTACCTGAATAATTCTTTGTGGTAGGCAACTTTTAATATCTTCAGCTGCTGTGTAGTGAGTAGCCCCTTGGAGAAGCCCACATGATGAGAAACTGATGCCTCCCATAGCCAGTGAGGACTGTGGCGTTCAAGCAGCCTGTGAAAAAGCCTGGAAGTAGATCCTTCTCCAAATGAACCTGGAGATGACTGCCTCCCTATCTGACAGGTATTGCTAGAGACTTCAGCCAATGGACCTAGCTAAGCCACACCTGGATTCCTGACCCACAGAAACTGTGAGATAATAAACATCTGTTGCTTTAAGTCACAAAGTTTTGAAGTCAAAATTCCTTAGGTAGCTGTAAACAATTAATATACTTGTTCTTTCCATTCTCAAGCCTCAGAACTGATAACTGTTCCTCTAAGATGGGGTCAGCAAACTTTTTCTATAAAGGGCCATCTAGTAAATATTTTAAGCTTTGCTTAAAATCTCAAATTCTGTCTCAACACCAAAATCTGCCATTATTTCATGAAATCAGACAAAGATATGTGAATGAGTGATCATGGCTATGTTCCAAACAAATTCTATGTACAAAAACCAGTGGCAGATAGAAGTTTGCCCACCCCTACTTTAAGAGACCATTTTAGGCCCATATACTAAAATCACTATCATTTTAGTTTGTTTAATTTATGCTTTTACCATCCTTCTTACTAGACTGGAAGCTGCCTGAGGCATATTGCACTCCAGGACTCAGAACAGTGGCTAGCATGTTCCACAGTAAATACTGAATGGGGCCATGGATTGATTTGGTTGAAGTCGGAAGAGGACTTCCCAGGAACCATGTGATGAAATAAAGACATACATGCATAAAAGAAACCTAAGAGATACAACACAATCAAATATATAATGTCTATCCTGTAAAAAAGGCCATTGTTTGTTCTGTGCTCCTTCAAAAGGCAGAATTAGGAAAAATCATACCCTATGGCAACCTTTGTATAAAATTTTGCCTGACATCCTAGAATATTATCAATTTTGATCTCCTTTTTCCTAGCTAGTACATATAAAAATATTTAAATATGTCATTATTGAAATAATTATATTTTACAATCCTAGCTCCCCAACTAGAATGTGAATCCCTAGAAGGCTTGGACCATACCTTTTCATCTTTTATGCCAGAACTTGTCTGTCATTGTCAGTGTTAGGTCTGACATAGTATGAACACAATAAATCAGTATTGGAGAGATGGCAATAAATCAGTATTGGAGAGATGGCAATAGGGAGGAGAGGAAAAGAAGAAATCAGTTTAGAGACAAAGGTTTTGTTCACCCTTTTGAGTTCCATAAAAAACACAATCTTCTACACATGAAAGATGTTTGACAATTAGCTGGTCTGCCTCTGCAGTGTCTTCTATCAGGAAATATAACTCTTTTCATAATATTTGTCTAGATAATTGCCTTTATTTTGCTGGTGAAAGTAAGCATTAAACAACTTTATTGAATGTTTGCTTTCCATATAGGTGCCAAGCAGAACCTTCTCTCTTCATTCTGCCCCACAGCTACTGTATTTTATTATAGCCCAGGGTACATAAATTTCCATCTTTCTTCTGAAACAACATTGCTAGTCATTCTCTGTAACATTTCAAAATATTAGAATATATAGCAAGATGAGGGAACAGCTGCATTTGTGTAGAACCCTGTGCTTTACAAATGGGTAATAAATGCATCATATATTCTTTCCAAGGTTATGGTTACACAAATACTTATTGAAATTTATTCATAAGCATGAGTCAGAAGATAAGAATGAGTTGAATTTGGCTTTTTAGCTGTGTAGTAATGTATTGGATTATGCCTTATGGGGATGGTATGAACACATACTTTTTATCCAGATAATCATATGTCTGGCTTTACAAATAATGTATGTTTGTTCTTTCAGCTTAGCAAATTACAACATGGCGTTTGGGGGCAGAGTATGGTTTGGATGCCGATGTAACTGGCAGTTGATCTTAATCTTTACTGTTTTTGATTATATATAATTTATTTTAATTACAGAGAAGCACAGATTTCAAATTTAACTTTGGTATGGCTTCCAGCACAACACAATAGAGAAAAATCACACTACTATTCTTCTTTATTGCTATAGTTTGGTCTGTAATATGACATTTGATCATTAACATTCTGGGTTATAAATAAATTGTAGAAGAAGAAAAAATCATGATGCCTTACATTGGGGCTTTAAAATATATTTTATAATTCTAAATATTGTAATTTCTTCATTCATTAAGAAATAGGTTTTGAAACACAAGGAAAGCATGTAAACTATGAAGTCATCCACAATTACGATGTTCAGATTACCACAATTTATATTTTGATATTTAAGTTTCCAGTGTTTTACATTTATTTCTATATATGAAAATCAAAGCCAAATAATATTTTAGGTATGAAGACATATTATTCTCTGGGAGGGATAAACATGAATATGAATAGAAACATACATTTACTAAATAAATATCTTTGTCATTCTGCTCTCCTGCTAGAATGTAAGTTCCAGGGGGCAAGTACTTGTATGTGGGTTTAACTCTTTTACCTCCATTGACTAAAATAGTGTCTGGCACTTATTTATTCTGTGAGCTAATTAATAATTCACATTTTAATATTATTTTATAATTCCAATTTCAATATTTTAAGTGTTATTTTAGTGACAATGAGCTTATACTATATACACTTTTTTTTACTATATACACTTTTAATCAACCTTCATTTTATGTAAATTTAAGTTGTTTCTGATATTTTTACCTTGTGAAAATAACATATTTTTTTATATTGCAACAATTATACCTTTTTTATTCTTCTAATTTCACTGAATAGACCAGGACTTCCAGAGTAATATTGAGCCATAACAACTGCAATGGGAATTCTTACATGAATCCTAAATTAAATGGATTATGTCTGATATTTTATAAGGAAATTCAATTTTGGCTCTTGGCTTTAGATAGAGATTCTTGTCATTTTGAAGAAATATACATCTATCTATATTAAGATTCTTAAAAACTAAAGGTGTGTTGTAAAATTTTATCAAAAAAGATTTTTTTAAAGATTTTATTTATTTGTTCATGAGAGACACAGAGAGAGAGAGAGGCAGAGACACAGGCAGAGGGAGAAGCAGGCTCCATGTAGGGAGCCCAACGTGGGACTCGATCCCAGGTCTCCAGGATCAGGCCCTGGACTGAAGGCAGTGCTAAACTGCTAAGCCACCGGGGCTGCCCTCAAAAAAGTTCAAATTGTGTTTTTGCTTTTTAGTATCCCTTGTAATTTTTTCTAGATAGCGAGATATGACATGTAAGATAAAAGAAACTGCTGTAAATGTGCCTGTAGGAAGGGGACAGAAAGCAATCTAGTCTTATGGTTACGTTGCTGTCTTTCAGATCAGAACCTATGCCTATGGACCATGAAGTTGACCCAAGTAGTCCTGGGATTTAAAAAAAATTGTATTTCTAAGTTTTTGTCTGCTTTATTTCTCTGTAAAAATGCCTGTTATATGTTGGGTATTTTAAAAAATGTGTTAAATGAACACATTAGTTTTTTCTACAAAACTGGTTTATTGAAGGTGCCTTTTTTGGAGGGGGGTCATCATACTAGGAAATAATTATTTCCAGCCAATGATTCCTTTTCACATATTTTCAAATATGTTGTTATCAAGTTTAATGAGCTGTTCTCTTTTTAATTAAAAAAAAAAACTCATCTGAATATATGACACATCTCCTTTCTCATTTCTAATCATGTATATTTTTGCTGCCTTTCTTTACAGGATCCCAAAGTTTGTTTTGTCTTTACACCAAACCAGATATCATCTTCTTCAACTATTTTCAGTCTTTATTAATTCCTAGTTCCTAGTTTCTTTTGGTTTATATTGTTCTTTTTATAAGGTATTTAGATGAGTACTAGATTTCTTAATTCGTGTCTTCCCCCGCCAATAGTAAAGGAATTTAATTTTCATTGCATTTAGATAGGTTATACTTTTTCTTTAGAATTGAGTGCTAGGAGAATGTTCTTTAATTTCCATATCCATTAAGCAATGCTCCCATTCCCTCTCCCCCCACCCTCAGCTCCTGGAAGCCACCAATCCGAATTTTGTCTCTAAGGATTTACCTTCTGGGTATTTCATGAAAATGGTATCATACAATGTATGATTTATTATGTCTGGTTTCTTCCATTTATCATAATGTGCTATCTGCACTGCTCTCTGCAGCAACCAATCCAGGAAGCCAAACAAAATATCCTGTAACATTGGCCCAAATGACCAGGACTTAATCAGTAACTGAGAGCTTCCTTAATTTTTGCCCCTGCTTCCAACATAAGACCAACTGAAGAAGAAGTATGTTCCACTAACCAATTACATGGGATGCCCCACTTCTGATTAGTCTGCTTACAGCTTCCCTATGCTAATATCTTCCAAACCAGGAATATCTGAAGTCTTTTCTTTTTTTCACAATAAAGTTCTTCCACTCTGCCTGCTTTTGAGTCTATGCCAAACACAATGATGGTAGCTGCCTCTCTTGTAATAGCAAGCTCTGAACTAATAGTTCATCAAATTGTTGGAGGCTCTGAGTGGATACATCTGAGAGTTAAAACTCCAGGGGCATTCACTCATTGGAGAGTTTCCACACTTTTATGACTTTTACTTCCAGGACTTCAAACAGGTTTTCACAGTAAATATTGGAGAAAAATTTTGTGCTTCTGGCAGAGAGAGAGGAAAAGAAACCATTTTGAAATACACCAGAGCAGGATGCCTGGGTGGCTCAGCAGTTGAGCCTTTAGCTCAGGTTGTGATTCTGGGGTCCTGGGATCGAGTCCTGCATCTGACTCATTGAAGGGAGCCTTCTTTTCCCTCTGCCTGTGTCTCTGCCTTTCTCTGTGTGTCTCTCATGAATAAATACATACAAATCTTAAAAAAGAAAAGAAATACACCACAGCATTCTGTTCTTAACAAGGTCTGCCTCAAAAGCCAGAGCTGATCTTGTACTTTGCAAAATCAGCCAGAGCTGAACCTGATGGGGTTTTACCAGAACGTAACTGACCTGGGGGCTGGGAAATATACAATGATAACCAACTCTAGCCTTTCATGTGGGAGATAGGAAATACACAACTCTAGCTCCTGTAGTCATCCTGTCCCACCTAAGGAGAAGGAGAAGGGGACTGAGAAATATCTGGAAAATTCACAGTCCATAGGCATAGACTATGATCTAATCATAGGACTAGAAAGCTTCCTATCCTCCCACATCTTCCTAAAGGTACATTTACAGCAGTTCCTTTTATACAATCATATAAAATGTTCAATTAAAACCACAAAAGGCAAAAAAGAATGGAAGACAAAAATAGGAATGTAGAACAAGGATAACAAATTAAAAACAGTAACAAATATGTTAGATATTAATCTAATTATATCAGTAATAACTTTTAACATTCATGGTCCAAATGTATCCACAGAGATTGTCAGAGTGGATCAAACACTGGCACTTAACTATATGTTTTCTGCAAGGAATTCACTTTAAATGTAAAGACAGATGTAGATTAAAAGTAAAAGAATGGAGAAAAATATACCATGCTAACACTAATAAAAAGAAAGTAGGGCTAACTATTAATCTCAGACAGAACAGACTTCAAAGTAAGGAAAGTTATCAGGAATAAAGAAGAGAATTACATAATGATAAATAAGTAGGTCATTCTGCACAAAGACATGACATGTGTGCACTTAACAACAATGTATCTAACTGCATGAGACAAAAATGATAGAACCATAAGGAGAAATAGATGAATTCACTATCATAGTTAAAGACTTCAACACACCTCCCTTAGAAATGGGCAGATCCTGCTGGCAGAAAACCATAAGGACATAGTTGAACTGAACAACACCATCAATCAACTGGATATAATGAACATCTAAAGACTACTTTACTCAACAAGGCAGATTACACATTCTACTGAAGTTTGCATGCAATATTCATCAAGAGAGACCACATTCTGGGCCATAAAACATACCTTAACAAATCTGAAAGAATAAAAATCATATAATATCATATCTGCTTTTAGACCACATGGAATTAAACTAGAAATCAGTAAGAGATTTGGAAAGCTGGAAAATATCAAAACACATGAAGATTAATCAAACTGCCTCTAAATAATACATAGGTCAAAGAAGAAATCTCAAGATAAATTTAAAAATACTTCAAACTATATGAAAAGATAATATCAAATTTGTAGGATGCAGCAAAAACATTGCTTAGTGGGAAATTTACAACATTAATGCATATCTTAAAAAAGAAAGATTTTTTGAATTTAGGAAATTATTTTTTTAAAACAGTGATTTAAATCCAAAGTAACCAGAAGAAAAGAAATAATAAAAATTAGAGCAAAAATAAAGGGAATTGAAAAGAGGAAATTCATAGAGCAAATCAATGGAAACAAAAGCTGGTTCTTTGAAAAGATCGATAAAAGTGATAAGCTTCTATCCAGAATAACTAAGAAAAAAAGAGAGAGGAGATAAGTTACTAGTATTAGAAAAAAAAAAAAGAGAGAGGGCAGCCCAGGTGGCTCAGCGGTTTAGTGCCACCTTCAGCCCAGGGCGTGATCCTGGAGACACGGGATTGAGTCCCATGTCAGGCTCCCTGCATGAGCCTGCTTCTCCCTCTGCCTGTGTCTCTGCCTCTCTCTCTCTCTCTCTGTGTCTCATGTATAAATAAACAAAATCTTTAAAAAAAAGAAATAAAAAGAGAGAATATCACTATAGGTCTCATGGATATTAAAAGAGAAATAATACAAAAGGGAATACTATGAAAAACTCTAGGCCCATAAATTTGGTAGTCTAAATAAATTGGACCAATTCCTTGAAAGACATCATCTACCAAAAATTACACAAGAAAAAAATAGAGAATCTGAATGGCCTATACTTACTAAGATATTGAATCAATTATTAATAACCTTCCAAAAGAGAAAGCATCAGGCCTAGATGGGTTCACTGGTAAATTCTTCTAACCATTTAAGGATGAAATTATGCCAATTCTTCACATTCTCTTTTGGAATATAGAAACAGAAGAACACTTCCTAACTCCTTCTATGAGGCCAACATTACCTTAATATCAAAATCAGATAAAGACATCACATGAAAACTAGACCAATATCTCTCATGAGCATTGATGCAAGATTCCTCAACAAAATCAAATTCAACAACATATAAAAAATAATACACCATTGCCAACTAGTATTTATCTTAGGCATGTAAGAATGATTCACCACTCAAAATTCAATTAATGTAATCCATTATACCAACAAACTAAAAAAGAAAACCCACATGATCATATCAATAGATGCAGAAAAAGTATTTGGCAAAATCCAGCACCCATTCATCATAGACTCTCAGTAATCTAAGAATAGAGGGGAGCTTCCCGAATTTGACAATGCCTATCTATAAAAACCCTACAACTAACATCTAAAAAGAAATACAACTAAAAAGAAACTAAACAGAAATTGGTTATTTAGCCATAAAAAAGACATGGAGAAACTTTAAAAGCATATTACCAAGTAAGAGAAGCCGATTTTAAAAGGCAACATACTGTATGATTCCAAATCTATGATATTCTAGACAAGGTAAAATGATGGAAACAGGAAAGAAGATTCAGTGGTTCCAGGGATGAGGCGAGGGGAGATAAATAGGTAGAACCAGAAGATTTTTAGGGCAATGAAAATACTCCTTATGATCTTATAATGGCTACATGTCATTACATACTTGTCTGAACCATGATTCACAATCAAGAGTGAGTCCGAGTGAGTCCTGATATAAACTATGGATTTTCAATGTAGGTTAGTCAATCATAATGTACCACTGGTGGATAGGTATTGATAATAGGAGAGGCTATGCTATCTCAGGGGTTAGTGGGAAATTTCTGTACTTTCTGCTCAGTTTTGCTGTGAACCTAAAATGACTCCAAAATCGAAATATAAAACGACTGTTCTATAAGTATAAAATATAAAATAAATATGTAGTATATATTTACACTTGATCTCTAAGTCTACTAACTCAGTTCTTACACAAATACTTTTTCTTGACAGTATCTACTGAATTATTTATTTAGGAAATTGTTATTTTTACCCAAGATTATATCTTTAGTGCTTCACTAGGACATTGGTAAGTGTTCTATTTATTATTATTTTTGGAATCCAAATGTCATCTGTCTCCTTCAGCAGCTGTCTTACTAGCTGTGCATTTTTATTTTATTGCTTTCTTAATTTTCTGGTTACTGAGCTCCCTTGGGCTTCTTTAAGTGGTCTTTTGATCTTTGATAGATCACTGAGGCATAGGTCCTGTGGGTCTCTGGCAGGCCAGAGTGAAGAGGATCGCTCATGCAGAACTGAAAGCTACCTTATTTAGGTAGCCAGAAATCTCCTTTCAGGATTTCCCACTCTCTACCTTTGACCTGGGGTTCCTGATGCTGGCCTCCATTCTAAGAGATCCAAAATAAAACACAGAGAGGCTCCAAAACTCTAGGACCCAGGATAGATTGGTTAAAAGCTAGAGAAAGGGGAATGATTTCCCATATACCATATTGCTGGAATCCTTTTGTCTATGAGCAATAGTAAATCAAACATGCAGAGATCACAGATTTCACCCCTCTCTCACTCTTTCAGGCTATTTTGTGTACAATGCCACCTGTTTCAGGTGTAAAAAAACACAATATCCAGGGCACACTTCCAGGGAGAGGAGCCCAAAGTTGATTAGAAGCTTAACTCTTATTCTTATTTCTCTACGTTATTAGACAAAGAAAAAAAGCATTTGGGTCTTCATCAGGTTGCTTTCAGCCTTACAAATGAGCTGTTTATAAAGGCAAAAAGAAAGGAGTGTTGAGACTGAATGGTTCTTCCCATTTCAGGTGACAAAACATTCTGTGAAGACCCCTTCTACCTCAGTATGTGGGGCAGCGTTCAGGACAGAGACTGTCACTTTTCCAGTATGTCTTGTCCTGCTACTCTGACTCACGGCTTCACCTGTATTTTGCATGTGGAAATTCCTCTTGAGATCTAATATATCCTTTATCAATAGTCCTATCTTTTAGCACTGTTGCAGATTTACTTTTGCTTTTGAGATTGCATAAAAGTTTCATGGGAAAATTAATAAAGGGTGTGGGAAGTGATGACTACTAAATAAGTCCATCCTAACCTCAATTTTGTATTTCCTTGAGAATATATTTTTCAGAGTACCAAAAGAAAGCACAATTGACAGTTAAAATCTTGGCTGCTCGGAAATTAATATAATAGTAGGTTTTACTTTTTGCTATGATGTATTTTTTCTCTAAAAATATCTACTGATTTTCGAGAATTCTGTTAAGAGAATTCCTTTAATGTTAAGTGGTTAATATTTGCTACACTAGATTGATCATGTGACAATATAGTGTCTGTGTACGATCTGATTCCTTTTTTTTAAAGATTTTATTTATTCATGATAGATACGGAGAGAGAGAGAGAGAGAGAGAGAAAGAGAGAGAAAGAGAGAGGAAGAGACACAGGCAGAGGGAGAAGCAGGCTCCATGCAGGGAGCCCGATGTGGGACTTGATCCCGGGTCTCCAGGATCACGCCCTGGACTGAAGGCAGTGCTAAACTGCTAAGCCACCGGGGCTGCCCCTAGTCTGATTCTTGAAGGACATTTCTAGAGGGAGCAGGAAGGTAAATCAGGAGAGTAAAGCCCAGACAGAAGGACTCTGTATGCAGAAAAGTACTGAACTATATAAAAACAATACTAGGTGTTGACCAAATGAGCACAATTTTGCATGGTTAGGAAAAAGTTAGTAGTGCTTTGATTACTTGGCTAAACCATCAAGCAACTTTTGTCCAAAATGAGGCATTTATCTTGTCATGGTGAGTATTTTGGAGAAGTGTGGGAATAAATAGAGAAAAATATACACATATATGTATTTAATTCAAGACAGACTGTTTTCCTAATACTTAGGAGGTAAAGCACCTGATATGTTAATTTAGATAAACCCCAGGTCTAATTCCCAAACATAAAACATTCCGATGTCTCATGGTATCTCACCACTCATAATGCCATCCATGAGCTAGAGCTAGATCATGAGGGGAGCTAGTTAAAAATGCAGAGCCTCAGGCCATATCCCAGCCACACTGAATCAGATCTCAATCAGATCTCAAACACTAACTCAAACAGTTGGTGTTTGAGAAGCACTGACACTGTATCTGAAGGTGGGGATGGAGTGAAGTGAGAAGGTAAAAACTGACCATCTTATTTCATGACACTATGGTGATTATGAGTTTTTACTTCTAATATTTCTTTCAGGGTCAGCCTTATTTGTTAATAGAATGACACATATCCAAAGCCTTGAATGTCTTTATTTTCACCAACGATTTCAACGAGGGCCTGAATTTTAACTGTTAGAAGCATATCTTTGTGTTAAATGTGAGTAGAGCTTAAATTGTTAATGTGCCCCTTGAAATAAGTAATGCATTATCCTATTTATACATAAGGAAAGATTAGTACTAGTTCATGTGCGTGTGTGTGTGTGTGTATGTGTGTTTTTAAATAATCATGAAGCAGGGCCGAAGGAAATTGGAATCAAAAGTTTTGATCTGGGGCAGGGAGAAATCTGAACCACGAAGTATAACTGAGGGGACCATGCCCAAGGGAACATGGAACAGCCCTGTGCCCTGGGAAATTGCGAGATGAGGATTCTGAACAAGAAAGTTAGGAAAAACAGCTTGCAGGCAAATCACTTACGGTCAGTCCAAACAACGCTACCTGCATAATGTATATAAATTGTTCAAGTAACACAATTGATTCCCTCAGCAACTCTTTCCTGAGATAAATATCACTCCTAATCTTTCAGCCTGAATTCCTGAAGAATTAAACAAAGCATTAGCTTTCAGAGAAGCTTTTTCCATCAAAATGGAATACTCGAAATGTTTTTTTATTTAACTTTGGTTTTGTACCAGAATGAAGCTTTAAGATTACTCTGATGAATAAACAAACTGAAAGCTAGATGTCCCAATGACACCTTTGACTATATCTAGTCTTTTTCTATTTTGTAATGAACTATTTTAAACTGTTAGAGAGAAAGTTTTATTTTTACAATGCAATAGGGAGGGATTATGCAGCATTTGCATTATGGTTTTGCTCTAGGTAAATGATTTTTAAGGTCTATACTCTTTTATCCCTAAAAGAAATGACAATTTTTTTTAAATGCTTTACTTTTCTGAAATGGGAAATAAGTAGTGCTATCTCTGAGCTCTTGCTATATGTCAGCTCTGCTGCTAAGACTCTTAGGATAAAACTACAGGAGGAATAAGAACTATTTCAGAGCATTTTTACATGAATATTATTCTAAAGAAAATTTCCTCAGAAACTTTGGAACAAACCTCCAGCCCAATTCCCCCTTTGCCCTCACACAGAGGCAGAATCAGATGAGGTGAGCTCAAACTGAAATTCATTCCTGACTTTTTGTGAAACTTTAAAACAGGGTACTTAATTGACTTTTTGTTCCCCTGTCATCTAAATATTGGAACCTGAAAATAATTGCTTGGTATAAAAGTCTATCATGCACCTTAAAAGGTACAGAACTCCATCATTAAAAGTAAATATTTGACTAATCATGCAAATGGTAGAAAGATTTTTTTTTGATACCAAAAAATGATGCTTTGCTAAGCTCATTCAAAATTGTGTTTATATGCTTTGCCATATGAAGAAATAAATAGAACAGAGGACCTGAGAATAATACTGCAACTAATTTCTATTGTTCTTAATATGTACAGAAACTCATCTGTAAGTTGGGTATGCTTACATTTCTTTGGCCTTGCTTAGTTGATCGGAGTACATATTCTGTATATATAATAAATATATATTTATATTATTTAGACAGAGGTATAGGAATATAGGTATATATATAAAAAGATATATAATATATATACACATGTATACACGTATGCACATGTGTGCCTATATTTAAGATTCTTTTCTATTTCTAATGAAGTCGATAGTTTTTTTCATATATTTCTTAATCATCTGTGTTATTATTTTTTATATGTATGCTTATTTCCATGCTCCATACATCTATTAGTAAAATAATGGCACATTGTATTTGTTAACATATTCTCTTTATATATCATGAGTGTCTCTGTTTTTGATCATACTTTCTTCAAGGTCAAACAGTAAGGTTGCAATTTTCCTTTTGTTTTACTTTTCTTTTAGTTTTAAATTTTAAAAGTTTTAAATTCGTATGTACCCTCAAATCTTTAATTGACCTAAATTAAGAATTGTTTCTTAAGCAATTTACTTTGAAGTGGTCGTTCAAAGTCAAATGAGTTGAAATATGATAGCAGATAGAGATCAGGGGACTCTTTGGAGGTCCTAAACTCTCCCGCTGTGGGCTCAGGAGACAGAGACATTTAAAATAAATAAATAAACAAACAAAATGCTTTGTTTCCAGAGCACAGTCACTGTTCATTTTGAAATCTCAAAATAAACATCTTATCATTCCCATGCATTATTCAAACAGAAAGATAAGTGTCTGCATACATAATCAAATGGTCTGCACTGGATAAAATCTGGACTCATTTGATCAACTGGTGTAGAGCAATCTTTATAGCTTTTCACACATTTTATCTAATTATAGATAAAATTTACATATAATCACAGTTGCTGCATGAAATAGGAGAAATCTATTTTAACCATTTAATATTTCATTTTAAAAGCCATGTATTACAGCTTTAAAATATCTATAGCCCTTTAATTAGAAATTGCCGTTATTGCACATGAATATTCAACTGGTATGCTATTCAAATTGTCTATTACATTATATTTCATATATTCCATATTATTGTCTTCTTGTCTCTACATTTCCTTGACAAGCAAAAATTCTTTCTTAATGTATCTTGTGATTAATTGCTAAATTTTAAGTTAATATTAAGAACTTGAAGGTGATTTGTTTAATAAAGAAAGATTTTGAAAATCAAATAATATACATCTCAAATAAGTTTTGTTTTTTTTTTTAATTTGAAAGTTGAACTCGGTTGAATCAGATTCAACAGTCAAAAATATTAGTGGTATATTGTGATTACTATGGAACACTTATTTAAAATGAGGATTCAGGCATTCTAAATTTATCAAAGAAGTATTTGTTTCCTAGACTTTTATTAATTGTAGGATTCCTCAGGGGCATAAAGGCATAGAGAATCAGAATTCTGCTTCCTATGTCCTATTGTTATGCTTATTTTGCACATGGCTACCTCCCATATGAGGCCATAAAGTTTTCAAGAACAGGCCAGCATGTCTTTATTTCCACTTTCTAGGGGGATATGAAAATGGCAGGAGCTCAACCAATGTTTGATGAATACAAGAATAGCTATATACATTGATGTAGATATATATATATATATTTAAAGATGTATTTACTTATTCATGAGAGAAACAGAGAAAGAGAGGCAGAGATACAGGGAGAGAGAGAAGAAGGCTCCATTCAGGGAGCCTATGTGGGACTCTATCACGGATTCTGGGCTCACACCCTGAGCCAAAGGCAGACGCTCAACTGCTGAGCCACCCAGGCGTCCCTGATGTAGATATACTTGAAATTCCTAAGCAGAAAAGCTGATTGGATGTTTCTCCTTTTGTCAAATTCAATGACATTATCTAAATTTGTGTAACAGAGCTTATTCTAGGGTACCCAAAGATGGAGAAGCAACAGCTTCGGACAGCAGTATGCATGTTGCACAGTTAACTTTTCCCCATGATGCCAACTGTTGTGATAGCAGGGGGAAACATTGTATTTCAGTCAAGGACATTTCTCCATGTAATGTTCCTAATCAACTGAAGCTCTAGATGGGGGAAACCTCAAAATTATAGTTTAAATTAGAGTTTCTGAGTGCAGTCTGGAAGCTCAGCATGAGAACTAAAGAAGCATGCTTGGTCGATTCCCATTTTATCTCTTATATAAACGGATTCTAGAAATCTCTACACTGATGTTTAAAACTACAAGCTGACACAAGACTCTTGCCACTTTAAGAGATCATTATTATTGTATTCCAAATGTTATAATTATTTCAGGCTTGCTATGAATATTAGATCTTAAAATGCATACATTGTTTAACACTGTTCTTTTAAAGTTTTGCAAAAGTTTTATGATAATAGGGGAATTGCAAACTTAAATATATGCACATGTAAGGAATACAATGAATATTCCTACTTATAAATGCTACATGGGTTTCTTTAAATGACATCCATAAGGATATCAATTTTCAGCAAACCAGAGGAGAAAAAGTAGAATATGAAATAGAGAGGGTATGTTAAGTAACTTTTTGGCAGGAAAGTTATGCTTATTTTTTCAAGCCTTTTAATTATGTTAGATCTTTGGAGCAAATTTTGAAGTGATTTGTAATGTATATATTTTACCACGTCTTTTTTTCCCCACAGATTTACTGTTTCCTCTTCATTTTCTCCCTAGTTTCATGGTTCTTCAGGAGCCACATGTACTCCTTCAAAGAAAGAAAAACAATTTTGCCCTCTTGGTGGAAATCTGCCTGAGGCTTTGGTATTCGCAGCACAGCTTGGCTTACCTTTTACTGAGCTGGGAAAAAGTCAGGAATGTTTCATCATTTTACCATTAAAACACTCCTGGTTCAAAAGTCCTGGGATCAAGTAGAGCTACATATTTTCTTGCTCTTCAAACAAGCAAATAAAATAGGCAGATATTATATCACAATTTACTTCCTTTTGTAAAGAGAGTCAAACTGTTTTGTGGTCCCTCACTGATGACTAATTGGCTAAACTACTTGGTAAATGACTTTGGGTGTTATAGATGGCAAGCTATAAAAAGCATTACAAAAAATTAACTTCTGTTTTTTGGGTCAATTTTTCTTTAATCTATGATCTGTGACTTTGGTGTAGACATAGAAGCAGCAGGTTTGGTATAGAGATGCTCTTAATATAGAAGGAGACACATGAGTGCCTCATTAGAATACTAATGTTTGAGAATCCTCACAGCGTTAGCAAAGTTAATGCCTGCCCTCAGAATTGAGCCTGCTGGGATGATGGCTCACTGACAAAAGACTCCATGTTGACAAAAGTGATAAAGTCAACAATATCAAATATTCACAAAAAGACTACATAAATCCAGCAAGCAACATGATTTTATTTCATTGCTCAGGAATTGTGCATGTATATGGAGGTTAAGCTCTAAAGAAATTTGCCTTAGTTTGCTTATAGAACATATTGTGCTTTCTTCAACATACACCCAAATTAAGCCCATCACAACAATGAACACATGTCTTATATTTGGGGCATAAAGGAAACTATTTCCCAAATACCAGCTAAAAATTTACATTTTGGTGATCCTAAATTTTATAAACACCATACTTAGCAAAAAATGAAACGTTATAACTTGATTTCCTAAAGATTCTCAGTATCTGTTGCTGAGCCCATCCAAAGCTGGACACCCAAGTGTGTCAGTCATGCTGGCAAACAACAGTCCCACTTCCAAAGTGTTTCATGGGACTTTCAAAGTTTAGGGCACTTTGTCTGTCTGTATTGGCTGCTATCCCTTTAAACTGTAGTAAGTCTAAGAACAAAAGTAATTCTTTAGAATGCTGAAATTGTAAATTGAGGCAACACAATCTAATTTCAATAATTTGATTTTTTTCCTAATTAGTATACATAAAATGTCCATAAATTTGACTATCTTAAAATAATCATATAAGTACAAGTGATCATATTTGCTAGTGGACAAGGGCAATATTAAGACAATGGACAATAACTAGTTGCATTTCACAGCGCATTTCTCAACTTAGCAGCTGTTAATGACAATGAGTTTTGAGGAAACAGTTTATAGAAAGAAGTTTGCTGTCTTTTCTTCTTTTTTTACCTCAGACAAAACTTCAAGCTTGGGTAAGTTTTGAGAGAAGGTAGGGAGCATGTAGGTAGAAATAAAGGAGGATACAACAGCATGATATATGCTTGGATAGGATTATAATATCACTTATTCAAATCTACTGAGCCCACTGTATTGAATACATGGTCAATTCTGCATATGTGGAATAGTGAGAATTATTACATGGGAAATAGAGATTCAAGCCACTTTTCCTTCCATCAAGAAACTCAGGCACAGGTTGGGATGAAGAGAAGCAAACCCACTATCACGTACAGAATGGAAAGTGCAATGTGAAGGCAAACACTGAAGGCTGCATGCACATATGGGGAGAAGGTTTAGGGAAGGCTGCCTAGAAGTAAAGGCATCTAAGCCAAATTTTACAATTAGTTAGGAATTAGCTAGATAAAGATGTGGAGGGGATTAACAATCCTACACAGTAGAAGCCACTTGGGAAAAGTCAAAAAGCATATGAGAGAATCATGGAATATTTGACAAACTTCAAGTAAGTCTCTCACAGTATATGGTATGGGAAGAAGCATGAGCTGGAGATATGAGAAAACTTAAATGATGAAAGGTATTATATGCCATGCTAAAGATTTCAGATTTTATCTTGAAGGTGATGGGAAACCTCTCACGATCACTTTTCAAATTTCAAAAGATTCTTTTGGAACAACAATGGAAGTCAGAATGGAGGCAAGGAGATGTGTTAGGAGGTTTGTTGCAGCCTTAAGAACAGGGGATGATCAGGACCTTGATTGAAGTGGCATCATGCTGGAGATCAAGACGAGGGGTGTGATTGACGAAGATGAAAGAGGTAAACTTGGTAGGCCTTGGCTGTGATGGCCTGTGGGGATCAAGAGAGAGAGGAGTAGAGTTATAGCTCAGTGGTTGTTAATGAATCTAAGAGGAAAAACAGATTGTCAGAATAACATTTTGAAAATCTGTTGAATTTAGGGTTGCAGTGGGACATTGAAGAAGAAATAGCCAATAAGCAGATTTTTACCGAGTGTAAACCTGATGAGAGAGGTCTGCACTGGAGATAAAGTTCTTTGCACAATTTCATTGGTATGTGAGGACATAAGAATATATAATATCTGTGGACTGGAGAGCAAATTAAATGTAGAACAGAATGACATCTCTGATACTATGACATCTCTAAAAAAAAACATTCTATGTTTTTGCTTCTTCCTTTCCTCATTCTTTTTGGTAATTTAAATAAGTAAACATACACATAAAACTAAAAAACTATGTTACTCTAGTTATTGAGAGAAATGTAAATTTATAATTATTGATAATATTAATTTTTTGGATACTTACTGAATTAATATTTATTGAATAGCCACAGGCACTGCACTAAGCATTGTACATGCACTATCTAATATGATACTTAATATGGATTCACAATAAGATATATCATAATCTCATTTTTCATGTAACAAAACCAGTTTAGAGAAATTAAAAAACTCTGTAACTGGAAGTCATAGAATAAAAGGCACAACATATGGAATACAGTCAATAATATTTTAATAGTGCCGTATGGTGACAGATGGTAGCTACACTTGCAGTGAGCATAGCATGATGTAAAAAAAAAAAAAAGTCAAATCACTATGCTGTACACCTGAAACTAATGTAACTTTCTGTGTCAACTGTACTCAAATTTAAAAAATTTAAAAATTTGCTCAAGTTTCTATAGTTAGAATATGTTGAAACTGAAATAA
Organism: Canis aureus; assembly: GCF_053574225.1. Classification (NCBI taxonomy): domain Eukaryota; kingdom Metazoa; phylum Chordata; class Mammalia; order Carnivora; family Canidae; genus Canis; species Canis aureus. The sequence continues at coordinate 25,378,420 of NC_135630.1, read as the reverse complement.
TAGTCTCAGTATGCCTTTTTCAAACATTATTGCCCACCTACTTGAATGTAATTGTGATATGTGAAGTAATATTTACAATCTTGCACTATTGACCCCCACATCAGCAACCAGTCCAACCTTTCTGAAATCTGCACTAGTTGCCTTGAAAAATACCTTAGTTTTAAAGATAGTTTCACTAGCTGAACTGTTTCCATTTTGTTTTGGTTAATAGTCTCTCCATTATCATGTTAGGTGGCTTACAGAGGTGAAGTGTGTGTGTGTGTGTGTGTGTGTGTGTGTGTGTGTATCCTAATATCTAGGAAGACAAAGTCTTTGTCCTCATAGATCCTACCTAAGCATAGAGGTGAATTAAAAAGAAAAGTGTTAGGGCACGTGGGTGGCTCAGTGGTTGAATGTCTGCCTTTGGCTCAAGGCATGATCCCAGGGTCCTGGGATCAAGTTCTACATCAGGCTCTCTGCAGGGAGTCTGCTTCTCCTTCTACCTATGTCCGCCTCTCTCTCTGTGTCTCTCATGAATAAATAAATAAAACCTTAAAAAGAAAGAAGTGTTAGACTATTTCTGAGCCCTTTAAAGAAAATAAAAGTACACTTGAGCCTTGAACAACACAGGTTTGAGTTGCATGAGCCACTTAAATGTAAACTTTTTTGATAAATGCAGTACTGTAAGTGTATTTTTCTCTTCCTTATGCTTTTCTTTATAACATTTTCTTTTCTCTAGCTTACTTTAAGGATACAATATAAAATACATATAACAAACAAAATACATGTCAATCGATTGTTTGTTATTTCCTGATCAACTGGAAGTTATTAGTGATTAAGTTTTGATGAAGTCAAAAGTTATATTTAACTTTTCAACTGCACAGCAGGGGTGGTGGTGGTGGGGTGTGTGTGAAGCTCATCAGTGCTGCTAACCCCCACTTTGTTGAAGGGTCAACTGTATAATGGAATTGAAAATAATGGGCTACCATGGGGAGTGCAATATAGGTATATAAAATTCACATTTGTAAGTAATATATCTGTGGCTCATCTAAACCAGAAGTGTAATTTTGTAAAGTATTCTGGGGGGAAAATGTGTGTGGAGGGGAGGTGGAGTGAAATTATAATAAATGAGGTCTTCTCTCCTTATAGGGATCCTTTCACTGAAAATGAAAGAAATAGGATTCTTAGTTCATGAGTATTTCCTCAATATAACTATTGACTAGGCTAGAGTATGTTTGTTCGAGGCCAGATTTGCAGGAAAGTCAAGCTAGAAAGAAGGGCTAAGCACCAGGAGTTACCTGTGACAGTCATTTTCTCATTTTACTTTTAGATTGGACAGACCATTCTTAAATTACGCACAATATGACACAATTTATGTATTTTGTATAAACATTTTCCTTGGCCCTGGTGGATTACCTGGAAAATGACTTTTCTGGGACATTAATCATGCTCAACATTCCACACCAGTTGGAGATATCCAAAAGCCAAGCAGAGTTACATTTTCCCTCATGTTGATATCTCCATACAATATTAATATACATATTTCATATTGTCCTCAAAACATTAGAAGGATTCTTGAGGCTATATAAATTCTTTACACTTTCTTCCTATTTTCACAGTGGCATAGAATAATAGTAATATTAGTGAAATGATTTTGTTTTATTTAATCATTATATCCATTAGTAAGTCTATAAGACTTTAGACTTATAAGTCTTATAAGTAATAAGACTTACTTATTACATTGAAATGTAATAATTTAATTAGACTTTGCAATATTTTAAGATGCAGATTGTATTTCTTCCTATACAGCACTTACATTTTAGTCACCTAAATTGCTATTTTAAAAACATTATAGGGAAATCACTTAGGCTTGCAAAACAGAAAGTAAGAATTCCCTCATCTTCTACTTAGATGTTTTTTTCTCAATGGGGGGGTACCCTATCAATGAAATTATTTTTCCAATATAGCATCAGATCATTATTTTTAGCATCATAGTAAAACAGAAATTATGTATTCTTCATTTTATATGTTCTTCACAATGAAGTAGGGGCTGCAAGCTTGATAATGGCAGAGACTGTTCCTTATTTTCCCATTTGAATTCCTAGTGTCTATCAAATTCCTGACCCATTTTTGGCCTTTCACAACTATTTGTTGAATGAATGAATTATATAGGTTGTCACAGTTTAGAAAATAGTTGAAATTTCTAGAGTCTCATATTCATTCTGCTGCTGCAAATTATGTGTGCTCTTTGATTTATATAGTAGGGTACTTCACCAAAATAAACATATTTGCCAGAAGATATTGTGGACAGCAAGCCTCTATTGTGGTAGAACAGTATTTCTTGAGATGAACATGGTGCTTTGTAAGGAATGCTGTGGTCACTACATTACCTAGTTTATTCTATCAAATCAAAATATATCTGCAGAGTATCCTGGCAATTCTGGTCTCATTCATCAGGGTGTGCTTTACTTTTTGCTACAGTATCCTGTTGACTATTTTGCAATAATACAACTCTTCAGCCAATGTATTCTAGTGCCATTTATATCTGAAAAGTCGGGAATTTTCTAGGTCTTAGAAATTCATGTTTTCAGCAATTTCATCTATGTGCAAATGGTATAAGCACATTCCACTTTGTTTTTTTTTTTTTTTTTGATTTCTTTTTTTATTTTTTTTATTTTATTTTTTATTTATTTATTTATTTTTTATTGGTGTTCAATTTACTAACATACAGAATAACACCCAGTGCCCGTCACCCATTCACTCCCACCCCCCGCCCTCCTCCCCTTCTACCACCCCTAGTTCGTTTCCCAGAGTTAGCAGTCTTTATGTTCTGTCTCCCTTTCTGATATTTCCCACACATTTCTTCTCCCTTCCCTTATTTTCCCTTTCACTATTATTTATATTCCCCAAATGAATGAGAACATATAATGTTTGTCCTTCTCCGACTGACTTACTTCACTCAGCATAATACCCTCCAGTTCCATCCACGTTGAAGCAAATGGTGGGTATTTGTCATTTCTAATAGCTGAGTAATATTCCATTGTATACATAAACCACATCTTCTTTATCCATTCATCTTTCGTTGGACCCCGAGGCTCCTTCCACAGTTTGGCTATCGTGGCCATTGCTGCTAGAAACATCGGGGTGCAGGTGTCCCAGCGTTTCATTGCATTTGTATCTTTGGGGTAAATCCCCAACAGTGCAATTGCTGGGTCGTAGGGCAGGTATATTTTTAACTGTTTGAGGAACCTCCACACAGTTTTCCACAGTGGCTGCACCAGTTCACATTCCCACCAACAGTGTAAGAGGGTTCCCTTTTCTCCACATCCTCTCCAACATTTGTTGTTTCCTGCCTTGTTAATTTTTCCCATTCTCACTGGTGTGAGGTGGTATCTCATTGTGGTTTTGATTTGTATTTCCCTGATGGCAAGTGATGCAGAGCATTTTCTCATGTGCATGTTGGCCATGTCTATGTCTTCTTCTGTGAGATTTCTGTTCATGTCTTTTGCCCATTTCATGATTGGATTGTTTGTTTCTTTGGTGTTGAGTTTAATAAGTTCTTTATAGATCTTGGAAACTAGCCCTTTATCTGATATGTCATTTGCAAATATCTTCTCCCATTCTGTAGGTTGTCTTTGAGTTTTGTTGACTGTATCCTTTGCTGTGCAAAAGCTTCTTATCTTGATGAAGTCCCAATAGTTCATTTTTGCTTTTGTTTCTTTTGCCTTCGTGGATGTATCTTGCAAGAAGTTACTATGGCCGAGTTCAAAAAGGGTGTTGCCTGTGTTCTTCTCTAGGATTTTGATGGAATCTTGCCTCACATTTAGATCTTTCATCCATTTTGAGTTTATCTTTGTGTATGGTGAAAGAGAGTGGTCTAGTTTCATTCTTCTGCATGTGGATGTCCAATTTTCCCAGCACCATTTATTGAAGAGACTGTCTTTCTTCCAATGGATAGTCTTTCCTCCTTTATCGAATATTAGTTGCCCATAAAGTTCAGGGTCCACTTCTGGATTCTCTATTCTGTTCCACTGATCTATGTGTCTGTTTTTGTGCCAGTACCACACTGTCTTGATGACCACAGCTTTGTAGTACAACCTGAAATCTGGCATTGTGATGCCCCCAGATATGGTTTTCTTTTTTAAAATTCCCCTGGCTATTCGGGGTCTTTTCTGATTCCACACAAATCTTAAAATAATTTGTTCTAACTCTCTGAAGAAAGTCCATGGTATTTTGATAGGGATTGCATTAAACGTGTATATTGCCCTGGGTAACATTGACATTTTCACAATCTTAATTCTGCCAATCCATGAGCATGGAATATTTTTCCATCTCTTTGTGTCTTCCTCAATTTCTTTCAGAAGTGTTCTATAGTTTTGAGGGTATAGATCCTTTACATCTTTGGTGAGGTTTATTCCTAGGTATCTTATGCTTTTGGGTGCAATTGTAAATGGGATTGACTCCTTAATTTCTCTTTCTTCAGTCTCATTGTTAGTGTATAGAAATGCCACTGACTTCTGGGCATTGATTTTGTATCCTGCCACGCTACCGAATTGCTGTATGAGTTCTAGCAATCTTGGGGTGGAGACTTTTGGGTTTTCTATGTAGAGTATCATGTCATCGGCGAAGAGGGAGAGTTTGACTTCTTCTTTGCCAATTTGAATGCCTTTAATGTCTTTTTGTTGTCTGATTGCTGAGGCTAGGACTTCCAGTACTATGTTGAATAGCAGTGGTGAGAGTGGACATCCCTGTCTTGTTCCTGATCTTAGGGGAAAGGCTCCCAGTGCTTCCCCATTGAGAATGATATTTGCTGTGGGCTTTTCATAGATGGCTTTTAAGATGTCGAGGAATGTTCCCTCTATCCCTACACTCTGAAGAGTTTTGATCAGGAATGGATGCTGTATTTTGTCAAATGCTTTCTCTGCATCCAATGAGAGGATCCTATGGTTCTTGGTTTTTCTCTTGCTGATATGATGAATCACATTGATTGTTTTACGGGTGTTGAACCAGCCTTGTGTCCCAGGGATAAATCCTACTTGGTCATGGTGAATAATTTTCTTAATGTACTGTTGGATCCTATTGGCCAGTATCTTGTTGAGAATTTTTGCATCCATGTTCATCAGGGATATTGGTCTGTAATTCTCCTTTTTGGCGGGGTCTTTGTCTGGCTTTGGAATTAAGGTGATGCTGGCTTCATAGAACGAATTTGGAAGTACTCCATCTCTTTCTATCTTTCCAAACAGCTTTAGGAGAATAGGTATGATTTCTTCTTTAAACGTTTGATAAAATTCTCCTGGGAAGCCATCTGGCCCTGGACTCTTGTGTCTTGGGAGGTTTTTGATGACTGCTTCAATTTCCTCCCTGGTTATTGGCCTGTTCAGGTTTTCTATTTCTTCCTGTTCCAGTTTTGGTAGTTTGTGGCTTTCCAGGAATGCGTCCATTTCTTCTAGATTGCCTAATTTATTGGCGTATAGCTGTTCATAATAGGTTTTTAAAATCGTTTGTATTTCCTTGGTGTTGGTAGTGATCTCTCCTTTCTCATTCATGATTTTATTAATTTGAGTCTTCTCTCTCTTCTTTTTAATAAGGCTGGCTAATGGTTTATCTATCTTATTAATTCTTTCAAAGAACCAACTCCTGGTTCTGTTGATCTGTTCCACAGTTCTTCTGGTCTCGATTTCGTTGAGTTCTGCTCGAATCTTTATTAGCTCCCTTCTTCTCTTGGGTGTAGGATCTATTTGCTGTTTTTTCTCTAGCTCCTTTATGTGTAAGGTTAGCTTTTGTATTTGAGTTCTTTCCAGTTTTTGAATGGATGCTTGTATTGCGATGTATTTCCCCCTTAGGACTGCTTTTGCTGCATCCCAAAGATTTTGAACGGTTGTATCTTCATTCTCATTAGTTTCCATGAATCTTTTTAATTCTTCCTTAATTTCCTGGTTGACCCTTTTATCTTTTAGCAGGATGGTCCTTAACCTCCATGTGTTTGAGGTCCTTCCAAACTTCTTGTTGTGATTTAGTTCTAATTTCAAGGCATTATGGTCCGAGAATATGCAGGGGACAATCCCAATCTTTTGGTATCGGTTCAGACCCGATTTGTGACCCAATATGTGGTCTATTCTGGAGAAAGTTCCATGTGCGCTTGAGAAGAATGTGTATTCAGTTGAGTTTGGATGTAAAGTTCTGTAGATATCTGTGAAATCCATCTGGTCCAGTGTATCATTTAAAGCTCTCGTTTCTTTGGAGATGTTTTGCTTAGAAGACCTATCGAGTATAGAAAGAGCTAGATTGAAGTCACCAAGTATAAGTGTATTATTATCTAAGTATTTCTTCACTTTGGTTAATAATTGATTTATATATTTGGCAGCTCCCACATTCGGAGCATATATATTGAGGATTGTTAAGTCCTCTTGTTGAATAGATCCTTTAAGTATGATATAGTGTCCCTCTTCATCTCTCACTACAGTCTTTGGGGTAAATTTTAGTTTATCTGATATAAGGATGGCTACCCCTGCTTTCTTTTGAGGACCATTCGAATGGTAAATGGTTCTCCAACCTTTTATTTTCAGGCTGTAGGTGTCCTTCTGTCTAAAATGAGTCTCTTGTAGACAGCAAATAGATGGGTCCTGCTTTTTTATCCAGTCTGAAACCCTGCGCCTTTTGATGGGGTCATTAAGCCCGTTCACATTCAGAGTTACTATTGAGAGATATGAGTTTAGTGTCATCATGATATCTATTCAGTCTTTGTTTTTGTGGACTGTTCCACTGAACTTCTTCTTAAAGGGGAATTTTAAGAGGCCCCCTTAAAATTTCTTGCAGAGCTGGTTTGGAGGTCACATATTCTTTTAGTTGCTGCCTGTCTTGGAAGCTCTTTATCTCTCCTTCCATTTTGAATGAGAGCCTTGCTGGATAAAGTATTCTTGGTTGCATGTTCTTTTCATTTAGGACCCTGAATATATCCTGCCAGCCCTTTCTGGCCTGCCAGGTCTCTGTGGAGAGGTCTGCTGTTACCCTAATACTCCTCCCTATAAAAGTCAGGGATTTCTTGTCTCTTGCTGCTTTAAGGATCTTCTCCTTATCTTTGGAATTTGCAAGCTTCACAATTAAATGTCGAGGTGTTGAACGGTTTTTATTGATTTTAGGGGGGGATCTCTCTATTTCCTGGATCTGAATGCCTGTTTCCCTTCCCAGATTAGGAAAGTTTTCAGCTAGAATTTGTTCAAATACATATTCTGGCCCTCTGTCCCTTTCGGCGCCCTCGGGAACCCCAATTAAACGTAGGTTTTTCTTCCTCAGGCTGTCGTTTATTTCCCTTAATCTATCTTCATGGTCTTTTAATTGTTTGTCTCTTTTTTCCTCAGTTTCCCTCTTTGCTGTCAACTTGTCTTCTAGGTCACTCACTCGTTCTTCCACCTCGTTAACCCTCGTCGTTAGGACTTCTAGTTTGGATTGCATCTCATTCAATTGGTTTTTAATTTCTGCCTGATTAGCTCTAAATTCTGCAGTCATGAAGTCTCTTGAGTCCTTTATACTTTTTTCTAGAGCCACCAGTAGCTGTATAATAGTGCTTCTGAATTGGCTTTCTGACATTGAATTGTAATCCAGATTTTGTAACTCTGTGGGAGAGAGGACTGTTTCTGATTCTTTCTTTTGAGGTGAGGTTTTCCTTCTAGTCATTTTGCTCAGTGCAGAGTGGCCAAAAGCAAGTTGTATTGGGAAAAAGAGAAAAAGAGAGGAGAGAAAGAAGGAAAGAAAAGAGAAAGAGAAAAAAAAAGGGAAGAAAAAGAAAAAAAAACGAAAAAAAAAAAAAGAAAAAGAAAGGAGAAAAAAAGGGGGTGGGGGAAGGAAACAAATCAAAAAGCAAAACAAAACAAAACAAAACAAAAAAAAAAACCCAAAAAAAAAAAAAAAAAAAAAAAAAAAAGGAACCACAGGGGAGTATCTTCTGATTCTGTGTACTTTAAGTCCCTTGGCTTCTCCTGGAAGTTGTCCGTCTAGCTGATCTTCTGGGGGAGGGGCCTGTTGTGCTGATTTTCAGGTGTTAGCAGTTGGGGGAGCTGCTGTGCCCCTGCCTGGTGCAGGGCTCGGTGGGGGTTGTTTACCCCGTGAGGCCGCAGGAGGAACAGCCCCAGTGGCGGGGCAGCTCTGGAAACCTGGATTCAGCTCCGGCAGGAACTCCGTCTGCAGGGCCTGGAGGCTCCGGGGCGGGGCCGCTGCTCTGCTCAGCTGGGGCAGGAGCGTCCTTGCTGTCCTGGGCCCTCCCGGCCTCTGCCTGTCCCGGGGGAGGCCGGATCCTGGGCTGTGTCCCGGCGCCCTGTGCTCCGGAGCCTGCGCTGTTGGATTCGCGCTCCCGGGCCGCGCAGCCCCCTCCGCGGAGCTGCCGCCCAAGCCCCTCCGAGCTGCTCCTGGTCCCGCCGGGTCCTGCCGTGCGCGCTGCAGCCCTTAGGGAGCTCGGCGCACTCTCCTGGGCGCGCAGTTGCTGTTACTGTCCCGGGAGCCCGAGGCCATCCTCGCCCTCCTGGGTCCTGCTCCACCTCCCTGCGAGCCCCTTTCCCCCGGGAAGGTCGGTGCAGCTCCTGCGTCTCCGGGACGGGGCTCTCCTGTCCTGGGGACACTCGCCCCGGCCTCAGCCCGGCTCCTCGTGGGGCCCCTCCCCGTTGGAGGCCTTTTGCTTCTTTATTTCTTTTTCCCCGTCTTCCTACCTTGATAGAAGCGCGAACTCTTCTCACTGTAGCATTCCAGCTGGTCTCTCTTTAAATCTCAGGCCGAATTCATAGATTTTCAGGATAATTTGAAGGTTTTCTAGGTAGTTTGGTGGAGACAGGTGATTTGGAGACCCTACTCCTCCGCCATCTTGCTCCTCCCCCCACATTCCACTTTGAAAGTTCAGAAAAATTATGACTATGATTGTTGGAGACATAACTGGAAACCCATCTTTAAATGACTTTAAGCAAAAATTCAGGGGCGCCTAGGTGGCTCAGTCAATTGAGTGTCTGCCGGGATCTTGGGATCAAGCCCCGTGTCAACTCCTTGCTGGGCAGGGAGCCTGCTTCTCCCTCTTCTTCTGCCTGCTGTTCCCCCTGCTTGTGTGCTCTCTGTCAAATAGATAAATAAAAATCTTCATTAAAAAAAAAATTCAAAGCAGTTCAATGGAATGAAGAAGATAGTAACATTTTTTTGTTTAAAAGTCAACCTTTGAAGTAAAGAGATCAAACATTTTATATAGGACAGCATATAGTTTTGCATAGTGGTTGATCTTCAGTTTAGAAGGTTGCAAGCATTGTTTTTCTTTCCAGTCATATAACTTGGATTTTGCAAAGAACAATAATAGAATTTTGTCACCGTAATATTTCCCAGAAAGTTAATCTGATGTTGTTCAGAAGTCATTTCGTTCATTTGAAGCCATGCTGGGTTGTATTTCAATTCCTGACCAAAATAATGATTATTAAACTGCTGGATGAATTACTGCAGAAATGAAAGAGATTTTAGAAAGATAGATAAACTACTAAAAATTGTACCCATAACATGCTTTATACCATAATGATATTGCTTTGCTAGAATAATTCATGCTTGCAATTAAAATAGGCAAATGATATACAGAAATATAAAATTTTAAAAATCATCCCAAATTCTACAACTGAAAATAGTCATTATTAGCAATCTATGAATATTAATTCTGACATCTCTCTAAACATAATGATAGGTGATTAAAACTATTTACACCAATTCCCATTTTCCTTCTAATATATCACAATGCCTTAAAGCACAGGTTGGGGAGGAATAGAGACTATATACATAGCAATGTTTGGGAGTGCAAAAATCATGACCAGGGAGATAGTGACTAAGTACCTGGATAGTACCCTTTGTAGCCTTTGGGAGGTCTTTCTTGTGTTTCCGCACATGTTGAGAGGAGAAGCACTGGCAACATTTTGTTGTAGACTACCTGTGAAAGCATGGTTGTTAGATGAACAGCCTGGGAAGGCAGTATTTTCTTCAGCAGCAAAGGAAGGTTTGTTGGTTGAACAGTGCCCCCGGGGAAATGTTTGGGTGGGGGGTGTTTGGGGAGCAATTACTAAAAATGAGGCCTCCTAAGCTTGGGGTGCCCCAGCTGTGACACAAACCCACTACATGCACAGCATCCAGCAAGGCCACTCTGCTCTGCACTGAACTCAGAGGGCAAGAGATACGGACAGACATTGATCCGAAGATGTTAACTCGAAGTTCAGTTGTTTTCCTTGGTGTGTGCACATCTTGATCACTGTTCTTTCTGACTCAAGAGACAAAGTTTCTCTGCTAGAATTTACTGAAACCCTAGTGCTTTTCTGTATTGGAATGTGAGTGTGTGTTTACAAGAGGTGCCCTTTCCTTAAAAAGTTGTTATAATATTGAAGTGAGGGCCATATGGCCTTCCAGTTTTTGGATGACATTGAGAAGTGCAATGCAATTTGCAAACAAAATGGCATACATACTGGAGCAATTAAACTAATCCTTTTTTAATGACTAAGAATGCTATGTCCAAATTCCAAACCATTTCTTCAAAATTGATCATTAACGACTACACACAGTTAAACAATGTGTACTAGAGGAGGAAGTATGAAGTGCATTTTTATATTGTAGTCTAGGAACACAAAATTTTACCAGGTTCTCATTTAAAATAATACAATGTTTTCTCCACTGGCAAAGGCAATGAATGGGAATGTTTTAAAAAAAATCAGACCGTATGTGTTTTTAAAAATGAGATAGCTAAGCATGCAATGACATGGAAAGACTTCCAGTATATAGCAGATTAAAAAAGCAGATGAGACATCAATGATATACATTGTCTAATATGAAAGAGTAAAATGTATGTATTTGAAATAGTCTGCCTTTTATGCTTTTTTTTTAACTTTAGAGGTTTTTCTTTACATATGCAGTCCCCAAATCTAGCCAGAATATGGTTTATATTCACTTTCCTTGATTTTTGCCTAGAAAATGAGGAGCGCCTTCATCCTACATATACACATCTTTTTTCAGATTAGGAATGTTCTCTTGTGTCTTTGATTTTTCACTTCATCAACAGAGCGTGATAGGCAATGAGAAAGCAGGAAATGAATAACATAAATTTGTTTGGGAGTTTTACTGTAATTGTTGCTAACATTTACTGAGGGCTGTCTCTATGCCAGGTTGTTGGAGTTAAACCTTGTTATAGCCTCACATCAAACATTTGAGGCAAAGTACTGTAAGTATCCCTATTTTACAGATCTGTAAGTTAAGGCACAGAGAAGTTCAGTAATGTGTTCCAGGTGCATCAGCTTGGAAGAGACAGTGCCATGGCTTGAACCAGGGTGCTTTGACTTGAGTGCACGTTACAATTAAGCATTTGCCTGAGTGAGGACGTACTTGTAGTCGCCGCATGTGACCTTGTACCTTTCTCCCGAACACTGAATAATGTGGGCCTCTGTTTTCTTTCCTTCAAATTTTTCATCCCTTCCTCTCTCAGTTGCTTTTTTAGAGGAGGGTGGACATTATCTTTTTCTCATCCAATGCAGAGGATATAAATTAATTTATCATTAACATTTTTGATTCACCTCTTTCTTAGGGGAAAAAAAAGAAATTTCCTTAAGAAGTATCAATTCTGTTGTTATTGCACCCAAAGTGAATTTACAACCTATTAGTCCTGTTCTTATTGAAGATTTTTCTTATCTCACCCACCTCTCTTTCATTGTATTGTCTTTTAATCTCATAATTAGGCTCCATTATTGATAGAGCAAGTTGTGCTTAGTTATATGTGATATATCTGGGGGTGAATTGATTATTCTCCTGCTAGAATAACCAGGAATCTTTCTCTGAATGTCAGGAAGCAACATGGCCTGAAAAAATGTCTGTGTGCTGGTGGAAAAGGGCATAAATATAAGATCAACATAGCAAACCCACGCTTATTTAAGAACTCTACCACTTACAACCATGTTCAAATGCCATGACCTCTCTTTGTATTACATATTTCCTTGTGTTTCAGTTTTCCAGAAGCAGATACATGAGATCAATACAACTGAAGATGTATTTTAAGTTATTCCTTAAATTTCAGTCAGCATTTTTGAATGTAGTCAAATTAATGTATGATGGACAAACTGGCTCTACTGCATTCTATAATTACTGCTGTCAGGATACTTCCAGCTAGAGATGGAATTGTTTTTGCATTTATCATTCTCTGTTCCTGCTTATGTATTTGTCAGTGCAGCTGTGATTCATTTATTTTATAATACTGCAACTAATCGTGTATGGGCTATTTGATCAAAAACAACATTTTAACAAGACCAAAATAGCCAAGGCAAGGGAAAAATGTAGTTATATAACAATGTTAGAACTTTTTTTGGAAGCAGCATTGAAAAAGATTATTCATTTGTATAGCTCTGAAAGCCAAATAATAATTATGGTGGCATTGTTCTGTTGTCCATATTGTCCAAATCTGGGTTGGTAAGCCAGAAAGAGAAAGTGAATTATCCCTCATTATCTTGTTTGATTTGGCCCTTTAAATGGTCAATATTGCTAAATTGCCCTTTGGGTGGAAGGAAATTAGATTGTATCATATGCCACTAAAGGTCTATTTTCATGGTTGGATGTTTTTGAATTCACAAGGCTCAGAATGCCATGCTAAAGTAAAGATAATTATGAATGCAATTATTAGTCATTTATGCCATTAACATAACATACAAATGGATCATTTGCTCAGAAATTTGCAAGGCACTTATAAATACTGGAAAAAAAAAAAAAAAAGAAAAGAAAAAGAAACCTCCAGGAGCTAAAGTAAACTTGATTTGAGACAGTGTGAATTAAGGTATATACTCCTGACAGTTTTTGTGCCAAATGCACTTTAATTAAAGAAATTGTCCTTTCTTATACCTTTATGAAGGACCATCAAGTCTGAGTATAAGAACACTTTGAATAATAATCTTATACAGTAATCCCAGTCCCGTATGAGTGAAAAATTCTAGGAAGTCAACATTGCTGGGCATCTGAATAAATTTGGGGGGGGGGGGATTAAAGAAATCTTCCTTGTAGCAACTTCTATTATATTTAACAAAGTGATTTGATTTGATAAAATGAACACTAGGTGGGAAGAGTAGTTGTTTTGATCCTACCAAGCAGGTTTTCCCATTCACGTCCTCTGTAATAGCACACTGACGTTTACTTTGGGGAAGTGTTCCTCCTTTTTTCTCCTAGTCCTGAGAGGGTTCCCAATTGCAGTGCCCTTCCTGCGAGTTCTGAGGTTGCATTTCAGTTCAGCCAAAAGGCAGAGAAGCGATTGGTCATGAAATTAATCATGTGCCCCCAGCTGGGCCAATCATGTTGCTGAATCCACGTGGATGTAATGATTGAAGCCAGAAGCAGCATATGGCCCACACCGAAATGAAGGACAGTTGGCGTCCTCCCAATACATTACTAAGTTAGAGATGGTGAAATCATGTTATCATCGATAGCTGAATCAATAAAAAGCAAAGGTGGCTTAAAGTCAGTGGAGTCTGATGTCTTGTAACATAGAAACAAGCAATGGTAATGGTGGGGGTGGAGGTGGGGGTGCAGTAAAGCAGCAAGAGGAAAGCAAGAACATTCTTTCTGATTAAATCACTGTTTCCTTGGGTCCCTGAAACTAACTGTATCCTTAGTCATCCTAACTTCAAAAACTGATAAATTCCTTTTAAGTTCTTTTGAATTGTATTAGTGTTACACTTAGTTGAATATCACCAGGAATTGAAAGCCATCTAATAGAAAAATTGATTTGCTACAGAACTAGAAATAACAATATCTGTTTTGGCATCTGAGATTTCCTGTTACTGAAATAATTTGTAGGATTTAGTGTTCAATTTCCTTGGCAATATGGAGATATCCTACAGAGAAATACATAGCTACCAGGAAAAAAAAAAAAGAAGTAATGGTAGCAAGGCATTCTAAGTATAAGGCGTATATAAGTATATGAACAGTTGTATTACTGTGTTGGTATTTTAGTACATAAAAATTTCAAAATGCTTCAGAGAGTGGGCTGCATTATATTGAAGATAAAGATAAACCAAGTGATACACCAATGAAAGGTGAACAGTACTGATGTTCAACAATAACAGATCTGTGACAATGAAAGTCACTAACATTTATTAAATGTTTCTCAGGTGTTTTCACATATATAATATTGTTTTAGTCTCATATCAACCCCATGAGGTAAGTAGTATCCTCACTTTGTAGGAAATAGGTTTTCGTGAGGACAAGTAATTTTGCCCAGGTCATATAATGAGTAGTTCTTATGTCACACCACACAGCCTCTGATGAGAAATAATCATCCACTTGCTGAGTTTGCAAGTGTTAAATTTGGAAAAATTTTGGACTGTGTGCAGCATATACAATTTATTAAAAAATAAAGTGAATTTTATTTGAAAATACAGTGCACAATGTATATAAACATGGATCTGACTTTTGGGTAAAGAAAGAAGAATCTGAATATTTTTAAAGGAAAAATATTGATTTTTGAGTACACAAACATAAAAATTTCAGGTGATCAAAAATCTAAGGAACAGAAAAATTGATACTTTTTAAAAACCAGTACAAAAAAAAACAGTACAGATGGTTAATATAATTAATATACAAGAAGCTCATACAAATCAGAAAAAGAAATAGTTCAAGAAATAATTCAAGAGCAAAAGTTTTAGAAGACATAAATAGGTAATTTAAAAAAGTAAATTAAACATATGTAAAGCCAAGTTCAATAAGTTACTGTAAGATGCATATTAAAATAATGAGATGCCAGTTTTTAATATACCAAAATGAAAAACATTTTAAAATAGCATATTCCATCAAATTACTCATAAACAGTAGCTATGGGGAAATAGCATTGCAACACTGTTAGTGGAAATATAAATTAGTACCACCCTTCTATAGGATAGTTTGTACAGTGTATATCAACAACCCTAAAAATATGCTACATCCTTTGACATAGTAAATTTTGGGGGGACAATTTTACTAATAAATTAATCAAAAGTAAAAGTATCCTAAGACATGGTAAACAAATACTTTTCACAATGGTACTTACCATGAAAAAAATTGACATATATTCAACATATAACTACAAGTGAATAATGAAATGTTTTCATTATAATGATTCAGTGCTACATTCACTAATAAAATGCAAACACTATCGATGTTCAACAAATGCACACCTGTAAAAACGAATATGACTGTTGTGTGATATAGAATAGTTAATGTCATGGGAAATGCTAATCATTTATTTGCATGTATGAAAAAGAAAGATAACAAACTCTAACTTGTGGGCTTTATAAATTCTGTTCTTTGGGGCCATTCTGTGATAGCACATACTAACCAACAAAACAGAGAGAAATCAGTTACTGTCAGAGTCAGGTTGTAAAATCAGCTTAGAAGATGTGATTAATATGCCAATAAGACTTCCTGATATCTGTAAATTTCTATATATATTAATAAATGTAATGAAAAGGTATCAATCAAAAGGTGGAATTGATTAGTAATAATTAAGCATATTTCTGAGTTGAAGGTAACCAGATATAATATTGTGATTTATATCAAGAAATACATTATTTAGATTTCATCCCACTACTGCACAGAACTCCTAAAACCCCTTGGATTTTCTACATTATAAGAGTGATAAAAGTCTTTTGCTATCCATAACAAGTCCCTCTCTTTTCATAACAAGCCCTTTTATTAGTCCACACTTGATTTGATGTTAATGAGACTTTCAGAAAATACCTAAGGTGGGGATGGCTGCCAAGAGAACCAACCAGGGATTAGAGAGTTAGACCTTACAACTCCACCCCCATCCCATCTCTGGGGAGGAGAATAGAGTGGAGATTTTAGTTCAATCACCAATGGCCAATGATTTAATCAATCGTGCCTAGGTAATGAAGCCTTCATAAAAATTCAAAGGACAGGTCTGGAGAGATTCCATGTTGATGAACACATTCAATTGCTGGGATGGTGGTGCGGCCCAGTTCCATAAGGAAGGACAAAAGCTCCTGTATTCAGGACCCTTCTTAACCTCACTCTACAGACCTCTTCATCTGGCTGTTCATCTGTATCCTTTATAATATCCTTTATAATCAATTGGTAAGCATAAGAAATGTTTTTCTGTGTTGTGTGAGCTACTTTAGCAAATTAATCAAACCAGGGGAGGAGGTTGTGGGAACCTCCAATCTACAGCTGGTTGGTCAGAAGCACAGGTAACAAACTAGACTTGCAATTGACAGCTGAGTGGTTGGAGTCTTGTGGGACTGAGCCCTGATCTATGGGATCTGGGGCTGTCTCCACATAGAGAGCATTAGAATTGACTTAATTTCATAGTGATTTTGGAAAACACAATAAATCAGACAACCTTCTAAGTCCTATGTAGCTTGAGCACATGGACTTTCTGTGACGCCAATAATAGAATTTTTAATCTGAGCGACATTCTTAGTTGTCATCAGAAATAAACAGTGAGCATTCTGGTATCTTCCTCAGATTTAGTTTTTCTTTGTTTTTCTAGTAGCCAGTCCCTAAGGCCCTGATTCCTCAGGGCACAAAAGAGAAAAAAAATCTCCAGGGCTTAAAAATAGGCAGTATTATGGGCAGAATTATATCCCCCCAACTTCCTACTTTGAAGCTCTAAACCACAGTACATCAGAGTGTGACTATCTTTGGAGATGGGGCCTCTGAAGAGGTGATTAAATTAAAATGAGGCTTTAGAGTGAGTCCTGGATCCAATCTGACTGGAGTCCTTGTAAGAAGAGGAAATTTGAACACACAGAGACACCAGGGATGTACATACACAGGGGGAAGTCCTTCTGAGCCTCCAGGAAGAAGTTGGCCATTTGCAGGTCAAGGGGAAAGGCCTCAGGAGGAACTAAATTGGCTGTCATTTTGACCTTGGACTTCTAGCCTCTAGAACTGAGAAAATAAATTCTGTTAAGTCACCCAGCCTGTGGTAGTTGTTACGGCAGCCAGAGCTGACTGCTACCCTTAGAGAGGCCGGCCACTCCCTTAATTAGCCCCTCCCACACTTTTTCAGCTTTCACACGTTTGGCCACCTCCTGAGAATATATGCTTGGACACGTAGCCAAGGTCAGGAATGGTTTGCACTTTCTCCTTTCTACTTTTTTTTCATTATGGCTACATTTTTTTTTCTGTTATTCAAATGTATTTTTGTTTTATATTCTAAAGAAAGCTATTTTTAAAACAAACAAAAAATAACCCTTACGTTGAAAAAGTTTAAGTCCAGCTGATGTTTCCTCCTATCACACAAAAGTGCCTTTTTTGAATCAATCATAAAGTTCAATTCAACAATATATATAATCAAATGTGAGAACAAAAAATAGAAGTGAAGTACTGATGTGCTTTATCTGATTGGCAGCATTTCACATATTTGGAAATAGGCATATATTTGACTTTTTTAAGCATAATTAGAATAGTTGTGGGGCACCCAGGTGGCTCAGTGGTTGAGCATCTGCCTTTGGCTCAGGGCGTGATCCCGGGGTCCTGAGATGGAGTCCCGCCTCAGGCTCCTCTCAGAGAGCCTGCTTTTCCCTCTGCCTATGTCTCTGCCTCTCTCTCTGTGTCTTATGAATAAATAAATAAAATCTTTAAAAAATAATCAGAATAGCTGCGATTTGGATCTGAACTCTAGTGTGGCATTGCTTATGTTTTTGATATTTCTTTCTCATATCCCAAACCTGGAAAAAACGACGACTTGTACCCTTTCAAAAACATGGCCACTTTTAGCTTTTAATGAAATTTCTTCCCTGTGTATAAATATTGGGGCACCACATGCTAAGGAACTAATGAGAGGGCTCAAAACAGGTTTGTTTGTTTATTTATTTATTTATTTATTTATTTATTTATTTATTTATTTATTTCAAAACAGGTTTAAAGTGAGAATGATTCCAGTGGAAATACAGCTGCGGAGGGATGTGGATCATGAGAAGAACCAAGAGTGACAGGGGTGATAAAGAAATATAATATGGGAAAGAAGGATCAAATTCAGGATACAGAAGAAATAAACTTGGTTTGGAGGAAACCATCCAAGATTTATGTGGCTTTTGATCAAATGTCAAAGTACAGGATACAGACAATAAGTAAGCGAACCCACAAGCAACCGAAATATTTGAGTTTATTCCCAGCTGACGTTCCCAATGACATTTCCTCACTTATCATTGGAAAGAAAAACCATTGAAAAATGAAAGTGACTTTATAAATCACTTTGCCCTTCTCCAGCCAGCATCTAACCTTGCTATGCTTGTGTAGTAAAAAAATAATGCCTTAAGGCACAAAGCTCTTGGAACTGTGGAAAGACTGAAAAGACGATTTTTTTTTCTTTTTTTTAGAAAACCTTTCATCCTAACTGGATTTGAAATATTGTACTAGCTGGCTACATGCTGAAATAGTTATTTCACAGAGATGTGTACGTGGGTTGTACATCTATGCCTTTGGGTGTAAATGTACTGGATTACTTGAGGAAAAGTAGTAAAATAATAACAATGATAATAATAATGGCTCTTGCCATTTGGGGGGGAATTTTTATGTACTCTGTACTTTAGAGGAAATTATAGTAATAGCTCAATAGTATATAAGTTTACAGATAAGGAAATCAGTGACCAAATACTTGAAATACTTTGCTCCTTGTCTCAGAGCTGTAAAATGGTAAAGACAGAATTTAAACCCAAGTTTGTTTGACTCCGGGCACTGGTGCTTAGCTTCTACCTCTAATCACTCTGATCTCAGTACCTTGCTACTACACTCTCTTGATCATTAAGTGCCTGCTATCCTGGCCTCCTTTTCATCCCCTGAAAATATTGATCTTATTTCCATCTCAAGATCTTTGCATTTACTGTTGTTCCTTTTGCCCAGAAAGTTCCTTCTTATGACTTATTCCTTTTGCTTGTTGATCTTGAGTCAGATAGCACCTCCTCAGAAGGCCGCCCAGTCACCCCTTTAAAGTAGTCCAACTGCTATCACATTCAACAGTTTTATTTTCTTTATGACACTAATCATCACTAACTATTTTCTTATTTTATTTGTCCCCATTTGCCTCATTGCATCCTTCAGCTCTAGAATAGACCTTAATACATAATTAGGTATTCAACAGATATTTGAATAATGAAGAATTGAATCTTGTTTAATCTGCATGAGAGATATTTAAAGAAGGCATGATTTTCCTTAATTTTTTAACATTATGAATTTTACAGAAATTCATAAAAGTAAAATATCTTTCCACCAACCACTGAGTTAACATGTGACAGAAATTCAAAACCAGGTTAGTCTTATTCCCAAATCCATGCTCTTAGCCAGTAAGCTGCATTGCCTCACTCGAAGTGACAGTCCCCAGAGTCACTAGCCTGTGTGGCTAAGGTCCTTCTCTAAGACTGTCCTTAGTACAGAAGAACAACCCTTAAAAATAGTGGATCTCCTATTACTCGGAAGTTGTATTTGTTTAGACACAAAGGAAAGGAGAGAAAATCATTTGTTATCTTTTAGATTGAAAGCTTTCACATCATAAAAATAAACATATCAAGGGGGAAGTCACTAACACTGAGTTTTTAGAAAACTAAAACTAAAACTTTTAGAAAAGTTACTAGAAGAACTCTACATAAAATTTCATAAGTTATCTTCCAAGCCAATACAATTAATTGGTACTTTTTCACCTGGTTATTTGCAGGCCCGTTTTCGTCTTAAAATGATGAAAAGAGTCTTTTCAAGAATTTTATTTGAGTGAGAATAAAATTGAAAGAATGTTAGCAAAAATCAAAAAGAAATGATTTGTTAATCTATATCTATATTTATGTCCATAACTATATCTGTCTATATATAAAGCAGGTGTGAATTTCCATGAAGGAGAGCCATCGAGAAAGAAAGGAATAAACTCCCAATAAGCATTTCCATTGGGAAGTAATTCTTGTCAGAGTCAAAAACTTAAAGTAGTTTAAATTTCAACAACTGAAAGAGAAACAAGATTATTTGCAGATTGGTGTATTGTTTCCAGAAGGAAAGATGTACGTTGTTAAAAAATTCCTATTGGGTCTATTTTCTGAAAGCTTGGCAGTCCCCCTACCCCGATAGGAGTGTAGTCACTGATACCTATGGGTGGTAGCTGTGCTCTCCATCTGTCTCCACCTCCATCCACAATAGGATTATTTGATCTATGTACAGGACAGCCCAAATTTATAAGTCTTTGTACCTGTGTCCAGACATTCACACATTAACATGGTAAATCTAAAAAAAAAAAGGAAAAGTCTAAGTTCATTTGGTTTCTCTAGGGCAGACATCCAGATTTGAAAGAGGAGTTTAAGAGACATTTCTCTAAGATCATCATATATGGTATTTAGAATACTCTGGTCTTTTCTTTTTCTTCAATCATGATAATATTCTGGATTATTTTTCTTAAGGCCAAGTAAAAATAGTTACACTGAAACATATGAGAAGATATTCTACAGAGTAAGTCACAGTAAAGTGAAATTATTACTGGATATTTTCATTAAATTTATTCAAGGTTATTCTACTCTTTGCATTTTCCAAAAACCTCGCGAAAGCTGTAATTAATGAAATCACATGGCATGAAACAATAATGGCAAAGTTATAGAGTATGTTCACTTGCAGTGTCCCAAGCACTATTTTATATGAATTCCCACAAAATAATGTATTTATTATTCCCATTTTGTGATGAAGAAACCAAGACAGAGAGATGCAGAAAACCTGCACAAAGTCATACAGTCTGTGAGCATCAGATCCAGGATTCTAACTCCAATTGCCTAACTCCAGAGGCCAAGCTCTGGAGACACTAAAGTGCATGGATACTTTGTCAAATACATTTATGTCACGTTGCTATCGCCTAAAGAAGAATCCTGACTGACCAAAGCGCTGGGGAAATGAAAAATAACCTTAGGATTAAACTGTTCCACATAAATAAATCTCCCTTTTAATTTAACATGTTCCTTTAGCTGATACTTCTGAGGAATATTTATTCTAAAAGAAACTGTGTACTTTCGTGATTTCTTTGCCAGAGCTCATTAATTGCATTTTTTTTATGCAGATTCTGGAACATCAATCAAAATATCTTTGATTTTTTTTTTAACTTTGTGTTCTAGGTAATGGATTCAGAAGTATGGAAGTCTGTAAAGCTGCTTATTGCCATTGCTGTATTTTAGGGGGTGTTAAATCTTCTTTGAATAATTTTCTGCATTCTTCAGCGTAGACGTGATTTTATATGTTGTGTATTCTATTCTATGCTTTATTTTTGAAAGTTTTTTTTTTTAATTTTTATTTATTTATGATAGTCACACAGAGAGAGAGAGAGAGAAAGAGAGAGGCAGAGACATAGGCAGAGGGAGAAGCAGGCTCCATGCACCAGGAGCCCAATGTGGGATTCGATCCCGGGTCTCCAGGATCGGGCCCTGGGCCAAAGGCAGGCGCTAAACCGCTGCGCCACCCAGGGATCCCAGCTTTATTTTCATTCTAGAATGTTCCTACTCCTCCTGATTTACTACTCCAAATCATCTGTGTAGTATTAGGAAATTCTATAACTACATTTATAGGAATTGGGTGTGTAGTAAGTGACTGAGAAAATGACTTGTTTTCCTGTGGATTAATTACTCAAAATTTAATTCTTGTCCTTCTGATAGGAGGCCTCAAGAACAGTTGTGATTGGCTCTCCATTAACTTTTTAACTAAGAGTAGGAGACACATTCTTTGACTGTTGGATCATCTTTACATTCTTACTCTATTTCTAACTGGGCTCTTCTCCCCCTTGGCTGCCAACCTGCAGGCCTCCCCGCCAGGCCTGCCCTCCATTTCATCTCCACCACTAACATTCCCCTTCACCATATTCTCTTACTCTGTGACCAAGACCTTGGCTTCTTTCCCTAAGCCTTCCTTTCTGATATTGAGCCTTTAATTTCCAACTACTAAATTTCTAACTGGGATTTCAAACAAAAACAATTTCAAAAAATGCAATGCATTGTTTTCTCTCTAAGCCAACTGTGTTTCCATTTGCTGTGAAGTAGTTCAAGGAGCATCAAATCTGGATTCGTAGAGCTCCAGTTGGGTCATTTACTAACCCATGTGAACTTTCCTAGGACACCTACTCTCTGTATTCCTTGGTTCTCTCTTCTGCAAGTAGATGAAATAATCCTGAATGATAAAGGTGAAGAAAGGGAAATGACTCAGGGTGGTCATCCAGCCTCTTGCCACAGCTGTTTTCATTCCCCTGCTTCAGCTCTGATGCAAGCAGTTGCTTCCTTTTCAGCCTCCCCTCAGGGTTTTTCTGACTCAGCGAACTTCAGCCTCTTGCCTCTGGGTTCCAGGAAGCTGGACAAGACCACCTCAAGGCTCCATCCTACAAACACCTGTGGCCCCTTCACACCACTGCCTCACATCCTTCCATGCTGAAAAGACTGGAAATTTTTCCTATGTCCCCTCCAGGAGAGAGAAACCACCTAGAACCTTCCTACTTTTGTATGCCAAACCTATAAAATGTTTTTGTGACCTTGGAAACTAGAGGGGAGTAGAGCACCAGGCCCTTTTAAAGAACTCTACAGAATTTAAATCTCCTATGTCCATTCTGATTCACCCCTCCCTCTCCAACCTGTCTAGTGTCCCTGAGAAGAGATACTATCTTAAGACAGGTCAGACTAGTTTTTTGAAACTGGAATATTTTTTTTTTTTTTTTGAAATTGGAAAATCAAGTCTTTGAATCACTGGCACCCCTCCCACTTCCTATGTAAAGACCATCTGCTGAGACGGTGGGGATTTGTGGGGATCCTCTAGGTGGGTCAGTGTGGGGGAGGCACACATAGACTGAGAAGGGCTGTGGCAGGTACAGTGTGATCAGTTAGTGCATCAAAAAACCATACTGCTACACACTGTAACAGAATGAGTCTAGCTAATAGTAACAAGTCTGGTCGCAGCTCAGAAAACAGTTATTTATCTCACACTGTAAGTTGGACAATTTGAATAATGACATGGCCCTGATTTCCTGGGGCTCTAATTTTAGACCTGTGAAATTTTCTTTTTTCTCTTCCCGCCTTTATTACCTTCACTAATTTCCCCACCCCTCATCCTCTTTTTTTATGCTGCACACATATTGACCCTTTCTTGCCCTAAACGAGGTGTGGCAGTAGGTTGAAGTCAGTGTTCTGAGGGACAATGTGCTCAGGAAAAAGAACAATACCTTCCTTCTATGGGAAAATAAGCCTAGAGAGCTGACATATTTCATGTCTTTCTGTCCCTCCCCATGCACATTAGTTTAGCAAGTGTTTTAGGAAAGCTTGCAATAAAGAAACCTCTTAAAATTAACCAGTTGTTTTACAAAAACCCAAAGACCCTATGCATTTTAAGTAACACATGTTGGAAAGTGTTCCTTTGGATAAGTTACCGAAGTGGAGAGAAAGAGAGGTGAGAGGTTCTTCTAATTTCTTAGCATCATGCACTTTACATTTCAAAGTAGTTTTAGGGATCTCTGGCAATGGAGAGTCAAGCTCCGGATGCTTCCATCCTAACCACATGGCCAGTATCAGATCTTACAGAGGTACCTTATCTGCATCAGTGTGAAACTTAGAAACTACTATGTTCAAAAAGTCTTACGTGGATTTTTTTCTTATCTCTATGGGAAAATATATGGGTATTTGGATAACATATAAAAGCAGACAAGTTCATAAAAAAATCACCTTAAATAATGAATAAACTTCAAAGTCTGGTTGGGTTTTATTAATTTTTTTTTGTCTCAGGAGGGTTACAGTTTAGCTAATATTTCTCTCTCTTTCAATTCCTATCACATCAATCTGCCCTTTGACAAGAGACTCAACATTCTGTCTTTCCACAGTTAACACATAATATTTTTCTTGAAGAACTGAGGAGACTTACATTTTGGAAAAAAAACCACAGTGAGGCTGTTCTCTGCTTCATTAAGAACTTGACCCCTTTCCTACCTAAGGTTTAAAGTATCTGCAGACTTGGGACATCAGAAGACAAACTAAAATAAAAATTAAAAAAAAAAACCTACATTATCCTTGGTGCTAGGAAATTCAATGAGACGAGGGATGTATGTGTGTGTTTAACCTAAGAATTACCTCTTGTTCAACCATGTGCCCTTGTTAAATTCAGGCTAAAGACTGGGTACTCTTTATTCCATTATTCCTCGCCATATACTCAGATTAAAATATAACTAGATAAGAGTGCAAGGGTGAGTGGTCTCTGAAGTCAGAAAAAATTACTCTGAAGTTTAAAACCTTTTTAAATATGAAAATTGAAATTGGATGTGAAGTTTCTCTTAAATGTGTTTCCAAGGTTTTAGAGAGTAGAACCTAACTTACATTATATCAAATGCTATAAATCTGGCAAGATGATTTGCAAATTGACATGGAAATAAAACCAAGGAAGACCAAACCAGAGAAATAATGAGACTCAGCAGCAAACACGATATTGTGTTTGACATTCCAGGAGTGGTGGCTTTATAAAGGGATTGCTAGTTGTTAGTGGATGGGAGGGTGTGGGTTTGCCTTGATGGGAGTAAACACCGCATGACAGGTGTTGGATTTAGGCCTTGCCCTATGTTACTTAAACACAGTCAACCAAGAGTGTGAGGCAAAAAGCAAGAGGCCAACGATTTTGTTCTGTGCCCTTAGCTCTCCTGGCAGACATCTGGCCAGAGAGCCTGGAATATTGGGAAGGCAAATTGGAGGTCTAAGTAATTTTTATAGCTTTACTGATGTGTAACTGACATACAATATTGTGTAAGTTTAAGGTATACAAAGTGACGATTTGATACACAAATATATCGTTAAATGATTACTGCTGTAAGTTAGTTAACACAATCATCACTTGACATATTCACAATTTTCGTGTGTGTGATAAGAACATTTAAGATCTCTTCGTAACTCTCGGATATATAATACAGTATTGTCTATAGTCACCACGTTATCCATCACATCCTCGGAACTATTCATTTTATAACTGGTTAAGGATGGCTGTATCCTTAACCAACATCTCTCCATTTCCTCCACCTCTCAGTGGTTTTTTTTTTTTTGATAAGCACAGCTAAAATGATCCAGTTTTTCTTAGCAAAAATTAAGCCCTAAAATGTCTTCTTAAGGGTTTTCTTTTGACCTTCTTTTTTTATTTGTTAAATTATGTATATATGCATATATGTATAGTCACAAACATATATGCATATATATTACAACTTCTCATTTTATCCTCTAAATTTTTCTTTCCAAAGATCAGTTTTGCTCTATACTATTATTCCTAATATATTGCTTTTTTCATTAAAAATTCCATTTATTGATCTTTAATCTGTATGTTAAGAACTTCACATATTTATCTTATTTAATCCTTGGAAGAGTACAATAAAATTAGTAGTATTATTACCATTTTAAAAATAAAGAAATGAAGGCAGAGAGAGATTAAGTAGCTTACCTAAGTTCACTCAGTTAATAATTGCTCTTCATGTATAGATCTGACTACATTCAGAATGTGTGCAGGGACCCCTGGGTGGCTCAGCAGTTGAGTGTCTGCCTTTGGCTCAGGGCGTGATCCCAGGATCCTGGATGGAGTCCCACAACCGGCTCCCTGTATGGAGCCTGCTTCTCCCTCTGCCTATGTCTCTGCCTCCCTCTCTGTGTCTCTCATGACTAAATAGATTAATTTAAAAAAACCAACACGTGTTGCTTATCTCTATGTAATAAAGCACAAAACTGCTCTTAGCCTATTACATATTTGTGTATTAACTGTTTATTCCTTTATTTTTATTTTTTTTTAAAGATTGTATTTGTTTATTCATGAGAGACACACAGAGAGGCAGAAACATAGGCAGAGGCAGAAGCAGGCTCCCTGTAGGGAGCCTGATGTAAAACTTGATCCCAGGACCCTGGGATCCCAACCTGAGCTGGAGGCAGACGCTCAACCATGCTGAGCCACTCAGGTGCCACATTCTTTTGAAGCATTTTCCCAGGTGTACAACCAATACGTTCTAGTTAAATTTCATTGACCAGACTTAGTTATATGACCATGCCCAACCATCAGTTGATCACGGACATGCAGAATTTCCCAGGGGGACGTTTCCTAACATTTGGTTACTATGGGATAAGGGGAAAGTGGCTATTGGGTAGGATGGTAGCTGTCTGCCACCTGAGGAATGCACAGAGAGATGAGGGCAGGGAGAGGGAGAGAGAAAAAGAGCATGAGAAATAGAGAGTGAAGGAGACACTGATGTCTGAAGACTATTTAAATAAACAACTGAGGGACTCTTAAACATCCTAACACCACACCCAGGAAGCAGGTATGAGACTATGAATCAAGCAAAAATTTGTTCATCATCAAATATTCACCAGAATATAAACTCTGTGAGATCAACTACTTTTATTTGTTTATGCTCTACCCTAGCACTTAGGTCAAGGAGATATTTAGTAGGTACTTAAAAATAACTGTTACTTGAGTGAAATCTTTATTATCCATCCACTAAACAGTTCTTAGTAATGTGCTTAGGTTTGAGAATATGACAGTGAACTAGACAGAGAATGTGTCCTTATGAAGCTTAAAAACTGTTAGGCAACAATGTAGGTTCAAAATATAATTATGTTGATGCGTGGTGAGTATTAAGAAAAAAATAAGATGCTATGGAAATTTCTAAATACAAAATTACTATTAAGTCAATTCATCTACCATTTGGTGTTACTAGAGTGAGGCAAATATTTCTGTATTAAATAATAAAATGCAAACCACTAGGACTCCAGGCCTGTGTAGGATTCCAGAAGCCAATATGAAATGGAAGTGAAAAGCCCAGTGATTGGAGTACAGCAGGTATCTGATGGGTTTATAGACTCTGACTCGGTGCCCTCAGAGGGCCCACTTCCATGGGCCTCACCAGACTGCAGGGACTACCAGTTGCCAGGCCAACTAGCTGACTATATTTTCCTTTGCTTCCTTGACTGTCCTCACTATATTTCCCCTTTATTGAGAATTTATACATCTTAGACTCCTAATAGTGCCCGTGTCCTCTCTCCAGGTTAAAAAAAAATTGAGTCAATATTCTTGGTTAACCAACACCACCAATTTCCTGATTTGGTATTTGCAGTGTGTGATCTTTGAATTCTGCATGGCAGAAAGCTACTAATTATTAAGTACTACATTTAAATAATTGTGTCTTTAATTAATCACAAAAGATTTAGAGAAATTTTCAAATATTATACATTTGTACAATAATTATCAATTTCTTCAGTCTGCAGATAATACTTGGTACATATACGGATTCATTGTTCCCTTCCAGAAAGCCATGTGTGACCTAAGAATCTGTGCTCTACATATACAAATTAACTATCTGCTTTTTATCTAGTCTATAGATCAAATAGTAATTGTTTTTGAAGGCCAGGATACAAGGATGAGTAACTAAATTGCTACATTTATTCATTCATTGTCTGGTTTGAGAGAAGCCCATGGGTCACATATGCTTGCATGAATCCATCTGGCAACATTTATCTTTGACAGTGACATAATATTGCTGAACTTAAAATTATATGTGTGGTTATCTTTATTTTTAAGTAGGTTCCACACCCAGCATGAGGCTCAAACTCATGACCTCAAGATCAAGAGTCACATGCTCCACCAACTGAACCAGCCAGGCTCCCCGTGTGTGTGGTTATCTTTATCAAGGGTTGCTGAACTTGTACATTCAAGTAAATGCTAGAAGACTTTCAAAGAACCCATCTGTGGTAACTCCTCAAAACCTATCGGAGATCTTTTTCTGATCTTTGTCCTCAGAGCCAGCAAAATCTTAAAAACCTCGCCTAGAAAGATTTACTTGGATACAAGTTTTGTGTATAAAGTCATTCTTGCTTCCTTGCCTGCAAACCTCATGATGGTTCCAATTGTTAAAACCTGTTCATTTTAACTTTTAAATATGATCCAAATCCAAGGACTTCTCACCACCTTCCCGCTTCTCCTTTGCCCAAGACACCATTATCTCTCTTCAGGAATATTTTGAAAGAGTCCTAACTAGTTGCTCTGTTTCCCTATTGTTTCTCCACAGTGTTATAAAGGTAGCCAGAATGAACTTGTAAAATTGTAAATCAGGTAACAGAGCTCACAAGCAGTTGTCATCCCACCAAGAGGGAGACTCATTTCCCCTCCTACAATGCTCTGCACAATCTGACTCTGGTTCCATCCACATGTCCTCCTCTCACCTTTGCTCACACTGGCCCTCTTGCTGGTTAAGAAGCATACAGAGCTGGTTCTTGATGTAGAGTCTGTTTTTGTCATTTTTCTGCTTTGGGATGCTCTTCTTACCAGATCCTCTCCTGTCTTACTCATCCATTTTAACCAGGCTTCTGCTGAGATATCACCTCCTCCAAGGTGTAGAGTCCAGGCTACAGCCTGCGCAAAATAACACTTTCACCACACCTCACTTTTATCTTTAGTTGTTCATCATGGCTTTCATTACCGCCTAAAATTATATTATTCATGTGTAGATACTTCCATAGTCTACCCTACTAGAGTGTCAGGTTCATGAAGGCTGGGATTTACCTAACACATAGTTCTCAATGAATATTTATCTAGTAAATAAATACCGAGCCAAAGGAGTATCAGTGAGCTGAAGGGAATCACTCATCTACTTCTTTTCCATCATATCAAATCCTTGAAATTCTACTTCCTACTCATCCTTGACTTCTTAATATTTTGGCTGAATTCTGCAGAAGCCATGCCATTGATGTCAAAGTAACAAACCACCGTTGTTCTCCTTTCTTTTTTTTTTTTTTTTTTTCGTTGTTCTCCTTTCTGACTTTTGTTTGTGCTCTCTTTGTCTGGGTTGCAGTTTTCCAATGTTTTGTTATTTTGTTTCCAAGTTACAGAAAAAATACCATGCTTCATCACTAGTTATGACTGTCTTTAAATTATGTTGCCTTGACTAATGTCTCTTAATTGATTACCAGAAATGTCAGGTTCTTGCTATTACTATTACTCATTTAAAAATTTTGACATAATCCTCATAGAAAATACATGTTACACATAAGTTATCACTGTCACACTTTCCATTTTTCTGTGTTCATGGGGTTATTATATGACTGTTTCATAACCAACATGTATATCTTCCTTACTTTTTATGCTTCCCAAAAAGTTTTTACTCTTGACATTATTTCATAATTGTAAGCCACATTTAATATGTCAATAATTTTGATTTTATAACACCACAAGAAAGTAGTATTAGCTATTTGGGATAAATTATAATTATTTTATAGTAATGGAAGTCTCCAATTATTTTCAGTTGTTAGGGAAAAAAGAATAATTAATTATGAAAGGCTTACTGCTGCCAGTAGAAGCATGTTGTGGCATGTCCTTAAAACAATCAATTTTCAATCACTTTCACAAAATACAGTATCCCATCATTATGCTACCCCACCTATATATATTTTGTATATATAACTTAAGTATTCCTCAGATGAACAATCATTATAAAATTATATGCACACAGCTTCATATATGTCAGTACTATGTATAATGGATGCACAGTCAAAGAAGCATTATGGATGCTCAATAGCATTGGACCCAGGCTAGAATGAGCCTTCTGGGCTTAAGCAACTCTTTCTGGGTTCAGTCTCTGGAAATAATGCTTTAGATTAAATGTGCAAGGATATCAATGGGTTTAGGCTATTCTAAAGTCAACTATGACATTTAATTTAGGGGTTTCTATGTCTTATATTATCACCCTCAGTTTCGATGGACTTCTTGAGAACTGTTTTTTTCTTTGGCTATCTATGCATTGAAGCTCTGAGTGATGAATAGAGATGCATTTTGAATAAAATAGCTAAGCAACCTTTTGTGAGTAATGGGCATCATGGTATTTAGACTAGAATTTGTCATTTTTTGTGGTTAGGAAAATAAGACAGCAGATTTGCAGCTAATTCCTTCAGTAGTTATTGAATACTTGTTGTGGTAAAGCTTAGTGCTTGGCATTTCTAATATACTAAAAAATAAGTAAAATGAATGACAAATATGATTCTATAGTGAATACTTACATTAATGCCAAGTTTTTCTTATATATGTGGGTGAACAATTGGAAAAGTTTTAGTTCACATTTACAATCTAAGAATCACAAATAGGAGCAGATGGTTGGTTTTTCATGTTTGGCAAATGCAATTTCTTGTAAGTTGGTTTATGGATAAACTGAGCTGAATTTTGAATGTGATCTCCTTTACTTCAAAATCTTCAGAAATCCAAATATTTATTCAAATTTGATCTAGATTTTAGTGATATAATCATTTTTAAAGATTTATTTATTTATTTGAGAGAGAGAGAGAGTGGAGAGGGGGACAATGGGAGAGGGAAAGAGAATCTTAAGCAGACTCCCTGCTGAGCACAGAGCCTAACCAGGGGCTCCAAAGGAGGCTTGATCTGGGATCCTGAGATCATGACCTGAGCCCAGATCAAGAGTCAACGCTTAATCAACTGAGCCCCCTGGGTGCCCAAGTGTTATAATCTTTTGATATCAAGCTCTAAGTCCAGAATTTCTTATTTTAAATGATAAGCAAGAGAAAATTTCCAATCCAGATCTCCATATAAGTTTTTATCACATATTTATGAAAGAGAAGAGAGTTAAATTTGAACACAAGTTCAAAGCAAAGAAAAATTCAGATTCCTTCAAATTTATTTTTTTCTCTTTAGAGTGAAGTCATATCAATGAAAATGATGAATCTGGCAACTGTAACAATTGTATTCTTTCATTTAACAAAAAGTTTGTTTAGTATTTTCATTAAATATTGCAAGGTATTAGGCCCAATAAGGAGAAGCAAGATTGCTTTTAGAGAATTTATATTTAATGTGATAAACATATTCATAAAATACAGAATTTCTCAAGGTCTCTCCAGGGTTTCACTAGAGAAGCTGAATGTGGGAGATAAGCTTTGGAAAAGTACATATACATTTGTATATGCAGAGAAGGGAGAGGAGAGCATGACAAGTAAGATGCCCAGAATAAATACTTGGGGATTCAAATACCTACAGAGAAGGCTTGACAGGAATATGGCTTATTTGGCATCCTCCCCTTATCTTGTTGATGACTCTGATTGCCACTTGATCTCATCCCTCTTTCCCTCGTGCCTTCTCAAAGCTTCTCTCAACACTGCATTCCGGGCAGACACTACCAACCATTTTCACATGACAAGGAAGTCTTCCTTCTATCCAGACATACTGCAGGAGTGTGAGTGGAAGAAAAGATTAGGATCACTGACAGCAGGTGAGTTGAAGATAATTTATGGAAAGTTGGGGGTAACCCAGGGCTCAGGATTTTGGTAAACCATGTGAGAATAGGTGAAGAGGACAATCTTGCTATGATGTGAGAAACGGATTGGAGTTTAGAATGAATCTGGTCTGCTTTTTCTTCATCAGCACATTCATTTTGAGGAACACAGTGTGGTGAATTTAGAGAGGTTTACATGGTCCATTGAAAAGACACTGGGTGTTGAAAGTTATGGCATGAATTTTTAAAAAGATTTTTTGGTTAATGTATTTACTAATCAGTATTTAGGTAAAGTTCACCTGATCTTTTAATTTATGTAAAAGAGGAATCCTGCAAGCAGATTGATCAACAAGGAGGCTATGGTAATAGTCTATACTGAACACAAAAATTGTGTAACAGATTCTAGATAAGCAATGTTCAAATAAGCTTTCCACAAAAATGGAAATATTCTACACTCTTCAATTTGTAGCCACTAGCCACTTGTGGCTATTGATTATTATTAATGTAGCTAGTATGATTAAGGAACAGTATTTAGAAGTTTATTTAAGTAACTTAAATTTAAATTTTAGCCACATGTGGTGAGTAGCTACAAATTTGGACAGTAAAGGTCTAAATTTTTTAAGACTGGGGTTATTCATTTTCTTTTCAAACATATTCCAGGGCAAAGACCCCCACAATTTTCAAGTTTTTATCATCCTACTTTTTAAAAAGGCTTCATTTCTATAAAAACTTTGTTATTTTAATAATCTTATTTAAATAGACATTAAAATTATATTTTAGTTATTACTTTCTTAGTCTCATTTCAAGTGACCAGTAGTCACATATGGCTGGTGGCTATCACAGTGACAATGCCACGCTAGACACAAGTAACGGAAGTAGGAAACAAATCTGAATGCCAAAGATCTGAAACCAAATAAAGAAAGGGTCACTGGCCAGAACTGTGATATTTGGGGAGATGGAGATATAAGGATAAGGAGAATCTAAGAAAATGCCAAGCAATTGAGGCTTGGAGACTAAAGACTAAAGAAATGATGGTAGTAACACTGAGCAAGATTTAGAAGCTGGGAAGGATTCCTCCTGGTAAGAAAAAGAGATGTTCCATCTTGGACGCATTGAAGTGGAGGGACTCTGTCTAGGTAGAACCATTCCGGTCTCTGCTTCAGAGCTGTCACTCATTACCTTTAAGTTTAGTAATAGAGAGAATAATTGGGAGGGCGATTTGATTTGGAGGGATTAAAGACATGCGCAAGTGTGGAAAAAAGCAAGGCCAATTTGGGGTGCAGACTAAACACATGTTTGTGTTTCTCTGCCAGGATAAAGTAATCATCAGGGATGAAGCAAGAGAGGAAAATCAGTGACTACCAGAAGGAAAGGAAGGGGTAATAGTGGTGGGCTGGGGGGAGGATGGTTGCATTGTTAATGAGTCATTCCACTGGCATTAATAAACAATTTTTCTAATAAACAATTTTTCAGAGCTTGAGAGTTCCATGCACATGACACCACATGGCCCTGGGGCAAAGGTGTCTGGTACGAGACTTTCTGAGAAAATCCCTCTGTGGGGATGAGAAGATGAAAGAGTCCTGGATTTAAGTTAAACATCTCTTTAACAAATCATATCCTTTTAATTAAGCAATATGTTATTTCATCTAGCAACTAGAGCAGTATTTTACATACAGTGGATATATAGGAATTATATAGCAGGAGTGAAACAGGAAAGAGGAAAGGGAGAGAGGGAGAATAAGAGGAGGAGTTTGCACAGTAAATTAAATTAAATGTTTAATTACATGCATGTAGCAAAAATATAAAATCTTCTCCAACATCTGATTATATTAGTGACATAGTCATAAAATGATGAGTCGTATCTTATTTACATTTTTTAAACATGGACTAAAGAACTAAATTGAGTAAAAAATAAAATGTACTCCCCCCCCCCTCCAAAAACTCCTTTTATCTGGGGAAGTGTGAGTCTATATACTATTAGACCCATTTTCTATGAATCCCATACATCAAAGCATAATGTACACAATCCATTACATTTAAGGTACCAGTAAAAGTCCTCAAAATGGCCTTCAAAGGATGATATGTGGAGGCAACGAGTGCATTCATCTGGGCTTTATAACATAACAAATATATGACAGAACTTTTGCCATCACTAATGTGAAGCAGGCACTGTCTAACCAAAACACGTTTACAGATGCCCCCTGAAAACACTTAAACATAATTAGGTATAAATTGTTTATTGTAGATGAAAATAGGGAGGTTTGAGGGTGAGGATTGAAAGGGAGGGATCAGTATAAATGTTGGCGTCATACAGTTCAAGTTGTAAGAAACAATAGGCAGAAAAAGCTCCTAATAATCAACGTTCAGCAAAATGTTTCTTCCATCATGCTGGAGTTGTTCTATCTGCAGCCTTACGTTGTTTGGGGAGTAGCTATTGAGGCTGAGGTTCTATTCAGAGTGCTCTATTTTTATTCTGAAATATTCTTGGTAAATTTTTTAATACCTGTCTAAATAAGGCTCCAATTCTATTGATCTATAAGCATAATGCAAATTCTACTATTCAATACTTTGGAAAAAAAAATCATGTGCCTCCTCCTCCTACTTTTTGCCTTGATATATTTCTCTATGTGGATTTCATTTCTTAATTCAGAGAACTAGGCACAGTAGATAAATTGAAAGAATATTGTATCATTGTGGCTTACCACTATACCAACTGGCTATTCCTTTGAAGCTTTGGTGAATCATTCAACTTGCTTTGCCCATACAATGGAGTATATACATTAGTCTTGATTAAAAAGTTTCAATCAATTGAAATGATCAAAATATTAAAAATTATTACAAATAGTTATGTGATTCCAAGCAACTTCAGAAATCTAAATGAAGCACTTTTAAGTGCTAATTGAAATATATTTTTAAAAATTGAAATATATTGAAGGTTTTCGTCTACTAATGGTTTATTTTTTTTAATTTTTTTTTAAATTTTTTTAAAATTTATTTATGATAGTGAGAGAGAGAGAGAGAGAGGCAGAGACATAGGCAGAGGGAGAAGCAGGCTCCATGCACCAGGAGCCCGACGTGGGATTCGATCCGGAGTCTCCAGGATCGCGCCCTGGGCCAAAGGCAGGCGCTAAACCGCTGCGCCACCCAGGGATCCTTACTAATGGTTTAAAATAAAGAATAGAACATACCTGATTTTTAAAAAATAGTCCTGAACTAGTTGAGCAAAGACAGGGCTAAGAGATACATGTTCAATACTCATCACGCTGGAGGTTACAGAATTATATCCAGAATCATCTCAATATGTTGACTCATGCCTTGCCCTCCTCACCAGAAATCAGAAGGAAGAATGTGATTTATTATGTATTAACAATTCAACCCAAACCGGGATTATAAATATTTAAACTGTTAAGCTTTTTTTAAACCATTGCAATGATCAATTTTTTCTTGTTTAAAGGAAATCCATTTGAGAAGCAAGGATTGTTTATATGAGTGATGGTATTAAAAAACTAATAAAATACTAAGGCACATTTACTGTGTACTCTCCATGTCATTTTAAATAATGTGTTCTTCCTCTACATTAATAGCTATTATTCATTAGAGAATGAAGGACAAAATCCTAAGCAATAGGGCATATTTGGCAAGTAACCAAAAAATTTAACCAAAATCTCCAAACAGTAGAAAAAAACAAATACACAACTGTGAATCTAGTCTTTGTCAAAAGATTGCATGAAAGAGATCAGTAAAGCAGAAGGAATTCAGGAATGTTTAATACCAAAGGAATAACATTTATCAAAGCAATTTGCAAGGATAATTCTGTTACTTCTGCTGCTGTGAACAAAGGATAACCAATGAGTTTGCAACATTTACACCCAAATTTGAAGCAGTTTTTCAGCGTTGGAGAAGTGCTGTCATTACTGCTATAGTGATTTTTTTTTTGTAGGCAAAAGGGCAAACCTGGCATTGATTTAAAATGTCTTCCCAATAGTCCTTGATTTTGAAAGGCATACAGTTTTATAAAAAATGAAATGCATGCCAGTTCTTTTAATAAAGAACAAACAAGTCCTCTGCCTCTTATTTTTTCCTTCTACATTTAGTTGTATTATGTAGATTTCAGACTTATTATTAGCTTAAAGTTTGATTAACTAAAAGCACTTATCATTAGAAATATTTTGAAATATTTTGATAATAATCATCCATTTTATTTTTCATATTAAAGGCTTAATGGAACCAGAAAAACTGTCAGATTAAGACTGGAATCTTTGGCTGGTTGGTGTTTTTTGTTTTTTGTTTTTCTTTTTCTAACCTCTGACATATACTTATGAATGCTTAGTTTATAGTAGTTTAAACAAAGTAGCAATCTGTTTCCCCCTCTTTCAAGGGTCTAGATACATAGTCCAGTGCTGATGTGATAACTCTTAAAATCATCCACCTTCTAACATGTGGTTCCTCCTGTCTTCCTCAACACCCTCTTTTCCTGTCACGTGCAACTTGGCTTCTGTAGCTCCTGCCTCCACGTCTGCATTCCACCAGGGTACAGGTAGAAGGAGTGGTAGAGAGCATGTCCCCTTTCTCTAAGGATGAGATCCAGAAATTGGCCATTTCACCTCCACATAGGGTCAACTGGCAGGACTTTTGGGCCTCACTTAGCTGCAAGGAATTTTTGAAAGCATAGACTTTATTCAGGATAGGTATACAGCCACTAAAACTGAGGGATTCCTTTACTAAAGGAAGGAGAAATGTGTCCTGAGGGACATCCATTGTTATCCTCCCCATGTTATCCTGCTAATCTTCATAAGCTAGAGCGATGAAATTCTTCCATGGCTCACTGCAATTTTTCAATAATTTGAAATCAATTAAAACTGAAAGACATTTGTAAAAACCTTTTGTAAGGAATTTATATTAGTTTGCTCAGATTGCCATACTGAAGTATCATTGAAGTATCATTTTTCAATAATTTGAAATCAATTAAAACTGAAAGACATTTGTAAAAGCCTTTTGTAAGGAATTTATATTAGTTTGCTCAGATTGCCACACTGAAGTATCATTGACCAGGTGGCTTTAAAAAAGTAAATTTATGTTCTTACAGTTCTAGAGGCTGGAAGTCAAAGATCAAGGTGCCAGCAGAATGTCTGATGGCTGGTGAGACGTCTCCCCTTGTGTGGCAGGATCAGCTTTTGTCTCTGTCTTCATGTGGCCTTTCTTTGACTCACGCAGAAGCAGAGAGCGCAAGATCTGTGGTGTCTTTTCTTGTGAGGACACCTCGTCCTATGGGATCAGGGCCCCACCCTTAGGACTTCATTTAACCTTATTCCACAAAGGGCCTATCTCCAAATACTGTGATATTGGGGGTTAGAATTTTAGTATGAATTTTGGGGAGATGTAAACATTCACTCCATAATAGAGTTTATTAACAAGTTTTATTATTTAACTAAAACTGGTTAAAATTGGCTTAGTCATTTCATCTCTTAGCCGAGGAAAAGAAGGAGCCAAACTAAACACTGTCTAAGATTGCTTTATGTACTAAAGATGAGTGATTGCATGGAGAATCTATACTTTATATTATTTATTTTGTTCTCATATTCTAATCATCTCATGTGTATTTTTTTAAGATTTTATTTATTTATTCATGAGAGACACACAGAGAGAGGTAGAGACATAGGCAGAGGGAGAAGCAGGCTCCCTGTAGGGAGCCTGATGCAGGACTTGACCCCAGGACCCTGGGATCCTGACCTGAGCCAAAGGCACACACTCAATCACTGAGCCACCCAGGCATCCCTCATGTATATTTTTAATATGAGACATTTTATCTACTTTTTATGATTAATGTTAGTGCTGCATATCACACTAAATAAAAATTTGGAAAAAGTCCACTGAAATGACGTATTTTCAAAACATGGTTCATACTTATTGTTTGTGAATACTTATTGTTTGTGAGGTCAGAGAAAAAAATGTGTAAGCAACTTTTTTTGGTGAGTTTTTGTTTGAAAGCCTATCATCTGGGAACAGGAAGAAGAGGAAACAAATAAGTTTTGCCAGAGCATTGTGAAACATTCACCCAGGTTGTTCACTTATGGCCTGATTCACGTGACCAACTAAAGACAATTTACAAAACAGTTTGCATTTTTCATTCTAACGGAATAAATTTCTTATGAAACCTGTAGTCTTGGTGTGTGTGATAATGTAAACAATAGCTCTAAACTATTTGGGAATTGAACTTCCCTTTGGTAGGATTTGAGGGAGGAAAGAATTCACTATCATTAAACTAATCCTTTGAGGTAACAGGAAAAGTTGATTGCCTTTTGGCAGGTAATGTTATACAGTGGAAAGATATGTGGTTTTAGGATGGCAAATCTTGATTTTGAAACCTCAACTCAACACTTAACGTATTTCTCTGGTGACAAGCAAGTTCTGAACTTCAGTGAGTTATTAGTGAAAACTGGGACAATCATGGTCCCAGGATTAGTGGAGATCAATGTGGAAAAAGGAACTTACTGCTATGATTCTGAGCAGCTGCAGGCCCTGAATGTTGCTTCCCACTTTTTGTTGATAGTTTGCTTTTCCTCCTCACTGGCAAAGAAATATACACCCCTATTTTTATCTACTATCAAAGCTGATTCTTTTTTACAGCTTTGTGGAATGAAGTAAGAATTAATAAATAAATGACTGAAGAATAAGACTATATAGACATACTATGCTGTGGTTTATGCTTGAAAGCATTGTAATGGTGTGGAATTTTTAAGCAAAAACAAAGGAGTTCCAGGGCAACATATGAAACGTGAGGTGGCATTAGCAACATTCCAAAAAGAAATCTGGGGTGTGATTGTTTCTGCTTCCTCTGGGCTGGGTGATTTACCAAGCTGACTGCTTAGCATTTCTGTGTTTGCTTTTGGAGATCAAAGCTCTTCCCCAGTTCTAATCCTCACAACATTTAGGGTAAATACCACCTCTTTAAAAGTCCAACAATTCATTTGGCGTACTCAAAAGCTTAGTGCAAAAGTGACTCTAACATTTTAGGATAAAAACCCCATTATTTTCTATAGATTATTGAGAAAACATGTATTTGAATGTCCAAATGCAAAAGCAATATTTTAAAACATATTATTTTTTTTGCAAATAAGATTGCATCACCTCTACTTTCTGCCTGTTGGATCATAAAAGGTATTGAAGCTTTTAAAGACATAGTTACATTACAAATGTCTTTATTTTTGTCCCCAACACACTGAAGTAAATTACAATATTAGTATATGCAATAGTGGAAAATGGAAGCAGAAATAGAACAAACACTTTATAAAAATGAAAATTGCTGAGTTTCAACTAAAGTATTTTCTGACAGTTTATCAAAATCAATCATAAAATTAAATATTTTTACATTATTTAAACAAATTACCTAAACATCATGAGGCTTATAAATGCATTCTATTGCTTCAACCGGTAATTAACCACTGTTTTGTTTGTTAAGTAAAGCCTGGAAGTAGAAGTAGATGAGAGAAGATTATGAGTGTTAGATGGTAAGTTATCACCCAAGTTTGAAAGTTCACTTACTTCCTATCAAAGAATCCTGGAAGGGGTAGACTATGAGATGTGAAGACGAGAACAGCTAAGAAAGATGCGATATATGAGGAGAATAGGATAGAAAGTTTTATGTGAAGATAATTTTTTTCCTTAAAATAAATCCACAGTGATTAAGTTCCTACCTTCTAGCAACTCATAATGTAGTCGAGGGGGAGGAGCACACATGACTAAAACCTTATAAAAGGAAAACATCACATGAAAAGAGTACCCAGTATCATTGCACATTAAGAAAATGCAAGTTAAAGGCACAGTAAGAAGCTACTCTACACCTAGTAGAAAGACTAAAAAAAAAAAAAAAAAAAAAGCAAATAAACAGAAAAAACAACCTAAATAAACCAAAAAACTGACATCAAATGATAGCAAGATGTACAACAACTAGAACTCTCAGACATAATTGCTGAGACTATAAAATGGTATCACCTGCATATTCCAGACAAACATTTAAAGTGACATTAAGCACTATGAGAACTGGTTTTTTTTTTTTTTTTTTTATTGGTGTTCAATTTACTAACATACAGAATAATACCCAGTGCCCGTCACCCATTCACTCCCACCCCCCGCCCTCCTCCCCTTCTACCACCCCTAGTTCGTTTCCCAGAGTTAGCAGTCTTTACCTTATGTCTCCCTTTCTGATATTTCCCACACATTTCTTCTCCCTTCCCTTATTTTCCCTTTCACTATTATTTATATTCCCCAAATGAATGAGAACATATAATGTTTGTCCTTCTCCGACTGACTTACTTCACTCAGCATAATACCCTCCAGTTCCATCCACGTTGAAGCAAATGGTGGGTATTTGTCATTTCTAATAGCTGAGTAATATTCCATTGTATACATAAACCACATCTTCTTTATCCATTCATCTTTCGTTGGACACCGAGGCTCCTTCCACAGTTTGGCTATAGTGGCCATTGCTGCTAGAAACATCGGGGTGCAGGTGTCCCGGCGTTTCATTGCATTTGTATCTTTGGGGTAAATCCCCAACAGTGCAATTGCTGGGTCGTAGGGCAGGTCTATTTTTAACTGTTTGAGGAACCTCCACACAGTTTTCCAGAGTGGCTGCACCAGTTCACATTCCCACCAACAGTGTAAGAGGGTTCCCTTTTCTCCGCATCCTCTCCAACATTTGTTGTTTCCTGCCTTGTTAATTTTCCCCATTCTCACTGGTGTGAGGTGGTATCTCATTGTAGTTTTGATTTGTATTTCCCTGATGGCAAGTGATGCAGAGCATTTTCTCATATGCATGTTGGCCATGTCTATGTCTTCCTCTGTGAGATTTCTGTTCATGTCTTTTGCCCATTTCATGATTGGATTGTTTGTTTCTTTGGTGTTGAGTTTAATAAGTTCTTTATAGATCTTGGAAACTAGCCCTTTATCTTATATGTCATTTGCAAATATCTTCTCCCATTCTGTAGGTTGTCTTTGAGTTTTGTTGACTGTATCCTTTGCTGTGCAAAAGCTTCTTATCTTGATGAAGTCCCAATAGTTCATTTTTGCTTTTGTTTCTTTTGCCTTTGTGGATGTATCTTGCAAGAAGTTACTATGGCCGAGTTCAAAAAGGGTGTTGCCTGTGTTCTTCTCTAGGATTTTGATGGAATCTTGTCTCACATTTAGATCTTTCATCCATTTTGAGTTTATCTTTGTGTATGGTGAAAGAGAGTGGTCTAGTTTCATTCTTCTGCATGTGGATGTCCAATTTTCCCAGCACCATTTATTGAAGAGACTGTCTTTCTTCCAATGGATAGTCTTTCCTCCTTTATCGAATATTAGTTGCCCATAAAGTTCAGGGTCTGAGAACTGGTTTTTATTCATTTACCACTTACTTAAACTGAGACATGTACTACTTGTGTGTTTCTCCCTGGCCCAATGTCCTGGTTTCCTATTTCCCTAATTTTATCTATGGAACAAGATTCTTAACTAAGAAGACATGATCTCATTCAAATATGTTTTGTGGAATTTGGATGATAACATTTAAGTGTCTCTGATATACCTGGAAACTATTGAAATTTTCCACAAACCCAAACTTGGTACAATAAATGAACAATCTTCTATTAAAAGCTTTTTCGAAGTGGAGTAAGTTCCATACAATTTAAGATGGAAGAAATGTTGTTAACCATGTTCCCAGTAATCACTCTGAGACCTGAGCTCTCTCAATTCTCAGTATTCACCCCAAGGACAAAGAGGTTGGGGTAACCGTGTAAGGAGGCAGAAGGTAACTGACTGGATGGAGGTGCATCAAATGCACAAAAACATTTTCCACGTGTACCTATTAGGGTCTGATTCTAATTGGACTGTGATTTGCATGGTTAGATTCTCACTGGATCCGGTTATAATTTTTCTTTTCTTTTGCAGCTAATGGCATCTGTTACCAATTAGTTTCATACAATGGTTTGTTTGACTGAAATGTGAATCTTTCTGTTAATTTACTCTAAATTTAAAGACTGGATTTGCAATCTCCAATCCATCCCTGTTAGAGCCAATCAGAGAAGATATATATAATGCATTTTCCTACCTACTTCTTAAAGTTATCCGTATATTGTCTTGGAAATCATAGGCAGTCCTTGAGAGTACTTTCAAATATGTCCTTCATCCAGGATTTCAAATTTTGAAAGGTCAAGAACCCGATGATTGGGCACAGTCAAAATCTTTTTTTTTTTTTTTTTTTTTTTGGGCACAGTCAAAATCTTGTCTGTACTTGTTAGGAATTTCCCTACCATCTCAAAGACCATGGCAATTATGCCAAGCCAGTAGAAAGATACAGTTTTGATTAATCTCATCCCATTTTAAGTGTTTCCTCTCGTTGTTGCTCTTATTATGTTAATCTAAAAGAAGAGCTATCAATAGAACTATTTGTGCGTTCAAAAAATGCCCATGTTAAGGTGTTCAAAGTTCAATACTGCATTGCAGTAGTGGAGTTCTCTAAAATTAGTAGAAGAGATCCTTATTAATAAGCTCATTATTTCTTCAATTTTGGAAATGAAGATTTGGACATGATCCTTTGTAACCAGTCCCTAACTAGGACAGCTCGTACTAGTCTGTATGATATTCCTTTCATGAGATTGTGTGAGATCGGGCCTTCAGAACGGGGCTGACATATTGATCCAGTTGGAAAAAGGAGTTTGGCTTCTGATATACTCATGGTTCACCAACAAGATGCAATTTGTCCAGCACGGCAGCCCTTGCCCAGCCTCTCACCCAGCTCTGATCTACAGCACCTGCTCTGAGGTGGGGTGACTGCAGGTGTCCTTCCCCCAGGAGCCTCCGTCTCTGCATCACCTCTGCAGGTTCTTTAGAATCCGTATCGCTGGCTTTCTAACTGTCACTCTGTGATGCCAGTGGGCCCATCCACCAGGGTCTCTGGTGCCTCCCATGTGGTAATCTGTTTTCTCCTCTGTTTTTCTGACACTCTCTCAGGTGAGGGGTGATTACTTTTTGCATGAATGAGACCAAGCTACTCTCTCTGCCACTGGACCATTACCTGTCCTCCCCACTGCCGGCCATGTGTCCAAGGCACGGGTGAGGACAATATGCAAGTGCAGTCCTTGCCATGTGGCCCCTGTAAAGAGTTCACAGCATGGTTGTTTGATGCCTTCCAGGGCAGCAGGGTGTGGTTCTTTCTGATGTGTCTCCTCTAAACAGTGCCTCTAAGTTTAGCCTACCCAGAATAATGACACTTTTGATGAACAGAAAGTGAATTGATTAGCAATCTAATTCACGAGTCATTTCCCATGTTATTCATGCCCTTCTCACACTCAAGAGGAGAGGATTACACAGGGTGTGTGCACCAGAGGGTGGAAATCTCTGGAGCCATCTTAGCATCCCGCCTACCTGCCTGCCTAGTCCTGTGAAATAGTCTTTTCGTTGATTTGTTTTCTCTCTAGGTAAACAAAGAAATCACCTGCAAATGAGGATTAACGTAACTACTTTCTAATTTTATGCAGAACAAATATTAAATTATAGTTTTCCGACTTTAGCCTGAGTACCACATTTCTCCTTTATGTACTATGATTTACCTACTCACACACAAATGTGCATGCAATGATATAAATGTATCCATCTATTCATATTTTGTTAAGAGCTTTAACTACGAATGGGTGTTAAAGATAGTCATCTCTGTGTTCAAAGGTTGTTTATTGTGGTATTTCAAAGCATTATCTCTGGAGTCAAACTTGCTTGTGTTTTAATACCCGCTCTGCCACTAGTTGTGAGCAAATAACTTTACTCTCCATGGCTTTGTTAATTTGCAAATAAGAAGAAAAATAGTACCCATGCTAACGAGTTATTGTGAGAATTAAATACATTAACACATATATATGGTTATGATGAGTGCCCATTGTAAGTTTTTTATTTTTAGTAATTATGGACTAATATGCTGAATTTTCTTAATAGATCTGCTAACAAAAATATCCTTTCATTACAAACATGAATTTTCCAAAAAATAATAGAATTTTTAAAAATTTCCTTTGCATCCTATAATTCCAAGAAAGATCTTTACTTTAATTCAAATGGCTTGCTCAGGTGGTATAGATAAATAAACTTTAATATCTTCATATCTTGATAGGTTGAACCAAACACTCAGGAATAAAATAGCTTGGAGTTTTAATGTCAGAATAATGGAATTCTTAAAAAGACAAACTGTCAGGTAACTAATTGGAGTAAAATTTTCTCTGAACAGATGATTTAATTCACTTCTTAGAGAAAAATTTCTTTGGGCATACATTTTTTACACTACATTCAAATTCATTAAATAAACAGAAAGAACTACTTCGCAAAGAACAATTTACTAAATAAGTAGATCCAGAATCGTCTGCCTCCTTCTATTTATTTATTTTATTTTATTTTATTTTATTTTATTTTATTTTATTTTATTTTATTTTATTTATTTTATTTTATTTATTAATTTTATTTTTCCTTCTTTATTTTAAAATTGACAAATGTTTAGCTTCTAAGTGCTTATGTATCTAATGAGGGTGCTAATAAGCTGTGCTCAAGGAGGAATCTTTCCGTAATATTTACATCCATGCCCTATGGGAATATGTAGGAATTTCAAGAATGGTATTGAAAAATATTCAACAACTCTCATGGCCCAGGCCTGACCAATTAGAATGCACATGACTTACAAACCACTGATATGGCCACATGTTGTACATGGGTTCAACTCTAGTCATGATCTAACAGAATCAACAGATGACAAGGGTTATTATTTCCTGAACATTTGCTATGTGCCAGAAGCTCTTCTGATACTTTCATCTGTATTAATTGCTTTAACTTTCACCCAAGCCCTTAGATTTAGGCACTGCTATTATCCTTAATGTACAGTTGAAGAAACAAGCACAAAGAGGTCAGGAAACTTGCCCAAGAACACACAGCTCACAAATAACAGAACGAGGCACCAATTTCATGATCATTATGCTCAATACCCTCCTCTCCCAGTGTTTGATCTCATTCCTGCCCTACTATTCTGACTGTGAATTTTCTAATTTGGTAGAAATAAAGAGGAAGGAAAAGCATCTTGTTGATCCTTACATAATATGTAGAACTTGATTTTTGGTCCGAAGTGCTTAGTACTGAGCCTGAAACAAATATCTTGGTGATGGATTCCTAACAATGTCATCTTCATGACTTAAAAAGCCATTGTTAATTTCACTTTTTGAAATATATTTAATTTTCTATATTAAAAGTTATACTGGGGATCCCTGGGTGGCGCAGCGGTTTAGCGCCTGCCTTTGGCCCAGGGCGTGATCCTGGAGACCTGGGATCGAATCCCATATCGGGCTCCCGGTGCATGGAGCCTGCTTCTCCCTCTGCCTGTGTCTCTGCCTCTCTCTCTCTCTCTCACTCTCTGATGACTATCATAAATAAATAAATTAAAAAAAAATTTAAAAGTTATACTGAACCTGTTGTATTTTTTTTTAATTTAAAATTGTCACCTGTATATACATCCTCATCCATCAAGTGGTTCACAGATTCTGAAAGTTTCAAAA
The DNA here is from genome assembly GCF_053574225.1 of Canis aureus. Classification (NCBI taxonomy): domain Eukaryota; kingdom Metazoa; phylum Chordata; class Mammalia; order Carnivora; family Canidae; genus Canis; species Canis aureus. The sequence goes on along the minus strand of NC_135630.1, from coordinate 25,333,645 downwards.
ACACTTTTATATTAAGGATACATTCCCTACTGGATGACTAATGAGCTTTTTTTTTTTTTTCTTTTTCTAGTGGCTATAATAATGGAATGGACTGGAATTATGTATTGGTCACTATAATGTGATTTTAAATGATATTCACTTACCAGATGCGAGATTTCTTTATAATTCATTTGAACAACTTATTATTTTTAATGTTTTCTTACTTCTATTAGAAAAAAAATAACATTAGGATAGCTATTACTACAAACCTATGAATCTCATTCAAATTTAAGCATAGATCCCATCTTCAAAGGAAGATTTGTATTCAGATCATGGAACCCAATTCTCTATTATACTTAGAAAATAAACATCTAGGGAAGCCTGGGTGGCTCAGCGGTTGGGGGCTCAGGGTCTGATCCCTCACCAGGATGGAGTCCCATATGGAGCTCCCTGAGAGGCACCTGTTTCTCCCTCTGCCTATGTCTCTGCCTCCCTGTGTGTCTCATGAATAAATAAAATTCCTTTTTTTTTTTTTTTAAAGAAGAAGATAAGTAATTTCCAGCAAACCAAATGGGGTGATTAAGGCTCCGAGTTCACGAACATGAAAACATTAACACCATCCTATAGATGGTGCTCTTAGGTATTTATGTGTTCAAGTGATAATGACTGGGGAACTATAAATAAAAGCATTTATCTGTTGATGCTTTTTTGTCCGTTTCCAAATACTGAGTCCCAGGCATTAACTCTAGGCAAGGAAGCCCTGGATTTCAGAGGCTGTGAGCAGGAAAGCTGGAAACTCGAGGGCTGACTCCGCCTCTCAGGCCGCATTCCCTTCCCACGCAGGGGGTGTCACCTGGGCGGGGGGCGCTGTATCCTTTTTTTTTTTTTTTTTTTTAAAGATTTTATTTATTTATTCATCAGATCAGAGACCCAGACACAGGCAGAGACACAGACAGAGGCAGAGAGAGACACAGGCAGAAGCAGAGACACAGGCAGAGGGAGAGCATGCTCCACGCGGGTTGCCCGATGGGGACTAGATCCAGTGACCCCGGGGTCATGCCCTGGGCCCAAGGCAGGTGCAAACACATTGGCCCCTTGCCGGGGAAAATATATGTGCAGGAAGATCTGTTTGAGAGTTACAGCATCTTTCTTTTGAAGTATGGACTTCCGTGTGACGAATAATAAAGTCAAATAAAGACTTCACATTGCAGTCCAAGCAGTGAAATACTCCGCAGGTATCTTCTGCTCGGTTATTCTTGCGCACCCGAACGGCTGTGGTGGGGTAAGGGCCTTGGCGGGAATGCGGTCGTAAGCAGCGCGTGCTCTCTGTCTCTTCCTTCTTGGGCTGTGGTCATAACACTTTGATGCTTGTTCTAGAGAAATATTTTCTTTTCCTGATTCTGTCCCTCGGGCATGATTTCCACAGCCTCACACTTGCAGAAATGATTTCTTCTAAAAAAGAAATCTAATTAAACCATTTATCACCTTTTCTTTTTCCGAAGGGGTAGAGTAACAAATTAGCCTTAAAGTCTACTGTGCAGTTGATAGATGGGAAATAAAGATGTGGAGTCATTTATTTTAGCTACAACTCGGGAATAAAACACTTACAGGGCAACAGGCCAAAGGCCTTTCAGAGATGATAGCTTAGAGGATGTGTGAGACCTGGCATTGATACGTCCACCCCTTTGTCTGAAGGGGACAGAATGCTCCATCATCCACCCTAATTCCAGCCATTAATCCAGACCTGGGAAATCTAATACTTTGCATTATAGCATAAAGTTAAACTTAAAATTATATGTGACATTTATAATATAAAAATATGTTATGTTATAAATATCTTATATCTTATTAATATATAAATATCTTATATATTAATATATAAATATATAATATTGATATATAAATATAATTTCATCATAATATTAAGAGAATATGGAACTTGTTGGCCTAAAACTATAAGGGCAATAAGCTTAAGAAAAATATACATCATACAATGTAAATTAATTGCTACTAAATTTCAGTTGATATTCACAACATCAAAAACTGAGTGCTATAGAATGTAATGCATATGATGGGTTCTACAATTATTTCAAAAATAAAGGTAAATTCTCAGGATGGCTGATTAAGGAACAGAAATCTAGTTGGCTCCATAGTTTATTGTTCTCCTAAAATATAATCCTTATTATTCAAAGCACATACACAGACAGGCTTAGTTCTTTTGCCAAGCAAATAACTTTTATGTAATTGTTCAGTAGACATTAAAATTCAAAAATCCCCCTTTTCTTCTTTGTTTTGGAGTTGAGTTTAGAAATTGTCTTTTTTTTTTTTTAAGATTTTATTTATTTATTCATGAGAGACACACAGAGAAAGGCAGAGACACAGGCAAAGGGAGAAGCAGGCTCCATGCAGGGAGCCCAATGTGGGACTTGATCTCCGGTCTCCAGGATCATGCCTTGGGCGCTAAACCTCTGAGCCACCCAGGGTTCCCCGAAATTGTTTTTTTTTTTAATGGAGAAAAAAACCCTTTTTATCCTTTGAAAAAATATATGAAAAATATACTGAATGTAAGCCTGATTGTCTATCCCAGAAAGAGATAAACCAAAATAATGAAAAGTCATTTGACATTATAACACACATTAGAAAGCATGGTTATTTGCCAAACAAGTGATCAAAAATTGTGCAAAGAATTCAGAATAGGAAATCATCGCTGAAGGTGACCATGGTTAAAAGAATTCATCCAGGAGAAGAAAATGAACTGGGCTTTGAAGGAGAAATAGGAGTTGTATGCATAGGGGTAGGCAGAGGAGACTAGACCTGATGAGCAATGTGGCTCAAAGAACCATTGTTTTAGTTGCAGTCGTCCCAGTGGCTTACCGCAAGAAAAGTTTATTCCTGCTCATGTGACAGTACAAAGCTGGTTATTTTTGATGGCTTTCTACTTTGTGACTGTTCAAAGCCTTGGGGGACCTTTCATTTTATGACTCTGGCATCCTTTAAGATCCTATCATTTTTGAAATGTGGTAGAAGGGGAAAAATACACTGTTCTTAAAAGCCTTGATATGGACCTGACACACACAAAATTCATGGGAAATGTAATCTCTGGCTGGGCACCCACTTTCCAGAGACAGAAAAGCAAGTGCGTGTGTGTGTATATAAGCAAATAAATGTTGGTGTTCTGTTGGTTTCTGGTTTTGGTTCTCTTTTCATTTCAATCCAGATGCTCTTTCCTGAGGAATTTCATCCACAAACAGAAATTCATTAACCTTCTAAAGGACTTCTATATTTTCTCTTTAGCCCAGAATTTTCTGGAGATCAGAATCCATAAATTTACTGTGTGTAGATTTTTCCACTTGGGTATTTTTTAGATCTCTGAAATATAATTTGTGCAAATATGAATCATCAGTTTTCTTTTCAAAGTTTATTCATACATGATAGTTTCCATCCTGAAGAATGGCTCTGCTATCATACTAATTACTTCTCTACTCTCCCACACTCTCCTTTGCCCTGAGATTCCTGCAAGGACATTCTTGCTGACCTTGATGCCATTCTACGTGCCTTTCCATTTACTCATCATCATTTTCTCAGGCTGATATTTCCAAAATGTGTGCATGATCTTACTAATCTCCTGTTACATCTTATAGGATGAAATCTAAACGCATAGCTTGGCACACCAAGTTCAGCCTCTGCTTGAGCATTTTTTAGCCTTTTATCCCATTATTTTCCTTTAAAAATTTATTTGTTTGTTTGTTTATCTATCTATTCTTTTGGGGGGGGGTGACTGGGAGGGAGCAGAGGAAGAGGGAGAAAGAGAATCTTAAGCAGACTCCACACCCAGAGTGGAGCCCTACACTGGGCTCCATCTCACCATCCTGAGATCATGACCTGAGCCCAAATCAAGAGTCAGAGGCTTAACTGACTGAGCCACCCAGGTGCCCCTATTAGTTTCCAATGTGTTCGTCTAGCTGGGCAATTCCAAACTTTGTATGTTTCCACATATTCTTTCTTCTTTATGTAAAAGTACTTCTTTCTCCTGCTTTTTGTTGCTTCCTCCACCTGTCAGTTGTCATTCTCTCCTGTTCTGCTCAAGAATCACTCATCCTGGGAGAGTTATGTGTATCTTCCACATCCAGATGGAGGCAGGTGTGTTCACTCTGGCATCTCCTGAATTTCCCAGTTCTAGATCTCCTGTCACTGTACCACAGTGACTTACTTGTCTGGCTTCAGTTCTGAACCCTTTACAATTGCCTGAGAATTTTATTTTATTTTATTTATTTTATTTTATTATTTATTTTTGTATATTTTTTTATTGGAGTTCGATTTGCCCCAATGTCTATAGCAGCAATGTTCACAATAGCCACATTGTGGAAGGAGCCTTGGTGTCATCGAAAGATGAATGGATAAATATGTGGTCTATATATACAATGGAATATTACTCAGCCATTAGGACGACGAATACCCACAGCCTGGGAATTTTAAAGAAATATGAACAGCCTGGATTCCACACCAAAGAAATCAGAATCTCCAGAGATAGAATGTTTTTTTATTTTTTTATTTTATTTTATTTTATTTTATTTTATTTTATTTTATTATTTTTTTATTTATTTTATTTTTTTTCATGTAGAATGTTTTAAAAGCTTTGCTAGTGATTCTAATGGGCAGCCAAGGTTGAAAACGGCTGCTGAAGGGAACTAATTATAGGGCACTGCTGTTAGGCATTAGCTATTGAAGGAACTAAGAAAATAAATAATAAAAAGAGGGAGGAACAAAGAAAGAGAGAGAGAACACTTCTTAGAATTATATTATGGAAGAAATGAAGAATACTTGAAATAAGTATTTACTAGATACCTCCTTAGTGCCTGGTGTTTTACAGTGTATGACTTAATTATATGGGGATTTTTGTTGAGCAGTTTGAGGTTTATCCCAATTTATCTTAACTGTTTCTTGGAAGCCCTTATATCTTACATGGGAGTAATGATTAAAATTTTAATAATACTAATCAGTGATGGTGTGCTAAGTGAACTCAAATATATTTGAATGAGATCAGTAAAAAGTTAATAGCTTAATATTAATATTAATTGAATCCAAATTATATCATAGTTTAATTTTTATTAATAAATGAGCCTATTCTTTCCCCCAAGTAAATTTTGCCAAAATATTTTTTCAAATGAATTTCCATGTGTGACTTTATGTCACTTCAGTAACGTGTGGTGGTGTATACTACATTTCTGTTTGTCTCTGAGTTTGACAACAGCTTTGCCAATTAAGTAGATGGGGTGATGTCATTATTGCCTATGTGACCCCATGAGTCCTACAGATGGAATAGGTTGGAGTGGTATATAATGAGAAAGAAAATACTTGCAAGTGACAATAAAAAAAAAAGCAAAAGTAAAAGAAAATTTTAATTTTTTCTAATTTCTAATATTAGTAAAAGTCTGCATTATTTAAATGTTTATGAAAAATTTCAGAAACATGATTGGCATTTAATATTCATTGAGCTGCTATTTCAAGTCTTTCCTACTCTTTTAGGTTGATTTATTTAAAGGTCAAAAAAAGATCAATATTAGTGTGTTCAAATAAAAAAACAGAAGCCCTGTGTTCCACAAATTATAAAAACCTAAGTAGGTAAAAAAGAAAGCAGACAAGATTGATATTATAAGGAAAGGGCTATTGAACCTTAACTATGGCTTAGTGTTCATTTCAAACTCTGAAACTGATATTAATGAAAGGCACTGTATTTTATTGTTAAGCCACTGGAGCAACCAAAGCTGAAATCTATCCTGCCTTAGGACTTTCCAGATAAGAGATAAAACAGTCATAATTTCCCCTATTTGTTTAGCTCACATCAAGTTGAGTTTTTTGACACCTGCTACTCAGTTGTGTCCTTGCATATCCTGAACGGATACCACAGGCTCTTTTTTATACTAACCTCATGGTGGCATTGGTGTTCTCAATAATTATACCTAATTGCAAAACCTTGCACATAATGAAGTGAGCCCTTGTCATTCAAATATCCATAACTATTTATAAGTCTATAATGTAATCAAAACATGGCTATTTTATTAAAAAGTAAATTAATCTGGAAGCTGTCTTATGTTATATATTTCCCTATGCCACTTCTCAGAGTAAAGGTAGAGATATACTTATGTTCGTATGGTTGATTCAGTAAATGAAATGAAAATCTCAAAAAAGAGATAAAATGTCAGGTTGCACTGAAAATGCAGAATTATGCTATATAAATAAGAAATAAGATTTGTTTACTATCCAACCTATTTGTTTACCAATGAAAGATAAATATATATTTGTGTTTATTTCTCTACACACAACTATATTATTTGCTTCAGTGTGTGAACTTGGCTGCAACAATATCCCAAAAGCATTACAGAAGTTGGGCAATAAATAAATTTGCATGTTGGGTGGGTTCTGGAAAGTCAGACTTCTGGTAAAGCACATTTCTTTCTAATATTATTCCCAATGATTGTGTCACTCAAAGTCATATTCCTCATTTTCTATGGTTTGCTGAATTCACACATTATATAATTCACTCCCCTGTATATTTATACAACATACCTTGATATAGGACTATCTATGAATTCATTTCTCCCTTTCTCATAGGATAATGACATTCGGGGGAAATGTGTCTATATCTGTCATCAGAACTCTTATTAAGCAAAAAATTGTCAAAAATAAATATGAAATTTCAGCTTTTGGGCTACATCTATCAGATAACCTCTAAAATAGAGATGATGTTAGCATTTTTTGTTGTTACCTAAGACATTTTTCATGAGATAGAAAGGTTGGTTAGGTTAAAAAAAAAAAAAAAGAAAGAAAGAGGCAAAGTGATTTGACTGTTCTCTTTCTCCATCATTTATGTATTCCCTACAGTCCCCAGTACTTGCCTGACAGTGTACTGGCTGAAACTGGTGAACTTGTTTACTGTTTTTGTCATGTTAATGTAATGCAATTGTATTACAAAGTCTGAGATTAAACCTAAAATGCACCAGAATCTTCCTCAGGCTTAGTTCTCTACCAAACTATCCACAAAAATAATTATCTGAAGTCTCATCTTAGGAAAAAGTCAGAGATTGAAAGGAGACCATTTGAGGAGGTAATGTTAGGTCCCTCCTTCAGAGATAATCTCAGGCTACCCCTGATTTTCTATTTATCTTGATAAATTTGTGACTCATCACTGTGTCTCAATAAATAGAATAATAATCTTTTATTTCATAATTTGAGTGGCTTCACTGTAGGATTTTCCTCTGCATAGAAGTCTGCTTCTATAGGTCTTTGCTTTGTTCACTGCTTTTGTTATCCACAGCTTAGAAACTCCCAGAACATCTCCGATAGCAAACCCTGCTGCAGTCAGTTTTATTCCAACACTCTTCTATATTTTCTTTTTTTAAATTTATGTATTTGACACAGAGAGAGACAGAGAGAGAGAGAGAGAGAGAGAGAGAACAAGCAGGGGGAGCAGCAGGGAGGCAAAGGCAGAGGGAGGGAGGGAGAAGCAGACTCCCTGCTGAACAGAGAGCCTGATGGATGCCACAGATGCAAGGCTTAATCCCAGGACCCCGAAATCATGACCTGAGCCAAAGGCAGATGCTTAAATGACTGAGCTACCCAGGCACCCCATTTTCTTCGTGGTAATAAGTATACCTGTGTCATCCTGTCTCCTATGATTAGAATGTGAGCTCCATGAGAGCAAGTTCATTGTCTATCTCTTACACAGCTGAACCTTGTGTATATGTGAGTTCAGGGGTTCATGTTCCTGGAAAATTCAGGCAGTCCAGACCACCCAGGTTTGCTCTAGCACAATGACACTTTCACCCGAACTAGAAAAAGCTATCTTCCCTGGCTGAACTTTTCCACAGAGTTAGCTCCTCTTAGTGATATGACCCTCCGGGCGCAAAGTTCAGCAAGTAGAATGAGCTGTCATATGGACTTTTTTAGCACGTGATTCCTGTAGGCAGCCCCATGCTAGGACACTCTACTAGTTGGGTAATCTGTATGATCTCATATGTGATAGTACTGATCCTATCTCTGCTGAAGTTCACACCATCACCAAGCCATAGGGGATAGTAGCAGAATCACATCCAAATTTAGGGAACGCGGAGTCAGTTGTGGGGGTAGGACATAGTCCTCTAACTTCTCCTTTGTCCCCCGTAATGCTCTGAAAATAACAAGGACTGTGTCTCATACTTATGGCAAAGAATTACGTCTTATTCATTTCTGATTCTCCCCTGCCTACCATAGGATTCAAAATTGTTCAAGAAATTCTTGACTTCACCACATATTCTTTGTATGAACTTAAAAATTTGCTTAATCTCTCTGTTTCAGGTCCTCATCTGTAAAGTAGGATAAAATTTGTAAATACCTCCTAGGAGTTTTTTGAGGATTAAATGGGCTAACTGACACAAAAAATTTTTTGGAATCATTTTTGGTAAGTGCAAGCTTAAAAACATCAACTATTAGTAGTAGCAATAGTAAAATTCTGTGAATTGTATGCTTACTGTCAGTTTCATGTTTCAATTCATTTTATTTTGTAACATTTGGACTTTAGTATTTCAACTGTACCCCAAAAGAGAGGAGTGCAAAATTAGAAGTCCTCTTTGAGTGAATGAGCTACATACACTTCAGTGTCCAACTTGTCTAAAAAGTTAAAATACTACATAATCAACAAATATGTTCCATATTCTTTCAGTCTTTCATCTTCCCATTTTCACTTTCATTTCCTCATCCTTTTTTCTCTCTTGCTCTGTTTACACAGATTTTAATGTGATATAATAATGCATTATTTGAAATAATGTACTGTATGGAAGCCTATAGAATTCAAATGACCTAATGTAGCATTTTCTGAATCAGTCAAAGTCAGTGTTTATTAACAACAAACATAAACACTCCTTGTCCATTGAAAATTCAAAACCTTTAGACCCTGTGTGGCCATCTCTCTCCTTCACCCCATAATTAAGCAGGATCCTGGTTCTGGCAGGATGGTTATAATTTCTCACCAATACTGACTGTTATGAAATCCTCAAATTTGGAAAATGCTTCAACCATTTTTTTTGGGGATGATATTTTTTTAACACTTATGTATTTATTCATTTTTAAATATTTTATTTATTTGTTCATGAGAGACACACACAGAAAGGCAGACACACAGGCAGAGGGAGAAGTAGGCTCCTCACAGGGAGCTCGATGCAGGACTTGATTCCAGGGACCCCAGGATCATACCCTGAGCTGAAGGCAGACCCTCAACCACTGAACCACTCAGGTGTCCCCAGACTTATGTATTTATTTGAGGGGCTGGGGAAAGGACTAAGGGGGAAAGGGGAGAGAGAATCCTCAAGCAGACTCCCTGCTGAGCATGGGGCTCAGTGCAGGGCTCCATCCCAGGACCCCAAGATCACAACCTGAGCCAAAATCAATAATCAGGCACTCAACTGACTGAGCCACCCAGGAGCTCCTATAATTATTTTCTTAATGTTGCTGAGATAGAGTATGATGTTCCTTGATTATGTCTCCCCTGCTTTTAGGCTCTGTTGTTTACCCACTGCTGCCACATTTTTTTTCTTCAGCTTAACATTCCTGGGATGCTCATTCAGATTAGTGGGGTTGGATGCCACTCATGAATTCAACAACTTTTAGGAAACACAATCTATGTGTCAGCACCAGTTGGTTTAAGACCACCTCCATGGTCCTCCGATACATTTAATTATTACTCAAGATTTTTCTGTGCAAGCAATCAAGCCATGGTGTGGAGGACATAACATACTAGAGTCATAGAAATGCAGAACTAGAATGAGAATTTAATAGTTAAGACTCCCACTTGCAAGCAAGACCACAACTATTGCCGGAGAAAGGAGACTCTGTTTTCAAACATTTAGCAAAGTGATTCCATAGCTTCTTTTGTTAACTTACTGTGATGTTTTATTCAGAAAGAGAAAGATGAAATAAGGGTTTTCCACAGTATGTTTGTAAGCTCCATTTAAATTTAATAATGTAGATATTTCTGAATATCAATATTTAAAAGATTAAGAATTCTTCAAAGACAAACATATTTAAAATTAAATAGTTTTTAAACACATAAAGATTATGGGGCACCTAAGTGGCTCAGGCAGTTAAGGATCCGACTCTTGATTTTGGCTCAGGTCATGATCTCAGAGTCCTGGGAGCAAGCACCCTGACAGGATCCAGGCTCAGTGGTCAGTGTGCTTCAGATTCTTTCTCTCTCCCTCTGCCTCTGCCCCTGCCCTGCCCCCTATTTACAATCTCTCCTCTCTCTCTCTCTCTCTCTCTCTCTCTCTCAAATAAGTAAATAAATCTTTTAAACACCAGATTTTAAAAACACATAAAGATTATAATTTCCAGTTTTGGAAAAGATATGTTCTTTATCCTTCCAACTTTTCCTTTGCCATGAGTTCTCTAAAATGTGTCAGTGAAAATAGCTCTATTTTCTTTTGATCGTTCATGGGAGTTTTTACCCTTTGGATGTTTCTCAAATTCCAGTGTATCCACAGCTGTCTCAACATTAACTTGGGGATCTGTTAAAAGTGACTGTTCATGAGCCCTGCCTCACGGCTACTGAATCAGAAATGTTGGTGCCATTTAGTACTCCTTGTTATGAGACTTAATTCTTCATTATGTTCTGATTCAAGTGATTCTTCAATTACTTATGTGTCCAGTACACAGATCATTCATTAAGTGGAATTATTTCCCAATAAAATAGTAAGTTCCTTTTGAAGGCTAGGGTACTTCTCTCTTACTCTCTGTATGCTAAGACTATCATAATTCAGTAGAGATTCAGGCTGTCAAATTTCTTCACATCTTTATTACTTCTTTATATCCTTTATTCTTTAACTCCATCTAAGTTCTTTCTTAACTCACTCCTAATTTAGTATAATATATTAGATGTGATACCTTACATATCCAAGTTTTAAAAATTCTGACTAAAAAAAAAAAAATTCTGACTAGATTTCAGTTCCTTTCTCTTTTTTCTACTGTTCCTAAAGATCCCCATGTTACTTAGCTCATTTGGATCATCTCTTCCTTAGCTCTTCCCACTGCTTTTCTATTTCCTGTATCTTTATAACCAATGACTGCTAATCAGGTAAATGTTAGGAGAGATATCAAGTACTAGATAAGGTGGATGCTTCAATATTGTATTTTCTATTATCTGGATATTCTTTTTTTATGTGTCAAATTGTGGCTTAATTACTATTACTGCTTTAATATGCTTCCATATAAAAACAATAATAGTAATATAGACATGCCTTGGAGATAATGCACATTCAGTTCTCAATGACTGCTATAAAATGACTATTGTAAGAAAGAAAATAGTGTATTAAAGTGAGTTAAATAAATATTTTGGTTTCCCAATATATGTAGACGTTATACTGACACTATGCTGCTATTAAGTGTATAATAGAATTATTTCTAAAAAAAAGTAGATACCTTAATTTAAAAATACTTTACTGCTAAAAAATGCCTAACATGATCTAAAGTTTCATGAGTGACAATCACTAATCATAGATCACCATAAAAATAGAATAATAATGATAAAGTTCGAAATATTTTAAGAATTACCCAAATGTGAGAGATACAACTTAATTTTTTTAGATCCTGGGATCAAGCCCTGCAGTGAGCTCTTAGCTTAGCGGGGAGCCTACTTCTCCTGCTCTCTCTGGTGTTCCCCTGACCTGTGCTCTCTGGCTCTTTCTCTCCCTCTGTCTGTCAAATAAGTAAATAAAAATCTTTATTTTAAAAAGTTTACAAAATCGCAGGATATAGTCACATTTCTGTGCAAAGACAATATATATTAAAGTTATATATATATACAGCATTTTAAAAAGATATTTTCTCTAATTTTTCGATATTTTAAATAATTCAATAAGAATCCTTAGCAATAGCCTAGAACATACATCCCTAGTTATGTTCAAGGACAAACTACTCTATTTGTTAGATCAAACGGCTTCTTTTTCTTTCTTTCTCTTTTCTTTCTTTCTTTCTTTCTTTCTTTCTTTCTTTCTTTCTTTCTTTCTTTCCTTCCTTTCTCTTTCTTTCTTTTTTTTTTAGGTTTTTCATACGTATTTGTTAAGTTTACTTCATAAAAGGTTAAACTGATTTACATTCTAAGTGTTTTGAAGGTCAGTGTTGCCAACACAGAATTGTATAAAATGTTCCCAGTATAGATAAAAGCTGCTCCATGAGGAGCAGGATGGTTTTTGCTTTTTTGTGAATAACAACACCTACTTCTGTCATTTGGTTGGTTTTAACTCCTATATTTTACTCCTGTTCTCAGTAGGTTTTAATGTCTTTGTTTGGTCTTGGCTGAATGTGTAAGCTCATCATCCTTTACATGTGCTATGAAATACTTTTGCACATACACAGTCTAATTGAAAATCACCAGGCAATTCTTGACTCATTCACACCACTATATATATATATATATATATATATATATATATATATATATATATACATTTCTTTCAATTTGGCATTTAGGAACTGATAATGTAGAGCATGTGTGCTCTTAGTCCCAACAAGATCATTTTCATAATTTTTTTAAATTTAAGGCCAGCTTGAGTATTCATCTCAGAGGACCTCACTAACACTTCATTCTGTTTATCACCTCACCTTAAAAATATCTGTCCTGCTCAAGTAACTGATTAATTATTCCAGCATTATTTTCTTGTGCAGAAACAATGTTGCCATTCTACTTCTCAAAAAGGAAAGGATCTAGTGTTTATTAAGCATTTATTTGATAAAGAACCTAACACTTTATACTTGATTTCATTTAGCATTTTCAACAGTTCTGCTACACAGGTATCATTAATTTATGTTTATAGATCATAAGTTTGAAGCTATAATGATTTTAAGGATGGCTATCCCCAAGTCCAAAGGTCATGTTCTTTGTGTCTTTCCTTGTTAATTCTGTTTTCTTTTCCCATTCCTTTTTGTGATGGGAAATGTGATCAATATTCAGAAGTCCGTTATGAATTTGGAGCTGAGGGTTTGAGGCATGCAATATATCAGTGTGATATTTCAAAAGGTTTAGTCTGGTGGCAAAACAGACTGGTTTGTAGAGAGTTTAGAATGGAATAAGTGGACATGAACTCATAGTGATTATACTTGATCCACATTTAGAAACCAAATAGGCAAAACATGATGAAAGATTGGATATGGGAGATGAAAAAGAACAAGGTATCAAGGATGATGACTGGCATTTTGGGTTATGGAATTAAATGGATACTGAGGGCAGCCCCCATGGCACAGTGGTTTAGCGCCGCCTGCAGCCCAGAGTGTGATCCTGGAGACCCGGGATTGAGTCCCACATCAGGCTCCTTGCATGGAGCCTGCTTCTCCCTCTGCCTGTGTCTCTGCCTCTCTCTCCCTCTCTCTCTCTGTGTGTTTCTCATGAATAAATAAATAAATAAATCTTTAAAAAAATAAATAAATGGATACTGAATCAATGACTCAGATATGGAATATAGGACAAAATTTATCACTTAGTATTTGTATGGAAGAATCTGGAGCTTAGGGTGGAGGATTGGACTGGAAATACATTTGTGTGAAAGGTTTAAGTATAGAGAAAGTGACTGACATTCTAGGAGAAAATGCGATGGTCCAAGGACCAGATGTATAAGGACACATGAAGAAAATCATGGGCTGAGTTTGAGGACATCCAACATTTAATAATTGAGTGGAGGACAATAAATGGCAAAGAGAATGGAAAAAAAGGATGAGGAAAAGCCAACAAGAAAAGTGTTTCAAGAGGGAATAGTAAAGACTATAGAAAGGTGAGACAATGATAACAAAAAACTAATGCTGAATTTGTCACCACGAATGTCACTGATGACTTTTTGAATAACATGTCTGGAGTAATAAGGGTAAAAGTCCCACTGATGTCAAGAAGTGAGTGAGAGAAAGCATAGAGACAATGAATAGAAGAAATTTGATTGGGGACAGAGGAGAGAAGACAGTATCTGGAGAGTTATATAGGTTCTTGATTATTTATATATTGGGTTTAAATAAAGATATTTGAATAAGCTAATATTTAGTAACAATCCTTTTCCTTGGAAAGGAACAAATTAATAATAAAGAGAGAAAGGAAAATTGATAATGTAGGGAGCCCAGCTGGGAAGACTTCAAGATATAGGAGTGAGATTGGCCTTAGGAAAAAGGAGGGACAATATGGTGTTTTGCTTTGAAAACCTTTTTCACACCTTTATATATTAAAGCTGACTATATAGTCTTACTGCCTTAAACTGTGAATATAATACTTTTAAATCTACAATAATATTAAGATTAGATACTTAGTACAATTTAAAAAATTACAGAAACTTTTTAGAACTTTGCATCTATCCTCTTTTCACTTGGGAATTTAGTAGTTGTCTTAAAAGCAAAATAGTTCAGTATCCAGAAGTCTTTTGGTTTGTTCTCTTTATTTTCCTTTGCCAACGACAGTGGATCTCCAATTTAGATGTGCACAGAAATTGCTAAGTAAGATCATGTATGTGCTATCATACCCTTCATAGCATTGGAAATTATCATATTCATTTTTCATTTTTGTCAACTCAATGGACACTTTCTTATTTTCATATTAATTAATTATGCTTTTCCTTCTTCGACACACAGAATTTAGAGTGGGGAGTCTCTATAATTCTTATTTTATTTCTAAAACACAGTTAACATGCCCAGATTTTACTTATGTTGGATTATCAAGAATTTAAAGAAAAGTTCTAATCTTGGCCAAAGTAATCCTGTATTTGATCCCTTTAGCAAGTACCTACTACGAGAAACAAAATGTGAAAAAAAGTAACTCTTTCATTGGAAGAACTCACAAATTTGAATTTAAAGTCTGTATTCTTGACTATCAAGAAATCAAGGTTCATGTCCTATTACTATTATTTATTCCCAAACCTAGTGATAATCAACAATGTGTGTTAAGTATATGAATGAATGAATGAATGGTTGGTGAACTGTTATATCTAAATTGACATGGATTCTTCAAAAACAAACATAGCAGTGTTATTGTACACTATATTTTTATTGATCTCTGTGACAATTACTTGAAATTTAATATCACTAATCCTCACAACATCTGTAGAATAAGTATTTTTAATTCTATTTTACAAATAAGAAATTGAGGTGCTGAGATTTTAAGTAAATCATGCCAATTAACACAGACAGAAACAGGAAAATCTGGGAGTCAATTTTACGCCTGACTCCAGAGCACATTATCTTTCAGCCATGTTATGAATGGTGATATATGTTTGGGTTATAAAAACTTGCAATAATGAGTATATTTATTTCCTACCATAAGCTTTTACCCAGACAGGTCTATAGGGCAAAGATCCTAGAATTTTAGACATTGTAATTTGATTTGTCTTCTAGAGAGAACCATTAGATTTTCTCTTTGCATGGCGTACTATAGAAGCATGAAAAATAGGTTTTCAGATGGGCTTTCTTTCTGGAAAAAATAGAACTATATGTTCAGTCATTTAAGTATCCATGTTAGCTAATTTTGCCAAGATTTTGGAATTGCATTGGAAAACATGTCCTAGTTAAGTACAATATTAGTAAATTTAGTAATAACCCAGGACTTGTTTGATCCCAAATATTTAACTCTTTAAAAAAAAATCTAACTCTGGTTTTATTTCAAGGTGCTTTGAAAGGAACTCACCCTGAGTTCTATGAACTGCATCAAACTTTTCCAAAATATACCATAGAACCCCAACCTGATTTGGTGCTTCAGGGTAACTTGGCAATGAAAGTACTCACAGGCACTCATTTTTTGGTCTTCGGACCTTCAGATGGCCTTTCTGTGACCTAGCCATAAGCACTCTATTAATCTACTTTATCACAGGGATTAGTAAAGCAAGGGCTGCATCCTTCCACCAAGCACATCTGTTCCTAACTCTTCTTATCTCTCGATGTCTGTTTTGCCCAGTGCATCTATTCTTCATCAGCCATGGATGTCTATGCTTCTGAGGAGTCGTTTTCTATTTTCTGTCTTTTTTACTTCCACAAAAAATTTAAAAATAAAAATGTTCCTATTCTGTCCTTTCCTATCTTACATCTACTTTGGAATACATAAAATGTTTGAATTTGCTTGTAGAACACAATACAATATACTCACTGTTCCCATCAAGTTTTACCTTTTTGCTACTTTTAACAGGAATAGTCCTTATTTAAAACTATGCACGATACTCACCAGAACCCAGAGTATTGTTTTTATATTTGCTTTAAATAACTGCATGAGTGGTTCTTTCTAGTGAGATCAATGTTTTTTTTTGTTTTTTTTTTTGTTTTTTTCACAAAATGAGTCATGCTAGTGGCAATCTCTTTATCTCTGATTCAGTCACATTGAAAGGAAGGAGGACATATGTTGGGCCTGGTTGATGGGGTGTCTCTCCATCTCCCCCAGCCTGAGACTGTGGTATAGGAAGTAAGGCAGTCTTATCAACAAGCACCTTTCTCCCAAGTTCAAACTGGGGATTACACAGAAAGAATCAGCTCCCTGTTCCTCCTCTTACTCTGTCTCTGAATAATAAGGGCTCTTTACTGGGTAGAAATCTTGTTGCATTAATTATAGCAGCAAATAAGCAGACAATCTGCTCAAAACAATCCCTAACTACTTCTGAATGACATGTTGATCTTTAAAGTTCAATTTTTAAAAATTAAGTATCTATTTTTATTAGTTCTTACAGTGATTAAGAGATACAATAGAACACAATTTACCTATATATTTAAATACTAACTTAAAGATGTAGTACTATGTTGTTCTTTCTATGTTTAGTTATAGTATAAAAAAGGAAGAAGTCATCATGGAACACGTCTATGCTTCCATCTTTCAGATTTTCACACTTTTACAAAGAGCTAAAAAATAAGGTTTACAGTGGAAATGCTGGTGACTTCTTGGTCAAGTAGTTCATGAGATTTTATATGTGTGTGAGTCTGTGTGTGTGTGCATAATAAATTCACATACACTCTAAAACATCAGCTACAAAGTAGCTTTTGATTATTTGTTTTAATGGCTATAAATTAATAAAATATTTCCTATGACCAAAGGGATCTTTTATTCAAGCACATGCTTACCAACATACTCTATGGTAGTTTCTGCTATTATAAGGCAGAACTCACAGCTGAAAATGGTTTAGGGTTTGTTGGGCTGCAGCATTTTGATAAATGGAGATAAATGATTAAAATCGTTCAGTCTTTCTAAGCCCTAGCAAAATATGACAGCATCTAAGTCTCTAAAGAGATTTATGTTTGCTCTTACAGCTGGTTGTCCATAGCTGTACCGTTCCCTGGGGAGCCCTGCAGACCTAGTGGATGATGAGAGTGTTTTGCAGCTGTAGGAGATTTAGATCCCTTTAAAGAGCTGCTTGAGCCACAACAAGCCAGTATTTCAAAAGAAAGTGAGCAAGGCCATAGGGTGTTCATGAAATTCCCAGCCTTAACCTGGGGAAGCTCACCTGTCAAAGCTGGCTCACTAAAACCTCCACTAAATTGTTAGCTGACACTACAAAACGTTTAAGATGTCATCGTGTGTTGTAAACAAATCCGTGCATTTCCACGTGTTGTTCCTGGGGCCAAAAAATAGCAAAACATAACAAGATATTGTGAGTAAAAGCATTCTTTTGGAAAAGTTCAGTTGTCTGAGGAAAGCATGATGTGGGAGAAAGTGGCTATGTCATATGTCACAGAAGTGGAAGGCTGGAGAAAGAATGAGAGGGAGGAAACTTTGTCTGTTGGGTGCCTTTTATGTACTAATAATGTTGACTCCCTGTTCTACGCTCTGCTCTGTGGTGGGCCCAGCCCTCTGTGGTGACAGCAAGGGAAAGAAAAACAGCCAAGAAGCAGGCTGCCTGAATTCGTTGCACTCCTGCACAAAAGAAGAATCATCAGAAGAATGAGCATCCACATTTTCCCAGCCCTAACTCCTCATGTCTGGGATTTCCTTCCAAGCAGAGAGGCAAACGTGTGACTCAGGCAAGTTGGCTATAGCATTGCCCAGTGTATACGTGAATGCCTGACACTCACTGGGTCAGCTAGGGAAGCTCCAATGCAGGTAACCAGAAGGATTCATTTCTTCTAGAGACTCAATATGATCAACTTATATAGAAGTCCATATTCTTGCCTCACGATTACATTCCTAATCTATATTACAAATACTTCCCAACCTTGTTTTAGAACTTCTTCCTTTTTAGTTTACAATATTTTTGAGATATGATTTATTTATAGCCAATTGGCCAAATCTTAAGTGTCTAGCTTGATAAAATTTTACTCATGTATATATCTGTTGTATTTGTTTTCTAATGCCGCATGACAGATTACCACAAATGTAGCAGTTTAGATGGCTAACACAAATTTCTCAGCTCACAATTCTGTAGATCAGAGGTCCAGGTACTTACCGTACAGGAGGATTCCCTGCTGAGGCTCTCAGAGTGGAAAGAAACATGTCACTGGCTGCATTCTCAGGGTCTTCTTGCAAATTCATTCAGGTGAGTAGAATTCAGTCCCTGAGAGTGCAGAATTGTCTTTTCTGGCTATTTCTCAGCAGCTATGCAGTTGCCCACTCTCCTTGCCATGAGGCACACTCCATCTGCAAAGCCAGTGGTGGAAGACGTCTCTCCCTCTAAACTCTTTTCATGCTTCAAATATCTGTATCCAGGGAAATCTCTGCTACCTTGAAGGGCTGCCTTATTAGGTGAGGTTCACCCAGGATAGTCTCCCTTTTTTAAAGTCATTTATGCTACATAATATAACCTAATAAAAGACTGAAATCCACCATATTTCCAGGCCCAGGGGTTAAATACAGGAGATGTACACTAAGGAATGGGGATGTTGGGACCATCTTACAATTCTGTCTACCATATCTCAAGACAAAATCTATATAGCTGATCATGCCACAGCTTCGGAGTCATTGCTATTGATTTTTAGAAGTTCTTTGTATATTCTGGACTTGAGTCCTTTGTCAGATATATGTACTGCAATTCTATTTTCCTAATGTGTGACTTACCTTTCATTACTTACTAGAATCTTCGATGAGCAAAAGTTTTCAACTTTGATAAGAAGTTATTTTATTTTAAAATTTTATGATTAGAGCTCTATGCATTGTGTTAAAGTGTTAAAAATATTTGCCTATACCAAGATCGTGAAGATTTTTGTGTTTTCTTCTAGGAACATTATAATTATAGCTTCCACATTATATCTCTGATCCATCTTGTTTTTTTTATATATATATAGTACAAGGCAGGGATCAACGTTCAATTTTTTTCCTGTATGGATATCCAATTGCTCCAACACAATTTATTATGTACTTTTAAATTTATAATGGAAGTATTACCTGTGTTTTTCTCATTATTATGTCATTATCCTAACATGTTGACTCTATTGCCTGGGGACTAGGCAAGTTTGGAGAGTCCACCATATGTCATTTACATTCCTACATGTAGGGTGTGACAAGACTGCAAAGCCCTGATCACTCATTACCTGTGTGATTTCTCAGGGTTCTGTTAGGACCAAGTGACCTTGAAAGACGAGATGTTTCCCTGTGGGACAGAGTAAGCTTTCTTATTGCATCTTATCAAATCAGTGTATTTCCCAAAATTGATGCTTCTCAGCTATGATGGAAAGCTCTGTGTACACAGCAATATCTGGGCCATAGCAGGTCACTCCCAGTGGACTTCTGGGTAAGGATATCTCATGCAAACATGCTGATGCTCTTGCTACTTACTGCGCCAGGAGTAATGAGGTCTCTTCTGACCCAGGAATTTCAGGCCTTTTGTCAGGATCTTTGAAACAGTAACAGACTAACTTACTTATCTTTTAAGAGGGAAAAAAATCACAGAGACCTGACTATGTTATCTTATTCAATCATCAAAACATGCTAGTAAATGGCCATCTTCATCACCATTTTGTAGATTATAACACCTAAACTGCATGAGGCTAAGGAACTTGCCCAGTTTCGTTTAATTTCACAGCCAAAACTCATTTTTAACATTGAATAATTGTGAGATGTAGTGTAAATATAAAATTTTGTATAAAATATACACAGAATTTAAGGACTAGTTACATAATGAACACCCATGTAACCACCATGTAGGTCCTCTAGGCCAGAATCCCTGCAAGGGCCCCCTTATAACTTAAATCCCTCATTTCCTCTCCTAAAGGGAGATGGGTAATCCTAACCTTGATTTTCAGATAATTGTGTTTTCATTATAGTTAGCCATGTATATTTCCATTAACTGTCTGGCTCGAATTTGAACTATATATGTGATATATGGTCTATGAATTATTTTGTACAACCCTTTTTAAGATCAGCATTTCTAAGATTTATCATTATTGCTTGTAGCTCTCTGTTTCCCATGTTCAATGCAGCATGGTGCACTATACTAACATGCATACATTTCTTTATTCTACTGTTTCTGGGCATGTGAATTGTTTGTAGCTTTGAGCTATGACCAAAAACATTTTTTTTTCTGTGAGAATTCTTATATCAGGTTTTGTTTTGTTCTTTTTTTTTGTTTGTGAGCTCATGCATTCATTTCTCTTCCATATATTCCTAGGAGTGGACTTTCTAGGACATTAGGTAGTACATGTTTTCCTTTATTAGAAAATGCTGTAAAGTTTTCCAAAGTGATTCTACCATTTTACACTCACAAAAACAGTGTATGAAAGTTCCAGACACTCCACATTCTCATACTTGGTTTTGAGGATCTTTTTTATTTTAGCCATCCTGTTTGTTATGCAGTGGTATTTCACTGTGCCTTTAGTTTTCATTCCTCTCATGACCACTGAGATTGATATGTCCATATAATTAGTGGACACTTGGATATCTTCTCTTGTGAAGGGTCTATATAAGTTTTTTGCCCAATTTTTAATTGGTTTGTTTTCCTTGTTTCCTATTGACTTGTAGGTATATCAAAGATATTTATCTGTTTTTGTTTAAAGGGCCTGACCTGTAAATTTATCCCATAATTTCTTGCTCCCTTTCTGTTGGCCTGAACTATCACATGGACACAGTTTGAAGGCAATGTGAAAAGAGCATTCTTATCTGGGTGACAATGTGCTTAACCAAAACTTCACTATAGAAATGGGTAAAGCACAGATATTGTGGAGGACAGCCAGCCACTTCTGCTCTACTAGGGCTAGCCCTAAAAATTTGAGTGTTCATTAGTGCTATGCCATGCACGTGGAACTTTGCTGAACTAGCTATAGGAACATCCAGAGCATCAAAAATTATTATTAAAATTCTGCTTGGTTTAAGGAGAGTCTTGAGTGGAAATAAATTTTTTTTTAATAGCAATTCATTCATGATCAGCCCTCCCTATAATACCAGACCAAGCTATACTTCTATAATTTAACATGCACCTAAGATCTGGCATAGCTTGATGGTGTTTTCTGATATTTGGCATGACCCATACAAATATACCAACTCCTAAAATTACCTACCAAGGCCACATTAGTTAAAATCTGACTACACAACCATAAAAACCATTCACATGAACATGTAGACCCTGACAAACTGATAGCATTAAAAAGCCACACGGTCTGCTTCCATCTGCAAGTATAACACTGCTAGCCAGATCCCATTCCTTGTCAGCGCCTTGACTAGTGCTCCTGACATTGGTGAATTGACTCAAGTGAGACTCATTAGTTAGGCAAATGGAAATCGAAAGTCTGCCCTTTTCTGATAGAGAGTTGAAGATTGTGGCTTAGGTATGCAGCAACAATAGTTTCCAAACACTGAGTCCTGAATTAGGAAGATTTGACCAGCAGGCAGCGCTGGATGATCACAGGCCTCCTGTTCTAATGAGAGTGCCTTTTCTAGCCAACTTCTAACAGGGTTAAAAGCAGAAGAGAGTGCATGCCCTGTGCAGGGGGGCATATTCCAAAGAGGAAAGACAATGAGGCTGGCCCACAAGTCACCATGCATTAGCCATTCCTATAGATAGTCCTCTTTTCATAAGAATCAGTGAGTAAAGGAAACATCAGAAATGATTTTGCCTACCCACCCCCAAATACTCGCTTTGCAGGAGATATAGTTAGAATGATACAGAAAGACTTGTATAAACGGTTGAACAGTAGTGTGTGAAATAAATGCAAAAAAATAAGGTGATAAGTTTAATATTATATAAAGCAGAACTAAAGGAAAAGAGATGTACCTGAGACAGAAATTTTATTCTGCTAAAGTATTCTGTTCAAAATAACAGAGTCGAGTCATTGGAGCTTCTTCTTGATGTGCCCCTCTCCCGCTTTCGTGAAGTTTCCTCACAGCCTGGCCCCCAAGCACCAGTCCTCGCTCGCACCTCAAACGAAGAACCAAGGCTGCCTCGGGCCCCCAAGCCGGAGGAGACGGCGACCTCTCAGCACTTGCCGAAGGGAGAAAAAGAACAGCAAGAAGCAATTGAACATATTGATGAAGTACAAAATTAAATAGACTTAATGAACAAGCCGGTGAGGAGATTTTGAAAGTAGAACAGAAATATAACAAACTCCGCCAACCACTTTTTCAGAAGAGGTCAGAATTGATCGCCAAAATCCCCAATTTTTGGGTAACAACATTTGTCAACCATCCACAAGTGTCTGCGCTGCTTGGGGAGGAGGATGAAGAGGTGCTGCATTATATAAGAGTCAAAGTGACAGAATTTGAAGATATTAAATCAGGTTACAGAATAGATTTTTATTTTGATGAAAACCCTTACTTCGAAAATAAAGAATTTCATCTGAATGAGAGTGGTGATCCATCGTCAAAGTCCACTGAAATCAAATGGAAATCTGGAAAGGATTTGACGAAACATTCAAGTCAAATGCAGAATAAAGCCAGCAGGAAGGGACAGCACGAGGAACCAGAGAGCTTCTTCACCTGGTTTACTGACAGGTGCAGATGAGTTAGGAGAGGTCATCAAAGATGATATTTGGCCAAATCCATTACAGCACTACTTGGTTCCTGATATGGATGATGAAGAAGGAGAAGGAGAAGATGTTGATGATGATGATGAAGAAGAAGGATTGGAAGATATTGATGAAGAAGGAGATGAGGATGAAGGTGAAGAAGATGAAGATGATGATGAGGGAGAGGAAGGAGAGGAGGATGAAAGAGAAGATGACTAATGAAACACTGATGGATTCCAACCTTCCTTTTTTAATTTTCTCCAGTCCCCCTCCTCTTGTGCTCATTCACCCTGTTTTTTGAAGTCTCTTTTCTCTCCCATTATACCATTGTTCTCAACTTATTTTGGGGGGAAATACCTTGAGCAGAATACAGCGGGAAAAGAATCTCTACCCCTTTCTGTTCCAAATTCATATTTTATTTTACACCACCGTGCTCTGTGGGAAAAAAGAAAAACCTTCTGCTCCCTTAGCTCTGCTGGAAGCTGGAGGGTGCTAGGCCCCTGTGTAGTAGTGCATAGAATTCTAGCTTTTTTCCTCCTTTCTCTGTATATTGGGCTCAGAGATTACACTGTGTCTCTATGTGAATATGGACAGTTGGCACTTACCAACATGTACCCGTCTACTTTCTCTTGTTTGAAAAAAGAAAAAAAACTTTAAAAAAATGGGATTATAGAAGGTCAGCAAAGGGTGGGTTTGAGATGTTTGGGTGGGTTAAGTGGGCATTTTGACAACATGGCCTCTCCTTTGGCATGTTTAATTGTGTTGTTTAACAGACATCCTTGCAGTTTAAGATGACACTTTAAAAAATAAAATAAAATAAATAAATTAAAAAAAAGATGACACTTTTATTTATTTTTATTTTAAGATGACACTTTAAAGATAAAACTCTCCTAATGCTGACTTGAGCCCTGCCACTCCATGGGAGAATCAGCAGAACCTGTAGGATCTTATTTGGAATTGACATTCTCTATTGTAATTTTGTTCCCGTTTATTTTTAAATTTTCTTTTTGTTTCACTAGAAAGGAAAGATGCTCAGTTCTAAACCTTAAAA
Source organism: Canis aureus (assembly GCF_053574225.1). NCBI lineage: Eukaryota > Metazoa > Chordata > Mammalia > Carnivora > Canidae > Canis > Canis aureus. The sequence goes on along the minus strand of NC_135630.1, from coordinate 25,309,716 downwards.
GTGTACAAGTTGCTTTGTTACAATAAAACTAAAAGTGTACACACACAAAAAAACACAAAATAACACAGAGTCAAAGACGTTAAGTATTAAATAGCACATCTTACAACCTGTAAAATAAAACAGATTTATTTTTAATTTTTTAATAAAACAGATTTAAATAAGGACAATTGCCAAGAATATGATAACAATATATCAGTCTGCATCAATCAATCATCAACTAAGTATGTAAAATAAATAAATACAGAGGACTTTAAATATCAAAAGATATCCAAGGATGATGTAATCCATTCTCAAGGAAGTATACACCATCTTTCCAACTTCCCACAGGAAAATTACAATTTTTTAACTCTTTTATCTATTACACCATAATAATCCACAAATTTTCTTTTTAAAAATATTTTATTTATTTATTCATGAGAGGCACACAGAGAGAGAGAAAGAGAGGCAGAGACACAGGCAGAAGGAGAAGCAGGCTCCACGCAGGAAGCCTGAGGTGGGACTCGAACCTGGGTCTCCAGGATCATACCCTGGGCCGAAGGAGGCACTAAACCACTGAGCCACTGGAGCTGCCCATAATTCACAAATTTTCATACTAGAAATAACGTTGGCTGCATTCTTTAATAAATTAGTGCAGCAAAATTAGGAACTGACATAAAGTTTTCACAATAACAGTAATAAAGCTTCAGCCATTTGGAATCTTACTAAAGAAGAAAACATTCTGCAAAATAATAACTGGGTCAAAAAAGATACCAGTTGCAGGGTGAAGCCTATGTAGAAAATGAGAGTGAGACTACAGGGTGAGGGTGGGGGCGTGAACAGAAGAAACAGTCAAGTATTTACATTTTGGTTCAAGAAATAACTGAAATAAATGCAATGATAATTCAACTCCCCAAGTCAGGGAAAAGCAGAAGACAAATGTACAGACCACAGGAAGAAGAGTACAATGGAAATAAAGATAAGAAACCACAGAGACTCCAGGGATGTTATGTGTTGTGTCTTTAGGGGAGGATAGTGAGTTTTTTTCTTCTTCTTATGTTCTAACAAAGAAAACCAAGTATTAAAACATTGGGGATATTCTTGTTCCCAGGGAACCTGATTATTCTATTAGTAGAGTGTCTTCATGACTAAGATTAATTTGCTGTCAGTATTCATGTGTACGTGAGTGTATTCCAAACTATAAATTAATGTAAAGAAACAATGCTTTTATTCCTATAATGCATTATTAAGATGATCCGGACCAATGAGAACTAGAAATGCTTCAGTGTTTAATGGATGTTCAGGATCCATGCTGGGTTGAGCGTGGGGATAAGTAATACTTCATTTAAAGTCAAAGTAAGATCATCAGGAAATAATTAAGAACACAATGACTATTTGTGTTTCTATTATTATTTGTGTTAGAAGAATATGGAAAAGGTTTTATCACCTATGTAAAATTAGTCTGTTAGTGCTTTAATTGTGTTTCCATATCTGCTTACTGAGGAGCTACTATGTGCAAAGTGCTAGGGAGGCAATGATGAAAAAAGGCTGATGCAGTTCCTCATCTCATGGAACTTACAGCCACAGGATTAAAAAAAAATTATATTAATCAAATATCACACAAAGATAAAAATATTACTTGAATAAGTACTATTTGAAGATATGAGATCATATAAGAAGATTAGACATAGGCAAGTAAATCAAGGAAGTGTTTCCTAAGGAAGTGACAGTTTAACAAAGATTTCAGAACAAATGATATCAAGCTAAAGTAGGTAAAGAGTGTTCCAGGCAGAGTGATTATCATATTCATAGGCACTGTACCAAGGAGGGACTAGATTCTTTAAGAAGTAGGAAGATGGTGAGTATGGCTAGTGTTCAGTGAGGGAGTAGCTCCTGTGTAGTGATGGAGGAGAGACCATGCAGGCTGTGCTAGGAAGTTAGAATTTTTTATAGAAGAGGTATGCAGTGAGGTATTATAAACAAAATGCGTGTGCATTCATTTTGGCCAGATTTGATTAGATTTGTGCTTTGAAAATATTCTGGCTAGAGTAGGTGTATAAAGATTGACAGACGTTGTTGGGAAGCAAACATGGAAGTAGGGAGACCAATAGGCTATTAAGTATCCTGGGTAGCAGCTGATGATGATATGAATGGATCTCTGGGGGCAGAGCTTGAGAAGTGTCTATTAGCATCATCAAACCGGTATTCTAGTCTCATCTGGACCTGTTTACTCATGATTCTTCAGAAAAAAATAGGAACTAATCACTCTAAGCAATTAATGACAAAGACAAGTAAAAAGAGAAAATCGACAAGAGTTGCCAAATTTGACTTACAAGTCACCATCTTCAAAAATACCTTTTAATAACATTGCTTTAAGACAAGTTTCTGAAAGAGGCCTAGCAACAGACTACATAGGATTTATACTGTTTTTTTAAATCATACCATGAAATATCACTGTGTTAAATTCTATTATGCAAATTAGTGAAAAGTTGACCAATTTTTTTGTATGTGCAGACTTTCACATCTTGAAAATAATGTTGCATAAATATTTAATAACACTTCCAGCTTACTAAGTAATAATTATGGGCTTATGTTTTAGTTTATTTGTAGCATGATAACACTTACTGGACTGGATGACTGGGTGACGTGCACTGAGGGGGGCACTTCATGGGATGAGTACTGGGAGTTATGCTATATGTTGGCAAATTGAACTCTAATAAAAAGAAATTTAAAAAAAGATAACACTTACTGGTAGGTAAGTGGAAACAGGAAAAGATTTATGACATTTTTTACAAAAGTAAAAATTAAAATTTGTCCATTGATTTTTTTTAATGATTTTACAGAAATGAATGATTTTGCAATTCTATTATCAGTACATTTAATCTGCACTTACAGGCTTTTGAGTTCTGTCAGATTATGGTTTGAGACCCCACTGTTTTTAGGAAAATCACTGAAAACATTACAAGAAAATACAGTATTAACAACACTAATGCGGATTTAGTCAGGAGTCAATGATTAGTTATACACTCCTTGCCTTCAAAGTGCTGTTTTTAATCACTGATTTCAAGATAATAAAAAAAGAGATGTGTTAGGTCAATCTTTTTTCCATAATAAATATGAAAATCCTCCCTAAATATGTTGAATTTGAGGTTAATCTATTTGCAATATCTGCTGTCCATGGATTGCCCTTGTCAATTATGCTGACTTGATTAATGACATGTTTATTCAAAAATAATAATTTTCTTGAACTAAAGAAAATCTTTTAAACGTAATAATTTAAAGATACATCATCTAGGATGAATATCTTCTTGTATATGTACTTGCCTCAGCTACTTTTTTTTTTTTAAGATTTTATTTATTTATTCATGAGAGATACAGAAAGAGAGGCAGAGACACAGGCAGAGGGAGAAGCAGGCTCCCTGCAGGGAGCCCAATGTGGGACTCGATCCTGGGTCCCCAGGCTCACACCCCTGGCTGAAGGCAGCGCTAAACTGCTGAGCCACCCAGGGTGCCCTGCCACCCCATCTTAATCAGTGATGAAAGAATGATCTCAGAACTGTTTGTGTCAATTGGCCTTTTAAGTTTAATAGGAAAAGACTGGTTAATGGTAACAATACATCATAAAACCTTCAGAAAGAAAGGAGAGGGTTTTGTGGACCATTTGTTTTGTTTTGATTTTGTGTGTGTGTGGCAGTTTTAAGTTACTAGTTTTTAAAACCAGTACTTTTTAATGGAAACAACTTGACCAAAAATCTGTCACAGAATTTTGAGACCCATTAAAACAAAAGTTTAATGAGAGAGAAAAAAAAAAAAGAATCTTGTAGATAGTTTGACATAACGCTTTCATGAAGCATTTTCAGAATTTGAAATGGAAAGTGTTTAGTAATTTGAAAACCTTTTGTTCCTCATCCCCAAATTCTTCCTAACAGATTCTTTCTCTGCTAAAGGGACCATAATACTCATAATACTCATAAAACTCTTAAGAGTGGAAGGAGGACAGTAAGAGGCATAGGAGAGATCTCATAGGATGCCAATATGGCAAAAGTAAAAGCTAAAGCAATAATACTCTTAATTTATATTTTAAAAAGTATGCAATTCTTACTAAAGGTCATGTAAATATTTTTCTAATTCTTTGAAAGCTTTGGAATCTTAGAACCTGCAAACTTGAATATATATAACTTTTCAAATCTTTACTAAACTCTATTAGTTACAATTTAGTTTCTTTGCTTTTCAGCTCAGATTAACTGTATTGTAATTTATTGTTTCTCTTTAAAGTTGGCTTTACTTATACATACACACCCCCAAAATAAAAATAAATAAATAAAGAAGCAAACAAACAAATAAATAAGTGTGAAAGAATAAGTATTACCTTTTGTGTTATTTAGGAATTATATCTGGCTACAAAAGTAAGAGCTTAAAACAGTGGATTACGTAAATTGGGTTTTTCCTTTTTTCTCATGTGAGAAGCAACCCAGAGAGATGATACAAGTAAGCGTAATTGATGTGTTCTTTCATTATTGCTCCAGACTCCCTCTATTTTTTTTTTTTTTTTTTGCTTTGCCATTTATAGAACTCGGCTTCCATTTTCTAATTGTCTTGTGAGTTATAAGCTGGATCCAGCAGATCCAGCGATCGTGTCTGCATTGATGGCAGAAAGGAGGAGGAAGAGAGGCTGAAAGGGAGGCATTTTACAAGTAAATACTCTTCTGCTGCTAGCAATAAATAAATTGTGTTAAATAAAATTAAGGGAAGGTGGATTTTTGGTAGGCAACTAGCAGTCTCTGCCATGTTTTTCTTTTCTGTTTCTCTTTATATATTTTGTATGTTTTGTAGTTTTTGAATCATTTTAGCCATAAAACTTTCTTCATGAAACATTTGTCATCACATGGAAGCCAATGATGTATAATAGCCCAAAGTGGAGCTTCTCTGGGAGAAGCCAACTAAAGGGTGTGAAGTCCCTCCAGTTCTACCTCCATGATCATATCTGTGCCTCTACAGACCCTGTGAACAGAGGGCAAACCACAACATGGGATCTCCATGTCCTCTTGGGTATACCTAATTCTCTTATGTAACTGTCAGGGGACACTTGGTCAATATACAGTTCTGGAGGGAGAGGTTTAGTTAGGATGCCCTTAGCATTTCTTCCAAACCTGAGTCACGCTGGAGTCTGTAAAATAACACACTTTATCCTTATGCTGATTCAACTAGTTCAAGTCATGGCTGTGTACACACTTTTAAATATGGATAAAAATAGCATCCAAAACAAAACACACATATGTTTGAATAGGGATAAAATAGTATCTCCCCTCCAAAAAAAATTAAGCAGTACTTGGAGAGGGTTGGTGTCAACGAAAACACACCCCAGCGTTAAGCGGGCTACTGACAGAGGGAATACCCCTGTGTAAGACTTGCTTAATTTACAGTATTTAATTTGCTTGATATGTCTAGTTAAGTAGAAACATGCTCATTTTTACTATGTTTGGGAAAAGAATTGAAACCATTGAAGCATTTCTACTCCCTCTACACCTAAATCTTTCTCTGACATTTGATTGTTGGATTGGCAATATCCATTAAATAAAATTCCTTTGAATTGTTACCTATCTATCACTCTGGTGGTGGCTATCAAATAGGTTAAGACTGTTTTTTTATTGTTTATATAATTTTGATCAAAATGTGACCTTGTGTAGTTACTTTATTAGATTGTACCAGAAGGCAGCACAGCATAGTGTGTAAGAACATGGGTTTTGGAGATAAGGAGATGTGGCTTAAAAAAATCCAAATCTTCCACTATAAGCTGTGTGTGACTTAGGAAAGTTACATAAGGATCTCTGTCTTATATATAAAGTGGAAATAAATCCAAAGTCAAGGTTCTGATAGAATTAAATTATTAAGTGAGTGTTAAGTGTGCAGCAGAGTGCAGGTCACCCAGTGGAGACTCAATAAAGAGTTATCATTATTGCTGCTATTACTTCTACTTGTCTAAATTGATGTGCCATTCAGCATTATGCCTCTATTAATACAAACTTTTTAGATTAAGGATTAAAATGTCACCTCAACTCTAATTACTCTCAAGAAATGCATTTATTCTTTTTATGTAAGGGCTTTAGTTTGGTTCTTATCATCTTTTATGGGAGTATACAGCCTCTGAAATTTTGCCTTCTCTGTTACAGGAATATGGCTTTTATTTAGCCAGGGGGCATGGCTGTATCATGTGGTTATCACTGGCCATGTGATCTAATTGCCCCTGCATCTCTTCTGAATTGCTAATGCCAGTGATAGTAGTTGGTCAATATCTCACTCTTACCCAGAAATATTACTATCTTTAAAAAAAATGCATTCTTCTCCAGAAATATTTCTTCAGAATTCTCATTTAAGATTCAAAATAGACATAGGTAAAATACTACTTTGGTGCATTTCTGACAAAAACAAGTAGTTATAAAAACTAAATAAATCTTTAATAATTTTGGAAAATGTGGTATCGGATTAGGCAGGACCCAAAACAATACTTACCCATTTACTTGGCCATTTATTGTATTTTAGGTATTAACTATACTAACTGCTTTTAAATACATTCCAAATAATTTTCACAACTACCCTAAGAAGGAGGCATCATTTGCTCTATTTTCCACCCAGAAATGTTAGTTGCAAATAAATTATTTGCCCAAATTCACATAGCTTATAAATATTGAAAAAAAAGGATTTAAATTCTTACCCTGCTTGACTAATAACTATTTTCTTAACTACAATGAAATATTAATACTTCTTTCTTAAAAAGTGATAGAAGGAGAATTTTCAAGTAAAGTGGATAATAAAATAGTGGCATTGTTCTCTCGTTCACAATGGGACAGAACAGATTAGGTTCTTATTTTATGAATAGCCAGCCAATATTCTGCTTCCTTACACCTTGGCACTTTGCTCTGTGTCTGTAAAAATCCTCAAGTGAGCTTGACAAGCCTACTTACTAATAAGAAAGGAAGATTGTTCCCACCTGGGTGGACATGGACTCCCGAGAGAGTTCAATACTTTTAAATTCTTCACACTTAGAAAATGCAGATTCACATTTGTAATAAGATTTCAGAAACATAGATACTCTTGCCTTTTTCTGCTCTTGAAATAGCTTCATTAAATCTGTTATTTACTGATAATTATTTAGTCCAGATAAAATGTCACTTTTCCTGAAAACTTCCCTTGGAGGGTTTCTAGATTTAGCAAATAAAAATACAAAATCGCCAGTTAAATTTGAATTTCAGGGAAGGAACTAATTCCTTTATATAAGTATGTCCTATACAACAGTACAAAACAATGCTAAAAATCTATCCATTGTTTATCTGAAATTTATAACTGGTTATTCCATAGTTTATGTGGCAACCCTATGTGGGAGTAACATTACCACAGATAACAATAACCATAAAAACAAAAAGACAGTACTTTTTGAATTCAAACAGAGTAGAATTCAAAGTATGTGCTTACCACTTAAATATGTGACAAATCAGTTCCCCTTCAGTTGGGCTGTGCCTATAGAATGGGCACAATATGTCTATTGACCCTTGGGGAGAATTAGAAATAATGATCTGAAGAAGGGGCTTGGGAATTTTAGTGTTCGAAATGCTTAGGGATGCCCATTGGGATACTCTGCGGATGGGTAGATCCATATGGATATTCGATAGCATGGCATTTAAAAAATATTTTCACATTTTTTTAAAGATTTTATTTATTTATTCATGAGAGACACAGAGAGAGAGAGAGAGAGGCAGAGACACAGGCAGAGGGAGAAGCAGGCTCCATGCCGGGACCCTGATGTGGGACTCAATCCTGGGACTCCAGGATCACACCCTGGGCCAAAAGCAGATGCTCAACTGCTGAGCCACCCAGGCATCCCAGTATTTTCACATTTTATTTTTATTTTATTTTATTTTATTTTTTTTGGTGTGGCACATGGACTTTATTCCGACCCCTCCCCACCTCCTGGGGAGTGGGTTCACTCAGCACTCAGAAAGACTCTCTTGCGTGCAGTGTTTGTGTACGGATGCCAGCGCCACTCCACATCTGCTGTGGCCTCCTGTTCCAGCGTGCCCTATTTTCACATTTTAAAAATAATTTGAAAACTATTCTTTGAGTACACTTCCTATCTGAATTAATTCCTTTATATTGACTTACTGTACATATGGATGGATGATACTTGTTTCCAAGGACTTCCATGACTTAAATTCAAATAAATCTTAAGATAGCCTTAAAACATAAGAAGACTAAAGGAAGTATATATATAGGTAGCAATTCCATATTTTTTACATTCACTTAGTGATAATGAACAGAAAAGCTCCTAAAAATATCCACTTAGGTTTTCAATATCTTGAATTCTCAAAAATTAAGAGTCATGTGAGCACCTGAATTCTTTTTAATTAACAAGTCTGTATGCATAGGCCATATCTGACATGTTTCTGTTTCACTTGATGTTCTAGAATATAACAGAACCTCAATGTGATCGATCAGTTTGATAGGATCATTTAAATTAATTTCACAGAAACTTAGAAGCTTTTTTCATGCTCTACCAGTAAAGTTGTAGTTAAACAGAAATGATGTGTGATTATTTAAATAAGATATCAGCAAACATACCTTCTAATGTGGTTACATAAATCGCTAATAATAAGTTATAGGGATAAGTACTAATCATCATTGCTTCTTTTATGGCACTTTGATAAGACAGGCAACTAAAACACATTTTCATAGGAGAGTGAAGAGAATTTGTCTTCAGTCTTGATAAAATCACAGACATCAGCTTGATGCTGTCAGTTTCAGCGAAAAAAGTGTTGATATGATGGAGCATAAGCCTTTCTATCAATCATTTATATATTTTGATTTAAAATAAATCACCTGGATATTTAAATTAACTGTCCTAGATAGTCATAAAATTTCCAATTCTACAAACTACTTCTTTCTTGAGCAGTTTGAAAGAAAATGTGTATTATTACAAGGTACTGCAGGAATTCTTTAGTCTGTGCTTTTCATCACTTAGCACCAGTGGAATTAGAATTCATCAATATCCTGAGGTCTTTATATCTTGAAACTGTTGACCAATTAGTAGCAGCAACAATACTAGCTGATATAAATTGTGTTTTTAATATATGACAGATAAGGCTGTAAGCACATTACAAATATTATTTCATTTAACCTTCAAGATAACATTGTAACGTAAGATCTGCAAGATCTGTGAAAAGTCTGCGATTTTACCATCCTTGCAAGCTAACAATTGGCTTACCGCTGTTTCATAGATGTTAGCAGGAGACATGAAACTCCTGGTTCAGAAACTAAGGACAGTTTATTACTCACGGTAAAGTAATTGCCAGTGCCTATATTTTCTTAGGTCAATTCTCCCAGCACCATCTCCTACAGATCAAAGTGAAAAGAGCCATCCAATGGGTTGATTATCAGACAGGAACTTGGAGTGTAGGGAACCCAAAATTTCTCTAATGTACAGTAAGCATTATTTGCGAGGAAGACATTATCTCTCTTTTCTAAAGCTTTTATCTATATGAGCATCCTTAAACATATAATCCATAACAAAGACAGTTAATGTCTCTGCTCAAAATACCAGCAGAAAATGAGACTTAAGGCCAGTTGTCTCCCAACAGGTAAAAACATTATTTTTATTTTACAGATGAGGAAATTGAAGCACAGTAAAGTCATGTACCGTCACATAGCTAGCCATCAGTGGAGTCAGCTTCAGCATGGAAGTTGTTTGACTCTAAAACTCATGCTCTAAACAACAATAACAAAAATCTTTAATGAAAAGTTAGTTGTAAATGGTATATTTAAAGAGAATTCAAGAAGCTCTGAGCAGTCCATTATCTTTCTAGAAAATCTCTCTAGAAATTGAAATTCAGTTAGTGTTAGTGTTGGCTTAGATTTTTCAATTATACCAGTCCATACTTATACACATTTTTAAAACTAGGGTGTGGGAGGGGGAGAAAAAGAATAAAGACTAGAGTGCAGGGCAGCCTGGGTGGCTCAGCGGTTTAATGCCACCTTCAGCCCAGGGTGTGATCCTGGAGACCCAGGATCGAGTCCCACGTTGGGCTCCCTGAATGGAGCCTGCTTCTCCCTCTGCCTGTGTCTCTGCTTCTCTCTCTCTCTCTCTCTGTTTCTCATGAATAAAAAATAAAATCTCAAAAAAAAAAAAAGACTAGAGTGCAAATTGCATGCTAATCATGCTACTTGAAGTTACACACACACACACAAAGGCAAAATGTCAAGTGATCTCATCCATATCAAATGTCCTCTGTGATGTTCTTAAAACAAGTTGTCAGTTGAGAGAAGGAGAATATCTCTTAAACTATTTAGAAACTACAACCTCCCTATGGCTATTTTGATTCCTTTATCATCTAATCAACCCTGTCAAGTAAACTGGAATAAATAACAGCATTCTGTCCATAAGAGCTTTATCAAGGTAAGATTTGCCAATTGTCAACTGCCCTGAGCAGTAAGGGTTGCATCTTATTCCTGTGCTGGTGACTTGATTTCAGTCTCTGGTGAGATACTATCTGACCCCAGGAGGTGCCTTCCATTAATATTGCAGCAAAGGTCAGCTTCTTCCCCTAGCCACTTCACTCCCTTTATATCTCAAAATCACTGATTCGATTTTTTTTATTTCAATCGAGAATATTGATGAAGCAATGATCCATTAGGTTGAATCTCAATGCCTTTTGAGATGATGTCATATCTAATGGTTTGATTGGCAGATTTTAGAAGAGTCTGTTCTCTTGAAAGATCCCCTCTGTTTTGCCCATCAGTCCAAAAGCAGTTTTCACAGGTTGCTCTCAATTTTCTGCATGCTGATTGCTATACTGTATATTGCTTAGGTAACTCTGGTTATAGTGTCCCCAGAGGGCCAAAACACTAGGCACATTTGCCCCTTACCAAAATTCCCAATTAGTCTTTGTTTAAATTGTTTCTTCTGGGCATTTAATGGAAGGAGAAAATGAGACTATAGCAAGGCAAAGAGGAATCTAACAAAACTCATATGTGCAGTGACAGAAATGTGTCCTGGTCTTGATGGTTTTTCATTAAAAAAAATAAAATTGATACTGAGTGTTGAGAAAGGGAGTTTAGTTTGAAAACCTTTACAAAGAACCATCTAGGAAATTAGTCTTGGACTCTTAAAGTCTTAGTTATAGCTAAAATCTATGTCTCTTTTAGACCTAGCACATTAAGTTATCTTCCATTGACCATCCTTTGGCTGTCTAATTCCAAATGATTTTGTAATTCATAATAGTTCAAAAGACATGTGGGCTGAAGTGTTTGGATACGTCCTAATAAGTTCAAGAGAATGATAACATGCATCCCATTCTCAGTTTCTATGATCCCTTATGAAGTGATCAAGCTCTCCAGAATAGGTTCTGTTGGGGGTGTTGGTAGGAATATTACACTTCTTATCTAGAATAGTAAATGCAGTTTCTACCTGGCTTTACCTTTCTATACCTGGCTCCTTCTAGGATCAGAATTGACTCTGCTATAAGGTTAAAAATATTAGGTTATATATGATGACAAGACACTTTTTAGTACTTTCACCAGTCCATCTCTTTCAAAATATTCCTTTGTTTTATAATGCAGACTGGTTGGAGTATACTTTATGCATTTCATCATGGCCCATGGTTGGTAGATATTTTGTCAGTCACATAAACAACTGAGGAATACTGCCTTTTTTATCCTCCAATTTGTGATTTACTTAGATTTCTGAGGATAAAATTTTATAGAAGGGAATCTTCTAAATTCAGTAAAACAAACAAACCAATGGGGGGAAAAGAACAACAGGCACAAACGAAGGTTATTTTCTTTAGTAGAATAAAGAAATAATTGAGGCCAGGGGTACTATGGAAAAGCTGAGATCAGAGAATGGTCCATGTTGAATAAGATCCTTTAATTAGCATGTTTTCTTCTCCAGAACCTCTGTTCTTTTTCACAGCCACATATTACATCTTTCCAAGTTCTGGACTGAGTTTTATTTTTAGGTATGTACGTATGTATGTATGTATGTATGTACGTATGTATGTATGTATGTATTTATTTATTTTTAGTGCCTGAGACTTTAAGCCTCCATTGTGTTTCCATGCCACTCCAGAAGTTCTGGCCTCCCCCAGTGGTCCTGAAGTCCAAATGAGTCTGCATGAGTCACGACCCCACACACCTGGCCCCTCTCTGGGACTGTGTAAGCTTTGAGGGTCTGGAAGGTAGTGACAGCATACATGCTATAGGTGGACAGACAATAGAGGGATGATGTTGGTGGGGGGTCAAAGGAGACAGAAGAAGTGGACACTGTTCATAGCCAAGTAAACATCACAACACTGGCTGGCTAAAATTTTCATTGCCCTTATATTTTAGAAGATTTAGAACTGCTAAAAAATGCTAACTTCCACTGAATCCTCACTTTCATGAGAAAATTAAAAATGAAATAGTGGTTAATGTGTTCCTTACCAACATGAAGCTTTCAAACTAAAAATTACTCTTTCAATCCAAGTCACTGGTCAGAGTTTCTTGCCTTTTAACCTTAGAAGGAAGTAAATGTTTCATAGGCAAACAATTTTGATTTATGTGTTTGGTTGGCATTTACATGCTAAGCACTTTTACCTAGCAGCAGGTAACAGACATTGCTCCTGCCCTCAGGAGGCGTTACATCTTGTGAACTAAATGCAGAGGCTAAAATGCATATTTTTTTCCCCTTGTATCCAGAGTCCCAGCTGACAAACCTCATTTAGGTTAGGGAAAGAAAAGAGGAGGAATGATCCACCTTTGTGTCTCACGGAGATTTATAATTTCACTCCAAAAGTTTTCTGAATCAAATATATGTGTTGGGTCTTATCCTATAGTATATTAGTAATGATAAGTCATGTTTTTTTACTAACACTATCACTTGCTATATGAGAAATCTGAGACCCAGAGACATTTCAGTGACCAGTTCAGGTCACACTAGACCCATAAATAAAAGTGCTGGGAATCAGAGTCTCCTCATGCCACACATCCTTTCTTCTTTCTCTCATAAAAGCAGTCTTGCCAGGATTGGCAAGAGATAAGAGATCCAGAATAGCTTCTCTGTTCTGACATGAATAAAAGAAAAATCTACAGGTCCTAACTTTATATGTTCTGTCAAAGCAAAGAATTTCAGAGGTTGTAATAGACATTGGTATTTTGGTTTCTGGGATCTAGCAATGACACCAGGGAAAAAAGGGAGGGAGGAAAAACATGGAGCATATTGATGAATTTCATGGGGGTGCAGTCTTTTATAATAGAATCCCAAGATTAATGATGAGCTGTGTGTTGAAATAAGGGAATTACTGCATTCCTGTTTTGCTAACTGTGAGGAATAGGATTAGAACAACATTTGTGAAACTACAAATCATAGAAGTGCATTAAAGTGCTTGTTTTTCCTTATAGAAGCTTGAATGATTGACTATTGGACCAAGCAGCAAATCTCAGCATGCCTCTAACATTTACTAATTACTGAAGTGTAGTTAGGACAACAAAGAAACCTGAAAATACTCAGAAGTACCATTAAACAAACACAGACTGTTTCAAAGCAGGTGCTGAGTTTTTTCTGCTTTTTAAGTGTCTCATTCATACTCTATATTATTCCTTAAATGTTTTGTTTTAGAAAGCCTATGTAGTCAGGCTTTCTTTTTCAAAAGGAATCATATAAATTCTGATTTATCTCTTCTTTCTTATGGCTTGGTCACTCAAATGTCATCAATGGACTGCAATACTGGCATCACCTGGTAGTTGGGAAGAAATGCAAATCTCAGGTGCCAGCCAGACCTACTGCCTCAGAGTCTGCATTTTTATAAGATCCCCATGTGATTCCAAGGAAAATGTAGTTTGGCCAAAATAAGTCTTTCAGTATATTAGAATAATTGTATGAATGTTAGTTGTGTAAGAAAGCTAAAAGTAACTTAGAAATCTAATAGTATAAATGACTTGGACTCTTACAGCAAATGTTGAGATCATTGACTGAATAGCTATTTATAGCCCCCACTAGGTACTAGGCACAGAGGAAAGAGGACAGATACTATAGTGCATTGTGCCGGCTGACACCTTTGTTTATATTTGTGTTATTTCTTTCCTCTTTAGTTTCATTTTTTTATAATAAATTTATTTTTATTGGTGTTCAATTTGCCAACATACAGAATAACACCCAGTGCTCATCCCATCAAGTGCCCCCCTCAGTGCCCGTTACCCATTCACCCCCACCCCCCGCCCTCCTCCCTTTCCACCACCCCTAGTTCGTTTCCCAGAGTTAGGAGTCTTTATGTTCTGTCTCCCTTTCTGATATTTCCCACACATTTCTTCTCCCTTCCCTTATATTCCCTTTCACTATTATTTATATTCCCCAAATGAATGAGAACATATAATGTTTGTCCTTCTCCGACTGACTTACTTCACTCAGCATAATACCCTGCAGTTCCATCCACATCAAAGCAAATGGTGGGTATTTGTCATTTCTAATGGCTGAGTAATATTCCATTGTATACATAAACCACATCTTCTTTATCCATTCATCTTTTGATGGACACCGAGGCTCCTTCCACAGTTTGGCTATTGTGGACACTGCTGCTAGAAACATCGGGGTGCAGGTGTCCCGGCATTTCATTGCATCTGTATCTTTGGGGTAAATCCCCAACAGTGCAATTGCTGGGTCGTAGGGCAGGTCTATTTTTACCTCTTTGAGGAACCTCCACACAGTTTTCCAGAGTGGCTGCACCAGTTCACATTCCCCCCAACAGTGTAAGAGGGTTCCCTTTTCTCCGCATCCTCTCCAACATTTGTGGTTTCCTGCCTTGTTAATTTTCCCCATTCTCTGGGGAAATTTCCTGTGGTTTCCTGCCTTGTTAATTTTCCCCATTCATTCCCCAATGAATTACCCCATTCACTGGTGTGAGGTGGTATCTCATTGTGGTTTTGATTTGTATTTCCCTGATGACAAGTGATGCAGAGCATTTTCTCATGTGCATGTTGGCCATGTCTATGTCTTCCTCTGTGAGATTTCTGTTCATGTCTTTTGCCCATTTCATGATGGGATTGTTTGTTTCTTTGGTGTTGAGTTTAATAAGTTCTTTATAGATCTTGGAAACTAGCCCTTTATCTGATGCGTCCTTTGCAAATATCTTCTCCCATTCTGTAGGTTGTCTTTTAGTTTTGTTGACTGTATCCTTTGCTGTGCAAAAGCTTCTTATCTTGATGAAGTCCCAATAGTTCATTTTTTCCTCTTTAGTTTCAAATGTCTCAAGTCCCAGTGGGGAGAGGACTGTCTAATTTTAATTGGTCACTTAGATGGCACTTGGCATGAACACGAATACATATGCAAACATTGCATTGACTGAAACTAATCTTAAGTGGGTTTTTTGCTTATGGATGGGACCTGTCCACAAACTCTCATACAATTGCAAACATAAAGTAAAAGACTTTCACTGTCTATACTCTAAAGGTGAAGTGGCTGTCCTTCCCGAGCATGACAGGAGCCCCGCCAAGAGCAGTGTTATGGCTGCATCCACCCACCTCATCCTGCCTGGCCCTAGGGGCATTTGCATTGACTCCCAGATGACCTAACAGAGACTCCTTTAGATTTCAGGTGATGCTGTCCTGTGTGTACCAGTTCTTCTATGTTGGTTTCCTGGTTTCAACATTCATGTCTCTGTCTCTACGTAGGTTTTCTTGTCATTGTTTTTATGACCCCTTCATTTTAACGTTTTTCATTCACAGCACTCAGAACACTAAAAGCAATGTAGTAACTGGGTAAAAGAAGGAAGACTCTCCACTGCTTTGCTAGGATCATCAAGCACACTGTCTCCATTCACCACAATGAGAAACCAGAAGGGTAAGTGATATCTGTTTTCATTTTCTAGGAGGTAGTGGAAAAGTTCAGTGAATTAGTTTCATCAGTTGAAGACTTTTAATATCACCATTGTTATTGTCCTTCTTGTCTGAATGGAAACACATGGGCTTGTGGAATTTAAGTGCATCCAGAATGCCAGTTATACTACTAAGGACTTTCAGATATCAATGTGAAACAGTGATTCTCAACCCTGGCTGCACATTAAAATCGCCTGGGGAATTTTAACATGCACTACTGCTGCAGCCCCACCCCTATATATTCTGACTTATTTGTTCAGGGATGGGGACCAGGCATTGGTCCCATGCAGACATGTGTGTGTGTGTGTGTGTGTGTGTGTGTGCGCATACCTCAATATCTATATGAATATATGTACACATGACTATATGTATTCATATTCATATAATGTATATTATTATCTCATTACTTTCCATATAGAGCTTCAACTCTCTCTCTCTCTTATTAGTATATCTATATATAAATACATGCACACAGAGAAAATGATAGCTATTTATTTGGATCAGAACTCTGAACTGTTTGTGCTTAATTTTTCAGAAAAACTGTCATGTTTAAAGACTGCATAAAATTTGGTATGTGATAATTTAGCTTTTAGGTTCCTGAAATTGCAAGGCACGGTTTACAAAGCGTTTCTCTGTCTGGGTGACCATAATGCTAAACCATTATGCTATCTAAAAACTCAATAAGAAAGTCGCAATTTTCTATGTGAAATAATGAATGTGTTTATGTTCTGCGATTCAGATCACTGACAATATTTTAGTTTCCGACTGGATACCTGGTATCAAGTCAGACACAAACAACGGTTTGGTAGTTAAAAATCAATGCCATAGCAGTGACTTAACTGATTTACTGGTGATAGGTAGGTGAAGTCAGCAAAAAAGGAATTACAACCACATAGCAAGAGAATCAATACCCCTTAGAAGATGATTTTTAACCCACAAATAAGTTTCTGTTCTGTATGTCACTTATCCGTAATTAAAGCCTCTGAGGGCTGCCTTCTTTCGATTTTACTGTTGAAACAGCACAGGCGGTGAGAAGCTGCCGGGCAGCTGGGACAAGGAGCTGGCTGAGTCAGGGTTTGAGGCTGGATCCTCTGGCCCCAAGTTCAGGGCCCCTCCGGGGACTCACAGTTGCTGCCAGCCTGTTCCAGCTGCGTCTCTAACCAGGGACACACAAGCAGAGCCAGGGCCTCGTGTTTGGCACGTTTTACAAAGTACTGTTGGGTTTCAGCTCATGTACACTGTGAGCCACGTTGTCCTTAACATAAAAACCAAACGTGGAGTCCCTTTCTTTGTCTTCTCCAGGGAATATTACATCTGATATTACTTAAACTGGCGAGTGATAAGGCTTACTGGACATGCTGAAAAACGACATCAGGGATTTTGCTGCGGAAACAAAACACGTATGGGCAGACATTTAGCGTTTGGTAAGGAACAGCTTGAGTTCCTTCCATCTGCCACACTGATTTTCTTCACACTTAACCAAAATCATAAAGCAAACCCAGCTCAGAGCAGATGAAATATGGAAACAAGTGTGAAGAGAACAGGTCAAGGGGGCCCAGTGACTCAGAGATTAGCCACTGGCGTCTCACTTCTGGGATCCAGGACATCATGAAAAGTTCCCAGTTGCAGTTCATAAACCCACCAAAGATTTAATGCCCCCTGTCAGCATTCAGAGCATTGCCGTAAGGAGGCTGAGCCTAAAAATGAAATACACCACTGCTATTTATGTCCTTCTGGTTTACACACTGGGGCATGAGGAGCTGATCCGTGTTCAAAGCCCTGTTGCACAGGCTTGTTTCCTTATGCTAATACTATATTTTCTCCTATCATAAATTCTAGTCTTTCCCTTAAAAACAATTCTTAGAAAAATATTCTATCTTGAAAGAAAATCATAAAGGACATGTGGGGAATGTGGAATTTTGGACTTTTTTAAAAAAAATTTTTATTTATTTATGATAGTCACACAGAGAGAGAGAGAGAGAGGCAGAGACACAGGCAGAGGCAAAAGCAGGCTCCATGCACCAGGAGCCCGATGTGGAACTCCATCCCGGGTCTCCAGGATCGCGCCCTGGGCCAAAGGCAGGCGCTAAACCGCTGCGCCACCCAGGATCCCCCCGAATTTTGGACTTTAAATGTTTTCAGAATCCAGATAGGCATGCCATAATTTGGACCAAATTATGCAGTGGTCATTTATATTTAATTATTTTAAAAATGCTTCTCTTTGAACAAATGCATACCATGTTGTGCTTATGTAAAGTTTTTTTTTAATTCAATGAAACGTGTTGGCCTAAAGTATTGTGAGTTTTCAATTACTTTTGCTTCTGTAAAGTTTGTTGATACACAAAATGAATCACCATTTGGAAATGCATAATGCATATTTTTCTGTAGAAAAGTAGTTTGGGTCACTGTTAATTGTAGATGAGTTGAATAAGAGGATTTATTAAAGGCACTTTGACAAGGATAAAGTGCTTAGATGTCCGTGAGCTTTTTGGAAACTCCTCATAACTCCTCAGTGTTACTGTCTAGTGACCTCTAGCATTGTAATACTTCTAGCAAGCAACTGTGTTTAAGAGCTCTATTTGGCTTCAAGCTCTGTACTGTCTTCAAGATTCTGGACCTCTCCGTAAGTCGTAAGATATTTCATATGTTGAGTGGATAGTACTGATTAGAAGACAGATCCTTTATATTGAAGGAGTGTAAGTTATTAAGATTGTGAGTAGATATAGAATATAGGAAGTCTGAACTCAAGGGAACAAGTACACACCAATGAAACCTTGAGGCTAAACAGGCAAAATAAGAAAGGAAAAACTGTGGAATGTTTATATATCTGCAATCACAAAAGGGGATGAGCCAAAAACGTAAGTGAAAATTTAACCAAATAGAGTTAAAATTGGATTAACAATGATGGTATACACATACGATTTCTGGTTGTATTGCAAATAAGATGTGCACTTTTATGCTAATGAAATCACCATGGAAATAAAACATGCGAAAGGAATAAAAGGAAGAATGATTGGAGTAGCTGGAAGGAATAATCAGTTACTTCATTTGAGGGAAAGCCCAGGAGGTGATGAGAAGGATTTGTACCATAGCATGATTAGGTTCAATTGTCTTGGGCTTGTGTGGTAGTAAGAACTTCTAAGTATGGCACTTACCAGCCGTTCTTCTTATGATCTTGGTCAAGGTCAATATAAGTAGTAAAACTATGTAGCTTCACTTCCTCATGGTCCCACCTATTTCAAAAATTCACATCACTGAAGGGGTGTGTGGGTGGCTCAGTCAGTTAAGCATCTGCCTTTGGCTCAGGTCATGATCCCGGGTTCCTGGGATGGAGTCCCGAGTTGGGATCCCTACTCAGCTGGGAGCCTGCTTCTCCCTCTCCCTCTGCTGCTGCCCCTTCCTCTGCTTGTGCTCTCTTTCTCTCTGTCAAATAAAGAAATAAAATCTTAAAAAAAATTCACATCACTCAAGAAACCGAAGAAAAGGTTGAAATACATTCTCCCGGCTTTTAGACACTGGAGTGATAATGGCAGTCTGGTAATTAAAGTTTGTGCTCTCCCCAATACTATGTACCTTAGGGTGGCTTACTCAGAAGGGACAGTGGTTAGAGAAGAGGAGGTCAACACAGTGACCATAATTTGTTTACAGTAATTGATGTAAACCTAACATTTAGAACAGTATGTTCTACGTGAAATATTCTTGTAACTTGGCAAAGCTCTATATTGAAAGGGTGATGTGGTGTAGCAGACTGGTTTAGGTGCAGAGTACATTTTCCTTGGTTTCACCCATTTGAACAAACCGGTCACATGTCACACCCCATTAATCTGTAGCTTAGACTGTACTTATTACAGAATTTACAGAGAATAAAAAGTTTGTCATGTATATAACTGTTTGCTAGTTATATTTCTTTTTTTAAGATTTTATTTATTTATTCATGTGAGAGAGAGAGAGAAGAGAGAAGAGACACAGGCAGAGGGAGAAGCAGGCTCCATGTAGGGAGCCCGACATGGGACTCCATCCTGGGTCTTCAGGATCATGCATGCTCTGGGCTGAAGGCGGCGCTAAACCACTGAACCACCTGAGCTGCCAGCTAGTTATATTTCTGATTTTATTCTTGTCTGTTGCAGGTCTGGATCTGTATTGTGTGTGTCTTATCAAACCAGTAAGGCAGGGTCTGATTGTGATAATTAAACTTACCCCTCACTACAACTAAACAGACTCTTAGTAAATTCCTTTGAGTATAATATTTTAATAGTATAAGTATCAGTAATGCCATCTTTATACAATATTAGAAAAGACCAAACTGCCTCGTCCTTTATTGTCCTCATCAAAAGGACCCATCCTCCTTTTGTCTTTCCTTGGGTGTAATGACTAGATTTCTTTTTTAAGTGTCACGACCCAATCAAAATGATCATCAAAAAAGGCATTTCTTAAATTGGGTACTACTACCTTTCAGCATTTGTTTGCATTAAAAAATTTAAATTGTGGTAAAATGGACACAAGTTAAATTTTCCATGTTACTTAATGTACAATTCAGTAGTCTTAAGCATGTTCACATTGTTGAACAACCAATCTCCAGGACTTTTGAATCTTGCAAAACTGAAACTCTAACTCTGTTAAACATCTCTTGTTTCCTCTTCCTCTGAGCCCCTGGCAGCCACCATTTTACTTTCTATGAACTTGACTATTCTAGATACCTCATGAAAGTGGAATCATACCATGTTTGTCTTTTTGTGACTGGCTTACTTCACTTAGCATAACGGTCTCCAAGATTTATGCATGTTGTGGTATGTGTCAGAATTTCCTTCCTTTTAAGGATGAGCAATATTTCATCGTATATTTTACTACATTTTGTTTATCCATTCATGTTGATGGACAGCTGAATTGCTTCTACCTTTTGACCATGGGGAATAATGCTTCTCTGAACGCAAATATCTCTTTGAGATTCTAAGCATCTTTTAAATACCTTAGTTCCTGAATTATATGACAAGACAAGAGATTCTTTCTACTTTATCTGAAGTTATCAGTCAGCATGTGAAGAATACAGGTTTCAAGAGATAAGTTGTGAACTGTCTTAGTCATTATACGTCTTCTATCTGTATCAATACAGAGTTTGAAGAAGTGGTTTGAAACAACACATCCAGCCACATCACCCTATCCCTTTCAATCTTCTGTTCCTTCGCCACTTGATGCAGAGATGCTGGTGTCTGAGGAAGTGGGGCCATGCAGGGAGGGGGACCAGAGATGGTGGGTGGAGGGGGCAGTCTGAGCGGTGGAGAGACTCATTACACTGAACAAAAAGTTAATTAAACAAACTGCTGAAAATGATGAGAACCAGATTTTTCACTGTCTTGGAAAAGATTTGCAAATCTGCAGAGGGGGAAAGCTAAAAATAACCTTATGATATTGGTTTGGAAATGAGAATGTCAAAATAAATATATGCGTGTGTATATACATACATATATAAGTATAAATGCATACATACAAACATAACAATGGTTATAGATTTATGTGATTTCATGTGTATATGTGGGTATGTATGTGTATATGTACATATATGTATAGATGTACATACTTACATTATCTACCTTTGTCAGCTTGGAAGTAATGACACCACAAGTAATGAATATACTGAGCGTTCAAACTTTGGGTTCCAAATACTATCACTAAAAGGAGTCAAGGATTTGGATATAAATAACTGATTCTGCAGCTGAGTCAGGGAAAGATTATAATTACCATGGAAGAATTTATGCCAGAAAGTAAGGAAATGCTTATGGAATGATGAGGACATATCAAAAGGACAAGGACATATGGACTTCCTAACAGGATGTCTCCTGAACAGTCTAGGTCAATTTGGTCTCACAAGTGTACTCATTGAATAAAATGGAAATGCTTGAAACCCTACAAATATAGAGAAACAAATAAGGGAGAGTGGAGAGCTTTTTCTCACAATGAGATGCCAACTAATAACTGTAGAGAAAATGATTAAAACAGGTAGTAACCGTTTGGATATCATCAAAGTGGTAATTACGATATCATTAGGAGTCATTTCTAGATGCTATGGGATGACTTAGAGGTTAACTTAGAGGTTAACAAAGGATAACTCTAAAAGTATTTCTCCATAAAATGTGAATCAAATAAAAAGAGGGAATAGCAATTTATAGAGGAGAAGCATGATAGGCTCAAAAGGATCAGAACAAACTCACAAATTGAAGGACAAAATCACAACAGTGTGCTTCCAGACACAATGCACTAAGAAAGGCATTCTATTTCTGTAGAATTCCTGTCAAGAATGAAAGACCTTAAGCTGATCCTGAAGGCAGTCAGAGAACCAGGTTGACGTCATCCTACAGAATGAAGCTTGTACTCTTGAAGGGCATCTAGGCCATGAGAGACAGGGTAATATGTAAGAACTCTTCAGATCGATGGATCCTGATGCAACATGACAGCTAAATGCAGTTGATGCACTTATCCAGATCCTGGATGATACGGAAAAGAGGTATCATTGGGACTGTTGATATTTGAAATGCATCTGTGTCATATCAGTGTCACTTTCCTGATTGGGAGGATTGGATGTGGTAATATTAGAAGGTTCTCCTTGTTCAAGAAACATAATCAAGATTTCCTGGATTTGGATTCTGGCTGGAGTCTTTCGTGCCACTACTAGCTTGGGCACAAGAAATAACCTCTCCTCTTAAAGCCTTGACTTCCTCATCTGAAGAATTCAGACAGCAGGGTGATTGCAAAGATTAAATGAGATAATGCACATAATGCTCTTAGCATGTTGTACAGCCAAGTATATTTGGCTGTCAGCACCTTCTTATTCTCTCCCTCTTTATTCTCAGGACGTTTTTCTCTCTCTCCCTTTAGACTCTGTGGTCTTTTCAGGCCAAATGGCACTTTTAGTTGTCTTATATGCAGCATGTTACACAAGGTCTGGCACTTACCAGGGACTCATTTATCTTATCAGAGTGTGTTGATTGATCACTGATTGATGTATTCCACTGGGGAGAGCTGACAGACCATGATGCTTATGCAGAATATGAAAGCAAAATTACACTGGACATTGTTTGAATTTTTGTTTTGAATCTTGGTCCATTTAGAATCATAAGGGAAATCACAGAAAAATAAGATTTTCTATTCACCGTCTACTGCCTGCCTTTCAGATCCCTGACAAGAAAATGTCACAGGGCAGCCTTTCCTGAAAACTTTTGGCACTTTTGCCTCTTATGTGGCTGGAAACCATCGGTAAAAAATTGTCTTAAAAAAGTCTCCTATGCACTTTGTATAAAGACATACGTTTTAGTTTAGAGCAAAGGATAAGAAGGCTTACAGTAATGTGTGCCATTGGAAGGTTTCTAGATCACCTGAATTCTATTCTAATCACAAATTACTTATGAAAGGAGCAGCTGGAAAATAAATCTCAGTTCAGTAGTACTTAAAAATTTAAAATGAAAATAGAGTAAACCAATGGAATAGTAACCTCCTTCATCCTGCTTTTGCCCTTTGTTCTCCCAGAACAGACACAAAACCAGTAAATCCATTCCATCATGATTTAGACCTCAGGGCTTGTTCAAACTCCCCTTTTTGGTGGACGTTGTCTATTGCTTGTGATTCAGACGATTTTAATTTAAATAAAACTATAAAAAGCAAGTTGATGTTATCTGAAATTTTTGAATACATAAAACAAGCAACGCTAACAACATTTAAATTCTAGTATCAGAACTGCTCTACATAAAAAGAAACAAAATTGTGGAGCAGCAATGGATGGCTTGGTGCTTCAATTGCTTTGGATCTTTGTGGGAAAGCTATCCTGAATAAAATAAACACAAAGGGGTTTTCATATAAATTCTCAACTTGAAACAAACCACTTCACCACCCACTGGCCCAAAGCAGCTTACAAATGCTGACACACTGAGCATTAGATAGCATTTCTTTCTGCTATCATGTGGATATGTTAGCTCTAACTGTTTTTAAATGAGGAAAAGAAGTCTCAAAAACAGTCGAGATTTAGATTAAGTTGGGAACAAAAACCATTGCTCTGGAAGAGTTTGCAGTTTTGAGGACTCTTTCTAAATTAAGATGACTTTGTACATATTTAGCATGCTCACAGATCCTCTATTTTGTGAATGTTTTTTGGAAGGTAGAAGACTATGTTTTAATTTTTTTCCATTCTTATATTCTTCAAGTGGAGAAACTTACTTTTTGTTGATTAATATATATATATATATATATATATATATATATATATATATATATATATAGAATGTATGTAGAACATCACTCCGATAGCTGAGATGCTCTTTTCGGCCTGTCTCCTCAGAGTCTGTGTGGATTATGTAGTGAAGAAGAATAAACCTTTGGCCAGGCGTTAGGAGATGGGTACAAGTCCCAGCTTGACCACTAATACACTTACCTAGCCCCTACACATCCCTAGAGAGTCTCAGTTTCCTTCTATAAAGAAAGGAAGGGAGTCTTGGTAGCCCCTCAGGATCCATTACTGAGTCAGGTTTTAATATTTGATCTTCAAAGACTCATCTGTGTCATTTAGTGCTTTTCATTTTCAGGGATATAGACAGAGTTGGTGTATTTCCTTAGTCTTTTATGATGGCATTTACCATATATTTTTGCAGCAGTTTAGTGTGGGTCCCCTTAGACAAACCAGGACCAACTTGGAGACGAAGGCCAGGCCCTTTCTACTCTTATATTCTTGCAGATTGGCAAGCGTCATGATAGAGTAAATGGAACTCAGATTTTAAAGTCAGAGTGACTTGGGTTTATGTCCTGACATTACTCTGCCATGGTTGCAGCAGACACACTCAAAATTTTAATGACTAGGCAGTTTATAGAGAGGTGTGGGCAGGGAATTCTAAGGCAACTAGAGACTACCACCAGCAGAAAACCACTATTATCCTTTGACCAGGAAAGGAAAAGAAAGTGAGTGGTATTCCCAGAATCTTGAGAGAACTTGGGGCCATGGGAAAAGGAACCCCTGGCAGGACCTGGGATTGTAGAGAAGTGCAGTAATGCCTGTGAGGCAGAGGAGAGGAGAGGGAATAAATATCCCTCATGTTTCTCTCTCACCCTTTGATCTACTAGTGCCTTTCATTGGCTGAACCCAACGGGTTCAGGAGCCAGAGTGCAAAAGAATCTGGGTGAGAGATTTGTAGAATTCAGATTCTCAGGGCACAAGCAAAGGCAGAGAAAGATGGAGAATAGAATTGTGTGGAAAATGGAGTGTAACAGCCTCCTAGCTTTTGAATCATGGGGACATTTATAAATCACTGAGCTGAAGTTTACAGTAAAACATTGAGGCTACTGTCTCTGAAGGCAGTATGATAATTTAAAAAGAAAATACATATAAAAACAGCCACATTGTGGAGATGCTCTATAAACAAATACCACTTCCATTTATTTGTTCAATCAATAGGCAAACAGATGAGTAATAGAGGGCAGACTACCTTTTGCTTCTGTAGGCCTGGCACAGTGGAGCTGTTAGCACACACATACACCAGGGTGTGCTCAGCCATCCTATTGCCACAGTGCTCTCTGAATAGAGACGCACTGATCTTTTACAGGAAAACTCTTGAAACTCATGAATATGGAGCGGAGCCATTTATCATGATTTGTGACAACACCAGTTGCCCAGTTCTACTGTGTGGGCAGTTGCACTGTTCATACCCTGTGACTTGCCTGGGGACCAGTTCCTGTGTGAGGGCTCCACCTTGTTTTTTGAAGCCTTCTTATTAATTGCTAAGCACTTGAACCCAGTAACTAACTAAAAAAAAGTGTCACGATCAAGTTGGGAATCACTGTTTAATTAAAAGAAGTAGTTTTATAGAGAGATGTTGAGCAACCTCAAGGAAATTCACCGGCCCCACCGATGGAGGCAAGGACACCAAGTAAGGTTGATAGGAGAATCAGCTCCCTTTAAGATTCATGCAATGAGCATTTCCCAGCTACCTGACTAGTCAGTAATTGCAGTAATGCCTCAAAGTCTTTCATTTCTGAAGTTTCTGTTAATTGAAAATAAGAGCATAACAGTAAAACCTTTTTAAATGAACAGCTATAAAAAAGTTTTCCATAGAATCAATTACAACCATTTCCTAGGGAGGCTAAGGGTTAGGGATTCCTTTATTGTACTTAGTTACTACAATGAAAAAAAGTGTTTCTGATGTATAAGTTTATTATGATTTACTTTCCGTATCTTGAAACAATTACCACCTTTTAAAAATAATTCAATTATCTAAACCAGAGCTTCTCCACCTGGTGATACTGACCGTTTAGACAAAGTAATTCTTTGTTATAGGAGGCGGCCAGCACTTTGTAGGATAATTTAACAGCACTTCCAGTCTCTACCACTAGATGCCAATAGCACCCGTCCCCAAGTAGTGGCAACCAAAAATGTCTGCAGACATTGCTAAATGTCCCCTGAAAGCAAAAAGTTTCCTTTTTGAGAACCACTAATCTAGGCTGCCCTAATGCTAAGTGAGTTCAAGCTCCATTGATTCAAGGCACTATCCATTAATTATAGGAGAGAAGCAGTGTATTCTATAAAGTTTTTATCTTGATGCCTGTATGACCGTTAGTTTGGGAACTAACCAGAGAGGAAGCCTAATAAAGTGCTGGTGCCAGGGTGTGTTAATACAGTTCTGAGCTCAGGGCCCAGCAGGATAGTTTGAGGTGTTATCACTGCTTCGAAGTGTAATTTTTATTATGCTAACCTCACTTTAAATCTCTATCCAAAGTAGAGTAGAAAGATTTCTCTACATCATGGTGACATGGATATAGTTGATTTTTGTTATTTTGTTTCAATTATTCCACCTAGAATAAAAGAGAGAAAGACCTCATTTAAGAAGTCCAGTGCTGCTCAGTATCTTCCAGGAGGACACTATATGGAGTGTGACCATGATACATAATTGTGTGGTGAACATTTCAAATATAGAAATTCTGGTTGCCTTGATCACTCAGAGTTGAGTAGATTCAGAAGACTGCCGTATACCAATTAAGTCTAGATGAGACTGGTAGACCAAAAAAAAAAAAAAAAAGAAAAAAGAAAAAAACATTTAAAAATCCACAACACATAAATTTATAAGATAATTAAGAAATGTTGCAGAGTACTGCAGTAGCTGTCAGCATTATACCTTCCATTTTGGTTAGCTCCTTCAGGCCAGTAAGAAATGAACACGGGAAGGCAAATGTTTCCTCTGATGGCCCTTTGTCGAGCAAGGAATCAGAGCAAAGACAGTGAGATGAGCAATTAATGGCATCCATTTACATCTGTTTTGCGAGTTAATCCTTTGCATGGTACCTGGTTCTCTCCAGTTTTCTAAATTCGGCACCTGCTCTCTCAAAAGCGCTGAATCAAAGTAAACTCACTCCGGATTCATGACTTTCTCCTGTGCACCGTGCACTATAGTAAACACATTCTTTCTTCACATGGATAATGCCTTTGTTTCATGTAAAACACCATAATTCAGTTGTATAGCCCTGCTCTTCCAGCTTTGGGCCTGGATGACATTCTGTCTTTTAAGATGCCTTCTGTAGATGTCTGATTTCATGCCTCATGTGGTTAGTTTATTAAAGTCATAGGGTTATGAGCAGTTCCTCTTTTGTTCCAGAGTTCTACTTCCAATATTATGGAATAAAGACATGGAGGTAATAGGTAACAACGAGAAAAAATATTAGCTCTTTGTTACCAACTTCTAGACATTCATTTTTGAAAAAAAGTCTAAAAAACATACGCATGTCAGCTAATAATAATTGTGTTAACTTATTTTAAGTTAATAAATTGAATAACAATATGCTACAAAGTAATAAATGCAGACTTTGTGACTTATGAGTGGTTTTCTTAAAAGAATATTTTAGGGATTGCTATTCTTGCTTTTTTTAAAATGAGCATTATAAAGATGAATTAAACAAGTCAGTTCTACAGTGTAATTTCATACTTCAAATATACATTTACATGTATATTTATATTTATATAGTTATACATGAAATATATATGTTTAAGAAAATTTCCCAGTTTTTCCCCATATGAAAGTGCACAGAATCCTAATTCTTTTACAGATTTGGAAATACCTCATTAGGGTAAATGTCATTTTGAAAGTGCTATTAAACTCCATTTCTGATTACTTGCTTTTGTCTTTAATACCATTAATAGCCTCATAATTTAACACAGCCCTAGACCATCACCTGCATCTCATTATAAAGCCATTAAAGAGGCCTCGTTCCATGGCAGAGCTTCCTTCTACAGAGGGCTGGCTCAGTTAGAGAAATTCTCTATCACTCTCTATGTTTTTTCCTTTTGTCAAGCATCAGAGGACTCGTTTGGCAAAAGGGTATCATTCGCTCTTTTTCTCTAACATAATAATTCTGGGAGCACATGTATATTCACCACATTTACTACAGTCCAGTACAATTATTTATCAATGGGATCACATGAATTTGAATTCCTTGACAAATTGACAAAAAAAGAAGTGAGACTCAGGCTTTGATATCTCCTTTTTCATTTGTCTATAGCTTTGTGCACTCTGTTACTTTATATGTTACGATATTAAATTCTTCGACAAATGCACTATAGATTTGAAACAGAAACATGAGAGGGAAATATGGACCAACCAAGGAGAAACAGGTGGGGTGACCTACTTTGCATTTTGTATGGATGAAAAGATTTAAAATTTATTTTTTCTTGTCTCAGGGATTTGTATTCCCCAAATTGAAAACAGTTTAAAATAGGAAAAGTGTGAGCTTATTAGCACAGTGATACTCTCTAAATTCTCACTCCCTGGTGAAGGTAGATGAGTGCTAATTAATCAATTGTTCAATTAGGAGAGGCTCTTAAGTGCACATTTGTCCAGGGAAAATATAAGCAGCTGATGATATGTCTTAAGAAATAAGCATCTTAAAGGAATTATGTTCAAAGGGCATATTTGGGGTACAATCTTCCAGATAAAAATTGTATTTATGACTTAGGGATTTATTCACTTGAAGTCTTTAGGTTTGAAGAAGAACTTTCTCCAATTAGATAATATGATACATAGAAAAAAAAAGAACATAGAGTTTATACTTATTCATTCATTCTGGTAATTATTTATTGAGTGTCTGTGTACCTTCATAGAGTTTTGTGAGGAATTGGTAATATACATTAGGTGCCTAGAGATTGTGATGCAAAAGAAAGAGACAAATATCTAGACAAATAATGTTATCTAAGAAATATATAATGTCTGTAGTGTAAGTGTAATAATTGATATGTAAGTGTAATAATTGATAGGTCCACACATTTTTTGTGACCTTTTCAATATGCAGGGTGCATGTTAGGGATGTACACCTTGATTACAGAGTACAAGATGGGGAGTTCATAGCAAGTGGGGCACAGATAGGGGAGGCTAGACCACCAGAAGATCTTGGGGGTTATGTGCAGAAATAAACTATGTGATGGGAAACAGGAAATTGTTTTGAATTGTGAGTTAATATGATTAGCTCTGGTTTTGAGAATAAGTTTGAGATCAGTGTGGAGGAATAAGAAGAGTCAGACCAAAGACAGAGACAATAGGTATAAGGAAATCACAGTGAAAGCGCTGAGGAGAGAATCTGCAGACTTAAGCTCGAATACTGGATCTCCCATTCACTAGCTGCGTTATCTCACAAATAATTGAATTTTCCCTAATTGCAATTTTCTAATCTAAAAAAAGCTATAATAAATAACTATTCCATGGATATGAATTCAAGTTCTTTGGACTCACTTAAATGCCATGTTCTATCTCATGGATTATAAAGCTAGACTGAAGGGCCCAGGGAATCTGCCTATGCTCTGTCTCCTTTCTTTGTTCTAATGCTCTTCCTCTGGTTCAATGTTATGCTTTCTCCAGCATTCAACCTTCTACTTGAGTCCTGGTCCTCCTTCCAGCCACTTTGCAAAGACTACATGTTGGCTTTTGATCTCAGTACCTCTTTCTTTTGGCTCACCTCTTTTTCCCTGAGGGATGGCCACCCCCACACCCACTCTGTCCTGAGAAGCAGCCCAGCTCTGCAGAGTCCTTGTGTTGATCTGTTTGTTGGGAGTCCAGAAACAATGATAACTAAATGAAAACTAGAATAATATTTTAGGGATGCCTGGGTGGCTTAGTGGTGGAGCATCTGCCTTCAGCTTGGAGCGTGATCCTGGCGTCCCGGGGTCAACTCCCACATTGGGCTCCCTGCATGGAGCCTGCTTCTCCCTCTGCCTATGTCTCTGCCTCTCTCTCTGTGTCTCTCATGAATAAATAAATACATCTTTAAAAAATAATAATATTTTAATGCTATTTTTATTAGTCATACTACAAAGTCTAGAAGAAAAAAGTAAACAAAAGTTATTTTCCTGAGTTCATTAAGTAATGCTAACAAATGTCATGAAAACAGTATCAATCAGTTGTCCAAATTAATTACACAAAACATCATGACCAAATAACTATTTTTTCATATATATACAGCTTTTTTGTGATACTCCTTGGAGGTTTATTAAAATTAAGTATCCTGCTTTGAAAATCTCACTTGCCATCTCCTTTTTTCCTTTTGCTGTCAAGTCAATTGCTTATCAAGTAGGCTGGCTGTAATATAACTCATAATCATAAAATAATTGAATAATGTCTAGTATTACAAGCAAATGTTTTATACCCACTCCTGGTGTTTCCTTCTAAGGAAGAGGCTCTCAATCAGCCTAACATTCCCAAGTTTTCTCTACGTTTCTACTTACTGTACTCTGCACTGAAGCACTTTAGCAGCACAACTATATCAAAATTGGTAAAGTTTCTAAAATTTGAATTTTAAGACTAATGACCCAGCATCAAGTCCATATGAAATATGAACGAAATGTGTCAAATAGAGATCAAAACCAAGCACAAAAGTGAAGGCAAGTAAATAGACACTAGCTCAGCAGGAGGATAATGGTCTGCCAAATATCAATTCACACTCTGGAATGACTGTGAATGTCTTCAATGATGTCACATGTGCTCCTGATATGAAGCAAGGGGTTCCTCTGCCTGGGCAAGGTGACAGGAAAGGATCAGCAACCACTGTGACAAGTTCAGCTCCATTTCCTGGGATCCTGATACATGCTCAGCACTGTGTTGTGGCTAAGGATACAAAGAAGTTTGGCCATTTATATTTCTAAATTCTACTAAGAAGAAAAAGCAATTTGAAATCCTGACAAGTTCTTTTTTTAATTTTTTCTCCTCTTTTTTGCATATTGTGTTGTAAGTAGTATGATATAACAACTTCTACACATTCAGAGTTAAGGTAAGATTTGTAGTGTAGTGCTGACTGGCAGAGAGTAGAGATAGAGGAACTTACTCAGCAAGTAGAACTCCTTTGGTCAGAAGGAATATGAACAGAAGAAATAGACTTTTTGGTTAATATTACATTTTCTCCTAATAATTTCCCAATATTTTCACTAGCTTTTTGTCATGTAAATACATAATCTTTACTTTCTAATCTAAAATGAACTCAAATCTCTGATTTTCAAGATCAAACAACAAAACTAACACACACACTAATGATAGATTATACTATGAGTTAGAGAATTTTTGTATAAAGAACTCAGGAAATGAAATGAAGAAGGCATATGGAATAATTTGATGAATATTAAAGGTCAGGTTAAAAAAGTAAATATTAAGCAACAATGTTGGCTGTTTGATCAAGTCAAACTATGTGGAAGACTAATTACTACATGTGATTACAGACATTGAGGGCAGAGAGTGAAAAGTGGATTGGCCACGGATAAGGGATGCTACATGGTTGATGACACAAATCTCCCCTTCTTGAGACTTTGAAGAACAAGGTTGGTCCCATAATGTGATAGAGCTGAGCTTGCATATGGTTACTAAGTAATGCCAGCTGTGAGGATTAGAGGGCTATAGGGACACAAAGCAGGGAAGATATTACAAATACCTTGAAAAATTTGTTGGCACAGCTTTCTGAAATCAGACTGCTTATATAGCATAACTGTCTTAAAAACTGTAAAAGTTCCATCACAAAATCCAACACTTTTCATTGATAAGATAGTATAATGCAATGATTTGCACACTTAGAATCACCTGGAGAGCCTTAAAAGATACCAAAGTTCAGATCTCAAGAGATGATGATATCATTGATCGGGGACAGGACTCAGGCATTGGTATTTTTAAGCTCCCCTGGAGATTTGAATGTGCAGTCAAAGTTGATAAGCCTTAGATTACTGGTCACGAGCACAAGATCTAGAATCATAGTCACGAGGGTCAATATATCCCTCCTTATCTTCTTTCTAGCTGTGTAACCTTGGGAAAGTTACTTACTTGATATTGGTCTGTTTTTGTCTCTTTCTCTCTGCAGTGTAGATAAAATGGTACCTATCTAAGGACTCATCTAAAGTTTGTGAAGTTTGACTCTTCTAAAATTTGAGAACTCTCTTTAATAAAAGTAGTACACAGAATTGTTCTTGTAAACTTAGGCACAGAAGTGAATTTTGGTGATTTAAATGTATGAAAGTTAATACAGTATAAGGATAGGATTATCAGCATCTTGAGTCAAACAGGCTTGAATCTTACCTCTGTCACTTACAAACTTGTGAAACCTTCCTAGAAACTACTTTGCATAGCAATAACAACACATAGGTATATTCCACAGAGACCAAGTATTCCATCTCAACTTTTCCTCAGCCAGATCCCAAAAATGTATAATGGAGCAGAAGTTGAGGAGAAAAAGCAAGGTTAGTACATTAATATGTTCTTTTATATTCTATATAATGTTTACATAGCTAAGTAAATTAATTACTATACATTATACTTTATTAGAAATGTAACCCCCAAAGTTTCAATTTCATTATATTTACTCTTTAATATATTCCCCTAAAGTTGTATGTATTCAAACTGTCAGAGAAAAAAGTAGAATTGGAAAAATGGAATCAGCTTTCCTCTACAAGCACAGTATTTGAGTGTGTAGAACAGATCTAAACTTATCACAAGGATTCCAGACAGTGAAGGACAATCCTGTGATTCTATAATTTGCACGTACATTCACAATGCTGTATGTATCCTCCGACGTACCTCATTCAGGCATTCGATCTGTACACAGTGAAATTGGGCATGATGGAGGAAATCTTGCAATTTGAATAAGAGTAAAGCTGCATTTAATGGCTGATGAGACTTCTGCCCTCCTGGGCTCAAAGGGAAACTTCACCTTTCTTTGAATGTTTTCTAAAATAGAGTATCAGTTGAGTAGATGCCAATTCAGTGAATAGACGTCAATCTCACTGCAAAACCTTTGCTTTGTTATTGTGTTTATGCTCCCATTTTTATATACTGTTATCAACAGAGGTAGTATTTTTTAACAACATTAACAAAACAAATTAATAAGATGGGGTATTTCCACACATTTCCATAGAAA
Organism: Canis aureus; assembly: GCF_053574225.1. Classification (NCBI taxonomy): domain Eukaryota; kingdom Metazoa; phylum Chordata; class Mammalia; order Carnivora; family Canidae; genus Canis; species Canis aureus. The sequence goes on along the minus strand of NC_135630.1, from coordinate 25,276,446 downwards.
CAAGTTAACAACAAATAAATATTAAATACTTTCCTTCACAAATTTATACAGACATATTAGCATAAAACATCCATAGTCTTTCAAAATCCCTTGATCCTCTGTAGGAAAAAATGTTTTATTTTCTCTTTGTTTTTGCAACTTATTCAGTGCCAAGTTTAGCAGCTCATCTAAACTGTGAAACCACACTTGAAGTCCAAAAATGTCATAAGCAATGGGATCAAATTAAGAACACGATGGGAAGCAGAATCCTTAAATGAAATCAGAAAGGTTAAGAGTCCATTTCATTGTTTAAATTTGAAGTATGTACTGTTTAAGTCTCATTTGAGACTTCCTGAGTTGTTGGTGGGAAGATTATTTTTATCATCATTGTGTTTCAAGGAAAATTAAAATAATTATTTCCACCTATAAATTTTAAAATAGGAAAAATTTTATATTAGAGTCAAGGACTTCCAAAATCCAGGAGCATTGTCATTCCACTTAATCAGTGAAGAATCAGGAATAGAGATAAGTAAAGGATTGCTAAATAACAGAATAGCAGTTTACTTGAGGGGGAAAAACAGCTATTTAATTAACTCTCAAAAATAATTCACCAAGCACTCTGGGGAACTTTTACATCTATGTCTTTTCCCGCGTCTGTCCAGATAGCGCTCTGTAAACAACATTCTCTAAAAGGCAGAAAGTCTTTTTATCATAGATTTTAGAGGCAATGTGGAAAAGATCAGAAAAAAAATTAAGGGGGATACTTTCCACGATGTCACTGAAACTACATTATGATTTCCACAAGATTTTCCAAAAATTAAGATTAAGCTGAATACATGCACTAAGAACACATTAGTAACTCTTCTTTCTCTTCACTCTTTTTTTTTAAAAAAACTGAGATTGAAAAGAAAATTTCATCATGTAATTGTATCTTTCTTTTTAAAAAAGGTTATTCATTCATTCATTCATTCATTCATTCATAAGAGACGCAGAGAGAGAGGCAGACATAGGCAGAGGGAGAAGCAGGCTCCCTGCAGGGGGTCTGATGGGGGATTCAATCCAGGGTCCCCAGGATCACTCCCTGAGCGGAAGGTAGATGCTCAACCACTGAGCCACCCATGCATCCCTAATTGTGTCTATCTTGAACCCTGGATTTATCATTTTTCTCTGAGGTTCTTACTGTCTTTTAAATCATATTGACTTTAAATCTATGTCTCTCTCTGTCTCTCTGTCTCTCTCTCTCTCCCTCTCTGTCTCTTTCTATCTCTCTCGGACTTGTGTGTCTCTCATACACACAAATACACACACAAAGCATGTAATGAAAGAAGGGGCAAGTAGAAATAAGACAATAGCAATAAGATACAAGTGAAAAACCTTCTCATCTTTTTGTGTTTACTCCGCTGTATGTGCTTTAGAAAAACTAAAATTTAAAAAGAAAGCTCACCGAATAGCATTAGCTTCCAAATTAAGCAACTCCTTTATATTTAGTGAAAATGACAATCAACCCGAAGATGTAGCTTCCACTAGCAAGAAAGGGTGGGTTCGAAGCACAGAGTGAGGCAGTTTGAACTCCCCACAGGTGACCTGGGACACAAGGGCGTGAACAGCAATCAGAATGTAATTTAGAGGGGCAGCCGGGGGGCTCAGCGGTTTAGCGCCTGCCTTCGGCCCAGGGCGTGATCCTGGAGACCTGGGATCGAGTCCCGCGTCGGGCTCCCTGAGTGGAGCCTGCTCCCTCGGCCTGTGTCTCTGTCTCTGTCTCTGTCTCTGTCTTTCTCTCTCTTTCTCTGTATCTCTCATGAATAAATAAATAAAATATTAAAAAAAAAAGAAAATATTAAAAAAAAAAAGAATGTAATTTAGAATCCAGAAAGTGGATTGTATCAAAAGAGAGAAGAGAACTTGGGACTGATGGTGTGACACCTGCTAAAAATACCTGTGTGGATTCTGCTGCATTTCAAGCTCATTATAGATCCGAAGTGTCCACAGTGTGTATCGCCGTCAGCCTGGGCGGTTCTTTCCTCTGGCTTCTCCGCGGGGCTCACTCCCATATGTAGCATCCCTTCCATCCTCTTGCTCCATCAAAATTCCACCAGTCTCTCATAAAGCCTTTCTCGATTTTCCCCATTTGTTTATAATCACAGTCTCCTTTGAAACTTCATGGCGTTCTGCCCTTAACATACATAGATCCAATGCAGGGTATAGATCTAATGACTCCCCAGCCAGATGCAATCCTTGAGGGCAGGTCGAATTGTCACATGGTGACAATTTTTTTTTTTTTTCCTGCTAGACTCTTGCTTTGTATGCAGTCTGCATGTTCAGCAATGGGATATTTAAGTGAGTGGATTTTCCAAAATTACAGTAAGGCAACTAACTATATGCTCAGAAGCATCTATTCTATCATTATGTAGAATGTTTTTTTCAGAATCCTTGCTAGTATTAGAATCCTTACAGCTCACAATCACTCTAGTTTTAGATTTGCCTAGAATTGGGGGGCAGGAGGTACTTAAGAGAGGAGAAAAGGGGAAAACACTAGTTAAAAATGATTAGAGTAACACAGGCATTGAAGACTAAGGTTTGTACCGATGGCAGTGAAAGGGGATAAGGGTTAAAAAAGTAATTACTCGGGAAAAATTAGCAGGAACTTTAGAATGTTTTTAAGGAAAAGTGCCAGCCCTTAAAATACCTGGAAGGTAAATCAGATTTTTTTTTTTTTTTGAGTAAATGGAGGAGGAACAGATAAGTGTGGGGGTAAATGATAGACTGTTGAGTTTGCAGTGATACACTTACTCCCAAATGGAAATGCCCTGTAGGCAATTAGAAATGTGATACTGAAGTTCATGATAGCGGTCAAGATTAAAGAAATAGATTGGGAATTATACAAATAGAGGTGATAATTGAAACTAAGAGACTTGATAAGGCTCATGTAAAAAAGAAGGCAGGAAATTACAAATCCTATCATTATATTCTCTTATTAAAAATTCAAAAAATTAACTTTAGTTACCCTCAAAAAGACACAGGAAATGAAAGAAAAAAAAATCAGTTTATTTTGTATAGGCTATGGATAAATGTTCTTTTATCCAAATGTTCTTTTATCTTTTATCACACACGCACACACGCACATACACACATTCTTGATAAATATACATATATACATACATATAATTTTGATATAATATCTCTTTGACAACTACTACTACTATTATTATTACATACTCCTATTATTGTGCCCAAGATTGCGAATCCAAGAAACCACCAAGGAGTTGACACTGATGCAAGCACACGAGGGTTTATTAGCAAGCTCGAGCTTGGGTTTATTAGCAAGCCCGAGACAGCAGAGCAGGGACTTGGACCCCGAAGTGGGTTACAGCTGGGTTTTTTATGGGCTGGTCTAGGTGATTTTCAGAAGGGGGGAGGAATTTCTCAAGTTCTGTTTACATTCTGATATGGGGCTTTCAAGGGCATTGAGCTCTGTTCTCATTCTAATATTGTACTTTCTGCCACCGGTGTGGGCTCTGTTGTCTTTCTGATATGGGATTCCCTGCGAGGACATTCTGCAGTTTTTCCTGTAAAGGTCAGCTCTTATTCCCAGGGGCCTAAGATGGCTGTACTTGTGCTAATGTTAAACTTGAGGTGGAATGGCCTTAATTTTTCTTGGCCTCCACAATTATGAGTACTACTGATTCTTAAATTAGTGCTCATTGAGTGCCATACATTTTTGTAATGTTTATATCAAAGGGTTTGAATTGCTGTAACCCATTAAAGAATGTTAGGTGTTGGGCCATGCTGTCATGGAGACAAATTCAATATGGGGCTAAATTCTGGTCAGCACATAAGAAACATAATGCAAAAAGCAAAATTGGCATATCTCTTAAGTGGCCCATAGTAAATATATTATGAATGAATGTGAGTGTACATGTGTGTATACAGAACGTGACCTGAGGATATGTATGCTCTATGTAACATAGTATACAAATATATAAAAATGTTTGAAAAATGGGTTTCATACTATTTCAATTATTTTGTGGGTATGAATATACTCATTAATTGGACAAATATGTATTGCATATTATGAAAATCACATTCTAGTTTAGAGAGATGGACAGGAAATGAAATAATTGATATATGCATATAGCAAGTCAAATTGTGACAAGGGTTAAGGAGAAATTGCAATGGGGAAGGGGATGAGGGATTGCTGACAGGGCTGCATTTTAAAATAGAGTGGTTGGTGGTGGGGGCACCTGGTGGTGCATTCAGTTAAATGATGTACTCTTGGTTTCTGCTCAGGTCATGATCTCAGGGTCCTGAGATCGAGCCCTGCCTTGGGCTCCCACTGAGCACGGAGCCTGCTTAAAATTCTCCCTTCCTCTCTCTCTACTCCTCCCACTCATGCTCTCTCTCTCTCTCTCTCTCAAAGAAATAAATCTTAAAATAATAAATAAAGTAGGGTGGTTGGGGAAGATCCTGCAAAGAAAGCAACATTTAAAGAAAAGCACGGAGGAAGTGAGGGAACAAGTCATAGGAATCTCCAGGGCAACGTCTATCATCAATCTGTAGGACAAGAACATGTAGGCCATTTCAGAAACCATGGCCTTTCTTGGAGTGTGGAGGAGCCACTAGGATTCTGGGAAGAGAAGTGGCAGGATCTGACTTGCACTCCTCAGAATCCTTCCAGTGGCTGTGTTGAGAATTGTTAAATACAATGACTACCGTACCACACATGGGTCCATATATTTCTTAAGAGCTGTGAAAGAAGAAGAGGAAAAAGGAGGAGGAGGAAGAAAATAAGAGAAAGAGGTAGGTAGAAGGAAGAGGAAAGAACTTTTCCATGAACAGCAACAACAACAAAAAAGTTGTCCAGGACTTGAAAGAATCATTCTCTTTGGACCTACAAAGATAGTGTGGAATGTTCTCTATGTGCTTGGAAGCCTGTGATGTACAGAATCACCAAGGTCTTCCAGTGTAATTCCTAATGAGATCAGGACCCGTGCTGACCTTGGCAGCTCTGTATGTCCAGAATGGGGTGTTTGTAGAATCTGTTTATCAACACTAATTTGTCAAACCACCTTCTTCCTATGAAGAAACCCAGCAAACTGGCATCATCGTCGAGAGTGGTCATATGTGAATCTGTGCTGCTGAATAAGCACAAGCAATGAGCATCTGGGTGATGTCAATGAAAACCATAGGTTTTATGTTAGAAGAAGGTTAGGATAAACAAATGCTTACAGCAACCTAATCAAGCAAAGCCAGCGCAGGGATTTGGTCAAAGTTGGAAACAACAGACCTGGTTTTCTTCATGTGGCAAAATTGAATAGTGATAAATCAAACAAATTCAGTGTACTTTTACAATGAGTTTTCTTCCTATGCCAGCTTTAATTTGTATGTTACTCGGATAGCTATGTATCTCACTGATGCTCTAGAAGACAAACTACTAATTGTTCATCAGTAATAGTGCTCAGGATCAGGTTAACAGACTACAATGCATTTTTAAATTGATGTGTGGTTCACATAACATCAAACTAATGGTGTATTTTCATATTTGATTTCAGTGATGTTTGATTTATTTGTACATGTGAAAAATCCATAATTTTTAAATTTCTTGTCTCATTTGAAAGATATTTAATGTCCACAAAAGAAAGACTATCATGATAGAAGCAGAAATTATTCTTTCAACTATTTTTATAAAGAATTTTCTAAGAATCATAAGTTTCTTTTCTTTTTTTTTTAAGATTTTATTTATTCATTCATGAGAGACATAGAGAGAGAGAGAGAGGCAGAGACACAGGCAGAGGGAGAGGCAGGCTCCATGCAGGGAGCCTGATGTGGGACTCGATCCCGGGACTCCAGGATCACACCCTGGCTGAAGGCAGGCGCTAAACCGCTGAGCCACCCAGGGATCCCCAGAATCATAAGTTTCATGGTAAAAGTTATAACATATAGTGAGTCCCTATAAACCCCAAGTATTTCAGGCAATTAGAATTATAAACTCATAGAGCCTTAGAACTCTATAAGACCTGAAAGCCCACTCACATTCCTATACTCTTTGGGATAACATGCCACATATCTGAACATATTTAGAGGGAGTGTGGTTTAGACTATTAAATTGCTAAATCAATGTTATTTCCAGACAGATCAGAAAACAGGGATATTGCCTTTGTTCATTCAATATAGACGATTCATTGGATGCCTCTTTTGCATTAGGTACTGTACTGGGGCTGAAGTTCCAAAGGTAAGAAGTGACCTTGAGTCCTTCTAGACTAGCTTTTCAACAATTTAAATGAAGAATTATATACATTAAAGTATGTAGGTACCAATTATCTTCTTGGACATGGTCATAATAGTTTGTTTCAGAAATCACCAAACCTCTAACATATTTTCTAGCAATGCAAGAAGACAAAAAAACAAACAAACAAAAAAAAACAACAAAAAAAAAAACCCAAAGAATCTGGAAATGCTTTATCTCTAATAACTGAAGTTTACATTAAAGTTTGATTTTTGTTATGTTCTTGGTGATAAATATAACTTAAGTTTTAACAAATCATTGATTTTTAAAAATGTAAACTCATACTTCAGTCTTGAGTTTGGGGAACTTTTTCAAATAGAGGAAATAAATTTGGGGGGAAGTCCATTCAGTGTAGATGCTAACTCATTTATTGAACTGACTTGTTCACTCTCTGCCTTATCTGGGTATCCACAGGATGATGAATTTCCTACCTTCCCTTTCTCACCTTTCTAATTGCATATTGCGAACAAATGCTGGGTGAATATTCTATGAATATCATTCTCTCATGTTCCTCCTAGGTTCAAAAATCCTCCCGTGTTTACTTACAACTGACAAACTGAACTCCTCTAAAATCTGGCTCTAACCAAACTTATAACCTCATTCTGCTTCTTTCCAAAACCTGTTTACTGCTCCAAGAAGCAGATTTTTGAATTGCTCTTTAGACATGGAACATTCATCCTTGATTCTGTCTCTGCTTAAGATGAGAGATCAGAGATATATTGTGCTAAAATTGCCCATGCATGGAGGAAGGAAATGCCTAAATGGCTAGTATTTGCTTTTAATTTGTCGCTATAGTAATGAGAGGTGTTGCCTCTCCATATTTATTTATGTCCTAAATCAGTGTTACATGAAAGTAGTGTTTCAATTAATAACAACAAAGTTTTATGAACAGAAACAAAGTCATAACAATAAAGGATGTAATCTTCACAGTTAAAATAGAAATTCATCTTTAACACTGACAGTCACTGAACACAAGACTGAGGAATATAAACAAAGGGAAGCTTGATTCATTACTGCTAGCCAGGAATACAAAAGTTATAATTTGGATGTTATTTGGAGTTTATCTCTTCATTATGTGAAAATCAACTTTTTTTCCTTACTGAAAATGCTCACCTCAAGCTCTTCTGGGCTTTTAGAGCTTATCTGTCCACTCCATGGCCACTCCCACTGGAATCTCCACCATATTCTGAAATTTGAGAGTACCTTGTTCCCGGACAAGTCTATCAGGGTATCTGACAAACTTCACCTCCAGAATGAATGGCCTTGCCCACAGCTCTGCTGTGGGAATCGATGAGTGTGCTATGAATCCGTTATGTACATACATATGTGTTATATTACATACATATAATCCCATTTTGCCCGGGACAGTCCTAATTTATGCCTTTTGTCACAATGTCCTGTTAGTTAAGCATTTATTCAGGATTTTAAAATTTTATAACAAAGTTTATTAAAACTGCATTGAAATAGGCCAAGATGAGTTTGGTGGATTTCTACTTTCCCCACTCAACTTCTGTAAGGGCTTGGTTAGCAGGAAATAGTTATCTCTTCAATATCCTGTTAAATGTGAAAGTTGATCTTATATAAATCTCCCATTTTTCAACTCTTACCAAATGCAACATAAGTGTAATTAACAGCTCTCTTTAAAAAAATTTTTTTTAAGATTTTATTTATTTATTCATGAGAGACACAGAGAGAGAGAGAGAGGCAGAGGGAGAAGCAGGCTCCATGCAGGGAGCCGGACATAGGACTCGATTCCAGGACTCCAGGATCACACCCTGGGCCAAAGGCAGGCACTAAACCGCTGAGCCACTTGGGCTGCCCAACACCTCTCTTTTAAGAAGAACTTGTATGGCACTTGCTGATAAAATGAACAGTGCACCCACACAAACTAATTCTTGGGAGAAGTATTCAAAACAAAAATAGAACTGCTGCATGACCTAGCAATTCCACTTCTGGGTATATATGTGAAGGAAATGAAATCACTATCTTGATGAGATATTTGTATTCTCATTTTCACTGCAGCATTACTCAGAATACTCAAGATATGGAAACAATTGACCCTCAATGGATGAGTGGATAAAGAGGATGTGATTATATATATATCCACAATGTAATACTATTTAGCCATGGCACAGGAGGAAATCTGGCCATTGTGAAAATATGGATGGACTTGAGGGTCCCTTGAGGGCATTATGCTAAGTGAAATAAATCAGAGAAAGGCAAATGCTGTATGATATCACTTTTATGTTGAATCTAAAATAGGCAAACTCATAGGAAGAGAGAGCAGAATATCGGTTTCCAGGGTCCGAAAGTTGGGGAAATTGGGGAGATATTGGTCAAAGGGCACAAATTTTCAGTTAGAAGTTCTGGGGAGCTAATACACAGCATTGTAAATACTGTATTATAAACTTCAAAATTGCTAAGAGACTAGATCTTAAATGTTCTAACTACAAAACCCTTATGTTAATTTTATGATAGAAAGGTTAGCTAAGGCTACAGTGGTTAATCATATTGAAATATGTAAGTGTATCAAACTAACATTGTTGTACACCTTAATTTACTCAATGTTATATTGACTCAATGAGTCAATTATGGCTCAATATAAGTGGGGAAAAATGGAAGTTAAGAAAATTTATAGAGTTACATATAAACATCACTAGAATAATGAATGGCATTTTTTTTTTAATGACAAAGCTGAATATAAGTTAATTATCATATACCAGTATGACACTATGCATCTTCTCTCTTTGCTGCCCATCATCATTTGCATTTGAGAAATGTGTGAGATTCTGGAGAACTATTCAGAAAATTAATCTAAGTGTTTTTGTAATGGTACTCATCTTTCTTGTAAATAAATCCTCTAAAGTTCACATTTTTTCAAGTCAGAAATTTTTAACAAAATCTCTTCAGCAAATGGAGTGCTAAGAGTTCACTTTTCAAAGCTTTTGTTAAATAACTAAAAACACTTGAAAACAGGAACATGTTAAACGTTTACACTACAAAAGGAAGAGATCAACTGAGCAAATGAACTCATATGGTATTTTAGATTTCATTGTAAAATTCTATAACTGGGCTTTGGAATATTTCAATTAAGATGAAGAAGATTTTGATGGAGCTTTGGTTTTTAATTGGAAAATTTATATTTTGGACTAAATGAAATAAAATTAAGGTCTAAAATATTGCAGTAATTATGATTTCAAATGAGTCATAAATAGAGACAATTTAATGAGTTTTATCTTGTAAAATATCTCTCAAAGAAATTCTTAATGGACAACACACATACACATATATAAATTAATATTAACTACCACTTAGATTTTTCTGTGATTGCAATCAATACCTTTAGAGTGAATATATTTTCAGTGATAAATAACATGAATCATGGAAAAAAAGGCAAAGAAATTTGTTACCAATTTTAAATTTATTAACCATAATATACTCTTTTGAAAAACACTAAAGGTATTTTTAGGAAAAAAGAAAACTTTTCAAAGAACTGTATTCTTCTTCAAAATACTGATGACACAGTATTAGGGCCAGGTTTGCTGGGTAACATCAAACATAAGAAAATGTACCAATATAAATATGTTTTATAGGATTCAGTGTACATGGATATATGCAATTTTTATTTATAGAAATATTTTTATTTTTGAAAATTGTTTCTGAATAGAACTATTTGATAAGTAAAATAAATTTTTGGTAAAAATAGATTTCAAAACTTACAAATTTAACAACTCCTTTTACTCTCAAATGTATCCTAGTGTGAAAGACAAATTATTCAGTTAGCCTAATCATGAGACCCAAGTTGAGGAGTTTCCTTTCAGCAGTGTCATGATCAATCTCAATCCAATCAGATGAGCTGACACCATTATCTGGACTGAGGCAGGCTGAGTGAAGTAAGACATTATGGATTCCATCCTGTCTGTACTATGTACAGAATCTGGCAACTTATTTCAACTCTGTACTTTAGTTTTCTCATATATATATATATATATATATATATATATATATATATATATACACACACACACACATATATATATATAGTCAATATATGGTCATATATACACATATATATATAGTAGGCTAATAATAGTGCCTCGTGTTGTAAAGATTGCATCAATTCAAATATGTAAAGACTGAGTACTTGGTACATAATAAGCACCCAATACAATAATTAAGTGATGTTAACATTGATTGCATGGACACATGCAAATAAAACCATAAATAGTTAAAGGCATCCAGCAGCTGCATAGAGTTTCAATACCCACTTATTTCTGATGTTTTAATTGTCATTTAAAACCCCCAAAATAGCTATGAATCCTTGCCAGTGAGGAAAAACAAAATAAGAGAATAAAGGGATAGATATTTGTTTTTATAGTCAAAGTTATATAAATAACAGAAAAGGCTTTTCCAAATACACTAATAATGCCCAAACTAAACTCACAGTCTCCATCCACCCATTCTTCACCCCTGGAACCCTACATATGACTATAATTCAAGCAGATCTCCCAAATGTCACCCACAGAATTAAACTTAATAGAAAACATGAGGAGAATTTATTTGAGGTCTGAATATACAAACTTCAGAGCATCATGATATCCATAAGTGATTCATGGTAATGAAACATTCATTAATGTTGGCTGCCAGATAAACACTGCATATTGTTATTTTTTGGCATGCTTTTTCAAACATGTTTTTGTGAGCACTATGAAGGCTAAATATATTTTTAAAGTGCTTCGTTTAACGAATACATTGGGAATTCTCAATTTTCAAAAGGTTGCCAATCAAATGATGGTGTTAGTATTTGCTGCATAACAGAATTGACGTTAGAACATTAAACTTAAAAAGCTGGACTTTTTAAATGACATCTCTAATAGAAGCATTCAGAGTAATGGAATGATTTAAAGAGTTGATGCCTGTGTACTTGAAGTATAAAATGTTATTATTTTATCTGTAGTGCCATGTTCACACAGTTCAATTGTACCAAATACAGAATCTTTTTTGGATGTTCTTGTTTGTCTAAAAATATGGAATATATAAATGCTCTCAATGAAGAAAGGAGGCAAGTTTCTATCTAAAACTCCTATGAGTTCGTTACCACTATGAGTAATCACTGGCAATTCCTCAAATTTTAGATTTTAGTCATTTTACTTTACTTAGGAAAAAGCTGTTTCCTTGTGAGTTAAGTATAATAGGCTAGATAACTGAACAGCAGGATAACTTCAAGGTTTAAAAGAGCCCCCAAAAGACAAGGAACAAACCAGAAGTTGGCTCTTTATGACGACTGCCAAATTCTAGATTTAGAAGGTCTTCTTTTTGTTACTGACATTTGTCCTCAGGGTTTCTACCACCCCCACTACCATTCTCCCAACCATCAGCTTTTTCTTCTGTTTTTCATTTATGATCACAAAACAAAACGTGACTACATGGCAAAGCATCTGACAAGGGCAATTTTAATAATTTTTAGAAGGGTACAATTAAATTTGGGTACCAGATGAGGTGTATATAATAAAATACAGCACACAGGAATTTTAAAGAACATTTTAAAATACAAAAGTCCAGATGGGCATATAGACCTGTCATTCAAACAAAGTCATACTCAGAACAGAACATGAAGAGTTGTTGGTTTCCTGTGGGTTATTTGAAGCCACTTAAATCCAAGTCTTTCCAGGTATCCTCCCCAAACCACAGAAATCATTAAGCAAATTCACTGTGACCCATGCATAGAAAAATGGGGAGGTAGAGCTTATTAAAAAAACTTCACATTACATATAAGCATGCAGATAATCCCCTCAATCCAGAAAAGCCATTTCTAGAACCCACCCACAGCAATCAAAATAATCAGTAAAGATTGTGGGGAAAAGAGAAGAGGAACATGAAGAATCTACCAAACAGAGATAAGGCTACAGGTAAAAAGAAAATGTCCCACCCCGATTGAGTCACTAAGAACAAGACCCAGACTAAGTAAATCACAACACTTGGCTTTGTTTTTCAAAAGGAAGGAAATAAAAGATTTCAACAAGAGGCAGTAGACTAAAGAAGATTGGAGGACTTGGAAGGTGATGCTGCAGCTCAGAGATTTTGTGATCGATGAAAAAAACAAAATGAGAAAATTACATATCCTCAGAAAACAAATAAATCAGAAAATAGACACATAACATCTCCCCTCTTCCTATCCTATAAAAAAGTGTCCCCTATTAAAGAATATATAATTTACTAAATTAACAGAAGAGGGTACTTTTTAAAATTTTATTTATTTATTTATGAGACACACACACACACAGAGGCAGAGACACAGGCAGAGGGAGAAGCAGGCTCCATGCAGGGATCCCGACTTGGGGCTCAATCCTGGGTTTCCAGGATCATGCCCTGGGCCAAAAAGCGGCTCTATACCGCTGAGCCACCTGGGCTGCCCCAGAAGAGGGTATTCTTGAAGCAAGAAATGAAGCCTTCCTTCCAGGTTTGCACACAAGTTTGTTGCTAATCTAGGAAAAGAAGACTTTATGAAATAAAGGAGTCTTCTTTATGAAATAAAGATCATGGCAGATATTTATACAAAATTATCATAGAAAAAAATGAGAAACAAAATATTTTAAATGATAAGAATTGTACTCCCAATACTAACTCAAAAAGAAATTTTTTTTTTATTCTAAAACCTTTAGGTTTAGAATTTCTTTGAGAAAGGTTTATTCATTTCTTTGAGAGAGAGAGAGCAAGGGGAGGAGCAGAGGAAGAGAGAGAAAATCCTTAAACCAACTACCCACTGAGCATGGAGCCAATTGTGAGGCATGATCCCAGGACCCTGAGATCATGACTTGAGACAAAATCAAGAATCTGATGAACTTACTGAGGTTAGCTGATTGAGCCACTGAGACACCCCAAAAGAAAATTAAAATTTCAAACATGAAAAAGGCTCAAATCATATATTCAAAAAAAGTCAGAAAAGACATGGACAAAACGAAAAGTAAATATTAAATAAAGGATATATGAGAACATGGGCAAAAGAATAGTAGCAAAAGATAAAAAGTTTTATAAATTTTATGCTGAATTACTAAGTCAGGGGAGAATAGGTCTGATTGAAGAATGTAAGCAGAATTTTTAAAGAAAGGTGTGAAAACAGAAAAGGTCCTGTCAAATAAAGGAAAAGGTAAAAATCAGGAAGAGTAATTGGTACAAAAGATAGGCTTCAAAGATACAACCCTCACATGGTTGGAAACCTGAAGAAGAAAAGCATAGGGATGGAATATGACAAATATTTACACCTATAATTTAAGAAAATTTCCAGAAATAAGTGAAAATATGAATATGGACATTTAATGTCTGGTCATGTCACTAGGAAAATTGACCTAAAATAGTCTACTAGAGTTTAGAGATAGATAAAATATCTAAGCATATCAGGTAAAAACCTGTCACTTAACAAATAAAATGAAAATGACGTTGACCAAAGATTTCTCAACAATGATATACAAATCAAAACCACAGTGACGCAACATCAAACAAACAAAAAAACACCTCAAGAAAATAATTAACCTAGGATTTTACATCCAGTCTGTCCTTTCTGTGTCAACGCTATAGACAAGAAGTTTTTAATATGAGAACTCAAAACTATAATAAATGATCCTACTCTGATAAATCTAGGAGACAAGCTCCATTCAACTAAAAGATAACTAGAGACATGTTGGCAAAGGACTACTGGGGATTACTAGATATGGTTAATTGTAAACAGAAGAGTAAAGGAAAGGTAAGAGAAATGTGATTTACTCCTCAAAAAGTAAAACATGAGAAGAGAGGAGGGAAGTAAAATAATCTTATTAATTGTTACATAGATATTAGATGGCAGCCAAAGGTTATCATTAAGCTGATAATCTGAATAGCAGAAGTAAACCACATAGAAAGAATCATAGCAAATATAACATAAAATAATATGACTGAGTTGAGACCACCTTAGTCAGTCATATCAATAAATGTAAATGGGCTAAACTTATCCATAGTTTTTTTTATCCAAATGGCTCACGAAGCAAGTCCAATTCCACATGGTACAGGCACACATTATTTTATTGCACTTTGCTTTTTGTGCTCTGCAGATATTGCATTTTTTACAAATTGAAGGCTGTGGTAATTACACATCAAGTAAGGCTAACAGTACCACTTATCCAGCAGCACTTGCTCACGTCTTGTCTCTGTGTCACATTTTGGTAATTCTTGCAATATTTCAAATTTTTTCATTATTTTTATATCAGTTCTGGTGATCTGTCATCAGTGATCTTTGATATTACTATTATAACTGTTCTGGAGCACTACAAACCATGCCCATATAAGACAGAGAACTTAATAAATGTTGAGTGTGTGCTGACTGCAGATGTCGTAGACCTACCAAGAGAGCTAGAACTAGACTGACTTGCTACAATCTCATGATAGCACTTGAACAGAGGAGGAGTTGCTTCTTAGGTATAAGCAAAGAAAGTGGTTTCTTGAGATAGAATCTACTTTTAGTAAAGATACTTTTAGTGAAGACTGTAAAGATGACAACAAAGGATTGAGAGTATTACATAAACTTAGCTGATGGAGCAGCATCAGGGTTTGAGAGGATGGGCTCCAATTTTAAAAGAAGTTCTACTGTGGAAAAAATGCTATCAAACAGCATCATGTGCTACAAAGAAATTCCTCATGAAAAGAAGATTAATGCAGCAGACCTCATTGTTATCATATTTTAAGAAATTGCCACAGCCACCCCAGCCCTCAGCAGCTACCACCCGGATCAGTTAGCAGCCATCAAGACCAAGGCAAGAAAAAAAAAAATATGACTGGCTGAAAGCTCAAATGATGGTTAGGAATTTTTAGCAATAAAGTATTTCTTAATTAAGGAATATGCATTTTTTACTACAATATGGTAAAAATATAATTTTTATATGCACTAGGAAAACAAAAGATTAATTTGAGTCATTTTATTATTTTGTTTTATTGAACCTGCAGTATCTCCTAGGTATTTCTGCACATAAGATTCATACCTATAACAAAGTAACTCAGAAAGGCTATAAATAAACTGATAGGCAAATGTAAATCAGGCAAATGGAAATAAGATCTGTGACCCAGATATCAGACAATCCAGATAATCAGGATTAAAGTTCAAAGACTAAAATATTTTAAAAGAATACTTTTAATGAAGAAATCCATAATCCACAATGAAGACATGACAATTGTTTGTATTTATGAGTCACATTATATAGAATATATACCTTTATAAAGGAGTCAGAAATAACCTAATAATAAGAGATTTCAGTGTATCATTATCACCAAGAGAATGAGAAGACAAGCCACAGAGTGGGAAAAAAAATTTGCAAAAGACACATCTGATAAAGGATAATTATATGAAATGTGCAAAGAAATCTTAAAATTCACCGTAAGAAAAAAAATTTTTTTAAATGGGCCAAATGCCTTAACAGACATCTCGCCAAAGAGCATATATAAAAATGGCAAATAAGCATATGAAAAGATGTTCCACATCACATGTCATCAGTGAAATGCAAATTAATACAAGATACCTCTACACATCTATTAGAATGGCTCAAATCCAGAACACTGGCAGCAACAAATGCTACTGAAAATGTGGAGCAACAGGAACTCTCATTCACTGCTCATAGGAAATGAAAAATGGGCCCCTTTGGAAGCCAGTTATGAGATTTCTTACAAAACTACATATTAGGGGTGTCTGGGTGGCTCAGTTGATGAAGCAGGTAATTCCTGGCTTTGGCTCAGGTCATGATCTTGGGGTCTTGGGATCAAGCCCTGCATCAGGCTCTATGGTGAGCAAGAAATTTCCTTGAGTCTCTCTCTCCCACTCCGTCTCCCCCTACTTCTGCTCCAGCTCTCTCTGTCTCTGAAATAAATAAATAAACCTTAAAAAGCAAATCCAAACCTAAGCATACTCTTACCATATGATCCAGCAATTGCTCTCCTTATATTTACTCAAAGTTAAAAACTCATGTCCACACAAAAACTTGAACATGGATGTTCATAGCAGCTTTGTCCATAATTGCCAAAACTTGGAAGCAACTGTTATGTCCTTCAGGAAGTGAATAGATAAGTAAAATTTATTACATCCAGTAAAATTGAATATTGTCCAGCCTTGAAAAGAAATGAACATCCAAGCCATAAGAGACATGAAGTAACTTTAAATGCATACTACCAAGTGTAAGAAGCCAATCTGAAGGCTACATACTATAGGACTCCAACTATATGACATTCTGAACAAGACAAAACTATGCAGACAGAAAAAAGATCAGTGATTGCTAAGGTTGGTGGCAGAGGAGGAAGGAATAGGCAGAGAACAGAGGATGTTTTTAGGGCCGTGAGGATACTCTGTATGATGTGTCATGATGATAGATACATGTCATTATTCATTTATCCAAACAGAACGTGTAACACCAATCGTGAAATGTAATGGTAACTATGGACTTTAGGTGACTATGGTGTGTCAATATAGGTTCATCAGTTGTAATAAATGTACCACGTTGATGGGGCTGTTGATAATGGGAGAAGCTACACATGATGAGGGAAGGAGAGATATGGGAAATTTCTATGCTTTTCCTTCAATTTTGCTGTGAACCTAAAGCTACTTTATTTTTTTTAAAGATTTTATTTATTTATTCATGGGAGACAGAAAGAGAGAGAGAGAGAGAGAGAGGCAGAGACACAGGCAGAGGAAGAAACAGGCTCCATGTGGGGAGCCTGACGTGGGACTTGATCCCAGGTCTCCAGGATCACACCCTGGGCTGAAGGCAGTGCTGAGCCACCCAGGGATTCCCTAAAGCTACTTTAAAAAAAATCTTAATTAAAAAATCATATCAGTTTAAGGTAAGTAAAATGGACAAAAATATGAATAGAGGATAGCTAAAGAACATACTAATGAAGGTAGATCTTATGGTTATATTATTAATTTTATGCCCTAAGATCAGATTATAGGAGACTCTTTCTTCCTCTCGAGCACCTAAAAGAGGCCATAAATTGGTCACAAGGAAAGTATTGTTAATTTTCATAAAATAGAAATTATAAAAACCTCTCTATTATAATCATTATGCAATAAAACTAGAAATTAAGAACAAAAATTTTGTAAATGACTATGTAAATGGAAATATGAATGATCACTTTGTTTAGAAAGGACATTCACAAAGATTTTGAATTTTTAAAAGGTTAACATTAACAAAAACACCATGTAGGGAGTGAACCCTCATCTTCACACTGTAAAATCTCCCCCTCCTTGTGTGCGGGTAGGACCTAAGATTTGCTTTTTAATCAACACAATATGGCAAAATGATAGAATGTGTGAAAATCAGTGATGGGAAACCTCACTAAAATGTAGAAAGGTGGGTTTGGTCCAGTGAACTCTCACACCCTATCCCTCATAGTGAATTGTCGACCCAACCGGAAGAGATGGACTTGACCTTGCATGTGGATACTAATCAATTACTCCAGCATGAGGAAAAAATGTTTTCCTCTGCCCAGACAATAGCTCAGCTAATGAAAGCCACCACACTTCAAACTCTCAATTTATTCTAATGGACTGATCATTTTTAACAACCTTCCCAACTTAACTCCTTTTCTCCTTAAAAAAGTGTGCCTCTCCTTTGTCCTTTGGACTTGCCTACTGTTTTGCTGCAGGTTGTTTGTCCCAAATTGCAATTATCTTTTATTCCTGAATAACCACCCCCCCACAGCTTTTTTTTTCTGATAAAATAACTGACAGTTTACTTTTAGAGTTAAACATGTCATTTCCTTAACTAAGCTAGGTTTTATAACAAAGGTGATGGGTTACCACCCCTTCAATTAGGTTTTGCATTACATTAAACAATGTTCTATCTTAGCCAACTGAAAAGAAACTTTTTCCCCTTGTTGGCTTGAAGAGGGAAGTTGCCATGCTGTGAGGGCTTATGGAGACAGCTCTGTAGCAAAAAACTCTAGGCAGCATCCCAGAGTTGTCTAGCTCCCAGCTAAGAGCCAGCGGAAGAAGAAGGCTTCAGTCCTACAACCCCAAGGAGATGAATTCTGCAAATAACCTGAGAAGAAGGGAAGAAATGGAGGAGGGAAAGAGAAAGAGAAGAAAAATTGGAAGGGGAAATTCTTTCTTAAGTCTTAAATGTTAATTAATATATGCTGACTCCAAAACAGAACTAGAAAATTGCCATTTTGCAGCAAAAGTTGAGGAGATACTAAAACCACTGGGTGCTAAGTTATTGGGGGAACTGGTTATCTGTACTGCTTCAAAGTATCAAATTATTTATTAATAAGAAAAGAAACCAAAGAATCCCTGCAATGTGGAAATTTTCCTATTCCACCTTTACAAAGTGATCCAAGTTACCATCACTAATAATGAGACAAACTGAAAGCCTGCATCTCTAGACATGATGCTCTGAGAGGAAGATATTCCCACTATTCAAACCAGAACCTAATAATTAGAAAACTATCAGGACATTCTGCAACACAACCAGCCTAGATTCTTCAACACCCCTTAATATCATGACAGACCAAATAAAAAGAAAAAAAAAATAGAACTTGTCTGGATTAAAAGAGACAAAAAGGGAACATAGACATGGCAACTAAAAGCAATGTGTGATTGTAGATTGAATTCTGGATTAGTAACTTTAAAAATAAACACTATTAAGGACATTTTTAGGGCCTCTTGGGGAAGTTTGAATTTTAAGTATCTACTAGGCAATATTATTGTATCAATATTAATTGCTTGAACGTGATTTTCACAGGGGAATGTCCTTGCTCTTCTTAGGAGAGTCATGGTGAAGTAGTTAGAAGTGTTGTAGTATTGGCAACTTTTCCTCAATGGCTTAGTCAAAAAAGGAGTGAGTGTGTGTGTGTGTGTGTGTGTCTATCCATAATATGTAGAGAAAAGCAAATGTGGCAACGATCGGTGATTAGGTGGAAGATAAAGGTTCATTACATTGGTAATTTAATTCTTCTCTCATTTTGAAATCTTTCAAAATAAAATTTGGATACAAACAAAGGAATTACAGTGCCCACTTCAAGTTTTTTAAATAACCCCATTCTTTTCTGTTTAGTCATGGTTATGAGAGTAATTCATCTTATTTAGTATTTTGGGGGAAATGTGGAAAATATTAAAAAATAAACTTGTCCATAATTCTGCTGTCTGCAGATAAACACTACCAAAATTTTGATGTACTCCCTTTAAGTCATTTACTTCTATTCAGATATACATCATACTTATTGATTTTTCAGCACAGGGGTCATAATTCAAATTTAGTTTTCTATATCAACAGATAAGGAACATTTTCCACATCATTTAATAATTTCAAAAATATGATTATTATGGTCACATACAGATACAGCATAATGATTAGATCACGATCTTACAAACTTTCTCCTCCTTGATATAATTTATTCTCTTGGTTTCCAGATCCTAAACTCTCTGGTTTTCCCCATAACCCACTCTCTTGTCCTTTCTAATTTCCTTTGTTTTGTTTGTTTGTGTTTTAAAGATTTATTTGTTTATTTTAGAGAGAGATTGAGCGTGCATGTGCAACCACGCACATGCACAAGTGTGGGGGGGGGGGGAGGGACACAGAGAGGGAGAAACAGACTCCTTCACAGAAACCCTGATGATCGCAGAGCCCAACACTGGGCTTGATCCCAGGACCCCAAGATCATGATCTGAGCCCAAATCAAGAGTCTGCTGCTTGAACAACTGAGCCACCCAGGTGCCCCTCTAATCTCCTTGGTTAGCTGCTTCTTATGTCACCACGTTTTTAATGTTTGAGAGCCCTAAGGCTCAGCCTACATTCTCACTGCCACCTCTGCTTCTCTGTTAACTGGCATTCTCTGGGTGATCTCACTCAAGTTAGTGCTTTTAAATGTCCTCTCTATGCAGATATCTAAATGTAAATCTGCAGCCTAGGCTTTCCTCTGAATGCCAGTCACATATCTGTTTATTCTACCCAGATGCATCAAATGTATGCCAAATCCAAATTTCTCATCGTTCCCCCAAACCCATTCGTTGTACAAGACGAATTGGGCTCTTCTGGCCATCAACACATATTATAAGATCAACTTCTCCTATATCCAAACCCTATTCACCAACACAAGTAGAAACCAATGTATTATAACCACCACTACGAAACTGTTTCACTACCTAAAATAAAAATCATTTAAATCATGAGATAAACATCTCATCAAATGGCAATTCTATTCTTCTTATGTTTAGGCCAACACGTTAGAATCATTTTTACTCCTCTACATCTCTACTTTGTACCCATGTCCAGTCTGTCAGCAAATCCTGTGGATTCCTCTTTCTATATATGTCCAGAATCTGTCCCTGCTTACTAACTTCCCTGCTAATACCACAGCCTGAAAAACCATGAATTCTGGCCTAGATCATGCATTTCCATCTGACTGGCATTTCTTATGCCCTACCCTCAATTCAAAATATAAAAGTGTATTTGTGAAATCATACGTGAAATCATACCAAGCCTCTATTCAAATCCCTCCAGTAGATTCAATCTCAGTAGTGGTAAAAACCAAAGTCATTTACAACATCTGAAAAAGGACCTTGATCCAGTTCTAGCTATTTAATGACCTCACTTAACTCTTTTCCCTCCCTCATTGGCCATCCTGCTTTTTCTCAAATACACATGCTATAATCCCTGCTCAAAAGCTTTGAATCTGCTGACCTCGGTGCATGGAATGCTCTCTTTCCAGACATAAGCTTGGCGAGTTTCTTGCCTCCCTCTGGTCTTCGATCAAACATCACCTTATTAGGCCATCATAACTATCCTCTTTAAAGTTTAACTCAGTAACCCAGCAATCCTTATTGCCCCTTTCCACTTTACTTTCTTTATTTGCTATTCTCATTTTTCTCTATTTTTAAATAGATTACAGAAATTGAATTACACAGTCAAAGGTTATGGATATTTAAAAATATTTGATTTGAAGTGCCAAAATGATTTATCAAAAGACAGCTCCAATGCCAAGACTTAAAAAAAAACTGTTTAAATACTAAGCCTCTTCTAATTATTAAAACTAAATATTATCATCTTGAAAAAGTCTTTGCCAATCAGGCAAAAAGAAAATACTAAGTCATTTCTCCTTCCTTCTTTCCTTCCTTCCTTCTTTCCTTCCTTCCTTCTTTCCTTCCTTCCTTCCTTCCTTCCTTCCTTCCTTCCTACTAATCAGTCTCATTTAATATTTTGATCATGTAATAAAGTTTCCTCCAAGAACCAGGAAATAAGAAAAAATAAGCATTTCTCTCCTTTTGTGGGGAGGGGGAACCTGATCTTTATCTCACATTTTCCACAAAAATCAGTTCTAGGTAGATTGAAGATCTAAATGAAATGGTTAAATAATAAAGGTTCTTAAATACAGTATTAGAGAATTTTTTCATGAATGTGGTGTAGAAAAAGCTTTTTACAAGTAGGACATGTAGAAATTAATATTCTGCATAATAAAGCATTGAAAATGCTGCTGCAAAGCCCACTTCCCATCATGATACTTTCCTGTTCAAAGACTTTCATGTACCTATTGTACTGAGTAGAGTTTAAACTCCTGATCTGTTCAATTTTTTCTATTGGACCCATATTTTCCTGGATTTTATTCAAGTTGCTTTGTTCAGTATGAATGCTTTTCATCTCCATATGGTATGATATGATGTATTTTGAGTTCTAACCTTAGCTCTTTCTCAGGTTCCCAGAGGACAGTGCCCCTTCTTTTCTATGAACATTGAGAACATTTTATCAGAACTTTTCTTATATTTACTACTTTACACCTTATATTTGTGCCTTATGTCTTTCCTAACTAGAGGGCGAAGCCTTTGAATGTAGATACACTCTCTTTTCCATCTTTACATATCTTGAAGTGTCTACCCTGGTAACATGGGGTCTTACACATAGTAAGTCCTCCATAAAAGTCATTGTATTAATTAATTGCATTAGATAATATAATAAGAGATATATAATAAATGCGATTTATAAGAGAACATCACTATAATATTGACTTTCATGTTTTATTCTTGAAAAATGATTATATCAAAAATACCTCCATGTAATTAAGGGTGTTCTAAGATTCTAACACCAAGCAAGTGCATTATATATATTGCTAAAGGGTTATATATACTCACTGAAGGATAAAGGAAAATTCTCTTACCTTTGTCAACTTTGTTGTCTCAAATTTAACTGTGAATATAGATTTGCTAATTGCAATTTCCTAGTCCAATGTGTATCTGTGCTTTATATTTTCACATATGGAAACTGTCCTAAAGTAAGTGTGTTTCATTTCAAATACACTGTGTGTTTTCACTGATGAAACAAAGCAGGGACTGTATTAAACACTCCTGTAACTCTTATAATTTTGGGAAAAAAACACAAATGACTTTGTACTAATAATCTAGCTTTAGTTTTCTTTGCTCCATTTGCAATGAGATCAGTGCCAATTTTTAAAATAATTTTACCTATTTTTTTTAACTTGAGACCAACAGCCTATAAAATAAAATAGTCCATGACCACTTTCTTTTAAAAAAATAAAATAATGGTTCAACTTAATCACTCCAAACTGCACTTCTTCTGACTCATCCTCTTATAATACTCTTTTACCCATATTAAACAAATGAGAAACTTTGCAAAGGGGAGAAAGGAAAATATTTTAAAAGCCTTGAGTGAATGAATTTCTGGATTTCAAGGGTAATGACATCTCAGTCTCTTACTCAGGATATTTTTTTCATTGAAAGCTACTGTAGATAGTTTAATGAGTTAAAAGAAAAAGAATAACAATTTTTCATTTATTTAACCCTATGAGTTGATTGGTTATTTCTTTGACATTATGCTTTCCAGATTAGAAAAAGTTACACAAATATTAAGATATTAAATATATAAAAACTTTATCTATACAATTATACTTAAACTTCAAATCCAAAATATATACTAACAAATGTGAAGATATATTAAAGAATTCATAACATGGGTGAAATCACGTAGTAAAATCTTCTCTTCCAAACCTACATAGTATGACCTGGGATATTTTATTAAATAGTGAGAATCTCTTACTGTTAATCAAATGCATCTTCACAAGTGTAGTGATTTTTTTTAAAGCATCTGTTGGTCTTTTTAAAAGATACTTGAATCTGAAAGTAGTTTACTACATCAGTTTACTGAAATAAACTACACCAAATGTGCTAGAAATGAATAGACAAGAGCAAGATGTTTGTGACCAAAATGAGATGGTGTCACTGATAACTGAAGATACTAAAAAAAAGAAAATGTATGTGTTGAAACTTGTAGGTTTTCATTTTAATCATTCAGCACCACCTGACTGAAGTGAATAAGGACAGGAAAAAATAATTTACTGTCACTTCAAAGAAATATGATTTTGGTGCAGGGAAAGAAATATGGCTGACACATTAAGAGTAGTTATTATGAAAAACAATATTGGTCAAATTGCAGTTTGCCCATAATTCAGCCAACTTCCTTCTTTCATCATAAGATTTGCATTCTTTAAAGTTGTAGCTTTACAGAATGATGAAGTCTTTTCATTATTCATCTTTGTCACTGTCTCAGAATTAAAAGGCTTGTTGGTGACAAAAAGCCAATTAATCATATTTATGGTGACAACCGTGACTGTAATAAAACAGACATTCTTAGAAAGCATGCCCTTTCCTTTACATGAAACCTGTTGAACGTGCTCTTCCATTCCCTGAAGCTGTGAAGATAGATTATTGTTTTTCAGAGAGAAATAAAGAGTACAAACCTAATAGTTGCTGTGATGATGATAGAAATGGACCAAAGTCAGGATTTTATATTCTATTAGTTTTGACAGTAATTCTTCCTGTTACCTATTTCATCATTTGAAAAGTATGAGGTAATTCATTCTGTAGTAATTTATCCATTAAATCACATTCTAAAGTTCTGGATTGTTCCCTATGTGCTTAGAACAAGAAATTCAAATGAAAACAAAATCTGGACAAAGGCTGAATTTATTCATTAGCTAATGTTTGAACCTAATTATAGTCAAGAGATAGGAACTTAATTATATCATCCTAATCACATTCAACAAAACCTTCAAAAATTCATATGGCATGGTCTAACTGACAAAGTTTTTAAGGGATGTGTCATTCAGTCATGAAAGAGAATTGCCTCTTTATTTTATACAGTCAGATTAAGAAATAGTTTTTATTGATTGTACAGTTCTTCTTTTTTAGTCAAATATAATTTCTACTTAGTGAATTTAGAGTAAATCTTTTAGAACTACAGTCGTTGACTTTTAGAAATTAAAAGACCTTTAGAATTTCGTTAGTGCAGGGACTCTACTTCTTGTTTGCCCAAATCCTTTGGTAGTCTGAAGAAGCGCATGGCTCAACTCCTACAACCATTATATTATGATATGAAAATAACCTTAACTTCTATAGGTAACAAAGTGAGAGGTAGTATTACTACTAATATACATTTGTTGCTTACAACCATAATTGAAGGAAATGTTAAATTTCAGTGAGGTATGAGTGAGAATAAAGAATGTACTATTTTCCTGCCCAAGTTCACAGACTCTCTCAAATCTATTCAGAGGCCCGGGGGCAGGGGGCAGGGTGCAGTGGTCCTTGGACCTCAGGTGAATTGTTGGTCTGTATAATTATCCATTATCCTGATGAGGAAACATTTCTCTCAGACATTTGTGACAATTTGTACAGGCAGGTGGTGAGCGAAGAGCTAGACCCTGATTCTCCAGATGGTTTTCCCCACACTCTCAGAGCATCACATCTACCTCAGCATAAAGTGTTACAGAGTTTTATTTCATTCTATTTTAAACTAGATATTTTTAAAGTACTAATTTGTAAAAGACAACCATTTTACAGATGGTTGTAGGAGACTTTGGAGAAAGAAAGTTTAGTACAATCACTTTACTTTGTTCCTCAGCACTCATGATGGGAAATCTGAGTAGCTGCGTAGGTTCACAGTGAAGATGAGTAACACAAGCCCTTTGTAGCACTGACCATTCTTGTTTCTGTTTCTCATGGCTGGGGATTCTCTCTGCATAGGTCACTGCTTTCATTTTTGGGGTGATCAGGGTCATATAATGGCTAACACATCCATCATCTTATTCCAGGAGATGGTTGCCATCAAGAACCATTAGTCATATACTTTTTTGCTAACTGAGATTTTCAACCATAAACTGATGAATATACATTCCTTCTCTTTGCAGGAGCCACAGAGACTAAGACTGAACTCCAGAGAGTAGATGTGAATTTATCAGATGGCATGTTTGTCAATGCATTTACTATGCAGGTTGATTAGCAGGGGAAAAAATAGACATCATCTTTTAACATTTTCTGGATTAGAGTTCTAATTTACAGCAATTGCTAAAAGTAAAAAGTCTTCAAAATTTGAAAAAAATTGAGAGGATAATTTTTAAAGTTAAGGAGTGCTGAAAGAGAACTAGCAGAACTAACAGATGCTGCAGTGACATGATCTGTCAAAAAAGATTGGATTGGATTTTCAGAAAGCAGCACAAATAAAAGTTGAAAGTAAATAGACCTGTTATACTTCTGATTAGTTTGCCCAAATATGTACTTCTATAGAGACAGGGGCCACGTCACTTCCATATATTTAATATTCTCCATCATACCTGGCCAAGAGGAGTTCTATTTGCAGCATGCAACAAATGCTTGGTGTAATGGAAAACCTTGGAATGCTGAGCTGAAAGAGACCTCAGGAATCATGTAACCCAAGCTCCTTTATACTGGGTGAAAAAGAATCTGTAATTTAGTGTTTGAAGTGCCCTTTGCTCAGAATATTATTTAAATAGGTTATTAAGATTGAATTATTAAGCCAACAAAGAAGATTTCTCACCATTTACTAGAAAAAGCATCTGATGAATTTTAGGGATGCTATTTTAAGCTACATTTTTTGGTGCTATCCACTATATACATATATTAAGTTTCAAAACAACTTTAAAAATTTTTTTCTTAATTTTTATTTATTTATGATAGTCACACACAGAGAGAGAGAGAGAGGCAGAGACACAGGCAGAGGGAGAAGCAGGCTCCATGCACCGGGAACCCGATGTGGGATTCGATCCCGGGTCTCCGGGATCGCGCCCTGGGCCAAAGGCAGGCGCCAAACCGCTGATTCTCAGACAAGAAAACTAATATAAGAAAAGGCTAATCAAGAGGGGGAGAAATCAAGGCTGGTAGATGAAGAAATGAATATGAATAAGGGCACATACCGATCATGAGGCAGCTCTAGCAAGTTACACTGGATTCCTGTATTCTACACAAAAGAGATATAAGTATGTACATATTTGACTAATATGTCTGTGGTGGGGGTAGGGGGACAAGTGCCTCAGGGGAAATGAGAGGGAAGGCGGATCTTACCAATTTTTTTCTAGTGATTCATAGGTCAATCTTACATTTATTGTTTTCATTTCATGTATGGGTTCCTTTTCCTGTATTATGTGACAGATAATGTAAGGCTATATTTTATTTAGAGGATTTGTATTTCATAAGATGCCGAACTAGGAGAACTTTAGTTAAGTTTCTTTTAGGAAGTTACATAATTGAAAATTTTAAGACCTATTGCGTCAGACAAAAAACAGTTAAAATTGTGTTTAATTTACTTACACTTTTTTTGTACTAAATGGAATTCTCTGGATTATGATAGATTAATATTATCTTAAAATGAGCTGATTATTAAAATAATTTACCAGGTAACATCTCCATTCCCAAACTACACATAATTTTTGTAACATCTTTTAAAGGTACTCACGGTCAACTCCACTTGAGTCACTCACAGTAAACACTTTTTGAGTTGGAGACATGTTGATAATGAACAGTATACTTTTTATATTAAGACCAGTTTGCTATTTCTCTTGGGAGGCTGGATTAGAGGAGGAATGATGCCTGTCCTCTACTTGGGAAGAACATATTTTTAATTCCTCTAAACTTCCTATATTGGGACTTCATTAATCGATATGAATCATGTAAGAATTTTTGGCTCAGGTGAGGCTAGTGCCAAGATTTTAAAATACATTCTGTGGATCATAGCCAAAAATGTAATCATGTTCAGGATTTAGAAATTAGAACACTAGCTGATAAGTCAGGTGCCAGATCATAAAACACAGTGTGCTTAGAAGAAAGAATATTTTGGACATTTTTGTGATGGCCCAAATGTAACTGATAGAGAGATCCAGTCCAAATGAATGGCTGATTAACTTTTCTACTCACTTTAACAAATTTATGAGTCCTTTGAAGTTTAGCGTTAATGTAATGCTTCATCAGGCTCAGTGAGACAAAAGCTTAATGTTGAGATTTCTCATTTACTGTTGGTTGCTTATATACAGAAGTTCCCAACAATTTTCTTCCTTATGGAACCTAGATTTTGGTCATGAATTTAGGGGGGCGGGGTCAAGTATTTCAGAGGAACTGGACACCTCCAAAGTTCCAGGCTGGAGATCCCTTTGCCCATGGTTGGTTTGATTATCCTCATTATTCTCATGTGACTCTGTTCTAGCCAATGAGCTGTGAAGGGGATTTGGTTAAATATCTTTTGGGAAAGGAAAATAAGTAGTATATATTATATTGAAGATAACTACTTCTTCCTGACCATGGAAGCTATTCTATGAAGATGAGGTGCTTGACATTGGTATAGCCATCTTGTCACCATGAAGTAACAAACTTGTAAAAAACCAAGACACTGAGGTGTCAGAGCTTAAATATGACCCTTGGTGAACTATTTCTGTGCTAAGTTTAATACGCTAAAATAGCCCTATCTCCTCACTCCTTGATATGTGAGATAAATTTGTATTATTAATGTCAACCTTCAGAGTTAACATGGTTAAAATCATTGCAACTGGAAACATTCTAACTGAAACATTCCACTGAAACATTCATCACCTGCTACTCTGGGGCTCCTGAGAGTTACAGTATAAGAAGTTCTCTAGTTACAGGTACATTTTTTATTCTGTCCCAGAATTCGTGCTGCTTTTCCTACCTGGTTTTGGCCTCCTAGACTCAAACATAAAGGTCCACTTTATTGCTCTTCATAGATCATTTCCTACTTCACTCCAGTTCCTCAAGCTTAGATAAAGTAATTAATTCATTCATAGAATTATTTACTGGATACACATTCAATAGCAAGCTCTGAACTAAATAAGATGATGGAGATAACAATGAAAAAGATGCCACCTCCATTATGAAGGACTCACTCTACTGCAGACACAAATGAATAGTCCATCTTATCAACAATCTGTCCTAGAGGGATACACTGAACATTTGTAAGTACTAAGTGTATAGAGAACAGGAACTTCAGATTGGGTGGGGGGGAATTCTGGAAAAGCCTTCCTGCCAATAGCACCCAAGACAAAAGCCCATGGGAGCACATTATTAATATAGGTCAAGCATTGAGTATCTTCTTTCTTTTCTGCCTCATCATTAGATTGTTCCAGAATCAAATGTGCTTCCAAATTGAAGGCCACTAATAACAATACAAACCACTATCTTAAAGATTTTGTTTATCTATTTATTTATTTATTTGTTTACTTACTTATTATTTATTTATTTATTTATTCATTTATTTGAGAGAGCATGTGAGAGCAAGATTGGGTTTGGGGGAAGAGAGGAAGAACAAGCAGTTCTGGCATTGAGTGCTTAGCTTGACTTGGGGCTTGATATCAGGACCCCAAGATCATGACCTGAAGTGAAATTAAGAGTTGGATGCTCACTGGGTGTTATGCTATATGTTGGCAAATTGAACTCCAGTAAAAAAAAAAAAAAAAAAGAGTTGGATGCTCAGCTGACTAAGCTACCCAGGCACCCCAATACAAACCACTCTCTCTCTCTTTTTAAAAGATATTTATTTATTTATTTATTTGACTGAGAGACAAAGAGAGAGACAGAGAACACAAGCAGGAGGAATGCCAGGCAGAGGGAGAGAGAACAGCAGTCTCCCCATGGAGCAGGGAGCCCAATGCGGAACTTGATCCCAGGACCCTGGTTCATGATCTGAGCCAAAGACAGAGGCTTAACTGACTGAGCACTCAGGCACCCCAGTACAAACACTCTTTCTCAAAAAAGAATATTAGAGACATCTAAAGGAAGAAACTGAAAGAGGGTCAAATCTCTTTACTTAAAAATGCTCTCCAGATTTTTACACTATGAACACACTTTTTCATATTTCTGTGCTTACCCCATATTATTTTCCCCTTAGTTTTTTCCAGTATGTAGTCTTTATGTGCATGAGGAACTTTGCTGAAGGGTGTGGAGTGGAATGTCATACCAGCACTATGGCCTGCCTGCCAAGGGCTGTCATGGAATTCCATCTTCGTTTAGAACTGTTATCTTTAAGATCAAGTACACTATTGTATTTATTTTGCAGATGATGAAACTAAGGCCAAAAAGCATTAAGTAACTTTTCCATACTCATGTAACTGGTAAGAAGCAACTGCTATCAAGCTCACTGGTTTTTCCACTATGTCATTCTATTACTTAACTACTGTTTTCTGAAAATAGGACATCTTTGAATCAACTTGAGATATAGAGCAATAACCATTGGATAATTATTTCTTATTTAACCAAATTTGAGATAATATTTATATAAAACTAACTCATGTCATAGACCATAACATCACAGTAATCGAACAGCATCTCTCCTGAACAGACTGAAAAGCGTCATCCACTTGGGGTCCTGCATCTGTAGAACTACTCCTTCCAGTCATTTCCATGGTGTCTTCTCCATGTTTTCTTTTTT
The DNA here is from genome assembly GCF_053574225.1 of Canis aureus. Lineage (NCBI taxonomy): Eukaryota > Metazoa > Chordata > Mammalia > Carnivora > Canidae > Canis > Canis aureus. Next base: position 25,246,440 of record NC_135630.1, on the reverse strand, counting down.
TTTTTTACACCACTAGATCACTCCACTTTGTCTCTATTGACAAGGAGATAAAGACTATAAAAACTGACTGTGTAAACTGTCTCTAAGGCTTAGCAGTCATGTGCTATGGGGCAAGGAATTGAAGTCTTAGTTACCTTATCTGGGAAATGAAAATTATGACTTTTCCTTAAAAGTAGTCCCTTAAAAGGCATATGTTATGAAGATTAAAGGAGATCATAACACATGTAAAGTGCTTAATTCAGTATAGCTGCTTGGCACAAAAAAATAAAGAAAAGAAGGTAGGTGTTATCTTAATAATAATTACTTTCAATTTAAGTCAACAGAGTTGTGAGGAGCCTTAGAATGTTTTTCAAGTTCCTTTTGCCATGCTCTTCTGATTGGTGCTCTGTGAAACTCTTCTATAAAAATATGCAGTTTTGTCTGTATTGTTGATCATGATGTAGCAAGATAAACAATAAAGATCAAAAATTTTTCATTGAGTTCTCTGCCTTGTTTTTAGTTTTTATTTTACCCTTAGAGACCATGAGCATAGACTTTGAGGCACGCATATCCCTATACTCCCCATGCCCATAATAGGTACTCAATAAATTCCTAATGATGGATAAATCTAATTGTTTGCCTGAGCTCACTGACTTCTTTCCTTTCTACCCTAGATTATGCTCACTTTCTGGAACTTTGTACAGAGGAAAATACCTATTAAATGGAACAGCCAATATTAACGTGATAAAGGTTTGATTAACTTCCAAAATATATGTGAAACCAAGATATATACTCTTCAAATGTCGATCTTTTAAGGAGTTTGACATCTGGATATGCCTTTATTTCAGACTATTGCTTTGAAAGGTAAGATACCAAATAATGCAAAGAATTAGATTAGAAATTGTTCCCAAAAGGACAGAAAACTACTCAAATTCAAGAAAAATCTGGTTTATTGAAAAGATACAGGAGAATCTAATTTCAGGAATTCCTTGACCTAATTGGTCTTAGAAAGTCATTAGAACTTGACATCTCTACCCCTGTGTCTCTGGAGACAGAGATAAAGACCTCTCATCTCTTCCTCTTTCTGTATTTTTTCACTTTATTCTTATCCTTGCTTTATGCTTGTTTTTAGAAAATTCTTAGTGTTTGATCTCCCACAATTTTGGTTTGCAAGTTGATTTGGGTTTAGTATGTCATTCATTTGTTTTAATCTTTATTTCTTAGTCCAATTACTTATGAAAAAGAAAGACACTTGTGTCTCAAATTAGCTTATAAATGATTATTCTTGAATTGGTATCACTTCTTTAATCAATTTAGCTAATAAAAAAGGTATCATATGGTGCCAACTAGGCAACCAAGGCTCTGGACAGAAGAATGAATACTCAGAGAGGAAAAGTGTGGGTGAAGAGATAGTATCTATGAGTGATGTAAGTGCTGAAATTCCCTCTTATATGGATTTGATAACTAATAAAAGCATCAAGATACTCAATGTAGTCATGTGTGAGATCCTTCTCATATTTTTATATGATTAGAGGACTTACTTCAGTCATGGCTGGAGTTCATAACAAAGCACAAAATACTTTATCCTTCACAGGATCCCACTGATAGAGGCTTTGCAAATGCAGTGATGTTGATCTAATCTAGCTATTGCACTTAGGGATGTTATACTTGTCCAATTGTTCAGTATGAGTGTAAATGGAGTTTCTTGCTTCCAAACAGGCTTATGTAGGCTTTATGGGATCTGGTTGATAGAATTAGATTAGAAGGTATGGATAAAGGAATAGGTGAGAGTTATGACTACTCTAGCAAGGGGAAATAATATTATAATATAATGATTAACTACCTTCCAGTTTTTATACTGAGAACACTGCTTACTTTAGAAATTTATTTTGCTTTCTGAGTCATCTCATGTAAGCACTGTACATGTAACTGTTCAGGATTTTCATAAAGAATGATGGTTTATATCAGTCTAGTAAAAGAGAGATGAAATGTATTTATCTATTTTGAAACATCTACGTCACTTCTACAAGTATTTGCTGATGTCCAAAGGTATCACTTTTTTCTAAAACTTACATAGATATATTTCTGAAATTAGAACTATCACATCAAGGTGAGAACTCTTTCACTGAACTATAGGTACAAATTTCCATGACCCACAAACGAATTTCCAACACCAGATCATCAAGAATAAGCTCAAGAAATGAGTGGTATAAGTTTTTTTTTTTAATTTAAAAATGGAAACATTGGAATGCAAACTCACAAAGGAGCTAAGAGAAAATTCTTTTCAAAAATCAATTTCTTTAACATATATAATTTGGAAAGAATAAAAGCACTATGTTTATCAATATGCACCATCAGGAATTGCCATTCAAAATTCATATAAGTATTAAGTTTAGCTTCATTGCTAATCAGATCAGTGAATCTGGGCATGTTTTGAGAAATGCTCATCAGATCTTTTAGACATTCAGATATTTCAGCATCGATGAAATATTAATGATGAGAACTTTTCATTATTTGTTTCATTACGTTGTAAGTTGACAAAATACAGATGAAGAGGTTAAGAATTGTATTTAGTGAAGTCTTTATAAATGTTATTTTAAACAGCATGGTCACTATCAAACCACAAGCATTCTTGCATTCAATTAAAGTAGGACGTTTCATCAGTAGCAGCCTTATAAGTATAGTTGAGTAACACAGGAAGGCTAAGGAAACATTTTTTCAGCCTACAATGGTTATTCATTTTATTAAAAAGTTTTTTGAAACTTGTGTCTTAGTGGCATAAAACTATTGTTAAGTTTGGGGTTCCAGAAATTCTATATTTTCCATGATTATAAAGATTCTAAGACTGAAGTTTTCCAGCAGATTCCATCCTTTAATGCTTTCTCTCTGGTGATTTTAGAAAGGGAAGCCATTACCTGGGCACATTCCATGAGAATCATTACAGAAGATGAATAAAAACACATTTAAAATTTTCTTTACCTCAAATCCTAACCAATATAAACTAATAAACATAGGCTATTAAAGGCCAGAGGGAGTTTTTTTTTCTAAGTTTAATTATTTTTTTTAAAGATTTATTTATTTATTTTAGAGAAAGAGAGAGACAGAGAGCAGGGAGAGGAACAGAGGGTTAGGGAAAGAGAGAGAGAATTCCAAGAGGACTCCCCTCTGAGCACAGAGCCAAATATGGGACTCAATCTCACCACCCTGAAATTATGACCTGAGCTGAAATCAGAAAATAGACACTTAACTGACTGAGCCACTCAGGTGCCCCCAAAGGGAGTTTTTCATAAGGATCAAGTAATTACTCCTTGCAACTTGGAAGCATTGGTATATTTGTTTGATCTGAGAGGTTTTGTTATGACCTAACAATATTGTTGGATTTTTACCAACTTTAGAAACATTGTCTTAGGTCCCTGGAATTTAAATATTGTTTTGTGTTCCTTATGGAAAGAAAAGATTCTTGAGAAAGGCTTGATAGTTGAAGGATGCATGCTTACTAAGTAGAAGACAAAGAAAAAGAAGAGTAAATTATCAACAGAAATACTACTGAAAGATAGATAACAAGGTAGAACTTAGAACATTAAAACTGGGAAAAATTAAGTAGAAAGCCTTGGTGATAAACACCCTAATATAAGAATGGGAAAAAATAAAACAAGACAAAATCAGAGAGAGAGAGATAAATCATAAAAGACTCCTAATCATAGGAAACAAATGGAGGGTCACTGGAGGAGAGAGGGGTGGGAGGGTAACTGGGTGATGGACATGAAGGAGGGCATGTGATGTAATGAGAACTGGATGTTATATAAGACTGATGAATCACTGATCTCTACCTCTGAAACCAATAATACATTATTTGTTAATTAACTGAGTTTAAATAAAATTTTAAAAAATTAAAAAATATACCTTCTGGAATAAATAAATAAAATGGAAAAAAAGAATAGGGGAAGAAATAAAATTTACATCCACAGCTCAAACCCAGTAACTCAATTGAGAAATAAGGAGTAATAGAATAAATGGAATTCACCTAAATCTTAAGAGAATAATATAGGTCTTAGAGAGACACTGTGGAGCAGGTATGTATAAAAGTATAATTGATTCTCCTCATGAGAATCTCTTCTGAGCATTCTCAACTGCCATATTTGTGAATGAGAAGAGCTTTCTAAATGTGTGGACTTGCCCCAGCTCTCCAGTATGTGTATTGGCATGGTTTATGAGATTATATAAACTTATGAGAATATACAATGTGAAAATTCATCACTATTTCCATGCCACCCATCCTAAGAGATCTTGGTATGACGTCAACAATGTCTTCAGTTAAATTAGTATCTGTTGAGTGTTAATTATTTACTAGGCACTTCATTAGGCTCTAGGGGTTCGGTGATGAGCAAAAATAGACAGGAGTCTTGCCTTCCTAGACTTCACGAGTGAATGGGAGGAGCCAAGAGTAAAATTATCACTGAAATCTATCATTTAAAATCATAGTGTGTGTGATAAAGGAAGAGTACAAGGAACAAAGGAAAGGGTTCTGATCAAAGTTTCAGGTCTGGGATCTCAGTGAGAATGTGTGAGTTGAAATTAAAAAAAAAAAAAAAGAATCTAAGTTAACTAGGTGAATGTTTGTAAGAATGTTCCAAGGCAGAGGTATAAGCATGCCCAAAGCCCCTGTATAAGGCCTCTGATAAAGCAGATATTTTGAGAATGTGAAAGTAGACCAGCATGCCTGTACTCCAAGAGCTTAAGTTAAGAGCAGCGTGGTGAAAGATCGTGTGCCCTTTTGTCAGCAAAGAAGCAGTAACTGGTAAAAACTGATGGGATTGAACACAAGGGGCCTCCAGCTAAGGAAGACCAAAGGGTCTCTATGAGTAGGCTCTCCCTGGAGGGTCCTAGAAGGGTAGATCTAGGAAGACAAAAGCTGTCCTCTTTTCTAACTTTTGGACATACCCATTTAGCAGAGAGCCACTGCAGATATGTAGTTCTCACAAGCTGCCCACACAGAAAATCCATTCTAGCTATATTCGAGGGAGAACCTTCTGGCACAAACAGACTAGATAATAAAATAAGGCCTTTGATTCTTGAAACACAATATTTTGGAGTGAATATGATAAAAGAAATTTGGATTTGGCAGGGTCTGAGCATGGCTATTTTACTCTGAGATTAGAGTACCGTGAGCATTTCCCTCCTTCCCCAACTGGTATGCCATCAGCAGTTGGAAGAGACTGGACTGAATGAAGGACAAACCAGACCCTAAACCAAACACAAAAAGAGATGCATCAGTGAGATTTGAGGAGGAAAAAGATGCCAGATGGAACCAAACAAAAATAAAAAATGAACACAATGGGAATCATCAGAGGAGAGAGAATACCCAAGGCAGGGGGATTTCCCCTTTAGATAATAGAAAGGGTTTTCCCAAGACTCACAACCACTGCTTCTCAAGGTGTGGTCCTTGAACCAGCAGCAACTTCATCCCTGGGGAACTTGTCAGTTACATGAATTCTCAGACCCTATCCCCGTCTTATTAAATCAAAAACCCTGGGGGGTGTACCCAGCAATCTGATGCATGCAATAGCTTGAGAACCACTGTTCTAGATATAAAGTCTTATTACCCTTGAGGACCAGTAATAGGTTGAAGCTGTAACACATTACCATCTGCTGTGGATTCCGTGTTGGGTGGAATAATAATGCAAATCTAAAATAAAAGTTTTTTATTTCTGGATTCCATTTGCCTGGCTAACCAGTTGTCAGGAAAAACATTAACTTATACATCATGCCTCTTTTTCATGATTAGTTCTGAGTTTCAAAATGTATCTGCTTATTTGGCATATTTAGCACATATTTTATGTTAGATTTATAAGTATCACATGAGAGGCAAAATAATAATATGTAATTGGTGAATTACTGTTCCTCTGAAAATATTTTTGTTTGGTAATTCCATTTGGCACAGAAAGGATTCTACTTGAATTTAAAAGACAATGAGATAGCCGTGAGGAAGGTTGAATAATTGAATGAAATGATTAGAAAATTCTAAAGTGTACTCCTATTATTAATATTTCAGAATTTACTTGCACAAAGTCTGTCTGCCTATATCATTTGGATAAGTAATGGATCATGAACACACATGTGCAGATTCCTGGAGCTAAATTTCCTACTTCAAAGAAGACTTGGTGACCTTTTCTAAATGGTTTAGTGGCTCTATACCAGGATAGCAGGAGATCAGAACTTAAATCCAACAGGATATTATTGATATTAGAGTGAAGAAAAAAATAGAAAGGTTCATTCAGAAATCTGGGACATGATCTACTCTCTTCCTTGGGTAAAATCTAACTTTGATGAAATTTATATCTATTAATCACGAAGAAGCAAGACTTGCTACCAATTAGTCAGACAAATCTCATGCAAATCTCACTGAACGACAGTACCAATCCAAATCCTTCAAGTGTGGTTGCAGGATTTCCAAGTCACATGACCTGGGTTTCCATATCACAGTTTCCTACTTATATCACCTTAAGAAATTATTTGACCTCTCAGTCTTTTTCCTCTCTTATCTTCAAAATGGGTAAAGCATCACTACCTACCATGTAAGACTTCTGTGAATATGAAGTGACATAATACATGTGAAGTGCCCACCACTGTGTTCAATAAATGCTTTTATTATCATTGCAGTAATAACAAATTTAATATTTTATACTGAAAATGAAACTCATGGAATTACATAGTGCTAAAATTAGTCCTTGGCAACCCAACCGGTAAGGGACTTATCTAAGCAGTACTACCTAAATACCTTTGACATGTGATTCACAGCTCATTTTCAAACTTAACACATCGATTTGGTACAAGGACTATCATGGATTTGCATGGTAATATTATATGAGATGGATTTAGGCAAGCCATTTGGGATAATCCAAGCAAATTACCAACAGCTGATAGAGGATTTCTGCACATGTAGCTGTGTTTGCTCTGGTCTTCCTGCCTGCTGGTAGCAGAAAAATATCATATTAACTTTATCCTTTTGGAGTCCACCTGGCCCTCCACTCCTAGACCTTGAGTTCCAGTGATGACGCCCTTTGATCTTTCCACTTTTAATGTCCATCTGCTACGTGACTTTCCCTTCCAGTCTGAAGCACAGATCTATGAGAAAGAACAACTCCTTGTTTAACATGAAAAACTGATTATTTCTACTAAATAATGTTTAAAAATAGACATGGTCTAATACTTTCAATAGATCTGGAGTAGATTCACTAAAACTTCAAAAATCTATTTGTTCTTTTGCCGATGCTTGACCCAACAAGAAAAATGAAGCAGAATACTCCTCCATTTGTCACTGCCTACGTTTTTAAAATAAAAATAAATTTAGAATGCCACAATTAATCCCCAGCTCTCAATATTTTTTTTAAACAGGGGAAAAAGAGATGACTTGTGGATTTGGAATAAGAGCTGTTATGTAAAAATAGAGTTAGAAGGAAAACTGAAAACATGTGAACGACCAGATAAAAGAGTAATGAGAAAAAATGTTGAAGAGCTGTGGTGCTTTCTGATGGCTCTCCTTCTCAATTCAGCCAAAGGGGAAAAGCAGTTTGTGGTGGTAAATATTGCAGGCAGGATAGCAGCGTGCATGTGTAGCTACGCACATCTGGCATGCAGGTGTCCAAGTGGAATTTGCCATCACTCCAAGAAACAGTCAGATGTTGTCTTTTTAAACGGAGAATGGTGTGAGGACTAGTGGAATTTGGTGTTAGATGTCAAGCGTACAACATGTTCATTTAACTCAGGGTTGCAGTCAGAGTCACTGTTTGACATCTTTTTGAGTTAATTTTACTCAATAAAAATGTTTCATGAAAATGAGACAAAAACCAATTTCTTGCTCTCCCCTCAGAATCACATCTTTGGAGGGAACAAATGGAAAAAAAAAGACTGTTTCTAGTTTACATTGCTGAAAAACTTATTTAACTTTAGTTACAGACAGAGTGATCAAATGCTTTTTTTGGTTTGAAAGAAATAAAAAGATTATCAGAAAGAGATAGATTTATTTATCATAGATTTATTTTTACTTTTTTATTATTTTTTTTCATAGAGTTATTTTTAAACCAGACACCCAAGAACCATTTTATTTTTGACACAAAAACAGGCCATTCTTGACAATAGTTAGTGTCTTCTGGCTTTTTTAATCCCACTTTGGGTAACTGCTGTCCCCCCTCCTCTCAAATTTCATGGCACTTACCTTTAATTCCATTCTCAGAGACCTCTACTGTTAGATATACTTAGTTTTAAAACCTTGAATCCCTCCAGGGAGAAAATATAGTAACAAAAACAACTTCAATAATGAACATTTGTTGTCATTGTAGGAAGCTCGGTAACTGTGTGTTAGCACCTTGAAAATATGTCTTTAATTTTTTTCTCCTTCATATATTAAGTCAGAGTTTTGCTTATTGGATGCTTGTGGGGTCACTTGCTCTTGGTTTTCAAGAAAATCAGGAATGAACAAAAAAATCTCTAATTACTGAGAATTCGAAATAAGATTATTGACAGCTCTCAGTGTGACATGAATAGGAGCGTGCATACTTACATCCGAACTCCCAGAAGCTATTTGCCATATGTGCTGAGTTCTGAGTTCTCTTGCCTTTCTCAGACTTTTTTTTTTTTTTTCACTAAGCTGAAGGGATATCTCCATGAGTCTCCTTGTGTGGTCTTGTGGTGTGATAGTGACATGGACACTGTGCTTTGTCTCTGAGGACTATCAGCCCTTTTAACATTGAACTACCTGTCCGTGGTTCTGCTAAGGATTACATTGGTCACCTTTTTCCCCTAAAAACAGAAATTGATTCTTAACCACAGTGGTGTGTGTGTATGTGTATGTGCTTAAGGGATATTTAGAAATGTGTAAACTCTGAAAAAAGTTTTCTATCCTGTCAATATTATCTTCATTTCTATTCTGATTATTTCTTTTTTTAAAAATAACCTTATTGGGTATTTCCTCTAACTTAAAAAAAGGTGATTTGTGTCCATCATTAAAAATCTGAAATTTACACACATACACAAAAAACCTCAATTACTGCAATTAAATTTTAATGTTAATTACTAATTACTAATATTAAGTTTTAAATTACTCAGGTGTTTTATTTAAGGAGATATGTATATGTATTTATATATTCTTATATGTCACTAATACTGTCCTTCAAAATTATTTAATTTGTATATTCATCATGTTATACTGATATATTAATGCAATATTTTATCAAAGTTATACATGTACATAGTTTTATTTATTTATTTTTTTCAGGTACATAGCAAATCACACACATATTCAAAGAAAAGGGTTCACACAGGGTGTGAGACCGAGGGGACAAGAATCATAGGACTACTTTAGGAGTCTGTCTACCACAACCTAAATCTAAATATTTTTATTGTAAATATTACATGCTTGGTTTTGTGTTTTTATTAAGCTAAAAATCTCTACCTTTTAATTAAACTGTTTAGCCCATTTATAATTAATGTAATTGTTACCATTGTTTCTAACTTTTCTTTTAAAATTCCGTTTCTTTTTTCTTTCTTTATACTTCCTTTCCTAGAATCGTTTAGGTGACTCAAGGAATTTTTTTTGTATTCAGTTTTATGTGTCATGATGATATTTATTTATTTATTTATTTATTTATTTATTTATTAAATTTACTCATGAGAGACACAGAGAGAGGCAGAGGGAGAAGCAGGCCCCATGCAGGGAGCTGGACATAGGAGTCGATCCTGGGTTTCCAGGATCACACCCTGGGCTAAAAGTGGTGCTAAACTGCTGAACCACCCAGGCTGCCCCATCATGTTGACTTTTAGATACATCTCTTTATGTTATTTATGTGTAGCTCTATGATTACTGTATATATATATATATATATATATATATATATATATATTAAAGATTTTATTTATTTATTTGTGAGAGACCCACATAGAGAAAGAGAGAGTGGTAGAGACACAGACAAAGGGACAAGCAGGCTCCATGCAGGGATGTGGGACTCCATCCTGGGTCTCTAGGATCATGCCCTGGACCAAAGGTGGCGCTAAACTGCTGAGCCATCTGGGCTGCCCATAATATATACTTTTAACTTAGATTACCTTCAAATAATATACTCTTTAGAGTTCAAATAATATATTCTGTATTATATGGAGTCATATGTATAATGTACCATATATTATATATTGTATTATATACTTCAAATTATATACTATTTTTATATTATCTCACAACCATTGTAAGAATTTTATGTTTATTACATTTCCTTTCCTATACTTTTTGTTTTTCTTGTCCTATATTTTTATTCTATGTACCCAAAATCTTTCACAAATGGAGTTCCTTCATCACAACCACAGATTTCAAATGACATTTTTGAAATGCTGCTTTGCATTCTGTGAGAATTAGTGTAGCTTGAAAGATTTTTTTCAGATTTCTTGCCTTTCCTCTTCTTTCTGCAGGCTGCTATATTTCACTTGTGAAATATCTGTTTATCTCATGGAGCAATGTTTTATTTCCCTGCTCTATTTCCAATCTTTGAAAAACAAATTCTATTTGTTTGACCTTAAGAGAACATGCGTGGTGGGTTCATGACTCCTTTGTATCTGGAACTTCCAGGAATTTCAGTCTCTCAATCTGGTTCTTACACTTCTGTTAGAAGTTCTACTAGTTTCTCCATACTCTCACTTATGATTGACTTCTCTGATTTTATTGTTGCATGTCTAAAGATGATTTAAGCTATTGGCCTCTCTTTTTAAGAAAGAGTTTATTGTTTTCTGGAAATCAGCTCAATTAGCTTTCTTTGCATCCTAAACTAGCTGATAATTTAGCAACATGTCTTATTTTGTGGATTATCTCGTTTTGCATTTTAGGATGTGAGCAATTGTCTCTTGGGACTTTCTCTATCTTAACTGGAAAAAAAGAAGTCCCAAAACAGACTTTTTGAGTAAAATAAAGCCAGAACTTTTTTTTTTTCATTAATCTACATCAATCCTTATTATAATTTCCCAGGGACAAAACCAAGGAAGTAAAAGCAACATGTGTTAATGTTTCAAAAGTATTATTCTGGAAAATGCTTTTTTTTTCTAATTAACAAAGTCTTTTTAGAGAGTATAAACTTTAGAGTTATTTGTTTCAATGAAGAAGAAAATTTCTGGACTTGTTATAAAAAAGACAAATGGTAGTAAGTACAATATAGATTTTTGAGAGTGTTATATTGTGTCAAAACACTAAAAATGTGACATTGTTTTTTTTTTTTTTTTCAATTAGTAAAGTCAATAAAGGTTTTTTCATCTAAAAAAGTCACAAACCAGAGTTCCTGGGTGGTCATTCAGTTAAGTGTCTGTGGCTCAGGTCATGATCCCAGGGTTCTGGGAGGGAGCCCATATCAGGCTCCCTGCTCAGGGGAAAGTCTGCTTTTCCTTCTCCTTCTGCCCCTCCCCCCTGCTTGTGCTCTCTCACTCTCTCTCAAATAAATACATCTTTAAAAAAATCACAAACAGTGCTTAATAAGAATATGTATGTTTTTTTTAATAAAAAGTCTTAATAAAGTAGGTGAAATATCTGTTTAATAATTGCATTGGCTAAGCTGAGAAATATTTATCTGAACATTTGGTTTTTAATACTTCACTGAAAAACCAGAGAAAAAATAACTATGTCCCTAAATATATATAATAACTCCTCCCATTTCAAGAAAAGGAAACTAATATTTCCTTTTGAGCTATGTTCACATAAGTTGAATGACTGAAAAAAAATTTGAATGACTGATTTTTTTTTTTAATACTTTAAGCTATGATGGTTCCCATATGTTGTTCTTTGTTACTTTCGTGGATGATAAGCCATGAAGATCACTGCAGTTAAAAATAATATCATATAATATAGCAAATATTATTCAGACTCATTTTGTAATTATTAAAGACCACTGATGATTTAACACATAAAGAAATTGAGCCTGAAAACTGCCTACCTTCTCATAAATTCATTTTTCTTTTTAACTCTATTTTACTATTGTCATCATTCAGAAAAAAAATCAGACTCTAATTTTTATATGTTGAAGAAAACTTGATACTTGAAGCAAAGTAAAGTTTGGGACAATTACATTTTAGATTATTTTTGGTATCCATTTATTTTATTTTATTTTATTTTATTTTATTTTATTTTATTTTATTTTATTTATTTTCGGAGAAAAGTAAACAAACATCTATTTTCTCATGTGATAAAATTTAAATATATATTTGCCACTCCATTTCTTGCTTTTTAAGATTTTACTTATTCATTTGAAAGAGAGAGAATATGAGAAGGGGAAGGAGCAGAGGGAGAAGAAAACTTCCCACTGAGCATTGAGCCTGACAAGGGACTTGATCCCAGGATCCTGAGATCATGATCTGAGCCAAAGTCATCTGCTTAACCCATGGAGCCATTCAGGCACCCCTCACTACTCCCTTTCTAATGACTTCACATTGAACAACAATTATTTTAAGATTAGAAATTAGAAACAACATGTTTCAAAGGATGCTTATATTTTTCTACTAATTCAAGGAGAAAAGTACATGTAAAAATATTCAGGGCAAATCACTATTTTCTTGTGATATCTGGAGGCTCTTTCACACCAAAAAGTGGCACTCAAAAATGCCTCAAGGAAAGAGTATCCAGTATTATCATTATAATAGCATTCCAAAACATGAGATTCATGTTCCTGAGCAACCTCAGTAAATGAGCTCTATTAATTTATTTCATCCTGTTTATAGAAAAATTCACTTAGGAAATCTGACTTTCACTTCCCTGAAAATGTTTCTTCTTGCTTTAATTTTGTCATTTTGCAAGCCTAAGGTAAAGAAACATTTCAAACTATAATGTTATTTCTACTTCTTAAGTCTCATAAATGAATTTTTTCAGTTATAATCAGATTGAAATATGCTCATATTCTGCTCTACATATAGCCTTATGTATGACTTATGTATAGGTTATGTACATGTGTATGTATATGTATATGTAGAGCTTATGTAGCCTTATGTATAGCTTCCTTTTCCTTGCCCACTCTGAATCATGGGCTGTAAAGACAGCTATGTGGCCACATTCTCTCAAAACTTCAACTTCTCTGATATGCTTACCAACAAACAGTGTAGTGGATGGCTGCTATACCTCTAAAGAATTCACCTAAATGTTTGCCAAGCATAGTTTTTCTCTTCACGGATAGTCCATTATCACTTTCAGGAACCACACCAATAGGTAGTAATCTTCTTTTCCCTGATAATTCATTTCATTTTATTTTTTTTCTTAAAGATTTATTTATTTTAGAGACAGAGTGGGGGAGGGGCAGAGGGAGAGAGAGAGAATCTTAAGCAGACTTCCTGTTAAGTGGGCATAGCCCAACGCAGGGTGGAGTCCAATGCAGGGCTCCACATGGGGCTCAGTCTCATGAACCTGAGATCATGGTCTGAGCTGAAACCAAGAGTCAGTCACTTAAGGGACTAAGCCTTCCAGGCACCCCTGATAATCCTTCTCATTTTAATAACTATATTGTCTGATATTAATGTAGCTGCTACAATTTCTTTTAGTTAATATTTACATATATGTATATCTATCTATCATCTATCTATCTTTGTTCAGTCTTTCCCTTTTCAAAACATCTGTTTTTATCTTAAAAGGGTATCTTAGAAATGACATATAGCTATATTTTTTCCCAATATGCAGTTGACCTTTGAACAACACAGGTTTGGCCTGCACATGTCCACCTACAGATTTTTTATATAAATACAGTATAATACAATAAATGTATTTCCTCTTCCTTGTAATTTTTTAAATAGTATTTTCTTTTCTCTAGCTTATCTTATTGTAAGAATACAGTCTATAATACAAGTAACATATAAAATAGAGGTTTATTAACTATGTAATCAGTAAGGCTTCCAGTCAACACTGCACTATTCATGCTTAACATTTTGAGGAAGTCAAAAATTAAACTTGGATTTCAACTGCAAGAGGGGTTGGTGCCCTAACCCCTAATATGTTTAATGGGCAACAGTGTATCTCAATTTACCTGATGAGTTTGGTCCATTTACATTTATTATTACTAATATATTTGGAATTATATCTATCCCCTTTTGTGCTTTCTCTGTTCTATTTTCTTATGCACTTCATCTCTTCTTGCTTTCATATTAAATGCTTCAGTGCTGTATTGTCTGTACTCTTTTAGACTGTACTCAGTCTTGAAATTTTAACAATACACATTTCATTTACTAAAATCAAAATTTAATCAATGTCTCTACTCTTTTTCTAAAGAAATAAGAAGCACTTTAATTCCATGTTCAATGTTAATTGCTTTTAAACATTTTAATTGTATCAAATTTTAACTGCATCCTTTCTTTGGATGTTATTATTTTTGCTGTATATAGCAATTTTTGTTTGTATTTATGCTACATTTGATTCTTTAATCACCATTCCTTCTAGGACTTCATATTTTCTCTGGGTTTGTTTTCTGTGTTCTTGAAGTAAATAACAAACATCTTTGCTTTTGTTCATATGAAGAATGTCTATGTTAACCTTGATCTTGAAAGATCATTTAGCTGGCTATAAATTATAATTCTATATTTTTCAATCTCAGCAGAGATCAGATATTTATTATTTTTATCACTTAAAATTATTTATTTATTTACTTTGCCAATTGACTTTTTCACTGAGGATATAGACCCCGAAAGTTTCTAAATTTCATGTGGTAGTCTAAGTTTCATTCTCTACCATAATTTGTCTCCCCTTTCCAAATATGGGCATTGAAACTAAAACTTTAGGTGTGAAGTATTCGTAGTATATCCTGGCTTCATTCTATCATATCATTTTGGTTCAGTTCACTTTTCATTTCTGGCTTCTGTGGGTTAACTCTACATATTGTGAGCACAGTTTTGCATTTTAAAAAATGTTTTATTTCCTTCAGAATGTTTAGTGATTTCAATGGGATGATTTTTTTTCAAGCAATAAATGTTGTATCTCCTGTTTCAACAACCTTTCTAATGTTTACCTCTTTCGTATTTCCTCTGTTATTAAGCTTGGATTCCGTAACCCATAAAATGACCACTCCTTGCACACACCCTTGATTTCTTTGTTCCCCTTTCCTTCCATCATGCTGGAGTGGCAAAACCACAGACCCAGTTACACAAATCCCATCTGCTTCATAGGCATTATATTTAATACAATTGTGCTGAGTGGGGTGTGCTTTATATTTATGACAGCAAACCTTAAGTAATCCACCAGTGCTGCATAATCTTTCTACCTTTCTACAGCCAATTGTTTGTTCTATTCTCTAGGAAGACACATTCACGCATTTTTTTTTAATTTTTATTTATTTATGATAGTCACGGGGCGGGGGGGGCAGAGACATAGGCAGAGGGAGAAGCTCCATGCACCGGGAGCCCGACATGGGATTCGATCCCAGGTCTCCAGGATGGCGCCCTGGGCCAAAGGCAGTCGCTAAACTGCTGCGCCACCCAGGGATCCCTTACCTCTTCTTTCACTGAACAAAAAGACAGCAAAAAAAAAAAAAAAAAAAAAAAAAAAAAAAAAGAGAGAGACAGAGAGAGAGAGGGAAACAAAAACAAGACAAAACAAAAAACAAAAAAGCAATAACTTCATCTTTCCCATCACCATATCTTCTGATGTTCCTCCATCTTTTGCTATTCACTGTCTTCCCCTCCATCAGAGTGGCCCAGGGACCTGTGTGTGCTCCTGTCTTGTAACAATTCTTTCATTTATACATTGGATCCCATCTCCCTCACAGGCTCAAAGCCTGCTCCTGCAATCGTCTCTCTCCCACAGCAGTAATAGTCTCTTCTCCCTTTCCCAACAGCATATAAACAAGTTGTGATAGTTCTCTGCTTAATGTCACTATGACAACTCCCTAGCATAGCATTGTGAAATGAGATACAGAGCCAGAGGGTATAATTGAGACATGAACATGTCCCACAGTTCCTGGCCTCAGACATCTGTGAGTAGTAAAGGAGGAGCAAAGTCTTAAAATCTTAAATAATGTTTTTTTTCTTTTTTTTAAATTTTGAAATAATTACAGACTAGCAGAAAAAAAACAATATTTTCAAATATGGAACTGAGACAATTGGATATCCACAAAATAAAAACTATTTTTAGAAAGGAACTTAGTGCCTTATTCATTGAGTTATCTTGGTACCTTCCTTGCAAATCAATTGATATTAAGTATAAGAATTTATTTTGGACTTTTAGTTACATTTCATTAATCTATGTGCCCATACTATAACCCCATACTATAATTACTATGACTTTATGGTAAGTTTTAAAATTGGATAATATGGGGTACCTGGTGGGCAGCCCCAGTGGCCCAATGGTTTAGCACCGCCTTCAGCCCAGAGCGTGATCCTGGAGACCCAGGATGGAGTCCCACGTCAGGCTCCCTACATGGAGCCTGCTTCTCCCTCTGCCTGTGTCTCTGCCTCTCTCCCTGTGTCTGTCATGAATAAATAAATAAAATCTTCTTAAAAATATGGGGTACCTGGTGGCTCCGTGGGTTAACCATCTGCTTTAACTCAGGTCATGATCCTGGGGTCCTGGGATCCAGCCCTGAGTGGGTCTCCCTGCTTATCGGGGAGTCTGCTTCTCCTTCTCTTCCCTGCTTGTGCTATATCACTCGCTATCTCTCTTTTTTGTCTCAAATGAAGTCTTAAAATATAAAATGGAGTTGTGTAAGTCCTCCAATTCTGTTATTTTTTCCAGTTTGTATTTCCAGACGTATTAGAATCAGTATGTCCATTTTGACAACAACAAAAACTACTAACATTTTGATAGTGTTTATATTAAACTTATACACAAAATCTGGTAGAATTGCCATCTTTATAATATTGAGTATTCCAATTCATGAATAAATATTATTTCTTTATCTATTTAGATATTCTTTATCTCCACAATGTTTTTAGTTTTGTTGTTGTTGTTTTGTAGTTTTGAGTATAAAAGTGTTACACTTCTTTTGTTACATCCATCCCTAAGTTCTTACTGATGGTATTGTAAATGGAATTATTTTTCTTAAATTTATTTTAAGGTTTTTCATTACTAGAATATAGAAATAAAATAATTTTTGTACGTTGATCATGCATCCTGAAGCCTTGCTATATCTATTTATTTTTTTCTGTTAATTCCTCAAAAGTTTCACTAATAGGATTAACTCACCTGCAAATAAAGTTTTTCTTCTCTCTTGTCCTTAATTTCTTTTTTCTTTTTCCTTTCTTTTCATCATTTTCCTCTTTTCTTCCTATTTTTTAAAGTTCCTTTTTTTGCCCTTCTGATTTTATTTTTATTTTATTTTTTTAAAAGATTTTATTTATTCATGAGAGAGAGAGAGAGAGAGAGAGAGACAGGCAGAGGGAGAAGCAGGCTTCATGGAGGGAGCCCGACAGGTGACTCGATCCCGGGTCTCCAGGATCACGCCCTGGGCTGCAGGTGGTGCTAAACTGCTAAGCCACCCGGGCTGCCCTTCTTCCTATTTTTCTAAATTGCACTACTTGTGTTTGAATCCTAGCTTCACCACAACTAAGAAGTTGTGGGAAAGTTCCTTTATCTCTTGGACTCTCAACTTCTCCATCTGTAATATGAGGTCAGTTAGTATCTACCTTAACGTGTTGTTTTGCAGATCAAATGGTTAAACACACATAAAATGTTAGAATAGTATGTATGGCATTCTGTACCTTCTCAACAAATAGTAGTTGCTATTATTTAACTGCAGACAAGTTTTAGTTATGTCTATGGTCAATAAGAATTACTTTTCTGAATTCTTTTAAATGCCTCTGGCGTCAGCGTTATAATCTTCAGGTTAGCCATGCTCACCACTTCTCTGAGGATAGCCTTCAGCCTTCAGCCTACTGCCATGGTAGGTATATCTGAGACCAATGCTTTTTCAGCTATTCCTCTTATATCCATCATATCAGAAAAAGTCAACAGAAACTGGCAGTCAAATGGAATTTTTTTTCAAATATGATTTCTTATGAATATTTCTAGTGTATAATGATTTAAAAAATCTTTTTTAAATGAATAAAGTCTGTGAATAAACTTTGAGAAGAAAAAACTTGAAGTTTGCCTAGAACATTCAATAAATTTTGCTTCTTCATAATAGCAATAAAAGTAACACATTAAAAATACAAATGCATTGCACAGATTATGGAAAATAATGGACATTACATGATAGTATCATATTAATTGATGTTTGCATATATTTACTTAAGAAGTCTTAATTTTAATGAAGGAGAAAAAAATCTAAGATTATACCAAAAATTTGGCTCAATTTTAAAAAAAATTTTAGTTAATTTCATATATGTATACATATATATATAATTATTTCATGCTGTTTGTAAATAACATAAGACCATAGCACTTATTGCAATTTTGAAAATTCATTAAAAGTGTTCATTTATGCCCAACAATGATGTTACAGTGAGTTTTAATCAATTGTATATACATAGTTTGTTTTCTAAGAATTAAATGTTACCTGATGTCTACTGAGTGAAAGAAAGCTTATAAGATAGGGTTTGGCTTATTGTCTTATTTTGTTTTTGTTTTTGTTTTTTGTTTTTTTCTTTTTTTTTCATTGTCTTATTTTGAAGAAAACCCACTTAACTGAAATATAACACCAATTTTGTAATTTTGCACAATTGAGACACTGGGAAACACTGCGTAGTAAAGCCCATTGCAAAGATTGACAAAGTTCATTAGCATATGAAAAATAAATTTTCTTGGCAAAATGATTGCATTATGTATATGTTTAAAAAAAGAGTAGATTTTCTTGGTGAAATTTCTGGAAACAAGTGGCCATCTACTCTGCTGGATCGTGCAGCTCATCTCTGGCTTGAAATACTTCCCAAAATTAGTAACTGAGTCTGGGTTCCTGCTATGACTTGCTGAACATAAGTTCAAACATAACTGTTGAAATTGACTAATAGGAACTACTAATCATATAGTAAAGTGAGCTCAGCTCAAGTAAACAAATATACATAGTTACCAAAAAAATATAGTTACTAAAGCAGTGTAGCTGATGTATTTCCCACTCTTCCTGTTTCCATAAAGAGAGGAAATTTTCCAATCTCTTTCTTGGAGGAAAAACATGTGAAAGGAATCTATTCAGCTTCTCCCTGCTTTCTTGTTCATTTTTTCCCAAGAGAGGAAGAATGATTTATCTCTTTGATAAGTTTGGAAGAAAAAGCTGAGCATGCTCAGCGAAGCCCAATCCACAGTCCCTTCATGTCTCTGATCTGCCTGCTTGCAGATGTGATTAACTCCCCTTAGGGCTGATGCATATACAAACTGCATTACTGCAAAAAACTGCCAGCGGTATCTGGAGGCCTTCCGTAGACAGCACGTAGGGACAATAAGCAACAACTATGTGACTCCCTGTGGCTAATCTTGGCCTGTCCTGGTAGGTGCAACATTGACAGAAGGAGACACAGCTTCTAAATCAAAATAGTTAATAAATATAAGGATAATCATATCAGAACCCATGCCTTCTGATTCTACTGATTTCCACTTCATTGTATGCATGGTCTGTTTTCTTGAATGTATTCAAATTGTGTCTAACTTCTGATGCCTCTTGCATAAAAACAAGTGGAACACTAGGAAAGCTCCTAATGTTCTGTGTAATTAGATTATATGAACCAAAATCAGAGATAATCTTGCATGGCATAAATCCATAATGAATAACTGTTCTAGCAGCAGAAAGTATACAGAAGTACACTTGATAGATGCCAAGTACTATGTAAATGTAAGACATTATTATTGTTGTTATTCATTGTTTATAAAATTATTTGGATCCTTTTCCATTCAAAATACCTTCTTAAAAACTGTTGCTTTGAGCTTGCACCTCAAGAGGATTTTATACACTGACAAAAATCACCAGCCTGGCCTGTGTGAAGTTGCTGCAATTGTGCCACGTGGACTCCCAGCCAGGTTGCACTGAATTGGTTCCTTCACTTGGACTCTGCTTCCAGGGCCCTAATTTTCTGGCTCAGCTCAGGTTCAAAGATGTGTCAGACAACAATATCTGGCAATTCTAGGGCAGGAAAGGCCCCAAACTAAACTGAATTGGGAAATCTCACAGGGTTTCTATGCCAGGACTTGCTGGAAAGGGAACAATATTTAAAAGGAGAAGCAGGAATGCATCCTTCACTCCCAGAGACAAACTTGGACCTTTTCCTCCTCCCCTGCCACACACACACACACACACACACACTCTTTCAACATTAATGCATTATTTAATAATTAATACTCTTTCTGGATCATGAGCAGCCTAACAAGAATAATGCAAGAAAGAAAAGGGACTGAACACTAGCCCATGTAAGAGTATTCTAGCAATACGTCAAGAAATACCTTTTTTTCTAATATACAGATTACATTAAATGGTTAAAGAGAGCTTGAGCTAAGATGTATTTAAACAGCCAGTTTACTTTATACCAAAGCTAAAACCTTTTAAGTTTCGTTTACATAATTCCTAGACTGTATGTTTCCTCATATACATCTCTTGATGCCTTGGATTGAAACACTATCTGGCTAATAATACTGAGTAGCTCCATGTGGGAAATAACCTAATGAACCCTCCTCTGGAACAGAAGACAGCAAATAATGCAGGATGTGACTTTCAACCAATTAGTGGTGGCACTGCCAGATACTGAGGAACCTGCTAGGGAACTAAGCTCAACCTCATCCAGCTGTGTGTGTGTGGTGGGGACTGGTTTGGGGTGTGGATAAAAGACATTCCTGCCTTTGTTTGTAACTTTATTAATGTTATTTGTTTACTGGATGCAGAGCCTATATGTCCACATTTCTATCTAGGAAGCAAATTGCGACAAAGCACACAATAGATATGAGGAACCCGATCTATATTGATAAATTCTCTTGTAAAATTGCTCCAGTACAAATCATGTACCATGTTAAAATATTCCATGCCATCACAGGTATACAGCAAATGAGGTGTCCGAGGCCTGCCCATCTGCTTCTGAAGCGGAGGTGATGCCTTTAAGGAGGCTGCTGGTTAGCAGGGCAAAATTAAAAATGGCATCACTACCTGGAACACTGGTCATCAGATGTGACAGTATGAGCTCTCTAGTTTCCTAAAATCACATATCACTGATTATGCTCACGGCTGTTATTAATGCTTGCATGCTTGTCAAGACCCTACACACCCAGACAATATACTCACATGCCACTTCATGTGGCCTTTTATCTAAATTCCTGTGCCTTTCAATGACCACTCTCTCTCCTGCTGCAATGGGTTCTACTGCCAATTCATTGTTGCAGGTACCTGTTAATTTTTTCACCTTTCTTGTGAGTCTTATCTGACAGAGGTCTTCCAAAAGGCAAAAAACCATCCTTTTACTTGCATGTAGCTCCACAAGAGCAGGGGTCTTAGTTTTTTCATTGACGTAATCCCAAGTACGTGACATATTGTAGGTGTCCAATAAATACTTCTGGCTTCTGTTGAATCATTCATGATATGCATTGTTTATTCTCATGACTTCATTTTTTTCAATACTCTAAAGTTTTATGCAGCCGAGTTTGGATTGATCCTTTTCTTCACCTGGCTCATTCTCTGTTTCCCCCTGTGGTATACCTAACACATTACCATATGGTGGAGGCCCATCCGAATTCAAGTTCACTCAAACACCTTTGATCTGTGAAGAATTAGTAGCCAGCCTGGATGGCACTAACAATAACTTCCTTACTTTATTTATGTATTTATTTATTTGAAAGGAGGGAGAGAGAGAAAAAGCACGAGAGGGGGAGGGGCAGAGAGAGAGGGAGAAGCAGACTTCCCACCTGAGCAGAAAGCCCAATAAGGGGCTCTGATCCCAGGACCTGAGATCATGACCTGAGTCAAAGGCAGAGGCTTAACCAACTGGGCCACCCAGGCACCCCAATAGTAATTATATTTAAAGAGACCAACCATTATACGGTTTCTACAAATATTTTTTCATGATGAAGCAGTTTTTCAAATAAAATAAATGGACATTCATAACTAGGAGAATGGTAGTAGTCATCTAGTTCAAAACTTTTTCCAGATGAAAAAATCAGGTAGAGGTAGCTTTAAACAATGATTTAGGTCATACCACTGCTAGTAATCATTCAATAAATAATTGTTGCTTAATGATCTAGAGATAGAAAAGCACTTCATCTTTTTTTATATTGACAAATTCCAAAAAATTTATGAAAACCTATCCTAAATCGATATAGTATCTTTTTATAGTTTAGCCCAGGAATGCCAAGAAATAAGAGATTTATATTATCTGCCTGTTATATGTTATACACATTAAGAGTTGAGTTCAGAAAAATTCAGCAACAAACCGCTCAGCTCCTGACATTGTAGCTCTGGCTTCCAAGGGCTTCAGGCTGTTTCTCTTCTACCCAGGGAGACAAATGGTTATTAAACATCTGCAATTAAGTGTAACATGAGGATAGTAAATGGCCTCAAATTTTCAAAATTGTACCTTAATTTTTTAGCTTGGTAAGAATTTGCCTCAATCAAATAGCACCACATTTGGCTAGCAGCAGGAACAGGAAAATTAAGTTGAGGGCAATTAAATATATATTTAAAAATACTTCCCATGCACTGAATTTTATGTCAGGTTCTGAAAGAATATAAAGATGAATAAGTAAAACCCTCTGTTTCAGGAAGCTTAGAATTTATTTAGCACAGATAAAGAATACCCACAATGGCAGTATAAAACAGAAAATTAAGAGGTACACCTTGAGTGGTTTTAATTTTATGGTGAACTAAGAATGTGCGTATGATAGGTCTGGGCAGAGCAGAAGCTAAGAAAGGAGAAGTGGAGGGGAAGCCTCGTTCATTACAAGGGAAGACTGAGAGGTAACACATCACTTCTGCTCACGTTGTGTTGGCAAGAACTTGGATGGCCACTCCTTGCTACGAGGGATCCTAAAAAGTGCAGTGTCTAGCTGGCAGCCCATGTGCCTGACTAAAACTCAAGGATGGAGTTTTAAGTTGAATTCTAACTAATTTTTTCTGATAATCATTGAGATTATCAAATACATTTTTTAAATGTGTTCCTGCAATGAATTGTATTAATAGCTAGAGAAATTTTGCATACCTGAAATAAATGCCGTGTAATAAGAACATTATCTCTTATTTAAATTTCTGGATTTGGTTTGCTAATTGTTTTAGAGTTTTGGATCTGTCCTTATGTTTCTGATCAGTTAGATATATATATTTTTTTTTTCACATTGACTCTAGTAAACTTTCATTTTTAACTTCTAGACTACTTCTCTTTCTCCTTAATATTCTCCAAATTATCCAAAGTCCCTTATGATCTTCCACTTTGAAAATCTGTGCCTATTAGAGGGAGAACATGCTTCCCGAAATTTGATCTTGGTTGACAAGATCTGGGAATCTGATGTGGAGAGCGGTATCGCCAGAGCCCAGGGGACTCCACAGGACACACCATAGAATCTAAGAAAAAAAAATATAAAGGTCACATTCCTCAAAGAAATAGAAATGAATGAAATTGCCCATTTGGAACACTTGAGTTCTCAAGGCTGGCAACTTCACTACAGTGACTCCCTGGTCTAGCTGCTTCTCATTTCTGGCCTTTGAGAAATTCCCTCACTTGCCTTCAGCAATGCATTAAAGAGGTGTTGGGTTTTATTCAAAATATTACCCAAATATATTATACATTGCTGTCATATATGCTATGCCAAGAAGGGGTTTACTTTATATCTATTCCACTCCACTGCCAGAAAAAGAAGTTTACCATTCACTCTTCCACTGTGAACTTGATGTTATTACCAAATCCATACACCTGAGCATCCTAACACAGTCTTGTCGATGTATCATAATTGACCACTCACTCCCACCTTAACATTCTCCAGTCTTTTTTTCAGATTTTATTTATTTATTCATGAGAGAACAGAGAGAGAGACAGAGACACAGGCAGAGGGAGAAGCAGGCTCCTTGCAGGGAGCCCGACGTGGGACTCCATCCTGGGACTCCAGGATCACGTCCTGGGCTGAACACCGGCACTTTAACTGCTGAGCCACCCAGGTGTTCCAACATTGTCCAGTCTTAACTTGCAAGCCATCACACTCTATGTCATTTCTTTTACCTCAACTATTACTCTTCTTCCATATCTTTGGCTGTCTCCTCTTTCTCAATCTCATTTCTAAATTTTGGAATGCCCCATTGTTGGTTCCTGAGATTCTTCTCATTCTACGTTCTTTCCTGAGGAGATCTTATTCATTCTGAAGGTAAATGCAATCTAAGTTTACACCTTCTGAGCTCCAGGCCCATTTTACCTTGCCCATGTAATCCAGACTGTTGGGTCCCAATTAAATGTATCTTCAAAATACGTTCTCTCTCCAGACTCTCTCTTCTCAATAAATCACTCCATCTAGTACCCAGCTACGAAAGGAAAACATATATGAATAATTCTTCTTTCCTTTCTTTTCCTTGTCTCTCGTCTTGAATCCATTGAAAAGTTGACTCAAGTTAAATCAATCACCCTGCTTAAAAATCCTTCCAAGAATTTTCGTAGCACCTGTAAGAAAATCCAACATTGTAGCAGAGTCAAGGAGGCTTTTCAGGTGAGCTAGGCCATCTTCTCCAGGCTCCTGTCATGGCACACCTCCCTGCTACACTCCAGCTGTGCAAGAATCCTCAGTTCCAGACAGCTTTTTTCCTGCTGTGGGCTTTTGTAATGGCTGTGTTGTCTTTCCTCCCTCCTGTTCCCTGAGTGACTGGTTCTTTTTCACTATTCAAGCATCAACCAATTGTCAAGTCATCAAAGAGTTTAAGCCTGCCTATTTTAGCTAAGTAGATCTCTGCAGTTAATCTGTCAGGTAGCCCTGTTCATTTTATTCAAAGCACTTATAAAATCTCTAACTTTCTTATTAATGTACATGTTTATTGATTGCACCCACCTAAAGGAACATAAGCCTCTTGAGACCAAACTGTCACTGTTTCGTCATCATTCCTGTATCCCCATGCCTAGAGCCATGCCTAGGTTCTTGTATTCAATACTTATCAAGTACAAGAATAGCTGAATACACTGCAAGATGGTATTAAATGACTATGAATTGTCGGGACTACTGGTTTCATGTAATTAACATTTTGTGGTTGTCAGTATGATGCAGACTTTTCACAGATCTATTCTGAGTTTGTAGATATATTTGTTTATATAGACAGGTGGTTTACATATGATAATGAGGTTACAGAATTTAATAATAAAGACTAAGAAACAACTTAAAAGCCTAAAAGTTAGTGATTGCCAAATAATTTATAGAGCATCCATATCAAAAAATATTTTATAGCCCTAAAAAATGTTGCTACGGTTCCATGGTTTTTGAATGAAAAGATGGCCATTATATACTATTATATGAAAACATAAGACTACAAAAAAGCATTTATAATATGATCATATTTTTAGTAAACATTCACATAGAAAAAATCTGGAGAAATATATGAAAAAATACTAGCAATATTTATACCTTGGTATAGCTATAGGGACTATAGATAATTTTTTATCTGCCTTTCTGATGTCATAAATGTTCTCAAACTAAATATATCCTGGACAGATATTGCTCTGTACTTAGAAAAGTAGCCTAATTTTAATTTGAGGACTAAGATTAAAACTAATTTTATTTTGAAAGAAAAAGAAAGATCTTGTGGCTTAACATCAATTTCTATCATTTTCTTTCTTTTTTAAAGATTGATTTATTTATTTCAGAAAGAAAATGAGAGCATGAGCGGGAGAGGCAGAGGGAGAGGGAGAGAAAATCTCAAGCCGACTCTGTGCTAAGTGCAAAACTCCACATTGGAGTTCCATGGCTGGATCCCATGACCCTGAGATTACAACCTGGGCCATAACCAAGAGTTGGATGCTTAACCAACTGCACCATGCAGATATTCCGATTTCTATTATTTTCAAAAAAATTTTTCTGGGCTTGAGTCTTTGGCAAACAAACAAACAAACAAAAACCCTATAGAGTAATTTAGAAGGTAAAGAAAATGATGAGAAAATGCTCTGCATCACTTGCCATCAAGGAAATACAAATCAAAACCACAATGAGATACCACCTCACACCAGTGAGAATGGGGAAAATTAACAAGATAGGAAACCACAAATGTTGGAGAGGATGCGGAGAAAAGGGAACCCCCTTGCACTGTTGGTGGGAATGTGAACTGGTGCAGCCACTCTGGAAAACTGTGTGGAGGTTCCTCAAAGAGTTAAAAATAGACCTGCCCTACGACCCCGCAATTGCACTGTTGGGGATTTACCCCAAAGATACAAATGCAATGAAACGCCGGGACACCTGCACCCCGATGTTTATAGCAGCAATGGCCACGATAGCCAAACTGTGGAAGGAGCCTCGGTGTCCATCAAAAGATGAGTGGATAAAGAAGATGTGGTTTATGTATACAGTGGAATATTACTCAGCTATTAGAAATGACAAATACCCACCATTTGCTTCAACGTGGATGGAACTGGAGGGTATTATGCTGAGTGAAGTAAGTCAGTCGGAGAAGGACAAACATTATATGTTCTCATTCATTTGGGGAATATAAATAATAGTGAAAGGGAATATAAGGGAAGCGAGAAGAAATGTGTGGGAAATATCAGAAAGGGAGACAGAACGTAAAGACTGCTAACTCTGGGAAACGAACTAGGGGTGGTAGAAGGGGAGGAGGGCGGGGGGTGGGAGTGAATGGGTGACGGGTACTGGGGGTTATTCTGTATGTTAGTAAATTGAACACCAATAAAAAATAAATTAAAAAAAAAGAAAATGAAAGAACTGCATAAAGAATATAAAAACACCTAAGATTTTCCAGTTTTGTTTTGTTTCTTCTTAACCATTATATACTAGGTCTGCATTCCATCACTCCTTTTCCTTTCATGTTTTCCACACATTCTAGTGTCTCTGTCACCTTTAAGTTAAAAATTTTTGAGCAAGAAAGTACAACTTTCATTGTTTTCTTCCATTAAATTGGACTGAACCACAGAGCAAGGTTTGTGTTTGCAGTGGTTATGAAATTTATATTCTTGGCAGCTAAGACCAAAAGTCCAAAAGGAAAAAAGGGGTGTGAGGGGTAGGAGTAGAAGCAGAAACACCTCTGAAGCAGTGTTACCTCTTCCCTTCCTTCCTTTTATGCTGCCAAAAGTCAGCACTCAGGAGGGACAACAGGATATCAAAGAAAGCTGGTCTTCTCCATTCATTCCATAAGGGCCGGTGAGAATTCTGCTCAGGCGTGACGCCAGGAGTGGTGCAACTTTAATTCTTCATATCCTTTCCTCTCGTATTCACACATTGACCCACATATTTAGATAACCAGGAAGTTATTTCAACAAAAACAGTCTTATAGCAATTCGAAATGAAGTGGAAAAAAAAAAAAAAAAACCACAGCAAGGGTTGATTCTGTTTTACCTCTATTTTTGTAATATCATGAGTTAATTTTTTTAAGTATGAGGAACATTGCATTCTCAGGGAAATTAAGAATTAAAATTAATACCTCAGCAACATAATTGAGGCTCCATAGGTGAATTTCAAATTGATTTGGGAAATATTGCCATCACTGTGCAGTCAAGTGGTGGTGAATGTTAAATAAGATTCAGTCTAAGAGTCTAAGTTTATGTAGTCCAAATGTTACCGCTTTCTATAGAAATGACACCAACTCCCCCTGAATTTTACAGCTAGCTATTTGTATTCTAAATCAAAGTTGTGTGTTCTCAATGTGGCAAACATGACAACACTTTCAATGAGAAAGTCGTCATTCCTGCTTTCAATGAGAAAGTTGAAAAGGAAACTATTCCTCATATCTTTTCTCCTGTCTTTCACCGGGTCCTCGAAGTTTCCTGATTGGTTACCCTGCAACCCTAAACCACCTCATTAGAGAAGCAGATCCGACTGAGGCAATAACAAGGGGTACTTCACAACAATGAATGCTTCTGACTACTTGATGGAAAGTGATGTCCATTTATGAGCAACTGTTCTAGCTTATTCTGGAGCTATTATTAGACAAAACAGGGGAACGCTGTCACTTTCTGATTCACATACAGGAGGTTTAATTAGTGCACAACTGGGAACCTGTTTCAAGTCATAAAAATGTTGGTAACTCATATGAGGATATTTGTGAGCCAATTTAGAAGGTCCACGGTAAATTTAGCAAATTTAATGAAAACTGTAACATCATAGACTAGTAAAGACAAGGCTCCTGGCAGTCTTTTGTGACACACACAAATCGCTTTTGTGTTTGGGAATAATTATACTGAAAGAGATTTTATAAATTAAATAGTAATAATGGAAGGTGTTGAATGATGCCAAGCCTGCATGTCTCCCAGACTTTGCATTTTTCCTCATCCTCGGGGGGGGGGGGGGGCACTTGACCCCCACATTGATATTTGTTTTTCCTTCAGACTCTAGAAATAATAGTAATTTTGGTTAGGAAATTAAAAGAAATGTAGAGACTAGGTCAACACTAGAGCAGCAATCATCTTTCCTTTTTAGTCTGCCGCTTACAATTAGCCTTCTACCATGTTCCAAAGAAAAAAATTCCTCACCTTATCCCTCCAGTATGTAGCTAATTTCCTGGATTATTCATGTAGCCAAAGCCCTTGACCAGTGTCCAGTATTTTAATCCCTCTACGACATTGTCACCTTTGTTTGCCTGCGCCACACTTATACTGCTTAAAAGCACTGCCATGTTGCTACTACTGAGACCTGCCTCAGCCATCCCTAACACTTGCTCATCTGCCTACCCAAGACTCTGTATTTTGGTTATTCTTCTAAATCTGGTATATGTCAGAGTGAAAGCAGTAACTTGGTGTTCACCCTTGTAGGTGATTGGTTTTATGCCCATTATGGTCATCAAATGCATTATCTGGCTGCAGTGTTCTGCTTTCTAAGAAGACTTTTCTCCAACTATTAGGCAGCTGACAATTTCTTGTGGCAGTGGGCAGGCAGGTGCGTAGTAATGAATTCTAAATCTTTGAGACAGCCTTGTCAGTTAAAAGACTTAAGACCTGCAAGTGATACTTCAGCTCCACCTCTGAAGATTAACAAGAATGGAACCATTTTGGAAAATAAATTTTTAATATCCCTGGGGTAACCATTAGTAGGATACTGAGAGCAAGAATAGTTGCTTAGAAAAGAAGATCCAAACCATTGGCTGATGGTGTGGGCCTCCACTTATCACAACCCCTGCCTGTTGGCAGTTGTAAGAACAAGTCATCAAAACAAAGGGCGTAGAAGAGTAGGAAAGGGAAATTGTAAATTCATATAAAGTTTATATTTTTAAGTTATTAAATAGAAACAAGTAATAAAAGAAAATAAAATTTAGTTTAATGATATAATTAAAATAATTATCAAATAAGAGTAAGAGTTTAAATACTAAGTAAAAAAATAAAATTTACAATAAAGAGAAAAAGGTTAGATTGAATAGAACATAAATTTAAAGACATTAATGTTAGTGTGGCTATCATGAAGATGATATAATAGGTACTGACGAGGATGTGATAAAGGGAACCCTTATGCACTGTTAGCAGGAATTTCAACTGATCCAATTATACAGAAAACAATATGGAGTTTCTTCAAAAAATCAAAAATAGATCTACCATATGATCCAACAATTCCACTTCTGAGTATGTATTCAAAGGAAATGAAAACAGAATTGCAAAGAGGTATTGTAAGTCCATGTTAACTGCAGCATTATTCACAATAACCAAGATATAGAAACAACCTAAAATGCCCACTGATGGATGAATGGATAAAGAAGAAATGCTATATTAATGGAATATACATAGTAGAATGTAATTCAACCATGAGAAAGGAGGACATCATGCCATTTATAACACGGATGGAACTTAAGAACAAAATGTTAAGTGAGGTAAGTCAGAGAAATACAAGTACTGTATGATATCTCTTATACGTGAATTCTAAAAAAGCTAAACTCTTATAAACAGAGAGTAAAATGATGGTAACCAAGGGTTGGGGAAGCGAGGATCAGATAAATTTGTTGAGGACTACAAACATCCAGTGAGTGGTAAATAAGTCATAGAGATCTAAGCACAGTGTAATGCATATAGATAGTGCACTATAATCATCAGACTTGCTGAAAGTCTAGAACTTAGTTATTCCAACTACAGAAAGAAAGAATAATTATGTAATGTGATAGAGGTGGTAAATATCCTTACAATGGCAATACTATTATAATATGTAAATATATCTAATTTACATGTTGTACACCTTAAATTTATACAATAATACATGTCAGGTATATTGACTAAAAAATCAAATTATACATATTAAAATGTAATTTTCTGCATCTCCTTTTAATACATTTAAATGCCAAAATGATTGTGGAGAGCCAAAAATAAATAAAGACATTAGAGTGAAAAGGACAAAAAATAAAAAGCTAAAATTGAGAAGCAACAATGTGTTATAAATTGTAGAAAGAAAGAGGCCATGTTGAAATTAATGAGCAATGGTACACAAATCTATTCTACAGCAAATTTAGTTTTTCAAAGTAATTCTGAATATTCCAAAATTCTTTTTTTTAATTTATTTTTTATTGGTGTTCAATTTACTAACATACAGAATAACCCCCAGTGTCCGTCACCCATTCACTCCCACCCCCCGCCCTCCTCCCCTTCTACCACCCCTAGTTCGTTTCCCAGAGTTAGCAGTCTTTACCTTATGTCTCCCTTTCTGATATTTCCCACACATTTCTTCTCCCTTCCCTTATTTTCCCTTTCACTATTATTTATATTCCCCAAATGAATGAGAACATATAATGTTTGTCCTTCTCCGACTGACTTACTTCACTCAGCATAATACCCTCCAGTTCATTCCACGTTGAAGCAAATGGTGGGTATTTGTCATTTCTAATAGCTGAGGAATATTCCATTGTATACATAAACCACATCTTCTTTATCCATTCATCTTTCGTTGGACACCGAGGCTCCTTCCACAGTTTGGCTATCGTGGCCATTGCTGCTATAAACATCGGGGTGCAGGTGTCCCGGCGTTTCATTGCATTTGTATCTTTGGGGTAAATCCCCAACAGTGCAATTGCGGGGTCGTAGGGCAGGTCTATTTTTAACTCTTTGAGGAACCTCCACACAGTTTTCCAGAGTGGCTGCACCAGTTCACATTCCCACCAACAGTGCAAGGGGGTTCCCTTTTCTCCGCATCCTCTCCAACATTTGTGGTTTCCTGCCTTGTTAATTTTCCCCATTCTCACTGGTGCGAGGTGGTATCTCATTGTGGTTTTGATTTGTATTTCCCTGAAGTGATGCAGAGCATTTTCTCATATGCATGTTGGCCATGTCTATGTCTTCCTCTGTGAGATTTCTGTTCATGTCTTTTGCCCATTTCATGATTGGATTGTTTGTTTCTTTGGTGTTGAGTTTAATAAGTTCTTTATAGATCTTGGAAACTAGCCCTTTATCTGATATGTCATTTGCAAATATCTTCTCCCATGCTGTAGGTTGTCTTTGAGTTTTGTTGACTGTATCCTTTGCTGTGCAAAAGCTTCTTATCTTGATGAAGTCCCAATAGTTCATTCCTGATCAAAACTCTTCAGAGTGTAGGGATAGAGGGAACATTCCTCGACATCTTAAAAGCCATCTATGAAAAGCCCACAGCAAATATCATTCTCAATGGGGAAGCACTGGGAGCCTTTCCCCTAAGATCAGGAACAAGACAGGGATGTCCACTCTCACCACTGCTGTTCAACATAGTACTGGAAGTCCTAGCCTCAGCAATCAGACAACAAAAAGATATTAAAGGCATTCAAATTGGCAAAGAAGAAGTCAAACTCTCCCTCTTCGCCGATGACATGATACTCTACATCGAAAACCCAAAAGTCTCCACCCCAAGATTGCTAGAACTCATACAGCAATTCTGTAGCGTGGCAGGATACAAAATCAATGCCCAGAAGTCAGTGGCATTTCTATACACTAACAATGAGACTGAAGAAAGAGAAATTAAGGAGTCAATCCCATTTACAATTGCACCCAAAAGCATAAGATACCTAGGAATAAACCTCACCAAAGATGTAAAGGATCTATACCCTCAAAACTATAGAACACTTCTGAAAGAAATTGAGGAAGACACAAAGAGATGGAAAAATATTCCATGCTCATGGATTGGCAGAATTAATATAGTGAAAATGTCAATGTTACCCAGGGCAATATACACGTTTAATGCAATCCCTATCAAAATACCATGGACTTTCTTCAGAGAGTTAGAACAAATTATTTTAAGATTTGTGTGGAATCAGAAAAGACCCCGAATAGCCAGGGGAATTTTAAAAAAGAAAACCATATCTGGGGGCATCACAATGCCAGATTTCAGGTTGTACTACAAAGCTGTGGTCATCAAGACAGTGTGGTACTGGCACAAAAACAGACACATAGATCAGTGGAACAGAATAGAGAATCCAGAAATGGACCCTGAACTTTATGGGCAACTAATATTCGATAAAGGAGGAAAGACTATCCATTGGAAGAAAGACAGTCTCTTCAATAAATGGTGCTGAGAAAATTGGACATCCACATGCAGAAGAATGAAACTAGACCACTCTCTTTCACCATACACAAAGATAAACTCAAAATGGATGAAAGATCTAAATGTGAGACAAGATTCCATCAAAATCCTAGAGAAGAACACAGGCAACACCCTTTTTGAACTCGGCCATAGTAACTTCTTGCAAGATACATCCACGAAGGCAAAAGAAACAAAAGCAAAAATGAACTATTCCAAAATTCTTAACTGTTGATATTAGATACTAACCATCACATAAAATGTGACTTCAATTCATATTATAATTTATTTGACTTCATGTTAACTATTTTGATTGCTCACTATTTTCATTATCAAAAATATTACAATTAACATTTTAGAGAGGTAGTTTTCTGATTACTTCCTTGGAATTATTGGGTCAAATGGTACAAATAAAAAAATAAAATAAAATAAATAAAATAAATAAATAATAAATAAATAATAAAATAATAATAATAATTTAAAAAAACAAAAACAAATGGTACGAATAGTTAAACATCTAAAAAATATATGACCAAACATATTTATAGAAAGGTTGTATCAATTCATGTTTTCACCAGAAGTATGTAGAATAGAATGCTCATCTCACTGCATCCTTGCTGATATTGGGTATTATCACAAATGTGATTATTTATTAATTTGCTGGGTAAAGACAGTAGTACATTATACACATAATGCACTAGGAACATATATCAATTTTCTGTAATTCTTTAAAACCTGGGTAGTGCAGAATTACAAACCTAATAAGCACAGTCTTTCAAGGCACTTCAGTAATCTTTATATGTCTAACCAGATTTATAAATGAAATAATTCAGAATCTCTTCAGTATTTTAAATATCTTACAAGAGATAAATTTTACACATAGCAACACAATGATAATAAGAAAACCATATAGGTCCAACTTATATAAAAGTACCACACTATGGGTAAACACAAACAACTATAAACATCTATATACACAGAACTTCCACTAAACATTTAAAGTTCCAATTCATAAAATAATTGATCCAGGATTCAAGAATCTTAACACTAAAGTATTGCACTATTTTCTGTCCAAATAGGTAATTTGCTGGGGAATCACTTGAACCTTTCAAGACTTCATTTAAACTTTGTTATTGTTTTTTTAAAGATTTTATTTTTAGAGAGAGAGAGAGCTTGTGCATATGCAGGTGTGCACATGAGTCAGGGAGGGTTAGAGGGAAAGGGACAAGCAGACTCCCGCTAAGTGGGGAACCCTAAAGGGGGGATTAGAAGGGGCTCCTGGATGGGCTCTGTGAGGGGGCAAGGGGCTCCATATAGGGTTCCACTGGGGGTTCAATCCCAAGACCCTGAGATCATGACCTCAGTTGAAACCAGATGTTTAACGACTGAGCCACCTAGGCAGCCCAGTTTAACTTTGTTAGTCCATCCAGGTTTAGATTAGCTTAACCTGGCCATTGCCTTTCTGGGGTTTCCGATAAACACGAGGGGGGTTCAGCAAAATCTTTCCACTCTAGCTACTCAGAACTCTTCAATCAGCATTATGCAACCTCAGCACTGTGCAGCCACCAGAATCAGCTTCCTTGTAGCCAGGGCTCTTGTACTCTGGGTGTGCAAAACTTAGTCAAACTAAGACAAAATTTAGCCCAAGCCATAAAGGAGGCACTATGCTAATTTTCAGGATCCCTTCAATGAGTGGCTCCTTCCTCTCTGATATTCTACTATCTTCCCAGACAGAAAGCTGAGGGATCATAAGCTCACCATGGGTGTTTCCCTTCCTTTGGGGATCAGAAAATAGGTGCTTCTCTTATTTTGTCCAGTTTTATATTCATGAACAGCATGAGAGTAAGCCTGATACCAGTTACTTCATCATCCTCCCTACACAGGACTCTAAATTGTCTCTTTCCTGTACTCTGAAGTTTATGCTAAATGTATGCTGAAAGTTCTCACTCTGCTTTTTGAGTCTTTTATCCTCTTAATATTTTTGATACCTTTCTTTTTGTGTTGGATTCTAGATAAAATCTATTGACTTATAGTTTGCTAATTTTCTCTTCAACTGATCTAACATGCTGATAAACACATTAAGCTTTTATATTTTTAATATGGAGAAATTTATTTCATACCTGCTTAGTTACTTTTTTAGTTTTCTGCTTCTGATATTTCTCATCTCATATATATTTTTTAAAGATTTTATTTTTTATTCATGAGAGACAGACAGAGAGAGAGAGAAAGAGACATAAGCAGAGGCAGAAGCAGACTCCTTGCAGAGAGCCTGATGTGGAACTCTATCCCAGGACCCTGGGATCACAACCTGAGCCAAAGGCAGATGCTCAACCACTGAGCCACCTAGGCACCCCTCATCTCATAGATTTTTTAATTAAAGAGTAAACAAGTATACTCTCTGTGATAATGTGCATTAATAACTTTATTAGCTCTCTTTCTGCATCTTTTGTTTCTGCTGGTTCTCTTTCATGGTATTTTTGTTGTTTTTATGCTTGACTATCTTTCCTTTGAGCTATTTATTATCCTAGGAATATTAGTTGTTTTGATTCTATCATGCATTTAATAAATATGTATTTAGTGCTTATTATGTGATAGGTAATTTATTGGGATACAGCAGTTAACAAAGCAGACATAAATTGCCTTGCTTGGGTTGCTTATATTCTAGTGAGAGAAGAGTCCATACACAAGTACGTCATACACCTCCCCCACCCCAGCACACACACACACACACACACACACACACACACACACGAGTAGGTGTTCAAGTTAATTTGTTACCTAGATCATGATGTGTGTTCATGGAAAAAAATTTTCAGGAAAAAAGGTAGAACTGAAACAACTGAATGAATGGATAACAGGGTGTCCTGTGAAGGTCTGACTGAAGGATGAACATGAAATGGCCTTGTGTATTTATGGAGGAATAGCGCTTCAGAGGAGTCAGTAGGCACAACCAACCCAACAACCTTGAGGCTGAAGCATGCCTGGAGTGTTCAAGAAACAGAGAACAGTACAGCTGGAGTTAATTGGATGTTTTGGTTGGAATTGAGCTAAGCATCCAGATCCATGGAGATTATCTGGGAGTAAAGGGCTACTAATAGGGAGACAGGAAGTGTAGGGAGTAGGGGTGTGTTTTCAGGCCAACATAATGAAGATAAAGGAGCTTAATCCTAAAAAGGGGGCCCTGGGAGATGGAGTAAAACTAGGGACCCTAGATTACACTTTCCTTTAGATTTTGATCAGGTGGTTCTTTATTGTCTTACTAGCTCTTTCATGCTTTTAAGAAGAGTTTTAAAAAGTTTTATTCAACATTTCTCATTGTTTCAGTTTGTTTTCTGCAGGAAAACAACCTTCCAAACTTCCAGACTCATGTTTCCTTTAAAAGTATTATTGATCTTTAAGTAATTGATTACATATTCCAATACTCTTTTACTTCATGAGAAATAAATATTTTTGGAGATATTTGTGGTCTGTGATCTGAGCATTCCTTCTATTACAATAGCCCCCCCTGCCTTTACTCCAATAATTCTTTTCAACAAAGTCTCTCCTTACTTCAGAAAATAATTAATCAAATATTTTCAGATCTACCCTTAATGATGGCAAGCCTAGATCAGAACGACATTGTACTGTTATTTCTGTGAACTAGTACCAGAGGAAATGGTTAAGAATTTATGGCTCCAGGTAACACTATTTACATATGGAACTCCCATGCAAGGCCATGAAAGGCTGAGTGGGAGAGCAATCAAGAGCTCAGAATCTAAATCAGAAAGTATAGATTCAAATTCTCACTCTCTGACTTCTTTCTACCTAAACCTGGGAAAGTTACATCACCTCTCTAAATCTCAATTTCGTCATCCATAAAATTAGACCTTGTGAAATAAGTAAGGTGTGTAAAGGACTAAACATCATCCTGGTACAGGGTAAGTACTCAAGCAATGTTAGCCGCTGTAGCAGGTTTCTATTGCTGTCAAATCACCACAAATTGAGTTATTTAAAAACACACAAATTTATTTAGTTCTACAGTTAGAAGTCTGACACAGGTCTCACCAAGCTGTATCCAAGGTCTTGGCAAAAATGTGTCCCTTTTCTGGAGGCTTTAAGGGAAACCTGTTTTCTTGCCTTTTCTAGCTTCCAAGGGCTGGCTGCATTCCTTCATCAGTGGCCCTATTCCACTACCTTCAAATCCACCGATGGCTCTTGGGTCCCTCTCATACTGCTTTGGCTCTCTGCAGCTGGGAAATACTCTCCGCATCTAAGGATTCATGTGATTAACTTGGGTCTCTAATTCTAATCCAGGTTAAACTTCCCATCTGAAGGTCCTAACCTTCATGTCCCTATCTCAAAGTGCTTTTGCCATGTAAGGTAATGTATTCACAGTCTCTGGGATCAAAATATTGAGATTTTAGTGGGGGTAATTATTCTGTCTACTACAGCTGAGATTATTATTGTTTCTTCAGCACAATGGCTGCAAACTTTAATCAAAATAACCCATCATTATGCTTAACGTCAGCATTGATCTTCCATCTAAAACACTAGCACCAAAAAGGAACAACAACAACAACAACAACAACAAAAGACACTCCAAAATGAGAACATGGTCTTTGACAAGAAAGGAGAAAAAAACAATGAACTTATAGAAGTAGGGAGTGTCAATTAAATTTTCTTAATTTCCATCTCTCATTTATTCTGGAGTAACCAAAGTCCTTGGGGGTGATATCCTTCTCATTTCTTTTTTTTTTTTTTAAAGATTTTATTTATTTATTCATGATAGTCACAGAGAGAGAGAGAGGCAGAGACACAGGCAGAGGGAGAAGCAGGCTCCATGCACCGGGAGCCCGATGTGGGATTCGATCCCGGGTCTCCAGGATCGTGCCCTGGGCCAAAGGCAGGCGCCAAACCGCTGCGCCACCCAGGGATCCCTCCTTCTCATTTCTTTACTGAGTCTTAGGACTCCTTTTTTTTTTTTTTTAGTAACTCTATTTTTTATTGAGGTGTAACTGACATAACATTATATTAGTTTCATGGTATGCAATATGAAGGTTCAATATTTATGAAAAATGATCACCAATAGTAAATTTGTATTGAGACAATGTTTTACAATTACTGAATTTGATTTCCGTTATTAAATGCATGTCAACAGGCTAATCACAAATAAGATACACTTCTGAGTCAGATCATAATAAACTAATTTGTTTTATCTTCAGTTGATTGACTTTATTTCTTCAAGTTCTTTTTATTAACATTTACATTTTGGTAGTATACTTTGTTCATCTCCTCTGTTTTCAGTGAAGTTTTAGTGATGTATGAAAAATTAATGAATACTGCAAATTTTTAGTGAGACACTGCTGAAAAGGAGATGAATAGTTTGGAACTGGACAGAATTTGGGTAGTAGCACCCCAGGAGGGGCCTGAGAGGGATAAAATATTCTCCTTTGGTGTTTTTTCTGAACCATTCGAAGTCTTCAACCAAATCCATTTGGAAGTAAAATAAGCTGCAGCACACGGTGAGTCACACAGCATTTGTCACCATGTCACCTTGCAAAAGAAGTCTTTTAGAGACAGCAAAGGGACCAACTTCCTTTTCATACCAGTGATGACAGCTGGGTATATATACCCAGGTCAAGGCTGGGGCCTGTGGAGCAGAAGATTATATTACCACCACTTAGAGTTGGGAAACTGTTTTATCTGTAATGCTAAATATCTTTGGAGCCTCATACTTTTAAATGCACTATTTCAGAGTTAGAGCCTTCTCTTCTCTAGTAGCTTCTCTTTGGAAGGAAACCTGCATAAGAATAGACTCCCATACATAATCCTAAAACATGAATAAGTGTATAATGAAGCCTCACGCTCTGTGCTTAGGTTTCTTTTGGTAATAATGTTGACACAGTTTGTCTTTTAAGAACCTCATTTATATAATTATAAATCAATATACAGATGCATTTAAAAATATGTATGTTCTCCCTTCTAGTTCTTTTATCACTCTGAGAGTGACATTGAAACATTAAAAATATTCTGCAAATAAAAGAAAGTTCATCCTTATGTTGTTGTGTCACATGCTGAAAACTTAAATATATGAGCCCCCACCTTTGATGAGCAGCCTTAGTTGTGCTACTACTTGGGTCAATAGACCTAAAGTATATTCTGATACCTGATTCAGGTCCAAGGATTTAGGCAACAATATCTACATGGCATAAAGATAAAAATGGAAAATAAGAAAGAGACAAAGTGATAATAGAAGACTCTGACAGACAAGGACCCCAGAAATCAAGAACAAGATTCTAATCTTGAAAGTAATGAGACAGAAAAACATTCCCACAGCAAAGACATGTCAGAAAATGCACCTACAGCATGGCTGAAAGTCGTAACCTAGCATTTTAAATATAGTTTAGTGGAATATAACCTAATGGCATAAATACCTGAAAAGCAATCATCTTTGTACTTAGTCATCATATTGTTTGTGATAATATAATTATTGGTCTGAAATTGTTGGATGCAGTAGAATAAAACAATAAGAATGAAAAAATTAAGAATAAGTAGAATCAATACATTTTATATCTCTTGATACATTTTAATGGTTCATTTCATATGCATATTACATACATTCCATTTTCTAGACAAAAATATAGGTAGAGAAATTAGTACCAATTTAATTATATTCTATAGTACACTGTGAATCATGTGGGTCAGTGGCATTATAAATACACTAAAACCATTTAACCTCGCAAGTATCGGTCGGAGCAGCATGGAAAACGTTACTGTAT
Source organism: Canis aureus (assembly GCF_053574225.1). Taxonomy (NCBI): domain Eukaryota; kingdom Metazoa; phylum Chordata; class Mammalia; order Carnivora; family Canidae; genus Canis; species Canis aureus. Next base: position 25,207,161 of record NC_135630.1, on the reverse strand, counting down.
TCTGAGAAAACGTATCTGCACCAATTGTATGAAACTTCCCTTCAGTGTTACCTTCTTTCACCTAAATTGTGTCTCAGTTTTGAGTATAATCCTAAACTGGAGGGAAAAGTGCAATCAACGCATATTTTTCAAAATGTGAGATTGTACATATGCTGGAATAAAATTGAACATCTGAAATATTATACCACAATCATGGTTTGCTCTGCTTTTTGCTTCTAAGCACTTACAACTTTGAATATTAAGATTTTACTATCTTACTTAGAATGGCTGTTAGCTAAATATAAGTCTTAGAAATAGAAACTCTGTTGCAGTCAGATTTCAGTGTGATTTCTATGTCCACTTTACTTTTTTGGACATATGACTTTTTATTCTTATTTGGCTGACATTTGGTGGTTCAGGAATTTTTTTCCTCATGACCTCAAGGGCTTTTCTCATGTCATAAGACAAAATTCTGACTTTTCACATATAAATAAAATAATATGAGATCTGGAATACAGAGAGAAGCATAATGCTTTGCAGGGTATCGACATAATCTTTCTTCCAGGAAAAATCTCTTTCAGATGTGACCAAAATCGGAAACATATTCCCCTTTGTCAGATAACACTACCTTGCTAGATGAATGAGAAGTAACATTCAGGATAACCCAAGGGTAAGGAGCACAGCAAAAGGCAAGCCCGAGGACCTGCATGAGCTCAGCCAGGTTGCTCCTTCCTGGCTGTACTTCAGAAAGCCAGGGACAATTAGAGCCACGAGGACCCATAGAGATGAACCCTTACATTTTCCAGATGAGAGAACTGAGACCCAGAAAGGCTGAATCACTTGTCCAAGCTTCTGGAACCAGAACAGAGGTCTCTGTGATCTTATTCCAATGTTCTTTGCACCAAACCATTGTGCTTCCCATATTTTCAAACCTGGCCTTTTTCTATGTCTTACATAAGGAAATAACATTAAAATTAAGTCAGGAGGCTAGTGATTAGAACATTCACATTTATTTTCCCACTAGATGTGACATTTTAGGGCATTGTTTATGCTGAAGTAAAGGAAAAAAATAATATTAGGATCAAAAAGTGATACATTTATTTACATTTTGGTGTGGGATAACTCGAGTCCTATGATTATAGGATTCACCATAAGATAAAACCCTTTCTTATGAGTTTAGTCTAATTCACCTACCCTGAAGTGCAGCAATACAAGTGCAATTGTTTAAATTTGGCTCACAGTAGCTATTACTCTCTAATATATACATTAACATTATTTAATTATATACATGTTTACTTATGAATGTCCTATAATTTCCAAATTTATGAAAAAGACCTTTATCCCTATGTCATAACCTAGAGCACTCTAGTCAGGGTTCTGCATGGAATTCATAAACTCTTGTTACAAAGCAGTATGCCAGTAAAACCCAACCCACAAACATGTTCTCAATAAAGGTCCATAAAAAATAAATTAATAGCCATCTGGGAATTGTTGAATAAAGACAATTTCTGGTGTGATGACAATATTTGCTTATCACCTCTGTCTCTTTCAAAATGTTGCCTTGGTTCAATGAAATTGGCCTTCCATCCAGAGACTCTCATGATGATTGCTGAGTTCCGGTGCTAGATGCTGCATTGATTATTTTTTTCATATGTGAAAGATGTTGAAATTGGAGTGGTGCATTCTTTGTTTCCAGAGAATTTAATACACAATCACAGTTTTTGATTCTAAGAATGTATTACTTCCAAAACCTTGAAAATCTTTGTATATTAGGCATTTCCCCAGGGGAAATTCTTGCAAACTAGTATTTATATATAATTAAGCCTGTGGTCTATACTGAAAAAAAATTCATAGCTAAAATAGACAGTATGGGGCACCTGAGTGGCTCAGTCAGTTGGGTGTCTGCCTTCAGCTCAGGTCATGATCTCAGGGTCCTGGGAATGAACCCCATGTCAGCCTTCCTCTCAGTGGAGAGTCTGCTTCTCCCTCTCCCTCTGCTTCTGCTTTGCTCATGCTCTCTCTCTCACTCACTCTCTCTCAAATAAATAAATAAAATCTTAAAAAAATAAGATAGGTAGTAGAAATGATGGGTTATATAAGTAGATATTGCAAAAACAAAATTGTTCTTTACAGTAAATGGAAAATTTTGTGTTTATTTAGTATACATATTTTTAATATCCTTCAACAGTATAATATTATCTTATAGTTCCTACATTCCTTTTAACATACTTATATGCATAAAATATAATTCATAGAGATCATTAAAATTGTTTTAACATATTTTATCTTAATTTTATCCTCCCACTAAAAACTCAGATATTTTTGATGATAAGAATAATTTTGCAATCATTCAGAACAATTTGCCCCAATCAATAACTGATCTAGAGATCAAATTATTAGATTTAACTTTAGAAATTCACATTATTTTAAATAAGGTTTGACTTCTTGTTTTTGAATACACAATAACAACTTGATAAACAGAAAAGCAGAACAGAATGAAAATGATGGTAGCAAGATAGCTTGGCAGCAAATATCAATTCTCCCTTGTTAAGTGCTTTGAGCATCACAATCAATAACACATATCTAAAATCCAACTTTGAATGAATGTCAACAAACTATAAATGCATTAAAATATTTTGAGTAAATATTTTAATTTTTGAGTAAAGAAATGAGTGATGTTCATTGTCTGGAAACGTGATCTAGATCATTACAAAGTGAAGTTAAGGGCATCCATAATGACATCCTATACTTTTATCTTCATAAAGCCAAATCTATACCTAATTTTCAATTCCTTCCTGAATTAATAGCTGTGGTTGGCCATCTCTGATGCAAAATATTTTGGAACAGAAAATATCTTATTAGTCCCTATAAGTAATAGAGATCTTTGTGAAGAAACTTAGGTCATATGGTATAGTAGGTGTAAACAGGACAATCATTTCTCATCTATCTACACAGGAAACATGAATTACTAGGGTCTCCTCACATAAAACTATTTAAAAGAATTCAGACTGACAGATTTTTGTAATTAACTATTAACAAATTGTTGCTTGAGTTAAAATAATTTCTGAGGGGAAAAAATGGCCTTAAATATACACTCTAAAAACTTGAAAAAATCTAAAAAATCTAATACTCTAAAGAGTATTAGGTAAGTGCTATTTTACTTTTTAATATTGTATAGGTTATCCAAAGCCAGTCGTTTTCTCCCAATTTTTTATTCTATGTTTTAAGAGGGATATACATTTTCACTGTTGTATCTTGGGTAGGAGGAAGAGTCTTAGGAAATTTTGTTCAGACCAAAAACAAATATCCATTTCATCCATTATGTATTTTCTTCTCTGTTTCTACTTTTTTTTCTGGCATAATTTCCTGTACTTCCAATGAAACTTTTTGTAAGTTTTCCATGATACAGGCATAGATTTGGGACATGTCCAGGTATTCAGTCAAATTCACATACAAAAGTAACTTTTATATTTAAAGATATCATTATTGATGGCATAACTTTCACACACTAAAGAAACAAGGGATTTGTTACGTTTCTTTACTTTAAAACTCAGTTGTTGGGGTGCCTGGGTGGCTCAGTGGTTGAGCATATGCTTTTGGCTCAGGTTGTGATCCTAGGGTCCTGGGATCAAGTTCTGCATCAGGCTACCTGCAGGGAAACGTCTTTTCCCTCTGCCTCTGTCTCTGCCTCTCTCTCTCTCTCTCTCTCTCTCTCTGTGTCTCTCATGAATAAATAAATAGAATCTTAAAAAAAAGTAAAACTCAGTTGCTACTCTAAATATTATTGCTCTTAATTCTTTTATATTCATAATTTTTGGCTTTTGCTTTTCTGTATTTTATGCATCTATCATGATAGTTACGGTGCTAAAGTGCTTCTTAGATAAACTAATAAATCTCTCCACCAAACTGCCCCCCTGGTTGAAGACAAAATATGCATCTTATTTGACTTTGTCTATCCCAAGCAAAGAACTTGGTAAATAGTAAACACGAGTAATAATTGTTGGGTTAACTAAGTGTAACTACTTAAGGTGACTTAATAGACTTCTACAAATCTACATCAAACAGGCCACCTGCAGTGATATTTCTGGTTACTCTAGAATCTGTGAGGATGATTGAGTTGACTATATCAACTGTGAGAAAATGTGGAGCTTGAGGGGAATTACCTCTATTTTTTCACACAAGTGAAATCTTGTAAAAGATGGTAATGTTGAACAAAAAATGAAAGAATCACAAAAGAATCACGCAAGAGTTATTGGGATATTGGTAGAAACAGGGTGGTGGACACAGTTCCACAGTAGCCAGCTTCAGGTCAGTTGTTTGAAGGCTGTGTATACCTTAGGTAATTTTTCAGTGTTGGCTGAACAACATTCTTTCTTCCTCCCTTCCTCCCTCAACCAATTCAGTCATTCCATTTTCACTCCAGATGCCTGATTCTTTTAAGGAGTTGGAGAATGAGAGGCAAAGAGCAAGACCTAGGGCAATCACTTCAATTTGTCATTCCTGAGGCCCATCTGAGGGCAACTGCCATGGAAAAAGGGAAGATGAATTAAAATGTAATGAAAAGGTTTTGTCTGTGAATCAAACTCTTGATTCGACAGTTTTAAACTGTCTTAGTCTCATGACAGTACATTCTATCACATAATCAGAACTAAGTTGATCCCAACCCCTCTTCTTTGGGTAGTACAAGGAGCAGTCTCCTTACATTCTGAAACCTAATTTCCTATTCTGTGAACTCCCTTTGTGTCCACAAGGGAGAGCATTCATCATCTTTTTTTTTTCTTCCAAATATCTCCTAGAGATCCCCAGATCCTTTAATTTCAGCAACTTTTTTCATTCAATAAGGGAAAAAGATCTCAGGGGAAAATTAGGCATGGTTTTCCTGAAAACTGTTAAAAGAATAAACATTTTAAGGTCCCAGACTCTTTGTGGCTCAATATGTCTCTTCATTAGTTACTGAGAAATCCCCCCTATGTTCCAAGGGTGTCCCTTGGGAGTCCTTTCTAGTTGGGAAAGATGCAGATTCTGTGAGTGGCATGGTCCTAGCAGCCCCATCGAGTTATGCCAGTTGAGACCTCATGAATACACACACAATAGAAGGAGCATCTCCTTTCAATCCCAGAAGATGGATGTCGAAATCTGTGCTTCCCACAAGCTTTTTCTTTCATTCCTCAGTTGTTAAACATAATGGCTTGTCGTGGAACTTTCTAAATTAGCTATTTCCATTGGAAATTCTGTTTATTTTCATGATTTTTAAAATAGAGACATTTTCAATTAAGCACGAAAAGAATCATACGTAATTAAAAGTAAGCTTAAAGTTAGAACAAATTTACATATTTTTTCTCTCTCTCTGCCACAGATCTTAACTTCCCAACCTTTTCTTTCTGGGTATCACTTAAGCCAGCAAGTTACTGAGTTTTGAGCAACCCATCATTGCATAGCTTGATGACAATCTTTCTATAAGTTTTATTTTCTCAGTATAGAGTCTGCACATGCGTTTTCTCCTTTGTTATGCCTTATTAAGTATACATAATCTCGTCCCTAGTGTATATACGACCATTTACTTCCTAAGAAGAAGCTGTGTTCTTTCACAAATGAAGCCCAGTTCATATCTTTCATTGTAAAGTCTTATGTATTGATGTTTTTAAAAACTACTTGAGCAGAAAATGCCTTCCTTTACATTTCCAGCCAGGACAGTGCATCTAGCTTCTGTTCTCTCACAGAGTGCATCTCCAAGGGCACCACTGGATGGAAAATGCTAGCAGGTGCACATGCTTTTTTTTTTTTTTTTTGGATGGTGATTTCTTTTTCTTTTTAAGTAGGTGTACAATTGTTTTGTAGAAAACAAAAGGGGTGGGGGGAAAAGAAACTAAGCACCTTTTCTTTTTTTAGGTGGGCCACAAGCATCCTTCTTGCCTGTGCTTTGGTTATTAGTTCAGCTTTTCTTCCAGGCGTTAGCAGTAGGTCATCAGAGTTGGTGATGTGTGTGAGGTGCCTTACAGAGTCCCCTCCCATCCACTGCACTTCAAACTCAAATAAAAATTGGAATAGTAAAGCCAGAAGAAATGTGCAAAATGAAATGGCCAAAACTGTTTTTTAAGCATCTGGTGCTAAAAAATTTATTGTGCAGATCAACTTTTACAATTCACCCCCTGTTTTTCTTTCCCTTTTGCTTCATACACAAAAGTTCATCGTTTAGTTTATAAAACATTATTTTGAAGTGAGCCATCTTGTTTTGATCATGGCACATGGAAAAGGTAGACCAAGGGTTGATAACCTCACCAAAGATATTGGTCTCCTGGTACAAAACCAGAGATTTATTTTATTAACTCTTCATACAATGGCAATGCCAAGAATATCTATAGATAGACGGTAAAGATAATATTACTGATAAAAATAAACATAGCAGTAGTGAGAATGTGGAGAAATGAGAATTCTCATGCCTTGTTGATGAGAGTATAAAATGGTACAGTATCTTTTGAAAACAGTTTGGTAGTTCCTCAAAATGTTAAGCAAAGAGCTACATGACCCGGTAATTCTATTCTTAGGTACAACCATACCTTGTTTTATTTCACGCCACATTATTGCCCTTCGCAGATACTGTGTTTTTTCAAACTGAAGGTATGTGGCAACCCTATGGCAAAAAAATCTATTGCTGCCATTTATCTAATAGTATTTACTCACTTCATGTCTCTGTGCCACATTTTGGTAATTCTTACAATATTTTATTTTTTTCAATTATTATTTGATTTGTTACAGTGATCTGTGATCAGTGATTACAATTCACTGAAAGCTCAGATCATGGCTAACATTTTTTAGTAATGAAATATTTTTAAAACAAAAGGTAAGTAAATAAGTAAAGCATTTGTTATGAGAAATGATCCATGTGATGAGAAATGATTTCCTGGAAATAAGGAAAAGTTATATGCATAGATGAGGTAAACAATATGTGGATACTACTCATGAATTATTATTAATATCATTATTATTCCACAAATAATTAAATGATTAACACAACTAGATGCCTTGAGAGACAGTACGATACAACTCTCATGATTTACTATTAGTTTTAATACTGGCAAAGAGTAAAAAGGACTAACTGACATATCCTAGATTTCAACCTTTACCTACTGATATTAACTATAATTTTAGATAATTCTTTGAAAAATTGCAACATGCAATGATGAAAGTATAGAAAAGTCCTAAACAGCATATTCACCAACTGTCTTATTGGACAGTTTGCAGAAGTTTCAAGGATTTTTATTTCAACCTGCAAGTTTGTTTGTTTGTTTTTTCTGATTCATCAAGGGAAACCACATAAACTACTACTTCATTTTAATGTGGAAGTCATTTAACCATTTCATGTAAAATAACAAAATCATAATTGTAGCTAATACTTATTGGCACTCAGCATGTGCCAGGTACTGTGCTAGATACCTTATCTTATTTAAAAAACTACTGGTACTTTATGGTCTCATTTTATTATCCCCATTTCAGGGATGAGAAGATTAACAAATTCATCCAAGATAAAAAACTAAATCCTTAGAATGGCAGGGATTGCCTTCAGCCCTACTACAAAAAATTTGCTTGAGGAAAGGCACTAAAAATGCCTTACTCTTCTTTTAATGGAATAATGCTATATCAGATCCCCAAGAAGATTAAGACTTAAAAGGAGAAAAATGAGAGTTGGTAAGACATAACTCTGTGCTACATACAGAGCTACTTGCTGTGTACTTACTGTCACTTCCCTGACCAGGGACTTCCAAATTCTCTTGTCACGATCCATAGCAAAAAATACAATTTATGTTTGATGCTATATAGTCACTTGCACTTGCACACACACATACACTTGCACACACATATAGACTTTCTATTAACTGAAGCAAGTTTTAAACTGCAATACTTAGCCTTACTTAGATTATGCTTCCTGATAACATTACATTCTATTATATCTCATTAAGAAATGTTTGTCAAGCCTAACTTAAATCAACTTCATGATTTTATGGCCATAACTTGAAATACTGCTCATGTGAAATTCAGAGGGCTTTGCATCTACTTTGAAAAGGACATTGGAGGGGTGCCTGAGTGGCTCAGTCTGTTAAGTGTCTGCCTTTGGCTCAGACCATGATCCCAGGGTTCTGGAATAGGGCTCCGGGCTCTCTGCTCAGTGGGGGAGCCTGCTTCTTCTTCTCCCTCTGCCATTTCCCCCTGTCTGTGTTTTCTTTCTCTGTGTCAAATAAATACATATTTTTTTTAAAGAAAGGACATTTGATAATATTCTTTCCTAGTAATGATGCTTTTTCTTCTTGTCAGAAGAAAATGAATAAGGAGTGAAGTGTATGGAGTCTTTAGAAAATAATTTTAAATATTTTTAAAAGGTAAAATAAGAGACTTGGCTGTAATCTTTTTACCTGGTGTCCAATATATTATGTCGGAGGTCATACAAACAAAGTAAATGCATCCCAACCTAACACACAGATATGATGGTATCACTCTCCAGTTTAAAATCCTTCAATTGTTTTCTATAGCCTTTAAAATAATATTTAAACTCTGTTATGGAAACATGGGGCCCTTATGTTCTATTTTCTAGCTACATGCCTATCTTCACCCCCTCATATCTTAACCACCATTCAACTAAATAACTTCCAGCTCCTACAAGAGATCCCACATGCTATCTTTGCACATGCTCTTTCATCTCTGTGGAATGTCATCCTTCAAATCTCAGCTCAAATGCCATCTATCCAATGAAAATATCTTTCAATTCTCCCAATCTCTCTCTCCATACATATTTCATATAATATAATCTTTTGTCTGAATATATTACCTTTTTAGGGTGCCTGGATGACTCAGTCAGTTAGGTGGTCTGCCTTCTGTTCAGGTCATGATCCCAGGGTCTTTGGATGGAACCCCATGTCAGGTTCCCTGCTGGAGGAGAGTATGCTTCTCCTTCTCCCTCTGCCTCTCCCCCTGCTTGTGCTCCCTCTCTCTATATCATTGTCTCTCAAATAAGTGAATAAAACCTTTAGAAAAAATGAATATATTACCTTCTCAACTATAAATTTATAAAAGAAGGGCAGTAGATCATCTTTGACCTGGAATATCTTTTTGAATGAAATATCATTCCAAAATTTAAATATCAACTAAATCTATGTATTTATAATGATAGAGAGATGACTTCATACGTCCATTTCTTTAGGTTTTATATTCCATTACCATTTTAATTGGTGGGATGGAAAATATTCCAGTTAAATTTATATTTTTTCAGTCATGACCTACCAACAGCAAGTAGAGAAATAAGAGCAACCACAATTCACAACTTGCCAGAGAGACTTCTGTGTATGGATTCATTCATTATCAACTCTACCTTAACATACAGATGAACTGTTTGAAACCCAAGAAATCAATCAATCACCAAGGACTAAGATCTATAGCAAATTGCTCTCAATAATTACCAAGAGGTGACTTTAGAAATAGGAGAATGCAAAAATAATCCTTTTATGATAATGCTTTTGTTTACGTGCTATAATGAATTTTGCTGGTGGCCTGCCTGCATGCCATTACCAGCTGGTTAAAAGCAGGTTCCATCACTCTGAGTGTTGGCTGTTTATTGCTCATAACCACCCCTTCTTGGTAGAATTTCCCTTGGTTGAACAGAAGCCACCTCACCGAGGATGTTATATTTCCATGTATGCTGATGCAGCCTGCAGCCAGCTAATAATTTACTGATTTGGGATTACAAAAGTTGCTTCCCTTTTTCCCTAAGGCTGAATAATCTCTGTAGTGTAATTCATCTTCCAATGCTCCCAGAGACCAACCATGTCTTTACTTTGCTTCTTCCTCTAGCCAGTTCTTTTTTGGGTTTTTATTTAAGTTCCAGTTATTTAACATACAGTGTAGCATTTGTTTCAGGACCCCTAGCCAATGCTACTTCCCTTGTTCCTTGTGTCCTGAGAACATTCCCTTAATGAGTGACATGCACCCAAATTCTTAGGCTCTGCTTCAGAAAAATCCAAATGAAGAAATGTGTTCCTTCTGTTTAGTTTCTGAGCAGTTACTGGATAAATAAATTGGTATGTTTTCCAATATTCCTGAAAAAATAGATTTCATTCTACTATAGTATGTATACTAAAAGATTTGTGCTGTGATTTTCTTTAATAAGATTTCCCTTTACATATACAATATAACTCTATTTTTATGAAATGGTCTTTGGTCTACTATAAAGCTCTCCCATAGTAGAAGTTGACTGTCAGGGTAAAGGGAAACCAACTGCCCTTTCTAAAGGTTGTGTAGCATCTTATAATCATCAAATAAATTAGATAGAGAAGTGAATATGTTTCCATTACATATATCTTGTCCTCGTGCTCATAATGACACATTTCTTTTTTTTTTTTTTATGACACAAGTTTCTAATGTATAATTACCCACCAGCTGCCCAGCACCATAAGAGGATGTAAGGTATTCCTATTTAAAAACAAACAAACAAAAACAGAGATATAGCTCTGCTTTCAAAGAGCTTATGCAATTCTATCTCTTATATTTTGTTTTTTAAAATGCTTGTTTGAAAACAATATTAATAAGAATAAATATCCAGTTACTATTCTAAACTTTATTTTTTTAGTCGTAACCTCTATCCTTTGGCTAAAAGATGAAATCAAAACACACTTTTTCCCTTTTCACACTTGCTGCAATCTCTTATAAGGTGTAATATTTGCAGAACACCCCCAGGAGTTCCTAAACCACTGCGCCACCAGGGCTGCCCTATCCTTCTGTTCTCTACTCAGTTCATCTTCTTTACTTATTTCAAAATACACGTTTTTCCTAAATACTTCAACATACATATCATTATCTATCATTCAGTATCTTCTTAGAGCCTTTTTTTTTTAAAGTAAAACTTGCATGTAATGTAATTCACAAATCTACAGTGTATTATCTTCTGAGTCTTTACAAATGAAAACACCTGTGCATCTTCAACTTTTACCAGGATATGGATGAATGTTCACATGCAGAAGCACCAGCATTTCAGAAAACAGTTTCTTGTATGATGCCTATGGGGATTCCCTGATCTAAGTTTATAAAATAAATATCCAGAAGGTATAATCTACAATTAATTTGTGGATTAATATTATCATAAATTGCCTAAATATCTGTGTGTTTTGGGGGATCCCTGGATGGCTCAGTGGTTTAGCACCTTGCCTTGGCCCCAGGGCATGATCCTGGAGACCCTGGGTCAAGTCCCACGTCGGTCTCTCTGCATGGAGCCTGCTTCTCCCTCTGCCTGTGTCTCTGCCTCTCTCTCTGTGTGTCTCTATGAATAAATAAATAAAATCTTTAAAATAAAAAAAAGAGAGAGAGAACAGAAGGATAGCTAAAGTGACAGATGTGTAATAAAGCATATATAAGAAAATGTTAATTGCAGAATTTATGCAGTTATTATGAGGAGGTTCATATACAATTCTTTCAACTTTTTTCTGAGCTTAAACATTTCTATAATAACATATTAGGGGAACTTTTTGTCTTAAGCAAATGGAAATTGTGATATATTCCAGTACATTGAGTTAAAATCTTTTAAAAGCATAGATTTTACCTTTGAAAATTAAAGTTCATCATGTCAGAACACTGTCTTGGAATATTTGGAAAATGACCTTAACATTTTCTAACTAATATATTCATTTCAGCTTTGAACCAGAATTAAATTGAATGACTTTTTAAAAAAGTAATTTGTATGGCCCTGGTAAAATATAACTTAAGAACAAAATGAGACATAAGAATAATTTTACATAGCTTTAGTAAGTATATTTTTAATAACAGGGCTAATATATTTACTTTGACATTATTGTTTTTGTCTTTTATTATAGGATAAATAAAGTGAGTAATTACGTTTATGACATTGAAAACTCATACTTTTCCAATGTGAGAGCAGAATATGTATACTTAAGATCTATGAGATTAATTGAAATCTTATAATCTTGAAAGTGAACTGGAAAAATATTAAACTCATGATGCATTTTTATCACCTAAAGAAGTCCACTTATCTTCTAGATCTATCTACTGATTAGCACTAGAAATATTAAACAAAATAATAGCAGATAGCACCACTGGAGTTATAAATTTGGTTTCTAAATGCCATCGCTCACTAAAAGCAACAAGAACTTCTTGGAGAAATGGGCTTTCAAGTTGTGGGTAGATAATATACATCATCAGTGAAGAGCATCTTGTTATACTAGAAAGCAAAGAAGCTTTCATATCCCACGAGAGTCACATCCATGAGATCCAGGAAGCAGCTTGAAGAGGCATCCACTATCCAAACATAAAATAATTTAGGCATTAATAATGCTGATGACTACGATGAAGAGAAGCACACCTGATATCTTTACATACATGCATTTATGGTGGTACTGAAACATTTAGTCAATAGAAAGGACAACAACATGGTCCAGATGTTAGAATTAGAACAAAAAGAATTTTAGCGCCACTTTTATATAGTTCAAGGACTTAAAAAAAATATTATCATAAGAGTCAACAGATGTGGGATCTCAGCAGAGATTAAAAACTAAAAATAAAATTTAGAACTTAAAAACATAATACCTGATATGAACATTTCACTAGCCTGGGGAGAAACAGATATTACCTCCCAAAGTCAATTCTTTAAGGTCAATTTTGATGGATGATAGGACACCAATTCATTACTTAAGCAAACTGGTATATAAAATAGTAACTGATGAAAATAAAATGGTAAATAAAAAGAATTGAAGATTTATCATGCCTTTTTTCTACAATAGTACCTCAGGGTAACCAAAAAAGTAATAAAGTGAAGTTTCTCTTTATAGAAGTTTTCTATTTAATACATAAATTTAATACAAAAATAATAATAGAATAGCTTGATATATCAATCTCCAATTAAAGAATGAATCTAAGAAGTTATTATATTGGGTGCTATTATCAGTCTGAACTCAGCCAGGAAACAGAATTAGTTCAGCATGGTAGAAATAGGAGGCTTAATATAGGAGTTCCTGCTTATATTAATGTAAACATAAGCAAGGAGAATAAAGCTCTAGAAGGTTGTATCCAGGGAATCGGAGAAACAATTATAAATTACATCAACCTAAAAGCATTGATGTAGTAGGGGAAGTGGGAGCTTATGAAGACGTCCAAGAAATTGCTGCATGAGGTACAAGCTCAGGAGAGATCCGTGATGGTGCAATGTCTGGATACTATGATTACTAAGATCATTATGGGAACCTCCGTGTCAGGCTGCCAAAATTGCCAAGGATGACTTTTGTTTTACCTTCATCTTCCAAATCATGCAGGAGTTTTTCTCATTTGCAAACCTTATGAGGAATCATTCAGGGAATGGTGTTCTGGAAAATAAGGTTTCCAGCTTTCAAAAGTGCAGTTATGCTTCCAAGTTGACAAGAGGCAATGCAACACAGATGCTAATATCACAAAAAGAAAGAGAACTGGAAATCATTTTTGTTTTGGTGGAAAAAACACATTGCTGTCAATGAAATATTCTTCTCTTTTAAAAAAAAACTGAACAATCCCTTAAACTTTCACTTTCTATCATAACTCTTAGGAATAAATGTAATAGAAGGCATCGTAAAACTTTCCACTTAAATTTATAACACATCTCTGAGAAAAACTAAATAAGATACAAATAACTAATGGAATACCATGTTCATAGATTGAAAGATTAATATTGTTGACTCCAATTCCAATAAAAATTCCAAAGTATTTTTTTTTATAAAAGGACAAGCTGATACTAAAATTTATTTAAGAATGCAAGAGACCGAGACAGAGAGGGGGGGGGAGGAGCAAGATGGCGGAAGAGCAGGGTCTCCAAATCACCTGTCTCCACCAAACTACCTAGAAAACCTTCAAATTATCCTGAAAATCTATGAATTCGGCCTGAGATTTAAAGAGAGACCAGCTGGAATGCTACAGTGAGAAGAGTTCGCGCATCTATCCAGGTAGGAAGACGGGGAGAAAGAAATAAAGACACAAAAGGCCTCCAAGGGGGAGGGGCCCCGCGAGGAGCCGGGCTGAGGCCGGGGCGAGTGTCCCCAGGACAGGAGAGCCCCGTCCCGGAGACGCAGGAGCTGCACCGACCTTCCCGGGGGAAAGGGGCTCCAGGGAGGTGGAGCAGGACCCGGGAGGGCGGGGATGCCCTCGGGCTCCCGGGGACAGTAACGGAGCAACTGCGCACCCAGGAGAGTGCGCCGAGCTCCCTAAGGGCTGCAGCGCGCACGGCGGGATCCGGCGGACCCGGAGCAGCTCGGGGGGCTCGGGCAGAGGAAGAGGCTCCGTGCGGAGGGGGCTGCGCGGTTCCAGGAGCAGCTCGGAGGGGCTCGGGCAGCGGCTCCGCGGAGGGGGTTGCGCGGCCCGGGAGCGCGAATCCACCAGCGCAGGCCCCGGAGCACAGGGCGCCGGGACACAGCCCAGGATCCGGCCTCCCCCGGGACAGGCAGAGGCCGGGAGGGCCCAGGACAGCAAGGACGCTCCTGCCCCAGCTGAGCAGATCAGCGGCCCCGCCCGGAGCCTCCAGGCCCTGCAGACGGAGTTCCTGCCGGAGCTGAATCCAGGTTTCCAGAGCTGCCCCGCCACTGGGGCTGTTCCTCCTGCGGCCTCACGGGGTAAACAACCCCCACCGAGCCCTGCACCAGGCGGGGGCACAGCAGCTCCCCCAACTGCTAACACCTGAAAATCAGCACAACAGGCCCCTCCCCCAGAACACCAGCTAGACGGACAACTTCCAGGAGAAGCCAAGGGACTTAAAGTACACAGAATCAGAAGATACTCCCCGGTGGTTCTTTTTTTGTTTGTTTGTTTTTGTTTTTGTTTTTGTTTTTGTTTTGTTTTGCTTTTTGATTTGTTTCCTTCCCCCACCCCCTTTTTTTCTCCTTTCTTTTTCTTTCTCTTTTTCTTCTTTTTTTTTTTTTCGTTTTTTTTTTCTTTTTCTTCCCTTTTTTTTCTCTTTCTCTTTTCTTTCCTTCTTTCTCTCCTCTTTTTCTCTTTTTCCCAATACAACTTGCTTTTGGCCACTCTGCACTGAGCAAAATGACTAGAAGGAAAACCTCACCTCAAAAGAAAGAATCAGAAACAGTCCTCTCTCCCACAGAGTTACAAAATCTGGATTACAATTCAATGTCAGAAAGCCAATTCAGAAGCACTATTATACACCTACTGGTGGCTCTAGAAAAAAGTATAAAGGACTCAAGAGACTTC
Source organism: Canis aureus (assembly GCF_053574225.1). Lineage (NCBI taxonomy): Eukaryota > Metazoa > Chordata > Mammalia > Carnivora > Canidae > Canis > Canis aureus. The sequence continues at coordinate 25,191,963 of NC_135630.1, read as the reverse complement.
ATGACTGCAGAATTTAGAGCTAATCAGGCAGAAATTAAAAATCAATTGAATGAGATGCAATCCAAACTAGAAGTCCTAACCACGAGGGTTAACGAGGTGGAAGAACGAGTGAGTGACCTAGAAGACAAGTTGATAGCAAAGAGGGAAACTGAGGAAAAAAGAGACAAACAATTAAAAGACCATGAAGATAGACTAAGGGAAATAAACGACAGCCTGAGGAAGAAAAACCTACGTTTAATTGGGGTTCCCGAGGGCGCCGAAAGGGACAGAGGGCCAGAATATGTATTTGAACAAATTCTAGCTGAAAACTTTCCTAATCTGGGAAGGGAAACAGGCATTCAGATCCAGGAAATAGAGAGATCCCCCCCTAAAATCAATAAAAACCGTTCAACACCTCGACATTTAATTGTGAAGCTTGCAAATTCCAAAGATAAAGAGAAGATCCTTAAAGCAGCAAGAGACAAGAAATCCCTGACTTTTATGGGGAGGAGTATTAGGGTAACAGCAGACCTCTCCACAGAGACCTGGCAGGCCAGAAAGGGCTGGCAGGATATATTCAGGGTCCTAAATGAGAAGAACATGCAACCAAGAATATTTTATCCAGCAAGGCTCTCATTCAAAATGGAAGGAGAGATAAAGAGCTTCCAAGACAGGCAGCATAAAAGAATATGTGACCTCCAAACCAGCTCTGCAAGAAATTTTAAGGGGGCCTCTTAAAATTCCCCTTTAAGAAGAAGTTCAGTGGAACAGTCCACAAAAACAAAGACTGAATAGATATCATGATGACACTAAACTCATATCTCTCAATAGTAACTCTGAATGTGAACGGGCTTAATGACCCCATCAAAAGGCGCAGGGTTTCAGACTGGATAAAAAAGCAGGACCCATCTATTTGCTGTCTACAAGAGACTCATTTTAGACAGAAGGACACCTACAGCCTGAAAATAAAAGGTTGGAGAACCATTTACCATTCGAATGGTCCTCAAAAGAAAGCAGGGGTAGCCATCCTTATATCAGATAAACTAAAATTTACCCCAAAGACTGTAGTGAGAGATGAAGAGGGACACTATATCATACTTAAAGGATCTATTCAACAAGAGGACTTAACAATCCTCAATATATATGCTCCGAATGTGGGAGCTGCCAAATATATAAATCAATTATTAACCAAAGTGAAGAAATACTTAGATAATAATACACTTATACTTGGTGACTTCAATCTAGCTCTTTCTATACTCGATAGGTCTTCTAAGCAAAACATCTCCAAAGAAACGAGAGCTTTAAATGATACACTGGACCAGATGGATTTCACAGATATCTACAGAACTTTACATCCAAACTCAACTGAATACACATTCTTCTCAAGCGCACATGGAACTTTCTCCAGAATAGACCACATATTGGGTCACAAATCGGGTCTGAACCGATACCAAAAGATTGGGATTGTCCCCTGCATATTCTCGGACCATAATGCCTTGAAATTAGAACTAAATCACAACAAGAAGTTTGGAAGGACCTCAAACACATGGAGGTTAAGGACCATCCTGCTAAAAGATAAAAGGGTCAACCAGGAAATTAAGGAAGAATTAAAAAGATTCATGGAAACTAATGAGAATGAAGATACAACCGTTCAAAATCTTTGGGATGCAGCAAAAGCAGTCCTAAGGGGGAAATACATCGCAATACAAGCATCCATTCAAAAACTGGAAAGAACTCAAATACAAAAGCTAACCTTACACATAAAGGAGCTAGAGAAAAAACAGCAAATAGATCCTACACCCAAGAGAAGAAGGGAGCTAATAAAGATTCGAGCAGAACTCAACGAAATCGAGACCAGAAGAACTGTGGAACAGATCAACAGAACCAGGAGTTGGTTCTTTGAAAGAATTAATAAGATAGATAAACCATTAGCCAGCCTTATTAAAAAGAAGAGAGAGAAGACTCAAATTAATAAAATCATGAATGAGAAAGGAGAGATCACTACCAACACCAAGGAAATACAAACGATTTTAAAAACATATTATGAACAGCTATACGCCAATAAATTAGGCAATCTAGAAGAAATGGACGTATTCCTGGAAAGCCACAAACTACCAAAACTGGAACAGGAAGAAATAGAAAACCTGAACAGGCCAATAACCAGGGAGGAAATTGAAGCAGTCATCAAAAACCTCCCAAGACACAAGAGTCCAGGGCCAGATGGCTTCCCAGGAGAATTTTATCAAACGTTTAAAGAAGAAATCATACCTATTCTCCTAAAGCTGTTTGGAAAGATAGAAAGAGATGGAGTACTTCCAAATTCGTTCTATGAAGCCAGCATCACCTTAATTCCAAAGCCAGACAAGGACCCCGCCAAAAAGGAGAATTACAGACCAATATCCCTGATGAACATGGATGCAAAAATTCTCAACAAGATACTGGCCAATAGGATCCAACAGTGCATTAAGAAAATTATTCACCATGACCAAGTAGGATTTATCCCTGGGACACAAGGCTGGTTCAACACCCGTAAAACAATCAATGTGATTCATCATATCAGCAAGAGAAAAACCAAGAACCATATGATCCTCTCATTGGATGCAGAGAAAGCATTTGACAAAATACAGCATCCATTCCTGATCAAAACTCTTCAGAGTGTAGGGATAGAGGGAACATTCCTCGACATCTTAAAAGCCATCTATGAAAAGCCCACAGCAAATATCATTCTCAATGGGGAAGCACTGGGAGCCTTTCCCCTAAGATCAGGAACAAGACAGGGATGTCCACTCTCACCACTGCTATTCAACATAGTACTAGAAGTCCTAGCCTCAGCAATCAGACAACAAAAAGACATTAAAGGCATTCAAATTGGCAAAGAAGAAGTCAAACTCTCCCTCTTCGCCGATGACATGATACTCTACATAGAAAACCCAAAAGTCTCCACCCCAAGATTCCTAGAACTCATACAACAATTCGGTAGCATGGCAGGATACAAAATCAATGCCCAGAAGTCAGTGGCATTTCTATACACTAACAATGAGACTGAAGAAAGAGAAATTAAGGAGTCAATCCCATTTACAATTGCACCCAAAAGCATAAGATACCTAGGAATAAACCTCACCAAAGATGTAAAGGATCTATACCCTCAAAACTATAGAACACTTCTGAAAGAAATTGAGGAAGACACAAAGAGATGGAAAAATATTCCATGCTCATGGATTGGCAGAATTAATATTGTGAAAATGTCAATGTTACCCAGGGCAATATACACGTTTAATGCAATCCCTATCAAAATACCATGGACTTTCTTCAGAGAGTTAGAACAAATTATTTTAAGATTTGTGTGGAATCAGAAAAGACCCCGAATAGCCAGGGGAATTTTAAAAAAGAAAACCATCTGGGGGCATCACAATGCCAGATTTCAGGTTGTACTACAAAGCTGTGGTCATCAAGACAGTGTGGTACTGGCACAAAAACAGACACATAGATCAGTGGAACAGAATAGAGAATCCAGAAATGGACCCTGAACTTTATGGGCAACTAATATTCGATAAAGGAGGAAAGACTATCCATTGGAAGAAAGACAGTCTCTTCAATAAATGGTGCTGGGAAAATTGGACATCCACATGCAGAAGAATGAAACTAGACCACTCTCTTTCACCATACACAAAGATAAACTCAAAATGGATGAAAGATCTAAATGTGAGACAAGATTCCATCAAAATCCTAGAGAAGAACACAGGCAACACCCTTTTTGAACTCGGCCATAGTAACTTCTTGCAAGATACATCCACGAAGGCAAAAGAAACAAAAGCAAAAATGAACTATTGGGACTTCATCAAGATAAGAAGCTTTTGCACAGCAAAGGATACAGTCAACAAAACTCAAAGACAACCTACAGAATGGGAGAAGATATTTGCAAATGACATATCAGATAAAGGGCTAGTTTCCAAGATCTATAAAGAACTTATTAAACTCAACACCAAAGAAACAAACAATCCAATCATGAAATGGGCAAAAGACATGAACAGAAATCTCACAGAGGAAGACATAGACATGGCCAACATGCATATGAGAAAATGCTCTGCATCACTTGCCATCAGGGAAATACAAATCAAAACTACAATGAGATCCCACCTCACACCAGTGAGAATGGGGAAAATTAACAAGGCAGGAAACAACAAATGTTGGAGAGGATGCAGAGAAAAGGGAACCCTCTTACACTGTTGGTGGGAATGTGAACTGGTGCAGCCACTCTGGAAAACTGTGTGGAGGTTCCTCAAACAGTTAAAAATATACGTGCCCTACGACCCAGCAATTGCACTGTTGGGGATTTACCCCAAAGATACAAATGCAATGAAACGCCGGGACACCTGCACCCCGATGTTTCTAGCAGCAATGGCCACGATAGCCAAACTGTGGAAGGAGCCTCGGTGTCCAACGAAAGATGAATGGATAAAGAAGATGTGGTTTATGTATACAATGGAATATTACTCAGCTATTAGAAATGACAAATACCCACCATTTGCTTCAACGTGGATGGAACTGGAGGGTATTATGCTGAGTGAAGTAAGTCAGTCGGAGAAGGACAAACATTATATGTTCTCATTCATTTGGGGAATATAAATAATAGTGAAAGGGAAAATAAGGGAAGGGAGAAGAAATGTGTGGGAAATATCAGAAAGGGAGACAGAACGTAAAGACTGCTAACTCTGGGAAACGAACTAGGGGTGGTAGAAGGGGAGGAGGGCGGGGGGTGGGAGTGAATGGGTGACGGGCACTGGGTGTTATCTGTATGTTAGTAAATTGAACACCAATAAAAAAATAAATAAATAAATAAATAAATAAATAGAATGCAAGAGACCTAGTATAGTCAAAACATTCCCGAAAAAGGAAAACAAAGTTGAAGGGTTGATAGTACTTTATTTCAAAATCTATCATAAAGCTACAATAATTAAGACAATGTAATATTAACATAAGGATAGTCATAGAAAACAATGGGACAGAAGAGAGGCCCTAGACATAAATCAATCAGCAATCAACTCAACAAAATGAACAAGGCTCTTTCAAAGAGAAAGAAAAGTCTTTGCAGGAAATGATGCTGGAACAAATGAATGAACATATCTAAAAAGTGAACCTGGACCTCTACTTCAGCTTTGAATCAAAAATTAATTTGAAATAGTCATAGATCAAATGTAACAGCTAAAATTATAACACCTGTAGGAGAAAATGTAAGAGACTATCTTCACGAATTTGGAGTCGGCAAAGATTTTTTACACAGCTCTCAGGAAGCAATAACCATAAAAGCAAAACTTGATAAATTAATCTTCACCAAAGTGCTGCTCAGCAAAGCTACTGATAAAAAAATGAAATGGGAGATAATTCTTTCAGCATACACATTTTATAAAATATTTATAAATAGAATTATATATAAATATTATTTTCTATACCTAAAACTCTAAAAGACCTTTATAAATCTGTAATATAAAAGCAATACCCATAAAAATATGGGCAAATGCTTGAACAGACACTTTTTCAAAGGAGATACACAAATATCCAATAAGCATTTGAAAAGTTGCTTAGTCTTATTAGTTATCAAAGACATAAATTAGAAGTATGATAATTTACCGCTTTACACCCACAAAAATGGCTACAATTATAAAGACTGACAAAACTAAATATGGTTTAGTGGATGGAACATGTAGAACAACTGGAAGTCTAATACATTTCTGACCAGAGGCTGAAATGACAAGCCACTTCAGAAAAACATTTGACAGTTTTTATGAAGTTAAATAGACACCTTTCCTTTAAAGAATAATTAGGCTCCTAGATATTTGTCCAAGGAAAATTAAAACATACATCTATAAAAAATAACTTACACAACATAGTTATAGAGGTTATTTTCAGAAAGATTCCAATCTAAAAGCTGCCCCAATGTCATTAAAAGAATGGATAAATTGTGTTAGATGAATACAATTGAACATTGCTTAGCAAAAGCGAAACAAAGCACAACAAATGAAAAAACTGACTTGGCAATATGCATGAATCCTTTAAAAACTTATGTTAAGGGAAGGAGGATGGATGTAAAGTTGTACTTACTGTGTGATCCCATTTGTATGAAGTTAAAGGAGAGATGGGATTCACCCATGGTGACAAAAATCAAAACAGAGGTTGAAAATTGACTTGAGGGATCCCTGGGTGGCGCAGCGGTTTGGCGCCTGCCTTTGGCCCAGGGCACGATCCTGGAGATCCGGGATCGAATCCCACGTCAGGCTCCCGGTGCATGGAGCCTGCTTCTCCCTCTGCCTGTGTCTCTGCCTCTCTCTCTCTCTCTCTCTCTCTCTGTGTGACTGTCATAAATTAAAATATATATATATATATAATTGACTTGAATTATCCATGAAAAAACTTTCTGAGGTGATGGAAGAATCAGGCAGGAAAATTTGCATTAGCTATAAAAATATAATAAAACTATGTTAAAGACTTTTATTGGCATAGGAATAAACAAGTAAGCCAATGGAAAAACTAGAGAGCATTAGATTGTCTTTTTAAAAATTTTATGTGTATATATGTAGATTATAATGTCTATAAACATTGGCTAAAATCTCAAAAAGTTATCTTGCTGGAAATCCTTTTACCAAAGTGCAAGCTTTTGTGTTCTGATAATTCAGTGATCCCAAAGATGTCCAAGATCTCCCTTATGAACATATTTTTTAATTAATTTTTAAGTTTTCTTCAACAGTGGTTATCCAATGTTTTTGTTGTTTTGGCCTCACCTGTTTCCAACTCTGTATCCTATATGCCACTTTTGGTAGGCATTCTGGTTTACCTTGACTTTCTTGTCTTTCCACATTTTATAAAAACTGCCCTTCTCATCATGTTGGTCTTTCTGGTTCTACCAGGTGAGTATATGATAGGTCAATCTTCGGGTCTTAGGCTTATTTATCATTATCCTTAGACTGCCTCTGAAACATCTTGGATATTTGTTTTTGGACTCTCTGTCATTTCATTTCTCAACCTCACTTTTTTTCTCCAACGAATGCCCACATTTTTTGTTAATTCTCATTTCTAAAATAGCATAATCACAAACAATTCCATTGGATTCCTCCTTGCATTAGTAAAATGTACAGCTATTGTACCGTAATTCAAAGATTCCTAGTATTTCACCCACAGTTGACTCCTGCATCATCACTTCCTGGTCCCGATCTAGAATAAAACATACATGTATGCTTCCCTTTCTTTTAATGTTAAAAAAAATATGCTTGTTCTAAAAAGTGATTATTTTACCCCAAATCTCTCCTTCATTAATCACTTTTTGGATTATTGAGTTCCATAATGATCATTAAATAATATATTTTTTCACTTTCCTGAAGCAGTTTTCAGCTTAAACTCATTGGCCTGATCACATGCTTCCTGGTACGTTAACTATTACAACATTTGTATAATTTAAACTAGGAATATTCACACAAAGAATTAGTAGTAATTCTTGTACTTGGTGAATTGTGTTCTTATGGCATTTTCTTTTATATTTCCCCTCACAGGAAATATTTTTTCCATTTACCCACGTTAATTATAGCATACTTCACTTAGAAATATTGCCAATCAGGGGCACCTGCTTGGCTCAGTCGAGAGACTGGCTCTTGATTTCAGCTCAAGTCATGATCTCACGACTGAATGAGTGAGTGGTGAGACTGAGCCCTCAGTCACTGCATGCTCAGCAGGGAGTCAGCTTGGGATTCTTTCCCTCTGTTCTCTCTCTCTCTCTCTCTCTCTCTCTCAAAATAACTAAAATAAATATATTTTTAAAAATATCTCCAATCATAACACAACATTATGGGATGTTGGAAGTAGAAGTATGTTTACAATTTATTCTTTCTAATTTTAAAAAAAGATTTTATTTATTTATTCATGAGACACACACACACACACACACACACACACACACACACACACATAGAGGCAGAGACATAGGCAGAGGGAGAAGCAGGCTTCATGCAGGGAGCCTGATGTGGGACTTGGTCCCGGGACTCCGGGGTCACGTCCTGGGCCGAAGGCAGATGCTCATCCACTGAGCCACCCAGGTGTCCCATGTTTACAATTTAATTGAAAGCCTCTGTTTTTAAAAATAAGGAACTAAATGCAAAGCTCTGCTACAACTGTCCACTGTAATGTTACAAGACCTTTGCCCATTGACAAGTGTATTCATTGTAATTTTCAAGTGTACAATTCAGTTATATTTAATGAATTAACAGAGTTTTATAACCATCATCACTATCTGTTTTCAGAAGATTTTCATCATTCCAAAAAGGAAGCTCAATATTTATTAGCAGTCACTCCCTATTTCCTGCCTCTACAGCCCCTGGTAATTACTAATCTAATTTTCATCTCTATTAAGTTACCTGGTCTGGATATTTCATATAAGTGGAATCATACAATATATGGCTTTTTGTAATTGACTTCCTTTACTTAGCATGTTTTCAAGGTTAACTGATACTATAGCATGTGTCATTCCTTTATATAGCTGAATAATATTCCACTCTATGGATATATCATATTTTGTTTATCCATTCTTCAGTTGATGGATATTTGAGGTCTTTCTACTTGTTAGCCCTTTTGAATACTGCTTCTGTGAACATGTGTATATAAGTTTTTGTGTCTAAGTATTTTCAGTACTCTTGGGAGAATATACCTGGGAGTGGAATCCCTGTGTTAAACAGTAACACAATGCATCACCTCATGAGGAACTGCCAAACTGTTCTCCAAAGTGGCTGTATCATCTGATAACACCTCCAAATTGCTCCAGTTTTAAGGGCCTCTAGGTTTCATACAGAAGCACTGAATCAGATGTCTCTATAATCTTCCACATAAGTAAATCGCACAACTCAAGGATTATTAGCTCTTCCCTTCCCACTTAGTATGAGCAGGGACACTCTATCATAGCCTTTGTACATCTGAGCCTAGTGTTCTTTCATTTCCTTTAACTTCCCCCATAGTTTTCAAGTCTAAACTTTTCCTGCTACAATTCTAATCTTTAGCATCATAACCTTGGTGCAACATTGATCTGCTTGGAACCCTTCCTGTAGAGGCTCCCCTTATCCCTAAATCCCTAAATTGTACAAAAGATGAAACATTCCTTCATGAATCACTGTGAGAGTTAAACACTGAGGCTTGGGCCCCCTGAGCTGTCCCACATGGCATGTGTATTGCCAGCTATAAATATAGACATTAAACTGATTTATGGACTTAGCTTCAAATTCAAAGTGAAGATAACACAAGAGAGGTGAGGGAAGAGAGGGTGAAAATTATCAATCTCTTTCCTTAAATTTAGCTTATACTATTTAGGTAATTACCTAAAATAACAATAAGGTAAGAGACAATTACCTAACATTAAAAAGGTATCTCTACTCCAGTATTTTAAAAGACTAGTAATTTGAACACTTTTCACAGTATTTCTGTTTTTTTTTAACTGTAGTTCGTGGCATCATATGTTTTATAGAAGCTAAATATCAAGCATTTGGCCAGCTTTCTCACCCACACACTACCTAGAATTTTTTCTGATTTTCAATGATTCTAGTAATAGTATTCTATCATTTCCAATTGGAGTAATTTTAGACTTTGGTGTTTCGACAGGGCATAATTTATTGTGTTTGATATTCAGTTGGACTACATATTTGTTTAACTTTTTTACACTAAAATCACATATTTGCACACTCTTTTATTCCTTCCTCTTAGCTAATATTTAGCCATAATTTAATTTTTTTTCTTTACTCACATATTTCAAGATTTTCTCAGGTGTTTTAAGATTTGAGAAGCAAAGAACAAAATGAGAAGAAAATAAATACTAGTGACTCCCAGTGACATGGAAATGTTACAGAGTGGCTCCCCAAGGAAGGTATTAGGTTGGCCATGGCATGTATTGAGCCGAGTGGTCCAGAACTGCCTCATAGAGCTACCACCATGATTACAAGTTTCAAATCCAAGGATCTGTTTTTCCGGGGGTGATTTGGAGGATTAGATAAGAGGGGAAACTTTCAACTACAATTTTGTAAAATACTCAAGGAAATTAAGAAAGAAACTTATCCATGATTATCCAAGTTGTGTGCACTTCCTGTATGTTTTGTTCTTTTACTTTCACTTTATTTTTCACCATGCATAGACTATGGTGCCGTCTAGATATTTATAGATTGGGGAGGAGGGACTGGTATTTTTTAAATTGAAAACCATGTATGTATTAACCTTTAGGGATTTGTCACCTCTTTGCTGCATTGAGGATTTACACGCTGATCTCCTGCAGTGAGACTCTATTAGATTCCACAAATCTCATGAGTCTGATTTTCGTATTTCCCAGTTTTCTGCTGAGTGGTTTCATTGCCAGAATAAAGGTAATTGAAAACAAGAAGGAAGCAAAACAAAACAAAAATCAAAATTATCCACTTAGAAAATATTATTTGGAGAGAACAAAGAGCATTAAATTAATTTACCAGTCTTTTAAGATGATGATGGCCATATGATACTAGAGAAGAGTCTTAGCAAATTGTAATTTCTAGAACAAGTGAACATAGTTTAATAATTTCTTTATTTTTAAACATAGTTTGAGATTAAACATTTATGTCTTATTTTGAATACATTATGAGTATATTTAACACTTGAAATAAATGTGTATATATAATATATACATGTTTTATAACATAGATGTGTATATGGGAAACTACCATAATTTAGCAAAGTCAGAATAAAAGGTGTAATTTAATCACCAACTATTTTCTGAAAAAGTATATGTGTTTCAGATACGAATGATGATCTTTATCCATCAGCTGCTATGTGGTCCCCTTCACAGTAATCTGGGTATTTCAATTCATGTTTAAATGCTCGTTATAAAATGAAACAAAGGAATGTATGCCCAGCATAATATGAATATTTTTAAGTCTAAAAATGTTCTGAATATAAAAATATTGGGTATTCAGTACATTTCCATATCCCTTCATTATAAAACAAGTAAGTCCATCAGATCCGAATTTAGTAATGAACTTTACATCATGTTACTCTACCATCAAATATCATTCACTCTGCTGTCTTTTGAAATGAGGTATAATACTGAAAATACAGGTGCTCCCGGGAAGGACTCTGTCCTAAGATGGCAAAAGTCTTCCAAACAAGTTTGTCAAGAGCAACACTATTTCAATATTCAGTATCAATCAATTAATATTGCTAATTTTTAAATCTCTCCCATCACAAAGCAAGTGGAATATCCATACTTGCCGGATTCTGTGAAAGCATCAATTCTTATGTTCAATACTGAACAATACCAAAGCAGATTCTAAGCATTTTTAAATAACAGTCACAATTTTACTACATTCAAAAAGATGTATAAAGCATGTACTTTAGAACATCCACTTTGCTAAAAGGAAAAAAAATCCAGTTTTGCATTCTGTCTATATATCATAAGTGAGTGTTACTCATAAAGGATTTGAACTCCCTAAGCATATGTGTCCACTTCCACCATTAAAGTGAATTCAGGTGCCGGGCATGACTGTCTCCAGACAGGCTTTCTTGAAATAATTGATGGCTGTGGTCTTATTGCCCCATCGAACTATATCTGGATACACTCATGTTGCTTTTACAAGAGTTTCATACAGCTCCACAGTCTGTAGAACACGTGGGATGTATCTCATAGTTTCTTTTATTAATGTAAACTATTTTCACTTTCTCCAGTGACAAATTGCTCCAAATTAGGTTTTTTACACCTATTATGACTGAACTGATGAGAAATTCATCTGTAGACCACAGCTGTGTATTGCAAGCATTATAAACCCTTGTGGCAAGGAGGTGATTGTTACATTGCCAGGATCAAGCAGAAGAGAATTGTTTATTTTGGAGGGAGGCAGAAATCTTCGTTTTCAAATTTTTCAAAAATTTAAAAAATTATTTAAGATTCAAAATGGCCATTTTAAGAGCTATCCAAAAGCAACTTGTTTTAATATATTATGAGAGAGTGAAAATTTGTGCAGAGCCACTACATTCAAAAAGAAAAAGAAAATCTACTCTTTTATTATTATTTCAGTATCCATTGAATGTTAGAAACATGGCAAGTATTGTATGTGGCAGAAGCAAGATCTAGTGAATGTACCATTTACATGACATGGAGAAGATGGATCTCTGTGAGAGGACAGGAATGTGATCCATGCATGCACTGATTCCATATTTCCTAAGTGTATTTGCACACACGTTTGTAATTATTCTCACCTGGTATAGTTAATATTGTCTGGTGATTTGCCATGGATGACAACTGCCCTCCCTTAAAGTCTACCAAAGGGACATAATGGCCTGACTTTTGAAAAGTTGCTGACAAGGAACAAAAACATATTTAAAAATTCAGTACTAACAGCAAATAGGAGCTTTCTAGTAACACTTGGAAAACACTGAGAAATCACAAATAAATTACAGAAAATTGAAAGAAACTTATGCTCTACTTTTCTTGGGCCATTAATGCATGAGAAAGGAATAGATTTGAAAACTCTTCACTTTAAAAAAGAACATGACTGGTTACTATTGATAAGTATTATCATAAAATATAGGGTAAAATCAATGCCTAACTTTCAGAAATTGCAGACACCTCCATCTTTTCACATATCAAGAATACCATTATCCACAATGCCTAAGTATATTACAATAAAAATAAATCAATGTCCATGAAATTATTGTCACACTGCAGCAATGTTGTGTTCACTGAATAAATATTCACTATAACAAGATTTCATTCTTTAATTTATGGTATAGGCATGTGACTGTCAGTTTGCTATTGTATTCCTATGTGAAATAGAAGATTTAGAGTAAAATATATTTGACATTTCCCTTAGTCAGAGTCAATGATAATTTTAATCAAGATTGCAACAATAAATAATTATTTACCTTTGTCAACATAAATATGTAAAGAATACTAATTCTCATAATGTTCATGTTTCTTCTATCTTTTTAAAAAGATTTTATTATTTATTTATGACAGAGAGAGACAGAGAAGTAGAGGGAGAAGCAGGCTCCTTGCAGGGAGCTGGATGTGGGACTCAATCCTGGGTCTCCAGGATCACACCCCAGGCTGAAGGCGGCACTAAACCGCTGGGCCACCATGTTTGTTCTATCTTATTTGAACATTGGACAGCATTTGATATGAAATGTGTCATACTCATTTTCTTTCATTTTACTTGAAAATTTTAAAACTCTTCATTAAATTGGTCATAGAATTTCTCAATGCAACAATCTATTGCATCTATCTCATAACTTGAAATTATTTTTTTCATAAATTAGTATACCAAAAATATTTAAGATCCATCTTAATGTACTACAAAATATAGAAAACAATTATTGGATCATTAAGCCTGTAACAGACAGAATAATGATTTAGTAAAATGTGTGGGTTTTTTTCTTTCACTAAATAGCCATTTCAAAAGGAATATTTTCAATGAAAATTTAGTTTAAAAATTAGTTTAATGATTTTGGTCAAAATATAACAAAGACAGGAAGTTGAAACTTTTAAATTAAAAGAACAATTTTGTCGAGATAACTTTTTTTTAGACCAGAATAGGAAATTGTTTTTTAGATTGTGATTCCAAATCATGAAGAATCAGACCAAAGAAAGTGAAATAAATTCTTCAAGAATGTCGGATCTGCTTCAGATTTTTTTAGATTAAGATGGATATTAACAAACCAACAAAACACCATATTTTTAAAAGAAGGTTGCACAGGCTTTCTTTAGAATACAAATAAGAAGAAAGAAGAAACCATTTTCTACATACGTTCCAAATAGTACATAGTACCAAATGCTCAGTAAGTATTCCTTGAATAACAAACCAGCACAAGTACCACCTGTTAAAAATAAGCATCTAAGATAAAAAAGAAATACATTTCAATTAGTTACCTTGAAAAAAATTTTAGAGGGCGCATTGTAGTGGTTCTCTATAAGAGGTATGCGTGATTAGACCTCAATGACAAAAGGAAAACGTTCTAGGCTAGAAAAGTTTCAAATAAGGCAAAAATTTTCCCCTCTTAAAGATATATAAATCAAATTCCTAGGATATTTTTAAATCATACTAATAGGAAAGCCTTGGACAAGTTATTGAAATGTTGTATCATAATTCATGTTTTTCTGCCAACTGAATATTTATTAACACTTATGTAACAGTAATTAAGATGTATTCATGTGAGCATATGCAAATGAAAACCACTTGGGATCAATAGCTCTTTATAGTATAAAAAGTTTATGAACATAGACTTTAGCTGACAATTTTCAATTGGAAATGATCTCATAAAAATCAAAGATGTGACATTGCATACACTGTGATGTTGAAGTCTGAGCTGACTGGGGAGTTTCTTCCTGCCTGTTGCTGAGCCTGCAAGTGAGCTCGCTCAGGGATGACACAGCTGTCTGCATGTGCCTACTGTTTTGTCTCAAAACTTGTAGTGACAGGTGTGTCTTGTCACTCTCTGGTGTACATTACAGGCCTGCCTTGTTTATCATTCCAAGATGAGCTCCGATGTGTGTGACCCTGACAGTACAGAATATAATCAAATGCCCTTTGAACCGAGGAAGAGGAATTTATTGCTGTTAACACATTTTACAGTTTATAGGGTCATTAGCCCCTTAGCTTCTGAGATATTTTTTTCAAGCTTGGCTTTGAATCTATAAATTCAACGGATTTCTATTACAGAATTGACAAGAAATGAGATATTCAGTGTTGCCTTTTATAAATTCCTTACTTCATATATAAAGTATAACAATAAAAAAGACTTAATAAGATGCTTTTCCTTCTCTTATCCATCTCAGCAAGGAATAATATAGCAAAGTTGTGTAACAGTGAATTTTCTATATTGGAGTAAAAGATGTCTTAAACGTCATCAATTTTAAATAACTGCATTACAATTTCAAATGCATTTTATAAACTCCAATATATTCTACAATACTCAATACATCATAAACTTATCTATAAAAATAAAATAGCAAATGAATTAAAGAAACAAAACATTATTTTGAAATACTATGGAAATTTCACTTGTTCACTTTTTATGTATTAATATTTTTTCTAGGATATGGAGAAACTTAAACTTAAAACAATTGCTATTTGGCAAGAGTGTATATATTTTAACCTAAGATCTGGGATTTAGGGCAGCCCGGGTGGCTCAGTGGTTTAGCGCAGCCTTCAACCCGGGACGTGAATCTGGAGACCCGTGATCGAGTCCTGCGTTGGGCTCCCTGCATGGAACCTGCTTCTCCTTCTGCCTGGGTATCTGCCTCTGTGTGTGTGTGTTTCATGAATAAATAAATAAAATCTTTAAAAAAAATCTGGGGTTTAAATTAATAATCGATTAAAAGATAAATTTTGTTTTGTTTGTTTTTAAAGATTTTATTTATATATTCATGAGAGATACAAAGAAGAGAGGCAGAGACACAGGCAGAGGGAAAAGCAGGCTCTCTGGGAGGAGTCCCAAGCAGGACTCATTCCAGGACTCTGGGGTCACTCCCTAAGCCAAAGGCAGGTGCTCAAACACTGAGGCACAAGGTGCCCCAGAAGATAAATATTTTTAAGCAAAATGATTGAAAATATTCCTGAATTCTAACAAAAAGAAAGAAGGAAAATAAGTTATAGTGATTCGATACCTTTAAATGGAATTGAGATCAATTGGAATTAAATTATGTGATACATATTTCTTAATCATAACAATGGACTCCTGTACTAGACAGGAGGTAGTTTATCTTATATTTAGTAAGAAGGAAAACCACATTAGTTCTACCACAGTGAGAAGATATTCATTAAAATAGCTATTTAACACTAAAAAGCCACTTCAAGAGTATGCTGACCCTCTCCCATTCAATTATCATCTTCCATTAGAACACAGGATGAACCTCAAAGATGCAAAATAGGATAAAGTCTATGTACCTGGCAAGTTTCTTAGTTATAAACGACAGAAACCAACTCTGCCTAACTGGAGTCATTGGGATCATTGACAAGATATCAGGTAACTCACGAATTTATTGACGTGTTGGCAACTCAGCTAAGAAACAGAGGGAGGCTGGGTCAGGAGAACACAAGCACAGCCAGATGTTGCCCCCGATGCAACCGCCTCCAGGTCCTCTCCACTGAGTCCTTCACCTGTTTCCTCAAACAAGAGCCATCACCTTCCACGTGAAAACTCTCCCACTAAAATCATGCTGTGGGACTCCAACAGTAGTTCTTTTTAGTCCATGAGTTCTGAGTTCAGCCTCATATTAGTCCTAATTCTCATATTAGTTCTAATTCAGCAGCTACTGAATTTCATTGTGTTGAGCGGGTCTTCTCCTCAGACTCCAAACTATTTACACTTTCCCCCTGCTGTTTGGGATGCCCCTGTACCCAGGATACCCTCTTCTTCAATGTGTCCCTTGGTGTAACCCCACTTCACACCCCTTCTGCTGAGGGGATTCCATCTACTTTCACAGCTAAGACTCTCTCTCTCTTGCCTCCAAGTCTCTAACTCCACCAGCCTCTGAATTCCAGATCCTCACTGCTCTTTCCTTTCTGTCCACTTCAGCATTCACATTCGACATGTTTCGAGGTCAATTTATCATGTTGCTCGATCTTTCTTTTTTCCTTTCTTCTTCCGTGCACTTTCTCTGTAGGCAAGTCCAGCTTCTGCACCCCCCAAGACCTACCTAAACATGAGGCATTTTCAGTTTCTCCATCTCTTTCACCTTACAGGTTCAGATGGTGGCTACAGGGGTTAATTATTATTGTCTCTTCCCTCATTATTCCAGTAGCAGAACTGCCCTGTGCTGTTTCAACTCTTCAGGCAAGCGCTGACTCTGACTGGAGTGACACATTGAAGAACGGCCACCTCCCACAATGAAGAAATTGGAGTCTTTCCCCACAGAGGTTCACAAGGAAGCTACAGGAAGAAGATTCCTTTCCTTTTGATTGTAAAGTTGTGGAAACATGAGGCCGGAAGATTCTACAGGCATGTCCCGGTGCCCTATGCCCCACACCTGCCAGTCTATGGTAAGAGAAAATAAGGCTGTTGGGTTAAAAGGGAGGGATGAGAGGTGGAGAGCAATTGACAGAGCTGGTGTCCCTGCTTCCGGGTGCACTCCTTTCCTACCCACGGTTTAGTTACTGAGATATTATTTCTCTCCTTTTATACTTAGTCAGGATGCCACTACTAGATGAATTTTCCCACCCCTAAATTAATTATGTCACAGCTTACTCGGCATCATTCTCCATTACCTGCACCATAAAGACCTCGCTGTGACAGTCCTACATGATCTGGACCTAACATTTCCCATCTCATCTCCTGCAAGTCTTTCCTCTCCTCTCTTATGTTATAAACTCTGGCCTTTTTCCATTTGTTATCTCATTGACCCATTAAATTTCTACCCAGCTGAATAGCACAGATTACCTCTTCTCCTGCAGTGAATTAAGCTCTGAGAAGTGGACCTGCAAGTCCCACGTTGGAGTCTAAATTCCATTTTCTCTGTGTGGAGTCATCGCTCTGCAAGTCTGTTATTTCTGATTTGTGGAATGATACAGTATCTTAGCTTCACTTTTTAAAAAAGATTTTATTTATTTATTCATGAGAGAAACAGAGAGAGAGAGAGGCAGAGACACAGGCAGAGGGAGAAGCAGGCTCCATGCAGTGAGCCTGACATGGGACTCGATCCGGGGTCTCCAGGATCACACCCTGAGCTGAAGGCAGGCACTAAACCTGAGCCACCCAAGGATCCCCTTAGCTTCACTTTAAATGAGATGTGTTACAATATCTTTGAAGGAATTTTATGCCCATGTAATTTTATTCAGGAGATTCTATTTAACTGGCTGTTGATTTTACTTAATCTGCTGAGTAGCAAGAAAATTATATGGAGACCTTTCATAATATCTGAGATTCACAGAAGCCAAAGAGTGCTTGGTATATTCAATGGGCCAATATAGATATTCAAGTCCTGCATCAGGCTGAGTTGTGCCCCCTTAGCAGTCATCTGAGAGTTTGCTTGTAAAACCAAAGCCACACGGGTGTTTTCCGCTCAGAGGAAACTGGAAAGCAGAGCAGCTGATACCTGGGACTCTGCATTAAATTTGGTCCCACTAGTGATGTCCTGGAAGTCTTGTCCACCCCCCTAGAATCATGGGAGCTTCCTGGCTTTGCTGGACAATCAGGTCCACGTGACCATGAACAACTGTTCAACGTGGACTCTGCAAAATACTCCTCCCTCCGAGGCTCACTCTTTTGAGGCTCTCTTCGACAACTTTACAGTAACTGGTTCTCCTCTACTCCAGGGGAGAAAAGTGGTCCATCTGAAATTTTAAGTTTGAGTTTAGATGAAAATTTTTCATTGTAAATTTCATTGCTCTTCTCCCTCAAATGCTCGGCAGAGAAACGACTGCTGGCAAGTGGATTGAAACAGATCTTTCATTTCAACACTCCTTACCTTTTTGTGGAAAACTGTTACATATTCTTGGGTAAAGTTGCCAAAGGCTCTGACAAAAATTTTACCACCTCTTGTCTAAGGAAAACGTCTTGTCTATTAAAAAGAACTGTGTCAATTTTTAGCAAACTTATGAAGGCAAATGTATTGGAAAACAAAAGGAGTTTTGTCTTTTGTGGGGGTTGATGAACAGAAAAAAGTTTTCAGAGTTAATGACTCAGGCTGAGGATCTCTGAGTCCTGTAGGCTTTGCTTCCATGTGGTAGCAATTGTATTTTAATAATGAAACTGCTGGGGTGTTTATAGTATAAGCAGAGGAATCGGGAGTCATAGGGTCTCCCATGGCTTGGAATCATCCACATAACCCCAGGCGAGTCACTTGCAGTGAATGGGGCTCTGCTTAATTATCATCAAAATTGTGATTTGAGAATCATCATAGTGAATTCTGAGGTGGAATTCTAAGGTGTCGCGTAGTTTAATACTGTTTGTCTTTCTGCTGCTTTTGCATCTCATATTCCAGAAATCTAGCCTTAGGCTCACAAAAAGCACAGGTACTGCCAGAAGGAAATGCTTTGGCAAAGGTTTAGTGGTTTCAGAAGTCAGGTCTGGCAACCTTTCATGTGGAATATTCAGACCTGTCTGTTAGCAAAACTGCGGTATTTTGAATTCACTTGTTGGTTAATTTGGAATCACCCTGAGACAGAAAAGTTCTGGCCAGAGATTGAAGCTCCACTGCTGTATAGGGTCAGTAGGTCAAAGATCTCTACTATTTAGTAGTATTATTACTATTTGTGGAGGCCAAGAAAAATTAAGGCCATTCCACCTCAAGTTTAGCATTAGCACAAGTACAGCCATCTTAGGCCCCTGGGAATAAGGGCTGAACTTTACATTACTTCAGTTAAGCCCCATACTAGAATGAGAACAAAGCTCAGAATGCCCTCAGCAGGGAATCCCATATCAGAAAGACAACAGAGCTCAGAGAATCATATCAGATCTTAAGAAACTCCCCAACACTTTCTCTCATATTGGAATGGATAAAAAAAAAATTCATCCACCCCTTCTGAAAATCCCCTAGACCAGCCCATAAAAAAACAGCTGTAACCCACTTTGGGGTCCAAGCCTCTGTTCTGCTATGTGGAGTATACTTGGACCCAAGCTCCAGCTTGTAAATAAACCCTCGTGTGTTTGCATCCGTGTTGGCTTCTTGGTGGTTTCTTAGATTCGCCATCTTGGGCATAACATATTTATGTGCTTTAATTCAACATTTTGACAAATATGTACAGGGCCATTTGCTCTGATCTATCAAGAATTGTCTAACAGGAAATGAACTTCTACTCCTTATCTGGACTCCTTTTAAAGGAAACGCACCCCCAATCTGCTCTTCTCCATTCTGTTCATACATAGCAGGAAGAGTTCACAAGTTGCTTAGTTCCCTCTGCTCCATGTAATTAATGCAAGATGTTTATAGCTCAGAATCCTTTCATTAACAATAGGGCTGATGAGGGCACTGGATCTCTCATACTTACATTTCTTTCTTGTTAAACCAGGCACCTGTTTTGGCTTCCTCGTCAGGGCACTCTAAGGGCTTTCTGCTTCTCGGTGTCCTTCAATGGCTTCACCTCTACTGCCCGACATGGGACATCTTGCTCTCTTCTCCCTCTCTTATCATGGCTTTAACTAAAATACAAATTCTGATGATAGACACATTTAGATCTCCACCCCAGAACCACCTCTCTTGGACCTTGATTTTAAAATCTATCTGCTTACTTGTAACAATACTAAGTTGAACGATCCATACAGTTCTCAAACTTGACCAAAACAGAACTTGCATATTCTATCCCCTACCCCCAACATGGTTGCTCTTCTCGTCTTCTCTGCCTAAGTACATGGCATCACTATCCATCTTGGTGCTACAATGAATCTCCCTTTTCTGTATCCTCTTCAGCAGCAACCCTATCTGTTACCTGCACAGGTATCTCGAATCCACTGTCCCTCTGTCACTCCTCTCTATCCAATCTTTCATTCTGTGAGACAAATGCCTATGTCTTCTGTTTTCTTGCTTCTACTCTTACAGAAGCCAGAGTTCTTTCTCGAAAATGGAAATTAAATAAATTAACCCTCTGCTTAAAATATTCCATTTCTCATCATTGCACCTAATATACAACACTGTCTTTTTACCATTGCTTCTAAGATCCTGAATAACTGGCCACTACATATTCCCTAAACCCATCTGGTGTCACCCTTCCTCTTGTTCATTATTTTCCAGGTACAGTGGCCTTCTGGCCATTACTAGAATGTTATAAATCTTTCCCACTCACAAGTCTTAGTCCTTGCTTTGTCCAAGATATGGAAAACACCTGACCCCTACAATTATAATGGCTAGGTTATTCAGTAATCAGCTTAAAAGTCAACTTCTCAGAGAGGCCCACTGCAGATTCTTTCTAGTTTGTATCTATCATAGCACTTTTTATCTTATAAAAGACTTTTGACTACCTACAATTACAATGCTCATTTATTTGCTAGCTTGTTGTCTGCCTCCCCCATGAGAACATAAGCACTGTGTGAATAATGCCTAGGCTTTTTTTCTTCCAATATTTTATCTCCTATCTCTAGCATTATCTAAACAGAGGATGTACTTAATGGATAGTGACTGACTGATTTTTTTGAATGGATGAATGAATGAATGAACACTAGCCTTGACTCTTGATTTTTGTTTTAGTATTCTTCAGTAAAAGTATTTTATGTTGTCTACATTTTTTTTTATTTTGGCAGTACTTCGTATAATAACTTTCTAACCAAAATTTGTTTTAAATGAGCAGTTTTACAATTTTGCATTTCAAAATGAATAAGCTTATATAATTTAAATGGTCACAAGCTTTTCCTATCATTAATACATTCCTATGAATAACAGATTGAGCCCCTTGTCAATAAATTGGGCTTGTTTCCTATATTTACTTTCACCAGAAAATGAGATTGTAGGATGCTTGATTTGACTGAAGTTGTGGAGCGAGGCTTAATTGAGTTAAATTTGGAGAGCTGAGCAAATGATTCATAAAGCATACCTTCAATTACAAATTCTAGCACTATGGTTTTCTATCACACAGAAGTCCTCTATTTGTTTCCCTAACATATAGAAATAATCATTGATAAAACATTGAACTTTTCTTCTCATTCATTTACATGCATAGCCTTATAATAGTTAATATCTTCATGCACTTATGTAATCAACAGATTATAATGATTCATACCACAAGTTTTGAGGGACTAGTATGTATAGACTTTGTGTGAGGCAGTAGTAATATGGGAAAACTTGGTTCTTGTCTCATGGAATCGAAGAATGAATCTCGTGGACACAGGAGAGTGAGTAAAGGGATAGAAATTTATTAAGTAAAGATACAGAGAGGGATCCCTAGGTGGCGCAGCGGTTTGGCGCCTGCCTTTGGCCTAGGGCGCGATCCTGGAGACCCAGGATCGAATCCCACATCGGGCTCCCGGTGCATGGGGCCTGCTTCTCCCTCTGCCTGTGTCTCTGTCTCTCTCTCTCTCTCTGTGACTATCATAAAAAAAAAAAAAAAAAAAAAAAAAAAGATACAGAGAAAGCTCTCAGAAGTGAGAGGGGTCCCAAAGGGTTGCCACTGTGGGCTTGTAGGGTTGGTCTTTTACTGAGAGGCTAATCGGGGAACCTAAATCCTTTTAACATATCTATTGTTATCACCATTGAGTAAGGACTAGTATAACATCTTTAATAGCTTACTTCCTTTTTAGAGTATGATTTTTTTGTTGGTCACAAGGAGCTGTGACAACAAGACCACACCTCTGGCACCTGGGACAGGATGGTCTGGTTTATTTAACTCTGGTTTACTTTTATCTCCATATTTTTGGTTTTTTTGTGAGGCTGAGTCCGGGGGCCCCTACTTAGCCCTGCCAGCCCCATTTGTCTCTAATTCAGTAGATATATAAATAGAATAAATTCTAAATAGTCAAGGATGTTATATTTCAAGAATGTTTAATCATGATTCAATGCGATAATATCTTATTATAGGTATATACAAGTTACTACAGAAGAACAGAGATAGTGGAGAAGTGGGTTGAATTTCTGTTGTGGTCTAGGCATTGTACAATCATTTTACATACAAAATCTTATTTAATTTTCACAATCATTCTGGGTCTTGTAGAAATAGAGCTTGTAGAAGTCCTGGACCTTGGCCATGATTACATAGCTAGAAATGGTGGGGTGAGGATTTCAAGCCAGATTTATCTGATTTCAGACCTCTGCTCTCCCAACCATTGCAAGTTGCCTTATTTTCCCTAAGACATGAGAGGACAGGAACTGAGGAGAGTCAGAAAAAGACTGAGAAATGGTATGACATTTGGAATGAGAAAATATGCATAAGGCTCACAGGTCTTTTCATGAGACTGTCTTTTGAGGAGAAAGAACTACCAGAAGGAAGTTTCAGGAACAAGGTGAACATGTTCAAGAACTGGCAAGCATTTCAGAGCAGTTGGAGCTTGAGAAGAAAAACAGAGATTGGCAAGATTTGGTGACATAGAGGTTGAGAAAAAACCCACAGATTGTTTTCAGGGTCAAGCCAAAGAGTTCTGATTTCATTAAAAAAATAAAGAAGATAATGAAAGCTTTGGGATGAGCGATAACAGACCAGATAGCATTTCTACAGGGGATCTTCCTGGTGGCAGTGTGGAGAAGGCAAAGGATTAAAGTTACCGAGGTAGAAACTAATTTGTAGTGTTTCAGCCAAGAAATAATGATCACCTGAGCCAAAGAGTAACAAAGGTATGCACAGCGAAGGATTGTTGCTAATTTTTTAAAGATTTTATTTATTTATTCATGAGAAACACAGAGAGAGAGGCAGAGACCTAGGCAGAGGGAGAAGTAGGCTCCTTGCAGGGAGCCCAATGTGGCACTCGATTCCAGGACCCTGAGGATCTGCCCTGAGCGGAAGGCAGATGCTCAGCCACTGAGCCACCCAGGCATACTGATGCTAAAGATTTTAAAGATATAAATATCACAGGTCTTGGATTTACACTTATAAAACAAAGTAGATTTAAAATTTGCAGAGTGTCCTATCTCTATCACCTTTTGGTTTGTTCTTTTTTAGTTACTTGATAAATTCTGGCCTCCGCTTTTCAAGCAATAGTTGAAGGGAAGGATTACCTATGAAAATGGTCTGAAAAATCAAATGTAGTTGTAATTTTAGTCTAAAATAGGGATTGCAAGTCATTGCAGATAGAATGCAAGCAAATTCAATTTGATCTCTGTTTTTAAATATGAACGAACCAGAAACTGTGTCACTTTATCAGTAGAAAGAAGTACTCCTAAACTGCCTTTTGTGTCCTGCAGCAAGTACTTCTTTCTATTTGTGGGTACTATCAGGCGTAGAGTGTAAAAGAATATCACACATGCACAAAGATATGCATAGAACCATAAGGTCTACCTCCTATGGACGAGACACATAGTCCAACTTGTTTCTTCTTTCATCCCTCCTTTAAAACATGACTCCTTCACTTCCATCTGGAGCATTTTATGAAGCAACTTCCTAGTATGTGCAGAAGGTCAGATCAAGTTTTCCTGAATCTGTGGGCTGCTTGGAGAGCATTTCTAGTAAGTAAAGGCAACAAATCAAATTCAAAATGGAATTGAAGTTGATAGATAAAAACATAAAGTTTTCAGCATATGCAGGGTGGCAACAGTATGAAACGAACAGCTAAGCTGTGAACAAATGCCCAGTTATTTCTAAATACATTATTTGGATTTATGTTTTGCTCTCTATTTGTCAAGTGTTGAGATAACCGTGAAAACAACTGCAGTCCCCAAACATTTTGGAAATGTTATTTCAGTAAGAAAGTTAAAATCTAGGTATGACCATCATTAGCCTACAGGCACAGTCATTAGCTACAATGATATCAGTAATATTCACTTTTATGGGCATCACTGGGTTAATTGTGTAGACACAGCATTTTATTCACTTTGCAGTAGTATTTGGATGAAAGTCCCAAGATTCATACCCTTTAAAGATTATCATTAATCTGAGGGAATGCAGTCTTCCCAATTATCTTCTACAATTATCCACTGCACAGTGTTTTGACTGACTTGTACAGAAATTATCTTTTGCAATTCACTAATGGCAGGAGAGATCATAGATGTTTCCTACGCTTCTAACATTGTAGATTTAACTCTGAGCCACCATAGACACAGAGTTGAACTTTCATGGCAACATCTAGTCAAAATATCTATTACTTTTCTTCTAATCTTTCCCTATTTAAAATAAAATGCATTTACTTCTAAGTGAATGCTGATATTTCACGAGTAACATAATGGACAATAATGCAACATATCTTATTTTCTTCATGTGTTGGTCTGATATATACCCTCCAGAAGACTGAATTTAAGTAAGTCTAATTATTTTTTTTATCATTTTGCACCTTTAATATGTCACTGAACACACCTGTCATTTCCCCCTCCAGCTAAATGACATCATCCAGCCCTTTGAACACATATGTGAGCTTATGCTGAAAAGCTTATGCTGAGCTCAGAGAAACTATGGAGTATTAAACATATATTGTGCTTCACATGCTTATAAAAGTCATATCCACTTCTAGAGACCACTGGTTTCACTTTTCCTCCCATTTGATATTATCTCACATCTGTGGAAATATGAGTGGAAGATCACCTCACTTGGCAATAGAAAATTGTGGAACTCTTTATGGAATATTCAACATGAAAATCAAATAATTGGTCTTAGGGGGAACTCCAACTAGAATAGGAGTTCCTGGGAGGATATGAGCTAAAGGAACCATTTTAAAGATACTGCACATATTTCTCTTTGTGAAATGGGGTTGGCACCTCATAATGAAAATGGCACCATCTACATTTCTCTGTAAATATGTTTGAAATTCTATATTTACAATAAATACTGTATCTTTAACTTTTTGTCCCTTCTTTAAGCTCCAGAATATAGTCATGGTTCCTTGTGAATCACTGAAGGAAAAGAAGATTCTCTATATCCCCTAAGGTACTTAATGTAGATATATATATATATATATATAGATAGATAGATAGATAGATATGTATATATAAAATAAGGGAAAAAATATCCTTTCATGTGCAACCACACTCACTGTCATTCCAATGTGTCCACAGTCTGTAGGGAAATGTACCTAAATAATAAGTGAGCAAGGTCTGGACAAGAGGTTTCGGTTCAGGTTCTCTGGAAGTTAGAATATATCCTACTGATTACTTTTGACCATTATCTTCCCCTGACCTACAATCTGTATTTCTCCTTATGATCAGAACTGTTTTAAATTTAAATGTATTCTTTACATATTGCTAAGTAAGAAGTTGTATTTACCCCAAACAGGAATTCTAACATTTCTTCTGTGCTTAGCACCAATTTTTTCAGTAGTACCAGTTTCTGGCTAAGAAGGGAAAATGTGTGTGTGTGTGTGTGTGTGTGTGTGTGTGTGTGTGTGTGTTAAAGTTTATTTTCACCAGCGCTCCAGAAGATGTTTGCAGGTAGAATCACATTTGAATCGACTTGAAATGTAATTAAATTTGGTTGTATCCAGACCTCATGAAATGTAATGTCATTGTTACACAAAAGTAGTAGGTAAGGAAAGGGCAATTCTGGGATGGCTCAGCAGTTGAACCTCTGCCTTTGGCTCTGGGCATGATCCTAGAGACCTGGGGTCGAGTCCCACGTCAGGCTCCCTGCCTGGAGCCTGCTTATCTTTCTGCCTGTGTCTCTGCCTCTCTCTCTCTCTCTCTCTCTCTCTCTGTGTCTCATGAATAAATAAATAAAAATGTTAAAAAAAAAAGGAAAGGGCAATTCTAGCCAGGGCAAAGATCTATGGTGTGGGACAATATGGGCAGGGGACTCCCATTCCCACACATGAGACCTAGGGCTGCAAAGGGCCAGTGGAGGAAAAGAGGGGTAAGTGACAGGGACCCTATCCTCCCCATGCTGAGTGACGTGGTCAAAGCTTTATGGGTCTGTCCATTCCCAAAGAGAAAATGTATGAGACTAAGGTCCTATGAAAAATGGCCACACCTCTATGGGACTAGGGCAAGGCAGCCTTCCTTGTCTTGAACAAAGAGGAAAGAAAGGTGAGGAGTAACATTTTCTCTGAGCTTCCTTTCCCACCAACCAACAATATAGCCCTTCCTCCTAGCTTCTTCCTCTGCTGTTAGAATGTGGCTACTTAAAAAAAGTTTTTAAATAGGCAAATATTCTAATTATACTATAATATCAAGCAAGGTGACGTTCTTCAAAACATGTTTTGTCAATCACAGATACTGTCTGGGTTTAACTTTACTACATTAAAAGCAAATTCGTTTTAAAAATACCAGCATTCTAATTTAGTAAACTTTTTCTATTTAGTAGTAGATTGCTAAGGAGTATTTTCAATATGGATATTATGGATAAAACAGGCAAAGCTTTGGGAGTAGATCTGAAATCTTAGAGCAGAGGAACACACTTCTGAGCTGAATACAATCTATAGGTATTCTTGTTTTTTGCTGCCATGCTATATACAGTAGAACTTAAGCTTATACACCAAAGCAGTCTCAAGACACCTTTGAAAGGAGAACCTTGCATTTGCCTGTGGGAATTTATTTAGCCATTTTATGTGCTTAAAAAAAAAATCTACACAATGTCTTTGAAGGACTATGGGTGGGTGGGAAGCCCTCCAGCCACTTAACACTGAATACCAGCCATATTTAGGACAAAGTCTTTGTATTTTTGTATCAATAGTTAGTAGGACTTCAACAGACAAATCTGAGGGGACACAATTCAGCCCATAGCAACTATCATGAAGTGAATGGATATGGAGCAGAGTTGGGTTGAAATCCGAAAGAACAGTTACAAAGGCAGTGAGCAAAGCAAATGAGAACTGTTGTGAATGGATCTTGGATCTTGGTATTTGGACAAAGAAGCATAGAAATGTAAGTGGATTTGAGAGATGTTGCAGAATGCAAATTTGCAAAAATTGGTGATTGTTTGAATAGATGGGTCAGGGAGAAGGACGAGCCAAGGATATTCCTCTAAGCTCCCAGAGTAGATCACTGTGAATATTGGCACTATTTACAATATGAAGAATTGAGGAACAGTCTGAAGATGATTTCTCTTTTGAATGTGATGATTTTAAATGTTTGGAGGCTATCCAGGTGAATGTGACCAGGAAAATCAGGTCAAAATTTTACCTGGAAACTACAAAGTTATATACTTAGCTTGTTTATTTCCTGTATTTCTTCCTTATAATAAGCATGTATAGTCCCTATCTTTCTTCCCTAAAATTAGCATGTAGGTTATATAATTGTTTTAATGAGTGTTGTGTTAGCTGCATACCACAGGTTGTGATATTCAACAAATTCACACAGAGCACCCACTAGAGGGCCTAAGGATGAGGGGAAGTCTGCAATATTAAATGGGTTTGTAATGGAATCTCAGAGAGAAGGAGAAATTTTAGGGAAGACTTGAAGATGGCGAGGTAATTCACCAAAGGTGTTGCTCGAAGATTTCTAGGCAAAGGGAAGAGTAGAGCCTAAGTTTTAAGGAATCAGGAATGCATGCCTGATTCATTCTAGGACCAACAGAGAGGCTGGAGGCTGAGTGAGCAATGGAGAGTATCCAGATAGGAAACTGGAAATGTGTTAGAGGTGACTAGGGGAGCCTTAGAGACCATCCTACAGCTTTTCTTCTGAATGAAGTGGGAGGGCACTACAGCGTTTTGACAAGAGGTGACATATTCCAGCTTGCCACAGAAGGGGTCAAGTCAGCTGCAATAGTTGAAAACAGACACAGTGGGTAATGGTAAACCTGTTAGAAGGAAATGTGCAGAAGATGGCTTATGCCAGGGCAACTACAGCGCAGGTGGCTAGAAGTGGTTTTTTTCTGAGATGTCATTTTTAAAGATAGAGTCCTCAGGATTTCCTCACAAACTGGGTGTAGGTTTAAAAGCCAGAGGAGACAAGAATGACTCTAAGTCTTTTGGCCTAAGAACCTATAGACAAGGAAACTTATGGCTGGAGCAACTCTGGCAGGGGGAAATTAGGTGCTCACTTTTAGCCACGTTGTGTTTGAGATGTTTATTAATCATTCAAATGTTTATGCTGAGTGGGCAGTTGAATAAAGAAGTATATGGCTTTCAGGATAAAGATCTGGAGATTTAAAATTAAAATCTGTGAAATTAAAATAAATAAATAAATAAAATCTGTGAAATTAATTTGTATTGTGGTCAGAGAATGTCATCTTTGTTTTATTGATGTTTGAGGATTACTGACATACTCGTTTTATTGTCTAGTATGTGATCATTTTGAAAATGTCCCATTCATGCTAGGGAAGAATGCATATCCTTTATTGGATGTTCACCTTGATATCTTTACCAATTTTTAACCTACTTGAATTATGAGTAAAATAAATGGGTGTAAGGGGAGGCTAATGTCAATTAGAATATTTAATCCTGGATGAGCCAGAGTAATTGTTAGAAAATAAATATACTAGTGTTTTGTTTTGTTTTGTTTTGATCCATATTTGGTGTGTATCTCATTGCACTCCCTTACTTCCAGTTTCCAGTTTTAGGTTGCTTTGAACATCTCTACAATAAAAAAAAATATATCGTATTTTTTTCTGTTTGGTTTCTGTTTACTCTGATGACCTCTGTATTTTATTATATGAGCTTAATCTCTTTATAATAGTTCTGTTTGGTATTTTTTTTGAATTATAACATTTGGAACTGTGCACATTACACATATAAACTCAGTGAATTTTCACAGATCGAACACCCCAGTGAAACTATCATCAACATCAAGAAATAAGACACTATTGTAGCCGGGTTAGAGGAGAGCAAGAGCACAGGGTTCCCAAATAGACCCATGTTATTCGTCACTAAGATTCCATTTGCCACTGACAAGATTCGAAGGCAGAGAAACAAGTCAGGGTTTAGTGAAAAGGGGTACCCTTCAGGGGATGCTATGCCTGCTGGGTGTTTTGTCTGAGTTAAGAGATAAGCTGATTGAAGAACTTAATCAATTAGAAAGTTTGAGGTCAAAATGGAGGTGGTCGAAGTCTTCCTTCACTATCATGTGCAAAGTTCCATATGGACCCTTTCAAGGACTCTTCTGCTGGCCTGGCTGGCATCCTGACTTCTTTTTTCTTTTTAATAGATTTTTTAAAAAAAAATTATTAATGAGAGACACACACACAGAAAGGCAGAGACACAGGCAGAGGGAGAAGCAGGCTCCATGCTGGGAGCCTGATATGGGACTCGATCCCGGGACTCCAGGATCACACCCTGGGCTGAAGGCGGCACTAAACGCTGAGCCATCCGGGCTGCCCGCATCCTGACTTCTAACATCATAGATTAGCTGAGCCTGCTCTTCTGAAATTTATGTAAATAGTGTCATGCCATATATATTCTTTTTTGTCTGAGGGGCATGGATATGCAGACAGAAATGTAATAAAACTAAGCATAACAAAATATTAATGGTATAACCTCGTTGATATTTTGGTGTTTACTGTCAAATTCTTTCAATTTTGCTTTATTTGTGAAAATCGCCATAATAAAATGTTAGAAAAACTTTGTTATTTTTATCCTGACTTTCAAGAAAAAGGTTAAACGTGTTCAAATTTATCAATTTGTAGGGGGCTCATAGCTCAAGTTTTCTCAGCAGACCAGCAGTTCGATGTCTTGGCAAATATTTCTCTGGAACTGAGAAGAATGGCTTACTAGGTTACTCACAGCTCACTGACTTATTTTTAACAATCATCCTACACTCTTTGTTCTGATTTTATATTAATGGAATCATCTTCTGACTTTTTTTTTTAATTTCTCAGAGGAAAGGAAGAGAATACAGAACTTTTGACCGTACGTTTGATAATTCTGTTTCTCATTGGAATTGATTATTTTTCTGTTAGAACTTTGGTTTCCTGAGCAGCTCAAGACAATCTGACCATCAACATACAGGCTTCATGGCATGTAGGGAGAGTCTCTGGACCCAAGACAATCTCTTTAAGGCAAAATAGCAAAACACAAAGTCCCAATTCCTTATCTTTATTAATATTGTGTACAAATAAAGGATGCTCCATTTCCATGAAATTGCTTCAAAATTAACTGGGATTAAAATAAATTTATTTCAATTTCTCTTTCAAACAGAAAGTATAATTTTGATACCAACATATAGCGCCATTATTGGCATTTTGGATATGGAAATAAGAAATGTGTGGGAAATATCAGAAAGGGAGACAGAACAAAAAGACTCCTAACTCTGGGAAACGAACTAGGGGTGGTTGAAGGGGAGGAGGGTGGGGGGTGGGGGTGAATGGGTGACGGGCACTGAGGGGGGCACTTGACGGGATGAGCACTGGGTGTTATTCTGTATGTTGGTAAATTGAACACCAATAAAAAATAAATTTATTATAAAAAAAAAAAGAAATAGCCTTGCGATAAAATGACTATTATGGTGCTATTCATTAAAGTGAAACTCCATTATCTCTCATCCCCTTCAGTATGATATTAGAATACTTTTCTTAAAAAAATATTGTTATAAAATAAATCTCAAATTAACACTGTACCTAGATTAGAAAAAAAATTTATGCATTCAGAAATATTGGGTATGTGTTTCTTTGAACTTAGTAATTCCTTATCATTTAAAATATATTTTGCAAAAGCTAAGTATACATGTTTTAGGGTACACAACCATCCCCCAAAACAAAACTTGAAAGTAAATTGCTAATTTTAAGCATTTTCCCCTAAAATTCTGGAGGGAGCTATTGAGATTATGCAGAGACGATGAACATCCTTATGACTTTCTTTATTACAACTATTAAGATGCTAGAGTGCAGTTAAACTGAATTAAATTGGCTTTCAATAGTCTTTTAATGGAAAAGCCACAGGGTGGCCATTCACTTCCATTGCAAAATTATGGGTTTTTTTCCCTTTAGCAGAATTTAAAAATATAATGTATACCACATTCTCTCCTGAGCACTGGAAATGAAAATGCACCTAAGTAACAGGCAGAGTAGATTTAGCTTAAGAAAAACCAAAAGTGTTATCATTAAGAACCATTTTTGCACTTTCTAAGGTCTTTCAGCAATGTATCCATGGCTTGTTGAGTGAGTGCAAACCACAAGTAAAAGAGCAAATTAAATATACAGATAAATCAAATAAGAGTTACAGAATCACTGTAGGAAATGAATTGGCAAGAGATAAATGGGAAATTTCACAACTAATCAGGAGTTTGGGATGTCTCAGTAGAGAAAAAAAGCTCTGTTCGTCGAGTCAGGACACTATTGTTCTTGAGTTTCCATAAAGCACCAGCTCACGGACAAATTTCTTAGTGTCTCTGAGCCTCAAAAACTAATCATAAAATAATATGGGGAGAGCTCATTTATGAGGATTAAATGAGACAATATAAACAGAAAGGCTGTAGACATTGAATGATATTGTTTAAATGACAATTCCTTTTTATCTGTAAGGAGTTTTCTATTCCTCATCATACCTAAGGATATACACACTACATGTATAAGAGAGATTTTGACCTTGGCAGTGTTCCAGCTTTGATTACTTAAGAAATATGACTTGAGCAATGCTACGAGGCTCCTCCTGGCCCACGAATATCTCTGAAATCAGCCTTCCATTGCTTGGAATTATGATTAATATTACTATTTTGTATTTATCTTATTACATTATCTATTTGGTTTTTTTTAAAGGTTTTATTTATTTATTCATGAAAGACACACAGAGAGAGGCAGAGAAGTAGGCAGAGGGAGCCCAATGCAGGACTTGATCCCAGGACCCCGGGATCACAACCTGAGCCAAAGGCAAACACTCAACCACTGAGCAACCCAGGTGCCCTGGGTTATGATTTTGATTCTAAAAACGTGCATTTATATCCCTCTCCCTCTTTCCTTCCCTTCCCGAACAATTCAGTCCTAAAGCAATTAAGTGAGGCAGAACCATTAAGTATTTCCTCTCACTGCCCTACCAAATTACCACAAACCTGGTGGCTTAAAACAACACAAATTTATTATCTTATAATTCTAGAATTCAGAAGTCCAAAATGGATGTTGGTGGGCTAAAATCAAGGTATCAACTGTATTCCTTTCTGAAGGGTCCACATGGGACAGGAAGCCTGAGCTGTTTGAGAAGGGATTACATGCATAGGCAACCCAACATAGGGTATCAAACTCTGACAAAGGCGAGAGAGATGTACTGATGTGGAATGATGGAGCTCAAAAAAGGTGGAAAGGGCATTTGTGCAGGGGCACATCCTTGCATAGGAAGAAAGCAGTGTGGAAAGAGCATTCCATGGGTAAGGTGATGGCAACATTTGTGAGAGATTGGTGACATATAAGGGTATTGCTTAATGGGAGCCAAGTATTTCACTGTCAGAATTAAGTATACAAAAGGGAGAAAACTAGCATGAACCATGTAGTATTGGGTATTATATGATCACACGTATACAGAATTGGCATAGAATTGGTATTATCTCTCAACAAATAGATGGCATAAATAGAAAGATAGAGATAGAGATAGATAGATAGGTAAAAAAATACAGATGTAAGCACACATAGATGCCTGCTCACTGATCGTACCACTGGGTACAGCAACACCCTAATAATAATATGCACATCTAGTTCTCAGATACTGACTTCTAAATCCCATTCTTTAGTAAAAGGAACTAGATGTTTTGTGGGGGAAATGGCTAATTCTAGGGCTGCTGCAGCAGCAAGCATCAGCAAGTTGAAGATGAATCTATAAAATCTTGTTCTTCCAGAAAGGAAATGCTCAAAGAATAATGAAAAGATGTCAAAAAGAAAAAGCCAGCATGAATGGGTTCTGAATGGCCCAATCAGGAAAAATTGAAGCATCAAAATAAGTAATAACAGATTACAACTCATTAGATGAAATAGGAAATCTCAAGTCCTTACAGGTATAAATAATTAGATGAATGAGTTGAAAGTTTATTTATGTGAAGGGATATTTACATAACTCATAGTATCTCTTCCCAAAAAACGCACTTTGCAAAGGGGTGAAGTAACTTCACAGTAAGGAAACCTAGTGATAGGATGCAACTTTTCTCAATCAGGATACCACATTTGAGTGAAAGAACACACATTTGGGAATAATTTTCTCAATTCTTCTAAGAATGGTATAGGCTCAAGCCATAGGAGATAAATGAATTTATTACATACAATGAATATCTTAGAGCAGAAGTCAACAAAATATAGCCTGCAGGCCAAATCCAAACAGCCATCTTTTTTTTTAAAGCTATGAATAACTTTTTACATTTTTAATTAGTTGAAAACAGTAAAGATGGAGCATATTTTGTGTTACATGAAAATTACTGAAATTCAAATCTTATTGTCCATAAACAAAGTTTTATCGAAATGCAGCCAGACCCATTGGCTTACACATTTTCTATGGCTTCTTTCAAGGTACAATGGCATAAATTATTTATCATCTGGCCATTTACAAAAAAAATTTGCCAAGCCTTGCCTCAAAATATTTGGGCTTAATTCTCTCATAGAATCTTTGGTTGACAAAAACCGAACCAAAGTGGACAGATTAGTAACAAAACAAATGAAACTGTGTGTCATCTATCAGGATGCATGAGTTAAAGGATGTTGAATTATGCCAGAGGTTTTTCTTCATCTATAGATTTTTTTTATTTTTTAAAAATGGTGAATTATATTGACTGATTTCAAAATGAAACAACTTTGCTACTACCACCTAGAATAAACCTAGTAGATCATGAGATGTCATCCATTTTTTTAAATATTGCTATAATATTTTTGCTGATGTTTTATTAAAGATGATTGTGCCCATTTAATGAAGAATATTAGTCTTTAATTTTCTTTAATTGTTTTCCTGTTTTTGGTACCAGGCTAATTTGGGACTCAGAATGTTTCGGATATGTTTTGTCTCCTCTGTCTTTTTGGAAATTTATATAGGATTGGTTTCCTTTTAATATCTGATAGAATTCACTGATGACGTCTTCTGAGTTTGGAGCCATCCAAACTCTGGGGATTATTTTAGCTCTTATTGTTCATGTGATTCTCCTATCTCAGCTAGTTTCCACCTATATATGTGTATGTCAGGACTGGGTCAAGAACTTGAGAGACCCATCTGCAGATTTTTAGTACAACTTCCCTCTGTACAATTCTCTTCTTCTTGGTATTCAGCTCTGCTTGTCTGATTTAGTATCCCCAATCCATCTCTGTTTCCTCAAAGGATTGAGACCTCTAGGCTCTGTTATGGTTTCCCATCCCCACCTCTTCACTATGGCCAAGAAACTCGCCAGGCAGTAATGGAGGATAATTATAGGACTTGCATCACTTTTGCTTCTTCTGTCGGGGATGAATATGTGAGTTGCCTATTATTATCCAAAGTCTAAAAAATGTTTGTTCACAGTCTACTTTTCTAGTTGATCTCATGCGGATAACTAAGCTGATTTCTTTTACATCCTTTTACATAACCAAGAAGAGAAGTTTTTTAATACTATTTTATAATTATGTATCATCTTCCAAATTACAGCCAATATTATTTTTTAATTTGGCAACAAAAGTTTAAAAAAAATCTAATGAACAAATATTTGAAGAAATAGAAAAATGCCCCACCTTTGGTGCTCAGTCCAAGGTTGACACTATAAAGATTTTCTTTTTTCTTATTCTTTAATAAATAGAGCACAACATTATTTTTTTAAAAATGAGATTGCATGTAAAGAGCAAAACTTCAACATTACTTAAAATAGAAGCGATTCATTGAATTGTTTTATATCATTTAAATTTGTGTGAAGTAAAATTACAATTACATTTCAAAGAGATTCTAAAACCAAAATAAATAAAATTTTAATTTACCACAACTTTTATAGTTTATAGCTTATATCAAGAGATTCCATGTTATAAGAGATTAGGTAGAGAAATAATTAGGTTCATTTCATTCTTATATAAATATAACCTCTAGGGACTGATAGGATTTCTCTGTTCCCTCTAAAAGAAGCAGCATCCAATTCTAAAGAGATAGACATTATTTGACAATTTAGCTTCCCATGAAATCCAGTGGTAAAAAGTAACTTTTTTTCTGATTCTTCTCTCCTAATAGAAACATTTACAATAGAACACTAAATTCATTTATATTGAAATCACTACCATCATCTCACAAATTGTTATCAAATTATTAGATTAACAATCGTGTCTTTATTATACAATACTCAAGGCAGAGGCACAATAAATTGAGAACTGTTCTATTATAATTATATTTAGTAGTAATGGTAGGAACAACTGCTCAGAGCAGGACCTCATGAATTGCAGTTTCCAATTATATAACTTTCCAGCTGAATCTAATGTTGTAATCAAAGAGTTCAGTAAGTGATAACATCATCGAAACTTTTCATTTAAAAATAAGAGCGTGGGGCAATGGGGTGACTGGGTGATGGGCACTGAGGGGGGCACTTGATGGGATGAGCACTGGGTGTTATACTATATGTTAGCGAATCAAACTCCAATAAAAAAATATACAAAAAATAAATAAAAATAAAAGCAATCTTACTCAAAGTGTCCTAATTACTATCCATGCTAAACTACCTTAAAAAGGAGCCACCTTTCTCTATAGCCAAGCAATATTCAGTACTAGGAAACTGGAGCAATATTTTATAGCAGGAAGGATTTTTCTAAGAAATTCATAGTGGGAAAATTTTAGTTACAATGTGAATGATGAAAGAAAGGAACATACAGAAAGACAAAAACATTTTGGCTTATTTTGATAAATATTAAGAAGCAGGCACTTTCACTAAGAAATATATTAACTTGAAAATAAACCATAAAATATAATGGGTACCTTAGACAAGGAAGGAAAACAAATACCACTTTGTTGTTAAATGCAAAGCATAAATATGATGATGCTGATGGATAATTTTCCAGGATGTAGTTAGTAGATATGCATTATTTCATGCAGTAAATCACATTTGCTTCCTCTATTAAAGCATTTAATGATATTATGAATCTCTACTCTTCAAAATGCTAGAATTTTCAAAACACTTTAACATTGTCAGGTAGTCCCAAACTTACACGCAGGCAAAAAAGGCTTCTGCTTTGGCTCTACACTTTAGAGAACACACATATCAGAGGCAAATTAAAGGAATAAATACATTTACTAAAGAACATATGGGCAGCTCTGCACATGGGAACCTGCTCCCAGTGCTGGCAGGATATGACCTGGAACTCCAAACATCCTCTCTCATTTCTGAAACTATTCAGACCCCAGAGAAATATTTCTCACATCTTAGCCCATATGTCCTTGTAACAACAGGTGACTGCATCTGAACACCATGAAGATTTGTGGGCTGAACTGTTCATTTGCCAATATCAGAAATGGGCAAACTTTTGCTGGTTGGAAAAAATTGGGGTGATAGCAGTGCTTAGGAAAGAAAAGGGGTAATTAATTTTAAAATGCTTCCTTCTAGATACTAGGATTCTTGAATAATGAAGTACCATTTCATAGTAGTGTCAAGCATCTGTGTTCTTCCTTTTTGTGTTTCAATTTTTGAATGTGTGACTACTCATGAATTAGTATAGAACTCACATCAGTTGCAGATGGTGGCTGAAGAATAGTTTGCAATATTCCACAAATCATATTACTCTTAAATTTAAATATAAGTGGAACTAGATGCAAAATGCATGAAGCACAAAATAAATTATTTCACTAGCAATTAAATGAACATTTAATGCTAGAATTGAAAATGCTGTTACTTTAATCAAAATATTTAATAAAATGTAAATAATTTTTCAAAACAAATTAATATCGACTATTTTAAAATAATTTTGCTTTTTATCATTTAGATACTTTTACTTTTGAATAGTTTGAAAGAAAAATAGCTATTTAAAAGTACATATAGAGGCACCTCGGTGGCTCAGTCAGTTAAGCAAGCATCTGTCTTCATTTGCGGTCATTATCCCAGGGTCCTGGGATCAAGCCTCACTTTGGGTTCCCTGCTCAGTAGGGAAGTCTGTTTCTCCTTCTGCCCTTCCCCACTTCTCATGATCTCTCTCTCAGTCTCTCTCTCAAATAAATAAAATCTTTAAAAATAAGATAAAAGTACATATAAATGCTATAATGCTGTACTGAAACTCAATAAAATCCAGAAAGTACACATATTTTAGCTCTGTGAATTTATATAACCTGTGCATGCCCAGGTAACCAGTATCTAGATCAAGAAAGAAAACATTGTCTGCACCTAGGAGTCTCATTTTGCTTTCTTCCTGTCATTATCCTTCTCTGCAAGGTTAGTTATTATTACAACATTACAATCTCTTCATCTTTTCACATAATATATAATATCAATAATTATGGGAGTAATATTTCGTTGTATTCATGGGTCCCACAAGACTCAAGAGGATTATACAGGGCATATATGCCTGGGAGTGGGAATCACAGGGAGCATCTTACAATTTTGCCTACCACAGTAGGCCACCATTTCAGATGCCATTTTATAAAAAAATAAGTTCTTCAAGACCATACACATAATGGGTGATAAAACTGAGACCAGAATGTAAGTATTCTAACAACAACAACAACAAAAAAGCCCAGTGATCTTTCTACTCTATTAACCAAGGTAGACACTGTTCATGGTCTTCTGAATTTCTTTCCATGTGTCCATATTTAGCACATTTTAAATATGGCAACTGGAACTAACAATTTTAGGAATATGAGGATTTCCTTTAAGAAATGATTGTATAGGCTTTCCACATTAGAAAACTGATACTTTCACTTAATCAGACTATGGTCAGTAACCAGTATGCATATTGAGTAACGGATACTTTTAAATAATTCTGCATTTTTGACTCCTCTGAGACCCAGAAAACCCAGGTCAGGCACTGCTAGAAAAGGCATATGTCCGATAGAGAGGAGAATGGGCTCATGTCTCTTGTTTTAGTCTGAATTCATATTACTTTTAGTGTTTGTCCCTGACTTGAACCATCAAGTGAATTAAAGGACTTCAGATACTATGCCCCCTCAAAAATAGCTTTTTGGCAATCATGACAACTAACCTTTTTCTGTTTAAAATGTTATAGGACAATTTTCTGGGAAATTTGCAACAAGAAGCCTGGACTGACAAGGATGCATATTCCAAAGTGTGGCTTGAGCAGTGTCCTACTAAATGCCACATACAAAGTATACATCAGTTTTAAATAAATATAAAATAAATATTCTTTACTTTTTATTGGCACAAGCTTTGCTCCACTTAAGAAAAAATAAGCATCATATGAGAACCCAGGCTCCAGTTGAGGATACACGGATGGAGTGGGGTTTTGCTTAATGTGGAGGGTAGAATCAGATCCTCCAAGTGGCACTTCCAGCCTCATTCTAAAAGAATCTACCCAAAGGAAGACTTGAGGCACTGCCGAGACCACTGGAACGAGCTCTTTCATCCCACATGAATCCTCGGTCATTCTAGTCTGCCAAAATAAGAAGGTAATAATTGGGGTAGGAGACAGAGAGCCAGGCACAGAGAATTCATAACAAGTCCATTGTGCCAAGATGCAAAATATGCTTACATATCTCAGATACTCCTGAAGCAGCCTTGGAAAACACTATCCACTCACCCTCATCTGGAAACCACAAGTGCTTCTTATAGAATGTTCTGTGGCTGAAACTGGCAGTGGTAAGTTTCCACATAGCAAAGAGAGTAAATAAATGCAGTATTTGCTTTTTAAAAAGTTAACTACCATTGCTGATTTCCAACTGCCGTTAGAAACACACAATTGTCAAGAATTCCCTGTTTGAGAATTCTCATTCTTCTATTTTATGAAATCTATGACATTAATCTGCTTAAAATTATTAATCAACATAGCTAAAGCATCAGAGTAGGCATAAGAAATCTTTTTTGAAAATAAGTAAAGCATTGTTGATATAGTGTGGTTCTTTTTCCCATTGATTTTCATTCTCTGCAGTAACCATAGACTTCTAGAGTTAAAAGGAATCATTTAGGCCTCCTGTGCCCTTTAGAGATCATCTGAAGATCATTTAGGCCTCCTGTGGTCCTTTTTAAACTGAGCATTTAAAAGAGATCCAGAGATGTTAGATAACTTACTCAAGTTTATAAAACAAGATTGTGATATATCCAGAGGTAGGACTTGAGTCTTTTAATTCTTGTGTCACTAAATCAGCATCAGGGTGTAGGAACAAGCTTTGCAAAGAATGTCCAGGCCTCAGTTCAATTGAGGACCCCCTACTCTACCCACCTTGCATCCCTTTACACTGAATAGCTAAATGATATTTGAAACTGCCCATTTTCAACTGTGGCCCAAGCACACCTCCCGTAGTCTAAACCCCAGTCCCTCTTTCTTATTCTCTAAGTAGATCCCAAAGCCAAGGTGACAAACTTGTCTTACCATAGCTCTGCTAATTCTGATTCTGATGTGGTCAGCAATGCCAGCCTCCAGGGGAGCCTTTTAAGAGTCTGCCAAGACAAGTCTGTCAAAATTGTATCCCTTTAGGGTGAGTTCTGAAAATGTTCCAGTTCTGAACAATTTTCCTAACTCTTAATTCTGTATAAGATACCAAAACTTCCAGAGGATTTCTCTGCAGTTCTCATTAGCATTAAATCTTGCCATTATTGCTTTAATCCCATTGTTTTTAAGTTTATATAAACCCTTTTGCTTCTTCTGCTCATTAATAGCTATCTTTTGTTTTTCTCTTAGAGATTCCCACTCAATGATCCCCATCTTTGTTTTTGTTCAGAAACCCTTGCCCCCATTGGTCACAACAGGGGTGCTTAACCTGAAACTTCTGGAGACCTAACAACTGCCAGAGATTGTGTGCAAAAAAATTAGTGTATATGCATGTTTGCTTTAATCTAAAGAATTAACCATAGCTTTTATCAGATTCTTAAAAGAGTGGCATCTAGAAAAAAGTTGCAATTGATCATTCTATAAAATCAGACCCACAGAAGTCACTCATTTTTGCCTCTTTTTGTCCCTCTTTCCATTGATTACAGCCCTCCCTTGCCTGCTGCCCACACACCTCAAGCACTCATCCGCCTATAGCATAGAATACACATAGCCCTCGTTGTTCTGTGGCATAAGTAAGCATCCAAGAGAATTATTGCTGGTTTAGCTTGAAACAGTATGTTGATGATTTAGTATACAATGATCATGACTCATAGGGACTAGGTCTACAGAACAATAAGCCCTGATTGATAAGTAAAGTCAAATCATGGATCATGGACTGAACACATTCTGGGATGGGTCACTATCTTGGTTGTTATGCATTATGCAAATAGTCAAAATAATATTGCTAAAATTAGAGAGCAGAAATAGCTCTCAACAATGGTTGATGCACCAATATAAAATTAAATTGAGGTGGAGGGTACAGAGAGAAGGGGAAGGAAGGTGGATAGGTTACTCAAGAAAGACTGGGTGGCAGTCATAGAAGTACACTGTCAAATTAAGCCAGTAAATAAAAGTTCTGCTTTTTTGATAAAATATTCCCCAGTTATGTGCTGTTCTTAGGGACTAGCATGCTGGGTATATTTTATATGATTCTAATTAACTTTCAAAGCAATTTTCGGAAAGCAAACTGAGGAAAGACTATGTATAAACTGGGAATTTGCTTATTTATTACTTTGGTGAATGTGCAGACAGCTACTATGTTTCCCCAGTAGAAACTATTATCAGCACTGTATCACTACAATATCACATGACACCCCAGCCAAAGGGCTTTTTAAAAATTTACTTCATAGTGAAAACAAGAACAGCATGAATAACTTGTTAATATATCAATGACTGATTGGTTACCCAGTATTTAAGAAACCAGTTATGAACATCAGTATCTGCTGTTCATAACAAAAATGTTTGTTTCAAATTTATTTTTTCAATATAAATCCAATGTAATGAATCGTATACTTTATACAGACAAATATCAGAAAGTAACGGTAGTTTTATCAAAGTTGGACAAACACTTCACATTTTGAATGTTGCTAGTAGGTGAGAGATTTTGAACATTTAATGAAGTTCAAGGTCACCTTCCAACAATGGGCTATGACTGAGGTCCTGGAATTTTTTAGTTCTCCATGATGCTACACCAAAACAGCAGTTACAATGATTTTTCATTATGTGTTGCCAAATGCCAGTCACTGGACACTGCTATTAGAGGTAAAGTTGGGATCTCAGTAAGTTTTTAAGGGGACCTTGATATTCATTTTGTGATATTTGGGACAGAAATTTAATTTTTAGTGTTCTTATCTGACTCATTGTAGTCAGCAAAATAAATATGTAGTTGATTTATGAAAAATTTAAAAATCCTTTAATTGGCATTGCATGATATTCTTTAAACAATAAATGGATTTGAATGCAGGCTAAATATAGAGGGCATATTTTACGTTGGTTCAATGGCTACAGTTCCATAGTAGGCATAGAAAAAAGATCATTTTGCTACTACAGACAGTGTATACACCGTAAGGTATTGGATTACCGTGCAATGATGAATATTTCCAAGACTTTCAGCTTTACTGAACATC
Source organism: Canis aureus (assembly GCF_053574225.1). NCBI lineage: Eukaryota > Metazoa > Chordata > Mammalia > Carnivora > Canidae > Canis > Canis aureus. Next base: position 25,150,007 of record NC_135630.1, on the reverse strand, counting down.
TGCTTTTCACAACCACATTTTAAGGGGAAAAAAAATCTAAGAGACAGAAAAACATACAAAATCCCCAGGACAGGAAAAATTTTCTTCTCATCTCCTCCATAAACCAGCACCAGATTCCAAATTGAAACCACTGATCATGTGAGGATATTTTCAATGATGTTGCTCTGCATCAGCCTCTTTGTGAAGCATAATTTGGGGGTGAAGGTGAGTGTGGTTTGGGGGACACACTACAATAGTCAGAGTTTCCAAAACAGCACAGAGAGGGAGACTGTTCTTCCTCCCTCTTCTTCCTCATTTCATGGATCAAGCAGGTCCTGTTTCATGTCTAAGATGCACACATCGAGTTCTTAGTCTCTTGCTACATAAGGTGATTAGAGAGTTGGATTCACCCATACATAAAAACCTGCAGGCAAAACACTGGCCGTCAATGCAGTGGAGATGCCACGGCCAACCTGCCCTTCCATGGATGAAAAAAAAACGCATGCTTGTCTTACTTAAAGTCAAGGGATTTGCCCCTTCTTTTCACAGATTGTGAAGCACTTTCCTGAAAAGTAGGGTACTCTGTCTACCTCATGTTGAGAGTGAGAAGATGAAAGCTTATGTAGTAGTCCCTATAGACATAGGTTTATCACACATCTCCCCTTCATAGTACAGGAAAATAACCCTGCCTGAGTCATCAGGTTAGCTCACTGAAAATATGTTCCCTTTAGATTCAGATTTCTTGAGTCACCTATTCTGAAAGGTCTATCCTGTTTTGTATGTCTGAGAGATGTCATTGAGCAGGAAAGTCTTATTTTTCATGATTTGAAATAATCACCAATATAAAATCAGAACAACATTCTATTATATGTTTACTTCCTATTTTGTTAAGAATTTAATTATCTTTAAATACTAACATTATAATAGTTATACAATCATATCAGTGTGGGATAATGACCCAAAAAAAAACAAAAGAAGAAAGAATCATAGAACAGAAGTTTTTAACCTAAAAATAGCTTGATGATCTCCAAATTTAGACCCTGCATTTTACAGAAGATGGAAAAGATGATTGCAAAGATTGCAGGGCTTTCTCCTGTGTCATCAATTGTTTTTATTGGAATATTCCCAGGAATACACAAACATGTTTGGGGGTTTTATTATTAAAAAGAAACAGCCCCACATGCCTTCTATTTCCCCTTAAGTATCATCATATTTCTCTGCTACTCTCACAGCAAAACCTCTGAAGAGAGTTGTCTGTGGAGTTTTTATGACTTTCTCATCTCAAAATCTCTCCTCCACTCACATCATTTCCTACCACAATGTGGAGACTACTTGTGCCACAATGTTGTGACCATCTAGTTTTTTATATTCTATGATTTATGTAAGAACAAAATGGTTATGTATTAAGAATCATTTCATAAATACCTTTTTCATTCAACCTGCTATTTATATGATAAAGTTTTTTTAAATGGATCAAATATTTACTATATTGAACACTGTTAGAAACATTAAAAGAATACTTACAATAACTTTCCCAAGTAAATTTTCTTTCTATTTAAAAAAAATAGGGATACCTACTAAGATATAAGGACAATTATCAATTATATCCATAAAAGCAAAATGACTATATATATATATATATATATATATATATAATATTCAACCAAATTAGAATAAAGGACTAAGGGAGGCACAAAGATGACCAGTAAGCTCAGGAAATCTTTTTGAAATAGGTGAATTTTGAGCTAGGACTAGAAGAAAGTAGTCAAAGGGAAAAAAAAAAAAAAACTTCTTTATGAAAATCTGACATTAAATTCCCAGTATTGTATTCCTCCATCTTCACTCAGTTAACTTAAACTTGAAGTTTGCTCAAGATTCAGCTTCAACAGCTGAAACGTCATCTGTCAATCCTCCCCTGCCCTATCGCTTCACTTTATATATTGCGTTATATTCATCTCATAGTGTATCTGTCTCCTCTGCTGGAATGTGAATTCTTCTTTCTCTTTCACCCATAGTGACAACCTAGCAACAATCTGCATTTAGTAGCTGTCAACTAATGTTTGTTGTGTGACCCTTAATGCATACAACAACTCCAAGAGGAAACTATTATTATTAATATTAATATTACACAAGAGAAAACAGGAAGTTCCTGAGGTTGAAGAGTTCTTAACTATTAGGAAGCAGAGAGATGACTTTATGTCAACCCCACATCAAACCCAAGGTTTTAGGACCTAAGCCCAAGCCTATTCTACTATCTGACGTTGTCTTCACAGCAAGTATTGCTGGAAATAGCAGATACCTTATTCCAGGTCTGTATAACCTTATTCCAAGGTTACAGGCAGGGATTAGTAAATAATACATGAGAGATAGAAATCAAATTGATTTGTTTAAAGCACAGAGACCGTAATGAAAAGTAATGGAAACTGTTGCTTCTTCTCATATTTAGCCATAAGCATGATACTCACTCTCTGACCTCTTTCTGGGTGACCTCAATGACCTCCAAAAATTCAGTTATGATCTGTATACTGATGACTTCAAAAAAATATATATCTCCAGTTTGTATTGCTCTCATGAGGCTCTGAACCACATATCCATCTGCCTACTACACATCTCCCTGGATGGCCCTATAGGCCACTTACCCTGATGGGGATGCTTTTGAGTCTCCATGTATTTTTAAAGACTATCACATTTTAAGAGTTGCACTGGATCATTGTGTTCTTGAGGAAATTCTTGAGATGGATAACACAAGTTACAGAAATCAGTATTGCTTATACCTGATGAGACCCTTAATACATCACTGAAATCCCACTCTAATTTTCCTTGCTTAATTTTCAGGATATCCCTTGTTTAGCTACATTGTCTAACCACATCCAGCTACTTCTCTTCCCTGACCATGCCCACACTTTTACACTGCAATGTTCCCACCAAGTTATCGACAGAAATTATATGTCTGTTTGCCCTCATTCTATCAGTGGTTTCCAGAAAAATGGAAATCCCACTAAGTATTACAATAAAGGGATTTAGCATAGAAATTGGCTTATACATGCTCTGAAGGCCTGAAAAAGCAAAAAGAGGATGCTGAAGTAATCCAGACACATCTGCAGGAAATAGTTCCTCTGGGTCTCAGAGAAGAAGATGGTGGAGATTGGGAATATCAGACTCAAGGAGCTTGAGAGAGAGGCCCATCGAGAGCTGCTGGAACTCCGGGACCTGAGAGGAGCCCTATAAGAATTAGACTCAGAATCCTGAAGATCAGTTATAGCACAGCTTCTGTTGCTACCTCCATAGGGGGTGATTGGTGCTCAAATTCTGTACAAAACGGGACATTGGAACTCATGAATACTTGGCTTGAGTCAAACCTATGTCTGTGAGACACCAGTGCCTGATGTTCAAACCCTGCACAGAACCACATCACCCAGTCCCCATTTCTCTCTTTTGCATTCTATTTTACACACTGCTGCCAAAATGCTCTCCCTAATAGCACACCACTAATCATGCCATACCCTTTCCTAAACCCTATAATCATTCCCTGTTGACTAATGGTTTAAATATATACTCTTCTGTCTGGTGTTGAAAGCCTTCTGCAATTTACTAGTCTTTTCCACTGCTACTGTGGGTGCTCTCTATGTGCTCACAGAATCTCATCCTTGCTTAGAAATGCAGCAAATTTTCTATATTCAACACCTGGTATCTTCAAATCTCAGCCTCACCTTGTCCCTGAATTCATTATTGAAAAACAGCATCCATATGTGCAAAAATCACCTTGGCTTTCATTTCCAAGGGATCAAAACCACAGTGAATGAAGTTGCTGTTACGCACTTAAAACTTTGCCTAGTTTCATTGAAAATAAGGAGTTTAATTTTATCCAATTAAAACTTATGTGACAACTAAATGCGTAACTAAGACTGAAAGAACTGACTTCTGTCAATGCAAAAATTTTACACCTTTTTTGATTTTCACATACATGGTTGACTGGTTAAAAGGAATAATTTCTAAATTCTCAGCAACTCAACAGCTAAGATTCTGACTATTTGCAGAAATAGTCAGTGGAATTGCAGTTTACTGCTTGTGAGTCGTATCATTTCAGAAAATTCCAAAGCAACGTTTTTCCTTATTTTCCCTCTGAGTTGCAAAACTAGCTTTCAACAGGAAAAGAAAAATTGCTACTTACCCTTGAAAGGTGTCTCTTTTATGTGTGAAAACACTAAGGTGAAAATGTCAAATATTTCACGTTTCCTTGAGCCTTGTGAAATCTGAAAGGATGTGAAATTTTCTTTTAGATTATTCAGATTGGACATATGGGAACATCTCCTGGCTGTGTGGGTACCTCCTGGTGCTGCCCTATCATTCTACTTTTTAAAAGGCAAATAGTAAGATTCTGTTCTTCCCTGAAAGGTATAAAATTACTATTATTTTCCTTTATGTAAAAAATATGAATTATCCTGAAATTCTCAATTTATGATAAAACAGGAAAATCTTGCATGACAGTTAATGGCTTAAAGCACTTTAAATCCAATGTCTTTGTATAAGTTCCAGATCAACTTCTGAATAACGAGAATCTGAACGCAAGCACTCTGTTTTTATTGCTAAGAATTTGCCTACATATCGAAATTATGTCAGCCTATAACTTGGTCAACTTCCAGAGTAAGTCATACATTCACTTAGCTTACCTTGGGTGCCTACCTGCCACCTGCTCTATATTAATGCACAATACCTTATGTCATTTCTGGAACTTTTCCAACTTATACAGGTCACAATGACAATACACCATTCCTTTGGCTGAACACTTGTTTGCGATGATGAGCTACACATGTTGGTTGATACTGCCAACAATTTAATGCTTCAGTTCCTCCTGTACCCTTGAGTAGATGGCATCTGGTCTGAATTTTGAGTCCCTTTGAGGATGCATGATAGGTAACTTTCATCTGGATTGCAGAGACACTTGACCAGCCAATTAAGTATTCTGAAATCCAGGAAGTTTATGTAGGTGAAGATAATTAGTCTTAAAAATAAACTCAGAATAAAAAGTCTCAGGAAGTGGAAACTAGCCAGGATCCCATCTAATAAAAATAAATTGAGTTGAATTTTAAATTTTTGGAGGTTTAAAAAAATCATTTACATAAAACTTTCCTTGAGTTTGAGATTATGTTTTAATAATGTCTGTAAAAGCAATGTGGACCTACCTATTGCAATTCCACTTTGAAGAAAATGGATATTTGATATTTATTATTTAAAGATAGAAAAACATTTTAAAATTATATTTTTCCAAACTTACTCTTATTCCATATGTAATTATTTAATCTATTTTCACACTATTCAAATAAAGCTACATTACAAAAATGGGAGAGGAAATACATGTTCTTGATTTTCTAAACAAGATTTTTGTGCACGAATTATAATTCTGAGTAAATGTTTCAAGCTGTATATTCTTATAGATTTAACAATTGAGAGATTGCATAATGTAAAAAATGAATATCCCTAATGAGAATTATTAATTCTTTTCTTGAGTTGGAATTAGGCATTTTGGTCATAGTATAGATGTTTGTTCTGTGTTATAACTTTAGTCTGAAAGAACTTTTACTTTTAATGACAGAACTAATTTGGGAACATAGAACTTGTCTCAAAAACATGATGCCTATATGGACATTCATAGTACTACTTTGTATGCTATAATTCTGAATTTTTGAGAGAAAAATGTTATAGGTTTCATAGTCAAAATCAAATGGCATCAGACATTGTAGCTGAATTAAATATTCCATAGCATATAGTATAAAATATTCACCATGCAGAGTAAACAACATGCACTCAGTAAGAGGAATAGACTGAAAATTGGGTCCATGAGGAGAAAAGAGCTACTGGGCTAATTTGTAATAAAAGATGCAAAAGTTTCATACCTGGAAATGATGACTATAATCAAGTCAAGAATTAGTCTCTCATCTAACTGAACACCATGACAGAAAAAAAAAAGGATAAAGCAATAAGTGGAATGTGAGAAATAGAAACATGAAAGTACAGTTTTAAATCACCATCAGATAAAATCCAATTGAAACTAAGACCTATTTTTTTCTCTTCTTTCGAAAGAAATAAATATCTGGAGCAGAATGGGAGACTCTGAAAAAGATTTTCCTCCTGTTATTGACATATTTAAAGTTTTTATAGCCTTTCCTCATCAATGAGTAGGAGTGCACCGGATTGCTTTGGTGCTGTGCTAGATCACAACAGGAAACCAGTTAAAGTCTTGGCTTTTAGATTCAATAGCCATATTCTCATAATTATTCGTAAATGCTAAACAGCCTATGAGGTAGCAAATTGGGAGATAATCTGAAAATGATTGATAATAATAAAATAGCTAATAGGATGTTTATTCAATTAGGCAGAAGGGTATCACATAATTATATTTAATTCTAGCAGATTAATATGAAATATAGAAGTAGATATTATTGTGACTATTTTTCAGATAAAGGAACTTAGATATTAACAATACCTAAGTTTTCAATTTTCTTTCATGTATCTTCTACTCATGTCACACCAAACACCATTTCCTAAATACCTTATAGCCTTGAAATTATTTGGAATGCTCTTACATTCTTCAGAACATCCTTCCCATCATATGTGGTATGACATATTATAATTAAGATGTCTTTCAAACTAACAGTGGACTTAGAAGACCTTACTTCTGAATGTAGAAATTTGGATTTAGACCTAATCACAGCAATATAATATAGACCTTTTCTTTTTTTATCCCTTTTTTATTTTTATTTTTTTATGATAAATTTATTTTTTATTGGTGTTCAATTTACCAACATACAGAATAACACCCAGTGCTCATCCCAATATAGACCTTTTCAATAGGGAATGAGGAATACACACTTCTGCTGGTAACCACACAGAGCATTTTTTTTCTCTTTCATTTTGTCTGGAAAACACTTTAAAAACCACAGAGGTTTAAACATAAGAAACATCTGAGAAACCACCATCAAGAGCATGTTCTAGTTTTTTAATAATTATACTAGCTAACATGTGTTAAGTGCTTGCTCCATTCCAGGCATCTTTCCAAGTGCTTTACATATATTAAGTCTTTTAATATATGACCACCTTATGAGGTGAGTATTTATTAGCTCCATTATGCTGATGGGGAAACAGAAGTAAAGCCACATGCCACATGATCACATGGCTGGACAGTGGCAGAGCCAAGATTCAAATGTAGGCATTTAGTTTCCAGATTGTGCCCTCTTAACCATCATGTATGGCCTCTTTTCCTACTGACATTAATTTAGTCAAAATAATATTTCCAGAGATTCTACTACTAATAGAGATCCATGGTCGACAATGTAGAAGACATAAACACACACACACACACACACACACACACACACACACACAGTAACTATTGAAAATAACACCTATTTAAGTACCTACTCGTGTGTCAGGCCCAACGGTAGATTACAAAGGCTTAAGCCAAAATTTCTATGTCATAGAGTAAAACTATTCTCTCCAAATTAAAATGACTTTATTTACATAAAACTCGATGCCTTGATCAAAGTCAACATCCCACTGTGAATTGTATGCCAGGTCTCTCCAACTCCAAAGCCGATGGTTTCTTCATTATACTTTGCAAGAAGTAGAAGAAATACTTATATTTAAAAATTATTCCAGGAAATAAAATGTAGACAAATAAAATGATAAAATATTTGAATACAGATTCAAGGCAACAGTGAAAATTATACCACATTACATTCTATGAAATCACGATGGCTAACTCCCTCCTCAACTTCAAAAAAGTTACACATGCACATATATATATATATATATATTCAATAGGGGAAAAATTGTTCTAGTCTATTTCCCTACAATTTTCTTTCATGTATCTTCTATTCATGTCATACCAAACACTATTTCCTAAGTACGTTATACCCTTGAAATTATTTGGAATTCCCCTACATTCTTCAGAATATCCTTCCCATCATGAAATACTCTTCATCTGTCAAGACAGTTAACATGTCACCTTCTTGAACAGTACTACACCAATTTCTCTAACATAGTAAGCTGGGAATTATTATTTGGAAATTATCATACTAGATCGTATATTTTGCTGTATATAATTGTCTCTTACCAGACAGATTGTTCCTTTATGCACGAACCATGTTCTGTTGCTTATCTTAAAATATTTTTTGTGTTGACTCATATCTTTGGTTTATCTTCCCCTGGAATTAAAAGATCTATATCATATTTTAACTATAATAGGCATAATTTTAAGTTTTCTAAGAATGTTTTAACATATATTTTAGGGAAGTATGTCCATTTGCTTATTTTTATGTCTCTATTTTGTGCTTTTGTTCTTAATTTCAATAACTATTCCAGTTTTTAGTCTTTCATTCTTACTTTCAATAACTATTCCAGTCATTAGTCTTTCCTTACTGCAGATTTATTAGTTTCTATATTTAGTTGCTAGGAATATTTCTTTCTATCATCTATGACTTTTAATTTTATTCACCATTCAACAGTATTTATTGAGCAAGATTTTTGGAAACAGCAGTAATGAATTAATAAGACTTGCTTTTATAAAGCTTATATTTTTATTCTGTGATTATATGCGTGGCTTTGTGCTCTATATCTTCTGTTAGCCTATAAAGAATACTAAATATCTTTGTAGCATTTTCTTTTGGTTCTTATTTTGAAATATTTTCAGAGATATGAATTTGTTCTGAACATTCAAAGAAATACTCTATTTCCTTTTTGTACGTTAATGTGCACAGCTCCTAGCTAGATCACTGGCGTCTACCATCTTTTCAACTACCATGGCTCTTCTGCCCTTATTAAAATCTGCTCTTTCTCCTACTGCCTAATTGTGAACACTGTATGGAAACCAGTATGTGATAACAAATTCCCTAGTCTGTACTCCTACAACAAGACTTCCTAGATCTGTTCCACTTTTCAAATACTTAAAGCATTACTGGAAGTCCCTCCTTGGCCTCATTGCTCACCATTGCTCATTGCCCATTGCCCCAAGCCCTACACAAACTTGTCTAGCAGTTTCATTGGATGTAGAAAGAAAGACACAATTGTGAAACAGAGGGGCTGGATGAAGGAAGCAGCACTCTGGCTCTCCTGAGAAAACACCATCCACACATTAAAAAGACGCTTTTCACTCTTCTGGTTGGTATAATACTTGAATTTCTGAGCCAGTGCACAGACATAGAGAGAATGAAGGGATTTCTAAAATCCTTAAGTCAAATGGTTAGTTTTCTAGAAGGATGAGCTCCATATGGGATACACATTGCCTTGTGCAATCTTCTTCGAATGAACCTGTTGTTAATGAACATTTTCAGATTCTGGCAATGAATTGATTTCTATCTCTAGTCTTTATTATGAGTGTTTTCATCATTACCTATACTTCATAATTAGTTTTGTGAGAAATTAGGAGAGATGGTATTAAAGCCTACAAGAGAGAACCCATTTTAAATCTGAAGTCTAACTATTAAATTTTAAAACTGACACATTCAAATTCTCTGATTCTCATTGTAACAATTAACCTTTAAAGCCAAATAAGAATGTTGATTAAATTATGAGGACTAAAATTTTTCTGTATATGATATAGAGAACCAATGGAGTAGAAATGGGTGAGTTTCAAGAACTGCGAGGGGTCTGTGAAGAGTTTTACTTTAGTCAGAAGCTAGCCAATTAGCCTATCACAGTTGCATGCATATAGGTAGAAGACCTGAGAATCCTGGGTCAGACACAAAGAGAAGTTTATTAGCCATAATATTAGTAACCAGAGTTATCATCACTTTTGTACCAGTTTCCTGACCTTCAGTTCCCAAAAGGCAATGTAGCGAGAGCCAGATGCATGCATCAATGGTACGTGCGGTAAGTCATGGTACAAAAGAGGAACCCCAAGCTTAGGAAACACTAATATTTTGTTATAGGCTAAAAGCAAGCATGCCCAGGCTTTTCTCCAGAAGGAGATATTATCTTTATCATAGTAAATAGTAAGTATGCCTTCCCTTTACTATGAAAGGAAATACTAGAACTTCCAAGACTGCATTATATAAACATCCTTGAAGGGATAATCAAGCCTAAAAAGTTGTCATTAGTTGTGCTTACAAGATGTACACAAATACAAGAGATCCATGGAGAATTGTCTCAACAGTAGAGAAGAGAAAAGAAAAATCTATCATTTTAAAAACTATTATTATTATCCAGGTGCAGCAAGAGGTATTTTATATGTATTATTTTATTAAATCTTCTCCCATGAAGTATGCATTATAATATTCATTTTACAAATACATTAAGCAATTTTCCCAAGTCACCAATTTTCTAAATGATACAGTCAAGATTTAAGCTCCGATTTATTTATCTCACTCTACTACTCTAAAGTAGAATGTCCTCTAAGTTGAGATTTAATTTAAGAAAGTAAAGCTTTTTATTTCCTTTTTTATTTTTTTAAAGATTTTATTTATTTATTCATGAGAGACACAGAGGCAGAGACATAGGCAGACGGAGAAGCAGGCTCCCTGCAAGGAGCCTGATGTGGGACTCAATCCCCAGACCCGGGATCATGCCCTGAGCTGAGGGCATTTGCTCAACCGCTGAGCTACTCAGGCATCCTAGTAAAGCTTTTTACAGAAAAGTATGTTCTCACATCTTCAATCAGGAAGTGACTAAAAGTAAACGATTACTCATTACAGGATTAGTAATTAGTTTTCTTTAAGTTTATAAAAATGTTCGCAAAACAGTTGCTTAGCTGATGTTTCTAGAAGCTTCCACCCCAGAGAAAGGATAAAGCTGAGTGACTTAGACAGTCTCATTATTTGACTGACAAGGAGCAGCTGGAGGTTGCCTCTTCTACAAATTATCCTGAGCTCAGTACCTTGGACATCTCCCCAAAGTGTTGTTTGCAGCTTATGCCATTATGCATGTTAGCATTGTTCTAGGGAATGAAAAATTCTATTCCCTTCCATTCTTGCACTGAAAAAAACAGGGTATTGCCATCATCACTTGAAATATTCTTTTTCATATCCAAAATGATAACTTTGAAATGTTTCTTAAATAGATCTATATTTGGGGTAAAGGATGAGTGTCCAGAGATATACTACACCCTATTTAAAGTAAGTCCTCCTCCTAATTAGCACTTCTTAACGCACATCCCTTATTTCTTTCTCCATGGCATTTATCACTAACATATTAAATATTTTATTTTATAGTTTGTCTGCCTTCTGTAATTATAATGTAAGCTACATGAAGACAGGTATTTTCATCGTTTATCTTTATGCCTACAATAGCCTCCATACCTAGAACAAACCTATCACTGGAAACTCAACATACTTCGTTTTAATGAGCGAATATAGACAGATGGTTCTTGGGCAGTTATTTAGATGCCATACGAATTATTTCTTATTTAATCTACAATCATATTCCAAATGTTATCAGTAGTGTACATGCCCCCAAATGGGCATATACATATAATGACATTGGTTCTCTTTTGTTCTTGAATCTGTTTCAGATTCCAGAAAATAGAAATGTGAAAAGGACTCTATCGTCTCCATTTTGCAAAAGAATTGTGTAGAATAGAAGTAGAAACCGGCCGGCTGTTTTAATATTGATTATCTACACCCAGCTGTAATTTTTGCATCTCCTCTTGAGCCTGACCTAGTTGTCCCCAGGTATCGCTCTGCTGGTGAAAGAGGACACGTCTCTTAGATCAGGCTGTTACATAGTGAAATAATCACCAACAGATGGTGATAATCTGTTACCAGTCTAATGGAGATCCCTGAAGATATGCTGGGAAATGAAGTTTTCACTAAGGACACTTGCTACTAAAGTACAAAGTGAATAAACAGAATATCTGGTACAGCTGGAAGGGAAGCTGCTTCTGATTAGAGGAGAGGAATACACAGCCAGTTTAAGTTCCAGTGGCAAAAATCACTCTACATCAATTTCTGTATCTACTCTTGACTTTTAGCCTTGTTGACTATTCAACCACTTACCCCACTGTTTCCTGAGCATTGGATGTACTTAGTGACAGCTGTTGGGTCAAAGACACCTAACACATGTGGACACATACACCTTGGCCTGTCTAAGAGAATTCATGCTCTGTACGTTTGGAGCAAGGGTCAGGACTGCTCAGATTTATTTCTTTGCTCATTCTTGTGGTGGGATATATAACCTGGGTGTTATTAAGGTATGGGAGGTGTTTAAAGAGGCTTTTTATTTGTGTGGTTGAATTTAGCTACTATCTGTTACAAACATTAGTAAATGTCACTTGATTAAAAACATCATGAACTAAAACTGCTGTATATAAACTTGCTACTCATAGTCTGTAGACCCGCATTGTCAGCACCCTCCAAGAATTCATTAAAAATGCAGAATTTCAGCCCCACCTCTGACTAACTAAATTGAAATCTGCATATTTTCAAGATCTGCAGTCATGGGATGCCTGGGTGGCTCAGTGAGTGAGGGCCTGCCTTTGGCTCAGGGCGTGATCCTGCAGTCCTGGGATTGAGTCCTGCATTGGACACCCTGCATGGAGCCTGCTTCTCCCTCTGCCTCTGTCTCTGCCTCTCTCTGTCTCTGTGTCTCTCATGAATAAATAAATAAAATCTAAAAAAAAAAAAGATCTGTGGTCACACGTATTCACATTAAAATTTGAGAAGCCCACTGTACAATATTTTCACATGGCATTACAAATTACAAAGAATTCTAAAATTAAGGTTTGAAAGGTGAAAGAATAAATCAAAATACCCCACCATAATATGACGATGTTGCTGTTCCCCAGAACTGATCCTTGGTAAATTTCCCAATCTATTTATCAGAGTGTTATCAATTCCAATGACCCAGATCCATATATTCAATCAGCAGACTGTCTCAAAGATTTCTATCTACTCATACACCTTCTGTCAAGCTTAACTTCAGTGTATAAAAAATGAACTTACTCTTCTTTTCCCCACCTCCCAATTTTTCTTCATTATGTCCTATATCTTGGTGAATCGTTTTACCACTCACAGCACCTGAGCAAGAAAACTTAACATGTATCATAGGTTCTTTCTTCTACTTATCTTTCATATCTATCTGATAATTCGCTATTCCTCATTCATTGTACTTTCAAAATATCATCTCCAAATTACCTTTCTAAATTTATCTTTGGCTCCTATGATCCTCGGACTCTTCATCCAACTTGTAGAGCTGCTTGGCATTCCTTGCACATTAAAGGTTCTTTAGCAATCAAGTCACTTGGAAAAGCTTTTCCATCTACTCAAATGATTCTCCTCCTTTTTTCTGCATGACAAACTCCTGTTCATACTTCAAGACTAAACTCAAATGCCTTCATGAAAATAGCACAATAGGAGAATTTTCTCAACTACGTATTTGGTAAATAAATTGAAACTTACTGTTTTTTGGGGGGTTTTTTGTTTTGTTTTTTTTTAGCTTTTGCAATATGACTTTGCATATTCTTTCAATAAAAAGTAGAGTCTCTTTTTTTCACTCCTTGCATCTGAGTTGGATTTCTGACTTACTTTGCACGGTAGAGTGCAACGAAAGTGACAATGGGCCAGTTCTGCACCTAGGCCTCAAGATACTTGACATGCTTTCATCTCTGCTCAGAGACATGCAGCTGCCCTGTGAATAAGCCCAAGGTACCCTGAAGGAGACTGAGACTAACTGTGTCACCTGAAGACCTTCAAAACAACTTAATATCAACTGACAGAAACCAACCCAAATCACCAGAACTGCCTATCCAAACTATAGCAGACCTTCTGACTTAGAGGTTCATGAGAAAAAACATAAATGCTTATTGTTTTAATCCACTGTGTTTTTGTGGCAATGACTTAACTGATACAGATACAAAAATTTAAAATAAACCTTTAGCAGGGTTCAGCAAACTATGGCTGCAGGCCAAGTCTGGCCCACAGCCTGTTTTAGTATATAGTACAACCCTTGAAATAAAAATGTTTTTTACATTTTAAAGAATTATTAGAAAAAAAAAAAAAGAAAGACAGACTACACATGTCCTATAAGGCCCATAAAGCCTAAAATATATGCTATTTGGACTTTACAGAATAAAGTTCACTAATCCCTGAACCATAGTAATGAGTAATCTGTGGTATTGGTGAAGGGATAGAAACATTGACCAATTGACAGAATGGAGATCCCAGGGTGAATCCACACACATATGGACTCCTGCTATTTTTTTTTTAAGATTTTATTTATTCATTCATGAGAGACAGAAAGAGGCAGAGACACAGGCAGAGGAAGAAGCAAGCTTCATGCAGGGAGCCCAACGTGGGACTCGATCCGCTGATTCTGACTCTGGAGCCACCCAGGTGTCCCTGGACTCCTGTTGTATGATAGAGTTGATATTGCAGATCTGTGAAGAAAAGATAGAGTTTTCAAAATACAGTCCCTAGATAATTGATTATCCACATGAAAAGAAAGAAGGAAAAAGAAAAAGAAAAAAAATGGGATCACTTACAAGTAATTTGAGGCTAAACTCTAAAGATTCAGAAGGCAGTGTAGGAGGATATCCTTGTAATCTCAAATGAAGAAATATTTCTTAAATAAGACACAAGAGCATCAAAATAAAAACTGATAAAACTATGACATTAAAATGTAAGACTTCAAGTGATTAAGGCATATTGTATATTGTAAAGTAAATTAAAAGACTAACCACAGAGAAGGAGAAGATATTTCTAACACAGGTAACTAACAAAGACTACTGTTAGAATAAATAAAGAGTTCCTACAAAGCAATAGGTTTAAAAAAAAAAGAAAAGGAAAACTAGGGAAAAGAATTGAGCAGGAACTTGGCAGAAGATAAATTCTGATGGCCAACAAATATATTAAAATGTACTTAACTTCATCAACAATAAAAATAAAATTAAAATCACAGTAAGGTATATTGCAAGCCCACCATATAAGGCAGCCGATAAATCAGTCTTAGATGGCTGCAATGGGATTGCACATTCTCTCCTGATGGAGTAGAAATTGGTCTAACCTCTTTGGAAAACTGAGATAATTTTGTAAGATTGATGATACTTTTCTCTGCTGACCTAGCAATTCTAGTCTTTGCTATACATCCTGGATCAGAGGATCTAGTGTGGCCTCTGGGATCACTAGCATCAACATCACCAGAGAACTTGTTAAAAACACGAATGATTCTGATTCTAAAATTTGGAAAAACATTGCTCTAAAGAAACACATTCCCAGATGCATGCTCAAAAATGTTCATAGTATTAGTATTCAAGAGCTCAGACTAGAAACAACCCAAATTTCATCAATAGTCAAGACATGTCATAAACTGTGGCATAATTATATAATGAAATATTATTTATAAAGAATAAGTGAACTTATCATCATGCAAAACATGGATATATCTCAACAATGGAAATTTTATAACAGATTACCCCCCCCTAAAAAAAACCCTGCAGTATGATTCTATTAATAGGAAGTTCAAAAATAGGCAAACTAAGCATGATGGGGGAATGTAGGTATAGATGGGTTTTTTGAAAAAGCAAAGGAATTATCATCATTAAACTCTGTGAGGGAGTATCAATAATAAGAGATACCAATGGCAGTGGCAATGTTCTACTTCTTGCCCTGGATAGTAATTATATGGGGTTTCATTTCACAACTATTTCTAAAATATACACTATTTTTCATGTACTCTTAAAGATACATGCTATATCACACAGGAAAACACACACATTCTATTTATAAACAAAAATCTGAGGATGTTGCAACCTTAATTTTAGAAATAATGCATAACAACTTATAGGCAAAACATGGTTATCTATATGAAGTACTCTGTAAATGTTACCTGTCATTATCATTATTATATTACAATCATTAGTTGAGTAGATCGAAGTTTTAGTGCATTGCATATAAATTCTGGAAGTGTTTTCCCTTCTTCCTCAAAATATTTTCAAATTACCCATTGTATTAAAAAAAAATCACCTATATCTCAGAGTGAAGAGAGGAGTAAAGATGTCCATGTTGAAAAGATGGGTTTTTGCCAAATAACTTGTTAGCTGTCCCTTTTGAGAAATTATTTTATTTTTTCAACATTTTATTTATTCATTTATGAAAGCCAGAGAGAGAGGCAGAGATACAGGCAGAGGGAGAAGCAGGCTCCATGCAGGGAGCCCAACGTGGAACTCAATCCTGGACCCAATCACACCCTGAGCCAAAGGCAGACGCTCAACTGCTGAGCCATCCAGGCATCCCAGGC
Source organism: Canis aureus (assembly GCF_053574225.1). Lineage (NCBI taxonomy): Eukaryota > Metazoa > Chordata > Mammalia > Carnivora > Canidae > Canis > Canis aureus. The sequence continues at coordinate 25,133,804 of NC_135630.1, read as the reverse complement.
AACTCATTTGAAAAGCCACTGGGCAGCCCGGGGTGGCTCAGCGGTTTAGCGCCGCCTTCAGCCCAGGGCGTCGTCCTGGAGACAGGGGATAGAGTCCCACGTCCGGCTCCCTGCATGGAGCCTGCTTCTCCCTCTGCCTGTGTCTCTGCCTCTCTCTCTCTCTATGTCTCCCATGAATAAATAAATAAAAATCTTAAAAATAAATAAATAAAAGCCACTAAGCAGCAACCACATTGCAATTGCAGGTCACAGAAATGAATCCTGTTTCCAGCTTAGCTCTGATACTTAGTAGTAGATGATAATAAATTTACAGGTGGGCTGTAAATAAATTTACATCCTGTTAGAATGACTAGAGGGTAAAAGGAGGGTGAAATTCGACATTGGGTTAGAAGCTTCACCAAGTAAGGCCTGGTATTAAAGGAATACCACCAGCATCTGAAAATCTCCTAGGTTAGGTACCAGTAAGTATTCAATCTCCTTAGTGGAGCAGATTCACTAGAACCTTTAAATTAAGTAATGGAAACTTTGATAGATTTTTCCAACCACTCTGCCATTTCCTTCAGCGACAATATTACTCTAAAGACTGGTGAGTCATAGGCTGCCCCAGAGCTAACAAACAGAGGTTGTGTGTGAAGGGATGGGAGTCTGGACACAGGGCCAGACATCAGAGAGGTCAAATCCCAAGCGAGTGGGTTTCTACCGTAAGCCAACTCTAGTATTACCTACAGGCAACATGCAAATCATTAGGTAATTATGCTCGCCTCTGTGGTCTGTGAGAACAGTAGAAGTACAGTGCTAAGTTCCACTATAGAAAAGATTACATAACCTTTGGTGTTTAAAAATAGCATGAAACCACCAAGCAAAAGATGACATAACACATGTGCTCCCACCCCTGTCCCTGATCATGGCTTTCATACTGTAAAAGTCATTTGCTCTGCATTCTCTATTTTCTAGAACAGAAACACTAGTTCTGGATTGATGTCTTGCTGCAAACAGATACTGGGTATTCACATTAAAAATAGATGGAGAGATGGCAGGTTCATCTGCTCATCAAAAAAAAAATGTTTAAGAAAGAGAGGAAGAGGGTGCTTGGGTGGATCAGTCGGTTGGGCATCTGCTTTCTGCTCAGGTCATGATCTCAGGGTTCTGGGATCAGGACTCGTAATGTGCCTCCTGCTCAACAGGGAGTTGGCTTCTCCCTGTCACTCTCCTTCTCTGCTTTCTCTCTCTCTCTCTCTCTCTCTATCTCTCACCCTCTCTCTTTCTAGGTTTTATTTATTTATAAGAAAGAAAAAAAAAGAGAAAGAAAGAAAGAAAGAAAGAAAGAAAGAAAGAAAGAAAGAAAGAAAGAGAGAAAAAGAAAGAAAGAAGAAAGAAGAAAGAGAAAGAAAGAAGAAAGAAAGAAAAAGAAAGAGAAAGAAAGAAAGAAGAAAGAAAAAGAGAGAAAGAAAGAAAGAAAGAAAGAAAGAAAGAAAGAAAGAAAGAAAGAAAGAAAAAGAGAAGGATTGCAAATGGAGGGGGAATGTAGAAGGAGAGAGAAAATCTTAAGCAGGCTCCATGTGCAACCCAACACAGGGCGCGATGTTATGACCCTGAGATCTTCATCTGAGTCAAAATCAAGAGTTGGATGCTTAACCAACTGAGCCAGCCAGGTGCCCTTAATTTTCAAAGAAGATACAGAGTTGTTACGGGTTCTATGTTTGTGTCCCCCCCTAAACTCATATGTTGAAGAGTTAACCCACAATGTGATGGTATTTGGAGGTGGGGCCTTTGGGAAGTAGCTAGATTTAGATGATGTCGTGAAGGAGGGGACCCTTTAATAGAGTTAGTGTCCTTATAAGAAGCCAGAACTCTCTCTCTCTCCTTCCATACACAAAAAATAGCAAGAAAGTGATCATTCTGTAAGCCAGGAGTCCTCTCACCAGAAACCGACCATGCTGGCATTCTGATTCCAGACCTCAGCCTCCAGAACTGTGAGAAATAAATGTTTGTTTTGTAATCTACCAGGCCAATGGTATTTTATTATGGAAGCCTGAGCTAAGACAATAGTAAAAAGTCATAATAAACACACTTGCGATATATACACATACACACACACATATATATAGATTAATCTGGTATCTAACTCTTCCAATTAAATACATTCTCTTCATAAATGGCAAGCCAGTTTACTATTATTCGGTAGCCACTAAAGATCCTTTAGCATATTATTTCTTGAGAATCCATTTCATCTCATTGTTTAACAAAATGCATTATATGTAGCCAAAGACAGTCCAGAATGTTGTGGCACTTTCTTTCTTTCTTTTCTTTTCTTTTTTTCTTTTTCTTTCTTTTTTTTTTTTTTTTTGTGGCACTTTCTATCCATGTATTTATTCACCAGTATTGATGATCTCCCACGACCTGCACTTCTGGCAAGGAAAGCAACACTGATGAGTGTTTCGTCAGTGGTAGATCTAAAGTCCTCCTCCTTCTATACCTTTTTCATCACTGATTAGTAAGAGTGAATTTGTTTAAAATATTGGAAAAGTGTAATGTTATTGTGGCTTAGGAGTGATTGCCAAATAAAGTATGTATTTATAAAATGTTGAGACAAAACTTGTTTTCTTTGCTGACAATATTTTTTTTTACTTATTGTCCAATGTGAATTTTCTTTATTACTCTTGTACCTATGCCCTGTGTGTGTCTTAAGATTTTATTTTTTGAATATTTACATCTCTCTTTTAAAAATTTTATGTATTCATTTTAGAGAGAGAGGGATGTAGGGTGGAAAAGAAAGAGAAGGAGAGAGAGAAAGCATGAGCCAAGGAGAGAGACAGAGGGAGAGGGAGACGCAGACTCCGCACTGAGTAGGGAGCCCAATGTGGGGCTCAATCTCAGGACCCAGAGATCATGACCTGAGCTGAAGGAATATGCTTAACCATCTGAGCCACCCAGGCAGCCCTAAGGTTTTATTTTTAAGTAATCACTATACTCAACGTGGGACTTGAACTTAAAACCCTGAGAACAAGAGTCTTATGCTTTACCAACTAAGCCAGCCATGTGCCCCAACGTGGTTTTTAAACACACAAAGATAAAGGTGAACAATATTGCATAAGACAAATGACAAATTATCAATACTTGATAATATCCTAATTAATAATATAATACATACCTAGAATAATTAAATCATAGTGACACCTTAGAATATTCTTTATAAGACATCCCAAAATATCAAATGATTTAATCCTAACAAAATTCAAGTCTGGATGTATCCCTGCTATCAGCCTGGGTTTTTTTTTGCTAAGGCTAAGAAAAGCTAATATCTGCAACAGATACAATTAATTATCTATTATATAGTTTTGTGATATATTAATGCTATTGGTATCAACATTAATATATGCTAATAACAGAAAGTTTTGTCAAAGCTATTTGGAAAATTTTAGAAGTGGCTCAAAGAATCTAAAAGAAGAAACTATCAAGAACAGACAAATGGTTTCTTGGTTCTCCCTTTCAAAGTTCAAAAGGAAGCTTGAAGAAAATTCTTTTCAAACTAAGATGCTATCATGAGATGCAAGTTTTAGTGTCTGTGCTTCAAAAAGGAAAAGAAAATTTTCACATTAAGACTGTTCTATCCCTAGCCGTTCTTAATTTTTTTTTAAATTTTGATAGCTGATGGATTATTGAAAACCACATCTGGAACTAATGATGTACTATATGTTGACAAATTTAACTTAAAAAAATTCAATAGCAATGCTAACAAGTAATATAACTTGTATTTCAGATAAATGTGACTTTCGTTTGTATGCAATATAGTAGAGAAAGAGAAATAAATAAATTATACATTCTCTTTTTTTAATTTCTTTTTTTGATAATTTTTTAAAATTTATTTATTTATGATAGTCAGAGAGAGAGAGAGAAGCAGAGACACAGGCAGAGGGAGAAGCAGGCTCCATGCACCGGGAGCCCGACGTGGGATTCGATCCCCGGTCTCCAGGATCGTGCCCTGGGCCAAAGGCAGGCGCCAAACCGCTGCACCACCCAGGGATCCCTCATACATTCTCTTTATGTTCAAACTGACTACACAAGACCAGCTGATATAATTGTTCTTATATACAAGTAGTACCAAAAAAAAAAAAAAAACCCTAACTTCAAAGTATTCAACTACATTTGCAATTTTAATAATATTAACTGCAAGGTATTTAACTATACCTACAATGGCAGGTTGCTGGGCTGGAGGTTAGGCTGACTTAAAGAATGGTCATAATAGGGTAATCTATGTGAGTTAACATGATACAGGATATGATCAGACAAGGAGAAATTGGATTGAAAGATTTTTTAATAGAAGCAGCTTGGTTAAGGTCCAGGGTATATCCCTGAGAGTGAAGCCCTGAAGTGAAACGTAAGAGGAAAAAGACAATTGGTCTTAGAAGGACAGGAAACGGAGAGGGGGCAGCTAAGGCGAAGCAAAGGAAGAGACACTTGTGTGTCTCATTTAGATAGACTCCCTTTTATGCTACTTCATGCCGGTGGAGCAACAGTGTTCTAGAAGCTACTGTATGGGAACCTCAGATCTTGAATCCTCAAATTGACTACCACCTGCCCTCCTTGTTATCAGTATGAATTCTATCACAACTTCCAAAGATGTTTGCCTCAGGTAAGAGGAAGACATCATCATACATGCTTCAAGCTGATGCAATCCCATTGCTATCCCCTATCACTTCACTGAAATTTCTCGTTCATAATCATCAAAAACCTATATATTTCAAAAGTCAAGGCACTTTATTCTGTACTCAGCATACTTAATTTAACATATTGGCACCATGACAATTTGCAAATGTCTCTTTTTTCCGCACAGTGTTCCTCCTTTGGCTTATAAGATAACACACTCTGTTGTTTTTTTTTTCCTATCTCTGTAGCTGTTCCATCTCAGACTTTAAAATAACCTCCTCTATCTAACTTCTAACTTTACTTGATGAAATCCCTCTTTGTTACATACGCTTTTTGCAAGGAAATTGTCTCTAACTACCATTTACATACCAAGGACTTCCCATTTTTTATCTCTAGCCCAAATATATCTTCAAAACTCTAGATCTATGTATCAAACCACCTGACAATCCAAATACATATAAAATGTAACATGTACCAAACCTAAGGTCTGACTTCCACTTGACTCCATGTCTGTTCTCTTAGTCTTTTCTCATTTTATTAAACAATCCCACAGCTGCCCATACCAGATTTCTTGGTACCATGTTGGATCCGTTCTCTCCCCCCCCCCCCTTTCTCTTCTTCACCCAGATAAGAATCGGAGCCCTCGATGCATACCTGTGTAAATGTGATTTTTTCAAAGAGCACTCTCAATAGAAGTGGAATGAGAGAAATGCAACAAGGCAGGGCAACAAACTAAACAAAGATCTGTTCTCAGATGGAATCTACCAGCACTCAGATCCCACAGGGAGCTCTGGAACATAGTTTGCTCTTCATATTTGCCCCCTTCCTTAGTCAAGGGGCTGATTTATTTCCACAAGAATTAGTCATTGGTTTTAGGACTCCCCGTGGAGGGACATATGGGGCATGGAACCTCCCAGGCAAAGCAGCAGCCTAATGGCAGAAAACAATGCTCTGGCAAAAAGGCAACCGTGAGTTTTACCTGCCAACACTAAAAGCAGGTGGGCATGCTTTCTTTGGCCCAAGAAAGAGAGACTGGGCCACATCACAACAATATCCTCCACAGTCATCCGTGCACAACACAGATCTACTTGCTTCTATCCATTAGCAAATCCTAACTCCTTTAGGATTTGGGTTCATCATAAGTTCCAACTACACTCTTTATACTTGGTACAGAAATTTAACTACCACTTATTATCTCCATCCTCATTACTACCACTCCTTCCAATTTCCCCTCCCTCCTGACTAGCACTCCTAGTCTAGCTGTTTTTGTATACCTGGGCAAACCAGACCTTCCATGGCAGGGAGTCTAAGGCCCAGATCATCATGTCCTTATTAGGCTGTGGTCGCTCTACTTGCCTTTTTACAGTTAAAACTGCATAGTAAATGCAAAGGTGCCTCTGTGGAATACCTGAGTGCTAAACGCATTCCTCTATGCCCCATTTATATAGCAGCAGTCTTACCTCATTATGATAATTAATTCATATTCCCTTGCCAATATGCTAACTCCTTTCTCTGCCTGCTGGCTTACTAACATAAAGAGGCCAGTGTGACCAGATGGCAACTGCAGCTTTACATTCACTGGACTATTCACTATTATGTTACCTGGTATAAGTATCCCCACTCCTGCAACCTGGGAACCAGGGCTTTTAGACTCAGAAAGACTAAAGCTATAGGCACAGATGGCACACATTCCCCAGTTGCTCACTGAGAGCACTGATAAATGAGTTCACAACTACATTCACTTTTTGGTTCTTCTACTCCCGTGTTCTACCCATTGGAGACACAAGATCATATAATGATCATTGGTTTAAGGAGTATACTGCATTAAGGACAATACTCCATTTCTGTAGGGTGTCATCTCCAAGTTCCATTAGCTGCCACTTTAGAAACTGTCCCACTGGTTTCTTAGGCTGAAAGCTTCTGTTTAGTGCAGTGTGGTGGGACCAGTGGAGCCCATGGTTTTGTACCCACTATCTCTTCTCTTTTGACCAGAGATAATGTTATATGTGATTTCATATTGGTAGATCAGACAATCTGTGACCATCTGAGTGGTAGTTCTGGCTGAGGTATTGTTAAAAAAAAGAATAGCAAACCCATATCTGAAAAAAATATACACACACACGTGTGTGTGTGTGTGTGTGTGTGTGTGTGTATCCAAGTTAGATTAAATAAATGCCCTTTCCACGGTGGAAAGGGCCCCTTTTCATCAACCTGTCATCAAGTAACTAATTTCCCTGAGCAGTGATATTATACCGGAAGTTCAAAGTTGGTTTCTAGACTGGACTAGACTTTACAACTGGCAGCCTTGGTGAGACAGTGTCCATGAATAAGCTCTGCCTCTGCTGCTGTGATTACCGGGTTCTGTTCATCAGTTCATTGTGAAAGCACTGAGGGCAGAGACTGGTTGACATCTACTGATAACATAATCTTATCTTTTTGTTACTAATGGCTCTTCTAGTAGTGAACATTAATATGAAAGAGAAATAGCTTCATACTTTGTGGCCACTTCCCTAGATACCTAGTTCTACATGCCTCTCCCCAGACTCCCTTATCTACAATATTCCAATCTTGGTGCATCCAGACCATTGACCAACCACCTAAGCCAACTTTAACTGCCTATGAATTGGTGTATATGTCTATTATCCAACCACTTCTCTCACAAAGTGAAGTGGCTGAGCAGCTACATTGCTCAAAGCGCAGCCATTTGGGGGCCTTCCTTTCACCCCAGCCTTTCCTTGACCACTCTGTTTAGCATTCCATTTTTCCATTTGCCTCTCTACATTATATATCATACATATTAATCATTGGTCAACCAATCTCAGGCTTTTCCCTCCTCCTAGTCATAGGGACACCTGCTGAGCCATACAGATGAGCTAAGGCAAAGATTTTGGTGCCGTAGCGATGTGTGAAATGTGAGTCTACACCACTCCGTGCAGCTTATATGCAGATTTTGCACCTGAACCAGCAGAATTTGGGGTTTTCTGCTTCTGTTTTAAAATGGATTGCTCCCGGGCTCCCATGACTATGAGAAATGTCCCCAATTCCTTGAATTCAATGAATACTAATAATACACTTGTAATTTACTTCTACATAGGCATAGTGAGGAATAATCTCTTATTATGCTAAAAAATACTGACCAGAAATTCTGAAATTATTTCAGACACTGACAATTTGGCCATGGATTATTCACAAAGATAAAAAATATTACATTGACTTAAAGTTTCTGGTCCAGTAGGCAAGGAGTTTAAAAATTGCCTCCATCTTAACAAATAAAAAGCTGAACAAAATGAAAAGTCAACAACTCTTCTTAAATCCAGTAGAGAAGTGAGGTCACAGGACCAATCACCCCACCAAAACTGGAGAGATAAGATAGGCAGACATAGAGAATCACAATTTACCGGAGCAGAAACCCATGAGTTGAAACCTCTATAGGAATCAATGTCAAAGTAGAGAAACCTGAACTGTAACTAATGCATTTCTAGAGGCTCAGCATGGGCAAGTCTGAGAATTTCAGGGGGATCCAGTCATAAAAGGGCCCCATATTTTTATAAATTTTACCTTCTATGACTCTTTCAGTCTCCATAGTGAATATAAGAGGAAAATCCCTCTGTGTTTCTGGTACATGTGGTAGGGAAGATTTAACCTGAATTCTTGAATCAAGCAGGTTGAAAGGAAACAGCAAATATTATCACGGTGATTTTTCATTCCTTTATTGTGAATGCCCAATATTATTCTGGATTAAATAGTATTATCTCATCTTTCTTGTACCTACCAGTCAGTTTTTGTTGTTGTTGTTTCACTTCTAAAACTACATGAGATACCTACATATGGCCATTCAGGCTTTACTTATCTTGGGTTGGCTGTTGGATTTCTAGCAGATCAAATTGAAGTAAACTTCTCTCTACAGAAAGCCAAACCATCATTTTCCAAACACCATTCGATTTACATGGAATTTAGTTTGATATGAAAAATAATGCTTTATGACTTTCAAGAGTGAAACAGAATATATATGCTTCTCATTCATTGATTGTCCATTCACAGATAAAGATATTAACACACTACTTTTGATGCTTGAGATCGCTATAATAGCAATGTTACTCATTTTCTCACATAACTTGTTATACTATTTAGGCATAATGAATCACACTACCCCATCAGCCCACATCACATCAAGGAGACTGCCAGCTGGAAAGTTATGTCAAAGAGTTTACATTAGTTTCTACAGTAGCCCCAGGATATGTATCAGAAAATAGATTACAAGTGAGAAGAAAAAGAAGAGGAAATAGGTGGTTCCCCTTTTTAAAACACTTAATTAAGAAAAACCTTGTTAAATAAATGTTTCCTTTTGCAAGACTTGTAGAAGTCTTTTTTGTTTGTTTGTAGTTATGCTGGTAACTAAAATAGCCAATAGATATTAAGTGCTTACTATGTACCAGGTGCTGGCAACTTACACAATCTTATTTATTCCTTAAAGAAATTCCTTAGGAAGTTTGCACTTCCTAAGTAACCTTCCTGTGGTCATGTAGTTGACTGGCAAAGCCTGAGTGATGTCCCTCAGACTTCATAGTCTAAGCTGTAGGGCACTAGGCTGTGTTGCTTATCGTATTTGCATGTGATTTCAAAAACATTTGAAATAGACTCTTATTATTAAATGAGAACTTAGGTGACCAGAAAAAGTGCTTATGTCTTTGTTATTCATTCTGGCTTGAGATCCTTTAAAAAAATCGTTATGAACTGGCAGGTCACACAAGCCATGTACAACCCATGGATATGTCTTTCTAGGCACAAGAAGTGCTGTAAAATCTATAAATAAGTAGATTCTATTTCAAAAAAATATATTAATATATATGAAATCTGGATTTCTAACTTTCCCTGAAATACTATATCTAACATTAAATCTGGGAAATTATCACTTAGAACATATTGGTGTTGTCCAACTACATCTAGGAGTGAAAAGAAAAAAAATATGTTGAATATTTAATAATCTATTTGCCCTTCTGAGGTTAGAGGATGTTTATGGTTTTGCCACTCTGCATTCTTTTTGTCCAAATATACAGAGTCGGGATCCCTGGGTGGCGCAGCGGTTTGGCGCCTGCCTTTGGCCCAGGGCACAATCCTGGAGACCCGGGATCGAATCCCACGTCAGGCTTCCGGTGTATGGAGCCTACTTCTCCCTCTGCCTGTGTCTCTGCTTCTCTCTCTCTCTCTCTCTGTCTGTGTGTGACTATCATAAAATATATATATATATATATATGTATATACATATATATACATATATATATATATATATACAGAGCCAATGTGCATTGATCAGAAGGCTAAATGTAAGTTTTAGAAGTGACCCTGTGAACTGTGATATCCAGACTCCAAATGATTAGTAACATTTGTTTTGAATTTTTATTTATTTTTTTTATTTTTTTTGTTTTTTGTTTTGAATTTTTAAAAACTTTGTTCACCTAATAGTTGGATCATTAAAAAATACCTTTGAAAAATACTTTGGCTTCACTTTCTATAAATAAAAAGTTCCATCAGGTGGCCATCTGTTGCATCAGAAATCAATATATTCTGTCTAATTTGTCTCTTGTTATTTCTAGGGTCAGTTTCCTTCACCTTCAATTATTAGTCTTACTGTGACATATAACAGAGTCGAGTGTTATAGCCATTACCCAAAAAGTCTGTTTCTTAAGGGCACATAATATCTTTCAAAATGCCCCAGCATTCCCCAACTATGCTGTTGTTTAAAGTTTCTGAAATATTGAAGGTTCAGAGTACTAGATTTCAACCTTCTCAAAAAAAGTGTATCAGATCTTAGAGTGCATGTGCCATAGCATAGCTTTTATGACAAAGAGTAAAATATTTCATGTGCTTGGTAGAAGAACTAAAAATAAAATGGTAAGTTGAAGTATTTTAATGGATTAAAAACTACCTTTCTCAACGACTCACTATACACACATACACATATACACATATACCCACATGTACAACAGCTCACTTATCTTAAAGGGCAATGACAGTGCTTGTATTAGTCCATCATGGGCCGGTCAGAGAAATTGGACCACACTAGATAGGTTCAACAGGAAGTGCTCAAATAAAGATATATAGAAGCTTGTACAACCCAGGGGTTGAAAGATGTGGGGAGTGAAGGTCAGGGAGGTCACCGTTAGCAAATTCAAAACTGTAGAGATCACAGGGAAGCCACCAACAATGACCTTAATGGTCTATAGCATCTTAGTGGGCAATTCTCCGGAAGACACCCAAATGCTATGCACCTACCTTGCCTATATGCTGAAGTCCCTGCACCTGACTATATAGCAGCCACTTGGAAAGGCATGCCTCATCTTTCTTATCTGCTCTACAAACCTCTGTGAGTGCCTCTCGCTATTAAAAACTTATGGAACCTGCTTGTAAGGGAGTCTAGGAAATGTAGTTTCAGGGCTATCTATCATTTTCAGTATGAGGAGGGTTTTAAAAATGAGGATTTATCAACACAAAATATTTAACCTAGTGTCACTTCTTTTTTTAAAAAATTATTAAACAACAGAAATTATTGCCTCACAGTTCTGGAATAAAAATATCTGTAATCAAGGTGTTGGAAGAATTGCTTCCTTCTGAGAACTGTGAGAGAGAATCTGTTCATGCTTCTCACCTCACTCCTCATGGTTTGCTGGATATCTTTGGTGTTCCTTGGCTTGTAAAAGCATCAATTTAATCTCTGTCTTCATTTACATACACATTCTCCATGTAAATATGTTTGTCTCCAAATTTCTTTTTATAAGGAGATCAATTTTATTGCACTAAGACCTATTCTAATGACCTAATCTTAACTTTATTTTAAAAAAAAATTTTTATTGGAGTTCAATTTGCCAACATATAGCATAGGACCCAGTGCTCATCCCGCCAAGTGCCCCCCTCAATGCCCATCACCCAGTCACCTCAACCCCCGCCCACCTCCCCTTCCACTACCCCTTGTTCATTTCCCAGAGTTAGGTGTCTCTCATGTTTTGTCACCTTCACTGATATTTTCACTCATTTTCTCTCCTTTCCCTTTATTCCCTTTCACTAATTTTTATATTCCCAAAATGAATGAGACCATAGAATGTCCTTTTCCAATTGACTTATTTCACTCAGCATAATACCCTCTAGGTCCCTCCATGTCTCATAATCTTAACTTTATTACCTCTGTAAAGACCTAGCTCCAAACACAGTCACTATTTGAGGTACAAAGTTAGGACTTCAACATATGAACTTGGGAAGGATACAATTCAACCATAACAATTATTTACTGTTATATAACAAATTACTGTGAAACTTAGTGCCTTGAATAAATAGTGTATTATCTCCTATGTTTTCTGTGAGTCAGAAGTTTGGAATCACTCTGGCTTGATAGTTTGGTTTGAGATCTTCATTAGTTTGCAATGAGGTATCAAGCATTGCTGTAGTCTTCTGAAGGCTTGACTGGAGCTGAAGAATCCACTTTCATGGTGACTCACCCACATGGCTCCTGACAGCAAGCTTCAGTTCCTTTCCTCCTAGATGCATCCACAGAGTTACTTGAGTATCCTGAAATAGGGTGGCTGATTTTCCCCAGAGCTAAGGATCCAAGACACCAAAATGTAAGTTATAATGCCCCTGTCACCAGCATCCTTTCTTGGGATTACATTGAACTGAATGTTCTAGTCTCAACTGGTCTCTACAGTTCTCACACATATGATCTGGTATGTATATTGTTGTTGTCTCAGTGTCTCTGTAGGGGAATAAGGGCCTGAAGCTTCCTAGTCCATCATCTTGCTTCCAGCGTCACTTCTATAACTTCTCCAGACACAAAAATTTTCTCTGTATTTACTAGATTGAATTTAATTTACTTGGCAGTCTGTGCTTTAAAGACACTTAAAAAAAGCATATAAGGAGAATTCATAGTCAAATCAAAATACTGAAGCTAAATGACTCTATCAAATTTATTATAAAAGAAAATATGAGCCCTGGTAGTGGTGGTAGAGCATAACCTGCCATTTTTTATAGATGATTTCAACTTGGTGTTATCATTGCTGAACAATCTATGTGACGGATCTCAGGAATAAAGGTAACAAAGTAGAGATAATGTTCATGTTTTTACTCAATAAAAATACAATTATATTAATACTATTACCTAATTACATCTGCTCTATGTTCAATAAAATATCATATGCAACCAGGGCAAGCTCTTTCCTTCAATGGTATAACTGCAGTGTTCAACATTTATGCTAAATAGTAAAACTTAGGTGCAAGGACATTCTTTCATGGTTTTGGGCTTTGGAGACATTTACATTTTAGCCCAAGTAGGTATTATTGATTCCCTTGTTCCTGCAAAGGGATTTATTTTTCAAATCCACTAATAGAATATAAAAACTAAAATGCCCAACTTTTCAACCTATTTTCTTAACTTGTCCTAGGCAAGATTTACAACCATAATCCATTCAGTCAATATGTTATTACTGAGGATAATTGGAATTAATAGACAAAAGGATAATATAATACCATAGTCAACACTTGTAGTTTAAATCAGTAAAATATAAATATGAGGTCTTGGGATTCTTAACTTATTCATTGCCCTAAAGGAATTCATAAATAAAAAGAGAGGTGAAAGGGAATAAATGAGGAATGATGACAGAGAATGGGGTAGAGGAGAAAGAGGGTGAGAGAGATCGAACCCAGGTTATGTTGAGTTATATATAGCATATTATGTTGGGTTTTACATAGCATAAGTCAGATAGATGGTAGACAGTACTAGAATATTTATCACTATTCTGGATGCTCATTAATTGACTCATTTTTTGAGCACAGACTTAGTGAAAGACATTGAAACATGTATGTCTACATAATAAAGAAAATGCATGGAAAAAATTTTTCCTATTTTGATTCAGCTATAATAAATAGTTTTAGGTGAAGAATGTGTCAATAAATTTGACAATAGACATTTTAAATAGATCATCAGAAGTGATTATTGAAGAAACATCAATATTGTAAAATAGATAATGTTCATCATTTATTTCTTTAAATATTTTACTTTATGTTTTACTGTCATAATTCGACAAAGAGATGAATCAGATGCCATAATATTTAGAATAAAATGATGGAGTACATCATCATGCCACATGACATATGTAGGATATTGTACTTATGTTAATGGGAACCATCTTCTAAATAAGCCTTCCCTGACACATTTGAATCACATTTTTCTTATTAATGCATCTTTAGAAAACATGTCCAGTAAGCTGTATTTAAACATATTTCTTCCACATGGGGATTTAGGATAAAATACAAAGAATAGTAATTGTGCAAACAAAGCCAAATTCTTAACATTGAAGACTGCATGGGACCATACAAGAAGAGTTTACAAACTGCATTTACCCAATGAAGAGCCAGGACTGGCTCTGTCTTCGAAGAGACAAGAAGGGCCTGTGCTGATGAAATAAACCACATTACTTAACACTGTTTCGTTTATACTGTAAATGTGGGTAGATAATGTAGGCTAGAAACATTATTTCATCCATGGGGCATATGGTAATTAGATCCACATTAAAGCACGTTTGCTAATCACACACCTACACATCTTTGCTGCTGATGGTGTACAGCTGACACCAAGGGATACCTCACGGATTTCAGGTCATCATCATATTTTTCTCCACGTGTATCTCCTACCTGAGGGGCTGCTGCAGCTCTTCTCAAATATCTCCTCTCCCCACCCCCCCTCACGACGCAAAGATCACAACATAAACACGCACTTGAACAGAAGTTTATGGTTTCAGGAGAGGAAGCGAGTCTGGCAGTTTTTATCAGCTATTTTTTTTCACTCAGCTTAGTCTGAAGCAGGCAATCTGTGTATTTAGCTGGATGGCCCATGACATAAAATTTTCTATCTCTACAGAGTGAGTTGCCCAAATGCAAACAAATCACAGGCCTTGGGGATCCCTGGGTGGCTCAGTGGTTTAGTGCCTGCCTTCGGCTCAGGGCGTGGTCCAGAAGTCTCAGGATCGAGTCCCACATTGGGGCTCCCTGCATGGAGCCTGCTTCTCCCTCTTCCTGTGTCTCTGCCTCTCTCTCTCTCTCTCTCATGAATAAATAAATAAAATTAAAAAAAAAAAAGACAAGCCTTGGGTATTGGGCTGCTCTAGAAGGCTATCTTAAATACCTGCTATGTGTTGCATTCTATATTGTTTTAAATGCACCTTTAAAAAATAATCTCCACAACAGTCCTATATGAATAAATAATTGTCTCCACTTACAAATGAGAAAACTGAGGTTCATAAAGGATAAGCAATTTGCATAGAATCAGGATTCAAACCTTGGACAATTCAGATCTTATGCTATTTCCATCGGACTCTGGGTCATAATCAGAGACCATTAGAATTAAGAAAAAATAATTGCACCCCACAGCACCCAACCACCACCATAATATGTAATTCAGAGTACAAAACAAGACTACATTGTAAGCTGAAATTTAAAATACTTCTAATCTGGATCCGAGTTTGTAAAGTTCTGGATAAATTCATTGAATGTGGGCTTTTCAAACTTTATTTCCACTTAGTGCCCTTGTTCACTGGTGCCCTGATGGGGAGTGTGGCATTGACTCTCCCATGTTGCTGCCTTAGAGGAAGATGTCTTAATATGCCATTTATAAGAAAAACAATCTGAGCTTCATATGCTCTGGTGTTTTAGGCTCTTCTGCCTAAGGAGTCAATGGAAGTCACATTTGGTGTGCGTATTTTGATGTTTCCCCAGATCCCTGTGGGGCTTAAAGAGATTAAGTCCTTGTGATAGCCAGATTGTTGGTATTTAATGCTCCATTACTCACCCTTCTGCGGGGTCCCAGAGGGCAGGTTGGCAGAAGAGATCCCAGGCAGCAAGTAATGCAGACACAAGTCTAGCTGCGATGGTCTCCAGGACCAAATGTGTCAGACTGACCCCTGAATAGGAAACATGTGCTTTCCAGGAAATATGATGGGAAAAGTCCATACGTTCAACATGTCTTAATGTTTTGTTTGGCTATTATGGGATCAAAGTCCAGATGATTTTCACAAGTGCTGTGCCATGTGCCCCTTTCCAAGCCAAATGCTGACAATAAATATTTCTGGTGGTGTTGGGAGACAATGCTCCATGAGTTTCCTGAATTTCTGCATGTCTTAGACACAGGCACTGCCTCCCTTTGTTCAGGAATATCTTTTCAAGGGTGTTTGTTTAGCAGACACCCTTGGAAGAGAGAAATCATGTTCTCTCCAGAGGAAAGAGTAGGTTTGATTACTGTCCAGTTTAATGAAAACAAGTGTCTCCCTTTAGTGTTAAGGCAGATAGACTGGCGGCCCACTCTAAAAGATTTGGTTCCCCAGGCTCAAGGTTCCTTTTCCCTTACTCAATTCTAACATGCAGGTGTTACTTGGTCTTCTTCAAGATATCCCACATGACTTGGGGGAATCGGTGCAAACATGATGATACTCTGGCTATTGCTATTGCTGTGAGTAATAAACTGTCTTTTGTCTCTGACCCGGGAGTCTCAAGTCTTCTGCCAGCGTCCCTAAAACCAGGAGGTCCGTTTGTTACGTTGTAAGTAGGGTAAAATTTCAGACCCTTCAAAGTTCTTAACAGTTTTCAGTTCTTATCATTTTCTAAAGGCATATATGTTACGTATGCGAATGCATACGTGTTATCTATATCTGTGTGCTATGTATAATAAATCCATATTGCTCTGTATAAATGTGCTCACAAAAAATGTGCTTAATTATTTATGACAACTGCATCTTCATCACTTGAGAAAAAAGTGCCTACTTTCGCATGAGCTTTTTATGAATCGCATTTTAAAAATTTATTTACCTTCTATGGATACACGTTTAACCAATTTCATGGCAATAACTAGTTCCTGAGCTTCAAAAAGAAAGAAACAGTTGACCTTTTCCCCAAAATTATATAGCAAATAAATGTTCCCTTAAATTGTACATTAGCAAAACCATAATAATTTTAAGTCCTAGGATTTTTTGCTTGTCCTAAAAATGATGTGGTGTATTGGTGTGAGTGAAGATATTATTAAGCATTGTAATAGTAAACATAATACCCTTTGCCTTCTGAAAGCTTTGAAATCTCAAGAAAGGTTTAGTGGGATAAAATCATGGTGTAGAGAGAGGATAGTGAAAGAGAACATATATTCTCAAGCCGTAGCCATCATCTGAATGCCCCTCTGTAAATTACTGAATAGAAATTACCCAATCACTCCATCATTGTCTCCAGAAAGAGAGAAGCCATCCCCTAGAAGCACCCCATTCAAATATTTGACAGACCACATCTTTTGAACTCTTCGTCGTATTGAAGAAATATTTATTTCTCTGAATTTCACATCTGATCCTGCTTCTGACAGAACCAAACTTCTAGTATGGATTCCAATATCAGAGCTGACATTTGTCAGCTCAGTGATCTGTGAAATCACTCTAACACATTAAACCTCGGTCTCCATATCAGTATAAGGTGCATAACAATGGTCACTTCATTATCTGATGTGAGAGTAAAATGAGCTTTAGCACATATAAAGTATCCAGGGGACAGAGGTTACAGCTACTACTCGTCTTCATTTCATGGCCTGCTTGCAGGTGATGGCATTGTCATTTCCTAGTGATGATGGTAGGGGTGATGGTTTGATCCAATGTTCACCACTCTGCAATGTACGTCAGTCCATTCTTACATTCACCCAAGTTCACAATAAAACAGTCTTGGTTCTAATATTCTGTTGATAAAATTTTTGGTTTGATTTTTGGCTTAGAGATAGTCTGAGGTTTCTGCATGGGATTTGGGAGTCTTCACCTTAATCTTAGGTTAGTAAGTTAATGTTAAGACCCTCTACCTGTGAATATTTGCTCCATCTGATTATGACTCTTATTGGCTGCTTAAATAGCCTTTTAGGTTTTCAGGATTGAAGGAAAGAAAATCCATGTGATTATTGAAATTCAGTTTGAATTTTTATTGACATAAAAATATAACTTTAGAGCTAAACACCTAGAATACTTAAAATCTTAACAATCCTTCATGCTTGACTACACTTTACTTATTTTGAATATTAAAAAATTATTTATATTTGAATATGTAGTTGATCTCTTAAATTTTTGAATATATATCTTCAATAAATATGTCCATTCACAAAAAATTTCATATTTTATAAATTATATATATTACATATATGTTACATAAACTAGAAATCTTAAAGAGTTAAATTTGAAATACACTATCTGAGTTTTAGTCTTTTAGCTATAGTTAATGATAACTGATCTAAATCCTAATTTCAAATAGTCTTCTAGATAATTTCAAATTACTGTACTCAAAAGATCTGACTAGTAATCATTGTTCTTATCTTGTAATGTGGTCTATAAAGAGATAATACTAGGAATAGTATTGTCAGTATTACCATTTCCTTCTTGGTTGCTTTTACTTGCTTTATTGATATTATTGGTAATCCATGATTTACTTAAAGAGATTTTTTTAAGCACGTATTTATTTTGCAAAGTACAAAGATTAAAACTAGGTAACAATCCATCTATCTGTTTAATTACAATGCCTGGTGAGATGCTGAAAGCACTGAGTTAGTGAGAATGCCACAGTCCTCTCCACATTGTGGAACTCTTACTTCATTTGCTTTATATGACATGTGACTTTCTAATATATGGATTCAGTAAGGAGACTAGTGTCTCTCTGTATTGCAAAATAATGAGGCTTTTTCTTTTTTCTAGTTAAAAATCAACTATGAATAAAAATAGTAATATATTCTTGCAACTCCAGTGGCTCATGTTTCATACATTTGTGCTTGCTCTGGAGATCTGTGTTAAACTGCCTTATTCAGGTGTGGAACTTGGAAGTGTTGCCTATGTGTAAACTCCCACCTTTTACAAGGAGAAAAATGCCTGGTCAGTAGTTACGTCACCTTTTGAGGGGAAGTCACTTACACTGAGGCTACATCTAAGAGTGAGGGCTGCATGTCCTATAGCTGCTGAGGCAGTAAAGGGCATGCATGTAGCATTGCATGCTACCAAACAGGCAACTAGTTTAGACATTTTGAGCTAACATGTAACCCTCCTAGGGATTGAATTGAGTTATGGAGACTACCTCCATTGGCAAAATGCATTGCAGATAAATTGGCCCTTCCATCTTTTATCTGTGGACTGTGCTTGTTATAGTAGGTAACACAACACTGAGCAGTGTGAAGCCAGAAAAGAAATAGATGATTTCTGGGATGTTTCATGGTGTGGGATTTGTTCCAGAAACTCTGATTTTATGAAGTGCCCCTCTGAGTAGCAATTTATAACACACATTAATTCAGTGGTAGCTGAGCAAAGCTGAACAAGATTTCCCAGGGTGCTGAAGTTCCAGATTGTTTCTCAAAGGGTTACATCAATTATTGTCACCTTTTTGTCAGCTATGAACCATGATTAATTGGAGAGATCCAAATTTCTGCATATCTTATGTCACGCACTTCTTTCCCTCCCCATCTGTTTTGTCTAACATGTTGACCAACAAGTTCCACTTCTTGTATTTCATCAAAGCTAGAGTAAATGTTTCAGTCTAGGTTGGAGAGACACAATGAAGATGGCAGAAATAATGACACAAGTGAGTAGCAAAAGCAATGATTTAGTAAAGAGACAAGCTGCAACACATATAAAAGAGAGACCTAATTATATTCTATTCTCTTCAGTAATGTGTAAAATGCAAAGATCTATGAGCTCAAACTGATTTACATGTAACATTGAATTCTGTACCCATCAGAGTCAGAAACACGTAGATTGTTTTACCTCTAAAAAAAAACCTGACAATTGATTGACTAAATAATACATAAACATTAGTGGAAATTAAAAACTGATACATGGAGAATAATGGAAGTTTTTCTCTAATGAGAAGCCTCTTAGAATAGAACCTTTTTTATTTCTATCTTTTTGAAACAAGAAAATCCATATTACCCAGCAGATGATGTATGCAATATTATTGCCTACCCCAGGATTTTTGTGATTTCCAGTTACTTAATACTCTTAACTAACTTCCATCAAACATTTCCACAAATAAAATCCTTTCTAAGCTACCTAAATCCTTGTTGGAAAATGGAAGGTTTATACCAAATAAATAAACATAATATGCATCAGCTGATAGTTTGCAGAGCAAAACCAATGGCCCTGTTCATTCAGGGGACTTGGGGTGCAGGTTGGCTTGAGTTAAGATGACAAAGACCTTTACTGGGTTTACAGCTGCTTCTCACTCTACGATGAGGCAGGGAATCTAATTTGTAACCCTGCTCATCACTGAATACAGCCTTTAGCCTGTCTAATTGGAGAGCCTAACCTGAGTACAAAGGAAGCTTCATAGTCCATAGAGCACAGCTCAAGGCTTCCCCCATTTGCAGAACAAAATTAGTGGGCTCACTTGACTGGAGAATTCAGTGCACACTTTGGCCTGATTGGAGTCTCCAAACAATGAGTGGTACAGGCCCTGGGTTCTAGCCTGCTGCCTTGCCTAAGAAGGCTAATGAATAGTCCCCATGTACTACTGAATATAGTTACCCAGTCCTGACCATCTAAGAAGCCTAATCAGAAAATCTAAGCAACCATGGAGCTCACTCCACAGTCTCACTTGGGAAGAAAACCAGACCAGCAAACTCTGTGCAACTGTTCACAGCCAATGGCACACGCTTCAACTCCCTGCCCCCATCCCTCTCCTCAGAGTTTGAACAGTGGCCTTGCCCCAAAACAGAGCATAAGAGCAAGCCCCTCATGCTTAATGACATTACCAGAAGACACACTGGCAAAATGAGCTGACAGGCGAAGAACTGTCTCTGCCAAATCAAACCTGTAAAGTATGGAAGAGAAGCCCCGTTATTCAAATGTACAGATACCAACATAAGAATCAAAGATCAAAAAAAAAAAATCAGGTAGATATGATACCACTAATTAGCAAACTGAATTCAGCAGCACTTAAAAGGATCATACATCATGATCAAGTGGGATTTGGGGAGCAAGCATGGTGCAATATACATGAATAGATCAATGTAATACATCATATCAATAGAATGAAAGTTACTGAAGTTAATAAAACTCCAGTAACTGACCTAAAGAAAGGATGATCTATGAGATATTAGACAAAGAATTCAGAATAATAATCTTAAGGAAATTTAGTAAATTATAAGAAAATATAACACTGTAATGTGGTGACAGTGGTGCATATTCACTTACAATTCTAGTTTTAATAAAAACCCACAAAGTTAGCAAAAATAACCAGAACTATGATAATCTGTTATTATCATATTTACACTATATTTATAAAATGTGTGTGTGTGTATGTATGTGTATCTGTGTAACAGCAAGAACCTAAAATGTGGGAGGCAAGAGAAGTCAAAAGTGTAATGTTAGGAATTCTATTGAAATTAAGTAGTTATCAGTCTAAAATAGGGTATCATAAGTTTAAAATATTTTATATAAGCCTAATGATAACCACAAGGGAAAATCTTGTACAAATTACACAAAACACAATAAAGAAGTCAAAGCATATTGAAGTATACTGATAACAAAAGACATCAAAACACACAACAATAGAAAATAGCATATGAAATAAGGAAGAACGGATCTACAAAACAACCAGAAAACAACAAAACAGCAATAGTAAGTCTTACCTATCAAAAACTGCTTTAAATATAAACAGATTAAATGCTCCAATTAAAAGACAAAGAATAATAAAAAAAAAAAAGACAAAGAATGACTGAATTGATTTTTAAAAATCCAACAATATGTTGCCTGTAAGAGACTCACTTTAGCCTTAAAGACATGCATAGACTGAGAGTAAAGGGATGGAAAGAGACATTTCAAGCAAATGGTAACAACAATGACAACAAAAAATGGCAGGGGTGGCTATACTTATTAAAATAGGCTTTAAAAATGGTAAAAAGAGACAAAGTCACTATACAATGATAAAAATGTCAATACATCAACATGACAATTGTAAATATTGGGGATTCCTGGGTGGCTCAGTGGTTTAACACCCTCCTTGGGCTCTTGGCATGATCCTGGAGTCCCGGGATCAAATCCCGCATCAGGCTCCCTGCATGGAGCCTGCTTCTCCCTCTGCCTCTGTCTCAGCCTCTCTCTCTCTCTCTGTGTGTCTCTCATGAATAAATAAATAAAATCTTAAAAAATATAAATATTTATGTGCCCAACATTGGAGCGCCTAAGTATATAAAGCAAAAATTAACAGAACTAAACAAAACAGAACAACAAATGAAAACAAAAAAAATCCCCGGTAATACAAGAGCCGGGGACATTAACACTCTGCTCTCAACAATGGATTGATATCATCCAGCAGAGAATCCATAAGAAAACAACAGATTTGAACAACACAATAGACCAAAAGGACCTAAAAATATATAGAGAGAACATTCTATCCAACAACAGATCATACATTCTTCTCAAGTACACATAACATTTTCTAGGATAGACCATATATTAGGACACAGAACAAGTCTTAGCAAATTCAGAAAGATTGAAATCATGTCAAGTATTTTTTCTGACCACAATGGCATAAAACTAGAAATTAGTAACAAGAAGAAAAATGGAAAATCCCAAACACATGGAAATTAAACAACAATTTCCTGAACAACCAATAGGTCAAAGAAGAAATTAAAAGGGAAATAAAAAAACTTTATTGAGATAAGCAAAAATGGAAACACAACATACCAGACCTTGGGGGGATGCCATAAAAAATAGTTATAAGAGGGAAGTTCATAGCAATAAATACCTATATTTCAGAAGCAAGAAAAAACTCAAATAACAACCCAACTCTTTATCTTAATGAAGTAGAAAAAAAACCCCAACCAATTGAGCCCAAAGTTAGAAGAAAGAAAATAATAATTATTAGAGAAGAGATAAATGAAATAAAGAATAGAAAAACAACAGGAAAGATTAACCAAACTAAGAGTTGGTTCTTTGAAAGTATAAACAAAAGTGACAAACCTCTAGCTAGATTAACCTAGGAAGAAACAGCCAGGATGAAAATTTACAGAATTATAAATGAAAAAGGAGACATTATAACTGATACAGAATATAAGAAAAATAAAGTACCATAGAGGCTACTATGAACAACTATATGCCCCAAAATGGAACAACATAAAAGAAATGGAAAAATTCTTTAGAAACATGCAACTTATCAGGACTTAATTAGGAAGCAATACAAATTGTGAATAGACCAATTACTAATAAGGAGATTAAATCAGTAATAAAAAAATCTCTCAACAAAGAAAAGCTCAGGACCAGACAGCTTCATGGATGAATTTACCAACATTTTAAAAATTAACACCAAGCCTTCACATACTCTTCCAAAAAATCTAAGAGGAGGGAACATTTCCAAGCTCATTTTACAAGGCCAACATTATCCTGATACCAAAACAAAAACAAACAAACAAAACTATTAAAAAAGAAAACCACAGGCCAATGTTCCTGATGAATATAGATTTTTAAAAAATCACTCAATAAATATTAGCAAACTGAATTCAGCAGCACTTAAAAGGATCATACATCATGATCAAGTGGGATTTGGGGAGCAAGCATGGTGCAATATACATGAATAAATCAATGTAATACATCATATCAATAGAATGAAAGAAACTAATCATATGAGGACCTCAATAGATGCAGAAAAAGCATTTGATAATATTCAACATGTATTCATGATAAAAAAATTCTTAACAAATTAGGCACAGAAGAAATATATATCGAAATAATAAAAGCCATAAATGATAAACTCACAGATAATATACTACTCAATAGTAAAAGGTTGAAAGCTTTTCCTCTAAGATCAGGAATAAGACAAGTGTGCCCACTCTCACCATTCCTATTCAACATAGTATTAGAAGTCCCAGCTAGAGCAATTAGGTAAGAAAATGAAATAAAAGGTATCAGAATTGGAAAGAAAGAAGTAAAATTGTCTCTATTTGCATATGACATAATTTTATATAGAGAAAATGCGAAAGACACAACCAAAAAACTGTTAGATCTAGTCAATAAATTCAATGAAGTTGCAGGATACAAAACTAACATGCAAAACTCAGTAGTGTTTCCATACACTAAGGATCAATTTTCTGAAAAAGAAATAGAGAAGTTGATCCCATTTATAATGGCTTCAAGAACAAAAAAATACAAATACATTTAGTTAAGGAGATGAAAGGTCTCTACTTTGAAAACTGTAAGATATTGATGAAAGAAATTGACAAAGACACAAATAAATAGAAAGCTATCCCATGCTAATGGACTGGAAGAATTAATGTTAAAATGTCAATATCACCAAATACCATCTGTATAATTCAATATTATCCATATAACCATTTCAATGGCATATTTTATAGAAGTAGAAAAAACATTCCTAACATTTATATAGAACCACAAAAGACCCCAAATAACCAAAGGAATCCTAAGAAAGAAGAACAAAGCAGAAGGCATCATACTTCTGGATTTCAAACTATACTATAAAGCTGTAGTCATGAGGTGTGTTAATTATAGTCATAAGGAAATTTTTCCATTTGTGACAACTTGGGTGGACACTGAAGGCACTATGCTAAGTGAAATAAATCACACAGAAACAGATAAATATGGTATGTTTTCACATATATGTGGAATCTAAAAGAAAACAAATTTAAACTAATAGAAAAAAGGTATCAGACTTCTTGTTACTTAGGGTGAAAGATGTGGGGAGGGGGAATTAGAGGAAGGTGATCAATAGATACAAACTTCCAGTTATAAGATAAATAAGGCCTAGGGATCTAATGTATCACACAATGACTGTAATTAACACTGCTGAATCATATGCAGAAAGTTAAGAGAGTAAATTACATGAATTGTCATTACATGGAGAAATTTTTTTTCTTTATTTTCATACCTAAGGGGAAAATGGATGTTAGCTGACCCTCTTGTGGTAATCATTTCACAGTATATGTAAATCAAACCATCATGTCATATGCCTTAAACTTACATGGTGATACATGTCAATTATTTCTAAAACTGAGGAGAAAAAGAAAAAAAGATGTTATGTTTTGAAACCTTGTATTAATATTTACTCTTGCTAAAGTATACATCCAGAGGTCCCTCTACCTCCCCACTAACTCCACACCTTATCTGGTCAGGAGCTTCCAGGTTCCACTAGGTGGTTGTGATATTTTCAGAACTGGTGGTGCCCCCATAAGATGTATTAAATGCACTGCTCAACAATAAAATTTATTTTTCTGGATTCTTGCGTATTTTGTCTTTTATCGAATTTGGTAGTTGTATAGAAATGGCAAAGAAGTAGTGAAATTAGTCTTCAAACATTGTTCGAGATGGGGACCAAGATGATCGAAATAATTATAGTTAGTATGAAAGTTGATACAGTTGATATTCAAGGGGAGATTTTGTTTGAAATACGCTGAAGTTTGTTAATGATTCTGATTTACTTCCTGTAGCAGGCAGCCGAACAAATTGCAACTGAGCATGGGCTCGTGGCAGGAAAAGGCTGAGGACACTCTGGACAAGTGAGTAAATTAGTGAGTAAATTAAGTGAGTAATTACAGTGAAAACCAATCAATCAAATTTAATAGAGCTCTACATCTTACTCTTAAGAAGGTTTCCTATTATTTTGAAATGTGCTGTCTTTCCGTGGAAGGGAGTAGTGTCTTCCTGCAGGGTAAAGGGCAGGTTTTTCTGTGGGGAGATTAACCCAGAGCTATTGCTCAGGACTGGCAATCCCTGCTCTTACAGCTTATAATATTGTAGGAAAGGTAAGTCAGGGGGGTTGGATTTCCCAGAGTAAAATATGTCCCTAAATAAGTGATTGAGATCTGAAACATCTCACCATTACCTTTCACAGCTTTTGAGAAAGTTTAAAGTGGAAGAGGTGTCCCAAGAAGTTAGTCAGAAAGCAGCCTTTCTTTAATTTGTTCAATAACCTCTATGGGATGTACATTATGCACCAGCCACTATTCTAATTATCTGAGCCTAATTTCATCTTATCTATAAACATGAATCATTTTGTATAGCTTTAATATATACTAACTTTTCCAGGAACATAACTACCACTTGAGATATGACTGCCTTATTTATTTTGCTCTTCGATGTGTTTGGAAGTTTTCCAGGAGTTGCTCACCATTTCTCAAAACCATACTAAGGATGGCGAGGCTGTTCTGTTCCCTGTTCATGGCCTTTCAGTCTCCAATAAAGTCAAATGTATCAATCTGCCTTTGAGCTGTTTCACTCACATGATTCTCTGCAGATATCCAATTGTTCCAGCACCACGTGCTGAGAAGACAACACTCTCTCCATTGAATTTCCTTTGAATCTTTATTGAAAAATTGATCCTTAATATATGTGTGAGTCTATTTCTGGACTTTGTCTTTTATGCTGTTGCTTGTCTAATGCTTATGTCAATACTGTATTTTCTTGACTACTTTGACTTGAAATTAAAGTCCTTCATTTTAATCTTCAAAGCGGTTTTGGCTTTTCTTGATCATCTGCATTTCTATTTATTTGTTTATTTGTTTGTTTATTTATTTATTTATTTAATTAATTAATTTATTTATTTATTTTACACTTGGTTCTTGCATGATACTTCTTATTGATTCATGTATTTATTTCAGTCTGTAGCTGGAGGAGACCACAGGCAGAGAACAAGGGCTCCCTGCTCCCGGCCACCTGCCCTCAGAAGCTGGCCACCTAGCTCCTTAAGGCACAGGCCTGGGACAGTCCTCCACAGGAAGCAGGGGCCAAGAGACCTGCAGGCCAGGCAGCTCACCCCGCTGTGTCCATGTGAGGGCAGTAACTAAACCTGAGTTTGGTGGGAAAGGGTAGCCGAGCCCCTAGAATTCCCAGTCATCCTCATCCTCCTCTCCAGGTGGCTGCTGTGGGGGAGGCAGAGGTGGGATGGAGTCTGACATTCGGGCGAAGGCTCCTCCTGGCCCCTCACTGGCTCCCGTCAAAGGTCCTTTCCCAGAGATCCCTTTACGCCTCATGACCAGCTTGTTAAAGAGATCCGAGATCAGGTCCCCACCTTGGCTTGTAGCTCTCACTTGCTCCTGCTCCTTCTGTTTCTTCTTCTCCAGCTTCTGCTCCCTGATGCTACAGAGCTTGGCCTTGCCTATGCCCCCAGCCTGGCGGATGGACTCCCAACAGGGTGGCCCCGCCACTGGAGGGGTCCACCACTTCCTTTGGAGCTCCTTGAGTGGTAGCTGAAGGAGACACACTGCCACTGCTGTCCTCCCTGGCATCTTGGCCAGGGGAGGCTATGGCCTGGGGTGGGGGTGGGGGAGCGCTGACCAGCACAGCTGGGGCTGGGGGAGGTGGGGGTGGTGACGGCGGCGGCGTAGGTGCTGTTAGTATAGTTCCGCATCTTCCAGGTCTGGCTTGAAAGTCTCAGCCACCTCTGTGTGGAAGGTGGGCAGCTCTGGAATGGTGCCAGGGGCGGAGGGGCGATGCCAGGGCCCAGGTCAGCACTGTACATGAGGTCATCGGCAATGCCCGGCAGGTCGGGCAGGTAGGATGGCACATCAATCTCAGGCACTTGGCCCAGGTCAGGCACACAGAAGTAGTTTTCTGGAACCTGTTGCTCCAGCTGCTCCCTCTTGCTGATGGACAAAGGGGCATCAAACAACTTCTCCTCTGTCTCTGCCCCCAGCATCACATGGGTCTTTGTTACAGCACCAGCCGGGGGGTCCAAGAAGACATACTTTTTGTTCAGGTTCTCAGTGGTGTTGAATAGCAGCAACGAGCTGACGGATCTGATGTCGCTGGGAAGACCCCCAAGCCCCTCCTCGGCCTCATCCTCAGGCTCTGGCTTGGTGTTCACACACACAGCGAAGTATTTCAGCTTCTGCAGGGCCCACTCATCCAGGGGGCGGTGCTTGCTCTGGATGCTATGGCAAGGGCGTCTCTGCAGTCCTGGGTCCTGGGCATCCGTGAAGATGGAATCCTACTCCTGTAAGCGCTCTGGAGCTGGGTACTTGGCACTGGAGAACACCTTGATCGCCTTCTTGCTGCCCTTAATCTTCTCGATCTTGGCCTGGAGACCCTCTCCCCAATGGCCTGCAGCTGCTTCCGGCTGAGCTCTACTCGTTGGGAGATCCTGCTAAAGATGTCTCCAGAGCCTTCTGTAGGTACTGCAGGGCATCTGCCATCTGCTGGATGGCCTCCCCCCGCCACAGGTCCGGCTGGATGAGGGGCACTGCATAGGTCTGCCCTGCCAACGAGTGCTGGGTCCTCACCGGAGTCACGGGGCCTGCGCGCCGCCGCCTCTCCCTATTTATTTAAGGGTGGGGGTGGGGGGAGCAGAGAGAGAGGGAGAGAGAAAATCTGCTGAGTGCATATTTCCCACTATGCTGAGTGCATATTTCCCACTTGGGGCTTAATCCCAGGATCCTGAGCTCATGACCTGAGCCAAAGTAAAGAGTCAGATCCTTAACCAACTGAGCCACCGAGGCACCCCTGATCGTCTGTATTTCTATATGAATTTTAGAATTACTTAAAAAAAAAACCAAATGGCCTATTGAAATTTTTGACAGGATTGTGTTGAATCTATAGATCAATTTGGGAAAAATTGTCATTTTAGCAATATTGAGTCTTCCAATCCATCAACAAAGCATATCTCTTCACTTACTTAGGTCCTTTAAAATTTCACTTAGCAATATTTTATAGTTTTCAGATCTTGCACATCTTTTTTTATTTTTTTTAGATCTTGCACATCTTTTACTAAATTTCTCCCAAAATATTTTGTATTTTTAATGCTGCTTTCAGTTTCATTTTTAATTCCATTTCTGATTATTCCTAGTATATGGGGATAGAATTGATTCTTTTTTGAAGATTTTATTTATTTATTCATGAGAGACAGAGAGAGAGAGAGAGAGAGAGGCAGAGACACAAGCAGAGGGAGAAGCAGGCTCCATGCAAGGAGCCTGATGTGGGACTCCATCCCCGGACTCCAGGTTCATGCCCTGGGCCAAAGGCAGGCGCTAAACCGCAGAGCCACCCAGGGATCCCTAGAATTGATTTTTGTATAGTGATCTTGTATGCTACAAACCTGCTGAACATACTTATTAGTGAATTGCTTTTTGTAGATTCTATTAGGTTTCCTATATAGATGATCCTCCTGTCTATGAGTGACACTGACTAGAACCTTTAACACAATATTGAATAGAAGTGGTAAGTGCAGACATCCTGTCTTATTGCTGATCTCAGGGGAAATGCATTCAGTCTCTCACCATGAAGTATGATGCTAGCTAGCTATTGATTTTTGCTTATGGTCTATATCAGATTGAGAAAAGCCCATTCTATTTCTAGTTTGCCAAGAATTTTATCAGATATTGATGTTGAATTTCATCAAATGCTTTTTCGGGGTCTATTGAGATGATAGTTTCATTTTTATTTTTTACATGGTAGATTACATTGATTTTCTTTGGTGAGTGGTGAGTTACCTTGATTTTCAAATGTTTAACCAACATTGCCTTCCTTGGCTCCAGTCCCATCTACTGGCTCTGAGGTTTGTGAGACATGAGAGAAAAAGCATCCATCACTCAAGTGGACATGTATCAGCCAAATTGGAGGATGAAGGACAAAATCAGAAGAAACCGAAAGCTAGAGGAGAACTTGCTGACAACAGAGAGACAGTAGCAGAAGATACAGGAGAATGGTTAGGGCAGTATACTGCAGGGCCTTAGGGTGGCTGATGGTGAATAGTGTGGGCTGCATTGGAAACAAAATGATTCAGAGCATTACAGGGATGAAAATATAATATTTAGACAGTTGGGAAACTTATACTTTGAGCTTTGAAAGTGCATGACCTAGATGGATGCTCTGAGAGTCTAAGGACTAAACCGAATCATCCTTCATATGAAATCAGTCGTGGCAACTGCAAAGATTTGCAATATCTCACTGCTGCATGTTCTAAACAACAGCTCAGACACTGGTCTCCATACATGCAGGTTCTTAGGATGAAGCAGGTCCCAGAGACTGTGGCATCTGGCATGGTGTAGGCGAGAGATGGCCACATATCAAGCCTGATATGGCATCTGCTGAATCTGAAGGACTAAACGGTTTCTGCCTCATTTTAGCAGGACACTGTCTACATAAGCTCCAGCTAATCTTCCCTGCCTTAGCTGTTGACACACCGTCCTTGAACCTTAACTCCGCATCTGGGGATCTGCTCCTTGCAGTTCAGCACAATTCCATGAAGCTAACTGGCTTTCAATCTTTTCCCAGACTCCTGTTGCTAGGCTCTGCCTATCTGCATAGTATTAATGTTACTTATGCTGCTTCCAATCTGTACCACAACATGAGTGCCCTAAACATTTATTGCCAGACTCTCAGAATGGTATAGTATATACCTGTTGGAAACTTCTCATGTATCATTCCCCTCTCTACCTCCCTTCTATAGTGGGTTGTTTCAGCCCTTTCCATTCCCAATAGAGTCAATTTTGTTATATCCAATTGTATACAAAGATAGAAATCACATTACAAATGATTTTATTTTGGAATTATTATATTTTGGAAACCTCTGCTACTGCTCTCTCTCATTGCTGAGTTAACATTGAGTAGCTATAGGATCAATAATATTATACTTATGCTCATTTGCACTTATATCTGAAAGATACATTCAAGTCATACTTGAGTTAATATGCTAGACCGGAACAAAATGGACCAATTTAACTTCCATTTTGGTTACAGCCATTACTTTGGCATAGGGTGGTCAGCAGAAGAGAAGTATGATAAGAACTAAGGAGTATAACCCATTTCACAATTAAATGCTACCTGCAGATGGGAAGCAACTGGAACAGCACACATAGCTCTACCACAAGAGGCAAAAACTCCAGGCTGTTTTGGACTCCATGACTTCAAAACGCAGGTTATCCTGCAGGTTATCCCCAAATTGCCAGTCATATTTCCAATATCTTCTAGATTAGTTGACACTAATTAAAAATAGCTATTGTTTAGAAACTTAAAATAAGATGAGTATTGGGTGTTATACTATATGTTGACAAATGAATTTAAATAAAGTTTAAAAAAAACTATAAAAATGATCAATATCACGGAAGTTTGTAGTATGTGTATATTTAAGTTGATGGTTTAGCAGGAAATCTTGGGCAAGTATGTGCTGAAGGATGACTTCTGGAAATGGGGCTACAAATAACCACAACCACTCAACACACTGGCAAGATTACTTCTGGTAATGGTAGTTGCTCTAGAATTTAGTATATTTTGTTTTCTATGGAATCTCAGTATTAGAAACCAGCAACTCTTTGAGCAGTTTTTTTTTAACTAATGAAATGCTACATTAAATTAAAAAATAAAGACTTTAGAAATTGCAATTTTCTTAGTGAGAAATAGTTGAGTTCTCCACTTAAATTTTGTAAGGTAAATTCTGTTTACCCAAATTCTCTCAAGTTGTAAAATCCACTGTCATACAGCACATGGAAAGGACATTAAAAATAATCTGAGCCAAGGCACCTGGGTGGCTCAGTTGGTTAAGTGTCTGCCTTTGGCTCAGGTCATGATCTTGCAGTTCTGAGATCAAACCCTGCATTAGGCTCTCTGCTCGGCGGGGAGCCTGCTACTCCCTCTCCTTCTGCCCCTCTCCCTGCTCATGATCTATTGCTCTCACCAATAAATAAATAAAATCTTAAAAAAAATAATTTGAGCCAACCTCTATAGGCTGGATCTTGTCAGTTATTTTAAAAGATACTCTTAAACCTTTAGCTCTCTGAAATATAGTAAATAAAACTCATTTTAAGACCATTATAATTTTTCCAGGGATAAAAATCTAAGAAAACGATTAGAATTACTAAAACTCTCTTAGGACATTTCTGTATAAAGCTTTTCATGTGTATGCATAAGCACACACATATTCACACACACTCAATGGCAATAGAAGACATACCTCGAGGATGGTAAATCCAGCTATGGATGTTCCTTTGTAAATGTTAAATCCTTAAAATAACATATATATATTTATTTATAATATATATTATATATATTTATTTATTTATTTAGGTATATACTTAAATCTTAAGTATATATCCTTTTGGTCTGTTTTTCTGAAGAACTCTGACTACTGCGGTGGACTACACAAGGGGTTAGATACTGAGAGGCATGCTACATCAAGTAACAGTTTACCACAATTTGTATTCTTTTCTGTCTTCCCATAAGCAGTTTTCAGGATGGATTGAGACAGGTATTAGATTTAGAGAAAATGTGAAAGAAAGAGAAGGAGATAGCTAGAGAAGGCATGGAGCACATTCAGATTGTGGTCAGGTCACTTCTTCCTCTGAAAGAAGTAAGAAAGAGGAATTGGGTGGTAGGGGCCTCAGACTCTAGGTAGGTCTAAGAAAGGTTCATTCATGACAATGGAGAGTCTTTGAACCAAAGTTACAGGCATTAGATTATTAGAGAAAATGTGGATGGCATTGGTCTTTGAGTCCATAATTTCATGATCTGTATCTGGTGCATATGTGATTGAGGATCCCCACATGCAACTCTTCTTTATCCAGAGATCTGAATAAAAGGACAAGGTATCTATTCCCATTAACCCAGTATGAAATGGTGAGATAGGGGTAGATGACTGCAATAGACACTCCCCTTCAAAGAGAGGAAAGGGGTTCTTTTTCTAGGTAAAATGGAATGAGAGTGCCTCTTTCACTGAATATAACTATCAAACCTGGACAGACTGTCTGGAACAGCTATTTGAGAAATCTGAAACATAAATGATAGCAAGTGGATTAGGGAAGACGATCAGAATTCAAGTCTGAATAAATCTATGGTGGGTATAGTATTTTACTCCCCCCCTGGTATCCCTGAACAAATAAAGTGGGCATTGGAGGGCAAATAAAAGCCCACTAGTTCTGGTGCACAAAGCAGGAAAAGAAACATATAAAACTGAGAGAGAGTATGGAAATCCCCCCTTTTCCTTTTTTTCCTTCTGTTCTCTCATATTCCATCCCCTAAGTAATCCCATGGTGATGAGACACAGCCAGAAAAAAGGGAACTGCAGGAGCCAAAACCCTGAGAGAATAAAAATGTGCTCCCTTTTCAGTAGATGCTTCCATAACAAGACAAGTGTCCAACTCTTCTCTCACTGCTTCTTCCTTTGTCCTGGGAATTGACTGTGGAAGTACATGAAGTTGCAGAAGTACACAGCAGAGTGGGGTAATATGGAGTTGGAGACCAAAATGAGGAGCTCTAGGGAACTGGAAAGACCAGAAAGGTTGTGAAAAGACAAGAACTCAGAAAAGCAACCTCATAAAGTTGATTATAAACTCTTGGGCCCACTCCTAAACTGTGAATTTGATCTGACCCTACTTCATGTGGCAAAAATTTTTTTTTATTTTTTTATTGGTGTTCAATTTACTAACATACAGAATAACACCCAGTGCCCGTCACCCATTCACTCCCACCCCCCGCCCTCCTCCCCTTCTACCACCCCTAGTTCGTTTCCCAGAGTTAGCAGTCTTTATGTTCTGTCTCCCTTTCTGATATTTCCCACACATTTCTTCTCCCTTCCCTTATTTTCCCTTTCACTATTATTTATATTCCCCAAATGAATGAGAACATATAATGTTTGTCCTTCTCTGACTGACTTACTTCACTCAGCATAATACCCTCCAGTTCCATCCACGTTGAAGCAAATGGTGAGTATTTGTCATTTCTAATAGCTGAGTAATATTCCATTGTATACATAAACCACATCTTCTTTATCCATTCATCTTTCGTTGGACACCGAGGCTCCTTCCACAGTTTGGCTATCGTGGCCATTGCTGCTAGAAACATCGGGGTGCAGGTGTCCCAGCGTTTCATTGCATTTGTATCTTTGGGGTAAATCCCCAACAGTGCAATTGCTGGGTCGTAGGGCAGGTATATTTTTAACTGTTTGAGGAACCTCCACACAGTTTTCCAGAGTGGCTGCACCAGTTCACATTCCCACCAACAGTGTAAGAGGGTTCCCTTTTCTCCGCATCCTCTCCAACATTTGTTGTTTCCTGCCTTGTTAATTTTCCCCATTCTCACTGGTGTGAGGTGGTATCTCATTGTAGTTTTGATTTGTATTTCCCTGATGGCAAGTGATGCAGAGCATTTTCTCATATGCATGTTGGCCATGTCTATGTCTTCCTCTGTGAGATTTCTGTTCATGTCTTTTGCCCATTTCATGATTGGATTGTTTGTTTCTTTGGTGTTGAGTTTAATAAGTTCTTTATAGATCTTGGAAACTAGCCCTTTATCTGATATGTCATTTGCAAATATCTTCTCCCATTCTGTAGGTTGTCTTTGAGTTTTGTTGACTGTATCCTTTGCTGTGCAAAAGCTTCTTATCTTGATGAAGTCCCAATAGTTCATTTTTGCTTTTGTTTCTTTTGCCTTCGTGGATGTATCTTGCAAGAAGTTACTATGGCCGAGTTCAAAAAGGGTGTTGCCTGTGTTCTTCTCTAGGATTTTGATGGAATCTTGTCTCACATTTAGATCTTTCATCCATTTTGAGTTTATCTTTGTGTATGGTGAAAGAGAGTGGTCTAGTTTCATTCTTCTGCATGTGGATGTCCAATTTTCCCAGCACCATTTATTGAAGAGACTGTCTTTCTTCCAATGGATAGTCTTTCCTCCTTTATCGAATATTAGTTGCCCATAAAGTTCAGGGTCAACTTCTGGATT
This sequence comes from Canis aureus, assembly GCF_053574225.1. Lineage (NCBI taxonomy): Eukaryota > Metazoa > Chordata > Mammalia > Carnivora > Canidae > Canis > Canis aureus. The sequence continues at coordinate 25,099,467 of NC_135630.1, read as the reverse complement.
CTCTATTCTGTTCCACTGATCTATGTGTCTGTTTCTGTGCCAGTACCACACTGTCTTGATGACCACAGCTTTGTAGTACAACCTGAAATCTGGCATTGTGATGCCCCCAGATATGGTTTTCTTTTTTAAAATTCCCCTGGCTATTCGGGGTCTTTTCTGATTCCACACAAATCTTAAAATAATTTGTTCTAACTCTCTGAAGAAAGTCCATGGTATTTTGATAGGGATTGCATTAAACGTGTATATTGCCCTGGGTAACATTGACATTTTCGCAATATTAATTCTGCCAATCCATGAGCATGGAATATTTTTCCATCTCTTTGTGTCTTCCTCAATTTCTTTCAGAAGTGTTCTATAGTTTTGAGGGTATAGATCCTTTACATCTTTGGTGAGGTTTATTCCTAGGTATCTTATGCTTTTGGGTGCAATTGTAAATGGGATTGACTCCTTAATTTCTCTTTCTTCAGTCTCATTGTTAGTGTATAGAAATGCCACTGACTTCTGGGCATTGATTTTGTATCCTGCCACGCTACCGAATTGCTGTATGAGTTCTAGCAATCTTGGGGTGGAGACTTTTGGGTTTTCTATGTAGAGTATCATGTCATCGGCGAAGAGAGAGAGTTTGACTTCTTCTTTGCCAATTTGAATGCCTTTAATGTCTTTTTGTTGTCTGATTGCTGAGGCTAGGACTTCCAGTACTATGTTGAATAGCAGTGGTGAGAGTGGACATCCCTGTCTTGTTCCTGATCTTAGGGGAAAGGCTCCCAGTGCTTCCCCATTGAGAATGATATTTGCTGTGGGCTTTTCGTAGATGGCTTTTAAGATGTCGAGGAATGTTCCCTCTATCCCTACACTCTGAAGAGTTTTGATCAGGAATGGATGCTGTATTTTGTCAAATGCTTTCTCTGCATCCAATGAGAGGATCATATGGTTCTTGTTTTTTCTCTTGCTGATATGATGAATCACATTGATTGTTTTACGGGTGTTGAACCAGCCTTGTGTCCCAGGGATAAATCCTACTTGGTCATGTTGAATAATTTTCTTAATGTACTGTTGGATCCTATTGGCCAGTATCTTGTTGAGAATTTTTGCATCCATGTTCATCAGGGATATTGGTCTGTAATTCTCCTTTTTGGCGGGGTCTTTGTCTCGCTTTGGAATTAAGGTGATGCTGGCTTCATAGAACGAATTTGGAAGTACTCCATCTCTTTCTATCTTTCCAAACAGCTTTAGGAGAATAGGTATGATTTCTTCTTTAAACGTTTGATAAAATTCTCCTGGGAAGCCATCTGGCCCTGGACTCTTGTGTCTTGGGAGGTTTTTGATGACTGCTTCAATTTCCTCCCTGGTTATTGGCCTGTTCAGGTTTTCTATTTCTTCCTGTTCCAGTTTTGGTAGTTTGTGGCTTTCCAGGAATGCGTCCATTTCTTCTAGATTGCTTAATTTATTGGCGTATAGCTGTTCATAATATGTTTTTAAAATCGTTTGTATTTCCTTGGTGTTGGTAGTGATCTCTCCTTTCTCATTCATGATTTTATTAATTTGAGTCTTCTCTCTCTTCTTTTTAATAAGGCTGGCTAATGGTTTATCTATCTTATTAATTCTTTCAAAGAACCAACTCCTGGTTCTGTTGATCTGTTCCACAGTTCTTCTGGTCTCGATTTCGTTGAGTTCTGCTCGAATCTTTATTAACTCCCTTCTTCTCTTGGGTGTAGGATCTATTTGCTGTTTTTTCTCTAGCTCCTTTATGTGTAAGGTTAGCTTTTGTATTTGAGTTCTTTCCAGTTTTTGAATGGATGCTTGTATTGCGATGTATTTCCCCCTTAGGACTGCTTTTGCTGCATCCCAAAGATTTTGAACGGTTGTATCTTCATTCTCATTAGTTTCCATGAATCTTTTTAATTCTTCCTTAATTTCCTGGTTGACCCTTTTATCTTTTAGCAGGATGGTCCTTAACCTCCATGTGTTTGAAGTCCTTCCAAACTTCTTGTTGTGATTTAGTTCTAATTTCAAGGCATTATGGTCCGAGAATATGCAGGGGACAATCCCAATCTTTTGGTATCGGTTCAGACCCGATTTGTGACCCAATATGTGGTCTATTCTGGAGAAAGTTCCATGTGCGCTTGAGAAGAATGTGTATTCGGTTGAGTTTGGATGTAAAGTTCTGTAGATATCTGTGAAATCCATCTGGTCCAGTGTATCATTTAAAGCTCTCGTTTCTTTGGAGATGTTTTGCTTAGAAGACCTATCGAGTATAGAAAGAGCTAGATTGAAGTCACCAAGTATAAGTGTATTATTATCTAAGTATTTCTTCACTTTGGTTAATAATTGATTTATATATTTGGCAGCTCCCACATTCGGAGCATATATATTGAGGATTGTTAAGTCCTCTTGTTGAATAGATCCTTTAAGTATGATATAGTGTCCCTCTTCATCTCTCACTACAGTCTTTGGGGTAAATTTTAGTTTATCTGATATAAGGATGGCTACCCCTGCTTTCTTTTGAGGACCATTCGAATGGTAAATGGTTCTCCAACCTTTTATTTTCAGGCTGTAGGTGTCCTTCTGTCTAAAATGAGTCTCTTGTAGACAGCAAATAGATGGGTCCTGCTTTTTTATCCAGTCTGAAACCCTGCGCCTTTTGATGGGGTCATTAAGCCCGTTCACATTCAGAGTTACTATTGAGAGATATGAGTTTAGTGTCATCATGATATCTATTCAGTCTTTGTTTTTGTGGACTGTTCCACTGAACTTCTTCTTAAAGGGGAATTTTAAGAGTCCCCCTTAAAATTTCTTGCAGAGCTGGTTTGGAGGTCACATATTCTTTTAGTTGCTGCCTGTCTTGGAAGCTCTTTATCTCTCCTTCCATTTTGAATGAGAGCCTTGCTGGATAAAGTATTCTTGGTTGCATGTTCTTCTCATTTAGGACCCTGAATATATCCTGCCAGCCCTTTCTGGCCTGCCAGGTCTCTGTGGAGAGGTCTGCTGTTACCCTAATACTCCTCCCCATAAAAGTCAGGGATTTCTTGTCTCTTGCTGCTTTAAGGATCTTCTCCTTATCTTTGGAATTTGCAAGCTTCACAATTAAATGTCGAGGTGTTGAACGGTTTTTATTGATTTTAGGGGGGGATCTCTCTATTTCCTGGATCTGAATGCCTGTTTCCCTTCCCAGATTAGGAAAGTTTTCAGCTAGAATTTGTTCAAATACATATTCTGGCCCTCTGTCCCTTTCGGCGCCCTCGGGAACCCCAATTAAACGTAGGTTTTTCTTCCTCAGGCTGTCGTTTATTTCCCTTAATCTATCTTCATGGTCTTTTAATTGTTTGTCTCTTTTTTCCTCAGTTTCCCTCTTTGCTATCAACTTGTCTTCTATGTCACTCACTCGTTCTTCCACCTCGTTAACCCTCGTCGTTAGGACTTCTAGTTTGGATTGCATCTCATTCAATTGATTTTTAATTTCTGCCTGATTAGCTCTAAATTCTGCAGTCATGAAGTCTCTTGAGTCCTTTATACTTTTTTCTAGAGCCACCAGTAGCTGTATAATAGTGCTTCTGAATTGGCTTTCTGACATTGAATTGTAATCCAGATTTTGTAACTCTGTGGGAGAGAGGACTGTTTCTGATTCTTTCTTTTGAGGTGAGGTTTTCCTTCTAGTCATTTTGCTCAGTGCAGAGTGGCCAAAAGCAAATTGTATTGGGAAAAAGAGAAAAAGAGAGGAGAGAAAGAAGGAAAGAACAGAGAAAGAGAAAAAAAAGGGAAGAAAAGAAAAAAAAACGAGAAAAAAAAAAGAAGAAAAAGAGAAAGAAAAAGAAAGGAGAAAAGAAGGGGGTGGGGGAAGGAAACAAATCAAAAAGCAAAACAAAACAAAAACAAAAACAAAAACAAACAAACAAAAAAGAACCACAGGGGAGTATCTTCTGATTCTGTGTTCTTTAAGTCCCTTGGCTTCTCCTGGAAGTTGTCAGTCTAGCTGATCTTCTGGGGGAGGGGCCTGTTGTGCTGATTTTCAGGTGTTAGCAGTTGGTGGAGCTGCTGTGCCCCTGCCTGGTGCAGGGCTCAGTGGGTGTTGTTTACCCCGTGAGGCCGCAGGAGGAACAGCCCCAGTGGCGGGGCAGCTCTGGAAACCTGGATTCAGCTCCGGAGCTCTCCGTCTGCAGGGCCTGGAGGCTCCGGGGCGGGGCCGCTGATCTGCTCAGCTCGGGCAGGAGCGTCCTCGCTGTCCTGGGCCCTCCCGGCCTCTGCCTGTCCCGGGGGAGGCCGGATCCTGGGCTGTGTCCCGGCGCCCTGTGCTCCGGAGCCTGCGCTGGTGGATTCGCGCTCCCGGGCCGCGCAGCCCCCTCCGCGGAGCCGCCGCCTGAGCCCCTCCGAGCTGCTCCTGGAACCGCGCAGCCCCCTCTGCACGGAGCCTCTTCCTCTGCCCGAGCCCCTCCGAGCTGCTCCCGGGGCCGCGCAGCCCCCTCCGCGGAGCCGCCGCCCGAGCCCCTCCTGGCTGCTCCGGTCCCGCCGGGTCCCGCCGTGCGTGCTGCAGCCCTTAGGGAGCTCGGCGCACTCTCCTGGGCGCGCAGTTGCTCTGTTACTGTCCCAGGGAGCCCGAGGGCATCCGCTCCCTCCTGGGTCCTGCTCCAACTCCCCGCGAGCCCCTTTCCGCCCGGGAAGGTCGGTGCAGCTCCTGCGTCTCCGGGACGGGGCTCTCCTGTCCTGGGGACACTCGCCCCGGCCTCAGCCCGGCTCCTCGCGGGCCCCTCCCCCTTGGAGGCCTTTGTTTCTTTATTTCTTTTTCCCCGTCTTCCTACCTTGATAGAAGCGCGAACTCTTCTCACTGTTGCATTCCAGCTGGTCTCTCTTTAAATCTCAGGCCGAATTCATAGATTTTCAGGATAATTTGAAGGTTTTCTAGGTAGTTTGGTGGAGACAGGTGATTTGGAGACCCTACTCTTCCGCCATCTTTCCATGTGGCAAAAATTTTAAGAGCTGAAATAATGATATGCTACCACACAGGTCCAAGATTGACTACAGAGTGGCACACATATGAAGTAGATCCAAATAGCACTGCAAAAAGCACTGCAAAACATTTGAAAACTGATTTGGAACTAAAGTTGGAACTATAGCCTCCAAGGAAGATTGGAACTTGTGACCTGAATGCAACCAATTCAACTGCCTGATTGAACAAAAACATCAACATTCTCCGCAGGATTTAAACAATACCCAAAGTCTCATAATATTAATTATTAATTAATAATTTTATTAATATTAATAAAAATGACCAGGATACAATGCAAAATTACAAAACAAATAACCAGGAAAATTTCAACTCATATGGGAAAAGAAGATGAACTGATGCAATGCCAACATGACAGATGTTGGAATAATCTTAAGGTTAGCAATATGATCACTACCGAAGACAATGGAAAAACAGATATGTTCAACAAAGAAAGAGAATATTGTATTAATGAGGGTTCTTCAGAGAAACAGAATCAAGAGGAAACCTCATTCTCATATTTTCTTTCTCTATTAGTAAGAGATTTATTGTAAGATATTGGCTCATCAGTTATAGAGGCAAAGAAGTTTGACAATCCACTGTCTGTAAATTGAAGACCCAAAAAATCTGGTGATGTAGTTCTAAAGGATACAGAGGAATATTACTTAAGAATAAAAAAGTCAATTCCCCCCAATACCCAAAACATTCCTAAATAAGTATGCACCCAATAGTAGAACATTATATATACATAGAGCAAAAATTGACAAGACTGAAAGAAGAAAAAGACAAATCCACAACAGTAATTGGAGACATCAATACTCCTCTCTCATAATAAACAGAACTGGCACAGAAAAAATCAGGAAGGCTACAAAAGAATTAACATCAGTAACCCAAGATTTAACTATAGACTCTATAGAACTGACTCCACCCAACAACAGAATACATCTTTTAAAGTGTACATGGAACATTCTTCAAGATATATCATACCTTAGATCATAAAACAAGTATTACAAAAGTTTTAAAAATTGAAACCATACAAAGTATTTTTCTGGCTCAAGAAACCAACAATACAAAGGCTACAGGAAGTCTTCAAGTAGTGGAAAATTAATCTATATACATCTAAACAAATCACAGGCCTTGAATGGTCTTGACACTTGACTCACTTTTTAAAGTGAGTCTGAAGGAAAATTAGCAAATATTTTGAACCGAATAAAAATATATCAAAATTTGTGGAATGGGGATCCCTGGGTGGCGCAGTGGTTTGGCGCCTGCCTTTGGCCCAGGGCGTGATCCTGGAGACCCGGGATCGAATCCCACATCAGGCTCCCGGTGCATGGAACCTGCTTCTCCCTCTGCCTCTCTCTCTCTCTCTCTCTCTCTCTGTGTGACTATCATAAATAAATAAAAATTAAAAAAAAAAAAAAAAAAACAAAATTTGTGGAATGTAGAGGGAAATTTACAGCATTAAATGCCTTTTTTAGGGAAAAAAGTCTCTAATCAGTAATTTAAGCTTTTATCAGAAGCAACCAGAAAAAGAAGAGCAGTTATTCCAGAGCAAGCCAAAGGAAGAAAACAGGAAGGGTAAGAGCATAAATTAATGAAATACAGTACAGAAAATAAATAAATAAATAAATAAATAAATAAATAAATAAATAAACCTGGTTCTTTGAAAAAATCAATGTAATTGTTAACCTCCTAAGCAAGACTAACCACGAAAAAGAGGAAAAAATAAACTAATTATCAACATTAGGAATGAGGGATAAAATATCATTACTACTCCAAGATATTAAAACAATAATAAAAGAATGCTCTCAACAACTATGCACATAAATTTGACAATTTAGGGGCAGCCCCGGTGGCTCAGCGGTTTAGTGCTGCCTTCAGTCCAGGGCGTGATCCCAGAGACCTGGGATTGAGTCCCACGTCGGGCTCCCTGCATGGAGCCTACTTTTCCCTCTGCCTGTGTCTCTGCCTCTCTCTCTCTCTCTCTCTCTCTCTCTCTCTGTGTGTCTCTATGAATAAATAAAATATTTTTAAAAAGTGACAACTTAGATAAAATTGTCCAATTGACCAATTATCCAAAACCCATAAACTACTAAAACTCACCCAAGATGAAATAGATAACTTCACTAGTCTTATAAGAAAATAAAATGGTCTCCATTTACAGATGACAAATTTGGAGTGAGGCACACAGCAAATCCTTGAAAATTCTGAAATCCAGCTGGACACATGCTGTCAGAGCTTCCATTGCTGGCCTAGGTGCTTTTCTTGATTACAGTCTGGGTCTGTTCTATAAGAGTGATTCTCATCAATCGTTTTCCTTCTTGTGTTCTATCCTCAGGGAGGTCTTTCCTTTTCCATAGGAAATGGCCTGTGTTTGAAATTTTTGAATAACTGAATAGTTTTTCCAGTCTGTTTCCTTCCCATAGAATGTTGGTGTCCAGATGCTTTTTCATTTTGAACTGACTACAGTCCCTTTTAATCCAAGCTGATGCTCTTTGGATATTCTATGAATCTAGTTGGAACTTACTCCGTGTCCCCAGTGCCACATCAATAATTCTTTTTCAGACACATGTTTCTGTACTTTGCATGGAATGACAAAGTGCCATGGCACAACGTTCTTAGTATTCCTAGAAATGTTTTTTGTCTAGGTGAACTGGGGGCCTATGAGGCACCATCTTCAGTCCTTCTGAGTTCTTAAGGAAGGCTTTTATAGACAACATTTCTGATTTGATTTTTTCCCTAAGGCTGTCTCTTACTTTGAGAAAGGCTGTTTATTACTCTGCTGGCTAAAGAAAAAGCCCTGGCTGGAGAGATTAGAAATGTAAAACCTTTCTATTTTCCTCAACCCAGCAAGACCTGGATACATATTTCTTTTGAATTATTTGCAAACTTAACTATCCTTTCTTAGTTCATTTCTTTTCATATCGTACACAAAGAAGTCATCCTTTCATTGGAAATCTCCTTAAGTTAGATCCACAAGTTTATTAGGTACAAATTTTCTAACTTCCATTTTACTACAGGGACAGTCATGAAATTGTTTTATGATGAAAAAACACAGATCACCATTTTTCAAACTTACAGTAGCAGTTTTCTCAACATTTTTTTCAGCATCCATTAAAATTTGTCTGCCAATCCTCCAGCTTCTGCCAGCAGCTTACTTGCCACTTTTCCCAACCTATATGCCCAGTGCCTAGTCTCAAAGCCTATAGCTTTTTAAAGTAAAAATCCCTTTCTATATACTAGTTTCTGAATGTATTATGCTACTTTACAACAACCCACCTTAAAACTTAAGAATTCCAACAATAATTATTTCTCATGATTCAATCGGTTGGGTGGAAGGTTCTTCTACAGGTCTTGCCTATGCTAACGCACGTGACTGTGTCCAGCTAGGTTGATGAAGAGCTAGCTTACGTAGAATGGCTAGGTCTCTCTCTTCATGTGTTCTCTCATCCTTAAAAGATGTTAACCTGTCTTTCTTTACATGATAGAGGTTGGCAATATTCCCAAGAAGTGAGCCATAGCTTTTTGATTATGTTTGTATATGTCCCAGCAGCCAAAGTATGTGACAAGCCAAGCCAGAGTCAATGTGGGAAGAGAATTCACAAGGTCTCTTGTGGATGCCATGAGTCATGATTCACTGGGACTCACTGATGTAACAATCTACGATGGGGATTTGTGTGGGAAAAGAGCAGTTAACACTTGATGTTTGGTCCAGAAAATTCCTTTGGAAAACACATTGTAACAATTAACAACATAAACTTTAGGTCCTGTGAGCCTCAACATTTAGCAGGTCCTTTTACATCAGAAGTTCTAAAGCATTTAATATTTCCCTTTATAGAAGACAAGGTATTTTAATTGATAAAACATTTCCTGTAAGATAGCAACACCCTTGTCAGCAACATAGAGGGGTATATTCTGACCAGCTTCATGAACATATCTAATTTACAAAGTATGAGACCCAAATGAATGATGAAGAAAGCAAATCCACTGTTCCTGGAATCTCTAATGACAGTAATGCCAAAGAGAATGTGAAAAATCAGTTGTTATTATTTTCCAGAGACCCTAACATACTGTAGGATTCAGAGGCTGAGAAGGCTATCAAATGCAAATTTGAAAGTTATGGAAAAGTCATATCTTCAAGATTTTCATGTTCCTTATCATTTCTAGCTGTCTGGGCTCCCTTCATCAGCCACAGTGAGGCATTTTTCCTTGATGTTTCACCACTGTAGTTTGTTTAATTGAAACAATACTCATATCTAACATTTGCAATTAAATAATTAAAATATTAATCATATTGGTTGTATATGTTTCAGAAAACAAGTGGGGAAGATTGTTTTCTTTTACCAAGGTATTTCAGAATCTTTATTTGCAATAATTTCTCTATATACTCTATTGATGCTATTTAATAGGCTATTCTTAATTCTAGGATACTTCACTCCTATTCATTTGCTTAAGAAAATCGGTATTCAAAAATTATCTCACGATTATTATATAAATAATGGATGATTGTATGAATAACAAGACTTGATTTATACCATTTTTGAAATCTGAGCTTATTTTTCACCTCATGTTATATACTTTATTTTTTCCATTCAAAGTAATAGCTGAACTTGGCCATAATAGATTAGTCATTTCTGTTTTTTTAATCCGCTCAGAAAATTCCTTCCTCTTTCAATGTGTTTAAACAGGAAAGAGATATTAGTGTTCATTTGTATATACTTGATTTAATTCATGGTTTTTGATTCAATTAAATTACTTTTAACACCCAGCTATGTTTTTGTTTTATTTGAGGTATGTCATTTAAAATATGAATAATATAAGGCTGTTCCAGAAATCTCACAGAGTAAGACATAGACATGGCCAACAAGCACGTGAGAAGATGCTCCGCATCATTTGCCATCAGGGAAATACAAATCAAAACACAATGAGATACCACCTCACACCAGTGAGAATGGGGAAAATCAACAAGGCAGGAAACCACAAATGTTGGAGAGGATGTGGAGAAAAGGGAACCCTCTTGCACTGTGGGTGGGAATGTGAACTGGTGCAGCCACTCTGGAAAACCGTGTGGAGGTTCCTAAATGAGTTAAAAATAGATCTGCCCTACGACCCAGCAATTGCACTGCTGGGGATTTACCCCAAAGATACAGATGCAATGAAACACCGGGACACCTGCACCCCGATGTTTCTAGCAGCAATGTCCACAATAGCCAAACTGTGGAAGGAGCCTCCATGTCCATCGAAAGATGAATGGATAAAGATGTGGTTTATGTATACAATGGAATATTACTCAGTCATTAGAAACAACAAATACCCACCATTTGCTTCGACGTGATGGAACTGGAAGGTATTATGCTGAGTGAAGTAAGTCAATCGGAGAAGGACAAACATTATATGGTCTCATTCATTTGGGGAATATAAAAAATAGTGAAAGGGAATAAAGGGGAAAGGAGAAAATATGAGTGGGAAATATCAGAAAGGGAGACAGAACATGAAAGACTCCTAACTCTGGGAAACGAACTAGGGGTGGTGGCAGGGGAGGTGGGCGGGGTGGGGTTGACTGGGTGATGGGCACTGAGGTGGGCACTTGACAGGATGAGCACTGGGTGTTATTCTATATGTTGGCAAATTGAACTCCAATAAAAAATAAATTTATAAAAAAATAAGGCTGTTCCCTATTTGAACATTTGGGTACTTCTACTTTGTTAATGAAGAGGCAGCTCAAGTTTTATAAAATCAGAATTATTGATTAGATTACATTTTAAGATAAGAACAAGATATAGTTTTAGCACAATAAAAAAACACCTGATAATTTAGGCATTAACAAAACTATCTTATATATATGCTTGAGTTAAAATAGGTAATTTTGTTAAAGCAGAATGTGCTAAACTGATACATTATGTAAAAATTTTTGAAAACATTCCCAAATGAAATGCTTCTATCAGTGTAATTATACCAATGATATACAATTTACATATTATCTAATTTGGCTTGTGACAGGTTTGCTTGAAGGTATGAGCTGGAATATTGCAGAGTAGTGGAAGTTCCTGATAGCATATACAAGATGACAAGGAAATTACTTGGTGGAACACTGGGGCAATATTATTTCTTGGACCCCAGCTATATGCCAGGTATCCTTTGCAGAATGCATTTTCTGATTTATTTCTTACAACAAAGCCAACAAGTAGATGCTATTAAATCTATTCCACTGTTAAGGAAATTAACATACATCAAATTCAGACTCAGATTTGGTGTTGTATGTGTGATGTGATTGATTTCCAGTCAGAGAAGAGAGAAAGAGAAGTCAGGAGATGGGGGTTTAATCTGAATGCTATATAAATCTTAGGAAAGACACATGAATTCCTACATTGCAATACTGTTACCTGAAATTTTAATTCTAACATATCACGTTTTAGTAGAGTATTGTATTCGTGTCTATGGGACATACACTTAGAATTCCTCTTTTAATAATCCTATGACTTTGTGCCACTCTCTTTCTCAGGATCTGTAGTAAGCCACAAGCTCCATGTCCTTTATTGGATTGGCATGATGAGGCGTATAAAATAGTTTTTATTAGTATAAAGCTAATTGGCTCAACTTGCAAATTAGTCTAATAATACACTAATCAACTAAACTCATCTGCCTCAATTTCGTATTTTATAGTCAGAGCAGAAATGATGCAACTTAATATCCTAAATATCATAATTTGAGTCCGGGAGCAATACCAACTTGTCACTCTCAAAGCCCAGCTGAAGGTGAAACTGGAGAATACACTGGCTATGAAGCAGCTCAACAGTGTAAGAAATGAATTTTATGTGAAAAGAGCAGAAAAGGCTGAAGGGGACACATAGTGTGTTTGTTGTGCCTGACACTGCTCTATTTTATTTCGTTTTCTGGAGTATGCCCTGTGCTCTATTTGCCCAGCAGCAGATGAGCTGTAAATGATTATTTCACCTAGTGAGATAAACCTGATTACCAAAACTGTGAGGCAGGAAAGGATTTCTTAGATTTCGATAATAAAACTAGACTTACGGCTGTCAAAAGTAGTGACTGGTTAATTTTCACAAAATTTAATTTTCAGAAGTCTTATTTACTATACGTAGTATTCCATAGAAGACTCATCAGTTTGCCACTTCAAATAAGAGTCTTAGAATAAAGTGATATTGCTCCTCATCACCATACTTTTAAATTCCCACTTAACATAGGAACTATATATTTTGCTTCAATGTCATAGATGTTAATTTCAGACCCTCTTTTCATCAAGGGCAATTTCAACTTTCTGGATGCTGGCTAATCCTTTTACTTTAGAAAGGAAAAAGATAGATAGATAGATAGATAGATAGATAGATAGATAGATAGATAGATGATAGACAAATGGACAGATGGACTTGGAAGCCAATGCACGTCCCTTTTTTATGGGTTGCTTTATCAAATATTAAAGAATGAACAGAAGATATATTGTTTCAACAACGAAATCCCACTAAGAGTAGTGTATTCGTTCAGATTTCAGCAGTTATATTTGCATCCATGCTATCAAAGCCCCTGGAATATTTTTCAAGGATTCTCTCTCACTTTAAGCTGTGCATCAGTAGCTACCGTGGGTCAGTGAGAACCATACAAAGGAGGGTCTTGGATTATGCCTACAGTGTCAGGCATTTATCAGATTTACACGTTGGTGATGATGAATTTCATATGTAGGGTGTAAGGAGCATATTTCTGAGTACAGACTCCAGTATAAGCCCAGTCAGTCATCCAAATGGAGGCTACATGAGACTGTGGGAAAGGCAAGCCAAATTCATCATCACAGCCTAAAAAGCACACAGCATTGTCAGACAGGATAAAAATATAAAATCCTCTCATAGGTTGTTTATTAGAAACACATCTAAAATTTACATATACTCACAGAACAGATTTGAATAGAAGAATGGGGGGGGAGGTACATTAGCCAAACATTATGCAAAAGATGTCAGACAAAATTAACTTTAAAGAAAAGAGCATTATTTGATATTCTCCAAGAAGACAAAATTTAAAAATGAAGTAATGGAATCTTTCAAATGTCTCCTTGTGAGCCAGGATTCTTTTCATTTTTATACTATTTTGTAAAGGCAAATGGATTTTCTGGTGTGCATTTTCTAAGTGGAATTATTCCTAGTAAGTTTATAGCGTTTCTTGTCAGAACAGTGATATTGCATATGAACTCCCTTACATTAATTTAGATAATCAAGTTTCAGTGGCCCCACATTCTTTCTCAATTTTCAGCATATAAATTATCAACATTACTTAAAATCTGAGTTTCCCTCTGCTATGTAATATGTCAGGGTGGCATGGGCCCAAGGAATAACATCTTATTCTAACTGCCCAAATGTTTACAGGATTAGTCAATATTTAGGGAGACGGTTTTGTAACAAATACAAATATTTGTTTTACAGTAGTTTGTTAAGCATTTTTTTAAAGGTTTGAACATTCGATCAGCAGCACCATTAGTATAAGACAGCTATTACACTCTGTACTATTTCATGAGCATAGGGAATTTAGAATATTTTGACATGGAGCCCTATGCTGAGGGCTCCGGAGTTAGTTTTATATTTTGTCATACAACAAATTAACAACCTGGGGGGTGATAACACAGTTTTGAGCCTAAGGTAGTCAAAGCTATGTGAGTCAGCTCCAAAGAACTAGTACCTTAGTTGATTTTGAGAGATCAAATTTAAATGAATGTATCATCTCCAAATCCACTCCCTGGAGACAGATGGTGATGATGATGATGATGATGATGATGATGATGATGATGATTTTTTGTATCAGGAAAGATACAAGATTGGGGCAACATTAAGATAATGAAGCACTTTTGAGAAAAGGAATACCTAAAACATTAGCTGTACGTTTTATCACCCTTACATTGTATTTGTGAACTTCAGGATATTTTTGCTCAGAGATGGTTCTATAAATCAGATTTCTTTGGTTTTAAGTGATGTTCTTTTTCACATATTGTTTATGTATGACAATGAGATGTAAGCAAGTTGTTTTCTCTTATTGCCCTGAGACCAACTTGCTTAACTTTAGAGATATCTTCCAGATTTAGAAACCAGATTTAAGTAAACTATAAAAGCATGAGGACTGGGAGTAAGAGAAATTATATTTTCTTCTTTGTCAAAACCAAATTTAAAAAGTTCATTTGGATTTTACTATACTGTGCTAATTAGTTTTATAGTAAAATACAATGCTAACACCAACTGCAGCAATGATTTATACAGATTTATTAAAAAACTAGAATGCTATTGAAGTTTTGCTATATTTACAATGCTACATTTATATACATGAAAATACCCCTCAATATTAATGATAAAATCTTATGGTTTTAAAGAGGCACATTTCCTCCTAACCCACTCATCTCCATATATTCACAAGCCCCAAGATGAATTTTCATAAGTAATGTTTAGATTTGTGAAAGAAACAATTGAATATCTCCAGTATCTATCTTCCTTCCTTCCTTCCTTTCCAGCTTTGGGAGACACAGAAGCATATAAAATTTCATGCACAGATTAAGGTTTGTAAGACCTGTGATCCACATTCATACTTACCCAATGAGTTGGCTGCAACAGTCAGAAGAATTTGAGCAAAGTAAGGTACTTGTGTCCTAAAGCACTGAATAAAAATGATCCTCTGCAGACTTACACACACACGATATAAGAAATATGTTTCTTAGAAGTAGCATTTTAGGGGTGTCAGGGTTGCTCAGTACATTAAGTGTCTGCCTTCAGCTCAGGTCATGATTCCAGGATCCTGGTATGGAGTCCCATATCACAGGGAGTCTGCTTCTCCCTCTTCCTCTGCCCCTCCCTTCTGCTCGTGCGTGTGCTCTCTCTCAAAAATAAATATATAAAAGCTTTTTTTAAAAAGCAGCATTTAACTATCCTGTATAACTCTAAGAATGAATCACCAATGAATACTTTTACCCTGCAACTGTTGATCATGATTAACCAATAAAGTTTCCCATCTAGCCAAAAACAACACCCCCCCAAAAAAAAGAAGAAACAAGATTGAAAATAATATAAGCTTGTGATTGTAAGACAAGAAGGAATTCAAAATATATAAATATCTTGAATGTTAATACACAAAGATAATTAGAAGAGGCTACCTGAACCTACCCATACTATTGAATACCTCTTAAAATTAACATAGCCCTGACTTCATGAGTATCTGAGAGCTTAGCCTGTTCCCAAGAAAGTACTTGAGCCATAATCTTTTATAGCAGAAAAGCAGAGAAATATACTTCAAAGTGGGTACCTATACTTCAATTTGCCAATAGGACTTTGCCTCAGTGACTATGTTAATTTCTCAATTGAACTTTAAAAAATCAATTCTCATTTTTTGACATTGTTGAATGATTTAAAGATTGTAGAATGTGAATACTAATATATCTGAAATGTTTTTAAATAGTCACCTTTTGGATAAAGGTAACCGCACATAGTCTTCTAAGGATTTGTTTTGGTTTCAATGCTTTGAAAAGAAAATATCATGGACCAGTAGGTCTTTCCACACCACTTTCTAAAGCTTCCTTGACTATGAAACTTTAGCCTGATAAGGCCTCGCACCTCTTCCTCATCAGTTTATGCTGCAACATGATGACAACATGGTTTCAAGGGTAATTTCCAATTACACCAGACCTGTAAACTGTGGGTCACTGAGATTATACAAAATTGGATTTGGCTTCCTTTTAAATTTCACATTCATCACATAATCAGGATATGAAGCATCCCACAGAGAGGAGGTGGCATTCAAAGGAACGAGCAGAACGTGTTTAAATAATACACACTACCAAATTTTACAGCTGTCCTTTTATATTCAAATGATATTATGCACACTGTCACGTTAAATCGAAAACATTTTCGATCTAAAAACATACTGTTGAAACAAACGACATAGTGAGAAACAAGACCAAAATCTATTTTTATAAAATATAGTCTATAATTTCAGATACAAAAATGCTACATACAACCATATTTAGATATCTTCTAAATTATAATCTGAGATTTATATTTTTTAAAGTTCTCTCTGATGAATTTCAAATTTAGTATTTTTACAGAATTTAAATCTCTATATTGAATCTTTAGGTTTCTTTTTAAAACTGGAACTGAACAAAAATATAATTCTAAAATAAGATTCCTGACTTCAAAGAACTGTGTCTTCAGATAACCTTTCTTCTTACTTAAATCATTAGGACCAACTTCCTTTAAATTATACTTCCTTTATTTGACTGACCTCTAAGTAGAAAACTTCATGATTTGGACTTCAGTTGGATTTTCTTCTGGTTTTTGGATTTCTTTATGCTATTTTGACATCACTATTATATTTTATCATACCTTCTCCCAAAACAAGTTGCTCATTATGTGCTGCTATCAAGTATGTTACTGAAATATAACCTAAAGGAAGAAATTAAGCTTCTTGCTTCCATTTCCCTTAAGCATCAGTGATCATTTCAATCATAACAATTGCCAGATTTGTACTTTTTATTCTGGATTCCTAATTATATAGGACAATTGAGGGTAATTCAAAAGTGTTTCAGAATCATCTACTGCCAAGATTCTGGGAAATGTCTTTTGCAAAACAGAATGTTAATGCTCTGAGGACTCTATTATATCTGCATCAACATGTCCTGTGCACTTTTATGGAATGAGAAGGTAAAGGGCTCATCATAATTAGTATTGTAATGCCACTATGTGCAGACACTCTGTCAATCAACAAATATTGAGAACCAATTTTGTTTTAATTTTTAGTTACATATATTTGTATATTGTTAATTCCTAAAGATAACTAGTAAAAACTCATTATGATCAGTTTGATATATATTTAAGTGTATGGTCTTGTATAGATCTTGTGAAAGTATTGCAGGCCATGAATGTCTGCATCTGAATGATGAGAGGAAATAATGTTTCTTAAGAATTGTCTAAAATGAGCAACAATTCAATAGATGCTTCAGTTCTTAAACACATCTTTATTTTAAACTGAACTGTTGTGGGGAGCTATAAATAAGATTAACTTTTGGTCTGTTTCATAAAATAGCAAGTTTTATTGTGTTATCATGCTTAATATTTTAAAAACTCTTGACCTTACCTCATCTGCAATGACATATTTTGGTATATTAATTTCTTTCTGGCTAAATCAGTAATAGCCAGTTGTAATGACCAGCATGTGCATGCATGCACACACACATACACACACACACAAAGATGACAAAAAAGTAAAAAGGCCTAATAAAGAGCTTATTAATAAACTTCATTACAGAGAGGTGGCCAAGAAGGAAAGCCATGACTCTTTTTTCTATTTTATAAAACAGAGCACAAGTAATATTTTGCAAGGCTATGAATTTTTTTTTCCATTTGTACCATTTTTTTGGTAAAGTAGGACTTATTTTCCTTCCTTCTTTCTTCTTCTTTTTTTTTAATTTTTTTTTTTTTGCATAAGCATCTACAAACTCTAAAGGTAGGCAAATAAGAACTATGAGACCAGTGAATTACTTTTAGATACTTCTGCTATGCTAATCAGGTGAGAGAAATCTGGGTTTCATATTAGGAGCCCTTCTAAATGGTTTAATTCCTTTACAGCTACCATTAGCTGTCAGCTTCACCGTGGATATTGTCCATGTGCACTTTGAGGTAGTCATTCCTTGTAAACTTCTTATGGCAAAACTGGCATTCTGCCAGTGGACGATTGGGATTGTGAGTCATCTTGTGTCGGATCAACATTTTCTTTAGGCTAAAAGCCAAGTCACACACCTAGAAAAGATCCAAAGATACCAATTATATTATACTGAAAAATCTGAAGATATGCCAATTTATCATTTATACAATATACATTATGCATATTCCTATTACCAAGTATGTCCTGATGGGCATAAGAGCAGAAATTGCTTGAAATAAATGGAATTTAACATCCCAACTAAAGGGTAAAGAAAATTAATTATAGTTACCAAAAGCCGATGCATTTAATGTGTGTATCCTTTGTACCGTAACCACTCTGTCTTCCCCTCTATTACTGTATTTAAACATGTCTAGAGAAACAACTCCTTGGGAACAATATCTTTCTTCCCATGATGGAGTGTACTGACAATTTCATATTAAACCTCATAAACAAAATCCCTAGATGGCCCAGAGGGCATCTGTCCATATGACATAAATAGTACAAGACACATCTCACCAGTGATCCCTTCAATTTAGTCCTATTTGTGATGTAAAAAATAACACTGCTTTAAGCATCCTAGGTGGAAGTTTATTACCCACAATTCCAATTCTTTATGTCTTATTATATACACTCATTTTACTAAGGCATCTAATATGTTGACTTCATATAAGCTCTGCTACATCGCCACCTGGCCCAACACACATGAACAGTCTAATAATTAAAAATATTGGGGCAGCCCAGGTGGCTCTGTAGTTTAGCACCACCTTCGGCCCAGGGCGTAATCCTGGAGACCCAGTATCCGGTCCCACGTCGGGCTCCCTGCATGAAGCCTGCTTCTCCCTCTGCCTGTGTCTCTGCCTCTCTCTCTCTATCTCTCATGAATAAATAAATAAAATCTTAAAAAATATATATTAAATTAACATAGAAGATGTAAGGTCTTCCTGCCTCAGTACCTTCCCACTTCTCATGATGTAGCTTCCTCTTATTGATTCCTTGGGGAAGCCTATATGATCCGTCTTCCAGAAGTCCTCTGTTAAATGCTTTCATAGTAGCTTTTCCTTTTTCTTTCTTTTTTTTTATTTTTATTTATTTATGATAGTCACAGAGAGAGAGAGAGAGAGAGGAGAGAGGCAGAGACACAGGCAGAGGGAGAAGCAGGCTCCATGCACCGGGAGCCTGACGTGGGATCCGATCCCGGGTCTCCAGGATCGCGCCCTGGGCCAAAGGCAGGCGGCAAACTGCTGCGCCACCCAGGGATCCCTCCTTTTTCTTTATTACACTTACCTTGAATATAATTAATTATTGGGTGATTTTTTTTATGTCTGTCTCCTTACTAATCTAAGAAACATTAGGGCAAGAGTAGTCATTCCATAAATATCTATTGCCTTAAAGAAAGAAAGATAGATGTTTGATAGATAGGAAAAGTCCTGTGAGCAATGTAGACATACCAAAGCATGTGAAACAACTCCAGAGAAATTGAAGAAGGTACTATAGAGGTTATTTTCAAGTAAAACAAAACAAAACAAAACAAAACAAAAAAAAAACTTCTACATTTCCAAACGTTTTGTAAGTATAATCAAAATTTGTTACCATAAATAACAAAGAATTATAATGTACCCCCTGTTTTCTATTTACCTGGCTCCTTCTTTAAACTTCATGTAATAAACAACAGATACCAAATTCTTCATTGGCCTCCCATTGAATGTAGATTCAAAATAAATTCCTTGCCATGGTTGAAAGGCCCATCAATTTGCTAACTTCATCTGCCTCCCTTCTTTCTCACTATGCTCTGGCTCTACTTGCCTTCTTACCTCCCCTAATACTCAGGCTCCTTCCCACCTACAGATCTTGATTTATGCTGTTCCCTGAGCCTGGAATGTTCTCTTCTCCATGGCTGACTCCTTCTCATATTTTAGGTTCCTTACAGCTACTTTTTCAGAGACTTCTACCTTAAGTATTCTTTTATGCTTCCCCCCCCCTCTTTTTAAAATTATTCATGGGCTGTATCATAAAATGCAATTAGGTATTTATTCAGGTTTATTTGTTCAATGTCTGTACCCCACAGGAATGTGACTTCTGTGACCACAGAGGACATAGTGTCTTATTCACTGTCTCATTTCAGTGTTCAGCACAGGGACTAGGTCGAAGGGCTAATATCAGCTTTCATTATGTGCCAGGAACCATTCTTTGCAATTCACAATCATTAACTTGTGCAATCCTCACATCATCCTTTTAGGCAGATACTAGTATTATGAACCCCATCTTACAGAAGGAAACTGACACATTGACATCAGTGTCTCAAGCAGGTTTCCCAAGGTCACAGAACTAAGTAGTGGTTTCCAGGACTTAAACCCACGCAGTCTGGGTTCATAGTCTTTACAACCCCAAGGACAGACCATTATTAAAGACTCAAACTTCAAATAAAGAAAGATATGTGAGTTGACATTTGCCTGGCTGACACTGTTTTTAAGAAATAAAAACCTCTGAGAATATAAAGGAGGTTCTCAGTTCAGCTCACCAGTGCTGAACTCTCAAGTTCAAGTTCATTTACATGGTCACCATGGGGAAATCACAGCAGCAGCAAGCTGGAGAAATGAAAGGAAGTTGAGCAAAACGCTGAAGTCATTGACTTCATTGACAATGACACTGAATTAAGAAGTCGTAGAAGCTCCACATAGGAACTGGGATGAGAACAACCCAAGAGATTGTTGAATGAGGGTCAGGTAGAGGATTAAATGTCAGTAGAAGCAGCTGATGTCACATTTGTGAAAGTGACTACCTACACATCACGTTTTCATGAACTTAAATGGAGCCTGCTTCTCCCTCTGCTTGTGTCTCTGCCTGTCTTTCTCTCTCATGAATAAGTAAATAAAATCTTTAAAAAAAAAAAAACTTAAATGTAGTCATTAAGAAATTTGAAACTAATGTTTTGCATAAATCAGTCAAATGCGAGGACATTCATGGTCATTTTAGAATTACTGGAGAACAAGAAAGAATCCAAAGAGTACAACAGGGATGCTTCCTTTTCTTTCTTTCCACCTGCAGTTCTTAGCCAACCCTTCAACCTACTTCAAATTAGTATTAATTCACATGCCAAAGAATAGGAAAATATTTATTCTTTCTCTAAGGCAGCAGTAAACTGATTTTATTTTAAAGTGAAGTGAAACAACACATTTAACAAAGAATCTTGAGAAATAACATTAGAATTCTACACAAAAATCTTCAGTTAATATTTATCAATCACATGCAATGTGCCTGTCACTTCAGTTAGCAACAGAATGACAAAGCATTCTGTCCTGCCCTGTGGAGTCCGGTACTAAAAAGAAATATTTTCAACAAATAAAAATTAAAAAAAATAAAAAAAGAAAAAAAAAAGAAATATTTTCAATGCCATGAACATAATGCTAGGAGAAGGAACAGATGAGAATGCAATCAAGTCTTCCTGGATGTATGGGTGTTCTCATGTCATAAGGTGGAGAATGATATCCCACGGAGAGGGAAGAGAATGTGCAAAAGTACAGAGGTATGACAAGCAAGGCTCATGTGGGGAACTGAAAACAGTTTACTAAGGCTGAAGAAACAGATTATTAGAGCAACAAATTGAAATAAATTTAAATAAGGGAAATAATTTGAAAAAGAAGTTAAAATTGAAGCTAAACCCTGATGATCTCGGTAATCAGAAGAAGAAACTGGAAGCATCTTCTGCAAGTAGTGGGAATTAATTAAAGGATTCTAAGTTAGAGGCTAAAGCTAAAATATCATTTAGTCAGCAAGCTGGAGAATATGAAACTGGAGTCAGCAAGGCCAATACGATTATTCCACTCCAAGCCAGAAATAATTTGAACATGAATTAAGATAGTGCTCATTGATTCATGCTTTTCAAAATATTCACTAAATGTTCTTATCTGCCAGGCAAGGTTCTAGACCTGGGGACACAGCAATTGACCATAAGAAAAAAACTGTCATCACAGAGCTTATAATACAAGATAAATAATTAAGCAAGCACATATGTGAGATTTCAGGTGGATATAAGTGCCATGAAGGAGAAGAAGAATATGGGTTGGGGTTAAGAAAGTAATGGAAATAAGAAAGAGAAGAATTTGAGTAGAGAACTGAAATAAGTATAGGAGAAGGCCATAAAGGCACCTGTGAAGGGGGTCTCAGGCCAGGGAAGCTGCCAAAACAAAACAAAACAAACAAACAAACAAAACCCCCTACTCATTGGAAATTACTTAATGTATCTGAAAAACAGCAAGGAAGTGATATGGCCAGAGTGAGGTGGACATGGGTGGTAAAGTCACAACGGTTGGGATAGGAGGATGGGGGTACAGATCTGTAGGGACTTTTAGACTGTGGTAAAACTTTGGTTTTCACTCTAAATGGGATGAACAATCATTGGAGGGTTTAAGTAAATGAGTAAAATATAATCTATATACAACCTACACCTAAAACATATAAAATCTGACTCAGAGGTGGGCAGCTTAGGACAGACTGTGAGGAGCAATGGTAGAAGACGGATAAATTAAGAAACTACTACATTATTGCAGGACACTAAGCTGATTGCTGGGGAGATATGAAAAGTGTTCAGATTCTCAGCTTATTTTAAATGTAGGGCCAATCAGATTTGCTACTGGTTTGGATGTCAGAATGAGAAAAAGAAAGGAGTAAAGGTGGCAATGGAAATTTAGAGAGGAGGGACCCCTGGGTGGCTTAGCGGTTGAGCGCCTGCCTTTGGCTCAGGTTGTGATCCCAGAATCCGGGATCGAGTCCCACATTGGGTTCCCTGCGAGGAGCCTGCTTCTCCCTTTGCCTGTGTCTCTGCCTCTCTTTCTCTCTCAGTCTGTGTCTCTCATGAATAAGTAAATAAACCTTTATTCTCTTTTAAAGGAAATTTAGAGAGGATAATAAGTTTGAGAAATATACAGAATGAAGACTGTCAGGAATTACGGGGACTGAAATGGGGGCTACTTGGCTTTGAATCCTAGAATCCTGAGTTGGCCAGTTGTAAATAGTGGAGAAGAGGCAAGTCACTCAACTTCAGTGAGACTCAGTTGCTTCAGATAGGTGGAAACATCTGGATATCTCTGGGATGTAGTGAGGATCAGAGAAAATATATACAAACTGGATCACTAGATCTTTCTCACAACAGAAGCTCAACTAGATGATGCTGTTGGTCATGGCTTAAGGAAAGGTGTTTGGCATGTGGCTCAGAGCTTTAGTTTGGGTTATTTGGACATGGTGGAGCCCAGAGAGAGATGTATAGAGATGTATACATAGCTATAGAGAGATGTATAGGGATCATGTTCAGTGACTGACAATACTGGGGGAGATACTGATTTCAATCTAGAACACAGGAGAGATGTGTGACAGGCAGCTCAAAAAATTTGCCTCAAAAAATTTCAGAAGAAAGATCTAGGCAGGAGAAAGAGAGATCTGGAAGTCATCACCATAGGGATAAGAGCAAAGATATTTGAAGTTCAATAGCTATGGCATGCCGGGGGAGCTTCATGGCATTGTCATCCCATGACCAGGCCTAAGAGCCTAGTGTTAATGAATGAAGTGGCATTTGAGCAAAATTGTAAAGAACCAAGATTAACATACATCAGTTTTTTCTTTACAATTTTGCTCATGCCACTCAAGTGCAACTCAAATGTCATGTGTATGCATCTGTGTGTGTGCATGCACGTGAGTGTTCATGTGTGTGTGTGTGTGTGTGTGTGTGTGTGTGTGTGTAAATGCCAGGCAGTGGGAACAAGGGATGCAGAGGAAGTAGTGTATGAAACCACACAGAACAAGGGACAGAGATGCAGATCAGCACCACTGATTCAGGAAACAGACTCCTTCTCTGACCACTTACAAAAGACAATTGTCACCAAAGGCTCTACTCATTGATCTCCGAAGAGAACCAAAATCCTTCACTGCTTGAACATTAGAAGCAGTAAGTGCCACCGGAGCTGACCTGGACCAGATCCAGGCCTTATCTCAACTGAGCGCCCACAGACTGACTTCGAGTTTGGTTGTTAACTTCCTGTAGCCTTATGTTTTCTTGTTTTTGGTGTGTTTGGCTTGTCTTCTGTCCTGCTTTGTGTGCTGTGTAAGAAGCCAATTTTAATCACATAATAAATTGTCCCTGGATCTGGAATCCTGAACCTGCTTTATAATTGTGATTTAACTTGGCTTTATCAACAAGCACATGAGAAAATGCTCCGCATCACTTGTCATCAGGGAAATACAAATCAAAACCACAATGAGATACCACCTCACACCAGTGAGAATGGGGAAAATTAACAAGGCAGGAAACCACAAATGTTGGAGAGGATGTGGAGAAAGGGGAACCCTCTTGCACTGTTGGTGGGAATGTGAACTGGTGCAGCCACTCTGGAAAACTGTGTGGAGGTTCCTCAAAGAGTTAAAAATAGACCTGCCCTACGACCCAGCAATTGCACTGCTGGGGAATTACCCCAAAGATACAGATGCAATGAAACACTGGGACACCTGCACCCTGATGTTTATAGCAGCAATGTCCACAATAGCCAAACTGTGGAAGGAGCCTCAGTGTCCACCGAAAGATGAATGGATAAAGAAGTTGTGGTTTATGTATACAATGGAATATTCCTCAGCCATTAGAAATGACAAATACACACCATTTGCTTTGACATGGATGGAACTGGAGGGTATTATGCTGAGTGAAATAAGTCAATCGGAGAAGGACAAACATTATATGGTCTCATTCATTTGGGGAATATAAAAAATAGTGAAAGGGAATAAAGGGGAAAGGAGAAAAAATGAGTGGGAAATATCAGAAAGGGAGACAGAACATGAGAGACTCCTAACTCTGGGAAACGAACTAGGGGTGGTGGGCAGGGGTGGGGGTGACTGAGTGGCGGGCACGGAGGTGGGCACTTGACGGGATGAGCACTGGGTGTTATTCTGTATGTTGACAAATTGAACACCAATAAAAAGTAAATTTATTAAAAAAATAACTTGGCTTTATGATTGAATAGAGCTGACACTGGAAGGACACACCTCGTGTTTGTGCCTTCATAGCATATTGATGGCAGCCAACAAATCAGATAACTTAGATGAAATGGACATGTTCTTAGAGGCACACAAATAACCAAAACTGATTCAAGAAGAAATAGAAAAATTCCAGAGACCGTAACAACTAAAGAGATTATGTCAAGGAAAAAACTTCCCAACAAAGAATGAAACCAGAGAGTTTCACTGATAAATTCCACCATTTAAAGATGAATTAACACTAATCCCCTCAAATTTTCCCAAAAAATAGAAGAGGAAACACTTCCTAATTTATTCTGTGAAGGCAACATTACATTAATAACAAAGCCAGACAAACATATTATAAGAAAACTATATAGGTCAATATTCCTTTTGAATACAGATGCAAAAATCTTCAAACAAAAAACAAAAACTTTTGTTCTAAAGTATATTAAAAGGATTATAAGTCATGACCAAATGATATTTATCCAGACTGCAATGGTAATTTCACATTATAAAATCAAACAATGTAATATAGTGGAATAATAAAACAAAAGATTAAAAAAAAGATCATCGGAGTTGATGAAGCAAAACCTTTGACAAAATTCAATACCCTGTTTTGATAAAAATACTCAGAAAACTAGGATAGAAGGGAACTTCCTTAACATAATAAAGGGTATTTATGAAAAACTCACACATAACATCACATTGAATGGTGAAAGATAGAAAAGTAATGCAAAGAATGGACCTCAACTTCATACTATACAAAAATTAACTTAAAGTAGGTCAAAGACCTAAATGTAAGAGTTAAAACTATCAAACTTAGAAAAAAACCATGAGAGTAAATCTTCATGACCTTAAAATTGGCAATTCTTAGATCTGACACCAAAAGTATGCTGAGAAAAAGAAATAAAAGCAAATAAATTGGATGTCAACATGGAAAAGTCTTTTTTTAAGATGTTATTTTTTTAAAATAATCTTTGCATCCAACATAGGTGCTCAAACTCACAACCCCCAGACCAAGAGTTTCATGCTCTGCTGACTAAGCCAGCCAGGTGCCCTTAACATTGAAAAGTTTTGTGCATCAGAGGATATTATTTAAAAAGGGAAAAGACAACTTATGGAATGTAAGAAGATATTTGTATATCATATATCTGGTAAGAGTCTAGTATCTAGAATTAACAAAGTACTCTTAACATTCAATCATTTACAATAGCAATGAAACAAAAGACAAATATAACAACAAAACAAAAGACAAACAACGAAATTTTAAAATGGGAAGAGGTGTTGAACAGACATTTCTCCAGAGAAGATACAAATACCAACAAGCAAGTACATAGAAAGATGCTCAATATTATTAATCCTTTGGGAACTTTAAATCAAAACTACAAGGAGATATCATTTCACTCGCCCTAAGGTGACTATAATTTTAAAAAGCAGAACATTACAAGCATTGACAAAGATGTGAAAAAACTGGCAGTTGCAGGCACTCCTGGCCGGAATATAAAATGGTGCAGCTATTATGAAAAATAGTAAAGCAATTCCTTGAAAAGTCATCACCATATGACACAAGCAATTCTACTCCTCGGGATATACCTCAAAGAATGTAAAATAGGTACTTAAATACTTGTATGCACCTGTTAGTCTCAAAGCAATTCACAATAGCCAAAAGGGAGAAACAACCCAAATGTTCATCGATAATGAATAAACAAATTGTGGTATATCCATACAACAGAATATCATTCAGCCAAAGAGGAATGATGTATTGACTCATGCTACAATGTAGATAAACCTTAAAAACATTATGCTAAGGACCTAGTCACAAAGGTCACATATTGTATGATTCATTTACATGAAATATCCAGAATAGGTAAATCTGTAGAAATGAAAGATTAGTATTGTCAGGATCTGTGTAGAGTAGGGAATGATTCCTTAATTGGCATGGGATTTTATTTGGGAATATTAATGTCTGGACATGAGATAAAGGATATGGTTGCACATTGTTAATGTACTCCATGCCAATGAACTGTTCACTTTATTTTTTTAAGATTTTATTTATTTATTTGAGAGAGAGAGATAGAGAGAATGCACAGGCATGTGAGCACGAACATGGGGAGGGGCAGAGGGAGAAGCAGACTACTCTCTATGCAGGAGCCCAATGTAGGACTCGATCCCAGGACCCTGACATCATGACCCGAGCCGAAGGCAGACCTTTAACTGACTGAGCCACCCAGGCGCCCCTGCATTGTTCACTTTACAATGATTGATTTTATGTTATGTGAATTTCATCTCAAAAAAAATCATTACCTTGGGAGTGTGAAGAACACATATATTGGAGATGGACTGTAATAAAACACAGGGAGGGTGCAGGCTACACATGGCTAGTGGGAGTAGAAAGTGAGATGAAGTAATGGAGTTTAATGCTATTTAGGAAGGAGAAATACTGGGAGTGGGTGAGAAAGGATGACTTCTATCCAGAATGAGTAGATTAAGAGTTTAAATTTTGGAACAAAGACGGCCAGTTCTCTACAGAGCAGGTTGCATTTCAGGGAGGTTTTGAAGGCATTAAATTTAAAGCTCTACTCAATGGACCAGTTTGAGCCATAGATAAGGATCAGAGAGTTCTGAAAATGTGACAGAAATAAATGAGATAGAAGTAAATAGAAAAAAATTGGGCAGCCTGGATGCCTCAGTGGTTTAAGCACGGCCATCAGCCCAGGGTGTGATCCTGGGGTCTCAGGATCCAGTCCCACATCAGGCTCCCTGCATGGAGCCTGCTTCTCTCTCTGCTGTGTCTCTACCTTTCTCTCTCTCTCTCTCTCTCTCTTTCTCTCTCTGTCTCTCATGAATAAATAAATAAAATATTAAAAAAAAAAGAAAAAATCATGCCTGTAACATTAGAGGTTTTTTCAGGATTTTTTTTTGTTTTAGTTTTTGTTTTTTTAAAATAACATTATGGTCCACTTAAGCTTAGGAAGTAGTCAACAAAAATATTTAGCATAAATGAAAGTTGAGTTGAATGTGATGGTAGGAAGGTGTCCATACACAGTTCATATTATTTTCTATCTCCCGTCAGTTATTTGTGTAGCTGTACAATTAAGTGATCTAAACAGGTTCTGTCTATAATAAAAAAAAAAAGTTTCCAATAAAAGCACCAATGAATTAAACCAACAAATTATTAAGCTGGGGCTCGCTCTACCTCCAGTTCAGGATAGAGCTCTACATGTGTACATTTCTTTCTCCACAAGTACTTCTTGCCTTAAAGAAGTTCACTGTTCATACAGGTATTTTTATGAGTAGGCTCACTGGGAGTACATTGTTGCCTTAACCTTACCACCAAAGTTTCATGGAAGGACAAGGAAAACATCTCGTGTATGTGAGTTTCCTTTCATGTGGATTGCTTACCCCATACCTTTTCCGTTGGGATATGCCAATGGGACTAAGTACTGAGTTTCCCTCTACATTTTAAAGAGAATTCTATACTATGCAATTTCACACACTACAACTTTAATGTTTCTTCTTCTGCTGAACTACATTAATACTCTTTTTGCTATTTTTGTGTTAGAAATAATGTTTTCCCTAAAGCTGTGTCAATCTTCTGTCAACTGTCAATCTTACACAGAATTGTGACACTGTTCATCAAGAAACCAATTCTTTCCTTAATTAATTAACACTCAGATTGATTTTACTGACAGTGGTTGTATTTTTCCTTTCATAAATAGTGTAAACTATGTTGATAATTTCATTTCAATTCAAATGTCACAAGCAGAAAATCTAAACAATTAGCAATATTTTTTAAACAAAGGAGTTTGTTTATGTTTTAGAAATTCATGGTTAGGCTATAACAAAATAAATAATAGCTCTGATCAATTACATCTCTGGTTTAGCTGTCAGTAACCTGTCAAAGATTTGGGTGGACACATGAAAGCTGCCTTGAGTCGTCACGCACTTACACCTTGTGAGAACATCACAATTACATTAAAGAAGGTTGCAAGCATGCCCTAAAAAAATTCTGTTTATTTGCTGCAGTAAACTAGGATGAACAGAATTACTACAAAGTGGTTACATGGATTACACAATCAAAGGATATAAGCAGCACAAGGCATTAATAGAATGACCAGCACTGCAAAACACACACACATTCATATATATACACATAGTTGCACAGACCCAGACACACCCGCTACACACACATCTGTTACTGGAAGACACTGGGGAAAGAAAAGAGAAACCAAACTCACATCACACTGAAAAGGTTTTTCTCCGGTATGCGTCCTCTTGTGCTCATCCAGGCCTCGCTTCTGGCTGAAGGCTTTGCTGCACTCGGAGCACTTGTATGGCTTCTCCTGCAGTCAACGAAAAGAGATCGCCATGAATCTGGGTGAACTGAGAGCCCTCCTCACTAAGGTATACGCGTGGGGATATTTTACCGAGCTTCTGTAGGGTGCCGCAGCCAATCCAGAGCAGTGCCATGAGTTATTTTCTTTTAAGTTTTCAGGAGAAACAGCAACACTCAGTGTCCGCCTGACAAACTGAACCACTTGCTCGTGGTAGTTCATAGTTCCAACATGTACTGTAGTTCTCTTATTTTTTTATT
Source organism: Canis aureus (assembly GCF_053574225.1). NCBI lineage: Eukaryota > Metazoa > Chordata > Mammalia > Carnivora > Canidae > Canis > Canis aureus. The sequence goes on along the minus strand of NC_135630.1, from coordinate 25,070,212 downwards.
TTATTTTTATTTGTTGATTTGAGAGAGAGAGACTGAGACAGACAAAGAGCAAGGGAGTGGGAGAGTATAAGCAGGAGGAAAAGCAGAGGGAGAGGGAAAAGCAGGCTGCCCGCAGAGCAGGGAGCCTGATTTGGGGCTCCATCTCAAAACCCTGGGATAGTGACTGAGCCAAAGGCAGACACCTAACCTGTTGGGCCCCTAACCAGGCACCTTGCAGTTCTTTTAACTAAGTCATACCTTAGCAAAGCTAGGTTGTGAATGACTGACATGATCTAACTACTAAAAGAACTGAACTCTAGGTTTTCTTTTGGTCTTGGTGGGCCACAAAAATTTACTGACACTAAGGGCATCACGGACTAAGAGAGTTTGGGATCCCTGATCTAGATGGTGCAAACTGCTTACTATCTCAGAGAACGAAAACTTCAGAACAACATTTCCATCAGATATTGGGGATATGTATAAAAAGCAATACAGCTCAACTGTGATTTAAGATTTTCATCTCTATTGCCCAATCTTTCTATCCTATGTAGAATGTTCTTTTCTAAAATCTAAACTACTTTCTTAAATGAAGCATATTTATAAATTGTTTGTCACAGACTCTTAAGGAAAAAGAAAAAATTCCTACAGAAAGAAAAACTGTCCACATTCCCTAGCCACCTTTGATACTAGGTACTTACATTACCATCCTTTTCACTTGGAAAGAATTGCAAAATAAATTAAAATTGTTTAAAAAAAATTGTTCCACTAAAACACCTCCTCAAAACAAACAAAAAACAAACAAACCCAGCTGGCCATTACTAAACAGTGCATAAATAAAAAGATTTGGGGAAAATTAAACTATTTGTTTAAAGTAAACTTGCAGTAAAATTTTTTCCAGATACATCTTCAAAAATGTTATAGTTTTTTTAGATTGAGATAGTGTGTATTTAATTTCCTGTTATGTAGATAAATTCCATGCATATTTTCTCCTTAGTATTTAAGAGTATTACAAAAATTTCCAGACCTACAAAATCAAACTGACATGTGTGTGCCTACCAACTAGGTCTTAAGGAATCAAACATGCCCAGTACAGGTGTGACTTTCAACACACCCCCACCCCCACTCCCTAAGTGCAGTACCTCAGCACCTCGTCTGTATACATCCCAGAGGTGACCACTAGTGCTGGGAATGGAGTTTATCATTCCCTGGCTTTTCTCTATATTTTTGCTGCCCATGTATGGAAGGATCTCTAAGTAAGACATAATATTATGTTGCCTTTTAAACCTATTTAAATAGTGTCATACTGTATGCAAACTTTGTGAGTTTTTTTGAAATTGATGTATTTTTGCTCAACATTATCTTTTGAGCTTCTAGCCCTCAATTTCATTTTGTGAACACATGTAGTTTCTACTCATTCATTGTTAATACCATATCATATTACATTCAACGGCTATACCCCAATCTGCTTATATATAGTATCCAGTGATGGGTAGTTCATGTTTTTCAATTTTTCACTCTTACAAATAATGTTGCTTTGGTTTTTTTGTACACTGTATACTTGAATGCAGGTAGGTGTAATTTCTGTGGCATGTGTATCTAGAAGTGGGATTGCAACTTCAACTCTTCTAGGAATGGCCAAACTCTACAAAGTGGATAAGCACTTTTACACTCCAACATCCAGTACATTCTTATAATTCTATCACTGTATTTTACCAATTTTGAGACTTATGAGGGACATGATGAGTGTATACAAGTTTAAAATAATTATGTTCCTAGAAAATAGGACCTTTTATGAATTTGAAGTAATCTTCTTTATCTGTAATAATTCTTTTTTATTTTAAAATTAATTTAGTCTTCATATAGCTATAAAAGCTTTTTTAAATTTGCCAGGGGTGGGGAAATAAGGGAGATGTTGATCAAAGGGCAGAAGACAAGCATCCTCTGGAGAGCTAATGCACAGCATTGTGATTTATAGTGAACAACACTGTAGTATTATTTCACAGGTGCTACGAGACTAGATCTTAAATGTTCTCAACATACACGTGCACATACACACAGTCATAAAGGTAATTATATAACATGATGGAAATTTAGATAACACTATGGTGGTAATCATATTGCAATATATAAATGTATCAAATAAATAAATACCTTGCACTTTAAATGTATATAATGTTATATGCCAATTATACCTTAGTTTAAAAGAAGGAAGAAAAAAATAAATAAAATAAGCATTTGCCTGGTATATTCATATTTGTACTTTTAAACAGTCTATTCTTAGGTATGAGGAGTATCCCCATAAAAAGTACCCCAACTGGATTTTCTTAACCTTCCCTTATATCACCTTTTTAAAAGACAAGTCTGCTTCTTAATATTCATTGCTATTTATCATTTATTATAGTTTAATGACCATTATGATATACTAATATATTTATCTATTAATATTTGTTATTAATTATATATTTAATATATATATTTAAAAACATATGTGAATATACTTCATCATTTTATTTTGGGCATTGCTTTTTATCTTGCTTCTCATTTCCCCCCCTATATTTTCTTACATGTTTTGGATTAATGATTTTCCCCTTGTATCATCATAGAAGTTATGAATACTATTTCTATCCCCTTAGTGGTTATCCTTAACAGTTCTATCACGTACATTGAACACAATCTAAAGTTTATCTGTATGTTTTCCCTCCTACTGAATAACGAGTCCTGCAGAATGCTCCTGTCTCACATGTTATGTGTAAGTTTTTTATTTGTGTCTTGGCTTTAAAGCTTGATATGGAATCATTATTATTTAACACATGAGTATGGTTTAGTTTTATACATTCTTAATGATTACTTGACTTTTCATGCTTTCTGACCTTCAGAGGACCTGATGATGGTAAATTCTTCTTTTACATTTGATTGAAAATGACTTTATTTCTCATTTGTTATTAAGTGAAAATTTACAAATCCAATTAGATGTATAACAGACTATTTTTCACATCTCTTAGCTATTTCCATCTCTCTGTATTGCACCATTTGCAAACTCTTTAGAATCAGCTATCAATTACCTTCAGGTAGGAACCTGTTAATCGGATCATTTGAGTTTTTAATTTCCATTAATATTTTAAGCTTTTGTAAGTTTTTATTTTGTTCTTTTCAATTATGCTTAATTTTTGATAAAATCTTATTTTTTACTCATGTTGCTTAGAGCTATTTAAAAAATATGCTAGACATTTATATAATTTACCTCATCTGATAAATCATTGTCTTAAGTTTTTTTGAAATCTAATTCTGCTATTTGTGGTTTCTCCTGTCTCCTGCTCATGGCTCTTGTTTCTTTGGAGTTATGGGCTCATGTTTGGTGGTCTTTATCTGTTAAAATCCGGTGACCCTTAGGTTGAGGGTATGTCCCTCCGGACAGCATTTGTGTTTGCTTCTGCCAGGCATTCTGGGATGCTATCAATCAAAGGCCATTTTAAGTTTATTTCTTGCTATAGGGTTTTCTGGTCAGGGAAGTATTTTAGGTCTGAACTCTAAACACACTTGAGGGAAAGACTGTGGTTACAAACTCGAAGGAGAACTCTTTCTCTCTAGCCAGCAATTACTCTGAGACAGTTCAATGTCCTAAGCATCTCTGTCTGCCAAAGGCAGATTATTTCCAGTCCCTGATTTCATTTTGAGTATCACTTTTCTAGGGTCCCAGCACTGTGGTTGGATGTGGTTCCATCTTGTCCTATAACCTAAATCCAGAGCTTGCCTCCCTTTCCATCACCACTGAAAACCAAATCTTGAATTTACGGATACTGGCAAACACACTGAAGGTGTTCTCATTCTCAACTTGACCTTATCACTCTGGCCTTCAGATTCAGTTTGCTTTGTTGGATTCTGGGGATTATTGTTACTTTTTTTCCCCACAAGTCCAGCATGGATGTGTTTTGTATAGGATCTCTGTATTTTAAAGGACTGTTCAAAGTAATAGAAAAATACTGCATTTTCTTGGCAGTCCAAAAAATAGGATGTTTACTGCTTTTTTCATCTAGTCTAAATCAACAAAATCTCTTTTCTCATATCACATGACCTTTGGTGCCTATTATATCTTCAAATATTGCCCAGTTTAAAAAAAAAACTTGAAAATGTAGTTGTAGGTATTTAAATCAGAAATTTCTTGGAGTTGCTGGGACTTTTATTATATCCAAATGATTTACTTGTATTTTAAAAACATATAAAGATATATAAATGTGATGTATATGAAAAGAAAAAAGGAAAGGTTTTCTCCGTACAATCTATCTATAGAACAAGATCTTGTGAAGAAGTAAATCACTGTGGCAGCTGCAGTGACAGCTAAGTGTCTGGCAGAGAACAACCGAAGACAAGACCAAGTATCTGGATGACTTCCTAAGAGAATGATAGAAGTTTCCAGGAACAAAAGGCAATGAGAAACAAGGTCTGTGCATCACTGATTAAGAACACCCCTCCAATTCCTAAATTTCTTCTTAGCAGGTACTGTCTAGGTAGGCATCCTACAGTGCCCCATGGATACTAAGAAAGGTTCTGAGCCAGTGTATGGGGAATCTGGCAAAAGGATAAGGGTTTTATAGTTATCACAAGTTTTCAAAAACCCAAAAGTGTATTATGCACTGGCTTGGATTGAATAAATAATGTTTTACACACACATTCACCCACTCATATATTGATATTTTTCAAATGTTTATAAATACTATTGGTGATTATTTCAATACACTTTATTTACAAATGTCACTGAAATTTTATTACCTTCACTTATTTATTTTCTCTTATAAAAGACATTAAAAGTACAACTATCAAGTGTTTCTATGTGTGTGTTGGCAGGAAAAATGGGGTTTCAATTTTTCCTGCCAACAGGAATTGAATTCCAATTCATTGAATTTCCAATTCAATAAGTTTGAGAATTATAGTTGTAAAAGGGACTCATTTAATGGAAGTAGTTCTCTCTTTGCCTGGATGTAAAAGGGACTCATTTAGTGAAGTAGTTTTCTCTTTGCCTGGACTTTTTATCAAGAACCATTTGAAGCTGAGGATTCCGTGGGGTTTTACCCTAAGATTATCAGTTCACATAGGGCTCTACAATCACACTTCTATGTCAGTCTAGAAAGAAAGGTCCTCTGAGTCCTTTAGGCTATAGCAAAGTACAGTAAGAAGCCATGTTTGCCTTTCATGTCTGTCCATCTCTCTTATCCCTAAATCTTAAACAATATACAATTTTCTTGAAGATATTGCAAGGAAGGATATAATTTCTGACAGATTTGGTCACAATGCCATATAGTGCTCCTTGAAAAGAACTTTAATGTACACCCTTGAAAAGATTTCAGGTTTTTTTAAAGATAATATTTATTTATTTAGAGAAAGAATGCACATGCATGAGTGAGTGGGGGGAGGGATAGAGGAAGGGGGAGAGAGAATCCCAAGCAGATTCTTCACTGAGCATGGAACCCTGAGATCACTACCTGAGCTGAAATCAAGAGTCGGATGCCTAACTGACTGAGCCACCCAGGCATCCCTGAAAAGACTCCAATTTATAGTGAATGGCACCAAAGCATGTGTTAGAGAAAATTCCTGTTCCAGTAAACAGTTTGTATACTGGAAACAAAGCCAGAAGATCACAGGTCACTCATCTCAAATTTAAGAAAACCAAATTAATTGAAATAGGAAGAAAAAAAGTATATTTTATTTTTCAGAAAATAAAAACAAAACAAAATTGCATCCTTCTTTACTAATTTCTTTCCAATTACTCTTAGTGTGCCATGTGAAAGAAATTCCACCTCTCACATGGTGAGCATAGTTGGGCCCAGAGAATAAGCTGAGTGGTACAAAGACACTTACACTTGTTCCTCCTCTCCTTTTCTCTAAAAATCATGAAACAAAACAAAACAAAACAAAACAAAACAAAACAAAACAAAAAAACTATGCTGTCTCTAGAGCATTCCTAAGTATTCTCAGCCCTAACTTCCCAGTCCAGAAGAACCCATGCTTGTGTGCAAGGAAGGAAGAGAACTTCAATTTCTAATCTTTGCTGCCCACCCTTATCATAAGGTTCACTGAGGATGACAGCAGTTAGGCAACTGTACAGGAGTTGATACAACAAGAGGCCACATGCCACAGAAAGCTAAGGAAGTCTGAGTTCTTATTGGCAGGTTAGGCAGCAGAGGTAAGGCTGGGTTATCTGCTACCTTCCCAAGTATACAGTGGAAAATAATTTGCAGGATGGTGTGGCTGAAGTGTTTAAGCAAGTTTGGACATTGTTGGACTTCCAAAGGTCCCATCACTCCTTCCCCACGAAGAACTCATACAGTATCATCATTATAACATTAATCCTCCACTACTTCTCTTCCTTTTTATCTTTTACTCCATTACAAAATCTTTAATATGGGCACAAAATCTGATGCAATAAAATATCATGGAAATTGTAACACCGTTTCAGAGTGGAATATGTAGTATAAATTACACATTTTAACTCATTAGCTGGATTTAACCAGAGACAAAATGATTAGGTCCTTGATTAATTCTGTTTCTGAATGATTACACAGTTTAACTGACAAATACCTTGTCCTTTGTCATCATAACTGGGGAATCATTACTAAATGGAGGCAATCTATTTGTCAGTTAAACTGTAATCTGTCAAAAAGTAGAATTAATCAGTAGTCTAATCAGCTCGCCTTTAATCAAAAAGCATTTGGCAGAATTCATTCAGAAGGTAGGATTTATAGAGCTCTATACCCTGTACCTTGTTATATAGCTACTAAAAAGTCCTATTTTTGTGTTGTTAATGCCCATCTGTATTTTAAAAAAGCTTCAAATGTTATATTTTTTCCAACATCAACTGAATTAAATCTCAAAATCGTTTTAGAAACAAAGTTATATTTTTAATAAATCCTGGAGGGATCTTGATGTTGAAGTTCTTTAAAATAGATATTTTTTGGAGCTTTCCTCTTACTTTAGCTAAAGGATTGCTTGCCAGGATGGAAAGAAGCATGACCTCCATTATACAGATTACCAAAACCAAGGATGGATCATGGGTAGATTATCTGCATGTCACCAGTAGATATTGTGAATATTACTTCTGGTTATTTTTATGTTAGGCCCAATTAAGTAAAAAACAGAAAATATAACAAATGAGCTTTTCTCCTTGTAGTCAGAAGTCAAGGTAAATAGTATAAGGAAGTCATAGAATGCTGGCATTTGTGACAGTGGTAGCCTGAGTCCAATAAAATTGAGAAATAAGAATCAGTAAGCAATTAAAACAAGCTGACTAGTGAGTATGGTGAGGACTAGCAGAGCCTGTGGTATTTTGAACATGTATAAACACAGTTGGCTTATGATAGGGCTCAATCTATAAGCCAAACACTGGCTTTCTGGTTGTTACATAGTATGTGGATATATTTGATGGACAAACTTTTCCTTTATTTGTCTTGCTCAAAGCTATAACAAGGCCAGAGTGTCCATGCTGTTAATGAAATAACTTACATGTGAGCAACTTGAACATCAAATACAATTTGAGAGAAGAAGCTCACTGAAGAGGAATCAGATATGGAAAGAAGTCTCTTTGTCACTCTTTCTCACACACACACACACGTATGTTAGGATATAAAGTTATCATTGGTTGCAAATTAATTTCGTTTGATTAACTTTTCTAGACTAAATATTTCTAGTTATTAAGATTTCCCCACTAGAGTTCAGAAAAATGATGACTTTTGCCAGATGATCATTCCCTACTTCTAAATTTAAAAGAAAATCTTAAAAACCTCATGAAGCAGAGATTTGGTGTGAATTTCTTAAATATGAAATTTCTAAATAAACAGAAATTTTATAAATTTCTAGTTCCCCATTTTCTCAGCAGCTGTAGCAACAGTTAACTTTCTCCTGTTGGGCACATGGCAAACTCTGGGAGAGGGGAAACAGAAAACTTGTGACTAATACAAAAGCATCACATTTTTGTAGCATTTGGGGCAAAGTCATTTAACTGTTCTACTCTTCCATCTACAAAATGTCTCACTCATTTCCAAGGTAGAATGTAGAGACTCTCATATAAGGGAAGGCCATGTTCAAACAGCCTTAGACTTTTGTCAGCCTGCACTCTGGTAAGACCCATTTGTCAAATCTTCCTTAGGCAAGGCACAGCCTGAGCCCTCCACTGTGGTCTAGAGCAGAGTTTCTCAACCTCAGTACTACTGAAATCTAGGGCCAGATAATGCTTTGTTTTGGGGAGCTGTCCTGTGTACCCACTAGATGTCAGTAGCACATATGTCTCCCCTCCAAGTCTATTTCCACTGCATCCTGCAGTGGCCCTGACACTGACCCGAGGTCATCCTTGACACATGCTCTTCAGGGTGGCAGAAACTGTGAAGTCCATGCTGATATTTCCAGATTTTTCCATTTTACTAGAAGCCAGCTAATTCTCTTCATAAGACTGGTTTTGTAACCAAAAGATGACTACCCAATTCCATAAAATAACCAATTTGCAATAGAGTCACAGGTGAAATTTAGAGGGGGCTTTTCGAGTGTGGCCACACAGGCTGCTATTACACACAGCTGAGGGGACAGATCTATGGCCCACAGCACAGCATGCCATATATCTAACAGCAACTCTTAATGGCCCCGTTTCTGAAAGCTCATGTGCCACCAGCTGCACACAATCAAAATGCACTGAGTTTCCCTCTAACGAGCAGCCTTGCCTAGAAAACTTCTTTTACAGATGTTTATAGCTTTTGTGACTTTTTATTCACCATCTTATTTTTATAGCTGGTGTGATCTTTCAACATATGACAAAACAAACCCATGTCCTAGTAAACAATGCACCTAAAAATTATAAGTCTTTGCGAAGCTTACAGAAAGCTAGGAGAATATTTAGAGCAGGTTTCTACATAACACATCCATAATTGGTTTTGCATTGTAGCTAATGGAAAACACACTTTCTATAAACTAGGAGAATGATTGCACAATTCACATATAGAAAACTAAAAATAAGCACAGTAAATAGAATATAATTCTTATATTAAAGTGTATACAAACTTTAAATAGAAACAAGAAGGCACTTAGCTCCCTTTTAATCCACTCTTGAGGCCTACAGAATAATGCATACGAGTTAAATGGCTAGAACAAAGCTCTAGCACTTGCAGAGAGATGATAGAAGAGCTAGTCTGGCATAAAGCAAGCAAAGAATCGTCCAAACTAGCTCGAAAACCTCGTTTCCCTGGGGCTACCCTGGTGACTCGGACTGGTCATCTGGAATAATGAGGCAAACTGACATAACTACATTTCTCTCTGCTTCTCTCCCAGTCTCCAGCCTATGGACTGCAGCACTGCCTGCATGTCTGAATCACCCAGGGATCTTTTTTAAAAAACACTGATGCCTGGGCTCCATTCCTAGAGAGCCTGATTTAGCTGGTCTGAGTGTGGCCAGGCACGGACCCTTTTTAAAGCTCCCGAGGTGCTCCTAATGTGCAACTAGAAGCTAGAACTTATAATCTGATCCCCCATCCTCTCAAGTAATAACTGTACTACTACTAATAAATACAACACAGCAACGATAACTTCTATTTCTCCTCCCCTTCCTCTGATGCTCTCCTACCAAGGCACTATTGTGTATGTTAATAGAATGTCTACTTCATGTTGGCCGATAAAGTGCTAGGAACTGTTAAGGATTTTTTTTTTTACATTTAATTGTTAAGCAATACTGTATATTTGGCACAGTTATTCTCACTTGCAGATGATGCAGTATTAGTTTTAAAATATGACTGAGGTTACACTGTAGGGTAGCCAAGGCTAAACTCAAAACATGGCATGCTTCCTTCAGGGCCAGTGTCTGTCTGTAGTGACCTCCTTGTGTGTGGCTTCCTACACATCAAACTCTTTCCTTGAAGAGGAGGCTACCTAGCCCAGCTGAGAGAGAGAATCTTGATGAGGCTAAGCTGCTTGCACGTGGGAATCACCTGGGAATGCAACGAAAAATCTTGATGCCTGTGACTCACCCCCCAGAGAGTGTGATTTCATTGCTTAGGGGGTGTGGCCTGAGCTTTGGCACTTTTAAAGGACCAGAGGCAATCCTAATATGGACACACGTTTGGGAACTGTTGGGCTACATCAATGATGGCAATTACATTTCCTTTTCAGTTATGGGTTCAGATTGGAGCATGTCCCATGGCTGTGGTTATGGTGCAAAGAAAGTAAGTCTATGGGGATTCTGGGAAAGACTTCTCCTGCCTGCTGAGGCTGACCATGTATGGGCTTGATGCCTAGGCTACTGCAGCCACGTGGTAGCATGTGAGGGGCTGGCTGAGGACAGCAGAAAAGATGAGAGGAATCCGAGCCACTGAAGATCTTGTAGCGCCAACCACGAGATGGCCCTACTTCTGAATTCTTGTTATGTGACTTATAATCTTTATCATTTAAGACCCTTTCAATGGGGCTTTTGGTTACTTAGGGATGAAAGTATTCAGTCTCTATCTTCCCAATCATCACACCATATTCCAACGGCCCTATGCTAATGACAGAGAAACCTCTTGCTCAGATTGAAGCACAATGCTACAACAATGATCAGAAACTCAAAGTCAGCGGCTAGCTATTAAAAAATGACAATGTAAAACCTGGCCTAAGAGCCTCAGTCCTAAAAATGGGGGAGAGTGTTCTTTTGGACAGCAGTGTTTTTCTTATACACATGAAAAAAGTTAGAAAGGAGCTGAAGATATATTTGCTGATAAGAATTCTGAGAACAATGTGAGATTTTTGCATTGTAAGGAATGTTCTTTGTAATCCTTGAAAGAAAAACAATGCTGGTTAAGTGAAAGAGTGTTATTATTTAAATTATTTAAAGGGAAACGATTTATTTCCCTGCATAATGACTAATTATTTAGATATTTTTTCTCAAAAATCCTACAAAAGAAGACTAATCATATGAACAGGAAAATTTTATAATAAGGAGAAAGTTATTCTCACCAATTTTCAAAATTATAAATCAAACTCTGAAATATAAAAGTAAATTAGAACAAAAATATGAGAAAATATAAGGGAAAGAAGTAGAAGGGAATAGAAGAGAAATAAATATAAAAATATAAAGGACATATAGAAAAGATAAATGTATGTATGTATCTAATATTTATACCTACACGTTTTGATAAATATATATATAATGTCCAAAAATTCTGAGTTTCTTATAATAATCAGAAGTGAAGCCAATCATAAAAACAAACTGTTAGAGCTGTGAGAGCATAGGATGCTAATGTGACTACCTTATTCTTTTGTTACATATTGTCTTAAACATTTTTGTCGTATCCTAAAAATTTGCTAATGAAAATCAATGTAGTTTAAAACAGCCTCATTTTTTTTTTTTTTGCACGTTCTAGGTTGCTTCATTTAACTATGGGATATTTCTGAAAAATTTGGTCCCAAGACCCAATAATGTACGACCAAAAGAAAACTGAGAAAGAAAAATATTACCTACTTCCTTTAAAAAGCCAGTATTTTCTATATTTGGACTAGTACTTTAAGCCTACCTACCAGTTAGTTTAAATGTTTCTAGTTCTACTTACAAGTGATCTGACAACAATCAAGATAATCCCCATGATTAGATGATGGTGTAATTGAGGGTAAATTCATCAGCAAAAGTGTCCATTGTGTAGGAACTGTAGGGGACAAAGTTTTGAGACATGGTCCTTATCCTCAAGAAGAGGCTGAAAGATTTGAAAAAAGGGCAGACAGAGTAGATGGAGTTGAGGTTTACTTGTCCATAAACCTTCAGTTTCTATGGCTACATAATTTGAAATATAATATGCAGCAAATACCAAATATCCCTGTCAATTGAGGGGCCATAATATAGTGGTACAGGCTACAAAGAATAATGTAAGGTGAGAACACAAAATAGTCACAGACTCTCACTTTTAAGAAGCAGATGCAATTAGTCCACAGAGAATTGATTTAATTCAACTTGCCTACTTCCAAAAATAACAAGCATGGTTTCTGACATATGTGATGGTGGCAAGTGTAATCCATCTTTGAATGAAACTACAAAGTTTATTCAGAGGTCTGTAGGAGAAAGGAATTATGTAAATGCAAAGTCCTAGAAAAGGGATATCTAATTCTAAAGGAATAACATACTTATCCCATTACACAACTTTGAAAATAATAAGAACACAGCAGAAAGGTGCTATCACACATGCAACTAATTCGCCCATGGCCAACGGAGCATTCATTTCAGCCAAGTTCATGTCAACAGGTGAAACACAACCATCAAGGCACAGGGAGAAGTCAGAGGAAATCATATCATCAATATAAATTACATCTCTGAATCAACACACTCCACAGATGGCAGCGAGCTAGTAGCATAAACCTGCCCTCTTCAAACCTCAAAAATGTTGAATAAAACAGCCTGTCTATTTGCACAGGTGAGGAGCCCATGGTTGTCCTGGCAAAGATCTTGCTAGATTTGAATGTGCTCAAGTCATACAATGTTTTGACAAAAAGTCCGTCAGCCTAAAAGGTTAGGAAGAGAGAAAGAGAGAGAAATAAATTAATTAATTAAGGAAAGAAAGGGAGAAAGAAAAAGAGAGAAAGGGGAAGAAAGAATGAACAAACGAGAATTACTGTAATAAATGGGAACATTTTTGTTTTCCTAATTTAAATATCATAATATTTTTAACCCAAAGGCAACTGCAGAACATTATTTTTATTCATAAAATGCGTGTCTTGACTCTTTCCCCTTTTCATCTGAATGGTTTTGTTCTGGAGGTAAATTTGAGCTCAATCTTCTTTCACAAATGGCTGAGTTCTTTATGAAAACTTTTTGTAATCTCCGGTGGTACAACACAGACTTTGCAGGCTGATATATACTTCCTACCTTCTACCAAATACCATTCCTACCCCCAAAACAAAATGACCTATCGTCATCAATGGTAACCAGTACAAATCAGATTTTGCCTTTTTTTTTTTTTTCCAATATATAATGGTGATCTCACTGGCTAGCTTCTGATTGTTTAGGATTCAGTATATTCCTTGAGAAAAGACTTCTCATTAATTTATCTTAAGAACTCTTGGGGCAGCCCCGGTGGCTCAGTGGTTTAGCGCCACCTTCAGCCCAGGGTGTGATCCTGGAGACCCAGAATCGAGTCCTGTGTCAGGCTCCCTGCATGGAGCCTGCTTCTCCCTCTGCCTGTGTCTCTGCCTCTCTCTCTCTCTCTGTGTCTCTCATGAGTAAATAAATAAAATCTTAAAAAAAAAAGAAAAAAGAACTCTGACTAGTATAACCAATTGTCCCCATTTACCTAGGACTAGTCCAGTTTCAGCCCTGAATGCCCCACATCTCAGGAAATCTCCTCAGTGTGAAGAGCAAAGAGCAAGATGATGCCATGTCAGCACCACCTGAAATTAGGAATTAAGGCCCGTTTTAAGGTCCCATTTATATATCATCTAGGGACTATAGGCATCATCCCTGTAGATTCACTCAGCTACCACTTGATAGGACAATATACTAAGCAGGAAAGATTCTGTAACACAAGGCCTGCCTACACTCTTCCTTGTGAGAGAGCAAATAAATACAAACAGTAAATTTCAGAGTTACTCAGAAATCACCCAACTCATTCTCTCTTAGAACATATTAGGTAAAAAGAAAAAACTTTGAATTGAGACAATTTCCTTGTTTTCACTACATTCCAAGACACAGAAAGCCTAATAAAATTGCAGATCTCAATTCTGAACCATTCCTTTTCGTACCTGTGTGATGATCTTATGTGACGTCTTACTCTGTATATTTGTTCCTTTATTTGGATACAACTGTCCCTTCAAAGTATGCGAACATGGAAGAAAAGAATTGTCACTATGATCTCTTAAATCAAAATTTTGTTCTCTTTTTATACTTGCAGTGGCAATAGTTTTTTTTTTTTTTTTTTTTTAAGACTTATTTATTTATCCATGTGTGACACACAGAGAGAGAGGCAGAGATTAGGCAGAGGGAGAAGCAGGCTCCCTGCAGGGAGCCCAAGTGGCACTTGAACCCGGATCCCAGGATCACGCCCTGAGCCGAAGATAGATGCTCAACCGCTGAGTCACCCAGGCATTCCAATACTTTTTCTACTAGTAGCTAGATACCCTTTACATCAAATCAATGTAAATCATACATTTGGTGGAAGATTCAGTTAACACGATTTTCATTATGCACACAAAGGAACCAAGCCACAAAGAGGCCCAAGTGCTCAGAGGGAGGTCAGTGAGGGCACTTCTTTTCTATCAAATTAAGTACAGAACCAATTTCCAAAGACCTCTCTCCAAAGAGAGAAAAGAAACAGACACTGAGCATACCAGTCACAGCACTGGCAATAGCTCTTAACAGGACAGATGTTGGAGAACTAACTCATGTCCTGCCAATGAGGAAATATAAACAGAATTTAATATTTTAAAAATTCACGATTTAGCCATTGAGTCATATATTACTTGGTGATAAACTGTCCCGCATGTTAAAGACTATATTGCAGATGAATGTCATTTTTTGGGCAATGACTTGGTATGCTGCTTACATGTCTAAAAACACATGTTGGTTTTTGTTCCTTCACTTCTGTTGCCTCTACAAGCCAAATATATAAAATATATAAAATACATATATAAAAATATATATAAATACAATATATATATAAATAATAGATCTAAAGGGGACATATACATCACATTCCAGCAAAATGTTGCTTTTAATTTGTACTGGAAGAGTGAACCAAATATCTTCACTCACTGAATAGGAGTAGTAGCTGAAATAGCCACATACATAAGAAAGGTGTATGTGTGTATATGTGTGTGTGTGTATAAAATATGGTATAGTTGTGTAAAGATAGGTGAATACGATGTACGTGATAATGACAAAAGTTTGAGTTAAATAGACTTAATTCAAATTAATTCAATGTAATGCACATTGAGACTAGTCATAGGAAAACCACTAGGATTGTCCCCAGTGATGTTTTGAGTTTTGGCCCTGGGATCCAGCCTGTACCGGGCATGAACACTCTGGGATGTTTGAGACCTGGAATAAGTCCAGGCCTTAGGGCTGGGTGGCTACCCAGTCAGGGAACCACAAGGGGAGTCCTAAAGCTCAAGGAGGCTTTCAAGTGTCTGTTACTTTTTGGTAAGGCAGAAAGCACTATACACTCTGGAAAGATCACTGAAGAACCTTAGACCATCTGTTTTCTGCCGTAAGAATCAGTCCTTGGATGAGTGGCTTCTGTCACTCACAACTTTAGTCAACCACTAACCCTCTGAAGGGCTTCGGGCCCGATTACCAACCTCCAGGCTCTCTTGCCCATTCCTTCCACCTCATGATTTCTGAATGCCAAATCTCAAATTAGTAATCTGTCCTATGCATCTGATACAATCTACCATCAAGGCCACAAACATTCAGCATCATCAAAATCATTGTAAAGTGGACTTTAACGAGGCAAAAGAAAAGCTTTAGAAAAACAATACCTCTGAGAGGTCTTACAAGTACAGATAAATAACATTTCATGACAAAAATTCACTGAAAAATTGCTCTCAGTTTGGCTCCTATTATTTCTATCTACATGCTTAAACATATATTCATATAGGGAACAAGGCTGAAAAAAGTAATATCTATTAGTATTTTATTTACATATTTATAAAATTACAAATGTCTTTATGTTCATATATTTATAAAATTATAAGTATTACACATACAGTTATATTTATTTTATATATATTTGTTACATATAAATTATATATTATATAATTATATACTTATATCATATATTCTGATTCTGACTCCATGCAATGATTATTTCAGAGAACACTTAATTATACTAGTAGTATCCAAATATTCATAAAATGACTAATTGTGTTATTCTTTAAGTGATTTCTGTTTTTGTGTTGTAAGCACATGACATCATAGAATTTTCTATACTCATTTCTTTTGTAGGATCTTTTATCTTTCAAGTTTGCAGCAAAGAACACCCGGCCCACTTGCATATTCTGCCTTAAGTGGCATTAGAGTCGTGGTACTTTTTCCTTTTTAGAGAGAGTGTATGTGTGGAGGGGCAGAGGGCAGAGAGAGAAGAGGGAATCTTAAGAGGGCTCCAAGCCCAGCGCGGAGCCCAATGACGGGTTCCATCTCATGACCCTGAGATCATGACCTGAGCTGAAACCAAGAGTTGGACGTTGAACCAACTGAGCCACTCAGATGCTCCCATGGTATTAATTTTTTGATATTCATACTTAAATACTCTCTGGAAAGAACTGAAGTCATAAGAAAGGATAATATCCACATTACAGATTTCCTAAAATGAGTAGACTAACCAAATAGAAAATATTCACAACAAATATAATTTCACTGGAAAATATCCAAATCTGTGACCCCAAAAAAGATAATTAACAATTGAGAACTGAAGTTGAGATGAGAACTGAAGGAAAAATGGGATTTTACAAACAGTCCATTTAAATATTCCTCAGGAAGTGTGGCTAAAGCCTGCCTAGCAGCTATGACTCTAGCACCCCAGAAGGAGGCGATTTCTTCTCTACTGAATCATGACTGATACAGAGTATAATGATTTAGTGTCAATCATAAAGAGAAGAAAAGAGATAGCCAGAGCCTGAATGTTTCTCAGGGAAAGCAGATTTTTACCCCAATGTAATTATGGTTTGGGTCAGATTGTAATGATACACATATGTATATACATATATGTATATGTATAGGGAGCCATTAACTGCCTCATAGATTATAGTGGAAAATAAAGAAATCAAAGAGTAACACCTCTTTTATGGAGAAAAAGGGTACATCCATAACTATAACTTAAGCTGAAACCAAAATAAATGACCTCTCTCCTAAAGGCCCTTGCTTCTGCCATGAATTTAAGAATAAATTTCAGTCTATTATCTAGAATTACTGAAATCAAAACATTTAAAAAATATTCCCAACCTCCTTAAGATGAAGTATGGCTGAGAGGCCCAATCGGTCTCTCAAAACCATAATACACTCAACCTGACCACTGGCCTTGATATCAACGTTATCCTGTGTCCTCCTGGGAGTCAATCCTGGCCTAGATGTATATTCCTGGAAGAATATATCTAATATAGCCTAAAATAGTATACCTAAAATAAATCTTCAAAGATCTGAAAGGTTCCTACATTGAAAACGCTGTTTTAATGTCCAATGATGCAGAGAAACTGCCAATGAGACATTCAGGTAAAATGTGAGGAGTAAATCTGCCTACACTGAAATCGCACTTATTAAAATGGATTACAAGGAACATGAAACATCCCTTCCTGATGGCTTTCAAAATATTAACAGTATTTTATTGAAAATAGCTTAAAAAGTGCAAGTAAAGGGAAAATGCCTGTAGAGGTCGTGCTGGTACTGTGGAATAGTTTTGGATGAGGCAGGTCTTTGTGACAGTCATCTTGGAGCATTCTCCAGCAGGACACTTCACAGCATGGACCCTGGGGACCCTGCAATGGGGAAGGAGGAGAGGGCAGCAGTGGACTTAAATGGAACCGAAGAGCAAGTTTTTGAACTGAATGAGAATTCGGCACCAGTGTTCTTGGAGTATTTGTAGAAGGTGGGTAGGTAGGTAGGTAATCCTTTAAAACATTTTGATAACATATCTATTTAGTAATAAGGAATAAAGACTATAGTGAAAAAAAGTATCTAATTTCCAATCTTTTTTTTTTTTTTTTAATTTCCAATCTTTATGGTGCCCTCTAGTCATGGGACTGGACAAGTTACTTAACCTCTCTAAACCTTACTTCCCCCATTAGTAACATGAGGTTTTATACCTGGGTCATAAGATCTTGCTTATTGTCATCCTTGGCTCATAATAAAAATTCAATAAGAGTATTTTATATATTATATTAACCAGCTTTCTGGTTATTTTCTAATAGGCACATATGTATTTTCTAATAGGCACATAAATAATGTAATTCAAAACTGAAAAAGGCACACAAATTATGAAGAACTGGGGTTATTTTATGTAGAAAGGAAGTTATGCATGAACCTCAATAAGCATTGTTCTTGCAATTCATTAATGGAATCTTCATATAAATAGATTGTCCTTTATTTCAAGACTCCTATGATACTTTAGTAATTAAAGTACCTGAATAGACTGCAAGATGAATATAAAATTCTGTTCCAGAGAGAAAATAGTATAGAAAATGTATTACTTTTCTAAGAATAATGGTCCCATCTCTTTTAAAAATTAATTGTATATTGCCTATCTCAAAACAAAGAAAAATTCTCTTTCACATGGATGTACTTTCCTTTAAATCCTGAAATATATTATTAAAGTCTAAAGATAATATAGTGGTAGCGAAGCAGCAATCATCACTTGGCTGAAATGCTAAATATTTATAGAGTTTTATTTGAGCTAAATCTGCAAACTGCTGTACATATACTCTTTGTTGATACAGCATGTTATTTCAGAGTAGACATCTCTGAAATAACCACATTATTATCGCAAAGGGAGCTGCCCAAGCTAGGGAGATGAAGTAGTTCTCTGATACCACTCTGATCCAGCCATTACAGGAACAAGTTTAACTAGATAGAGTAACCCTAAGACAATATGTCAGGTTTCCACTGAGGATGCCACAGGGAATGAAGAGACAGTTGTGCCCTATATTTTGTTCTAACAGTAGTAATAGGAATAACTACAGCCTTAGCAATCGAGTTATAATTTTATTAGCCTTAATATGAATGACAGTTTTTGTATAAAAATTGATAGAAAAATATTGAAAAAATTTTAGTTTAGGGGATAGAGTTGCTTGGAGTGAACACTTGTCTTTATTTCACAGTTTTGTATTTGTAAGCAGAAAACACATAGGATTCTTGCTTATCTTCTTCCCTCTTTCTCTCACTGGGAAACAAAAGCCTGTGTTGACTTATTACTGCCTATGGAATCAATCGTATTTTCCTGTCTCAGCACAGAAATCTGCTGGTGGTCTTGTGGAACTTGCTTAGTCTCTCACCTTATGCTCCAGTTCTCTACAACACACTCCACGGGCTCTACCAATGGGCTTCTCACTAACTCACAAAGCACAAGTTCATAACTTTACACACAGCACTCCGTTGATTTGACGTGCCCTACCCCCAATTCTGCTCCTTTCCCTAGAAAACTCATACTCCTGTTTTCTGACCCAATTCAAACTTCTTCAGTGAACTCTATCTGGTCTCCCTCGGGCAGTGAGCTGCTATATTTTCCACGTTCCAACATTCCTGTCACACATTGATCCTCTCTCTCAAAGAAGATCTGCTTTAATAATGTGAGTGTCTGTCTCCCCTCTGGGTATGCAGAAAACTCCTGGGGGCTAAGAACAAGTCTTAGAAGTTGTGTCCCTTCAACATCAATGAAGATCCATTTCTATAGAAAAGTTATATAAGTACTAATAAGATGTAAAATTATGTTGTTAAAAGATTAAATAGGTGAGATAAACACTAAGGAAAAAAGAGAGAAAAGGAAAACTAGGGATGCCTGGGTGGCTCAGTCGGTTAAGTGTCTGCCTTCAGCTCAGGTCATGATCCCAAGGTTTTGGGATTGAGCACTGTATCAGGCTCCCCGCTCAGCAGAGAGCTCGCTTCTCCCTCTCTCTGCTCCCCTTGCTTGTGCCGTGCTCTGTCTCTGTCAAATAAATAAATAAAATATTTTTTTTAAAGAAGGAAAACTAGGATATAAAACTGAAAAAAATGAATGAATATAGTACGATTAACGTATCAGTAAAGTATGTCCACAGCAGAGGTGGCAGAGAAGGCTGGATAGAAAGTGATGCCTGACCAGGAGCTTTAAGAAGCTAAAATCTCCACAGGGAGAAGAGGGAGGGAGGAGAGGATGAAAACAAAAGAGGCCTGAAAACAAGGATTATTTTATTTGTACCATCAAGACACACTGAAGCAGAAAAACATGGTGAACTTTGGGATAAAGACACATAGTCCAGACTGGCCAAAGCCCAGTGTGTGTGTGTGTGTGTGTGTGTGTGCTCAGAGAGAGAAGGGCTGAACTGGGGAGTGGCAGATGGTACAAACCGGAGGGCCCAGGCACCCTGAGCTACACTGTCTGGGTGCCAGTCTATAGGCAGCAAGAGCTACGCTGGGGTTGCTTCTGTTTATTTTGTTTTCTTTGGTAACTAAAACATATGATCAAATCTATCTTTATAAGTATTACTGTGGCAGCCATACATGGGATGGAATAGACCAGCATTTCTTAAGTTGTGTTTTGTAGAACTCTAGTCCTGGTGAGATGCAGTAGAACATACATACATCCCCCCACACACATTCACTTCCTCTCTCTCTCACTTACTCTGCTTAAATTATCTTGGCAAATGCTAGGTTAAACAAACAAGAGATGTCTTTACTCCCAGGCTTTTCAGAACTTGTAATCTGCTTGTGGAGATCACAAAATTCCAAGAGGAAGATCGCACACAGGGCTACAACTTCCTCTCCCTCGGCTCTGATGCCATCTCTTTTCTCCTGGTTCTTCGGCCTCTTTGGCTGCCTCTTCTCAGTTTCTTTTTGGAGGATGTTCTGCTGCTCAACCATGTTCTTTTCTTCCATGGAGACTTCATGAATGAGCTTTCTACTCTCATGGACTAAACTCCCATGTTTTTCCTGACACCTTCGTTGGCCTGCACTCTTTCCCAAGAGGAGGCATATGTGGGTTTACAGTACCCTGGAGATACTTCTGTCATGGTCCCTGCCATGCTCCATGTGATCATGAATGCTCTGTCCAGAATCTATAAGGGCTAGAACTTTTTCTTAACCCTCCCATAACACAAGTTGGCTCAATAAAATTTAGTTGGCCAGTGAGACTCAACATATGCTCTCCTAAGTCTTAGAGTTGCAATTAGAAATGTACCACATTGGTCAAAGAATGTCTCATTAATCAGGAGTTCTCTATATATGCAACAAATATTTGAAGTCGTTG
Source organism: Canis aureus (assembly GCF_053574225.1). Taxonomy (NCBI): domain Eukaryota; kingdom Metazoa; phylum Chordata; class Mammalia; order Carnivora; family Canidae; genus Canis; species Canis aureus. The sequence continues at coordinate 25,049,315 of NC_135630.1, read as the reverse complement.
TCAAGCAAAGTTAAATAGAAACTGTCATGGAAACCTCTATGATAAGTTCTTTTCATTTTTAATTTTTAAGACTTTATGTGAGATAATTAAGAAAGGCCATTTGTCATCATAAGGATTTACAAATTACTACACAGGGATTTGATTTTATTCTCATCATTTAGGAAAACAGTAATATCAATCAGTTAACCAAACATTCCATAAATAATTTCTTCAAATGAAAATCTGTCTGAATTTTACATTACTTGTAAGCTCAAAGCTTCACTAATAACTCAGTCAAAATATCAACCCCGCTGTGGGAATAGTCCCAGACTGAGCGTTATGTGACAGATGAAAAATTTTTTTAAAAAGGCACTTATATCTGTCTTCATGTACCCTGCTGGGGCAGGAAAGAGTTGTTCACTTAAAATGCTGAGAACTTTCCTGTCAGGTCTGGAAGGAGGATGGGAAATGAGACCTTTTGATTCTAAGCACAGTTATTTTATTCCTTGCACTGAGCAGTGGGAAAAAGAAGAGAGACCAAATGGATCCTAGGAAAAAGCCATTAGAAAAGGATTTGCTGTTTCTCCAGGGATGGTTAGCCTGTGAGTATTTTCTTGAAATACTCCCTATCCCTACCTAAAACTCCCTGGGGAGAATAATCAAAACTTATTGGCAAGTTGAGATGAGTCTAAGGGATCACTGAATCAGAGAACAAAGAGATCTCTGAGATTTAAGAACAAAATAATTTGATAATCAGAGTGGGGCTGGTACTGGCCAGTAATCATCTAGAAACAAAGTGTTTAGCAGAATCCAACAAAGCCAAAATTCTGAGGCCACAGACCTTCTAGGACTTCTCAACGGTCCTCCTTGTCTGTCCCCTCTACTCACCCTGGAAGCCTCCTATTATTATTACTATCATCATTATTATTATTATATCCTCTATATATACTCCATGATCCATCACATTCTTGCTGACTAAGCAAGAATTACACTTCCTATCATAAACAGACAAACTTACTGAGGGTAGAGATAGTGGTCAAATTGTTTATTGCTGTATTCTCAGTTTGTAGCACCCTGTAGTCCTTCAACATCTGTTTGCTGAATAAATGTATGAATTAATTGATCTCTCTCTCTCTCTTTTAAAGATTTTATTTATTTATTCATGAGCGACACAGAGAGAGGCAGAGATGTAGGCAGAGGGTGTAGGCTACCTGTGGGGAGCCTGATGTGGGACTCGATCCTGGGACTCCAGGATCACACCCTGAACTGAAGGGAGATGCTTAACTGTTGAGCCACCCAGGCATTCCTGAATTCATATATCTTATTTAGCTATAGATTCCTTGGTAAATTAATAGTTTACTTCTGATATAATTTTACTTCATTCATTCAAAAGTCTGATAACCACTAGGAGCCAGGCACACAGATGCTAAGGAAAAAGAGCTGTAAGAGTTCTGTCCAAGTGGAAGTCAAGGTCTAAACAAGAGAAACACATAAACAAATTATGACAGTAAGTTTGTTAAATTCAAAAACTGAGGTTTGTGTACTTTCCAGAGCTTCAGTCAGAAAGTGTCCTAATCAGGAAGAAAGTCCTAAATAGGAACTGTCCCTACTGTCTACTCACAATAATTACATTTGAGTGGAGACTATCTATAATTGTGTTTGCCAGGCCACTAGCTCCAAAGGCAAGAAAGAGTTATACACCAGAGGCCCCCAAATAGGTAGCATTCCTGATCGTAATACTGCCAGATAATTCAGCGTCAGACTCTTTGGCTGTCGTTTAGCTTTCCAAAAAGTATTGCAGAGAGAATATTATGATGGTGATGAGCCTGTTCACTTCAGCAGTCCCAATATCACACCAATTACAGGGCCTACTATTTAAAGGAAAGCTCTCATTAAAGTTTAGTATTACATAAGCAGATTTGCCACCAGACTTTGAATCCAAGAACTTAAGTAGTATGTAAGTATCATGAGAGCCTGAAAGGTTATACATTTCTTGATTTTTTGAATCCTCTTCAAGAACAGCATATGCTTTTATAAACAATTGTTAGTATTAATTTTTAAACCATCTTTTTAAAAATTATATTTTCCCAATTACAAAATATAGTTCCCATTGCTAAATGATGGTATCATGATCCAACTGCTAACTTATGTTTAGGATCATAATTGTATCTGCTTACTTTAGCACTTTGTCCAGAAATGTCAACCACTTTAAAATGCAGAAGCATATTATACAATTAAAATTGTACTTATTCAGCATGGTGCAATATTTAGCACTTGTTTCTGTTACCTACTAATGCATAATAAGTCATCCCCAAACCTAGTGACATAAAATAAGTAGTTCTTTCTCATGGTTTTGTGGATTGGGTTTGTGGATGGAATGTGGACTGACATGGTTTTGTGGGCTGACTGCTACGGAGACATTACTTCTCAGTTTCTCTTATAACTGCAGTCAGCTGGCTAGAGCTGAAGTCATTTGAAGGTTCAAATAGGCTAGGTGTCCAAAATGGCTTACTCACAGGGCTGGCAGTTGGTGTCAGCTGTAGTGTGGAGGGCCTGTCTGTGATGTCTCTACAGGATTTGCGGTCTTCACAGCATGATTCCAAGAGACACAGGCAAAAGCTCCAGTTTCTTATAGCCTCTGAGCTCCTAGAATATTAACTCTGCTGCACGCTGTTAGTGGTCAAGCAAGCCACTGTGACCAGCCCAGACTCAAAGGAAGGGTAGTTAGACTTGCCCTGTGGATGTCTAGGCAAGAAGGGAAAAAACTGGTGGCAACCATCTTGAACACACCATTACCACATGAACATACATTATGTTTTAGGCGAATGGTTCTAGGTTTGTTTGTTCCCAAAATACCAAGTTAGGTATAGAAATGATGAATGATAATGTAAGTACCATTAAAAGAAAGTCTGCAGAAAAATCACATCTTATGCCTGAGGACCACTTCAGTCCCTCACATTGATGTAATGCTACCCTTGTAACCCTAAATACAGTGAAAGAGAATTTAACTCCACAAAAGACTTTTGTCCATTTTCCTATAGATAATTTACCTACCCAATAAATTTGTCAAAAGTATGAAATCCAATTTATTTTAAGTTTTCATCTCTTACTATATTAGCCTAGAGAAATCCAGGGAACCAATCATCATATTCTAGAATGCCTGGACCAGAAGTCCTACTTTAAATCGGGAACATCATTTGATGTGCCAGAAAAGTACTCCTAACCAGGGAACAGAAAAGTTTCTTTGCTGATGATTCTAAGGGAGCTGCCTAGCTCATGAGCATAGTTGCACAGAAAATTTAAAAAAGGAGGCACTGGGTTGATAACCTCAAAAAGGATTCTCACAAAAAAAGAAAACGGGAAGAAGAGAGAAAATGATGCTGTCAGTCCCTGAAAGGGAAGTTATTTTTCAAATGGTCTGATTTTCCCTTTTACAAAGGAAAGGCAGCTCACCGTGATAGAATAAGAATGTCCAATTTCATGCAGGTGTATTTTCTAAGCCAAATAAAATACAATAGTATCTCAAAGCCATTTATCTTAAATGATTCATTTGTAAGGCATCTAAAATTCCCCAGGAAATATGCGTAGAAACAATCAAGGTTTACTAATTCCAATACCAAATTAAAGATGTTTTCAAATAGTGGCAATGGGCCATACCCTTTTGCCCCCACAAGCACAAAAGCTCATGAAATTAAGAAAAATAAAAAATAAGAACAAATTTCAATGTTTTCTCTCAAGTCATAATAAACATTTAAAAGTTAATTAAATTTGTTCTTAATCTCTTTCTCTTTTCTAGATATAAAAACACTCTAAATCTAAATCTCTAAATCAACTAGCTCATCTTCCTGTCTCTGTGTGGAACACCACCATGTCCTGAAGTGTCCCTTCCAAGCATCCCAGGTTCACCTGGGACTCCTCCGTAGTCTTCACCACCTACATGCAGTACATGCTTAAACCTTTTCAATACTATTTCAGAAGTGTCTCTCATATATGTTCCTACTTTTTTTTTTTTTTTTAGGTTTTATCTATTTATTCATGATAGACACAGAAAGGGAGAGAGGCAGAGACACAGGCAGAGGGAGAAGCAGACTCCATGGAGGGAGCCCGACGTGGGGACTCAATCCCGGTCTCCAGGATCACGCCCTGGGCGCTTAAATCGCTGAGCCACCCAGGCTGCCCATATGTTCCTACTTTTAAGTCCAACGGCCACCTGGTGTGGGCTCCCTGTCTAGTGCAGCTGGCTCCTGCCTCTGTCCTGCCTGGTCTCCCCAGTATGGCCTCCAGTATGGCCTCCTTTCATTCGTACTTGAGGATATCTTCAGAGCAGTCTTTCTAAGAGGGAGCTAATCATATCATCCCTCTACTCAAAATAAAACACATCACACAAACCAACATGCTTCCAGGATTCATATCAACTCCTCAGTCCCAACGTGTCACAACCGCTACCAGACTTCAACGTGCATCCTCAGACTTAGTCGTGGTGGAGAGGCCCCACCCTATGGGATGTGTAGCAACTACCTCTTTCTCTTTGTCCTCGCAGTTACATCTGCCTAGCATGCCCTCCTCTATATTCCTCAAAGCTCAATTCAAATACCACCCTCTCTCTCTAGTGTTTCCTGGAATGAATTTACTCACTCCCTTCCTGATTCAACAGGCTTGCTTCTGCATCTGTCTCTAGTTTTTTTTTTTTTTTTTTTTTAAATGAATGCCTCATAATGTGTTCATGAGGATGGCAAGCCGGTTCTTACCCTTAAAAGACCCCTTTCTGTTCTCATCCAAGGTTATGAAAATCCTATGCAGTGTTCCTGTAGCTGAGGAAATTCTTCTTGCCTCTTTTTCCTCTTAGTCTCCACTTTTCACTCCGCCTTCAGTATCTCCTCCCGTAATAAATTAACTCTTCTCTTTCCTTCAACATCATGCTTATATACTGCATCCACATGATGGGCCAGCTGGGTGCTCTGGTCAGATATTTTTGTATAGTTTTCAAATCGCGACATTGGTATACCACCCCCAAAGGCTCCAGATAAATTCAGCAGTGCCTAATGTCCAGAGGACTCTGAGGCATCCCACTCCAGTCTGGCCTTAGAGACACAGGGTTTCACTGCATGGTGTCAGAAGAAAGTGTGAAGGACGTATGTCTGTAAAGCCCGCCCACCCAAAACCTGAACTACCTGACGACCCGGGACAGGAAGTTTCATGAAAGAAAATTAACAAAATATAAAACAACATAAAAGCCTGGGCAATCACTTGCATTTTCATATTTGTAAGAACACTTCTGGCTATTCCCACAAATAAGGCTGGAGAAACAGCTGTGATCTTGGATCTTGTGTAGACTAAATGGGTTTCCAAGTGGGGTTCAAAAGGCAGACTCTCTGAATTAACTTTCTAATTGGTCTAGGTGCTTTCCATTTTGAAAATCAAAAGTGATTAAGTAAGATGTGAAGCCTTCTGTAGTAAATAGTTACAAAAACAATTCCTTTTGAACCTAGTATTTACACAATGGATATTCATGACCATGTGCCCTATTTCAGTGTCAGTGTCTTGGCTCAAAGTGTGTAAGACAATAAAAACCTAAGGTCAAAAAAACCCCAAAAAAACCTAAGGCCCACAATTTCCAGATGATTTCTGTTCCTAAGTGTAACGTACTAACTTGGGACTTGAGATACTACACATAAAGATATCTACTTCAGATATAATTGAGGATGGCCAAGAAGACCTCTTATACAAAAGACTACAGAGATAAGGAGAGGAGGGTCTGCCAGAGAGCCTGGAGCATCTCCAAACTTAAAATCCCTGGGAAAATTAATACTTCTTTTTTGAGGTTGTTTCAGAAAGACTTGGTTTGAAGCCACAGTGTCCAAACTAAGGAATTCCTCCCACTCATGTGCAAAAGAAGTCTTCCTCCCCACAAAAAGCTATCTTCTCCAACACCCAAGCAAAGAAAAGAGCCCATTAATAGGAAAGAGAGAAAGTAGATAAGGAGATATGAGAAATGGTTCATAATACATTGTCCTGTGGGAGGCCTGCCAAGCCCTGCCCTGAGGCAGACTGACCTCTCCACATTCTGGGAAACAGAACCTCTTTCTCCAAAACTAACAGGATGGTCTCAATCACATGGGCCTGTAAAAAGGATGCTTCCCTAACTAAAGAGAAGTGTTAACTGGTCATGGAGTGTAAGATTTTCTGCTTCTACCAAACAGAAATTAATCTAGAAACATTAAGTACAAGAAATTATCCCAACAAACCTAGACAGCTAAGGTAAATTAGTGCTTTTAAAATGTGGGAAAAAACCAAATAACAAAAAACAAAAAACACAAAGAACACCACTCCTACCCTAAGCAGAAAAAAAAAAGAAAATGCTGGATAATCTACATCATTGTTTTGAACCTAAGGTCATGGGGTATTTTCCAGACAAGTAGGTGAATTGAATGCCACAGAGATGGAACAGGAGAACTGTTTCCCCTTTGTCACAACACAGAGGATGAGGCGGGTGTCACCTAAGTGGGTAGGAAGAAAATAAGTAGAACTTTAAAGGATTCTTAAAGGTCCACTGTGGGCTATGGGGATGGTTCAGATGAGAATCATGGGAACCCAAGTACATTGGCAATGTAACCATTCACAGCTTCTCTTCCATTGGCTCAACCAGGTGCCCTTGAGAAAGATTAGGGGCAGGCTGAGAGGGCTGGAGAGTCCTGACAGTGATGAGGGTTGGAGGGCCTGATAAGGTTTCAAGGTGGAGAAGGAATACCAGAAGGAACTCATCTGTGTTCTGGTCCCCTCATGGACTGCAAGGCAGTGACCAGCACTGCCAGGGAATAAGCACACGGCTACAGACCCTTCTGACACAGAAAACAAATGCCTTCTGTCTTTGCCATATCTTGTAACTTATCTCTGTGAGGAAGCAAAAGCCATCAACTTGCTAAAAGAGATATAGGAACCCCTTGTAAACTCTGGTCCCAGGTAAAGGGCTCTGCCTCTGGGGAAGAACAGAACCTTGCCCATGCCCCGTACCCTGCAATGACTCAAAGGAGAGGGGCTCTTGGACCTGCTTTTGCCCAAGGTCCACAATGATGTGTAGAAGAGGTCTGCTGCTGCCAGAAAAAGAATAGTCCCCTCACTAATGCCCAAAACTCTCCACTGACACAAGGCCAAGTTCAGCCACCTGTCTTTCTAGACCTGTGCTGTAGAATTTTCTGTGATGATGGAAATTTTTCTAATTGTGCTATCCAATATAGGAGCCACAAGCTACATGCTCTATGAATCAGCCTTAATTTTAATGAAATTACAATTACTTGTAATTATAATTAATTACAATTACATTTTAAATAGCCACATGTAGCTTATGCCTAGGATATTGCAGCTCTAGACCTGCACTAATGCAGAGGTAAAAGTTGCTCACCACTGAATCACAGTAGGAATGCTGAGAAAGCTCCATTTCAGAGGCCCAGGTATGTAGCACCTGCCTCACCCTATTGGCAGAGCAGGAGAGCCAAGAGAGCCCTCTGCCCCACTCACATCTCATGTTGAGTAACATGTACTAGCAGATTATAACCAGTAAAGGGGCAAAGGCAGAGAGACAGACAGACAGACAAACCTCTACCGTATGCAGCAAGGGTATACAGGGTCTGTTGGTAGCAGAGAATTACTGCAGAAAACCCCTGACCATCAAGACCTCCCAGTAAGAATGTGGAAATAGCAGCCTACCACTACAGGAGAAGCTTAAAGCCGATGATAACTATAGCAGCAACAAAACCCAAAGCTAGTTCAACTCTTGACTAGATTAGCTCAAGCCCTCACATTAATGGTCAGGCCAAAAAAGAGGTGCACCTATTTCCAGGTAAAAATAATATTTCCCTTGATATCTACTATTCTTTTACATGCAGTAATAGGCATTGAATAAAGACATTGTGTGACACACAAAAAGCAACCCCCCCCCACAAACCCATATCAAGAGACAGAATGGACAACATAACAAGATCAAAGGATGGCCCAGATATTTTAACATATTAATTATAGTTATTTTAAATTGGTAGTATCAATTTTAAATATTTAAAATTATTATAATTAATGTGTTAAAGAATCCAGTGAAAAGGTGGACAACATGCACAAACAAATGGATAATTTTAACAGAGACATGGAAGTGATTTTTTAAAAAGCCAAATGGAAATGCTAGAAATGAAAAACATGGTATCAAAGATGAGCTCCTTCAATAGGCAGACTGGGAACAACAGAGGAAAAATTCAGTAAAACTGAAAATATATGAATGGAAATTAGAAACACAGAGACAAGAAGAAAAACACTGTGATTAAAAATCAAAAGACAAACAAAGCAAAACAAAACCAGAAGAGAACTACCAAGAGCTATGGAACAACATCAAACAGTGTAACACATGTACTTGACATCCCTTAAGAAAAAGAAGGAAAGAAAGGGACCAAAGAAGTAATTTTTTAAAAAGAGCTGAGGATTTTCCAAAATTTAGCTATTAATAACAAACTGTAGATACAAGCAGGATGGATACAAAGAAAAACACATCTAGCATAACAAAGTGTTGAAAACTAAAAATAAGGAGAATGTATAATATATTGAAGGAAATGGATAAAAGGAAATTAAGCCTTGGACTTAAGCCATGGCCTCTCCATAAAAGACCAACGACTGTTCAGCCTTTTAGTATAATGTGGATTTTAGCAAAATTGTCTCCCACACTTGCAGCCCTTACTGGACCCCATAAACAATAACCAGAATGAAAGGATTTTGTGTTCCTTCGCTGAGGCATCCATGCAGTAACCACAGAATGCAAATCTGAGGGTGCAGGCAAGGCATGGCATTTTGTGCAGACTAACTCAAACTTCTCAAAGATGTAACATGCTGAATAGTATAGTTTTTGTTGTTGCTGTAACAGAATTAAAATTCTTTTGAAATAGGACAAAAACGTCTAGGATTAGAACTATCTAAATACTAAATGTAATGTGAATACAAAACTGAAACTGACATGCATCATGATCCAAATGTAGAGATATCTTTTTTTGTATTTGGTCCTATAAAACCAAAGTAATAAAGGGAAAATACCCTGTTCCTTTGGAGTTCTCCATGAATCATATGGGATTCGGCCTAAAATTCTGGGTGCTTCTAGTTGAGGTGCTGTAGAGTGTGCCCTTAATCAAAAGCTGGGGTTTGTTTTCTTTCCCTGCAGTTAGTGCTTGAAAGCTGCTAAAAGGTACCACCTGTCCCTGGACACCTCGAGGCAGTTTCAGGAACCTTGAAGTAAGGCTCAAATATTCAAATGAACACAAGGCTTTTATATCTGCGATCATTACTGCAGTTCATTTAGTTTAAAAATATACAAGAAAGTATTCAGTCAGTTAGAGTCAAAATATTTAAGTAAATAAAAGGCAAATGTGTGTGGTAGGTAAGGGGATTGATTCTGCAGCCCATCTTCTTGGGTTCCCACCTCAATTCTGCTCCTTGCCTGCTTACGCCTCAATTTCTCATTTTTTACAAAGAGATCACACGAATATCTACCTTACAGAGGCCTAAAAGGGTTTTTTAATTCATTACCAAGTTATGGGATATAAATTCTGTGAGGCTTCTTAAATAAATGCTTGTGAAAGCCCAGACTAGTACCTGGCATGGGATTAGTTGTCTTTGTATTTGTTACCACTATTTGTATCAGTCTCATTAATAAACTTTATATTAAGGCAAAGTAAAAACTGATTAATTGAACTAGAAATATCATACTCTCTTTTATTTTTTTTAAAGACTTCATGTATTTATTCATGAGAGGCAGAGAGAGAGAGGCAGAGACACAGGCAGAGAGAGAAGCAGGCTCCATGCAGGGAGCCTGACATGGAACTTGATCCGGGGACTCCAGGATCACGCCCTGGGCCAAAGGCAGGTGCCCAACTACTGAGCCACCCAGGCATCCCGAAATATCACACTTTCTTGAGAGGACCCAGAAAGTATTTTTTTCCTACAGTGATTTTCTTCTGTGGTATAATCATGTCTATCATCGGTAATCATGTGCGGTAACATATTAGGTTCCCATCGTGCCCAAATTTTGGTTAACATCACTTGTTTCGATGACAGGAACCAAGGTTCCTTTGCTTGCATGCTGGCATCTTTAAACATATTATTAATGCCATTATGAAAACTGCACACATGTAAGATAACTTCCTAGGTGAACTAACTTAAATCTCTTTAATAATGTTCACTATCGGGCAGCCCGGGTGGTTTAGCCCAGGGTGTGATGGTGGAGTCCCAGGATCAAGTCCCACGTCGGACTCCTTGCATGGAGCTTCCTTCTCCCTCTGCCTGTGTCTCTGCCTCTCTCTGTGTCTCTCAAGAATAAATAAAATCTTAAAAAAAAAAAAAGTGCTCATTGTGAAATATATATTTAAGTCATATCATTACAAGTAGTCATCTTTGTCTAATCCTTTATAGTTTATGAAGTAATTTTATACTCAGTAAATAATCCAATTACTAATATTCATATAATATAAATATGGTGTTATAAACCAGAAGGAGAAACCTGCTATGGATTTGCTTTAATGAGTACAGAAGCTGTTTCTGTCCTCCACCAGAAGAACAAGAAGAGTTATTTTCTTCACAGGGCCTCCGAGGGTATCTTTTATGGCCTACAGAACTGAAGTGGAAGGCTAGAATATTATTATACTGGAAAGGATATTATTATTATTATGTGTTTTCTCTAGTTTTTATTTTATAGCTAAGGTAAAAAGTGAAATCCAGGAAAGGCCTAAATTAGAATTACTCTTAGGGGATTAAGCATGTCTCTTAAAAGCTGGAAAAATATGTCCTTTATGTCCAGACTATGAGCACCTTTAAAAGGCCAGACTGAAAAGGAACTGTGTGAAAGATAATGCAGTGAAAAGATGGGAAAAGTAAAATCAAGAACTATTTAAAACATCCGATTTCCACGTGGCAAGTTCATATGAAGTATCTAATGTGCTCTAAACAGAAATAGTTAAGAAATGCAGCTGCCTGGAGGGTGAACTGCTCATGGGTTTTTACATAGCAGGTGAGGCAGATGCTTGAGTATGGGAAAGCCGTATGTAAGTGAATGACGACAGTCCAGTGGAAGGCCGTAACAGGCAGTACCTGTAAAGCAGTGACTTGTTTTCTCTTTTTTTTGCCCCTTCTAATAACTGACATTATTTTTAACATCTTTCTTGAAAATGTATTTCCCCATACGCATTACTTAGTGGTCACACGCCTCCATTCAAGAATGTTCCTCTCACTGGCAAATGCTCTGCAAGGCAGCGTCTTTTATACCTTTTAGTATTAAAATGTCACGATCTATTTATCTGGCAGTTTGCCATTTATAATTCCTAGTACTCCTAAGCACTTATTCATAAGTCAAAGAATTGGGACACTTTCGAGGTCTGGACTTTTATTTCTTTCATTGTTTTGTCTTAAAAAAAATGTATCCCCAAATATCCATCATAAATATAAACATGTAATTTAAGATACATCACTTTTATTTTTTCATGCCAATTAAATATGTTTAAAAAAAACAAGTATAGTTTTATAATAAATATTAATGAGACAGAATATAATCTTACCCTGGTGTGAGTACGAATATGCATCTTCAGTCCATCATTTTTACTGAATCCTTTTTCACAGTAAGGGCATTGATAGGGACGCTCACCTGCAAAGGAAGTCTCCAGGTCAGAAAAAAAGTAAAATAGCAAAGCAAGCCCTGCCATCACTCCCTCAACTCATATCTTAATCACCATGTATGCTCTTTGCACTGCCAGAAAGAGGCTCCCTGCACAGCTGGGCTGACATACCATGAGCATTTCAGGGCAATGGACTGTGCCTTTCCCTCCTGCAGAGAGGGACTGAGCCCAGACAGCTTCCAGGATTGAAACGTTTGCCAGCAGCAAGCTTATTGCATATTCCTTTTAGTGTTTGAGCCCAAATTAAATCTTCAGATTTTAAGAATCTCTGAAAAGGAGTTTATATTAATCAATTCATTCTGTCACTGTGTTACTCATGATAGGGGTCTTTAATTGGTTTATTGATTCTTTGTTTTAAAAAGAAAAATTTCATAATCTGTCTTAGATGGGGTTATGAGTTTCAAAATAATTTCACAAATTTGTAAATGTTAAACAGAATCACTGGTAGTTTAATAACTGATCCATACTTACTGATATAACGGAGTACCTTGCATCTAGAGATCATTTTTTAAGAAAAGAGCCAAGCCAATTTTGTTTACCCAACACATTAAAAAAAAAATCTGTGAAATGACAAAAATGTGACAAAATTTAGTCTGCAGAAGGAATCTGAAGCTGCCCTCTAGTCAAAGCCTAATTATTTAGAAAAGTAAAATCACCATTCTTTATTCTCTCATTTAACATACAAGGCAGGATGCTAGACCCTGCAATCAAAGATGGATACACGAAAATGTTTGCCTTCAGAAAATGTAAAACTTCCTATCTGGCTTTCCTGTCCCTCAGAGACAGGGCTTTTCCCAAGTAGCACATGTTAGTCCTTTACTCTTTCATATCCCATTTGATTCTATTTCTCCTTCAATCCAGGTATCACTTGAGTTATTCCAGAGAACTCCCCTATCAGGTCAATAATGAACTCGTTGCTCTAATGGTCCCTTTTAATCAGTCTTCCTTGGCCTGTCCCTAATCCAGGACACTCCTTCATGAGATGACAGGGACATTCTTCAGGGGCCTTGCTCTGTCTATGAACTGTATGTTTTCAGCAGTAACATCGTGGGGGAGCAAATGCAGAGGAGCCCCCAGCAGAGCCACATTTCCCCAGCCTTTCTGAGGAAGGAGCACCCAGGACTCTTTCCTTGAATCAGGCACTGTGAAATGATGAAAACCACCCAAAATGGAAATAAATAAATAAATAATAAATAAATAAATAAATAAATAAATAAATAAATAAATAAATAAAGTAACAATGGCAGTGCAAACAGAAACAAGACTCTTTAAAGAACTATCTGGACTTGCCAACTTCTGTGAGACAAAAATCAACCTCTGTACTAGGTAAGTGGATCTGGAATTTTTCACCTTATTATAATAACGACCTTAGGAAGGTGCATCTTCATTGTCAGAAAAATAAAGGCATAGAGTCCAATTTATTTGAAAAACTATGAAAATATAATCTTATTTAACACTAAATTGATAATATGTATTTATCTCAATTCCAGATCTCTCTGTTGAGACCCAGTCTTGAGATAGCCGTATGTCAACCAGGTATCTTCATTTGGATATCCCATAAACAACTCAAATACAGCATTCTGAATTCATGTCTTCAACTCCTGATCCTGTGTATCCTGTATATCCTGTCCTGGTTAGTTATACCACGGTCACCTAGTTACCAAATAAGAAACTTAGCCTCCAACATACTTCCTTTAACTCACTGCCCTCTTCATCCAGTCTTTAAGTCATATTGATTGCCCTTCTCTGATATTTCTAGAATTCTGCTCCTTGATGATGATGAAAATAGTATTAATAGCAGTACCAGTAACAACAGCATCGGCAGTAGAAGGAATAGTAACAACAACTGTCATTTATCAATTTCTTCACTATCTAACCTTTACCATGCATACCCCCCCTGGAAAAAATAAGAATACAGCAAAATGCTACTGCTGATGGTGGTACCTACTGCATCATTTAATTCCAGGTAATTTTTTATTTCCTTCTTCATAAAGCATGAAAAGTAATCTTTTAGATTTTCAGTTTGTTTTACTTTAGTGATGGATAATGAAGATGCTAAACTGTTTATTTATTAACAGATCAATCAACAAATCAAACCTCGATAACAAATAAAGCATGATAAAAATAGTAAAGTGGTTTACACTTCCAAAAAGTTATTTCAGAAATTTACTAGCAAGCCTACAAAATGTAGTTGTTCATTACTAGACTCTTCGTATAGCTTTAGTTATCTTCTTGTTTTCCAAATACCAAAAGAATAGCCAGCAAACAAAAATCAAAGACTCGCAGCCATCTGGTAAATTATGTTAAGTCTAATGTAATATACCAGGTTATTATTTTCTTTCATGATAGCCGAGGTGATCAAGCAGGGAAAGAGATATAGTTAAGAAATTTTAGAGAATGAAGCATAACAAATTCACTCCCTACCTTACCTAGTGTCATAATACGGAAATTTTCTCTATAGACATGAAAATGTTAACTTTTGTTAGAGGCATAGATTTTCTCCTTTTTTTAGAATCTGATTGTCCTGAATTTGAATAACTTGTCCTCCTTCTAGTTATAACTCTGGGGAAGTTATTCAACCTCAATGAACCTCTGAAAAATGGGATAAATTGTATCTATCTCATAGGGACAGTGACCATATATTCAGGTTTGCCTAAGGCAGTCTCAGTTTATGCTAGTTATCCCAGAACAATGATTAATAGTGCTCCCTTCACTTTCTCCAGTGTCCCAATTAGGACAATAAAAATACATGGTTAACTATTATGAATTGAACTATGCCCCACTCACTAATTCATATGTTGAAGTCCTAACCCCTCCAGTACCTCAAAATGTGTCTTTGGAAATGTTATTCGAGTAGTGTGGATCCTTCATCTAATGGGACTGGTATCCTTATAGGAAGATGGCTATGAGAGGACAGAGACACAGAGGGAGAATGCCATATAAAGAGCATAGTGATACTGCCACAAGGCAGAGAACCACCAGAAGCCAGGACCTAATACAGATTCTTCCCTAGTGCCTTCAGAGGGCATGTGGCCCTCTAGACACCCTGAACCCAGACTTCCAGCCTTCAGAACCACGAGACAATAAATTATTGCTTAAGCTACTCAGTTTGTAGTACTTTGTTACAGAAGTCCTAGCAAACTAATACAGCCATCTGACTCATACTGTTGAAAATTATTATTTTCACTGATGTCTATTTCTCTGCTGCCCAGGAGGCCTATGTCAACTATCCAGAAGAGAAACTGGCACCTCTAGAGGACTGAATTTCTGCCCCTTCCCTACTCCAACCCTGAGATCCACTGATATGAGCTGGTATGTTTGGGAAACTTAAGTCCAACCCTACTCATTCATTCTACCTCCCAGAATATAACTGCAGTTTTAAAGGATATCACTGGGTAAATGGCTTTAATAAATAAAATTCATTTGAAATCTACAGTGTGTGGTTTGCAAATCAGCCTACACTGTACATTAAACTGCTACCTTCTCTACCCATTTGGTTGGAGCATCTTTAAAGGAATCTGGCCCTGAAGATTCTGAGGACAAACCTATCTGTGGACCCACACAACCTGAAGCTGAAGGTTATATGTACAAGTCAACATGCTAATAACTATTAAAGTTATTTGCATAATTTTCATACCAAACGAAGCTGTTAATCTTAGCTTTTTTCACATTATGCATATGCACTTTCCTTCATTATTTCAAGTTATTTTGAGGAGTACGTCTCTAGGAAATATTTATGTCTACACATAAAATTATTCTGGAGCAAAGAGGAAACAATCTTCAATTTGAATTAACCTTGAAAATATCAATCTCTCTTTCCTACTTGAACACCACCAATATACAGGTTCTGATGTACAATCTGAGGCAAATCCAAGGAACTACTCTTTTTTTTTAAGACTATCTATTTATTTATTTATTTATGAAAGTGCATGAAGTGGGGACAAGCAGCAGAGGGAGAGGGAGAAAGAGAATCTCAGGCTGACTCTGTACTGAGTGTGGAGCCCGAAATGGGGCTTGATCTCACGACTCTGAGATCATGACCTGAGCTGAAACCCAAGAGTTAGACGCTTAACCGAATGAACCACCCAGGTGTCCTAAGAACTACTTTTTTTAATATCTCTGATTGATTTAGACACTGTCTTCATTTTGATTAGGCTAATTAAAATGTTCAAATTTTGACTAACATGAATATTAATTAATTTAATAATTAGCTAAAAAGTATAGATAAAACCAATCTAAATGGAAATAATAGCTGAAACATATAGAAGCTCTGTTCTATTCAGAATGCCTAAGGTATATTAGCAATTTTAATTCTTGCACATTATGATTTAGATATTCTATCCCTAGTTACAAATGAGGAGAGTAAGCCACCACTGAAAGGATAAGTACTTTGCTCAAGATAACATAACTATTAAATGGTGGAATCAGAATTTTAACCCTTACCTCTTATGCCATTACACAAGTTAATAATATGGGTAGAATTTTGTGTAAATTAAGTTAGGCTTTCTAAAGTTATTGACAAAAACTCTGCTTCTTGCAATAGCAGTTAACATTAACCAGATCTTTCTGGCTAGTAAATTCAAGCATTCTTTTACTTATCAAAGCTCTCCAGGAAAAAGTAGGGGGCAGGTTAGGAATGTGTGTTATGTCTCAAAGCAGGTCACAAGTGAATGCAACTACTAATGTAACATTAAGCTATGGATTGATAACTACCGATAGGTAACCACCTTCAATATTTAGAAAGTAAATACAATACTGGCAAATATCTATGAGATTTAACTACCAATAGTCAAATTTAATGACCATAGTAGCACAAATAATTTTGACATGTAGATAATGGCAAAATAGTTTTTATTTAACTACAGAAAATAGGTGAGTTCTTTCATTCACTTCTTTAAATTATGTTCTAACACTAAGCATTAAAATCCATTTGTGTTTTCTTCAAACATATCAAGAAACAAACAGAAGCATTGATGGCAATTGTAGAAGGTTGATTTTTTTAAAAAAGGTTTTATTTATTTATTCATGAGAGACACAGAGAGAGAGAGAGAGAGGCAGAGACATAGGCAGAGGGAGAAGCAGGCTCCATGCGAGGAGCCTGACGAGGGTCTCGATCCCAGGTCTTCAGGATCATGCCCTGGGCGGAAGGCAAGCACTAAACCTCTGAGCCACTGGGGCTGCCCCTAGGAGGTTGATTTTAAGTTGATTTTCAAAAGTGCCGCCAAGTAGATAGATACTCCATGAAACTAATTTAGTCATACATTAAATATTTTTTGAGCACATAGTTACTGTCCCAGGCTTTGGGAATGCAGTTGCAAACAGATTCACAAAGTCACGGCCTTTTCAATTTAACTACTGTAGTGAGAAGGACAAGAAAAAGTAAAGAAAAACAAGATAATTTCAGATACTGATAAATTATATGAAGAAAATAAAAGAAGAAGATAGATTTAAGGAAGACCTCTGTGGGAGTGGGC
This sequence comes from Canis aureus, assembly GCF_053574225.1. Lineage (NCBI taxonomy): Eukaryota > Metazoa > Chordata > Mammalia > Carnivora > Canidae > Canis > Canis aureus. The sequence continues at coordinate 25,032,169 of NC_135630.1, read as the reverse complement.
CATAGACTGAGCTAAGGTTGTTACAAAAGGCAAAAGAAGTAAATGAATGCTAATGCCAATCCTTGATGCCAATTTCACATAATTGACGCACATGCTTATTTTTTTTTAACTCTTCATATTTAATTAAAACTATTTAAGCTCCTGGGCTTGAAGTAAGTGCCTCCAAATTCTCACTGCTGGCACACCTGAGATGGAATTAGCTTCAAAGTATTTGAAATGTGCAGGGAGGAGGGTGGACGATGTTCAGAAAAGAGTTCCAAAAAATTGGAGATGGCCTTTTAGATGCAGGTAGTAGTAAGAGAGAGGACATCTGGATGCCACATGGAACACCTTACAGAGTCTAGCCTGGTTCTCAAGTTATTTGAGTCTTAAAGAGAAGATGATGCACTGTGACAACAACCACTTACTGGCAAAGATGGCTAAAAATAACTGGAAAAAATCCAATTCTAGTTTAATATATGTCATTAGAATTATAATTTATTGATGTTACCATTATTTAATGTAATATAATTTTAATTAAAGATATCAGAAAGAAGTCTAACCCTCACCAAAGGATTCACACACATTATTCTTAATATTAAAAGAGAATCTTAAAAATGTGTGAAGGGAGTGCAGGTTAGCATGCATCTTCATGATAAAAGATCTTAAAGCCATAGCACCACTGACTATCCATCTATTGTCCCATAACCACCTCAACTTCCAACATTTTGATACAAATATTTCCTTAATATCTATGCTTATATAATCTGAAATTAACACAATAAAATCTTGCAAACCTTGATATTCTTATTAACCCCTGGATTTAATTTAAGGAATTGACCACTCTATAAAAGGGATCAAATTTTATTCCAAACTACTAAACACAACGAATGCAGCAAATTTAGCAATAATGATCATGATCAACCTTGAAAATTAAAAAATATTAAAATGGAAAATTTTATTAAATTAATTTTATTAATTTATTAATAAATTAAATTAATTTAATATTAAAATGATAAATTTTATGGTCTATGTATTTTACCAGAATTTGAAAAGAAATGGGCCTTATGCTTTGAGAGATTTTAAACAAGCAAAAAAGCTTAATTTATAATGTATACACTTTAAGACATTTTGAGTAAAATTAAAAACAGATTATTTTCAGAAAACAGTTTAATAATTTTAACTTTTATTTTGTCAGCATATTTTTAAAGCCTATGAGATTTCAGAGAGTTCACATAATTTTTCTGAAAAGATACATATACACAAAAATGTAATTTAAGATGGAATAAAGTTAAACTCCCACTTTCAATGAATCCAAATTAAATAATATTTAGATAATTAAATTAAATAAGGTTTAAAGATTTTGAAGCCACAGTTTTACGTTTGACTTTGTCTTTGTTTCCAACAAAAATCAATTTTGGAGAGGGCAACTTTTAAATAACAAGCATACCTTGAAAGTGTATGTTTCATGAAAAATAAGATGGTTCCATGTGGTTGAACTTTAAAATATAAGCTCTATATGGGAATTCTTTAGAACTTTAAATTTGTTTTCCACAAATATGGGACTGGCTTCTGTTGCTTTTGTGGACTAAGGAAATTGTTGTAAGACATCAAAGTAACACATTCTAAATAAAAATTAAACAAAAAATATAATTGTGCAAGTACCTCCCAATCACTTTTCCAATTTCACCATTCCAATCCCCTCAATTTATGGAGCATCTAATAAACTAAAAGTACACCACAGAGAGAAGTGAAATGCTACCCTGACAGATGGGAGTAGCTCAAGTTCATTCTTGGCACCTTTCTATGAATTGAAATACTTCTTTTTTTCCTGTAGCGAAAAGAGCCATGAAACCCCACTGACCTCACTGAACCCCACGTTGTTACTCTTGGAATGCTCCTATTAATCAAATCCTGCAAAATTTCACTTGATCTGAAGAAGTTAAGCCCAACGACACCCTCTTTGAAAGAAAGGCAAGAAATTCCAAACTTGGCATTTTCTCCTTGAGTATTTACAGACACACACTACTTTTAAAAGTTTAAAGAGTTTACTATTAGAAGGAAATGGGAAATAAAATACAAAAATCAAAATTTACTGAATGCGGAGACCTTAACTTCTCAAAATACTTTTGCCACCTGAATCAAAACAAATCGCTTTTTTTTCTTAATGCAAAGTTCTATGAATGCAGCTACAAAAAAAGTAAAAGAAGAATTCTTTTCCTTACGAATCTTAGAGGTATAGCAACCATCCCTCATTTCTTTTTTTTTTCTTTTTAAGATTTTATTTATTTATTCATGAGAGACACAGAGAGAGGCAGATACACAGGCAGAGGGAGAAGCAGGCTCCCTGTGGGGAGCCCGATGTGGGACTCGATTCAGGACCCCGGGACGACAGCCTGAGCTAAAGGCAGACGCTCAACCATTGAGCCACGTGGGCTTCCCCCATTCTTCATCTCTGAAGAGATGCTAAGTCAAATGAGGTGAAGTTCATAGGGAAGCAGAAAAATAAAGCCATGTGCTTGCTAATTTTCTAATCTCAAGTAAAGATCCACAACTACTTATGGGTTGAAGGCAAAATAAAAACTGAGTTTTACAGATGCAAACAAAATAGAATACAAGATGCAGTATAAAAGAGGACAAGGGTTTAATGAATGATTAGAAATATATAATGAGCTAGGAAGAGACAGTAAAAGACACCATACTCAAGATGCTCTGGCTTCATCAAACAGGTGTGTAAGTGACACCCATCACATGTGATTTATCTGAGGGATCAGGACACCTTCATGAAGTCCTTCATGCGAACACTGACAGAAGTAACACTGACTGCCTCACAGATAGGAGAAACACCTCAATAATCCAGACACTGGCAAAGTTTTAAAGGTTCTTACCAAGAAAGAAAAACTCCTACATGAGTTCTCCCCATGACTGTGTTGTTAGGGAACACTTTAAGGTAGGGAAGTAGAGAAAGAGAAGGTAATTACTGATTGGGTTTTGTTGGTAGGGAGTCAGACTTCAGTGGGAAAACTAATCCTTCCACCCAGCAGTTTCCCATGTTTAGGAATTTCTACCAGAAGTTTTACTTAGCCTCATATTTATGAGCACAGTCTGTGAACAGTGGTCCTGGAGTGATGAAGTAGTTAAGCCTCAAGGAGCCTGCACACAGAGGCACTTCCTGCTAGTTGTGCCAGCAAGGAAGAATCAAGAGTATATAACTGTGAGCAGCAAGAAATCCCCAAAATGATTCTCTTTACCCTCAGACTAGAAAAGGGAGAAAACCTTCCCCAGCCCTGAAGCACACTTGGGAGTTACAGGAAAACAAAACACGGAGATGTTGTTCTCAAGAGAGAAAGTGGTAGCAATGGCAGGAGGAAGCAAGTATCTGAGGACACCAAATCTCTTGAGTTTTCCTAAACTAAAGGACAATGTTGGTGTTCACATTTAACAGAGGTAGCTATTCATAATATGTAGAAATGTACTAAATAGATAAAGATGTTGAGATGAAAACTGTTTGCCTGGGCCACTTCCATTTTTGAAGATCTCAGTATCAAAAAACAAATGAAGAAGGATATAAAGCAAGTTACTAAACAATATTTTAAATAATCCCTCTTGTTAGTCTTTGTGACTGTATTACTAATTCATTTGGTTTATGATGCAACTTTCCAAGATGACTGTCACCACTCCCTCACTCTTCCCACAGTGCCTCTATCTGCCCTCTGACAAACCCTGATATAAGCATTATAGTTTTTGCATTAAAAACTACAACCTTTGATATTTTTGAAAAATATTAAAAATAGATAATAACACTACTAATGAAAATCAAAATAGATGTCTCTCCCTCTCTCTAAGTTGTTATATATGCTTGTCTAGTACTAACTCAAAACCAGGAGGAACAAAGTACAGAAAGGGAAAAAAAAAAGGAAAGAAACACTACATTCCTATGATGTGGTCAGTGTTCAAAACTGATCTGAAATGTCAAAATAACACAGAGAACAAAAGTCATGTAGTTCAAGACTTTATCTATGAGTGACTTCTTAGAGGAAAATCTAAGGCTCTGAAAGTGTGATGCTGAGAATATAATTTATTTCTATGCAGATTTTACACTCAACTCTTCTGTGAACTCTTAGTTTATCTGCAGGTAAGAGAACATTCAATATGGCCTAATGTTTGTTAGTAATTAACCACTTAGAAAATAAATAGAGCAAAATAAGCTCTTCCTCTCAACACAGGAAAGTTATCTAATCCTTATAAAAATGTGAAAAACATGCCTCAAATTTTCATTTGTGTTCATAATTACCTTGCTAATTGTCTATTTGTATTTATTAATAATTGTTAATCCTCTTATTATTGTTTATAATTATAGTTACTGTTTTTGTAAGTTTGCACAAAAATATTCTAAAAAGAATAAATTCCTTTACAAAAAGAGAAACAATGGATAAAATGCAAGTATAACCAAACTATAATATACCAATCCTTTATTTTTAAACTGATCACAGGTATTTACTAAAAAAATTAACTGTTTCCTAAGACAATGATTTATTGCTACCTTCAAACAACAGTGTGCAAGCAAGCCTGGAACAGAAGGGCCAACACAGCCGGTATCTATTAACACGGAAAGTTGGTTGGAACTGTAGGCAAGTAATTAACCTTCTGGCCCAGAGCTTTAAAACCCCAAAAGCAGTTCCTAGAATTTCTTTCATAATTTATGAACAACTGATGGAATTCATGTCACAGTCCATGGATTCCCTTGCGGAATTAACCCCAGCTCTCACTGACCCTAAGAAGCTATAAACCAACAGGAGAATGTGCTCTACTATGCCGACTGACCCACAGAGTGCCATCCCTGTCACTGTAGCATAGGAAAGTGGATGATAAATTACAGAGCTGCCTGCCAGGCACAGACCTAAAAACTCGCCTTCAGCGACAATGATGGTGACACACAGGACATGCACCCTCACTCACCCCACACCAGCCCTCCTCAACGTTCTACAGATGATCTGTATTCTGCTGCTACAGGTTATAAAAAGATGATGATGATGACACTAGGAACAGAAGGTCATACCATATATCAAGGGATGCTGCTTGACTGTGGTAAATACATGCAAGAATAATGATGGCAAAACACATGGCAACCATAGCAGCAATGGCTAATACTAGCACATGCGCACACTGGGCGAGGCGCTATGCAAGGTTCCTGATGGAGACCTTCATTTGTCCCTCAAAGCAGTACCACGACATTGGGACTATTCTTACCCTTTTTCTTTAGGTGGGGAAAGTATGCTTTGAAGAGGTGAAGCAACTGACTAAAAAGCTCATGCAGGGAGGATTTAAAATAAAATGGAATTTGAAAGCCTATCCTATGACTCCAGGATCCATACATAGGATAGGAACTAGGTAGTTAATAACAAGAAGTGGAGATAGTTGACTTTGTGGTGGGAAGGTTTCTCCAGAAGTGGAATTAAATAACAAACTACAGACCCTCAAGCTTCAAAGTCGAGATTATTAACCTCAATTGGTTGATATATCAACCAGAAATTATCATCAAACATCATGGAAGGAATATGTAAGTCCAAGGTTAATAGTAAAAATTAGAATAAGAACTTAAAATACCAGCAATGTGTATACTGAACAAAGTTTAAGCCTTAGTTTAGCTCTAGAGGAACAATATATAAGCAGTGAAACCTTAGCAAATCACTGTATTTTGCAGGGCATGGGTTCAATTAAGAGGTTTAAACCAGCAAATTTATTAAATTCCTTTCTATTCTAAAAGTGAAGAGTATTTTATTTTAATAATCTATAAAAGCAAAAGCCATGTGCACACTTGCTGTGAATGTACTTATTCTAATCACCTAATTATGAAGAATGAACAGACTTTAGAAGGTGGATACAAAGTTTGTAAAAAACATTTTCCAAGTTAATGAAGAAAAACAAACTTGTTAGACTTCACCCTAGAGTACAGAATGGTGGTAATGGGAAGGAGTTGGGAGAGGGGGAGGGGAAAGAAGGTGAAGCAAGTATACAGCTGGTTGGCTACTTATGGTAGTAAAGGAGAAAACCAATCAAAATGTGAATTGGAGGAGTTTTTTAAATGTTTTTTTTTTTTTTTTGAACACTGCTAACAAAAAATTACAACAGAGACATAAATACTAAGACTCCTCCCAGAACTAAGGTAGTAATCAAATAGCTAAGTTACCATTGTCTTATAGAGTGACCATTAGTCATGAGACAATAATAATAATAAGACCTGTTCTAAGAAAATTAATATGAAGGAATGCCTTTCATACTCCCCAAAGCAATATTACCACTATGTTAAATAGGAAATGATGAAAGATACCAGTTGGCAAAGTGGAAGGAGGAAATATAGATAGGAGTCCTGTTTTGTCTTCATAAAACTTACTGTTATTTGATGTTAAAAGGAAGAGAATAAAAAAAAAAAAAAAAAGGAAGAGAATGGCTTCCCAAAATACTGATGTATAGTTTGATACAATAAAAACAAAATGAAATAGACTCCTTCAACATAATGGAAAAACCATGATAAGACTATCATTACCTCTATAAAAACCTTATCACATTGCAGTATATTCAAATGTACATCCATCTCACTAAAAGTCCCAACTATCAATAATAATAATTTCCTAGAAGTAAAAAAGTAATCCATCTAGCTATATGACATCCTGAAAAATGTCAAACTATGTAAATATCAAATGTTTTCTGGAAAACAAAACTATGGAGTCAAAAAAAATATCAGTGGCTGTCAGGCATTGACGATTGGGGGATAAATAGGCAAAGCACAGAGGACTTTTACGGCAATGAAAGTACTCCATATAATAGCATATTATTGAACACATATTACACATTTGTACAAATGCATAGAATGTACAACACCAACAGTGAACCATAATGTGAGCTATAGACTTTGGATGATTCTAATGTGTCAATGTAGGTTCATTAATTGTAGAACATATGCCATTTTGGTTGGGGATTTTGATAACAGGGGAGAGGATACATGTGTCAGGGAGAAGCTGATGGGCAGGGGAAATTTCTGTATCTTCTCTTCATTTCACTGTGAATCTAAAACTGCTTTAAAAATAAAAGCAAGGGGATCCCTGGGTGGCGCAGCGGTTTGGCGCCTGCCTTTGGCCCAGGGCGCGATCCTGGAGATCCGGGATCAAATCCCACGTCAGGCTCCCGGTGCATGGAGCCTGCTTCTCCCTCTGCCTGTGTCTCTGCCTCTCTCTCTCTCTCTCTCTCTCTATGTGACTATCATAAATAAATTAAAAAAATAAATAAATAAAAGCAAAAAAAAATCCGAGAAATTAAATTTAATCATCCTTTTTTCTGTATGTTATTGTCCACTGTAAAGTCGACTCAGGAGACAATAAACACATGAATGCTACACACACACACACACACAGACCCTTCCATTTGACTCTAAAAGATAAAACTTTCATAAAATTAAAATAATATGTGACTTTTAGAATTTCATTCCTTCATCTTTTATACTGGATAACTTACAGAATTTGTATAATTCTTGTGGTAATTATAACAACTGTACAGTACTTGTGTAGCTGTACATCAAAAGAAGAAGAGATAACACAAAAATAAGATAGAATTTGAAGTTAAAAGATTTGGATCTTACTACCTTGACTAGACCGGTCATTTGCTTTGCTGAATCTCAGCTTCCTCATCTAGAAAATGAGAATGGTCTTAGAAACCTATCACACTAGGTAGAAGGATTAACTCAGATAGTATTTGAAAGAGCTTCTCCCCTTCAGTAAACTTGATTAAAAACCTGAGCCTGACCTGTCCTGCCCATCAGCTCAGAATCTAGTCATGGAGCAGATATGCAAAGTAAGTATAAAATCATAATTGAAAAGACATATTTCTGTAACAGTAAAAAAGTGGGATCCCCAAATATCTACTAGATGAAAGGCTACAAATAACAAGAGACTATAATATACTACACAATTGTTTGTAATTATTCCAGTTCCTGTAGAGTGGACCTTGTCAAACAAAATGGATAGGGGATTTGTCAGGGCCAATTTACTCTACCTTTTTTCTAATAAGAATTTGAAAACCTAGGCAATTCCAAGTTAAAAGGAGTCATAGTAGATTTAGCGCTGGTGGGCCAAATATTGTTCTTTATTCCTTCATTTAAGTACTGTAATTTTATATATATTGGTGAGCTAAATCTTAAACCATGCTGTTAAGTATTCTTTGTTATACAATTGTTTCCAACAAATAGCATGATGAAGCAATGAGGTAAAGAATGGAAAGGAGAGCAAAGGGCCCAATTTCATATTGAGGTAGGTCTGGCTAATAAAGTGAGGAGTTTAGCAATTTTATTCTTCGATTCGAGCATTTTTCAAAGTGAATTCCATGACTTTATAGTTATTTTATGAAAAAGTGATTTTATGGTTGATTCAAATCATAGTTAAATCCAGGACTTCTCACTATGAAGCCAGCATTCCTTCCACTAACCCACAGGTTCTGTGATGTATTTGTAGATTCTTTTGTTTATTCAAGAAGCATTCGCTAGGTTCTTTCTCTATGCCAGGCAGTTCTCTGAATAGTAAACAAGTAAGGTGTCAGAAGATACGGGCACAGCTCTAAGGGAACAGAGAACCTATGAGTGACTCAAGAAGTATGAGTGCTTGGAAGCATGCTATGTTGAGAGAAGTACAAGATGGAACACATCAACTTAATGCGGTGGGGGTAAGGGATGGTCAGGTAGCATACCACGGAGAAAGTTGCATTTACTTGAAGACTGGCGGAAAGTGAAAGGAGCCAAATAAGTGAGCCTGGAATGTCAACTGGGAGAGGAATTGGTAGTTGATGAGTCGCGTGATAGGTAAGGGCTGGTCATTTTGCACAAAACGAGGGGAAACCACTGTAAGATGTATAGTAGGGTAACAGCAGGACTAGGTAAGCCTTATCAACTCCTTAAACCTTCTTTTGTAAAGAATACATATACTTTACAATGTATTTTTTAAAAACTTCTAAAAACTCTATACCAATAGCAAATTTCATGGAATTCCCTTTTCAAGAAGATGACTAAGCATGCGGTAATGAAGTTCTGCTTATTCAGGAGAATCTGAGTTCTCTCTGAGCGGCATGACTATAAGCGACAAAACAAAACAAGTCTGTTTATGTTCAAAAAATGAAAGTCTTCCTGTTGAAAGAACTAGGCTTTGAGGGACATGTGAAGAAGATGTAAGCTGTGAAGCTGGATATTCAGGAAACGGTTCTTAGTGGCACTTAGCTGGCATCTGCATCCCTTCAGTTGTTCTCATTGGAATAAAACACTCACATACTTTTAATTATGAAAATTTTTAAACATGGAGAAAACTTGGAAAAATAGTACAATAAGTATTATATACCCATACTTGGGTTTAATGTCACCATATTTGCTTTTCATTCTCATTTCTCCCTTTTATAATCACATTCTTTTGCACTTCTTTCTGTTGGTCCATTTGAGAATCAGTTGCAAAAACATTTTGTACCTAAATAATTTAGCATAAATCTAATAATAGCAGTGACCTGCATAATCATAATATTAATGTATTTTAAATATTTTGTTATTCAAGAAACTTATTATATTAAAACACAAAATCAGGAAGATAGTACTGGAAGTCCTAGCCTCAGCAATCAGACAACAAAAAGACATTAAAGGCATTCAAATTGGCAAAGAAGAAGTCAAACTCTCCCTCTTCGCCGATGACATGATACTCTACATCGAAAACCCAAAAGTCTCCACCCCAAGATTGCTAGAACTCATACAGCAATTTGGTAGCGTGGCAGGATACAAAATCAATGCCCAGAAATCAGTGGCATTTCTATACACTAAAAATGAGACTGAAGAAAGAGAAATTAAGGAGTCAATCCCATTTACAATTGCACCCAAAAGCATAAGATACCTAGGAATAAACCTAACCAAAGAGGTAAAGGATCTATACCCTCAAAACTATAGAACACTTCTGAAAGAAATTGAGGAAGACACAAAGAGATGGAAAAATATTCCATGCTCATGGATTGGCAGAATTAAGATTGTGAAAATGTCAATGTTACCCAGGGCAATATACACGTTTAATGCAATCCCTATCAAAATACCATGGACTTTCTTCAGAGAGTTAGAACAAATTATTTTAAGATTTGTGTGCAATCAGAAAAGACCCCGAATAGCCAGGGGAATTTTAAAAAAGAAAACCATATCTGGGGGCATCACAATGCCAGATTTCAGGTTGTACTACAAAGCTGTGGTCATCAAGACAGTGTGGTACCAGCACAAAAACAGACACATAGATCAATGGAACAGAATAGAGAACCCAGAAGTGGACCCTGAACTTTATGGTCAACTAATATTCGATAAAGGAGGAAAGACTATCCATTGGAAGAAAGACAGTCTCTTCAATAAATGGTGCTGGGAAAATTGGACATCCACATGCAGAAGAATGAAACTAGACCACTCTCTTTCACCATACACAAAGATAAACTCAAAATGGATGAAAGATCTAAATGTGAGACAAGATTCCATCAAAATCCTAGAGGAGAACACAGGCAACACCCTTTTTGAACTCAGCCACAGTAACTTCTTGCAAGATACATCCACGAAGGCAAAAGAAACAAAAGCAAAAATGAACTATTGGGACTTCATCAAGATAAGAAGCTTTTACACAGCAAAGGATACAGTCAATAAAACTAAAAGACAACCTACAGAATGGGAGAAGATATTTGCAAATGACATATCAGATAAAGGGCTAGTTTCCAAGATCTATAAAGAACTTATTAAACTCAACACCAAAGAAACAAACAATCCAATCATGAAATGGGAAAAAGACATGAAGAGAAATCTCACAGAGGAAGACATAGACATGGCCAACACGCACATGAGAAAATGCTCTGCATCACTTGCCATCAGGGAAATACAAATCAAAACCACAATGAGATACCACCTCACACCAGTGAGAGTGGGGAAAATTAACAAGGCAGGAAACCACAAATGTTGGAGAGGATGCGGAGAAAAGGGAACCCTCTTACACTGTTGGTGGGAATGTGAACTGGTGCAGTCACTCTGGAAAACTGTGTGGAGGTTCCTCAAAGAGTTAAAAATAGACCTGCCCTACGACCCAGCAATTGCACTGTTGGGGATTTACCCCAAAGATACAGATGCAATGAAACGCCGGGACACCTGCACCCCGATGTTTATAGCAGCAATAGCCACAATAGCCAAGCTGTGGAAGGAGCCTCGGTGTCCATCGAAAGATGAATGGATAAAGAAGATGTGGTTTATGTATACAATGGAATATTACTCAGCTATTAGAAATGACAAATACCCACCATTTGCTTCAACGTGGATGGAACTGGAGGGTATTATGCTGAGTGAAGTAAGTCAATCGGAGAAGGACAAACATTATATGTTCTCATTCATTTGGGGAATATAAATAATAGTGAAAGGGAATATAAGGGAAGGGAGAAGAAATGTGTGGGAAATATCAGAAAGGGAGACAGAAAGTAAAGACTGCTAACTCTGGGAAATGAACTAGGGGGTGGTAGAAGGGGAGGAGGGCGGGGGGTGGGAGTGAATGGGTGACGGGCACTGAGGGTTATTCTGTATGTTAGTAAATTGAACACCAATAAAAAATAAATTTAAAAAAAAAAGAAAATCAGGAAGAAAATTCAAATTATCCTTATTTATAATACAAAGAAATAACGACAGTTAATAATTTAGTATTTAACCTCTAAGACCTTTTTACATAAATGTTTCATCTTTATAAAATATATCATTTTGTTTTTGTAACTTGTATTTCTTATTTCTTTTCATGTGAACTAATATATGATATACTAATATATAATACTGCTTTTATTGACTACAGAATATTCCAATTTATAGATATACCATAATTTCTTTAACCAATCTCTTCAATATTAGATACACAGGCTTTACTTACTTTTTTTTTTAGCAGCTCTTCAAGGAACAGGACAATATTCCTTTTTCTTTTCCTTAAATATTTTATTTATTTATTCATGAGAGAGAAGCAGAGACGTAGACAGAGGGAGAAGCAGACTCCTCACAGGAAGCCTGAAGTGGGATTTGATCCCTGGACCGGGATCATGCCCTGAGCCAAAGGCAGACACTCAACTGCTGAGCCACACAGGCATCCCATAATATTCCTTTTTCAAACAAAATTTACTGGCTGTGATCTCTTTTTGGACTTAAAAATTAAGCACAAGTTCGGTTTATGTCTAATAGGGAAGATAGTAATAATTTAAAAAGTCAAGGACAACTTTTGATGTGACAATGTAAATTAAATTTTTGAAAGTTTATCTTGGAGATCTTTATGGTTTAATTTTAAGAAAGAAATTAGTGAGACACACACAGTTCAGAATTTAAAACACCACTGAAAATAATCTTTCCAACCAAGTTGCCCTTTCAGCATTTATTAAGAAAGGTCAGGTTAATCAGGAACATAGCCACCCAAATGTTTTTTTCCCATCAAAAATGCATTTTTCCCAGAGTAATACACTAAGAAAAGTATGTCAGACAACATGATAGTAATTACCTCCTTATCAATGGTCATTCAAGATTATATTTATAAATTATTAAAGTTTCAGCACATTCAAGGATTTAGGATTTTGAAAGAAAGGAAAGGGAGATACTGAACATAAAATTCTCAGTATGATATCCTATAAGAAATGGAAAACAGAAGAAGAGGAGAAAACAATAACATAAGAAGTTATATCTATTACTGGTTTCTTCAGTGTAATCAGGTCACAGTGCTAAGCTTCTGGCATGATTTTAAGTTCACCTGCCCTCCACATGGCTCTCTACCACTTTTTTCCTTTTGCTTCTCGCTTTTATTTTTGTTGTTCTCTGATTCTGTTTTTGTTCCCCAAACTGCACTTTCCCTGGCTACTTCTAAGCAAGACCTCCTTTTTCTTTCTTTAGGGCACCCATTATTCTACAGCCATCATGTATAACGTTTGATATATTCTTGGTTATAGGTTTTATTTAAAAGTTTTTAAGAGGCTACTTAAGTTAACAAATACTACTTTGATGTTATGTCTTTTAGCTTTAGCTAAAAAATTTCCAGAATAAGAAATTAAGTTCCACTGCTGTCCTTTCCTCCATCTATGCATAATAATTGTACTTTTATTCTTTGACCTATTTAAACTACAATTTCATCATCACAAAATAGTTACCAGGCTAGATGTCTACTCTGTGAAGTACTAGGGATATAATCATAAAGTCAAATACTATGACTTTTAAAAACAGGAAGCTTTAGCAATGTAATCCAGTCACCTTTTACCATATAATGTCCAGCTACTGAAAATCATGAAGATCCAGGTAAAATAATCTGGCTATCAATATAAACACTTTTTTTCAAGTCTCTTCAAGTATTTTTCTGCATAATAGATAAAATCCAGACAAGATTCTTTCAAGAATATTTAATTGTTTAAAGATATTTGCAAATGATATACCCAGTAAGGGATTAACATCCAAAATATGTAAAGAACTCGTACAACTCAAGACCAAAGCAACAAGTAATCCAATGAAAAAAATGTGCAGAAAACCTGAACAGATCTTATTTCGAAGAAGACATACAGATGGCCAACAGACACATGAAAAGATGCTCAACATTACTATTCATCAGGGAAATGCGAATCAAAACCACAATGAGATAACATTTCACATCAATCAGAACGGCTAGTAACAGAAAGACTAGAAATGACAAGTAGTAGTGAGAATGTGGAAAAAGGGGAGCCCTTGTACATTCTTAGTGGGAATGCAGCCTCACTGGAAAATAGTATAGAGGTTCCTCAAAAAACTAAAAATGGAAGTACTTGTGATAAATGATTATAACTATGATCCAGTAATTGTACTTCTGGGTATTACCCAAAGAAGAAAAAACAGTAATTCAAAACAAAGTATGCACCTCTATGTTTATTGCAGCATTATTTATTTACATGAGACAAAATACAGAGGCAATGCAATGAAAGTATCTGTTGATAGATAAATGGGTAAAGAAAATGTGGCATATATACACGATGGAATATTATTAGCCAGAAAAAAGAATAATTCCTTGCCATTCACAACAGTTTGGATAGACCTAGAGGGTATTATGCTAAGTAAAGTAAGTCAGAGAAAGACAAATATATGGTTTCACTTATATGTGGAATCTAAAAAACAAATGAACAAATACCAACAACAACAAAAAGAGAAACAGACTCATTAATATAGAGAACTAACTAGTGATCACCAGAGAAGAAGGCGGTGAGGAGATGGGTGAAATAAGAGAAGACTCAGGGGTACAAACCTCAGTCACAAAATAAGTCATGGGATGAAAAGTACAGCATAGGGAATATAGTCAATAATATTGTAATAACTATATAGTGACAAATGGTAACTAGACTTATCCTATACTTTTCATGGTGAACTTTTTATAATATAAATAATTATCAAATCACTATTTGTATACCTGAAACTAGTATTATGTCAACTATGTCAGTTAAATTTTTAAAAATGAATATTTAGTTGTCTTTTCATTCTTCATTAGGGCACAACCCTCTTTCATGAGAGAAATTGAACAAAAAGTCGTAGGAAAGGAAGGGAATCTTTCAGGAAGCAATCCATGGCATACTGGACATTATGGTGGCATCACACTCGCATCCAATAAAGTTCTACAGTATTCAAGCAATATTCCAAGGACTTTTTAAGTTTAAAAAAGACACATTTGATGCCAGTTATAGGAAAGAATTTTAAGAGGAGGTACTTAGCCTTCTATAAAAAGTGAAACTGCTATTCCCTATTTCTTCATTAGAATAGAATATACAGTAAATCACAATTATATCACAATTAAACATTAGCAAATTATTTCCATTTCAGATAGCTAACTTGTCTTGGGAAATTAAACTTTAAATAAATTTTAAATAAAGGTTTCTAAAGTAAGAAACTGGATTCTATAAAATTTTAAGGAAAAGAGCCAAGATTAATTCTTAATCTGTGAGATATTTTGTAACATTACAATATTCCTTATCTTAAAATAATTTGATTTATTTAAGTTGTTTTCATCACCAACTACAATCTACATACCTGTGTGGCTACGGATATGAACTCTCAGTGTACCACTGCTGGCAAATTTCTGGCCACAGTAAGGGCAGATTTTCTCCTTTTCTCCTGTATGTGTCTAAATGGAAAGGAATAAAAAGGGTTCAGGATAAATATAAAGATTTAGGTAAAGATGATTAAGTGCCTCTGACAATGGTAAATCCTTTTTTTCCAGGATTATGTTTCATTAAAATGATTTAATATCACAATGAGATTTTAAACAATTTATCATGAATATTCCCACTGGTTAAAAAAAAAAAAAAAAAAAGCCCCAAACCTTAGAATCATGAATTAGTGCTAATTTGAAAATAATTCTGCAGTTTACTTTTTAAGCCTTTATGGAGCCCCCAAGTAAAAATGATTAAGTTACACAAAACCAGTATATGCTGGCAAAACCACATAATCAAAATGGGGTTACAGCTGCCCTTGACTGCTGCCAAGAAACACTTCCTTAGAAGCATTTTCCACATTCTTTGTGTGTATTTAACTCTTGAGAACAGAATTAATCTCAATAAAGTAATCTGTTATTTGCATTATGCCTGCCTGACTGGATTGATTTTACTGCAAAGCAAAAAGAAATATATATTTGATTTGATTTTTAAAATTAGCCGGTGTTAATTGAGTAGTCAATTTGAAAGAACATCTTTGCCCTCAACATACCTCTAATGTCAGCATAAAGCAACCACACAAGGATAGGTGAATCTGTATCATCAAAAGTGAATTTTGACAGAATGTTAGTTCAAAGAAAAGAGTGACCTTTCCCAAAAGAGGAGGCAGATGGAGCTTTTAAAACTTATCTCACAATCTCATGAGGAGACCAATTATTCTACCACCGTCAAAATAGGTCATTCCAATAAATGAGGGGTCAGAGCTACTTTTCAAGTCCCATTGTTTTTCAAACTTAGGAGAAGGTAAAAAGAAGGGAGAAAAAAGAAATTACTTCAGATATCTGCACATTCTCCATGAGACTATTTTTAATATTATTTTATTTTATTTTATTTATTCATGAGAGACACACACACAGAGAGAAAGAGAGAGGCAGAGACACAGGCAGAGGGAGAAGCAGGCTCCACGCAGGGAGCCCGATATTGGACTCGATCTCAGGTCTCCAGGATCACACCCTGGGCCAAAGGCAGGTGTTAAACCACTGAGCCACCCAGGGATCCCCTTTTTTTAATATTTTTTTCAATGATGACCTACACGTCAATAAAAGTACACAGTGGATCATATGGGTTACCACCACAAAACAGTTACCAGGGCCTGTGTTTGCATAGTTTTTGGGCAAATTACTGGCACTGCCATGGGCTAATGTATAAAAAAGAGGAAAGGCTTCTTTTTTTTTTCAGTAATGTGTTCCCAGAAGGAACACACAGGCTGGCATAGAGCAAAAGGGGTAGGGCAGTTACCTCATCACCTGACAATCTCAGAAAGCAAGCAATTTGGCAAAATATTCTCCATATTAAATTAATTGCTAACTTTGATATAATTAGTTTCACAGCCTTACGGGTACTGAATTTGAAATTTTTCATATTTGAATTATAATTTGTATTTGAATATACACTATTATATTTGTCATTCTTAAAAGAATTATAAACCAAATGCCTTAGTCAACATCAGTGTCCTTTTAAATATTTTTCCATTGAAAATGATTCACATTATATTCAAGTTTAAGAAATATAGTCTAACCAATTGCCACACTAGCCAATGACACTGGCTACAACAGACATCTCCTTGATTCTGCATTTGGCAAGCACTTAACTTTCCATTTTCACTACAAGTTCTTATTTAAAACAGTTATACATTCTTTACAGTAAGAGCCGTTACTCCCCTGTTCCCCATTATGGCTCATTTTAAAGGAAATGGTATAACATTTTAACATATAGCAGACCTATACTCTTCTCATTCCCTGACAAAAGCAGCAAAATACAACAGTTTTTTCTTGATTAGTATAAGATTGTTTAGAAATTGCATATATCTATTATTACAACATTGGATATTCCAAACAAGCAACTACCTATTTATTTACAGTATCTTTATACAACCCACAGAATTTCTTTTGCTGTTACATAAGTATTTCATTGCTGACTTACATGACCTAAGTTCCTGGTCAGGAATATAAGTTCCAAACTAAACAACATTAAGTCGACATTAATGAAAAGAATTAAGATGCTCTTTAGTTTAATTCAAAAATGCAGCTTATTATTAGGTATGGGAATTTGGTTCAATGGTTTTAAAAGACATTTAAGGTACAATAGTAAAATATCTTAAATATAGATAAAGCATGAAAACAGATTACTACAACAATAATGCTGGATAAATGTATGAACAAAAATGATCAATGCTCTCCAAAATGTCCTCTATGACAATCTGTGATTGTGGATAAATGACTATCAATCTCCTTTGAAAATGTATTATTTTTTCCCACAATTAAAATGTGACACAAATTTATTAAATTCATGCAGAAAAGTAGTTCAAGCAAAGAGATCTGAAAGACTATCTTCCCATGAAATTTGAAAAAAGAAGACAATTATCATTAAAGACATGAGAATAGAAAGTTCCTCAAATAGAATTAAAAAAAAAAAGTTCCTCAAATCAGTCCTTTGGCCCAGCTATTACTACAGGTAGGTACCAAAATAAAAGTCACATTGTAGCAGGAGTCACTTCTTCATAATCACTCAGCAGTATACACTAAGTGGCAGAATCTATTACACTTCACAGTCATTTCTAAAGCCCACATTAAAACCTTTAATGGTGTTTGTTACACTATGAATTTTGCTATTTTTGAAAACACACTTAAAATGTACTTACAATGCAAATAAAGATAACCTCCTGATTTGCCTAAAGTAATGAGCATAATGCAAAAAGATTATCTCCCAAACAACATAAGGAAGAACATCATTTTATTTGAGTGAAGCAGATACTTATCAAGTCCCTCTTCTATACTAGGAACTTCCCTGAGTCCTAGAGTTCCAAGATGAAGAACCATTCCAATCCTAGAAAAGAGGTCAGTCTAATAACTTGTCAATGAATATCTGAATTAGCTCTGAAAAATAAAATTAAGGCACTACTCATTTTTAAAATAAAACTCCACATGAATCCAAAAGTGTACAAAAATTGACAAGCTCCTCCGCATTGACTACTTTATACAACCCATCTATCATCATAGCTCAGGGCTATGCAAAATCCACACCTAAATCTAGGTTCACTTTCATCCCAATTATATAGCTCTTCTGAAAAACTATAAAGAACAACACTTTCTGAAGAGCTCATATAAATCATGCATCCCTTATTTGTCATTTTGAGTAAATATGTTGATTAATTAATATAAAATTGATTATCACAGGATAATGCACAGTATCATGCCCATACTGCTGAGGGATATAATCCATTCAAACTCACAGAAGGCTTCTACTTACTTTCTTATGACTTCTAAGCACTGAAGGTGTAACAAATGCCTTATTACACAGCTCACATCTGTATTTCTTGTGTCTTTCATGGACCACCTGGACATGAACATTTAAGGTATCTTTTCTTTTAAAGGTAGCATCACAGTGATGGCACTTGAAAGTCCTCTCACCTTAGAAATGAAAAAGTCAAACAAGAGACAGATCAGATGCAATAGCAGGGTGATGTTAACTCCCTCTAATGGGTACCAGATATAGTGGCTTTCCTCCAAAACATTAGCTTTATTACTAACAATTTATCATAACCAGAAAAGGTAATTTTTCACATCTTTTGATTCCATATTTGCTAATTCATTCTGTGACCAGTGGGAAGTGTTTTAACTTTCTTATGTTCTCAGCCTCTTTAACTGGAAAATGTGGAGACTCAATTAGCTAATTTCCTAAAGGAAACAATGAACTTTCTTTAAAAGTATATATTTCTAAGGCAGGGTGTCAGGTCTGAAGTAAGTAGATTCTTGTGGTGACAAAAGGCTTCTGTCAGGCAGAGTAAATGGCCTTTGGGGTGGATCCTAAACTCTCCTCACACCCACCACAACTCTTATGGCCTTTAAGGGACAGGGACAGGCAGACAGGGTCATAAGAAGCAAAATGGGGAGGGAAGCCCCTGAGGGCACACAGATATGGGTGAGCCCCCCTTTAGGCCAAGAGGGCTACAACATCCCTTCCTTCCTCAGCACTATCTCAGGAAGTTGGACTAGGGACTCCTTAACATGGTCCTTGGTCTGCTAATTTCTTTTATTCACTGGGGAAGGGTTTAACTTCCAGGCTCTCACACAGGTTGGGGGGCTGCCTCTCAGAGACACAGCTGGATTGGGGCAACTATCCTTTTCTACCCCCTACGCCCCTGGGTAACTGTGAGGGTTTTCACCTTGTTCTCATTCTATAGCATAGGACTGCAGAGAAAGCAACTCCACAAACTATGTTTAGGGGATGTCTGGTATGGCATTTTTTTTTAAACTTTTATATAATGCTACCCTTACAGGTCTTCTTAAAGTCTAACCTTCACTCATCTATTTTAAATACATTTTAAGTGATAAATATGTACAATTAGAAGACAGTTTTATGGATGTGAGGGCGATCTAGCTGCGACATCTGTCACCCCATTGATCGCCAGGGTTGATTCGGCTGATCTGGCTGGCTAGGCGGGTGTCCCCTTCCTCCCTCACCGCTCCATGTGCGTCCCTCCCGAAGCTGCGCGCTCGGTCGAAGAGGACGACCATCCCCGATAGAGGAGGACCGTTCTTCGGTCAAGGGTATACGAGTAGCTGCGCTCCCCTGCTAGAACCTCCAAACAAGCTCTCAAGAAGACAGTTTTATCTCTCAGGAAGTTATAAAATGCATGTAGTACATGATTATATAAGTAAGACAGACTAGTATTTGAATATATTTTCCTTTTTTAAAGAACAATGATATTAGCATAGATTCACATATTATATTCACTAAGACAAATATAACTTTCTACAATGAAATAAGAGACTACCTCACTTTCAACCAAACTCTTCTAATTTCCCTCCATTATAACTAGCATAGATTTAGAAACATGAAGATCCTATTATTTCTTCATACCAAATTTAAGGAAGGAAGGACAAAAGAAGGAAAAAGGAAAAAAAAAGAAAAAGACAAATTACCCTTCAAAAACAGAATTATGAATCTTTAACTTAAAATATTTGAAAGCTCTGTTGAAATCTGATGCTTGGAACAAAGTCACATCCAAACCATGCACAAACTGTGTAGATTCTGAGTGCTATGTTTATATGTTGCCTTTGTGCACTTTTGTTGCTAGTTGCTAGTTGCTATAACCTACTTTATATATCTTCTTAGATGTATTTAAATACTTTATTTGTATAATATGTATAATAAGTGAGAGTAAAAGAGAATATCAACAATATATGACTATAAATAATACCAAAACAACTCAGGGCCGAAAAGAAATTAAAAAACAAAAACAAGGAGTGCCTGGGCTGCACGGTCGGTTAAATGTCAGACTCTTGGTCTTGGTTCAGGTCATGATCTCAGGGTCCTGGGATCAAGCCCCTGATTAGGCCTCTGCACTCAGTGGGGGTTCTGTTTAGGATTCCCTTCCACTCCATCTCCCTCTCCCCCACCCCTTCAAAATAAATAAATCTTTAAAATTAATTAGAAAACAAAAACAAAACAAAAAAGCAATCCTTCAAGATTTCTCCTACCAAAGCATTTCCATTAAACTATCACATGAATCAAAGTACTGATTCCTATACAAAGACCTCATTAAGCTATACCAAGGGAGTCCTTACCTTCTTTCAAATTTTAATTCCAGATTTCTTTGTTTTAAGCTTATCAGAATTTTTTAACTTTGATGAGATTTTATCTGATGTTATCAGATTTCTTTGCCTTAAAGAAATAAACATAGGATTAAAGATAGGATTTTTCCTATCTTAAAACCAAGAAGCTAGCTAGTAACCTGCTTTTTGGTGTTCAGTGTGTTAGAAAATAGCAATATTTTCCAAAATAATTATGACAAGTTATTCTTCATATTTTGAGCCAGAGTGCTGATATAAATTTCTAAAATAGCCTGCATGTTTTGAAGCTAAACACGTTATAATTTTTATATTGTGTAAGGTAACATCTAATATTTTGTCTTATTCTGCCCACTTCTGTTTTTTCCCATCTTTTTAGCTCACTAGCCTTATCTGATATTTAACTTTACCTTCAATAGCCCACTTACTCAATTACAAAGCTGATTTTCCAGCCAACTGTCTTGGTGCAGCTTCAGAAAGCCTTTGATTAATGTGCTGATCAACATTATATTATATACAGAATGGAGAGGCACAGTCTACACTGCTGCTTCATCCTATGTCTCAAGTTTACGAGAATTAGCAGAAAACAAAAGTAGTAGATTCCTTATAATAAAAATTTCTTGCTGTTATTGAAAATAAAATTTCATCTATCCAAAGAAAAACTTCCGGAGCATTAGGCCCAATTTGGCCACAGGAATCTTAATAGTATGAATGAGGCTCATTGTCCCAATCCCTATTCTAAAATCCATTCATCTCATAATGATTGTTTTTCTTAATCAAATGATAGCAAAATGAGATGGAAGTTCCTGCTGTTACATGACAAATTTTATTTCTCAAATGCATATCTGTCTTTAATAAGGAAATAGAAAGTGGTGTTGAAAATTCTCCAGAGCTTTAAGGTAAAATGTAGGATGGCAAGACCCTAACAATATCTCCTTTGTAGGAAAAGATGCATTTTGTCATGATCATTACCACTCAGCACTTTTTGAAACTTTAATATTTTTGTTATTTTGAATTTTAGAACTTCTACTGTACCAGAGAAAATTTCTTCCAAGATACTATCTTATCTATACAGTTGTCACAACTGATTAATTGTTTTGCATTCCTCAGAAATATTAAAAATTTAATCAGCAGTAGTAACCTTGTTTCCGAAGATATTCTACTGATTAAACATCTCAAAAGCAGTAAATACAAATATTACCAACATTATGCCATTTTTCTTTAATTTTAGATACAGTAATGTAGCAAATGTCCGGTTACTTCAATATCCGAACACAGAACCCATTTTAAAACTCAGCTTAGCAATAGCATGTTCTCTGAAATAAAGTGATGGAAAGTATCCTGCCATGATGTGGGTATAAGGTGTGGTATTCTAAATATAGCTCCGAGTGTAACTGCCTCACAAATTTGCATGGTGAGTATGTGTACAACTCAACCCAAAAATAAAAGAAATGCTCTTGCCAAAAGAAGTAAGAAGTCAAAGGCAGTGTATAGTATTAGGAAAAGCACCTATCGGAACCTGGATGTTACCTCCAGAGCTAGAACCCTGTGTATGTCACCGTGTTTATCTGAGTCTCAATTTTCTCTATTCCCCTCAATTAATAGGTTAAATTAGATGTGCACTCTGATCTTTTCAACTTTAAAAGTCTGTGAACTAATAAAATCATGCCAGACATCTGCATATTTTAAAGGGTCAGATATGTTTCCTTAATCATTTTATTTAAAAGGGAACAAAAATGTCTATTTCAGAACAAATTTCAAAGATACCTTACTGAACATAAGACAAGATTTTATATATAAACTTTAAACAGTGGAAAGAACTAATATAAAACAAAATGTCTGATAAAATGAGTTATCTTAATATAGGAAAATAAAGTAACAATAAAGGAAGAAAAGGCAAAAGGCAGAATTACCAGCCCTTTTATATGCAAAAGCAGATCACATAACTACATATGGGTCCACTTCTATAATGTCTACATTCTCAAAAGTTATAAGAATGAAGTTTGAGATCATTCAGTTTCTCCTCAACTGCTTGTATTGTGACTTACTGTTATGTATGAGCAGGTGTCTCTGCAAAGAAAATGGGGTTCGGAACAAAGCTTTACATTCCTCACATTGGAATGGTCTCTCTTCAGAATGGGTCTGCAGATGAAAGAAACTGTGAGTCAGGAGAGTCTGGAATCCTCTAGTCATGACAACAAATGGAGCCTGTATTCATGATGTGGAAGAGAAAAGGGAAGGTAGACAATATCTTTTTTCTTCTGGTGACATTCTTTCACCATAAAACTGTAAACACAAATATGCCATGTTCACAGGAGAAAAATCACTGTATTTTTAAATTCTCACATTAATTATAAATTTGATAAATAATAAATGAGGGAACCTGGGTAGCTAAGTCAATTGAGTGTCTGCCTTTGTTTCAGGGTGTGATCCCAGGGTCCTGGGATTGAGCCCCACATTGGGCTCCCTGCTCAGAGAGGAGCCTGCTTCTCTCCCCCTCTCTCTATCTCTCTTCTACCTTTCCCCACCTCCACCCTCGCACATGCTCTCTTGCTCTCGCTCTATTTCAAATAAATAAAGAAAATATTCAAAAAAATAAAGGAAATTGTTTCTATAATCTCAAAATGCTAATCTGAATACACACAGACTTCTCGAGATTTACTTTGCAGAATAAAATGATATACAATTTCTCTGAAGACTGAACTTTCTTGCTAGTACAACATTTTCAACATAATGAAAGGAAACTGGTAAAAAGGAGAGTTTCCATCTTTTCCCCTCAACTCCATTGAATAATTTCCAATGATTTTTAGTCCTAGATATAGTTTTCCCCCTAAATTAAACTAAAACATTTACTCATAATTAAACCAGGTAACATTCATTAAACATTTATTTTGTCTCACTGCTACACTCAACACTACATAAATTGTTTCACTTAATTCCACCAGTAACTTGATGAACAAAACACTATTACTGTCCTCATTTTACAGACGAGAAAACTAAGTAAGGCTCAAAGAGTTTCAGCACCTTGCCAGAGATCAAAAAGCATTGATGCAGCAAGCACCTTTAAACACTTAACAAACAAAAACTCACTGATAAGCAATAAACATCAGAAAACTACCTGCTAGATCTAAGGCTTAGAAACAAAAACAAAACAAAAACACAACAAAACACTATGCTTATTCACTTCACTTGTTTTTTATTACACATCAGTATTAACCTGTTTGGCACAAGTCAGTGTATAAAATCCCATTCTACAATGCATGGCAAGATAACAATGCTCATAAATGCCAAAATACCAAAATTGAACTATATTCTCTAATTATAATAAAAAAATCATCTAATTCATGTTTTTATGATACATTTGCTATAAAAATAAATAAATAAATAAAGCTCTTTATTCACAGCATTCAGATTTATTTATTCTTTTTAAAGATTTTTTACTACTTATTCATGAGAGACACAGAAAGAGGCAGAGACATAGGCAGAGGGAGTAGTAGGCACCATGCAGGAGCCCGATGCAGGACTCAATCCCAGAACTCTGCCATCATGTCCTGAGCTGAAGGCAGAGGCTCAACTGCTGAGCAACCCAGGCGTCCCAAACACCCAGATTCTTTATTGTTCTCCTAGTTAATGCTAATAATATTATGAAAAACTGAACTCTGGACTTCAATTTTCAACCCACATTACAAAAAGTATACTTCTTTCCTTCTGGAATTTTTGTAGTGTGTACTATACTGCAATGGGGCAAGGAGTTCCTATTTAACAATATTAACCAAATTAACTGTTAGAGGCCCTGTAAACCAAATTCTGGGAAGTGACTTAGGCATGTATATTCAGCAAACTTTACATGATTTAAGATATCCTGCTGGATAACATGGTCCTAATGTATCTTTACAAACTCATAACCTACACTCATTTTCTATCAATACACTCAATCATACCTCATATTGGTTTACTCAACCTTGGACTTTTCATATGGTTTTTGAGTCTTCATTTTTTAGACACAGCATGGAATTACCTCTGTCACATGTGTCCATATATTGAAATGCCACTCTTCCATGAGCTGTCTCAAAACTGTCTCTTTTATTTCCTGGCTTCTTTATTACAATTTCACCAGTTTCCCTTTACATATGACTTACCACATTTTTCAAGTTCCAAAAAATATTATTAATAACATGACTACTTACTCTAGAAACTTTCCAAAAATACAACAAAAGGGTAAAAAAAGCCCATATTCTGACAAACCAAAGGAAAATACTGTCAACAATTTTGTATATAAAATCTATTAATTACTTTCTAGAGCATACAGATTTAAACATTTTCTTAGTTTAATGTACATTATAATATTCAAGATCTAAGTATTACCTATTAACATAATGTTGGTGAAAAAGGAATCATGGCTGTTTTCAGTTATAAAAAATATAGAGAAAGGATACGGGGAACAAATATTTAAAATCTGGGATAAACTACACTTATTCAAATGCATTTAATCACATAAACGAACATGACAGCTGGGAGTAAAATAGAACAAAGAAAAAGTTGCTTCCATTACATAAAATATATGGACATTTAGTATGGGAAATTTGGCATTTCAAATTGGTAGGAGAGCAATGCACTGTATAGTAAATGGTTTTGAGGCAACGGTATAGACATTTAGAAAAAATTAAGCTGGATATATTATCATTTCTTTCTTTCGATAAATGCCATTTCAACTCAGCTTTTTTTCAAATGTGAAGCATAAAACCCTAAATATACTAGAAGAAAATATGAGAGAATTTTTAAATACTTTGCAGGGCAGGGAAAGACTTTCTAACAGTTTCCTGGCAGAAACTCATATTTAGATGAGAGAAAGCATTAAAATTAAAACTGCAAAGCAAGATGTTTGGTGACAAAATATATGCAACATAAACCGTTAATATAAAGAGTCACAGCACATTAATAAGAAAAGATGAACACTCCAGAGAAAAGTGCTTTCCTCCAAATAGCACTCTTGAAATTTCACTCATTACTTATCTTGTGCCCAGTCCATGCTATGCACTTCATGCCCCTATGTGCCACGTGCCAGTCCTATTTTACACACTGAGGATATAGCAGTAAAAACAAGACTAAGTCCCTGCTATCATGGAGCTCTGAGGAGAGAAAGACATTAACAAATGATAAAATATGAAATGCATGGTATGGAGAGACATAGACAAGGTAAAGGGATAGCAAAGTTTCAAAGAACAGGGCAGCAATTTTAAACAGTAGTCAAAGAAATTCTAGTTCAGAAGATGACTTGAGAGAAGAATTGATGGAAGTGAGGGAGTAAGGACATATCTCCCTCTGAGTGATCTGGACAGGAAACACCATGGAGGTTAGGGTGGTTGGAGAGAGTGGAAGAGGCATGGAAGTGAGGAGATAAGGTCAAAAGGGAAAAGAATGGGAAGGAGAAGAATATAATGCAGGGCCTGGTTGACCATTGCAGGAATGTTGTCTTTGACTAAGAGAAAAAATGTCAAATGAGTTGTGAGCAGTTGAGTGGTATGATTCACTTGCCATTTAATAGTATGCTAAGGTAGCTGTGCTGAGAACAGGACAGAGGGGGACAAGGGAAAGTAGAGAAACCAGAGAAGCCATAGCAATAAACCAAACAAGAGATAAATAAGGCCGATATCAGAGCAGTAGCCACCAACATGAGAGAAGTAGTATATTTCTGGATATATGATGAAAGTTAACAAGTTTTGTAGAGAGGCTTTAATTTGAAGCACGAGACACAGAAAAGCCTGCCTTCAAGATTGTGATGGGAGCAATGGTAGGATGGATCAGCCACTAACTAATACAAGTAAAGAGCAAGCAAGAAATGTTTGATGGAAGGTAAGGGGTTCAGTTTTGAGTGGGTTCAAATGACTATTAAAAGAGGTCTAGTAGACAGTGGAATATTTCAAGTCTGCATTATAGTGTATAACATTTGGGGATGTCAGATTATATAGCGTTAGTATTTAAAGTATTTAAAGCCGTGAATACAATGAGAGAATGAATATTAAAGAAAAATACTCTCTGTGGTGTATCAGATTGGCAAAGGTGAGGAAAAGGGATATCATTCATTGTTGACAAAAGGGTAAGAACGAGCAACCTCGTATCTTATAACCAGGAATGTACTTCTTCTGAGTGACAGTGTGGCTCTAGTGACAAAAATGACAAATGCATATACTCTTTGGCTAGCCAACTCCCTTTACAGACATATATCTGACAAATTTTTACATAAGCAAAAACTTTTCAAAAAAAAAAAAATCTCCTGGGATCCCTGGGTGGCTCAGTGGTTTAGCGCCTGCCTTCGGCCCAGGGTGTGATCCTGGAGTCCCGAGATCAAGTCCCACATCAGGCTCCCTGCATGGAGCCTGCTTCTCCCTCTGCCTGTGTCTCTGCCTCTCTCTCTCTGTGTCTCTCATGAATAAATAAATAAAATGTTTTTTAAAAATCTCCTAAATGCCCATCAACAGATATAAACCTGGTTAATTAAATCTGAGTAGCTATTGTATATTTATTTTTTTTTTGTATATTTATTTTGATATGGAAAAACCCCTATTACATATTTAGAGTGTCAAAAGCACAATGCAAAACATATATAGAATACTATATGCTGCATATATACACAC
The DNA here is from genome assembly GCF_053574225.1 of Canis aureus. NCBI lineage: Eukaryota > Metazoa > Chordata > Mammalia > Carnivora > Canidae > Canis > Canis aureus. The sequence continues at coordinate 25,004,712 of NC_135630.1, read as the reverse complement.
TTATAGAAGAGGGTGTAGGAAGATGTCCTACAAAACATGGGAGGTTTTTGATAGTAAAGTGGAAAGTGGTATTTGACAGAGCTTTCATTTTCTTCTTTATACCTTTCTTTGATATTTTAATTTTCTACAAAGAGTAGATGATATTATTACAAAAAGAAAAAAACTCTTATGTTTTTAGAGCATCCATATTGGAACAAAGGATTGCATTAGTCTTCCAAAAATATGATATTCCACCCTGGTCAATTCATGCTCTTTTTCCAAATCTAGGACAATGCAACCTGTGGTTATGATATAGTAGCTTGATGATTAAATAACGTGGGGCAGCATTAACACCTATGTTAATCAAATCAACACCACAATGATCAGATATGGCCTGAAGTCAAGAGCTATTTTAAGTAGTAAGCTGTCAGTGGATAGCCAGATGAATAAATATTTTTGTCAAAAAAATTCCAATACCACCAACTGAGTTGTGATGGCATGACTTGTCAAAGTCTCAGCATAATGTACAAGTATTGGATAAAATTAAGCTTCTTACAAGGTGCTTATGCTTCAATTTTTAATCTATAAAGGGTGCCAAACTTTTCACTGACTTTTTTTTAAGATTTATTTTTAAGATTTATTTATTTATTCATGAGAGATAGAGAGAGAGGGAAAGACACAGGCACAGGGGGGAAGCAGGCTTCCTGCAGGGAGCCCGATGCGGAACTCGATCCCAGGAACCTGGGATCATGCCCTAAGCCGAAGGTAGACGCTCAACCGCTGAGCCACCCAGGCGTTCCTTCACTGATTTATTAATTGTATTATCCTTCAACTTCAACATTCTCCTACTTAAATGCCAAGTCACTGATGACACAGATATAACAGATGAACTCGTCCATGAACTATACATATATCATTTTATGCATTGTACCATATATCTTCTTATGCACCAAGTCTGATTGCTGTTGCAGATGTAGAAAATATGTAAGAAATGTGTTGCACTACTTATAACACCTAATAAAATGTCTCAAGAATGCTTCAGGTTTTCAACATAATTTTTATACAATATTCAGCAAATTAGCACATTTATAGCTACACAAGCCAAACACTAATTTCATGAGAACAGAATAAAATTTTCATCAGACCCATTCACAATTAAAAATTATAACCCTATACCAATATATATTGCTTTGTAGTAACAGTATTACTGGAAATGATATTTCTTCTTTGGGTCATGCACGAAGCAAAAAAACTCTCAAAATTCAGAGGAAATAACTAGAGATAAAAATTTGGAGAAAATATTCCTGAGATACATAGGTCAGAACTACTCTTTTTTTTTAAGAGTCCTGTTATTGAAATCCAAAGTCTGCATATCATAAGTATATTACTATCCCACTGGGTCACATAATAAACCTAAGGCCGCACAAAATTTGTGTCATCTGGCTGTTTACAAGGTCTGTGGATTAAATTTTTACTGTCAGCTTTATAACTGGCTTCCTTAAAGGGCTTCCTCCTCACAAAAATGAATGGAAACTAGAAAGCTATCAAAGAAATCAGCTCAGCACAGGAAAAGGTAGCTCATTTCACACAGATAAATTAAGATTATAAAATTGAGGTTATGCTGTTACAGAAGTATAGTCTTTCATAGCCAAGCACAACCACTGCTTGAAAGCCACAATTCCATTAGTACAAAGCCCTAACTCGACAGAGCCAACTACTGAAGCCTCAAGTTTATACCCTGATTAAGGCAAAAGAATTTGCTAAAAGAAGGAATAATCATAGACTTGCAGAATTCTTCTTTGGAGGGCAGCAATTTAGACTCCCACTAAGGGAGTCTTCCCTTCTATAACACTGCTAAAACATGCTAGCTCATATTTCTAACCAAGGATGCTTCTAATCAATACTGTTTCAAGCATATGACACTTCAGGCTAGCCGATTTGACCATTAATTTAAAAGTTCTGCCTCTACAATGGCCACCATTTATTACAGCAAGCCTAGAGTTACACAGAACAAGTTCATTCTGTCTACCACAACGAAGCTCTTTGAATATATGGAAACAGCAACCATGTTCTTTCACAAACTGTTGAGGTAACAGACACCTGTAGCTTCCCTCATGAAAATATGGCTTTCAGACACATCACAGGAATTGTAAAGCAGAATTTCCTGAATAAAAGTAGGCATCCTAATTTTTATAACTCATATGGAATAATTCACAGCTATTATACCAGCTTCTCTAGTGGATGACTTGTTTGGTATGCCAGATGGCTAAATAAATTGATAATTCTGCATTGAATTTTATGCACCATCCAAAAATAAACAAGTGTAGATACCTAAAACACAAACAGACAAATAAACAATAATAAATTGTTGGATTTTATAGATTCTAATCCTATATAAAATTACACTATCTAAAAATTAATACTAGTTATTGAATTAGAAATTGTCTTCTTAAAATATAAATCCCTAGAAATTAACAAATAGGATAATGATAATAATAATAAGATAAAAAACTAACATATAATAAGATAATAACAAGATTCAAATATTTGTCTAGACAAGATGGATAGATAGTTGGATGGACAGAGAATAAAATGTGTGTGTGCATGTGTGTGTGTGTGTGTGTGTGTGTGTGTGTGCTGTGTATGTATATTTAAGCCACCGTCCAATCATCTAAGTGTCAAGATCACCAGAGGACATATTCTCAATGAAACCCTTATAAAGACTAATCTAATTTTCAACGAATACAGATGTAAACTAAATCAAAAGATCAGAGTTTAGAGTTAGTTTCTAATTTTAAATATAAAACATCTAAGATGGATATTAGGTTCAAAGCCTATTTTCTACTGAAAATACTGCACTTCAGCATATTTTAATTATAACATACAGTTCTCATTTGTGCACTTTTAGTTTTCATTGATTCAGGTTTGTGGCATTTGCTGGTATAATACAAATCGTTCATTTGTTTTATTTATAAGTGAAATCATATGGTATTTGTCTTTCTCTGTCTGACTTATTTCACTCAGAATAATGCCCTCCAGGACTTGTCACAAATGGCAAGATCTCATTCTCTTTTATGGCTGAGTAATATTCTATTGTGTATATACCACATCTCCTTTATTCATTTATCTATCAATTGACACTTCCATGGACGCTTGGATTGCTTCCAAATATTGGCTAGTGTAAATCACAGGGAACATATGTCTTTTTGAATTGATGTTTTTGTACTCTTTGGGTAAATACTCAGTAGTGAAATTATTGGATCATATGGTATTTTTTCAGTTTTAATTTTTTGAGAAACCTCTATACTGTTTTCCATAGTGATTGCACCACTTTACATTCCCACTAACAGTGCATAGGGCTCCCTTTTCTCCACATCCTCACCAACACTTGTTCTTTATCTTTCTGATGCTAGCCATTCTGACAGGTATTAAGTGGTATTTCATTGTGGTTTTGACTTGTAAAAGTTGTTGTATGAGGAGTATTTTTCAAAAATATATAATTTCCCATTTAATTTAACTTAGCTTCCAAATTTATATTACCAACTCACTAAAATTGTTGATATCATTAAAAAATTCATTGCCCTATGTGTTGAGAGTTGATACAGGTATACTTCTTGCCTTCATAAAAAATTTCCTCTATATACTATAATCTATAAGTCACAGAGTTTTATGTTTTATCTTCTCTTGCTGTAACGAGCCATCACACATCTTTTGGCTATTGCTAATCTAAGTTTTGGTTTTGCTTTTGTTTTTAATTCCTCCTTCACTTAATCTTCATCTAATAGGTCCTGTGGGCTAGGAAATGAGTCAATTGAACTTGGTAAAATTTCAGGTAGGGTAAAAGTGGAAGTGATAAAAAAAGGATCTCCACGTTATGGCTAAATAATATATTTTAATACATGAAAAACATGAATTTAGCAGTAGTGGAGAATTAATTTATAATTATAGAGGAAGATGAGTTATGTTATTGTTTCCTGTTCTTTCTACCAAAAAGGGGAAAGAATAAAACATTTCTGATCCATTTCCTCTCCCTCTGCCCCTCCCCCAGCACATGTTCGTGCTCTGTCTCTAAAATAAATACATAAATCCTAAAAAAATAAATAACAAAAATAAATCAGGACCTAATTCCATACCTTAAAAAATTCTTCAAGGATTAAAGTGCGATTTAAAAAGAAAATAATACAACTTTTTTTTTTTTTTTATGATAAGCACACAGTGAGAGAGAGAGAGGCGGAGACACAGAGGGAGAAGCAGGCTCCATGCACCAGGAGCCCGACGTGGGACTCGATCCCGGGTCTCCAGGATCGCGCCCCGGGCCAAAGGCAGGCGCCAAACCGCTGCGCCACCCAGGGATCCCAATAATACAACTTTTAAAGATGAATGCTTCCATAGTATTGGAATAAGAAAGTTTTCTAAATAAGACACAAAACTCAAAAGCTGCATATACTCAGAAGCCATACAACTCATAATCCATGTCATACTTCAAAACATAAAAATGTAAATCCTTTATTCAAAAGATACAAGTTGATAAATGGGAACAAATATTAAAAACAAACATAGCAAAGGATTAACATTCATAATACATATAGCGCTCCTAGAAACCAATGAGAAAACAGTCAAATAATCCAATAGAAAAGCGGATAAAGAGTACCTACAAGCATTTTTCAAAAGTAATGTAAATGGAACATAAATTTGTAAAAAGAACACGACTTCACAAACAATTGCTTAAATGCAATATCACTTTTCAATTCTCAGACTGAAGAAAAAAAAGACTAACGAAATCAAATGTTGATGGTACAGATAAAGGGGGACTTTAGTCCCTGCTAAATGAAAGCAGAGCTTTTTCAGAAGGCAGTCAGGCAGGAGATATCCAAACTTAAAGAAAACCTACTATTTTATTAAAGAAAACTAGTTTTCATTAATTGCTAATAATAACTATTACATAAATTTCATAAGTAAGATTTGCACTAATACTCGACATGGTTATCAAGTTTTATGTAAAAGGATGTTTACTGAATTACTCCTCAAAATAGTAATAGTCATACAAAAATGAGTAGCTTTACATGAACCTACCTGAAAAACTCTCCAAGTCATAATGTTAAGGCAAAGAAGTGGTTCCAGAATGACATCTATGTCCTAAAACCATTTACATTTAAATACACTTATCTCTCAGAAGAAAAGCTAAACTCTTGTGCTTTTCTCCATATTCTATCCAGAAGAATGTCCTTTTATACAAAACATCAGAGTGACATGTGGAAGTTACTGAAGATCTGACTGGGGCAATGGAGGAGATGGCTAGTATGCATTGCACTTGAAAAATTCACATCTAATCTAACACTTTGGAATCTCTTTCCAATAATCACTCCTCCCAGTTTCTAGCCTCATCTTTCCAATTCTGCCACCCAAACACAAATAATTCCCACCTTCTCGTTTCTAATTTTCCACATTCTGACCCATTATAAACAGTGAGAAAGTATGTCAACGGCATTATGCTGAGAATAAAAATTATATTTTACTCAGTGTACAAAATATCCAATTATTAGGATCATCAGTGTTTGAATATAGTATTAGATGTGGTCATAATTAATAATTTGTACAAATAATGGGTATAGTTAGTTAATATATTTAAGAAAGTCCCAAAAAGTATCCACTGGGGAGGGGACTGGAATTGTAGAGGACTAGGGAAGGTGGGTGCTGTCAGGGTTTACAATCTAAATTGTATAACTGAAGACCCATGCATTCCTATGTGATTTTAAGATGTATTTTCTTAATAAATTATCTACTATCAAAAAAACAAAATTAACTTAAAAAAAGTCACCTTTCTCTCCTTGATTATTTCTAGCATTGTGGTTTTAAGAGTGTTATGGATGTATATTTGACCAGGCAGGTCAAGTGAAAGGAGTTCAAAACCCTGGACTGGGTTGGGCTGGGCTGGTAGAAAGCAGAGCAGAGAGCAAAGCAGATATCCACTGAACAATGAGCTCAGGAGGTAAGTGTTAGTCTGAAGCTTTAAGGCAGAGAGACAAGACTTAGAGGCCAGAGGTTTTAGAAGGCAAAGGCCCACAGGAGCTGGGGGCGAAGAAGTTCTGAAGGGCATTGAGCAATGATATGGTTCTGGCAAACACTAGGACGTACAGTCTTCAGTTGATGACTCCTAAGTTAATATTTGGGGGTGGGGAGAATGGAGGGAGTAGAATCAAGCTAGGAGGGAGGTTTCTCTATTGAAGTCCAAGAATAAAGGGGGACACTGATTTGGCAGTAACTGAACACCAAGTCAAGTATTTATTTCAGAATTGTAACAGTTCAAATTAAAGGTTTAAAGAGTAGTACTTAGGTATCTCAGACTGGGTAAACTCAATTAGTATACAAAGAATACAATCAAGATTTCCCAGTGTATCACTAGACCACCAAGATCCTCATAAAATCAAAAGTTAGGAAGAGTGTACAGAAAAACACTGCAAATGTGACAAAATGTACTGCAAGTATACATATTTTTAAAACCACTTTTCATGTTTTGATAACTACTTAACTAAGAACATTAAATCTTAGTTTTTTGTGATAATCTTTTCATGGATTTTATTTATTCAGAAAACATGTGCCACATTCAAAGCACAATGTGGTCAATAAGTGCTATGAATTTTAAGTATAGCGTCTATCTTCAAAGCTTATAGTTTAATATGGAAAATAGAGTGCTTATGTAGACAGTGCTATCTCATCATGCACTTTAGAAAAAATAGTTTAAATAGAATAAGCAATTGCCATCAGCTAAATAAGCTTCAAACAAATATCCATCTCTTGTTTCCCTCTGTCAGGTTCAATTCCTGCATGCCACTCTTGGTGTGAGCACCTCATCATTGTGAATGTGCTTCCAGAACACAAAAATAGATAATTTTGTTATCAAAAAGCACCTTAAATGAATGAGTCACTACTTCATGTACAGCATGCCTAAAGAAGAGAAATCTGGTACAAAGTTAAAGGAAAAAGTAACCACGAAAGAATTATTCTTTCAGTCTACAACATGGCACCGTCTTTGGAAGATTTTTAAAGTTTTTTGCTATATAAAATTTATACTATATATTATATGGTTTTAGAATCTAATCCACGATTCCTTAGGGAGAGAGTTATCCTTTGCTTTAAAGAGGTTTAATAACATTTTACATGGGCAAAGTCTGATCTGCAATGTGTGTCAAACAGACCATGACCAAAAAGTAGTTTCTATATTGAAACTCAACACACATACACATACACACACAAACACATGTATTATTTTATTAGATTGCCCTCACCTTTATATTTTCTATTGTATTTTTTAATAGCTATTTATGACAAATTGATTTCAAGACACAAAGTGGTCTTGGCCCAAAGTTTGGAAATCACTAGATGAGATATAGTATAGGAGGCCCAATGGAATTATTATAGGAAAAGGTATGAACAGAGTTCCTTATAGGCCTCTAAAATTCATCTCTGAAGGAATATGTAAATGGTCAGAAAGAAGTCTTTTATTTGAATAGACATACCTCTGTCCCCAGAAGCTTGTTTATGACTTCATCAGGACAAAACTTCTTCATATTCATCTCCATCATCAAGCCTATAGTGCCAGCTTCATGATCCAGGATGACTGAGTCCATCTAGATATCCTGCCTATAGCAGGAGGAGGGAAGCACTATAAACCTTATCTCAAGTTTGCTTTGCAATAAATTTGATAAGGAACAAAATGGAAGGTAAAGACTAACTGACTAGTTTCTGGCACCTGTAGTTCTAAAGTGTCTGTCCAGTGGTGATTTACAGATCTAGTTAGATCTAGATAAACAGAAACTATTTTAGCTAGGTCCAAAAATTTAAACTAGTAATCAGGTCAAATATTTGTCAGAAAGGATTAGGGAGAGGAAATTTTGACCTATTCAGCCTATGTAATTGGCAAAATGATGAAACAAGTAATTAAGTTTTAGAAACAAAATCACCCTTTCTAAATTTGATATTGCCATAATCAGATTGAAAGATAATATAGGCTTTTCAGGCAAATCCAAATGCTCAGAGCAGAACTGACCTTAAAATGAATAAAGTTAAGTATATTAAAAATACAAAAGTTACATAACCATAGAAATCAAAACAGTAATTAATTCATTTAAAATAACAACCTTTGGTATTGCTATATATATGATGGAAATTAGTTGAACTCAAATGCTTTTGTTTTTTTTTTGTTTTTTTTTTCTGATTTCCTTGCATATCCTTATTTTTCAATTTCCCAACCGGCCATCAATGAATAATGATGGAAGAAAAAGTTTATTTGCTTTTTTTCACATTAACTCTTGGAGAATATTTCAGACTCTTTCACTTAACCATACCAAATACATTCTAGGATCCTAATAGTGAGAAGCACATTTGTCTATAGCAAACAGATTAAATGTGCTTTCCACTTTGGAAATTACAGGCATCATTATCTCTATCCTTCCCAAGACATCATTATTACTTTCATATGATTTATGGCTGAATGTATGAGAGATGGTGCAAAGATCCTGTGCCAAATTCCCATATGGCATATAACATAAGCCAAACTGAAAAACTCGTAAATGTGGGTAGATCAGTTTCATCAAAGAATGGAGCAGGAGAGTTCCAGAGACTGAGCAGGAAACTAGCCAGATAATTTTTTACAGTCATGCAATTCCAAAGCAGCAGTAATGAATGTGGTCCTGCCCCTGATCATTTAATGCTTGAGTTAAACCTAAGGGCAGTCAGCAAGAAATTAGGCAGAGACGATTTGGGACACTATCAATCAACCCTTTTTATTCTCTGGTAAATCTAACTTTTTTTTTCCTTTTAGGCTAATGCTGAAATAATGTCATAACTTTTTAAATGATTTAAAAGAGAAAGAATGATGCTTTGAAGTCTCAATAAATATTGAAATAACTATAATTACAATGAAATAATATGAGAAAAATAAGTAACAAGTTATTGTAAAACATATTATATACAGGTTACCTAACAGCATGCTAAAATAAATTAACCCAAATCAATAAGTAAGCAGTGCCGCAGCCAGCCAGGCAAGTGCTCCAATGCCTAAGCCTCCACTGCATCCCTACCACAGCCAGTAAGCACACAAAGCCCAAAAATGGAATACCTCTTGAATGTCTGGGGCAGGGGTGTAATCTCAATATCAAGGGGATTACACTTCTGAGCCCATGAATTACAGCAATACAAGCCTACATCAAGAAGCAAGAAAAATCCCAAATAAGCAAACTAATCTTCCACCTAAAGGACCCAGAAAAAGAACAATCAAAGCCAATAGAAGGAAGAAAATTATTGAGATTGGAGGGGAAATAAATAAATAGAGAGTAAACAAACAAACAAATAGAACAGAGCAATTAAACCAGGAGCTGGTTCTTTGAAAAAATTAACAAAATTGAAAAAAAAAAACCAAAATTGATGAACTTTTGTTCAGACTCATAAACAAAATAAAAGAGAGAGAGAGGAAAAGCAAATAAAATCAGAGGTGAAAGTATGAAAACAAAATAGTGATTATAAAGCTGCTCACTGAAGTCAGAAGGATGGATGAACACTACAATAACAAGATAGAAAATATAAGAAAGTACCAAAGAGAAGTCAGAACTGAAGAATATAATAGCTGAACTGAAAAACATACTAGAAGAGCTCAATAGCAGACTGGATGAAGCAGAGGAACAGATCAGCAAGCTAGAAGACAAAAGTAACAGAACTCACCATGACAGAGCAGAAAAAAGAAAAAGGAATTTAAAAAAGTGAAGACAGCTTAAGTGGCATATGGAACATCATCAAGCAGAAAAAACATCCACATTATTGGGGCCTTAGAAGGAGAAGAAAAAGAAAGTGACACAAAACTTTTTGAAGAAATAATGACTAGTAATTTTGCTTATCTGGCAAAGTTAACAATCATGTAGGTCTACGAAGCCCAGTGAGATATACAAAACAACACACATTCTAATTAAAATGTCAATAGTTTTAGAGAGAACCTTAAAAACTGAAAAATAATATGTTATATACAAAGGAAACCCCATAAAGCTATCAGCAGAAACTTTGTAGACCAGAAGACAGTGGCATGAAGTATTCAAAGTTTGAAAGGAAAAAACTTCCAATCAAAAATACTTTACCTGGCAAGGTTATCATTCAGAATAGAGGAAGAGAGAAAGCGTTTTATAGATAAGCAAAAGCAAAGGAGTTCATCACCACTAAACCTGACCTAAAAGAAATGTTAAAGGGACTTCTTTAAGCTGAAAAGGACATTAATTAAGAACAAGAAAACATATAAAAGTAAAAATCTCACTGAAAAAAGTAAACATATAGTAAAAATAGATTAATCATTTATAAAGCTAGTATGAAGGTCAAAAGACAAAAGTAATAAAATTAACTACATAATTACTTAAGGGAGGGATCCCTGGGTGGCGCAGCGGTTTGGCGCCTGCCTTTGGCCCAGGGCGCGATCCTGGAGACCCAGGATCGAATCCCACATCGGGCTCCAGGTGCATGGAGCCTGCTTCTCTCTCTGCCTATATCTCTGCCTCTCTCTCTCTCTCTCTCTGTGACTATCATAAATAAATTAAAATTTTAAAAAATAAATAAATAAATAAATAAAATTAACTACATAATTACTTAAGGGATACATAAAAATGTGAAATGTGACATCAAGAACATAAAACATAAGGGAGGGGAGTAAAATGTAGAGTTCTGGGATATGTCCAAATTTAATTAGCTATTAACTTAAGAGTTTATCATATACATAGGATGATATATGTGAACTTCGCAGTAATCACAAAGAAAATATCATAGCAAATATACAAAGAGAGGAGGAGAAAGGAATCTAAACATAACACTAAAAAACGTTATCAAACCAGAGGGTAAGAAAGAGAAGTAACAGAAGAAATCTGTGAAAACAGCCAGAAAACGAGTACAAAATGACTATAAGTCCATACCTATCAATAATTACTTTACATGGAAATGGACTAAATTCTATAATTATAGGATATACAGTGGCTGAATGGATAAAACAGATAAGACTCAGGTGTATGTTACCTATAAGAGACTCAATTCAGAAATATGGACACAGGCATACTAAAATGAAGTGACAGAAAATACATGTATCCCATGCAAATGGAAAATGAAAAGAAAGCTGGTATAGCTATACTGATATCCAACAAAATAGACTTCAAACAAAGACTGTAATAAAAGACAAAAAAGGCATTACATAAGGACAAGGGAACCAATCCTTTAAGAAGGTATAATATTTATAAATAGGAGCCCAAAACAGAAGCACCAAAATATACAAACAAATATTAATAGACCTTTTAAAGGGAAAACTTCATAACAATACTAGATCAGTAGTATATTTTAACACCCCACTTACACCAATGGATAAATCATCCAGACAGAAAGTCTACAAGGAAATACGGGTTTCCACAACACATTACATATAGAAGTACTTAATAGATGCAGAACATTTCATCCAAAAGCAGATAAATACACATTCTTCTCAGGTGCACACAGAATATTGTCCAGTATAGATCACATGTTAAGCCACAAAGCAAATCTCAAAAAAACCAGAAAGATTGAAATAATATCAAACACAAAGATCAACCATTAGAAAAAGAAAAAGAAAAAAAAAAAAACGGAAGAACAAATGAAACCTAAAGTTAGGAGGAGAAAGGAAATAATAAAGGTCAGAGCGGAAATCAGTGAAATAAGAGACCAAGGAAGTTCTTATAAACAATATCAGAAGGAGGAGAAGTTAAAACTGATACCACAGAAATATAAATCATCACACAACTACAAAAAATTACATGCCAAAAAATTACATGCCAAGAAATTAGATAATCTAGAAGAAATAGATAAATTCCCCAAAATAATCTTTCAATCATGAATCATGAATAAAAACATCTGAATAGGTCAATTACATTAAGAAGATTGAATCAGTAACCCAAACTTCCCAACAAACAAAAGTCCAGGACAAGAAGGTATCAATGGTGAATTCTACCAAACATTTCAGTAAGATTTAATAATTATCATTCTCAAACTCTTCCAAAAAATTGAAGAGGAGAGAATGCTTCCAAATCCATCTACACAGACAATATTTCCTTGACACCCAAACTAGACAAGGACACCATTAAAAAAAAAAAAAAAAAAAAAAGGAAGAGGGGGAGGAGGAGGAGGAGGAGGACAGAAAAAAAATTAGAAGCCAATATACAGAAAAAAATAGATGTAGAAATCCTCAAGAAAATATTAGCAAACTGAATTCAACAATACATAAAGAAGATCATATACATGATCAAGTGGATTTATTCCAGAGATTCAGGATGGTCACCCAATCAATCAATATTATAACCACATTAACAAAATGAAAGATAAAAATCCCATGCTCTGGATGCCTGGGTGGCTCAGTGGTTGAGCATCTGCCTTTGGCTCAAGGTGTGATCGCGGGATCCAGGATCGAGTCCTGCATTGGGCTTCCTCCAGGAAGCATGCTTCTCCCTCTGCCGGTCTCTCTGCCTCTCTCTCTCTGTGTCTATCATGAATAAATAAATTTTTAAAAAATCTTTAAAATCACTTAAAAAATCATACACTCATCTCAAACAGATGAAGAAAAAGCATTTGACAAAACTCAACATCCACTTATGATAAAAATTCTCAACAAAGTGGATATAGAGGGAATGTAGCTCAACATAATAATGCCCATATATAACAAGTCCACAGCTAATATCAAACTCAATGATGAAAAGCTGAAAGTTTTCCTTTAAAATCAAGAACAAGACAAGTATGTTTACTCTCTCTGCTTTTATTCAACATAATACTGGAAGTCTTAGCCAAAGCAATTTAGTAAGAGAACTAAACGGCTTCCAGATTGAAAGGAAGAAGTAAATCTGTCACTATTTGCAGATGACGTGATGCTATATACAGAAAACTCTAAAGACTTCACTAATAAAGCTGTGAACAAAAATGAATTCAATAAAGTTTCACAATACAAAATTAACACACAAAAATCCATTGCATTTCCACACACTAATAAGAAACTACCAGAAAGAGAAATCAAGAAAACAATCTCATTTACAATTCCATCAAAAAGAATAAAATACCTAGAAGTAAATTTAACCAAAGAGATGAAAGACTTGTACTCTGAAAACTGTAACACATTGATGAAAAAAGCTGAGGACACAAATAAGTAGAAAGATAAGCCATGCTCATGGATTGGAAGAATTAATATTGTTAAAATGTCCATACTACCCACGGTAATTTACATAGGTTCAATGCAATCTCTACCAAAATTCCAATGGCATTTTTCACAGAAGTAGAAACAATAATTCTAAAATTTGTTGGGCACTATAGAAGACCTCAAATAGCCAAAGCAATCTGGATAAAGAAGAACAAAGTCAGAGGTTATCACATTCCCAAATTTCAAACTATTCTACAAAGCTATATAATCATAACAGTATGATTTTTTTTTGTTTTTTATAACAGTATGATATTAACAAAAAAATAGACACAGAGATCAATGGAACAGAATTGACAGCCCAAAAATAAACCCATGCAGTTAATCTATAAGAGACAAGGCAAGAATATAGAATGGGGAAAGAATAGTCTCTTCAATGAATAATGTTGGGAAAACTGGACAGCCATATGCAAAGGATGGAATTGGGCCACTATCTTACCCAGTACTCAAAAATTATTTTAAAATGGATTAAAGACTTGAACATAAGACCTGAAACCATAAAACTCCTAAAAGAAAACATAAGCAGTAAGCTCCTTGACATAGGTTTTAGCAATGTTTTTTGGATCTGACTCCAAAGATAAGAAGTCAGAAATAAGCAAAGCAAAATAAAGAGGACTACATCAAACTAAGACATATCTGCACAGCAAAGGAAACCATCAACAAAATGAACAGACAACCTATTGAATGGGGGAAGATATTTGCAAACCGTAGGTCTGATAAAAAGTTAATATCCAAAATATGTAATGAACATATACAATTCAATAACAAAAAAAATCTCATTAAAAATGGGCAAAGGATCTGAACAGATTAGACATTTTTCCAAAGATGACATACAGATGGCCAAGAGGAAAAGATGTTCAACATCACTAATCATCAGGGAAATGCAAATCAAAGCCACAATGAAATATCACCTCACATCTATCAGAATGGCTATCATCAGAATGACAAGAAACAAGTGTTGGCAAGGATGTAGAAAAAAAACACCATCATACACTGTTGGTGGGAATGTAAACTGGTACAACCACTATGGAAAACTACTAAATTTCTTTAAAAAATTAAAAGCTACCATATGATCCAGCAATTCCACATATGGATATCTATCCAAAGTAAACAAAACACTAATTTAAAAAACATGTACACACACACACCCCTACATTCATTGCATGATTATTTACAATAGCCAAGATAATGGAAACAACTTAAGTGACCATGGATAGATGAATGTATAAAGAACATGCAAAATACACTATGTATATAATAGAATATTACTTAGGCACAGAAAATAAAATAAAACTAATACATTCTGAAACAAGAACCAGAGTAAAGGTAAAGCATAGGAAATGCAAATAGGAATTAATAAAGAAAACTAAAGAGATTATAACTTGGAGTCCTATCAGAAAATAGCAAGGGGTAGAGCACCTGGCTGACTCAGTTGGTAGAGCCTACAACTCTTAATCCCATGGCTATGATTTCAAACCCCACATTGAACATCGAGTTTAGTTACAAATAAATAAAATAAAATAAAATAAAATAAAATAAAATAAAATAAAATAAAATAAAAAATAAAATAAATAAAATAAAATAAAATAAAATAAAATAAAATATAAAATAAAATAAAATAATAAAATAAAATAAATAAAATAAAATAAAATAAAATAAAAAGTTTAAAGAAAAGAGGAAGTTAGGTCATGATGACTGAAGGCAAATGTCAAGTTGTCTTATGACTAATGCAGAGAAAACGATAAAAATCTAGAAAAGTAAGCTGAGGCCATGGGGAGAGAACTCTGATGACAGGGTAACATGCATATACTATAATTTACATAACCATTGCAAATCTACTTATAATATTAGAGTACAAGAGTGACAGAGATGCACTGTGGGACAATATATCTGGGAGGATGGATAAGTGGGAAGTAATAAGTAATAAGAATCTAATTAAATGGGTATTAAAGTAATGAAGGTGAGCAATAATCAAAATGATAAGATGGTGGTAAAGGAAAGAATGACTGTGAGGGTGATGAGGCAATGTAGAGGGTAGAATCTTTAAGAACTGGCTTCTAGGTATGCCTGTGTGGCTTAGTCAGTTGGGCTTCCAACTCTTGATTTTGGCTCAGGTCATAATCTCAGGGTTGTGAGATCAAGCCCCAAGTTGGGCTCCACACTAGGAATGGAGCCTGCTTAAGATTCTCTCTTCCTCTGCCCCTCCCCTGCTCACTCTCACTCTCTCAAAATAAAAATATAAATAATTTAAAAAAAGAACTGGCTACTAATCTTAGAAAGGGTCTAAGACTTAAAAAACAGATAGGGATAGGTATATGCTTCTGTCATCAACAGAAAGAGGAAACTCCAAAACGGAGGTTATCTTGGGCATAAAGAATGAAAGGTCATCCTGGGACATGCTGAATTCATTAAGTCAGAAAGATATCCAGTTAAGTATCAAATAAAGAAAACCTAAATGTGAGTTTGAAGCCTGGGTTAAAGAAATAAATCATTTGGGATTTGTTGGTATAGAGTTGATGACAGAAGTCATGTATGTAGCTGACACAGAGAACACAGAAGAGGTCCACAGCCAACGCATCCAGCATAACCTCCTCGGGATGGAGAGATGAAAGTGTTCAGAGAAATTGGCGCAACACCTAGCAAATTATACACCAAAGATAAAGAGAATTTCAGGAAAGGTACCATGAACAAGAGTGTCAAATTTTATAGAAAAAAGGAAAAGAAGAAAAGACTTTGCAGTTAATACAATACTGGGAAATACTGGATGACTCTTTGCTTATAAGAGCAGTTTCAACAGGGGCACCTGGGTGGCTTCAGCTCAGGTCATGATCCCGGAGTCCGAAGATCAAGCCCCACATTGGGCTTCCTGCTCAGCGAAGAGTCTGCTTCTCCCTCTATCCCTCACTGCCGCACCCCCCCCCCATGCCTACTTTCTCTCTCTCTCTCTTAAGTAAATAAATAAAATCTTAATTTAAAAAAAAAAAGAACAGTTTCAACAGAGTATGGAAGACAGAAACAAGGCCAGACAGGGTTGTGGCCTGAGTGAGGAGGTAGAAAATATAAGCAAAATCGTCCTCTAAGGATTCCACGTGTACAGCATGTCCAGATATACGAAAACCTCTTTAAAAAATAAACAATGAGAAATCAGATCAGCAAAATAATAATACTAATACTAATAAGGTTTTACCTTCTTGTGATTCTTGTAAACATTCCTGTGGGCAAATCCCTTTCCACAAAGCTTGCATTTGTAAGGCTTATCTTCACTGTGTATCACTTTATGGGCGCCCACTTGATCGAGCCTCTTGAAAGATTTATTACAAATCTCACAATTATAGGGTCGTTTTTCTGTGAAAAAAAAAATGAGTGGAGACAATCTCACATCTATATAAAGGTAAGGGATAAAAAGGGAAATACCCTTACCATATATTACTTCTTATGGATAAGTCAACTAAGACATGATTGAAACAACTGAAAAAAAAATCTACTTACCAATCCATTTATGTTAGATATGTGGGCCTATTCACAGAAGAAATGTGAGCTAGTTCTTTAATATACCTATATGGTAAACTACATGTATAAAATAGCTTAAATGTGAGGACGAAAACTAAATTCAAGGAAAAAAAATCTTACTTCCAGATGAAAATTCTGCTGATAGGCGTGAGTTTAAACCAGGGATACAACTTCAAACGCCATGAGTAGCCTGACAGCAATAAAAAAGTAAACGACAGACCTGCCTCCTACTCAAACAAGTGGATCCGATACAGGCACAGCTTCAATTCTCAGCAAAGACTACACACTTAAGTTGTATAAAATCCATATTTATGCAATGTTCATGTAATGTTGACCATTAGACTTAAAAATTACTGTTTGTTTCAAACAAAGCGTATCTGAACAGACCACTGGTGTGTGATCTATATTAATTTGCCAAAATATCTTTATCTGTCTCCAAGCAAAGTAGATATTCAAAAACACTCTGACTTCAATGGCCTCCAATTATAGACATTCTAAACCCTAGAGATTTCATAGAGCAAAATTTATTCTCAGATCTTATTTTTTTTAAACTGTATAATAGACCTATCACTCAAACTTGACTTAAAATGAAACTACGGCTTTAAAAACCTATATTCTCAAAATGTATTTATAAATTTCTCACGAACACTTATTGCTACCTTAGTTAGAATGCAATTTAGAAATTTAGAAGCTATAATTGTTGAATTCCTCCTAAAAAGTCAGACACTACACTAGCACAATACATAATGATCTCATTTAACCTTCACAGCAATTTTGAAAGGTAGATACCTTTTCACAGATAAAGAACAGAATCTAAGGCTCAGAAAGATTAAAAATTAAATGGTGACTCTGAAGGTCATCTGAATGATATGACTTTGATATCATTTAGTTCAACCACCTTGGCTTTATAGAACTCTAGAGAGGCTAATAAGTAACTTGTTCAAAATCATACAGCTAAAAAAATTTTAAAATAAAATAAAAAAATTAAAAAAAAAAATCACACAGCTAGTTTTTGGCCAACCTAGAACTAAGAGCCAGGTCTCCTGATTACTACTCTCAGAGCTCCTGAAAATGACAAAGTGAATCTTTCATAGTGATTTTAATACAAATGGAAAAATAAATATTTTACCTGAGTGAGTGATCATATGACGTTTTAGCTGATTAGCTGAAATAAATTTCTTCATACATTCCTGACAATCAAATATCTCATGAATCTGTAAAAGGTTAAGTGGACAGTTAACTGTCAAAGCCAAATAAATTAGATAGAGCTCAAGTAAAAGTATAAACACAAAGGTAGCTTCTACTGTAAAAATTATGTATTATAATTCAGTTCTAATTTGTTCACACTGTTGTATATTAGCTGAAAATGCAATGAACATGTTACCTAGTAAAAACATATCATTAAAAGAAAATAAAGATTGTAGCACACTATTTAAATATGTGATTAGCTGACCTATTTGGTGCATGTTAAATTTCTACACTCTGTAAAAATTTCTACCTAATTTACATTAACTCTTTTTGTTAGACATAAATTTAGATTTGAAAACATGTAACCTCTAGGCAATAGTGTTACCTTTACAGTAGTTAAACGGTTTTAAATTTAAATGTATACAATGCAGAGCAAAACTTTAATTACCATGAAAGGCAAGAAGATATATAATTCTGAAAAACATTTAGCTCACAGTGAAATTCCTCCATGAGAGGAAGACCACAATAAAAAGAAAAGATCAAAAACCATAGTAAGAAAGAAGAGGAGGAGTATAATCTTAACAAACAACTGGCTAAATAATTATTACACCTGGATATTAAGTTTAGCTCTTTCCCTCTCATACACTAAATCAGAGAAATCATGTAGGTGGTATGAAAAGTAGAAGCCCAGCTTATTATCAGAAACAATGCACAAAGTTCTAAGAGGAATGTTCTGCAAGAAGTCTTATATTAGAAATGTCGATCACTGCAATGAACAAGAGCATCATACTGTTTTGCAGAAGATTCAAAAAGAACTTTAGTAAAGTTACATTTATGTTTCAACCTCATTAAAGTAAAAGTAAAGCTCACAATACTAAACACCAGACAAGCAAAGGCCCTTTTGCAGAAAGCCAAGGTACTATGCTTATTCCTGCAGAATAACTAGGGCCTTGTAGACTGAAGTCAGGGCAGAGTACTATAAACTGGTACAGCAATGAGTAAAGAGTGGAGGACTGAGTGGTATCCTGGTAAATGGCTCCCTTGATAGAAGTGGTCATGGATGAACTCAAGACAGTGAGGGTGAAAAGAGGAGACAAGGCAGGGGAACAAAAGATAGGGTAAAGTTAACAGATCCCAGGTCTACAGTCTGTGCCTTAATTCTACGGCCAACCATACAGCAAGTCTGAGACTTCCAACCCATCTTCTGCTTCCTTGAGATCTGATTCTTGGTGAGTCAGGAAACTCATTTGGGAAAAGCAGAGAAAAGGGAGATAAACAAGGCAGAAGCAGAACAATGTCTGCCCTCTGCTTACATACAGTGCCACCTAATCTCAATTAGTGAATATATGGAGTCCAGAGAGTACTATGATTCCTCAGAAAATAATGTGGGAACTGCATTAGTACTCAGAAAGCAAGCACTACAGAGTACAAAAGAAAAACTTTCAGCCTGAGCCATTTTAAAGACAGCCTCTTCAGTCATCAAAGACCCTCTCTGTGGCTTTGGTTGAACAACTATGTTTAAGGAGCAAGATATTATATGTAATGTTTACTTAAAGATAGTAAGAACAGATTTATATTCTTAAACTCTTATATGTTTCTGTAATATATGCCTTTTATAACAACATGCCCTTAAAAAGATGATATGCCTTCTGAATCATACATAAATGAAAATATATTTAGTTTATTTTCATTTTAATATGAAGTCTATGTTAGTATGTAAAATTTTTTAAATCATTCATCCATATATAAAATGTTAACTGTTAAATAAAATACTGCAGAATAGTACCATTCACTTCTTAACTCTAGTGGTTCCTGAAACATGAACAATTTTTAAAGATTCAATTGAATGGACTTTTTCATCATTATAAAATTTCACTGTACCTGAAAGTATTTTTGCATTGACCACCTTACTTACAGTGGAAAATTAAGGCCAAAACTATTTTCAAAAATCCTAAAAAAAACTTAATAAAGCAATCAAATTTCAAATGAAAATGATAGATAATATGATTTATTTATGCCTAATGTTAAATAAAGCACAATTTTAAAATGTCCAGCTTACTAATTGATATGGAGGGTAATAACTTACAATTTGAAGTTCCTAATTAAATACTTTTCAAAAAGGATCATAATATGTTTTATTATAATATAGGATAGTATAGAGCAATGTAAGATACTCTTCTAGACTATAATGTAATTTGGCATGTTCATAGGGCACCCTCTACTGGCAAGGGTAAATACTGCATCCAAGCTCTATTAGACATTCAACATCCTCAACTCTTAGGAATACAGTCAAAAATGGGAGTCAGTAAAAGCTTCCTATGGATTCATAAAGGCTAAGTTAGAGGAGCTATTCTGTAATGAAGGAAGCATTGAGCTAATAAGGTTTTTGCATTTTGCAGAGATAACAGGAGTACTGTGTTCTACCATCACCAAGTAATAGCTACCAAATATTCCTTGGAGAAAAGGTTCTTATGTTATAAAAAAATAAATGGAAAAGAGAACATTTTTCAGAAATTTGCCCCACAACCAACTTTGCAGAAACATCCTATTTGGTAAAATCTTTTATTTGGTGAAACATTTTTAACTTCTTAAAATTTAAACAGACCAGAAATACATACAAGTAAGAAGATATTTAGAAAATATCTACTCAATTGGATTAAATCTTTTTGTCTCTGAAGCCATACAGGTGAAGTGAGCAGCACAAATACTAAAATTGGAATGATACAGTGAAGATTAGCAATGGTCCCTGCACAAGAATTATACACAAATTCTTCAAGTGTTCCATATTTTTAAACAATACTATAAGAAAACCATTTGGAAACTGGAAAAAAAAGTCTCATGGCACTTAGAGAAAAAATTAAAAGGCACAGATCATCCCAAGTCACATTTAATAAAAGAGAGAACAGGAGTCCAATGTTAAAGGGAATGTTAGGGACCAAAGATGACACCCAAAATCCTCACTTTCCACTACTTGTTACGTTATTTCCCAAGAATCAAACTCACCCAACATTTAAAATATAACCTCAGACATCTTTACAATCTAACTATCTCATGTGTTTATAGATTAAATCCATGCCACATGGTTAGAGCTATTAGAGTGAATATCATATGAATGTTAAAGCCCATCAGATTACTTTGGAATATACCAATATACAAATAAAGAGATAAATTCATTTCGTAAACCACAAGAAAAGTAAAATTTTACATTCACTAGTACCATCTCCTCTCTTCTTCAATATTGTCACTAAAAGAAAATATGTTCATAGATCTTCTGAAAAAAATGTGAAATTAAAAATAATCATCCATATTTATTACAATATAAGATAGTTTGATATAATACTAATTTTTCTAAATGGCTATAATAAGAACAAAAATCTAAATTCTACTTTAGTTCTATTCTATTATAAATTCTATTAACTAATGTTGTTAGGGTTAATAACTACAATGTATTTTTCAGGTTGACTTTCCACATTAAAATAGCCAAAAGCTTTATGCTTATTACAAAATGTATTAAATTAGTTTTCTGCTAATATAAGCATTCATTTTCCCTGCTAACAACACTTTGACATACTTGTACGTTATTTTAAGTTCTTCAAAATAATGAAGCTCTTGTCTTTGTTTTGCCAGACTTAACTATACTACGCATCCATTTTATTTTTTATGCATCCATTTTAATAGCTAAATGCCACTGCAGAGCATATTATAAATACACAAAACTGTATGTTTTCATCAAATATATGGTATTTCCTGAGCAAACAGCAACTAACAAAGCTTGAAACTAAAGTGACATGTTGCAGTGAAAGGCTCAGCTAGACCTAATACTTTGCACTGGAGAAATACTTCTACTAACTCTGAACAAGAAACAACTCAAAATATATTTTTACAAGAGTTTACTTTTCTGCATATCAGTCATAAATTTTAGAATATGTTACTGTATAAATTAATGACAAAGAACTGGCTTTACAATAAAAAAATCAACTAAAAATTTTCATGGCTGACACTATAAATGGCTAAAAGATCTTATACTCTGATGAGCATTAATCTTTATCTTACTGACCTTTCTATGTTCTTGTAGGCTTGATGGTGAAGAACACTTTTTATTGCACACTGAACATATGAGCTTTTTCTTAGGATCTCCTAAAATGCAAATAAAATGCCATCATGATTTAAATGAGAATATTAAGAGGAACATCAGATACAATGTTTCTAGGTGATTTATAATTTCTAAACAGGTATTTCATCTTCTTAGAATTCCAAAACTTTCAGTGTTATATCCATTAAAACTGAATTTTAAATTCATTCTTCCTTTTTTTTTAAGATTTTATTTATTTATTCATGAGAGACACAGAGAGAGAGGCAGAGACATAGGCAGAGGGAGAAGCAGACTTCCTGCAGGGATCCTGATGTGGGCAGGACTCGATCCCAGCACCCCGGGATCACACCCTGAGCCAAAGGCAGACACTCAGCCACTGAGCGCCCCAGGTGCCCCTAAATTCTTTCTTCTTAAATTTGAAAAATATTCACCATGATATACCACCTTCTACATAGATAAAATAGGTCTTTCACTTTTCCATAAACTAATGTAAAATTAAAAGAGTTTTGCACAAATTACATGAAAAATTTCACTTGAAATTAATCAAATATATTTATACAAATGTGGATTTATTAACTTACAAGTTGATTTTGCTAATTGCTTTAAATTTTAACATTTCATTTAATCATCTGGGTTTTCTAAGATATAATTCATAGATTATTCTTTCTAACACTAGATTCCTATAGAATCTATGAGCATACACTCTCTCGTGTTAATATTAAAAATCAGAATAAAATCTAATCAAGTAAAATAAAACATTATACTGGTATTCATATCAGTATACAAATTAAAATACAATTTTGTTTTCTTACATAGTGATTATAGTAGCTTATTTCATATTTCAAATTTCAACAGTGGTTCTAGAAATGAAGACTCAATAAAACAGTTTTTAAAATATGATGTAATAACAGTATTATCTGTGAACTACCACAAATAACTAGAGTGTTTTTTCAATTTTTAATTAATTTTAAATATACAAAAAGTAAACAAATGATACAATGAATCACCATGTATCCATCACCTGGCCCTAACAGTGACAAGTCGAGGACTATCCCTGCCCCAACCTCAAGCCCATCTACTCCACCATTTCTCTATTATTTTGAAAAAAATCCAAAATAAGTTTTAAAAAGTATTACAAAATGCTTTTATCATAGGACTGTGCTTATGAAAGAAAAACACTTCTAGAAAAAGAAAATTATGAATTTTTGTCTCCTTCAAGTTACTTATTTCATATAATACACTATTTTTAGCATACTGAATATTAGAACCAAGAAAATTTTTCCTTGTGACTGACAAGCAAATATGGCTATTAAAGGAGAAAATTCTCCTAAGCAAAATGAGTATCTCTGTACATATAGACTGAATACACAACATGGCACTGAGAAAGAATATTTTCTAGCTCCCACTAGCTGTCACTTCCTTCAATCCATAGTCTTTTATTGCTCTATTTTATCCTTCGTACCAGCTGTCCTTGAGACTAGACCCTATCCTTTCCAAATGGTTAAGTGAGAGCCTGAGGGAGAAAAGAAAGAACTGAGACATGCTCAACCACATCTCTTACTTTAGCTCCATCTTCCTGCCACTGTCCCTGCAGCCAGAATCAGAGGCAATAAATACATCATAACCCCATCCCTATTCTTCAACCTTTTCTCTCCTCATGCCTTTCTGTTTTTCATCCTAGAACAGAAATACTAGTTTCTGTGAGAGGAAAAAAAATTTTTAAAAGCTTATGACAATGTGCCTGAGAGTGTAGATAGATATTATCTCCCATAAATACAAAAACTCTCAGTTCTAGCATCCACAGAATCTAAGCAAAAGAAAAAAAATGGAAGTGGGTTAAGGAAGTCAGCCCTAAAAAAAAAAAAAGGAAGTCAGCCCTTCACTTCCTATTTCCTCCTGGGTAACTGTGAAGGTCCTTAGGACTCCAGCTTCCCTAGGTTGAAAAACAACAGCACCTACAAAGCCATAACTAGACTTTGTACTATTTTAGTTTTGCTATATTCAGGTAAGTCTGAATTTTTTACTTTCAGATTCAACTTACAAAATTATGCGGGAACACATTATTTACAACTGTAGGAGACATATGAGAAATTAATACAATTGCACTGAATACAGAGTCACCTAAGTGACTTGAGTGAGTTTCAGTACAATGTGTGTTAAGTATGCTCCCAGGCATTCTACAGTCATGCATGTGAACACTGCTTTGTTTGCTATTCTGAAGGTGGAATATTCTTTCTCCAAATGTCTGTGTATCTCACAGAAGAAAGGGGAGAAGAGAGAGTTGTGAATGAGAGACAGACTGTGTACTAATCCCAACAAAGCTATGTATAGTAATCCCTGATCAAATATGTACGTTCCATATTTTGTATGTTTCCACATAGAAACAGAAATATTAAAAACTTCCTTTTATAAATTATTTCCTACAATGTCACATGAGTTTCCAGAATCAGTAATATTATAATATCCAAGGCCAATTACAAGAAGCCTCAAAGAAATTATGCTTATAGCATAGCCTGAAAACCACATGCTCAATAACAAGAATGCAAGTTTCCAGAGTTTCAATATGCATCTGGTTTTTTACTTAGTTCAGCAAAGTTAACTTTAAAAATGACATGAAAGATTTGTTATAATACATTGCAGACAGAGATGGAGAAAATTAAGAACAGCATTTTAAACATAACAGCTTAAAAAAAAAAACGATCAAGACAAGTCTATCAAAAAATTATGCTTGCCTTTTATAAGCATAGGAAAGGCCCAAGTATAATGAATTCAGAAAAATGCCATCTTCCCTAAATCAGCCACATATTCTTCTAAAGGGAAAAAAGAAGTCAGAACACTATAAAGTCCTACTGATATCATTGTGAAGCTATATTTTGCAAGGCCTTACTTTCTACCACCTAGAGCTTTCATATACAGCTCAGACTTAATATGCAGCCCAAACAGTGATGTCAGGTGGGAGCCAGTAGTCACACTAATACTGGCTTCTATACAACTTTAACATTAAAGGAGATACTTTTTGGAAAATGAGCAAACAGAGCATACAGAAGCTGAGTACTGATTATCCTGTTCTGGATGTGAGAGTAAGTAAGATGGAAGAAGAGAAACCCACTTTCCTCATATCCAGAAAAACATTTTTCCACACATTTCCCAGAAACACATAGGATATGAGGAGTTCCACAAACATCAGCCTCCTTTAAGGAAAAGATACTGAGGAAGTAAAAAGTTAACTCTGATGATACAGCCATCTGTTGAACTCAGGGCAATAGATTCTATCCCTAAACCAAACTACATTTTTACCATGTGCTAAACAGATACAATCTAAGTGATAGTCAAATCTGTATTTGTTTTATTGTTTAGCTGGCCATTAGTCACAGAGTACCTGCTTTATTAATCCAAATACATTCAATTCCCATGTCAAAATGCAGTTAGTAATTTTCTCCAATATAGGAGAAATATAAATTAAAAATGGAATTTCACTGTAAAAATATTAAGGCACAAGAGTACCCTGAGTTCACATTTCACCTTTAAATTGTTATTTAAAAATATTAATTCTTACTACACCTGCCGACCAAGCTCAAGTAGGTTCTAGCTTAGGTTTCTGGCTCTGATGACTTCAGACAAGGAAAAATGACAAATACTACTGAAATCAACTTGAAAAAGAAATAGTGTTCAGTGAAAGAAAAAAGTCGACAGCCAGAGCCTCACATCTGTGTGAGTACAATGCAAAAGCAAGCTCTCTCCTCAAGAACAAGAATTATAAACAGATCACTGCAGCCTGGGGAGAGGAGGCCCCTTTAAAAATGACCCTGCAGGGACTTCTCACCCGCATGGACGTTTTCCTGGTGTCTTCTGAGGGCATCCTTGCTCTTCAGCCTCTTCCCACAGCTGTCCGCCTTGCACACAAACCTGGCATCCCCCCGGCAGGTCTCCTGGTGCTGCTCAAAACTGCAAGACAACCAGGAATGGGGAAAAGGGTGAAGAGACAGTGAAGATCTATCGAAGTAATTCTTAAGCCTAATCATGGCAGGCTTTTGCAATGCATGCTCTCTAGCAGAGTTTGTGGGTCATTTCATGCATTACCTGAGCAGGTGAAAAGGAAAGTACTTAAATTCCCCCAGCAGCCCTATGATACTAAATCGCAACAAAGCTCGGACAGCACGCATGCTAAAAATGACCCACAACTATATAACAGCCATCTGAGAACTCAGACACAAAACCTCGATGCTGAACTGAAGGAAGAATTGCAAACAGAGCACTGAAAACTTCGTGAAGAATCCTTCAAACTGCTTTTCACTGTGCACTGAAGAACACTAAGGGGAAATAGGAAAAAAAAAAGAAAGAAACAAAAAGAAATAAAAACTGGAATCATAAGACAAAAACCTATGAAAATCTACTTTAAATAAAATTTTCTTTGTGATCTCGTTTTCATTCTGTCTTTTGGCCTTTGAAATTTTTAGTAGTACCTCATTTAACTGTAAGACCCAGCTCAGCAAAAGAATCTTTGGTGTATCTTCAATAAAAGCTGACTAGAATGCAGTTGTAAAGTCTATTCACTGAAAAGTATATAGCCTGTTGCTTTTTTTTTTTCAAGAGCCTAGGACAGAATTTCCAAATGTTGAATCTCTTGTTATTATAAAAGTTTAAGTTTTGAGCAGGAATTGTTCATTTCAAATTTCATAATCCAAGTAGATGCATATATGAAAATCATCTTAATATAAAATATAGCATGTTTCAGAATTTTACTTTAATGATTAAAAAGATGAAACATTAAGTCTCTATGAAAGATTTCTTGCTCATACACAAGGTGATATTCTTAAAATAAAATTACATGTATCTATTTACTCACTTTCAATTATTAATGACACTGTAAAAATATTTAAGTAAAAAGATAACTCTATGCTATTAATAAAAATAGTCAAAATAATGTGTGCAGAGCAATGTGTGGTATCATTTAATTCATCTTAATATTCTTCCTCCTACACTGTTATGAAATAAACAGTGCTTCTTCCCCAAAATGTCGCTGTATTCTTTATACTCTGAACCCTCTCCATTTCTTAAACTTTTCTTTTACTGATTTCAGAGGGATATCATATGCAGAAAACTAAAACTTGATCTGCAGCCTCCAAGCACTAACTAAATTATGCATAACTGAATTTCAGACTAGGAAGCCAATGAGCTTGATATTTAATGGCAAGTAATTAAATGGGCAAAGAGTTATTACCATAAACAATGTTTACTTGTTGAAATTCATAATCAGGAGATTTCAAAAATCAACATGTTATACGAAGAAAAGAGAAGTTAATGACAATGACAATACAGAATGCTCATTTTCTTCTCTCCCTCTGTTTCACAAGCACACACACACACACACACACACGCACTCACGCACTGGTTAGAAACTAAAACGAATCAAATGGAATAGTTAAAAAAATGTTAACTTAGAATTTTAGATACTCTTTGCTGTACGCACTGTCTTTGCAAAGCCTGCTTAACTGGGAATTTCTTCCCACAGTTCTTGCACTTAAATTCTTTCTCTTCGGTAGGTTTCTGGTGTAATGTCTGAAGATGCTCAGCAAGAATTTCCTCACTGGTAAAACTCGAGTCACACTGGGGACAAGCATAGTCCTCTTTACAGCCAAGGCAATCTGCACATTTACAAGGAAACAGACTTATAAAACAAAAATTAAGAGCCAATTTTATCCTCATTTTAAAAACAAAATTAATTGTGTTTAATAGTATCAGAATAGTAAATGTTTATTATCTCTACCAGTATTAATAATGTTATCCACGAAAAGTAATAGAAGTATCACCAAAGAAAAATGCATTATCTTTTAATTCATTTCTCTTGTGTGTCAACAAATTAATACAAAATCAAAATCAATTTTTAATTTGCCCTGTCATGTTAACTTTTTACATCAAGGAGTTATTACAAATGTCGAATGAGAAAGCAAAAGTTTTCCCTTAAACAGGTCATCTTGAGTTCACTGAGTACACAAAGAGAAAAAAATCCAACCAAGGCAAACTATGTGGAATTACCAAGGGGAATCTCACATATATGTGAAAAAGACCAAGGTCATAAAAACAGCACTCATTATGGCAGGTGTAGTCAGGCTCTACTGTGTCTCTAGCTTGTCAGTCCCTATGGACTGTCACAGCTTCACCCAAATCTCTCAAAGTGCACTATTTACATTACAGATTTTTTCTGATTATTAAATAAAATTAGATTTAGAAAATAAGAAAGTAAAAATGACTAATAATCTCATAATAAAGAGACAACCACTTAATATATTCTCACATCCGATTTGTCTTTTGTCCATTTCTATTGTATACACAGTCTAAGAATAACTACAGTTATGATCATACTTTTTATGCAATTTCATCTGTTGCTATTTTTTTTCATTTGACATTTTCTCAATTCAAAAAAGAAAATGTAAGATACTATATTTACTTAACTAAAACTCTCTATTGTTTGACATTTGAGCACTTTTTGTTTCTTTTGTGTTGTCAGTTTGTTCTGTGTTTTGGGTTTCTATTGGGGGGTTGCTTTTATTAAATAAAAACTGGTTTCTAAAATAAAAATAACAATAATGTAAGTACCTAATTCATATATTTTAAAAATCTGTTTAAGTTTCTGTGGATTGTTTTTACAAAAGTAATGGAATTATATATTTGTTAACTAAAGAAAAATTGGGATAATAGGTAAGCAAGAGACTCATTTTTAAGCTAAAACAGTGGACACAATAATAACACACCTGGCGGGGGCGGGTGACGTTAAAAAAGTAAATACAAAAAGTATTTAGAATACAAAAAGTACATCATAGGAAATGTAGTCAATAATATTGTAATTTGCATAAATACCCCAAAAAAGGAAATACAGAAATAATCCACATCACCCAAAGTCTGAAATTCAAAACAGCAAAATGCATATTTGAAAGAAGAGAAAGCCTGTCTACATCTTCCCCTTACATAATCCAAGTAAAATAAAGAAACAGAAGCATAAGCTGGCAATACGGGGAATGCTTACACTTTCTCAGCCAGCAGTAACATACAGTTAGAAGAGAAAATTCATATGAAAGACATTACTACCATGAGGACTAAAGAAACTGGTGTCACTTCTGAAGTGGCTTCACTACACAAAATGAAAAAATACTCTCTGGTAAATTTCAGCCTATTACAAAATCTCAATACCTATAACATCATTCATATTTCTTTCAAACCCCATCAGGAGTAAAACACCACGTAACAGAAACAAATCTCCATAATAATTGATTATTCCCCAGCAGATGGCAAACAAGAGACATCTCCTGGATTGCAGGACTGATCCAAGGAAGTCAAACTTAGAGTCAACACACTGTTTTTGGTTACCCGACTGAAACAACCTAACAATAGTGCAGGCCTCTACAATCAGAACAGAGAGAGATTTCCAGAAGCTACAGATTTTCTAAGGATCCTGGGCCCAGGAATAATCCCATAGGGCCCATGCAGCAGTGCTCTCTCTATACCTCTGCACTCGCCATTCCCCGTGTGCAGATGAGAAAGTAAAGTCTCCAAAAGTCAGTGACTTGCTCAGTTACAAGCCTGATTAGTGGCAGATTCAGTGCTGGAGGGCAAAAATCCTCCTTACTCGCCCCCGCAGCAGACCAGTAGGAACAGTGAGAGCCAGGAGCTGGTGCTGACCATAGCAGTCCTGCAGGCACATCTATCACCCTCGCCCAGCTCTCCCCTCCTGCTGGAAGAAAGATGGGCTTACAGCTGGGTATTCTCTGACAGTAGTTTTGACAAAAACTATCTTGACAACACCTTATTATAATGCATCTATATAATTCAACCCCACTTCAAACTTTATTTCCCCTACAACTTCCATTCTCTCAAATCCCAGTTAGAGGCAATACCTTTTCTGCCAGCTGTTGATTGTCCTTTAGAATTTTTAACTTCCCCTTCTTTGATCATTGTCATAATTTGCTGTTCTTCCTCATCGGCCTCCATGTCACTGTCCAGGTAGCCAATCAGAAGCTCTG